>NW_023425372.1:0-1245815 GCF_014108415.1 Molossus molossus | reverse complement strand
TTCGTTGTCTTGAATCTTTTGCATTTTGATTAGGCTGTGTCTTGGTGTGGGCCTCTTAGGGTTCATCTTGTTTAGGACTCTCTGTGCTCCTGGATGCGTATGTCTGTTTCCTTCACCGAGTTAGGGAAGTTTTCTGTCCTTTTTGTTTCAGATAGGTTTGCAATTTCTTCTTCTCTCTCTTCTCCTCTGGCACCCCAATGATGCGAATGTTGGGACTCTTGAAGTAGTCCCAGAGGCTCTTAACACTATTCTCATTTTTTTGGATTCTTTTTTCTTTTTGCTGTTCTGGTTGGGTGTTTTTTGCTTCCTTATATGCAAAATCGATGGCTTGCTTCTTGGCTTTACCTATTCTTCTATTGAATCTGTTTAAATTATTCTTTATTTCAGTTAGTGCCTCCTTCAGTTCTAACTGTGCATTCTTCATTTCTGACTGGTCCCTTTTTATGCTCTTCAGGCCCTCATTAAGTTCACTGAAGTTCTCACTAAGTTCATTGAGCATCCTTATAGGTAGTGTTTTGAACTCTGCACCTGTTAGATTGCTGATCTCCATTTCATTTAGTTCTTTTCCTAAAGTTTTGTTCTCTTCTTTCATTTGGGACGTGTTTCTTTGTCTCCTCATTTTGGCTGCCTCCCTGGGAGTGTTTCTATGTATTAGGCAGAGTTTCTATGTCTCCCAGGCTTCCTAGGGTGGCCTATTACAGTAGGTATCCTACAGGGTCCAGTGGCACAGCCTCCCTGGTCTCCCAGCTGGACGCTCGAGGTGTACCCCTCGTGTGGACTGTACACCCTTCTGTTGTAATTGAGTCTGGATGGCTGTGGGCACATCAATGAGAGGGTTTTACTCAGGCTGATCAGCTGCAAGGACTGGCTGTGCCCACTATTCACTGACCTCTGTCTACCTAGGAGGATCAGCGGTGCAGGGGCCACCACACAGAGCAAGACTTACGTTAGCAGGGCTCTCGTACACACTGAGTTCATTTTGTGAGAGTGTCACTTGTGGAGGTGGTTGGGTGGTGGTGCTTTGCAGTGTTCTGAAGCTGTCCACTGGGTGTGCTGGCTCTGGGGCAAGGTCAGTCACCGGTTGTGTTCTACCCGGAGCCACCAGGGATAAGCTACAAAATGATCTGCAGATGGCTGCTTCTTGTGCTGTGCTTGAAGGTGCCCAGGCAAAGCCAAGTGTGAACCAAGGCTGGCTGCTGCTAGTGCCAGGCCTGGGGCCACTTAACGAGAGGTATGGGGCTCGCTGAGACCAGATGCTGCTTGTTTGAGAGAATTTAGGAAAATCTGAAGCAGGATCCAAGACAGGCCATCCATAAGGTAAAGCAACTGGGAACAGCTTGGGTGGGCCTGAACATTGGGTGGAGCAGGGCCTCAGGGAATCACCAAGGCAGGGCAAACAGTGTGAGCCAAGTTGCTGGAGTCCCAGACATGGCTGCCGCCTCATGCCCTGTGGGGGAAGGGACATCACCAAAGGAACAAAGGCCTCTGACAGCACGTCTGCCCGGGAGAAAGCTGCCTCTTTGGCGCTCGCCCCAATGCCAAACAACTCAGTTCTTCCCTGGATGTCTCTGGTGGCCCTCAAGCTGCCTCCCCTCTGAGCTTAGAGGGAGCAAGTCAGAGTAAGTCCATGCACGGGCCCTATAAGAGAAGCTGTCTGGGGATCCAGCAGCCTCAATTCCTGCCGGTTTTATAGCCAGAAGTTATGGGGAGTACTCTTCCTGGCACTGGAACCTTGAGCGGGGCACCTGGTTTGGGATGGGGACCCCTCACTCCTCAGGGAAGACCTTCACAGCCGAGGATCCCTTCTGAGTTTTATCCAACACAGGTGGGTGTGGCACCTGCCTGTCCACCTCTGCCCCTCCTACCGGTCTCAATGTGGCTTCTTCTTTAATTTCGTAGTTGTAGGACTTCCATTCAGCTTGATTTCAGGTGGTTTTGAATGATGGTTGTTCTTTAGTGTAGTTGAAATTTTGATGTGGTTGTGGGAGAACACGATACCCCATTGGCCTCCACTGCATCTTCACCGAAGTCCCCGCCTTCACAGCTCTTCTTCAACACAGTCCTGGAGGCTTCGCCACAGCAATCAGACAAGAAGAAAAATAAAAGGCATCCGAAGTGGAAAGGAGGAAGTGATACTGTCATTATGAGTATATGACATGATATTGTACGTAGAAAACCCTAAAGACTCCACAAAGAAACTACACTGTACTAGATCTCATGAATGAATTTGGCCAAGAGCAGGATAGGAAATTAATATCCAGAAAGCAATGGCATTTTTATGTGCCAATAATGATTTCTCAGGAGGAGAAACTAAAGAACAATCCCATTTACCATTGCAGCAAAAAATTAAGATACTTAGGATTAAACTTAACCAAGGACATAAAAGACCTGTTCTCAGAAAACTACAGGACATTGATAAAAGGAATAGAGGAAGATATACAAAAGTGGAAGCATATACCATGTTCATGGATTGAAAAAATTAACACCATTCATATGTCCAACTACCCAACGCAACCCATGGATTCATTGCAATCCCTATTAAAATTCCAACATCATATTTCACAGGTGTAGAACAAATACACCAAAAGTTTATATAGAATCAAAAAAGACCCCGAATAACAGCAGCCATCTTCAGAACGACGAGCAAAGTAGGAGAGATCACAGTACCGGATATCAGGTTATACTAAAAAGCCATGGTAATCAAAACAGCCTGGTACTGGCACAAGATAGGCATATAGATCATGGGAACAGAACAGAGAACCCAGAAATTTACCCGAGACATTACGCTCAATCGATATTTGACAAAGTAGGCAAGAGCATACAATGGAGTAAAGGCAGTCACTTCAATAACTGGTGTTGATAAATTGGGCAGGTACTTACAAAAAAAGTAAACCTAGACCTCCAAGTTACACCATACACAAGAATAAACTCTAAATGGATAAAGGACTTAAATGTAAGTCGTGAAACCATGAGAATCCTAAAAGAAAATGTAGGCAACAAAATTTCAGACATCACACGCAGCAGAATTTTCACTGATACATGCCTAGGGTAAGAGAAACAAAGGAAAAAAAATAAATAAATGGGACTATACCAAACTAAAATACCAAACTAAAAAGCTTCTGTACAGGGATCCCACTGTTGGGAGAACATATTTTCCAGTGACACATCTGATAAGGGGATAATTTCCAAAATTATATATATACTACTCATACAACTCCACAGAGGAAGACAAAAGTTTTTTTAGAATGGACAGAGGTCCTAAACAGACACATCTCCAAAAGGACTTTCAGGTTGCCCAGAGACATATGAAAAAATTCTCAACATCACTACTCATCAGAGAGATTCCAATTAAAAGCACTGTGAGGTATCACCTCACACCTACCAGAATGGCTGCCATCAATAAATCAACAAACAACTGCTGGCCAGGGTGTGTAGAAATGGGGACTCTAGTTCACTGCTGGTGGGAATGCAGACTGGTGCAGCCACTATGGAAAACAATATGGTGTTTCCTCAAAAAAGTATAAATGGAACTGCCATTTGCCCAGTGATCCCACTTCTAGGAATATATCCTAAGAAGCCTGCCCTGGCCGGTTTGGCTCAGCGGTTAGAGCATCGGCCTGCGGTCTGGAGAGACCCGGGTTCGGTTCCCGCTAAGGGCACGTACTTCGGTTGCAGTTTTTCCCCGGCCCTGGTTGGTCGTGTGGGTGGCAGCCACTAGATGTTTCCCTTCACGTCGATGTTTCTCTCTCTCTCTCCCTTCCTCTCTCTCCCTCCCACTCTATCTGTACAAAAAAATGGAAAAATACCCTCGGGTGAGGATAAAAAAAAAACAAAAAACAAAAAAGCCTGAAACACCAATCAGGAAGAATATACGCACCCCTGTGTTCCTAGCAGCACTGTTTACAGTAGCTGAGATCTGGAAACAGCCCCAGGGTCCATCAGTAGATGAGTGGATAAAACATGTGTGGAACATTTACACAGTGAATCATCGATGTCTCTCAGCCAGGTGAAGCCCAGGGAAGGTCCCAAGGAGGCCTCTGCATCTTTGTCCCTGCTCAGTCCCCTCCCCAACAGCCCCTCCTCTCAGGAGAAAGCCCCCTGAGCACTGACTCTGAGACATGGGGACAATGGGGGGGAAATGTGAATGGTCAATGGAACCTCACATTAGAGATGTGAACCCCTCCCTCCTTGAGGCATCTCAAGCCTCCAGGACAGACAGGCTGTATCTGGGGGTTTATTGCAGGTTTTCTCTATGTTTCTGTCTGTCCTCTCTGTTTGGGGTAGAACCTGCTGGCCAATGATCCATAATTAATATCCCTCCCTGAGGAAATACCACTCACTTCTACTGAGCGCCCTCTGCTCCTGCCCACAGGATCATGCAGATCTCCCCCACTCACCGGCTTGTAGGTCCTCTGCCCCCACGTCCCCCACGCAGCTGGCAATGTCAAGACTCTCCATCTGCCCACAGGGTGCTGGGCTCCATGCAGAACCTGGCCACCTTCCTGGACGTATTCCAGTGCGCCCAGGGCACCCCCATGCACCCACAGGTGCGATGTTGCAACTGGTCACCAAGGCCAAGCCACCCAGCACTATGTAGTCCCACCCCAGGTCAGAGGCCTCGCATGGTCTCTGAGACAGTGTAGCCAGCAGGGACCTGCATGATTCCCCTGACAAAACCTCACCAGGCAAGGGGCTCTGTGCCCAACTTAGAGCTGAGGCCCTGCCCCCATACCCAGGGGTGAGCAGAGCCTAGGGGTACACCAGCACAGTCTCTTGGAAGCATTTAAAGGTCTGCCCACTCCAAAGTGCACCCTCCTCAATGCCCACCAGCTTCAGTCTTGAGCTAAGCGAACACTTCAAAGAAGTCTGCTTCCTGTCCCTCAAGGCCAGGTGGGTGTCAGGGGGCAGTGCCCAGGAGGGGCAGCCAGGCTGTGACACAGACACCCGATATGTCTGGGTTGGCCCCTGACTGGGGCTCTAGGGTTCAAGCCCCATCTGCAGCCTTAGAGGGCCAGGTCCTGAGTGAGAAACCAGACCCAGACCACCCACAACTGACAAGACCAAGGGGGGCGGGGTGGGTAGAAGGCCTGGCCCACGTGGTGGGTCCAGCAAACCCTGCTTGTTCAGGGAGTGGACAGCATGGAGAAGGGGAGTCAGCAGTGGACCCCGGGCTCCCTCCCTAGGGGCTGGAAGCTCTGCTCCTGGTAGGACCCCTTGCTCTCACTCAGGTAGAACTCTGGACAGCAGAGGTCTCAGTCTGTGCCCCAGACCCGCCCATCACCCTGGCTCACCCCCCTGCACCCAGCCTTCTGTCCACCCTAGGAGCCCAGCTCTCCCCACAAGGCAGGGACATGCAGAGTAGGCCTGAGTTACATGCTGTTGCAGGAAGGGCTGAGGCCTGGAGGTGACAGGCGAAAAGGGGGAGCAGGACTCGCCTGGACTCTGCCCTGGGCTCTGTGAAGGTGCCTGGGGAGGAGTCCTGGGTGTGGAGCTGGGGCAGCTCAGCCTGGGCTCTTCTCCCAGCTAATCCTGCTGAAGTGGCACCTGGTTACTTCAGGTTCTCATCTGCAGTGACCAAAGGTGGAGGATGGGGTGTAGCCGTCTCAGGAAAGGCTTTTAGTTCTGATTCCAGACCAGAGGCACCACTGGGACCACACTGTCTGTCCACAGTGGGAGGAACATCAGGGCAGGGGATCCGGATTGGGGCCACAGCTGCAGGGGCAGTAGAGATGAGGGGAGCTGACACAGGAGCACATCATGGGGGCCTGCTCCTGGACAGAGAGGGGCTGGCAGGAGGGATCCCAATGCCCTGAGTGTGATAAGAGCTAAAGGGGGATCAGGGGAGGCTCCATGAGGGGAGGGGCTGGAGCACAGGCAGCTCCAGTGAAGTACCGGGTTCTAGAAACTCCTGCAGGCAGGGTCTCAGGCCACATGCTCACCAGGCGCATGCACGCTGGTCCCGGAGACCCTTCAGGCTGCTGAGCTCCCGCGCCATCCTGCGACTCTCCGTGCCACCAACTCCACAGGCAGCCACGCCGCGCGCCTGTTCCTCCAACCGGCCTGGCACATCCAGGACCAGTGTGGGTGAGCTCCAGCCCCGCCCCCAGTCCCGCCCCTAGCCCTGCCCCTGGGAGCTCCCAGCCCCGCCCAGCGCCCCACCCACCAGCAGCCAGTGCCAGGCCCACCCGCACCACGGCCCAGCGCCAGTCTGGCCTCACCCCCCCAACCCAATCATGCACCGCAGGCGTCAGGACACACGCGCGCACATGCGGGCAGGTGCAGCAGGTCGCACGCCCCGCCTCCCCGCAGCAGGCCACGCCCCCACCCTCCCCCAGCCTCTGTTCCTCCTGTGAGCCCACGTCCCACCCCAGACCTCTTTCCACCCCTACACTCCGCCTCCCCGCATTCGGACAGCTAATTTGCATGGGCCTAGTCTGTCGGCCAATGGCACGACCGGGGGCGGAGCTTAGTGGCGGGAACTCCGCCAGTGCGCTTGCGCAGTGTACTGGCCTTAGGGTGCTGGAGGTCCACTGGGTCAGCCGGTGGCTGGGGCTCCGCAGCCAGAGGAGTGGGGATTGCGGGGGCGACTCCCACCGCGTGTTCGTGGCGGGTGAAGGGGAGGGTGTGCGCGCTGGGTCCCTCCACCTGGCGCCAGTCCAAGGACTTAGCCTGTCCCCCGAGGTCTGGTCCAGCTGGAAAGTTCCTGCGGTGCCGCGTTCACCCGCAGCGCTGCTTTCAAAGGACCGGAGGAGGTAGCAGCAGCGTCTCGGTGTCGCGAGTCGGTTGTTTACCCCTCACGACGGCGCTGTGACACCTTTCAGGGTGGCCCAGGTTTCCCGCAGGTGACACAGGCACTGAGCCCTGGGAGCCGGGACGGGCTGCAGACAGCGGGCCGCCCGCGCGCTGGGCCTGGCTCCCCGCGGGCTGGAGACGGAGGGCCCGGGCCTGCACCCCGCTACAGAAGGAAGGGCGCCCCCTGCCCTGTACGCGGAGGTGGAGCCCCTGACGGCACCGCAGAGCCTGCAGTGCAGAAGGGAACGCAGGCCACAGAGGTGCTGCTGCGTCCTCAGCCTGGGGTGCGGCTGGAGGTCCAGGCTCCAGAACATTAACCCGGTTCCTCCACCCAGCAGAGCAAATGCATTCCGGGGTCTGGAAGGCATGGAGAGCCACAGAGGAAGGGCAGGCCCAGACAGGTGGACAGCTGCAGACCCCCTTGGGGACAAGGGTTCCTCTCCTTCCAGGTGGGTGGGCCTGGGGGTGCACCTCTCCGCAGTGCCCACTGTCCCAGGGCAGGGGCCTGGCCGGCCCTCCTCTGCCCAGGTGCTCTCCACGTGCTTCTGGGGCAGAACCGCCCTGCTCCTCACAGGGTGGGAGACACCGCGTTTCTCTGCCCGCCCCAGGGAGCGGGTGCCGCCCCCCTGCTCTGTGTCAAGGGCCTGTGTCCTCAGGGCCGGCAGACCCTGAGCACTGCTGGGCTCAGCTGTGTGGGTGACAACCAAGGCCACCAAGACAAAGGAAGACTCTTCCTTTCCAGGCAAGAGACACCGTTTCTTTCCTATCAAGTATGACCATTATGATCACTTTGTCGCCTTCCAGACACCACGAAGGTCAGAATGTCACTGCTCACACAGCTTCACAGCAGCCCACACTCTGTGAGGGACCAACCTGACCCAAGGGTTTGACCTGGGGCACTGAGAGGTGCCCAGGGACCAGCTCCGAGCCTTGGCCAGGAGCCCAGGCATAGGGGGGATGGGGATGGAGAGGGGAGACAAGGGGCAGATGGAGGGCACAGGGCGGTGGGTTGTCCAGCCCAGTGCCCCTCAGCAGCCGCGCCAACCCCTGTTGCACGTGGGTGTTGGTCAGGAATGGTCCTCTGGGAGGGAGCTGGTGCTCACCTGCAGCTCAGGACACCTGTGTGCACGGCTCTGTCTCTGCTGGGGTGACATCTCTGCTACACATTTGTGCAGAGAGTGGGGTGTGCAATTCCTAATTCTTCCCCGTGAAACCCCAGGAGCGCTGACACCCGGTGACAGTGAGCACACCCAGCCACTAAGGGTGGGTTCTAAACACCGTTCTCCATAGAAACAGCCAGGGCTGGGGGAGGGATGCCTGGTCCTGGGACTAGGGAGGGTGGAGCCAGAGGCGCTGGACATGCTGTTGGGCCAGGCATTCCGGAGAGGCTCGTGGGGTGATAGAAATGTGTCTAAGAATCCAGGAGCAGCTTAAAGTGCCCCCTCATGGAAAGATCTGGGAGGACCTTAGCACCAGAAGGAACGGCATTAGTGGGTCAGAGCCCAGTGAATAAGACAGGAAACCATGAGGCCATCGGTCATCAGTATACACGAATGCATGAATGGACAGGTGAGTGAGGGAGGGAGGGAGAGAGTGAATGAGGACAGTTCTTCCCAGTGCAATGCCTTTGTTGAGAAATAAAATCAATGGAGACACGCAGATGAGACACGGAGCGTGTCCGTGATCTCACACCTCTCCCCACACACACTCAGCCACGTGCGGCGGCGTCTGTCTCTGGGTTTCTCTGGGAGTCTGACTGGAACTGGACATTGACTTACCATTGAAGCATCTCCACAAAGTAGCTTTTAATGACCAATATAAAAAAAAAAAATTAAACAGGCCGTGGCTGGTTTGGCTCTGCAGTTAGAGTGTTGACCTGCGGTCCAGGGAGACATGGGTTCAGTTCCCGCTACGGGCATGTACATCTGTTGCAGTTTGTCCCCGGCCCTCATTGGGTCGTGCAGGTGGCAGCCACTCGATGTGTCCCTTTCACGTCGATGTTTCTCTCTCTCTCTCCCCCTCCCACTCTAGCGGATCAAAAAATGGAAAAATGGACATCAAAGTTACAACTAAACTACAGAACAACCATCATTCAAAACTGCCTGAAATCAAGCTGAATGGAAGTCCTACAACTACGGAATTAAAGCAGCAGCCACATCCAGACTGGTAGGAGGGGCGGACGCGTGAGAGGCGGAGGCGGAGGGGCTGGTCCCACACCCACGTGTGGCAGATAAAAATCAGGAGGACACCTAGGCTGGGAAGGTCCTTCCTGAGGACTGAGGGGTCCCTGTCCCACACCAGGTGCCCCGCTCAGGGTTCCAGTACCAGGAAGAGAGTCCCAATAACTTCTGGCTGGAAAACCCAGCAGGAACTGAGGCTCAGGGAGGCTGACACGGCTGGAGCCCCAGGCAGCTCCTTAAAGGGCCCACGCACAGACTTATCGGACTCACTCTCTCTAAGCTTGGAGGGGAGGCAGCTCGAGGGGCACCAGAGACATACAGGGAAGAACTGAGCTGTTTGGCACTGGAGCGAGGCTGGAGAGGGGGCTTTCTCCGGGACAGGCGTGCTGTCAGAGGCCTTTGTTCCTTTGGTGAGCCCTTCCCTGGGGTGGCAGACAGCCCCCATATCTGGGACTCCAGCAACCTGGCTCACACTGGTAGCCCCGCCCAGGTGACTCCCTGAGCCCCCCCACCCCCACCCAACTTTCAGGCCCACCCAAGCTGTTACCACTTGTTTAACCATAGGATTGTCCTGTCTTGGATCCCGCTTCAGGTTTTCCTAAATTCTTACAAACAAGCAGCATCTGGTCTCAGCTAGCCCCATATCTCTCATTAAGTAATACACAGAAACAAACACAGGGAGGCAGCCAAAATGAGGAGACAAAGAAACAGGTCCCAAATGAAAAAAACAGAACAAAACCCCAAGAAAAGAACTAAGTGAAATGGAGATAAACAACCTAACAGATGCTGAGTTCAAAATACTGCTTATAAGGATGCTCAATGAACTTAGTGAGAACCTCAGTGAACTTAGTGAGGGCCTCAAGAGCATAAAAAAAGACCAGTCAGAAATGATGGATGCACAGTCAGAAATGAAGGAGGCATTAACTGAAATAAAGAATAATTTACACAGATTCAATAGTAGAGTATGTAAATCCAAGAAGCAAACCATCGATTTGGAATATAAGGAAGCAAAAAATGCCCAATCAGAACAGCAAAAAGAAAAAAGAATCCAAAAAAATGAGGAGACTGCATGGAGCCTCTGGGACAACTTCAAGCGTGCCAACATTCGCATCCTGGGGGTGCCAGAAGGAGAAGAGTGAGAACAAGAAATCGAAAACCTGTTTGAAACAATAATGGCAGAAAACTTTCCTAACTTGGTGAAGGAAACAGACATACAAGTCCAGGAAGCACAGAGAGTCCCAAACAAGATGAACCCCAAGAGGCCCACATCAAGACACATCATCATCAAAAGGCAAAAGGTTCAAGACAAAGAGAGAATCTTAAAAGCAGCAAGAGAAAGGCAGCTAGTTACCTACAAGGGAGTTCCCAGAAGGCTGTCAGCTGATTTCTCAAAAGCAACTTTGCAGGCCAGAAGGGAATGGCAAGAAATATTCAGAGTGATGAAAAGCAAGAACCTACAACCAAGATTACTCTGTCCTGCAAAGCTGTCATTTAGAATCGATGGCCATAGAAAGAGTTTCCCAGACAAGAAAAAGTTAAAGGAGTTCATCACCACAAAACCGTTATTATATGAAATGATGAAGGGTCTTTTTGAAGAAAAAGATAAAATATATGAACAAACAAAATGGCAGTGAATACATATATATCAACAATGGAATCTACAAACAAAATGAACAGGTAGAACAGAAACATTCTCATAGATACAGAGAACAGCTTGTTGGTTGCCAGATGGGGGTTGGGGGAATGGGTGAAAAAGGTGAAGGGATTAAGAAGTACAAATTCATTGCTAGACTGACAAATCTCAAAGGGAAAGGGGTTAGGGGGTGGGAAGAAATAAACCAAAGAACATATATGCATAACCAATGGACACAGACAACAGTGTGGGAAAAGGCAGGAGGGGGGCGGGAGTGGGGAGGAGGGGGTCACTGGGAAAAAAATGAGGACCATCTGCAATACATTCTACATTCAACAATAAAGATTTTTTTAAAAAATGGAAAAATGTCCTTGGGTGAGGATAAAAAAAAAATTAAACGAATATATGTTCAATTGGGAAATAACTTCCAATAGTCACATTCATCCAATGTCCCATTCATGCCCACCGTGCCCAGTCCAGTCCCCGGAGGTGCCCACAGGCCCATCCTGCAGCTGAGGCTCAAGGAGCAGGAGCAGGTGGGGAGCCGAGATTTCTGTGGGTGTGACCTCAGGCTGCTGGGTCAGCAAGGGGTGAGAGGAGGGCTCAGGGCACCTCAGGAGTTAGATGTGGAGGCATGTGTGGCCCTCAAACCCCGAAGAGCAGTGGCCGGTGCCTTCCTCTGCCCGGTGCAGGCTCAGCCATCCAGGAGCGGGTCCCAGCAGCTCCCCGGGTCCCACATTCAGTCCTCGGGGGCCTGGAGCAGTCAGCAGGCCCCGTGGATGCTCAGACGTCTGCATCCTGAAGCATTTGTCAGCTGGTGGGTCTCTGTCAGGGAACACGGATGCTGTCTCCTCCACGGCCACCGTGGTGACATCTGGCAAGATCAGAAACACCTGCAGGGCTTGGTCGGCTTTGGTGTCCCCATCCGCCTGCTGTCTTCTCCACTGTGGAGTACATTTGGCATGAAGACGCTGGGCCGGCTCCTGCCCTCGGCCCAGGATGCTCAGGGTCAGCCCGGTCTCCCAGGGGAGGAGCAGTGGCCTCCCTTCCCGAGTGAGCTCACTGCACCCTAAGGACCCAGCACCCACAGGGAACTGGGACCCCACCCAGCCCAGCAGCATCACCGCCAGGGTGGGACAAGCATTAGTACCTGATCCCTGTGTGTCCTCTGGGTGGTTTCTCCTGCAAAACAGAGACACGTGCATTGGGGGGGGGGCGATACACACTGGGGGGACCCCAGAGCTCTGCCCCTCACCCTACACCTTCCTGGAGAGACGGCCCCTCAGAGGCAGCCAGACCAGTGTGGATGGCTCCTTGCCGGGCCTGTCTCCAGGGAGCCAGGACAGGTGACAAGACTCAGGGCACCCCTGCCACCTGGCCAGCTGCCAAACTCAGTCCCTAACTCAGCCCAGTCGGACCACCGACCAGGGAGAGGGGTGAGCACCCCACACAGGAGGGGGTGCCCCAGGATCTGGAGAGAAGGGACACTGCCCGGCTGCTCAGAGCCTGGCCCAGACCCTCCCGGGTGAGGACACAGGACAGAGCCTGCCCCTCTCCCTGTGCCTTTCTCTGCTCCGTGCCCGCTCCCCCTGCCACTCGGGCTCCCCGGGCACACAGAGCCCTGTGCAGGGGACAGTGGGTGAGGGGGAACCAAGGAGGGAATGAATGACGTGGGCCCCGCCCCCAGGGCTCCAGGCTCCTGTGCTTCTCTGTCCCCTGAGGGCAGATGGGAGCTCAGGGTCCAAGGTGCTGAGCAGACACCTCTGGGCACAGGGCTCCTCAGACAGGAAGTCCCGCCCTCCCGGGCCCCAGTGCCACACCTCCCCCACTGTGAGGGACAGACCAGGGAGGGTGGGGGAATGAGAGCTGGGACCTGAGCCCTGATGGGACCAGGGGCTGTTGCTTACCACGTGACCTTCTGATTCTGATGATTAAGTATCCCAGTGACACAGTGACAAGGATGACAGTGCAGACACACAGGATGACAACTTTCACCGAGGAGGAGCAGGTCACATCTGTGCTATTGGTCCCAGGCTGGGCTTCCATCTCCAAGGGTCCACTGCACCTGGGGGACAGGAGCGGTGGGGACCTGGGTCGCAGGCCTGGGCACCCTGGGGGCCTGATGCTCACGGGGACCCTCCAGTGTCCCGCTGCACAGCCGGGCTCACAGAGGTGAAGGCTGCTGCCTGGGGCCCCCGTGCGGGGGCGGCTCTGGGTGAACGTGGTCTGTCTGACTCCATGTCCCGCAGCCACGGGAAGACAGAGGGAGAGGAGGGGGAGGCAGGACACCAGGGGACAGGGACACTGACAGGACAGAGGGACAGTGATGGAGATGACAGAGGGTGGAGACAGAGCTAATGCCAGGGACGGACTGTTAAAGCCACAGCCATGGACACAGGACAGACCTGGGGAGGGAACAGTGTGCAGTGGGGCAGAGTGTAGACAAAGACCCCTGGTCCCTCCCCTGTGGCAGCCACACCTGGTCGCCAGCCTCCTCCCATAGCCCTGAGCATCCAGGACAGAGCTGGAACCCGGGGACTGGCACTCAGGGGACCTGCTGCAGAGGGAGGGGGTCCTCACTTTGACAGCCTCCTTTAGGCCTCTCCCTGAGGCCAGAATCTCAGGGAAGCCCCACCGCCATGACACCTGGGGACACCCCAGAACACAGGGTGTGGGGTCTCTGGCCACAGCACCCTGAGCTCCAGGATCGAGGATGTGCTGATGTGGGCGCTGAGCTACAGTGACGACTGCGAGAGAGACACAGGACATGGGCAGATTCGGCCAGAGGGGGGCCCACAGTCTCTCTGCTAGGGGAGGGCCCTTCTCTCCCAGGGGAGCACTGAGGACCTCCCCGGGATCACCTACTTGCTCCAGGGCTCACACACCGCCTGGGTCCCACCTGCAGAGAAGGTTCCAGGCGGGCAGTCTTCACACAGCGTGTCCTGCCTCTCGGTGCCTGAGAACGAGAGTGTCGGGCAGAGGGCTCCTCGGGGCCTCCCCACCCCTGGGCTCTGTCTGCTCTGTGTCCTCACTGGGTGCTGGGGCTCACCTGTCTCCTGCACCCTCTGGCCTGGTCTGCAGTCACTGTGGGGCCTGCACTCAGCACAGTTGTCCCCGTCCACTAGGACACAGAAGTGGCCTCGGTCGCAGCCGCACACAGTGTTCCCGGTGCTGGAGCACTTCCTCCTGGTCACCAGGCCCGTGTCTAGGACCCAGAGAAGGAGTCAGACCCACAGCAAGGACACCAGGGCTGGTGGGGAGTGCCCCGTCACTGGGGGAAACCAAGCTGAGGGCGGGACAGCGCCTGCAGGCCTGGGGCTCCTGCCTGGGGTCTGGGGAGCGCCCTGGGTGATGGGACCCCAGCCCAACTCTGCTCCCAGCTGGGACCCTGCCAGGTGCCCCCAGGCTCTGCCAGAACATACTGCCTGGAGGTGCCCGACACACAGGAGAGTCCCAAAGGGGGTTCAAGGGAGGTGACCAGCAGCCGGCAGGGAAAGGCCAGCGGCAGGGGTGGTGGACGGGTGTCCTGCACAGAAGGCCAGGCCTCTGGGGGACACTGAGACCTCCCAGCCTGGGCCCGACAGGAAGTGAGGTCCCGTCAGTAGGGACAGGCTGAGGCCAGTCCCAGCCCCAGGCTGCCCCCCTGAAGACGCCCTCAGACAGGTTCCCATCCTGCAAACCAGGCTGGTCAGATGGCAGCCACAGGGCAGGAGCCCCCTCAGCTGGCGGTGGGTGGGGAGCCCTCCTGAGACAGCCTCCTGCCATCTGCCCCGGCTCAGCCCGTCACACAGGGCTCCCTGGGGGATCTGTGGTTGTAGCAGGAGGCTCCCCCACCTCCCTGAACCCCAAGCATCCTGGCCTCCACCTCAGCCCTGGCCTTCCTCCTGGGGTGCCCAGCCCAGATCACCTGCCCTGGGCAGGAAGCAGGCCTCGGGTCCAGTGCTCAGCCTGAGGAGGGTCCTCGGGTGGGCGAGAGGTTTGGGGGTCCTGAGACCCTGCACTCAGGTGAAGGAGGCCTGTCCCTGGGCACACGGGCTGGGGGTTTGCCCCAGGCTGGGGGCCCTTGAAATGAAAAAGGGTCCCTGAGCCCTGGAGGGCCCGGGTCATGGGGTCACGGGGAAGAGCCACTAGCCCCTCCTGGGAACAGGCCGGTGTGGTCATGGGCCTGAGGATCCCCTGAAGGATGGCCGGCAGGGAGCACCCCTGGCTGGTGGGGGGGCCTGGCCCTGGCAGCCTGAACCCCGCAGGCAGGCGAGGGCTGACACTGGGGATTTGGGGCTCAGCACAGAGCAGGTTGGGCTCAGTGTTCTCACCTGGGTCACAGAGGTGGCACGGCAGACACGCCTCCAGGCCATTGCGGTAGGCAGTGTAGGTCCCCGGGGAGCAGGGGGCACACACTGTCCCCGTGGTCTCCCCACAGGCCTCCTTCACCCGGTGTCCTGCAGCCCAGAGATCCACACACTCAGGACAGGGTGCGGCTCTCGGGAGCCCATCAGGTGTGACACCTCCCACAGGGACTCAAAGGCACCTGAGCTGTTCCCCAGGCACAAGGAGCCAGCTTAGTGTGCAGTGAGAATGTTCTAGAAGAATGTGGGGCCTCCTGGGGCACTGAGCCGGGCTGAGACCCAGGCTTCCCGCCATCCGGGGGCTGCCCACCCACAGCCCTTGTCCCCTGGCGGTGAGCTGAGGGTCTCGGGGTGAGTGAGAGCTGCAGGGGCTGCCCTGGGGTCCCAAACCCCCAAACCCTCCTCTGTGCCCAGGGCTTCCTGCCTCCCATGACGTGGGCTCTGGGAACAGAGGTCCAGCCAGTGGAGTGGGGGGAAGGTCTGCCCCTGCCCACAGCCCGGCCCCCGCGGCCCCACAGGGGGTCCCTGCAGGCTGCACCCACCTGGGCTGCACTTGGGGCAGCACTTGGCCCCCACCGGGAACTCCTCCTCCGGGCACGAGGGCATCCCCCGGGCGCAGTGGGCGACTCCCAGCAGGAGAAGGCACAGGGTCTAAGGGAGATGGAGGAGGTGCCTGGGCTGCCCGGCCTCAGCCTCACCCTCCGGGAAATGGGCACCAGCAGCCGGGTGGTGGCAGGAAATGCAGGGACCATACTCACAGGCCCCGGGACAGGACTGTCTATTGTGGACCCTACCCTGAGAGCCTGGGGTGGGGACTGTGCGGTCTGCAGCCTCTGCCCCTCTTCTCCCCAGCTGGTCCCCAGCCCTGGGAACAAAGTCTGGGCCTCGCTGCTGCCCCTGCTGGTCCCGCTCAGCCCTGGGAGCACAGGGTCAGGGCAGGGACGGCCTTCAGGGTTCTCTGGCCTGACAGGGGACACAGGCTTAGGAGGGGCCCCGGCAAACAGCGGTCATCCTCAGGGGTACCCGCGTGGGCTGACAGGAAACCACACAGCCCAAGAGCAGTGGCCTCCCGCCCAGTGCACAGATATTCGAGTTTCTCCCAGGACAGGGCTGCGGCTGTGGGTGATCAGCCCCGGTTGGGCTTCTGCCCTAATGCACGTCCCAGCGCCCTCACCCCGTGGTGGGGCTCACCTTTCACCCCTGAATGGGGTGGTGGGGGTGGGGGTCCATGTGGTGGGAGGTACGGCTTTCCTGCCTGTGCCCCCCATCCCGGTGCTCAGGGAACTGAGTGTCAGGGGCTGGGACAGCCCAAAGAGCTGGGCTGCTGGGGACACAGTCTGGTGTGAGAGGGACAGGGACAGGGCCCAGGGAGACACTGAGGAGGAGCAGATTGCTGGGCACAGCAGGGGGCTGGCATGGGGCTGGGGGTTGGGGGAGCAGAGGCTAACAATCTGGTGACTCACCAGTCTCAGGGCACCAGCCTTGGGTGTGAGGCTCCAGGGGGGCGGCCCCCAGCCTTGCAGAGGCTCCATGTCTGTCCTCTGGACCCTCAGGCCCTGGCTGCCAGCTCGGGACCCCTGCCAGCAGGACCCAGGGCAGGACCCCAGGACTCCATCTTGCTGCTCCAGGAAGCAGAAAAGTATGGAAACTGGTCCTGGGCTCAGGGAGTCATTTCCCCTCCAGCCTAGGGCTCAGTGTGGGCGGAGCACTCTCTCAGGGCCCAGCCCCCTCACCAGGCTCCTGCCCCGTGGGTGAGCCCAGAGTCTGCAGAGCAGTCTCAGCCCATCCTGTCCACCAGCCCCCGTTTCCTGTGGTAGTGGGTGCCCCCCAAGCATCCGCACGTTCCCTGCCGCTCTGCACCCCAGAGAGCTGACCCGAGGCTTCTCCACAGGACCGGCCTCTGAGCTTCTGGTCACCTGTGTCCCCCTCTGCTGGGGGCGGGGCTGTTCCCACCACATCCCAGAGCTCAGCTCTCAAGGGCCCTCCTCCCCAACTCCAGAGGCTGGGCCCCCATTGGAGGAGGGGACCCTTGCGCACACATGGGGCTCCCCACAGTGCGCATATCCTCTCCCACCTGTCCCTGGAGGGGCGGGGCTGGGGGCTTCTTGCCCCCATTTCACAGATGGGGCCATGGGGACTCAGAAAGAGACCTGGCCTTGCCCAGGGTCTCCCAGGTGCAGACTGTGCTCAGAACCGAACCCTAATCTTCCCGGGCAGGAGGGGCTCTCCCCTGGGGTCTTCCCAGCACCTGACCTACCGCAGACCTGGGCACATGTGGGCAGCCTGGGGCGGCATAGCCCTACCCACATCCCAGGGGCAGGCTCCGGGGCTCCAGAGAGGCAGCCCACCCACCACCCTGGAGGCCCAGATGTGGAGCGTCTGGGTGAGTCAGCCTCCGCCGCTGGCTGCTCATCTCGTTTGTGTCCCTGGCTCAGGTGCTGGACATGGCACCCCCACAGCTCCCCTCCTCTGTGATGTCCCAAACCAATGACACCTGGCAGCTTTGGTCTAATCACACCTGTCCGGACCCTGATGTGCATGTCCTGGCTCCACAGGCCCTGGGAAGGTCCCTATCAGGCCCGTCAGCCCCAGCGCCCACCCCTCCTGTGGCTGATGGCTGGACGCCCCGCCTTGCTGAACCGACAACCCTTCTGGGGCTGTCTTTGACACCAATACCTTCACAGTTGCTACCTCATGTCATTTCTGGAGACCCTGGGAAGGAGAGCCTGGGTGCTGTTATGGGGGTTCGGGGGGGGGGCTGACCCATCCTGTTGGCGGAGCTCCAAGTTCTCAAAGCTGGGTCCTCACTGGCCACCATCCCCCAGAGCAACCAGCGCTGAGAAGCAGAGGTGGGACCCGGGGGTGCACAGGTTACAGTCCCCACCTCCAAGGGACTGGTAGAGGGTCCCCCACCCTGCTCATGTCTACCTGCTGGCCAACAGCGTTTCCACTGAGGGCAGGAGCCCTGCCCCCTGCACGTCTGTGCAGCCCACACGGGCCCTGGGAGTGTGTGCCATGCAGACGGCTGCCCAGGAGAACCTGCAGGGACCAGGACAGGCTCTGGGGGGCTGGGACCCCCACTCCCTGCCATGCCTGTGCTCACCTCCCAACTCCTGAGAGGCTCCTCAGACTGGATGTGCTGGAGGGTTCTGAAAGAGGGGGACCTTCTCCCTACACCTGGTGTCATACCCCCAGGACCCAAACCCCCTGACTCGCAACCCACCCCTCCCATCAGATACACCCTCAAATATGATTTCATCCACCCCGGCCTGGGCAGGTGGGGAAATCGAGGCCCAGCTAGGAGCAGGACTTACCCACCGGCATCAGTGTCTCCGCCTCAAGGGGCCTGGCTGCGCTGGCTCCTTCTGCCTCCTCTGGGAGGCCTTCTCGGGTTGCTGATTTCATTTCCTTTGTTTATTTTTTAAGGGATCAAAACATATTTTATAAAAGAAAACAAATTCAGCCCTGGCCAGTTTGGCTCAGCGGTTAGAGCGTCGGCCTGCGGTCCGGAGAGACCCGGGTTCGGTCCCCGCTAAGGGCATGTACCTCGGTTGCAGTTTGTCCCCGGCCCTGGTTGGTCATGCGGGTGGCAGCCACTCGATGTGTCCCTTTCACGTCGATGTTTCTCTCTCTCTCTCCCTTCCTCTCTCTCCCTCCCACTCTACCTGAACAAAAAATGGAAAAATGTCCTCGGGTGAGGATAAAAAAAAAAAAAGGAAAACAAATTCATATAAATACCAGTTAGGTGGAAAAGCATCACAGGGTATACGATATATATTTTCTCTACATAAATTTGCATACTTTAATGCAAAACACCATGTTTCAATTCTATTTTGGGACTATCACAGGACCAACTTCTTGGTGATTCTAGATGTAATAGGATGAATATTTAAATAGACCCCAACGAACCCGGCCGGTGTGGCTCAGTGGTTGAGCGTCGACCCATAAATCAAGAGGTTGCTGGTTCGATTCCTGGTTGGGGCACATGCCCAGGTTGTGGGCCCGATTCCCAGTGAGGGGCATGCGGGAGGTGGCCAATCGATGTTCTCTCTCATCCATGTTTCTATCTCTCTTCCTCTGTCTCTGAAATCAATAAAGAAAAAAATTTTTAAATAGACGCCAACGATCATATCAAGTTGTTTTGTTTTTTTTTATCCTCACCCAAGGACATTTTTCGATATTTTGTTCAGATAGAGTGGGAGGGGGAGAGAGAGAGAGAGAAACATCGATGTGAAAGGGACACATCGAGTGGTCGCCACCCACACAACCCAACCAGGGCTGGGGAAAAACTGCAACCGAGGTACATGCCCTTAGCGGGGACCGAACCCGGGTCTCTCTGGACTGCAGGCCGACGCTCTAACCGCTGAGCCAAACCGGCCAGGGCGGTACTCATATTTTATAAGAGGAGCTTATGTTCCTAATCTGCCAGCTGTAGTCTTGACTTGCTAAGAAATAAAAATACATAATCCTGGCCCACCCCCCCCCCGTTTTTTTTCTTCCCTTTGTGCCCAGGTATGTGGCACTGCAGATTTACTCAAAATGTATCCATTGAGAGTAGGAGAAAGGTACCAATTCATAAAAGAAGAGAGCATCTTCATTTAGAAATCAAAGCACTAACTTATAAGCTTATGGTCGCAACCCAAGCCCCAGCTCCTCCTAGGCACAGTGGGGCGACCTGGGTCTACCCACCGGTTTGGGGACCATGAGCCTCCACTGTATTAAGATAAGTCTGTCCATCATACCCTCCGACAGCATATAATTTATCTCCAAGTAAACAGACCCCCGGTGCATCTCTGCCGATGCCCATTGCTGCCCCCGCAGTCCCCAAACCTGTCTGGGATCCTCTCTCTCCACAGTCTGAGAGTCTGGACGTCAAGGTGTACGCAGGAGCATCACGTCCTCCAATAGCGTAGAGCAGTCTGTTCCGGGTGGTTACTCCGACACCCCCTCTCCTTTTTGACATTTGTGCACAGGGTGTCCATTTATCGGCATGAGGATCTAAACGTTCTGCTGAGAGACAAGGCTTCCAACACGACCACCACCTGCCACACGGACTGGGCTCCTGGGGGAGGACATAGTGGGAACAGAACCCCACTGGCGAGCCTGAGGGTCCCGTCTTTCCACTGTACTCAGATAGCTCCAGCCGCCGTGCCCTCCGCCCGCATGCATGGACCTTCCAAAACAGCCACACCAAGGCCACGCCCGTGTGGGCGCAGGGCGATCCAAGTCTGTTTGGGGTTGTAGCACTCTGTGGCATTGGAAGCCTTCAGTCCGTCTCTTCCTGCAGCCACAGACTGTGTCATCTAACACTGCAATGCCAGGCTGTGGCCTCCTCCCATTCACAGTTGCCACAGGAGTCCACATACCTGGACAGAGATCCTTTTCCAATGCATGTTGCTCTCGGACGCGCTCCTTCTGGGCTCCAGTTTGAAAGGCACCAGAGACATACGGGGAAAACTGAGCTGTTTGGCATCAGGGCGAGAGCTGGAGGGGCAGCTTTCTCCTGGACAGACTGGCCGTCGGAGGCCGTTGTCCCTTTGGGGAGCCCTTCCCCCGGGCGGCAGATGGCCACCATATGGGACTCCAGCCACCTGGCTCATACTCTCTGGTTGCTGATTTTAAAACCTTGCCCTGCCTCCACCGTCTCAGCCTGGTCTCCATTCTCTTGTGTGTTCACTGTCCACCAGGGCGTTACAAGGCCGGCTCTGGGTACAGGGGCTTGGAGTCTCTGGGGGCAGAAAGAAGACCTGGGCTCCAGATCTCCGAGTCAGCCACTCACTCACTCACTCACCCATTCACTCATTCATTCACCCATTCAATACTCACTCATTCACTCATTCATCCATCCATCCATCTTCCCACTCCCTCCCTCACTCACTCACTCCCTCCCTCACTCACTCATTCATTCATCCAGCCATCCACCCACCCACTCCCTCCCTCCCTCACTCACTCACTCACTCACTCCCTCACTCACTCATTCATCCATCCATCCATCTTCCCACTCCCTCCCTCACTCACTCACTCCCTCCCTCACTCACTCATTCATCCATCCATCCATCCACCCACTCCCTCCCTCCCTCACTCACTCACTCCCTCCCTCACTCATTCATCCATCCATCCATCCACCCACTCCCTCCCTCCCTCACTCACTCACTCACTCCCTCACTCACTCATTCATCCATCCATCCACCCACTCCCTCCCTCCCTCCCTCACTCACTCACTCCCTCCCTCCCTCACTCACTCACTCATTCATCCATCCATCCACCCACCCACTCACTCCCTCCCTCACTCACTCCCTCCCTCCCTCCCTCACTCACTCATTCATCCATCCATCCACCCACTCCCTCCCTCACTCACTCATTCATCCATCCATCCACCCACTCCCTCACTCACTCATCACTCACTCCCTCCCTCCCTCACTCATTCATCCATCCATCCATCCATCCACCCACTCCCTCACTTACTCCCTCCCTCACTCACTCATTCATCCATCCATCCACCCACTCCCTCCCTCCCTCACTCACTCACTCCCTCCCTCACTCCCTCACTCATTCAGCCATCCACCCACCCACTCCCTCACTCACTCATCACTCCCTCACGCATTCAAGCACTCATTCATTCATTTATTCAGTTATTCATTCAGGGCACATCTTCTCAGGCCAGGTCTTGTTCTGGGGCCAGATTCACCACAGATGAAACGAGATCAATACAGGTGGCTAAAGCATTCCCACCACCCGGCGGGCTGTCCCCTCCCTAGGCCCAGGCCTCCACGCAAGACAGGATGGGGGAGTGTCCCCAGAGGGCCCCAAGCCTGTGTGAGACTCCATGGGGCCCCTGCACCCCATCTTTACCTGGGGGGTGTGGACACTGGACCTCCGATTTGTGCTCTATCACCCTGCTGTCCTCTGGAGGCCACCCCACAGCCCAGCCTGCACCCTCCAAGGGGCTGCTGCCCCACTTCATCCCCAACACCTCCCTGTTCAGACATCTTCGTGTGACTCTCTGGAAATTCTCAATCACAATTCCTCTTTCTTTTTGAGATTTCTGGGACCTTGAGGGTGGGGCAGAGATGATGAAAACCCCGGTACCCAAGCCCATGGAGGCAGGGCATCCTGAGAGCCCACCTCGAGGTCCCCTCCTCTCCTCTGCACTAAAGCGCCCCCTGCTCTGTGCAAGGCCCAGACTGCCCAGTGGGCTCAGAGGCAGAGTAGCCCAGTCCTCACCCTCTTGGGGTCGTGGTCTAGCAAGGGAGCCGAGTCTAAAAGCCAGAGTCATGCCCTGGCCGGTTTGGCTCAGCGGTTGGAGCGTCCACCTGCGGTCTAGAGAGACCCGGGTTTGGTTCCCGCTAAGGGCGCGTACCTCGGTTGCAGTTTGTCCCCGGCCCTGGTTGGGTCGTGCGGGTGGCAGCCACTCGATGTGTCCCTTTCACATCGATGTTTCTCTCTCTCTCTCCCCCTCCCACTCTATCTGAACAAAAAATGGAAAAAAATGTCCTCAGGTGAGGATAAAGAAAAAGAAAAGCCAGAGTCATGTGGTGAGCAGAGGCCATGTGGGGCTCTAAAGGATGAATAGAGGCCCTGCGGGGGGACAAGCTGGGAAAGGCCATCCCCTGAGAGGGACGTGAGTTGAGCAATGTGACTGGAAGTGCTTGGGGTCCCCTGGCGAGGCATGGACGAGACCTGATGCAGGGCGGGCAGCGGCCCGCTGCTCGGCAAAGCTGGAGACTCCAGGTGAGTGCTGTGCACAGGAAAGTTTGTGCCATTGTCAGCTGGTGCGGAGGGTGGACAGAGGGGACCGGAGCTAGAGGAGGAGGCTCCTGGGGTCACCGGCGCAGGACGACTGAGAAGTGCGTGGAGGACAGGTAAGGCGCAGAGACGAGTCTTCAGGACTCTCTCCAGCTCTCGTGGCGCAGGGCAGCGGTCAACAGAGAGGCCAGGGGACAGAGGAAGAGAAGTTTGGGGGACATGGGTCAGAAGACAGTCAGACAGTGCTTGGGCAGCTGGGACTTCCCAAAGGCAGGAGCCTGTTCCGGGGAGCAGGACGGGGGCAGGGACACCCAGGTTTTCACTCCAGCCGGGACCAGCTCCTCCAAGCTCCAGGCCAGGGTTTCAGTGGTTGACTCAGACATCTCCCTGGAGTCCCAAGCTTAGGGTGCTCCAGTGCACCCCACCTTCCAAATCTCCATCTGCGATCTCCCCACCTCAGGAAACATCCTCTGCCCCCACCCTCGACCTCAGGACAAGGAGTGGGGGGTGGACTGTCGCTTTTTATGACTCAGCTTTCCCGCACCCACATCCGTGCTAGTCTAGTGTGGATGCTCCCTACCCTCTCCCTCCAGGCTCCCTTGGCCCCTCAGCACCCTGACCTCCCCTCTTGCTCCCCCAACTCCTTTTTCCAGACGCTATCAGACCTTGAATGCCAGGTGTCAAGTCCTAACATCACTGAAAAGCGCTTCTGCACCAGGAGTGGACCAGGGAGAGACCCTGCACTTCCCCAGGGGTCCTTGAGGAGGAGGGCGGAGCCCTCCGTGGTCAGATGTTTCCCATGGTCGGTCCGTGGACCACCCAGAGAGCTTGGAGAACAATGCTGGTGCAGACATTCTGGACACCGTTTACCTGACAAAGCAGACATCACCTCCTTCGTCCCTTCCTTTGAGGACGTGGGGAGGTTCATTCCAACCGCAGAATTTTACTGAAAGCAAGGAATCCCGGTCAGCTCCTTCGGGGCGTCCATAGACTGATTGCTAATTCAGGGAAAAAGTGTGTGTGCTGGTTTCTTTATTTTTACTTTTTGTCATTTTTTTTATTTTCGATTACAGTTGACATACAATATTTTATTAGTTTCGGGTGTACAGCCCAGTGATTAGACATTACGTAACACACAAAGTGATCTCCCCATGAACCCCATGCCCATCTGACACCACACAGTTATTGGACCATCATTGCTACATTTCCCGTGTGGTATCCCCCCACCATTCTGCAACATCTAGACTAAATTTCTCAATCCCTTCACCTTCTAATGCGCATCCCCACCCCTTCCCATCTGGCAACTGTCAAAATGTTCTCTATATCTATGAGTTTGTTTCTGTTCTGCTTGTTCATTTATTTTGTGGGTTTTTTGTTTGTTTTTGTTTTTTACATTTAGATTCAATGGTTGACAGAGATGTATTTATTGCCGTTTTATTGTTCATATTTTTTACCTTTTTTAAAATTATTATTATTATTATTATTAAAGAAGACTCTTTGCCCTGGCCGGTTTGGCTCAGCGGTTAGAGCGTCGGCCTGCGGTCCAGAGAGACCTGGGTTCAGTTCCCGCCAAGGGCACGTACTTTGGTTGCAGTTTGTCCCCGGCCCTGGTTGGGTCGTGCGGGTGGCAACCACTCGATGTGTCCTTTTCACGTCGATGTTTCTCTCTCTCTCTCTCTCTCCTTCCCACTCTGTCTGAACAAAATATGGAAAAATGTCCTCGGGTGAGGATTAAAAAAAGAAGAAGACCCTTTAACATTTCATGTAATGCTGGTTTGGTGGTGAGGAACTCCTTTAGCTTTGTATTGTCTGGGAAGCTCTTTATTGGACCTTCAATTCTAAATGATAGTCTTGCTGGGTAATCTTGGTTGTAGGTCCTTGTATTTCATCACTTTGAATGTTTCTTGCCACTCCCTTCTGGTCTGCAAAGTTTCTTTTGCGAAAACAGCTGACAGTCTTATAGGAGCTCCCTTGTAGGTAACTAACTGCTTTTCTCTTGCTGCTTTTAAAATTCTCTTTGTCTTTAACCTTTTGCATTTTGATCATGTGTCTTGGTGTGGGCCTCTTGGGGTTCATCTTGTTTGGGACTCTCTGTACTTCCTGGATTGGTATGTCTATTTCCTTTGCCAAGTTAGGGAAGTTTTGTCATTATTTTCTCAAATAGGTTTTCAATTCCTTGCTCTCTCTCTTCTTCAGTAAGTACACACTCTCGTGAAATGATATCAACAGTGTCCCTGATGGTTTGGCTCAGCACTTAGAAGCATCGGCCCATGGACTAAAGAGTCATGGGTTCGATTCTGGTCAAGGGTATGTACCTTGGTTATGGTTTAGTTCCCAGCCCTGGTTGGAGTTGCGCGGGAGGCAGCCAATCAATATGTCTCTCTCACATCAATGTTTCTCTCTCTCTCTCCCTCCCACTCTGTCTGAAAATAAGTGAAAAAATATCCTCAGGGGAGGATTTTTTTAAAACTTATATCAACAGTGAAAACTGCTGGGAAAGGGGAAAATAAGAATATGATTAATACCTGCATATAAATGTACTATTTACAAGGCACGTCCACATTTTTTTTTTTTTTTTTGATCTTACAATCAACCTTTGAGGTAGGTAGGTTTTAATTATTCATTCAATGAGGTTTTATTTCCTAGAAACCCCAAGAATGCCAAGAAAGGTCTGTTCTTGAACCTGGGTTCCATGTATTCAGAGAATAAATAAAAGTCAAGTTACACTGGCTAGCTGTAGTTCTTTACGGAGGAGGCAAGGACTTTCTGGAATCTACTGTGGGTTCTTATGGAATTCTTTCCGACTACATAGCATTTTCAGTTGAGATACATGTTTCTCTGTCGGGCTCACATCCTCTGGGGAGCATGTGGGTGTTGAGATGTAAGAGTTCTGAGAATGGGGCTGGGGCTCTCGCCTGTGACATCAGACTTGTAGAGCTCAGCGCTGGACTCGGGGGTCTCCTGCCTGGGCTTCACGTCAGCTGATAGGAAGCGTCTCCTTTTACCATTATGTCTCCTGCCCTGGCACACGTTTGACACGTCATCAACAAAACCGCTGGAGAGCCTTGTGCCTCCTCATTGTCGTTGCTTCTTAAAAACGGAGGGCATGCTTTTCTGCCTCTTCAGCCACAAGTGTCTATATTTGGGTGTCAGTTTGGGCTTGGGCTTGGGCTTGGGGCATATCCCAGAGTTATCTGGGACCTGCAGCTGGAAGCTTTTCAAAAATGCTCCTATCAGTGTGCCCAGAACTGTGGGCCCAGAGGAAACAGCGGGCCTGACCCAGGCAAGTACCCTGTGAGTTCAGCCCTGGATTTTACTGAGAAGAAATGCCAGACACCCCTAAACATGGTGACCCTGTACAAAAAAGAAGCCCTGCACTCCTCTGACATGTCAAAAGATAGAAGCCAAAGGGCGGGGGGGGGGGGGCTGCTTCATATCTCAGGATACTCAGGGGACTTAATGGCTAAGCGCCGTGAACCATCCTGAGCTGGGGAAAAAGGACATTGTTAAAACAGTTGATGGGGGCGGGGGGGGGGGACCGGGAGGAGGGTGTCAACAAGGGAGAAAGGAGAAACATCTGTAACAAAAATAAATTGATAGCCCTGGCCGGTTTGGCTCAGCAGTTAGAGCGTCGGCCTGCGGTCCAGAGAGACCCGGGTTCGGTTCCCGCTAAGGGCACGTACCTCGGTTGCAGTTTGTCCCCGGCTCTGGTTGGTCGTGCGGGTGGCAGCCACTCGATGTGTCCCTTCACGTCGATGTTTCTCTCTCTCTCTCTCTTCCTCTCTCTCCCTCCCACTCTATCTGTACAAAAAAATGGAAAAATATCCTCGGGTGAGGATTTAAAAAAAATAAATAAAAAAAATAAAATAAATAAATTGATAAAGAAAGACAATTGGTGAAATTGGAATATGGACTGTATGCATGTGTGTATATATGCTTGCCTCTAATTATATGAGCCTGGAGGACTTATACCAGGTTGTTAACACTGGTTACTTGGGGAAGAGTGGGGATGGGGGATTAAGAGGAAAAATACTACAATCAATTTTTAAAAGCATGCAGAGTGGCCCAGCTGGTGTGGCTCAGTGGGTTGATTGTCATCCCGTGGACTGAGAGTTCCGGGTTCGATTCCAGGTCAGGGCACATGCCCAGGTTACAGGCTCTATGCCTAGTAGGGGGCGTGCGGGAGATAGCTGATCGGTGTTTCTCACATCGATGTTTCTATCTCTCTCTAAAAATAAATCAATAAAAACATATTTTTAAAAAATCAAAGCATGCAGGATGAAAACATGCATAATATGATTCCATTTTTTGCTAAATGGTATAGATAGATATGTACGTGTTTACGTACGCATAGATGAGTTATATAAGTTACAAAATTTTGAGTTACAAAATGTTACCGATTGTTAAGATGATGAGAATTAGACATTTTTCTTATTTTTAAAATGTTTTTTTTTATTCATTTTTAGAGAAAGGAAGGGAGAGGGAGAGAGAGATAGAAACATCGATGAGAGAGAACATCGATTAGCTGCCTCCTGCATGCCCCCCACTGGGGATCAGCCCACAACCTCTGCGTGTGCCCTGAAGGGGAATCGAACCGGTGACCCCTTGGTGCAGGGTTGACGCTCAACCCCTGAGCCACGCCAGCCGGGCCAAACTTTTTCATTTTTAATATTTATGTGTAATACAATTTTCTCTTTCAAATATTTTTTTCAATAATGCAAATGTACTATTTGTCTAAACTATTCTAAAGTGCTTTTTAGTGCAAAAAAGGGCAAGAACGAGTCACTTAGGGAAACTGCAAAGAAAATTTTGGATTAAATGTTTTCTGTCTCATCCAAAAACATTTTTAAAAGGTGGAGTACGTTGGTCAAGGTCGGGCTCCAGTGTTACCCCTAGTCCTGCGTCACAGGCAGCTGCTGAGGACCTTATCATACTGCAGACCACCACGTATGCCCCGCCCAACGCCTCCTGGTGCCCCCCACAGTGTGCCCACTCAAACCCCACTTGCCCGCACCTCACTTCCTGCCCCTCATTGTGCTCCAGCCCCACCGACCCCCTTTGGGTCCCTGGTGATTCCAGCTCCTTCTCATCCCAGAGCCCCCCACCCACACCCCCCCACCGCCCCCACCCTTGCCAGGTGCTCCTGTTGATGGCTCCTGTGGGTCCCTGTCATAGGTCCTCACGCCCCTCCCCCTGGCCGGAGCCGGCCCTCACCTGATCACAGCACTTAGTCTCCACTCCAAGCTGTTGCCTCTCTTGTTTTAGCTCAAGAAGAACTGTGCTGGGGTTGTTTGGTTGGTTTTGGTTTGGTTTGTTTTATTTTGTTAATCCTCACCCCATTGATTTTTTTTTTTTTTTTTTTTTTTTTGAGAAAGGGAAAGGGAGGGAGGGGAAAAGAAACATCAACATGAGAGAGGCACATGGATTCGCTGCCTCCCGCACGACCCCAATCAGGGGCCAGGGATCGAACCTGCAACCGAGGTACGTGCCCTTGACTGGAAACGGAACCCGTGACCCTTCGGTCTGCAGGCCGACGTTCTGACCGCTGAGCCAAACGGGCCAGGGCCAGAAGAGAGGTCTGGAAAACTGTTGGAGGCACGGGGCTCGTCCTGTCCCTGTCCGGTGGGGAAACGGAGGAGGACTGGCATCCTGGGAGGGCCTCGGGCTGGGGCAACACGGAGGCCTCGGGAGCATCTGGGCCTCCTGCCTCCAAGCCCGCAGCACCTGCCAGAGACCATCAGCCACGCCAAAGAGCAAGTCTCGGAACAGGAGGAGGAAGACAGAACCGTAGGGCTGGCCAAGAGAGGGAACGACAAGGTGGAAAGACTCCGTGAGTCCTGGAGGAGAAAGCAGTGTCCACGGGCTGAGCTGGGGCCACCACAGACCCGCCAGGACTCGCGGGGGTGACCAGGCAGGTCTCCCGGCCGAGAGCAGACGGGACTGTACATGGAAAGCCTTCCGGGGACGCGGTTTAGAAGTAAAGGCTGAGCGAAGTAGACCATTGACTGTGTCCCCCAGGAAGTCCCATTGAGGAGTCACGTGCTGCAAACATCCTCATCTGAGTTCACAGAAATGTACATTTGAGACTTTGTAAGAAGAGAAACTGTTGGATGGAAACAACCTAAGTGTTCGTCCAAAGGGCATTGATCACATCCCGCCCTGGTGGAGCAGCACAGCCTGGACTTGCCCTCGGCCACAAAGCCAGACACCGAAAGAAAAAGAGTTTCAGACATTTGGCAACATGGGACTCTGGGGTCCTGAGCGGAGGGCAGCATGTCAGCAGCCTTAGGGGCCTCCCAGCTTGGTGCTCGGGGCACCGTCGGGACCGCAAGGCAGGAAGACAGCCTGAGCAGTCGGGGTCATCTTGCTGAGTCAAGGAGGCCGAGGTCTGGGTTTGGGCTTGCTCAAGCAAATGGTGATTACAAGCAAACTTCCAGTAAAGAGGAAACAACACAGACCGAAAGCTTCAGCAGTCTGCAAGAGTTCTCCTTTGTTCTCTGAAAAACAAGTCATGTATACAAAGCGTAAATCCCAAAACACCAGACCATGAGCAGGTCAGGGCTGGGAGACAGCGGACTCCTGGACTCACGGGCCTCGTGGGTGTCCAGTAGAGACGCCACAGACACGCCTTGTCAGCAGGGCTCAGCTGTCCCTAAGTCAAGGCTTGTCTAGATCTGCCCTAACCAAGCTCAGAAACAAGCCACCCAAAGAGCCAAGTACACAGCAGGTACCTGCTGTAACACTCTGAAGAAGGATGAAAGGGAAAGAAAATTGAGAGAATTAAAAGAAGCAAAAACGCAATGTCCAGCATTCGATTAAAAACCACGAATATGCCAAGAAGCAGGAAAAAGTGACCACGAAAAAAATAAGTCGGGAGAAATAGACCTGAATTGGACAGTGATGACGAATTACCAGACAAGCACCTCACGATAGCCATTAAAACATTTTTTTTTAAAGAAAAAAAATATAAACATGCTGAGAAAAATGCAAGACATAGAAAAGAACCAAATGGAACTTTATAAAATCTCAAGTGAGAAATATGCTGGTTGGATGTATTTATGGGATAAGGCCGCCATAACAAACCTGATTGGTGAGATAAAGGTGTTGGCAGGGCTGGTTTCTCCCGAGACTTTTCCTTTTGTCCTGCCAGGGTGCCCCACTCATCCTGCCCCCTGAGACTTCTCTCTGTGCACGCATCCCTGCTGTCTGTCTATATTTTTACTTTTTTTTTTATCCTCACCGGAGGATATTTTTCCATTTTTTTATACAGATAGAGTGGGAGGGAGAGAGAGGAAGGGAGAGAGAGAGAGAAACATCGACGTGAAGGGACACATCGAGTGGCTGCCACTCGCACGACCAACCAGGGCCGGGGACAAACTGCAACCAAAGTACGTGCCCTTAGCGGGAACCGAAACCGGGTCTCTCCGGACCACAGGCCGACGCTCTAACCGCTGAGCCAAACTGGCCAGGGCTATATTTTTACTTTTAATAGACTCCAGTCAGAATAAATTAAAGCCGACCCATATAACCTTACTCGAACTTTACTCCCTCTTCTCAGGCCCTATCTCCAAATATAGTCACATTCTGAGCGAACTGGGGTTCGGGGCTTTCAAAGGAAATTTGGCACCTCCAAGTGAGGAACACAATTCAGCCCATAATGGTAGAAGGAACGACAGGTTAGATGCTTCAAGGAGATAGCGATGAACTTGAAGGTATAGTGATCAAAACTATCCTAAATGAGGTACCAAGAGAAAAGGGGGAAAAGAAAAATAGACAGAGTCTCAAAGACCCCTGGGAAATACCGAATTGTGTAACATGACTGTCATTTGAGTGTCATGAAAGAAGAGAGAAGGACAAGAGCAGAAAAAAATATTTGAAGAGATAATAGGTGAAATTTCTCTAAATTTGAAGAAACTACAAGCCCACAAATGCAAGATCAACAGACCCCAAGAAGAATATTATAAAGGAATATACAGCAAGGAAAATCATAACCCAATTCCTGAAAAACAGTGACAGAGAACAGTTTTCAATCAGTCTGAGAAAATACACACTTTGTGTACAGAGACAGTGATAAGGGTTACTAGAGACTTTCACCTGGACCAATGCATGTCAGAAGACATTGGAAAATGTCTATCAACGCTAAAAGAAAATTTCAACTTATCATTCTATATACAATGAAACTGTTTAAAATGAAAGCAAAATAAAGACTGGGGACTTCCATTTCATAATTTAAAACTTCCATTTCATAATTTAAAACAAAGCTTCGATAATTCGCCACCAGCAGATTTGTATGAAAAGTTGAAAGACTTTCTTCAAGCATCAGGAAATCAATGGCAGAAGAAAGTGTATCTCTACTCAAAGGAATAAAGAGTGAAAGAAAAAGTAACTATGCAAGTAAACATGAGACATCTCTTTCTCACTTTAAAATTTTATTTTAAAAACAGTAGAATGCTTAAAGCAAAAGCAATAATGTATTGTGATGTGTACAGTGTGCAGAAGTAAAATCTATGACAATAACATAGAAGCAATAGGAGAGAGAGCAAGTACACCGTGGTAAACTTCTTTTACATTGCATGTTAAGTGGTATAATATTATCTGAAGGTGAACTACAATATGCAAAGCTGCCTACTGTAAACTCTATAGCAACCACAAAATAAATAAAGCAAAGATGTATAGCTAATAAGCCTATAGTGCAGATAAAAATAAAATACTCAAAATGTACTCGATCAAGAAGAAGGCAGGAAAAGAGGAAATAAGGAAGAAAAAACAGCCAATAATTAGCAAGATGATAGACCCAAATCCAACCATATAGAAAAGTACATTGAATGTAAATAGTCTAAATACTCCAGTTAACTGCAGAAACTGTCATCTAGATACAAAACCAAGACCTAACTATAGGCTGACTTATAAGAAACCCACTTTACATATAAAGATACAGATAGGTTAAGAGTAAAGAGATGGTGAGTGGAAATTACAAGGGTCCAGAGACATGGGAGCTATACAGAAAAAGATCCCCCCAAATCGGCAGAGGCACCTAGGAAAAACCCACAGCTAACCTCATACTTAATGGTAAAGACCAAATCGGCAGAGGCACCTAGGAAAAACCCACAGCTAACCTCATACTTAATGGTAAAGACTGAATGTTTTTCCCCCAATATCAGAAACAATGAATGATACCCACTTGTACCACTTCTATTCAGCATTGTGCCAGAGGTCTTTGACAATGCAATAGGACAAGAAAAAGAAATAGAAGGCATATAGATTGGAAAGGGAGGAGAAACATTTTGTCTTTGCAGACAATATAATCCTGTTTATAAAAGTCCTCAGAAATGTGCTAAAAACTATGTGAACTACTACATTTATTTAGCAAAGTCACAGAACACAAGTCCAGTATTTTAAAAAATAAGGATTGGAATGTGAAACTTAGAAAAGCAAGAACATATTATTAAAAACCATGAAATGCTTAGAGATAAATTTGAGCCCTGGCTGGTTTGGCTCAGCAGTTAGAGAATCAACCTGTGGAACGAAGGGTCACAGGTTCATTTCTGGTCAGGGGCACGTACTTCAGTTGCGGTTCAGTTCCCAGCCCTGGTCGGGGTCATGCAGGAAGCAGCCAATCGATGTATTCCTCTCACATCAATGTTTCTCTCTCTCTCTCTCTCTCTCTCTCTCTCTCTCTCTCTCTCTCTCTCTCTCCCCCCCCCCATACTCTATCTGAAAATAAATGGAAAAATATCCTCAGGTGAGGATTTAAAAAAAAAAAAAAAAAAAAACAAGGAAAAAGAGCAAAATTGAAGGGCTTACATGGGAGGACTTACTCTGACAAGAATAGGCTGACCAGGTGTGAAGTCCAAGAAAACATGGTAACTGTCAGGCCATAGCCACTGACCACCACCTATCCTGCCTCCCACAGGGAACTCCTGCTCCGCTTGTCACCCGCACAGCGTCAATCCCACCGGGCGAGATGTACGAAGATCCTGTAGACTTATCCCACCCCTGCCAACACTCACCCCAGAGCAAGAGCCTGATCACCCAACATCCTGGGACCAACAGTTCCTGTCTTTTTTTTTTTTAATTAATTAATTTATTTATTTTTAATTCTTTTAAAGAGAGGGGAAGAGAGAGAAGGGAGAGAGAGACAGAAACATCGATGTGAGAGAGAAACATCAAGCGGCTGCCTCCTGCACGCCCCCCACTGGGGATCAAGCCTGCAACCTGGGTATGTGCCCTGACCGGGAATCAAACCAGGACCCTTCAGTCTATGAGATGATGCTCAACCCACTGAGTCATGCCAGCTGGGCCCAACAATTCCTTTCTAACACCAGGATGCCAGGTCCTTATGGGGTGTTCCCTCAGGATAGGGAGTCACCCCCACTCATGGACACAGGTGAGTCCTTGGCTGCAGGACGTCAACTAGAGCTTGGGCTCTTCAGGTGAGGTAGCGACAGATGAACAAAAAACTCTTTCTCTTTCGAATAAGATCACCCTAAGTATGACTTTCATAGGTTGACTTGCTAACATATCTGAGACACACACACCAAGCACACACATGTACACACACCTCCCAGCCAGGAGGACAAGGAGACCAAAAATCTTGGAAAGGGACAGAGAAGCTCAACCTACAATGTGTAAAAACTCAAGAAGTTAAGAACGTTTAGCTTCAGCAGTACAGGTGCCTGTAGAAAGCTATCGCTCCAGGGACCGGAATGGAGGACTGGACCTGCCCTGACCTCAGGAGACCCGCAAGCAATTCGACCCTGTGCCCCAGGGGGACTGCAAGCGACTGAGAAGGTGTTTGAGTCAGGCTGCTCCAGGGAGAGAATGTCCACCCCCAGGACTCAGACGAAGTCACCACTGGTCAGCAGATGACGAGATGCTGGGAAAATCGCTGGACTGCAACTTTTATCTGATCCACTTTTTTCCCCAGTATTCCAAACCCCTTACCGACACTTTCTCCTCCTTATGAAAAAAAAAAAAAGGTCAGCTTGAGATGAGAGTTAAGGGCACATAAGCCTCTTCTCAAATGGCGGGCCATCTGACCCTCACACCCGTAAAGCTTTGAGCTTTGCTCCCATCGCTACCGACAGGCTCTGGTAGTGCCAGGTGGCACCAACGCCGATATTTCCGGTTTCACAGACAAGTCTGCATGTACCTGCTTCTGGGCCCTGAAAATGCCACGTGTCACCCTCCTGGCAGCCAGGAGGGGGGTGGCGGCTGTCTTCAACTTCCACTTTCTGATTGATTCTCTTCTGCATCCTGTGGGTTTTTTATAACAGCATGTCTTACTTTTGTAAGAAGAGGACTAATCAAGAAATGTATTAATATGCAGTGCTGAGGAAGGTCAGGCCATTAGGCCAGCCCCAGGGGACCCCATGGCTTCCCCAGAAGGTAGCTCAGCGTTCCTGTCTGCTGCTCAGCCCTGTCTCCACTCCACTCTGGTCCCTGTAACCCACTTCACCCCTCAGCCCTGGACTGTGCTCAGAAACCAGTCAGGCCTCTCCCCTGCCCCGGGGCCACCTCCAGGACTTGCACACCCACACCTACTAGGCACCTACTGCATGCCAGGTGATGAGCACAGACACTCTGTAGGCTGCCCTCCACAGAGGACCTGTTGGCAGGTGGAGTAACTGGAACCCTAAGTGTTGCCAACGGAAGAAGCACTCAAACCCGTAGAGAATTTGGGGGAGTTTATTTGAGCCCAGCTGCCAACAGTTACCAGAAACGAACCCCACCGCACTGAGAAAAGGCTCCAGAGACCTGGGGTCCCACCTTGTTGTATAGGTGACGGTCAGAAATCGCAGGTGTGTTACCGGAAACCCGCTGGGGATGGATTAGGGAGGGGGCCCCCCAAACTGTCTCTGTGATTCCCCAGAGGTGACCTCCGGTCTGTGTCAGCATTGCCCACCCCTTTCCCAGAACTGCAGGATATTACTTGTCCACACCTGGGCATTTCCCGTAGTCCCCACCCTGTCGCCCTGCAGCTGGCGCAGGCCTGGGGGCGGGGGCGGGGCGGGGCCGGGGGCGGGGCCGGGGCGTGTCGGGAGTGGGCGTGGGCCCAGGACCCTCTTCCTGCTTGCCAGGAAAAGGCAGCAAACCCCAGACGCTGTGCTCTTTTTCCACGTGTGCCTGCACACCATCAGGGAGGGGGTGGGGTTTGGGGCCCCACGTTCCTTACGCTCACCCCCCTCCACCCCAGGCAAATGCAGGGTGCTCCCCACCGGCCCTGGTTCAGTGAGGCACACTGCTGAGCCCAAGGCCAAGTGACTTTTCAACCTGCGTCCGCACCGAGAGAAGCACGTCTCTGGGGGAATAAATAGGGGTGAGATTTGGGGGAACAGGGAGAGAGGTCCTGGAGGAGGCCCACTCCCTGCACTGCTCAGTCCGTGCTGCACTGTCCGAGCGGGGGCCGGCCGGGAGGGGGCGACAGAGGCCCGGCGAATCCCGCCGCTGAGGGGCGCCAGCGCAGCCTGACTCCCCGCGTCCTTGGGTTCCCTCCTCTGCACAATGAGGACAATGCAGGGCCCCAGGGAGGCCCCCAGGTGGCCTGGGGAGGGAAGAGGCCCTCTCTGCCTCAGCGGCCCTGAGGGGCTCCTGTTTGTTGGGGAATGAGGGGCCTGGGCCTTGACCACAGTTCCAGGAAAGAGGCCAGCAAGGCTGGGGTCCAACCCCTTGGCACAGTACCCCACCCCAGGAGGCCTGGATCCCTTCCCATACCCTGGGCAGGGGCCCTGAATCTCAGAGGTGGCTGTCAGCCTTGGGGGACAGGGCACTGGGGACAACACCTAGGCGGAGGCTGCAGACCAGCACCTTCATTCAAGCCCCCCTGAGGTCCAGCATGGAGGTGCACACAGTATGTACCCCCACATAGCCATCACAGACAGACACACCCCGGGGATGCCCACGAGGACCCCCCACCTCACTGGGGTCCGGCCCTGGGCATGTCCTGCAAATGCCAAGCACCCCCAGCCCGCCCCACTTGAACGTAAACACCCAGCCCGTTCCCCACCGGGAGAAGCGGAGGCCCAGCTGCGGGCCTGGCTGGGACGAGCAGGCCACCCGCTCCCTGTGGACTCTCCCGCCACAGGCACCGCCCCAGCCCCCTCTGCCGTGCCGTGGGCCATCGCAACCACGTGCGGCCTCAGCAACATACCAAACCCTTGCCCCCAGGACCCCTCCTTCCAGGTGCAGTGGGGAGGGGCACGCGACACTGCCCACCGCTGACAGCCAGCCTGTCTGCGTGCTGGGCATGAAGCAGAAGGAAACGACATTCCTACTGCCGAGCAGCAGAAAGGGTCTCCTGTAAGCCGCCCTTCAGCTGGGCCTGGGTCTCCATCCCTGGGTGCAGGGAGAGGACCCTCCGTGAGTCCGTTCACAGGCTGGCACTGTGGTCAGGGCTGCAGAGAGTGGGCAGCGCCTTCGAGCAAGCTTCACCTTGGGGAGCCGGGCCACTAGGGCGCCAACGCCCCCCGGTGACACCCACCGCTCCCACCGCCAGGCCGGCCCGTGCTCACCGGGGATGTCACCACCTCCACCTCCACAGTGTCCTTCCCCAGCGGGGCTCTGGGCAGCACCTGAGACCGGCTCCCGCAGGAGGGAGAGAAGAGACCCCCGCCTGAGTGCCCTGGGTGCTGCCGCACCCCGCTCCGTATCACTGGGGATGGGCAGGGGTTGAACCTGGGGTCGGGCTGGGCGAGGGCTGGAGCGCGCGACCGGGAGGGTGGCCAGGAGGTGGTGGCAGCAGCCCGGGTAGTGGTGGTGCTTTTTATGGAGCGTGGGCGGTGGGGCCAGGGCAGGGCTTTCTCAGCTCCCAGCCAATCTGCAGCCAGGGCTGGACAAAGAGCTGGACGCCGGGCTGGGTGAGGATAACGACACACCCCCGCCCCCAGCAGGTGGGGTGTGGGCGGGGTCAGAGGGGTCGTCCTGGGATGTGCCCTGCCTCTGAGGGCTGCTCTGGAATCCCGGGGGGCAGCCCCGTGGTCCAGCGCCTGGCCAGGAAGCAGAGGCCCAGGGAAGTGGTCATTCCTGGGGGCTGAGCATCCAGAGCAGCTCCTCCCTGACCTCACATCTTTGTCATTTAGGCACTGGACGAGCATCCCCACTGGCCACTGCCCGTCCCCCTGAGCCACACCTGATCCCTCCTCTTGGCCTGTCCTCCTCCTCACTTCTGACTGATGTTCCCACCTAACTGGGAGCCCTCCGGCCAGGGGCCCTGCTGGGCCTGGCCACGCTCCCTGCGTAACTGAAGTGGCTGGCAGGTCATCCCTGGACGCCACGTGGACACATAGCATCAGGGAAGGGTGTTGACCACCAGAGCTGCAGAGAGGGACCCATGCCCTTTGGGTCAGGGCTGCTGTCCCTGAAAGTCCTTTCTGAAAAGCCAGGCTTCAGCCTCCACCTCCTCCAGGAAGCCCACCCTGACCTCCTGCTCCCTTCCCCCAGACTGGTCTTTGTCGGTCATTATCAGAGGTTCTCTGGTCAGCTGATCCCTGAGTCGGTGTCCTCACCCACCCAGCTCCCCGGGACCAGTAGTCTCAGACAGCTGACCTCAGGGGCCTCGGCCTGGCAGCGGAAGCCAGTGTTGTTTTGTATCTCAGAAGAGGAAACGGCAGCGGAGGAGGGGAGGAGGCCTTGCCCAGCCCTCGGGCCCCCCCCCCCATACCCCCTCCCGTCACATGCGCTCGGCGGCAAGATGGGCTGGGGGCGGGGCATGAGGTAAACGGGGGTAAGCACAGCACAGGCCTGGCAGCCAGGAGGCCTGCCTGCCGGAGTGAGGTCAGGCCCAGACCTGTGAGGCCAGGGCTTGTGGTGGGGAGGTGGGGAAGGGCAGCCCAACAGCGGCATCTGTGCCCAGCACAGCGGCACAAATGGAAAGGGTCCCCCCCACCCCGAGACCCTTCTTCTGGGCACCCAGGATGAGTGAGGGACTCAGAACGGTGCCAGCCTCGGGCCAACAGGGAGCAGCCAAGGGGCTGGCCCAGGTCACCGCACCAGCCTGCTCCCACGTGCCCAGCCCCGGGGGCCTCCGGGCCCTCAGCGGTGCGGGGGCAGGGCCACCCCTGGGGATGCAGGCCCTGCTTGGGGGTGGCCAGGTAGGCTGCGCTGGGCCTCCCCCCCTGCCAGCCGCCAGCCCTGAAAGGCTGGGAGCCCTTTGTGGGAGAGCAGCTGGCGGCCCCTTTATGCAGGGCTGTGGGAAAGTCCGGACTGCGCCTCTCACAGCCTCTCAAAAGCCGGGATTATCTCGCGGCAGGACACCCTCTCAAGGACATCCCCCCCAGTGGGGGCGGGGCGGGGGCGGGGTGCCTCCACAAAGGTCTTGTCTGCCAAGCCCCGGCCCCACAAGTCCCTAAGCCAGGAAGGGTCCCCTGAGTGGAGACCCCACTCCCTGTCCCCGGAATCCAGCTGCCCAGACTCAGAACCCCCCACGGCCAGTGGGGCTATCAAGGAGCCCCCACCACCTCACCCCTCCGGGCTGGCCCTCCCGACTGTCCCGGCCCCTGGCCCTCTGGGGGATGGTTCGTGGAAGGGCTCTCTTGGGGCTGCAGCCCCCTCCCCACGCCCACCCTCAGTGTCCCCGGCCCCGCTCAGAATTCCAGGAGGAAGGACGGCAGGGCCCCACACCCAGGCCTAGCTGCTCGCTGAGGTCACACGGATCCCGTGCACGTTGGCCCCAGGCTCCAGCCTTCCCCTGCTCCGTTGGCCAGCTCCCCGTGCCCCAGAAGGCAGGCAGGGGTCACCCACTCAGGAGGCCGAAGGAAGTGGGGTGAGAGGAGCCAGAGGCCTGGCAGAGCCCCCGCGGGGCTGCGGTGACTGAGGTGTTCAGCTGGCAGCCGTGCTGAGGCGGCCTGGATGCGCTGCCTTTATTCGCTCCCTCCGCCCTCAGCCCGTGCCAGGGGGGCACTGACATTGCCCCATTTCACAGATGAAGAAACTGGGGCCCAGAGAGTCCAGCTGCTCAGCGTCTGGATTCCAGCCATGAGCCCGCAGCCCGACCCACCCGGGCAGGCTGCCTCCAGAGGTTCTCTGGCCGGTGCAGCCAGGGACTACCATCCAAAGCGGGGGTGGGGCACCCCCTTTCCCCTTGCCAGGGTAGGGCTTGCAGGGGGAACCAGGGGCTGTGGGAACCGGAAGGCGCTGGTGGGGCCAGATGTGAGGCCTCCCAGCGTTGCTGGGGAGCTGCTGCGGTGTCCCCGACCTTCAAAGACCACCTGGGGAGCCCCGCCCACTGGGAGGACTGCTCCCCAGATGGCCTCAGGCCCCAGCTCCGCACAAAGACAGGCGCCCTGTGAATGAGTCTGCCGCAGGGCACACGCCTTTTGTGCAGGAAGAATGTCCTGGGGTTGGGGGAAGAAGCCACCCAGAGTGGCCGAATCCCGCTCGGGCCGGGTGGGGGCAGGGCTTCCAGGCCGCTGCCTGGGAAGAACCCCAGAGCCTCCGCCGCAGCCCTGGGCCCCCCAGCGTGGCACAGAAGGACAGCCCCCCCCCCCAACGTCCCCAACGTCCAGAAAGACAGTGAGGCCCCTCCCCTTCCACACTCGAGGAACGGAGGCCCGAGGGGGACCTGACAGGGGCTGTCCTCACTTCCACAGGGTGGGTTCCCAAACGGGAGGGGGCTGCCCCATGGGACCCAGAATCCAGGGGGCACCCGGGCATCCGAAAGGCCCTGCTGGCTGAGGCCAGGAGCCCTCTGTCCTGGGAGGCAGGGCCAAGACACCGAAGATGAAGTCACTGCCAGGGCTGGGGCACCCAGGTGGGGAGGGCCAGACTCCAGAGCCCTATGCCCCATGCATCTCCTCCCCACACTCCACCCCAGGCCCTGGGCACTCCACCTGGCTCATGGCAGCCGCTTGAAGCGATGAGTTACTGCCTGGCTGGCATAGGTTGTCTGGACCTGCCTGCTCCCTAACCTGTGTCTGGCCGGGGTCCCAGCACTGGCTTGGCCCCCTTGCCTTCATCTGTGAGTGGGGTGTCCCCTGCTCCTCCAAGTGGGCCCAGGTGGTTGTGGGGAGCATCCTCTGTTCCCCGGGCTATGGGCAGGGGTGCTCCCTGCTAGCCAGTGCTGAGCCTCACTGGGGGGTCCCCACGCGTGCCCCTGATGGCTGGTTGTCTCGGGTGAGGGCAGTTGTCTGCAGGGGCCCCAGTGAGTATCCAAAGAGAATGTTGATGCAGTTCCTTGTGGGAGCAGCTGGAGGTGCCAAGATCCAGGCGGAGCAGCCATGGGAGGTGTGGGGCCTGAGCCCCACAGGTGTGACCCCGCGACCCCGCAGTGCCTGGGCAGAGGAGGGTCCCCCAGGGATGCTCGCAGGATGGAGGTCTACTGGGGCCAGCATTGGGGGGACTCAAACACTCTGTAGCACCGTGGGTCAGAGAAGGGACCCCACACCCAGGGCCCCGAGCCACCCAGGCCCCCTCCGCCCCACCCAGACTTCCCAGATCCTGGACCACCAGTGGGTGGCTGCAGCCCTGTCAGCGCTTTGCCCTCTCCTGCTCCCACGAGTGTGTATATCAGTCACCTTTCCCCCAGCCCTGGCCTGTGGGCTGCCGCTCTCCTGTATTTATCAGCCTCAAGAAAGCAGGGTGCCCTCACTCCCCTGCTGATGGTGGGAGCGTCCAGTGACCTGACCAGGCAGGCAAATACCTCGACAATCAGATGGGAAACCGAAGCCCAGGACAGGCCTGTGGGTCAGTAGCAACCACAGTTCTGGGGGAGGGGAGAGGAAGGTTTGGACCAGCCAGGCTAGCCCCCCCCCCCCAGTAGGTAGGGCAGGTGGTGATGAAGTGAACTTAGTGGGGGAGGGGAGCTGGGGTGCTTTTAGGACAAAACAAGTCTTTCCCAGGTGCAGAACAGCAACTTATTGGGGGGTAGGGGGGCAAGGAGCCATGAGGGTGTGAAAGGGAAGGGACTGAGTGACCACCTTTCTGAGGGGCAGGGCTATTGCCCCACCTGCCCTAACCCAGGGTGCAGTCCGAGCCGGCCCCCAGCTGGCAGCTTGGCCTTGGGTACAAGCAATGGGCCTCAGTTTGCTCACCTGTACGATGGGCACGGAGCCACCCAACCTGGGCAAGGCGGCGGCTCCTGAATGGGGCTGGCAGCCCCAAACAGAAGGGTGGGTGGGCCAAGCCCCTGGGTGGTGGCAAGGAGAGCAGCTAACACAGCGAGCAGCTGCTGGTCCGCCCTGCCCAGGCTGCAGGTGGCGCAAACCTTTCTGAAAAGACCCCTACAGTAAACGGTTAAGGTTCCCGGGTGCGCCCGCCTCACCCACCCGACTCCGCCGGTGTTAGAAAGCCCGGTCCCAGAGCAGGGGGTGCCCCGGCCGGGTTCCGATCACACTGTATTTGCGGAAGCTGACATTTGAATCCCATCTCATTTCCACCAGTCACACACGATTGTTCTGTTTCGACCCTTTGAACATGTGCGAAGCTTTCTGGGGAAGGCACAGGCCGGCCTGGAGCGCACCCCCGATCCAAGCCTTTCTGTGAACCCTCTACTGCCCCAAACCGTGTAGGTGGGCACTGGCTGACGGACAAGGACACCGGCACAGAGAGGGTGGCGGGCCCTGCCCGAGGTCACCAGTGGGCAGGCTCCTGGGGGGCGCCCCAGCTCCGCTCCGCCCGCCCGGCTCCAGCGCGCGGACCGCCAGGGGGCGGCGGCGGGGGCGGGGGCGGGGAGGGCGCGGGGCGGGGGCTGTGGGTTCGCGCGGGCCGGCCGTTCCCACGCTGGGCGGCGGCCGCGGAAGCGTGCCTGGGCCCCGCGGCATTAGTGCCGGGGTCTGCCTCTGAATGAATGAGGGCGGCCGCGGGGGGCGAGGGGGGGCAACTCCCAAAAGACCATCTGGCTCCGCGCTATAATAGAGCGATAAAGGGCTTGTCTGCCCTCAGGGGTTGGGACGAGCTGCTCTCTGACACCGCGGGGTTTTTAACCAGCTCGGGAGGCGCCCGGGTCCTGCCCCGGCCGCCCGGGGGCGGGAGGGGCGCGGCCACGTGGGCGGGGGAGGCCTCTGATGGGGCCGGTGAGACGTGCGGACCCCGCGCTTTCCCACCGCCGCCTCTGCGCGGTCCCACGGCCGCTAGGGAAACCGAGGCCCCGGAGGCTCGGCCGTTCTAGCCCAGGCCCCTGGCCGGGTCTGGAGCGCCTGTTTGGGAACGTGGAGCCCGGTGTGATGCGCAAAGGCGGAGGTTTCCAAGTCTGGTCCAGGGACTCCGCGCGCGGGCCAGGGGCATGTGGTCCATGGGTCACCCAGCTTGGGGGAGCAGGCGCCCCTCCGATTGTTGGACACCCTGCCACACCCCACAGTTGGGTCCCAGGGTGGAGCCTCTCCATGATGAGATGAGAGAAGGACCCCAGGGCACAGCCCTGACCCTGCCTTGCTCCTCCAGGTCCTGTGGGCCAGAGGTGGGGCTGGGATTCTGAGCTGGGCAACCTCGCAAGGGCAGCTTCTGGGGAAGGGTCCAGGCCCCCTGAACCCCAGAACTGGATACAGGCAGCAGGTTTGTGACCTGACCCAAGTGCTCCGTTTCTGCGGGCCACCCCACCAGACCCCAGCCAGGCCTCGGACACCAACTCTGCATCCTGGCCTAGCCCCGCCGGAGGCCGGCATAACCCTGGGGAGCAGAGCTGGTCCCAGCGCTGAGGGCCCCTGGTCCCCTTCTTGGCTCTGCTGCGACCTGACCGCCTGTGTGTCCTTGGGCCAGGGCCCACTCCCTGGTGGAGGGCAGTGGCCTTGGGCCGGTGGGCAAGTTGCTTGCCCCTCAGCACCTGTTTCCCCGCCTGTGCAGTGCCGCTGGGTCAGTTCTGCTGGAGGACTGGGGGCCTGTGGCCCCGGAGAGGCTGCCCTGAGGGTCCCCCCGCTCACCGCGGGCCCCTGCTCCCGGAAGGGCGCACAGCGCAGTGCTTGGTCCACCCGGGGCATTCTCCCACGAGGGTCTCTGACCACTGGGCAGCGGGCAGGGCTGACTTGCTGAGGACACCTGAGGGGGACAGGCTCTTTATTCCCAGAGCCTAGGGTATGCCCGATGTCACAAGTTCACACACACGGGCACGCACATGCAGGCACACATATGAGCACCCACAAGCACACACACATGGACACGTGCACATGCAGGCACACATATGGGCACACATTCATCAGTGCACACACACAGGCACGCATACATGGACACACAGGCACACATGTGGGCACACACTCAAGCACACACACGGGCACACACATGGACACATGTGCACACTCAGACACACACAACACACACACACATGGACACGTGCACATGCAGGCACACATGTAGGCACACACTCATAAGCACACACACGGGCACACATGAGGGGAGCCTCTTTCAACTAGACTTGGAGACCTGTGGTCCCTGCTGCTGCCCAGCCCCAGGCCCGCCCCAGGACGTTCTCGGAGTCCCCTCTGGGCTCCCACTCTCCCTTCGAGGACCTCCGCAGGCTCTCCGAGCTCCAGACAGCTTCCCTGGGAACCCCACCTTCCTTCATCCTCCCAAAGCCCGTGCCCCTGAAAAACATCAGCGCCTCCAGTCCTCCCAGGATACCAGCCTGGTCCCGGGGGCCCCTCCAAGAGCCAAAACATGGGTGTGCCCCTCTAGAAATTACACCACAAATCTAGAGAACACAGACATGAAACGATTGGTATTTGGGGCTCCCCTCCACCTCTCTGTAGACGTCCTAGCCAGGGTGGGGCCTGCCTTCAACATCACTCCATGGTGGGCCTGATCCATATCCCCAATTCCCTCCTCCATGTCAGGGTGTCCCCAGCCCCAGAGTCCTACAGTGGGGCAGAGGGAGATACAAGAGCCCCAGGTCTGGTTGGGGGTGCAGGGAGCTAAGGCTGAAGTTGGCTGGGGGTGGAGGCTGGGTTTCCTCCTGGCCTCTCTGTGGCGCCCCCAGCACCCGCGCTGGAGGGGAGCTGAGCAGCCCGCGTTTCCCACACTGTGCACTGGGCCTTCACAGGCACAAAGGTAGCGCATGCCCCACAGGCCCGAGAGCTTCCCATCCTTGGTCCTGCCCGGGCCACCCACCCTCTGCAGCTCGGCTCTGGCCACTGCTGTGTGCTCCCTGTGCACTGCCCAGCTTGCTCCTGCTGGGGAGAGGCAGTCACCCCTCAGTGCTCCAGCTCTCCTGGGGACCCAGCCCTTCCGTGCACCCCACTCACAGGAGCTCCCCGGAACCCCAGCCTGGGCTCTGCGCACTCCTCCCTCTGCCGCTCCCCCACCTCCCTCTGGCTGCTCGGGAAGGAGAGGGCCACCTCCGAAGTTCAAGTCCCAGCGCCGACCCTCAGTCTCCTCCCTGTGGCCTCCGCAGCCTCGCTGTCCCAGGGGTGTCAGGGACAGGGGTAATAAATACGGCCACTCCACAGCTCCAACCTCAAGTCCACACCGGTGCACGTGCTAAATGACACACAGCCCTGCCTCTCCCAGTCAATGTCCAGCTCCGCTGGCTCCTCGTCGTCATGGTGTTAGCTGCCCAGGGCACACTGCCCTGGGCAAGTCATTTAACCTCCGTGACCCTCCAGCTCCTCGCTGTCAAGTGGGCACAGGGACACTCCCCTTGCAGGGTTGCTCTAAGGAGTCAGAGTGCATATTCCCTGCCTGGTGCTGAGTAGATGCTCAAGCCCCAGGGGGGACGCTTACCCCACCAGCTTCTGCCCCGATCCCCAAGGAGACACCCAACACCCTCCTCCTAACCCCAGGCAGACCCAGCACCGCTCATGCCCTGTCCCCTCCAGACAGCCAGACCACCCCTCCAATGCCCCCAGGGGTCCTGGCTGGCTGGGGTGGAGACTGGGCAGCACCTCATCTGGCCACGTCCCTCTGCCTCCCTGCAGGCTGGGTGCTGGTCCAGAGCCACAGCAGGTGGCCCGGCAGGTGGAGGGGTGGCCTGGGGCCCCACTGGGAGTCCCTGGAGGCCAGGGCTGCGACAGGTTGCCTTTGGACAGGCTGCGGGGGGCACGCCTCACTGCCAGGCACAGCCCGGGGTCCATATGCTGGTGTGGACTTGGGACATGTGCCCCTGGGGGTGTCCCTGTCCCTCCTTCCCCAGAAGGCCAGCCTCACTCCTGACCCTCGCCAGCCTGCCAACTCCCCTCCCCCCCGTGCTGGAAACCCCTTTGGGACCAGGAACATCCAAATGGGGGGCAGCTGGTGCTTCTGAGGACCTTGCCGAGGGCACAGCCTTTCCCAGAGAATCTCTCCCAGGTCTGGGGTGGATCTGGGCAGAGGCAGGCTGGGCAGGCAGTGTCCCCTCCAGGCCAGTCCTGCGTGCCAGCCGCTGGGAAGTCCTGTGCCGATGGCAGCTAGAGACCCGGCTGCCCGGCTGGGGAGAGTGCATGTGCTAGTCTCCAAGAAGTCCTTTCTAAAAAAAGTATGTATATGCACACACATTTATTTACTTATTTATTTATTTATTTTGGAGAGGAAAAAAGGGAGAGAGAGAGGAACATCAATGTGAGAGATGCATCGAATGAATGGTTGCCTCTTTTTTTTTTTTTATCCTCACCCGAGGACATTTTTCCATTTTTTGTTCAGATAGAGCAGGAGGGAGAGAGAGGAAGAGAGAGAGAGAAAAACATCGATGTGAAGGGACACATCGAGTGGCTGCCACCCGCACGACCAACCAGGGCCGGGGACAAACTACAACCGAGGTACGTGCCCTTAGTGGGAACCGAACCCAGGTCTCTCTGGACCGCAGGCCGACGCTCCAACCGCTGAGCCAAACCGGCCAGGGCTTGGTTGCCTCTTATGTGTGTCTCATCCACACCATGACCAAGGATCAAACCCAAGCCTAGGTACCTGCCCTGACTGAGGATCGAACCCGCAACCTTCCAGTGCACAGGACGATACTCCAACCAACTGAGCCGTACGTGCCAGGACAGCCCCCCACCTTTTTTTTATTATGGTGAAATACACATAAAATGTACCACCCTAACCACTGTTAAGTGCACAGCTCAGGGACGTTATTGTGTGGTTGTCACCACCAGCCTTTCCAGAACTTTCCATCTTCCCAGCCACCACTCCATCCCCACTAAGCTCTCCCCCCGCCGCTCCCTCTGCCCCGGCCCCACCGCCTACTCCCCGGGTCTGACTCTGACCCCTCCAGGGACTCCTGAGCGGGTCACAGCGGTTGTCCTTCCGAGTCCGGTTTATTTCACGGAGCAGACGGCCCTGGGTCCACCCGCGTCGCAGTGTCTCGGAGCTGCCTGCCGTTCTAAGGCTGGATAATGCTCCGGAGTGTGGACGGACCACGCTGTCTGCGGCCCGTCGGTCCATCCGTGGACACTGGGCTGCTGCCACCTGTTGGTGAGTGTGAGTAATGCTGCCGTGAGCGTTGGAGACCCCGCTTTCCGTCCCTTCGGGGGCGCACCCAGAAGCGGGGCCTCTGGAGCCTAGGGCCATTCCGTGTTTGATTTTGGGGGGGTCTCCGCACTGTGTCCCCAGCGGCCGCACCGTCTGCATTCCCAAGTCCCCGCCTGGCACAGGCACGAATGCGCGCCCCTGTGGCGCCCTCTGCTTTGCAGGCAGCCTGGGAGGGGTGGTGTGGGGTGCGGTCATTTAGAGCCGGGCTATGGTCTTGGGTTCCTGGACTCTAGCACAGTGACGCCCGGCTCAGGGTCTGCAGCACAGGGCTCGCCTAAAAGTGGCTGTTTCTCGGGGAGCATTAACTCCAAACACTCCCCCCACCAGCCGGCCTCTCGAGCCCACTGAGCTGGGGGTGGGGGCAGGACAAACTCCCCCTCCTCCTCAGAGCCTCAGCTGGAGGAAGGACCCTCTCCAGCTGCTGGGGGCAGAGGGTCTGACCCCCCACACACATTCCGGGTGCGTCTGTGCAAAGCCCGCCAGCCCGGAGCGGGCCTTCAGCCCTCCCTCCCCTCCCCCTCGGCAGCCCCTCCCCCCAGCTGTGCAGCCACTCACCTTGGATGGCGGGAGCCGGGAGCCCAGCGAGTTTCCCACACTTTGGCCCCATTCACAGTGTCAAACGGCCCACAAAGGCCAGGCGTGTGCCTCCGAGGCTCCCAGCTGCCATCTGGCCTGCACTCGGGGAGGGAGCCAACCTTTCGTCGTCAGGCAGAGATTTAACACCATTCATTTCATATTTCCCACAACTGAACATTGGATCAAAGCCGCGCCGGGCGGGGGAGGGGGGCCGTGCCGGGGCCCACCCTCGCCTGGGCTGGCCACCCTGGCCACTGCGGGTGGCGAGCACTTGGGATGGAGTGGGGGTTGGACCACGACTCCTGGCACGTGTCTCATTTGGGCCGAGAGCTGGCTTGGAAGAGGGAGCCCGGGCAGGACACAAGCCCCAGCCAACTGCCGCCTCTGAAGCTGGGTGGGTGGGGGGCCACCTGGGTGCTGCCCTCCCCTCCGAGCAGAGCCCTGGGGCCCCCACAGCCAGCCGCCCAGCCGTCAGGCCGCACGTGGGCTCAGGCCGTTTCCAGTTGGTGGAGGCTGTAGCCAGGGCCAGAGTGGGCTGGGGGTTGCCCTCTGTTCCCTTGGCTAAGCACTTCCTGGGTGCCAGGCCCCAGTGGGCAGGATGCAGATGACAGGGACGTGGTCAACTAGGTTGCCCTGCCCCCCGACCCCCGCCCCAGCGACACACCCAACACAAGCCCCAATTTGGTTGCAAAAATGGCTCCACTGGGCACCACTGGGTTCCCACTGCAGCCTGCAGGACCTGCCGCCCACATCGATGGTGCCAGCCGCTGTTGGTGCCCCGGGCTGTGGAGCAGAGGGGTGAGCATGTGACCTCAGCAGCTGGTGCCTTCTGCCCTTTGGCGTCAAACAAGGGCCAGATACTGCGGTAGGTGCCACCTGCTCAGGGAAGAGCCCGCCCGCTCGCTCGCAGCAGGGCCTCCTCCGCCCACAGCCAGCCCAGGAACAGTGTCTTCTTCCAGAGGTGTAGGTGGGGGGAAGGAGTGGAAGGACCAAGTACCAGAGGGTGACTAGGGGCTGCCTTTCCTCCTCCAACGCCACCTGAAGCTTCCACCCTGGGAACCCTCCAGCCTGACTCATCCCAATGGGTGACCAGCTGGCCTGTGGGGCCATGCTGGGCTGGCTCCCAGCCAAGCCTGCCCTGGCTGTCCCAACGCCATCCTGCCTGCTTCCTGATGGGTCCTTCACCGGGTAACCAAAGGCTCCTTGTATACAGTGGGGGGTGCACTTCTGCTCGTAGCGGTGGGTCCCTGCCAAGACCCAGGAGGGGGAGGGCCTGACTGGACCTTGTCAAGGCTCTGAAGTTCCAGCCACACTCAGGCGGGCTGCCGTCCGGGGAGCCGTGCTCCTGGATTTAACATCTGGCTAACACGCCCTGATACCAGCCGTGGCTCCCAGATCTGAGGCCCTGCCTTCCCTCTTGGCCTAGCTGGTCCCGCCCTGCTGCTTGGAGGTAGCCCAGGTCACAGCTCTGCCCCTCTCTCAGTCCCTCCAGGACAGCTGGACTCCTGGCTGTGGAGACTCAAAGGAGGGTGATTGTCCTGGGCAGAGGGGAGCTCCCAGCAGGCCCTCTCCTAGGAGCCCAGGGTGGGGCTGGTGCCCCAGAGCAGCCACTGTTCCCCAGCTGACCAGGTACCAGGATGGTCAGTTTTTCAGTGGGTTCCTAGCGGGCCCGTCGAGCTGGTACAGCATTTGTGTGGGCTCCAGGCCTGCCTTGCTCTGACCCTGATTTCTGCCTCCTGGCACCCCCACCCTCAAAATGTCCAAGTGCTAACGCCACCAGTGCCCACCAGGCTGTGGGTGCATAAGCTGTGAACAGGCGCCTGTGCCCCCCTGTGCTCTGCAGCCGACCAGGGTCAGACTCCCACCAGATGAGATGGGGGGGGGCCAGGGCACCTGCCGGTTCACAGCACCTGAGATGCTACTGCAACATAAGCTGCTCCCTGGGGTGCAATGGCTGGGGGGCGGGGGGCCTAGGTGCCAGTCTCTGTGCCGGGCATTTCACATGCTCTGGCTCCCTGGAGCTCCCCAAAGCCCAGCCAGGGAGGCACAGCAGCCCACGTGCTACCTCTGATGAGGTCCCAGGCGGCATCCTGGGGACTCGCCAGGGGCCAGTAGGTGTGAGCCTAAGAGTGTGGGCCCTTCTTCCACCTGGGCGCAGATGGAGGCGCCTACGCAGAGGTGTGGCCTCCTCTGGTCCTGCGCCCCCGGGGGCAGCAAGGACCTGTGAGGGAGGGTGCCCGCCGCTCTGGAAGCCGCTGCATTTGTTCATCCTGAAGCTCTTCCCTTCTCGCTGTGGCCTCCGTCAGCCAGCCGCAGGGAGTAGCGGGGGAGGGGAGGAGGAGAGGGAAAGAGGGAGGGGGAGGGGAGGGTCGTTCCTTCCTGCCCCCCTCCTCGTCCCCGCGGCCTGGGAAAAGGCAGCATATTGAGGCGCGGGGCTCCCAGCATCAGGCCCGGGATGCTAATGAGGGCGAGCGCGTTCCCACAGCCCGGACATTGTGCCGCGCGGCCCACCTGCTCTTCGGGGAGCACCCATTGTGCCCGCGCCAATTCACGGGCAATTTAGCGTGCGCTGATGGGCCGGCGCCTTTGTGCGGCCCGCGCCGCCATTGGCCGCCGAGTGTGGGAACGGCCGCGGCGCCCGGGCCCCAGGCGCCAGCCCGCCGCCCGCGCCTATATAGGGGCCGGCCCGCGCCCCCCGGACGCGCCTGGCCGCCCGCCCGCCGCTCCCTGCTCGCCGACCGCCTCTCTCCGCGCAGGCATGGCCCCCAGCCCCGTGGCCGTGGAGCTGCTCAGCCCCAAAGAGAAAAACCGAGTAAGTGCGCAGCCCGCCGCGCGCCGCCCCCGCGCCCCCCGCGCCGTCCCGCGGCCCTCCTGACGCCCCTGCCCCCGCAGCTGCGGAAGCCCGTGGTGGAGAAGATGCGCCGCGACCGCATCAACAGCAGCATCGAGCAGCTGAAGCTGTTGCTGGAGCAAGAGTTCGCGCGGCACCAGCCCAACTCCAAGCTGGAGAAGGCCGACATCCTGGAGATGGCCGTCAGCTATCTGAAGCACAGCAAAGGTGAGCCTGCCCGCCCCGGCCGCCCCGCGCCCCGCGCCCCGCGCCCCGCGCCCCGCGCCCCGCGCCCCGCCGTGCTCACCGCCGCCCGTCTCCCCACAGCCTTCGCCGCTGCCGCCGGCCCCAAGAGCCTGCACCAGGACTACAGCGAGGGCTACTCGTGGTGCCTGCAGGAGGCCGTGCAGTTCCTGACGCTGCACGCGGCCAGCGACACGCAGACGAAGCTGCTCTACCACTTTCAACGACCCTCGGCCGCGCCCGGCGCCCCCACCAAGGAGCCCCAGGCGTCGGCGCCCACCCCGGCCAAGGCCAACGCCGCGGCGCACCAGCCCTCCTGTGGCCTCTGGCGGCCCTGGTGACCTGGCGGGACGTGCGGGCTGCTGCCCCGGGACCAGAGGGCCGGCCGTTCGTTCCCCTGGTGCGTGCGGAAGCGCTTCCCCGCTATCTGCCTCGCCCGGGGCTTGGACGGCCCCTTCTCTCTGAAGGTCCGCTCCAGGCTGGCGGGCCAGCGGTAGGGTCATTCTGAGAATGTGTGCGCAGAGCCCTTGTCATTTAGGACAGTCAGGGCCCACCTTCTGCCAAGTGTCTGACCCCATGGGGTTGTTCTGTGTTTGCATTTCAGCAAGTGACTTCTGCGAAGTCCCCGCTGCCCGGGGTTCTATGACGTTTGTAGGCATTGGGGGCTCGGTGCCCCTGCTTGTACGAGGACGTTCTTCAGGGCCTGTTGCTGCCGGGCGTGGGTCCGGCCAGCGGGCGTGCCTGCCGTGGGCACATTTGCCTTTTGTGAAGGCGTTACTCAAGGTGCCTCCTCATAGGAAAGAGTGTCAGCCTGGAAGGGCGAGGAAGCTGCTCGCGGAGCCCAGGCCCACGGGCCACCGCGTGGGCTTGGTTGTCTGGTAGGGGCTCACAGTGGGCTGTGTGGGGAGGGCGGGGGTCTCCACCATGATCCTTAAAGGATTCCTGCGTGGGTGGGTGCGTGGGGGCTTGACTCTGTACTCAGAATCTGAACTCGGTCACATGGGAGCCACACAGCTGTTCTGCAGACTTCCAATAAAACCTGACTATTCCGTCCTCCACGTCTGTCTCTTGTGCCTCACAAGTGTCCTCGGCAGCCACCAGGCAGCCGGGGCTCCCGGGGTGAAGGAGAGGGGGCACTATCATGTGTGCAACCGTGGGTGGGACCCTCTGGACACGGGAGGAAGGGCTGGGTCCCGGGAGGGCAGGAAGGAAGGACGGAGGCTGGGGAGAAGCTGGCGGGGAGGGAAGCGGAGTGAGAAGCAGGCAGCCTTGGATCACACACTACCCGGTGTGCAGGGGGTGGGATCTCTACCCCAGGCCTCTCACTAGCTCCCTGAAGGGGAGGGGTAAAGTGACAGCTGCGGGACCTTCAGTTCTGTCCGGCTGAGGGACCGAAGGCCTGCACTGGAGCTCTCGCGGCAACAAAAGGGATTTAGCTGGGCCAGACATACAGGGAAAATGTTCTTCCCCAACCTGACCCTTCCCGAATGGCCGGCAGCACCCATCTCTGCACAAGCTCCTGGGGGCACCTGCTTGGCCGGCCCACAGGTGGCTTCCCTGCCCTCCCCGCGGGCTGGCTGCGCACCAGGACCGGAACAAGCAGTGCTGGTGATAACCTGCCAAGGGCAGTCCCTCACCTCGAAAAGGGCACCTATTTTTAGGCAGGCTGCAGGGTGATGGTTGAGTTTGCAAGAAATAGAGGCACCCTGGCTTGCCAAGGGGCAAGATCCACCCTGTGGGGAGTGGAAGGAGCTGGACAGGGGACAACAGGGAATTATTTTCAGAGATGCAGGGCCCAGCCCTGCCCTCCCTCCTTTGGGCTCTGAACTTCTCTCCCCTCCACCTTCCATCCCTTTCCGCCCTCTCTGCACGGACTGTCCAACAGACCCCTCCAGGCCAGCCCAGTGTCTGCCAGTGGCCTCCGGGGTCCCTGTGGAGTCCCTGGAGTGGTGAGCAGAGGACAGGGAGCCTCCACCTCCTCCATCTCAAGCGTTCACAGTATATACAGCAGGGACATCAATCAATGGGGTGGTGTGTGCCTCCTGGCCAGGACGGCCCACAGGCGCCCCACTGCTCAGGGTTCTGGATGCTGGAGAAGCTCCGGAGGAGGAGACCCTCTGCACTCTTCCACCCCAGGCCTCCCCACCTAGAGCCGCACTCCCACCCCCTTGGAAGACACTTGCTGCCCACCCCGCCACCCCATGCGCTGACTCACGCCCCTCCTGTGAATCAGCCCCGGAGCTCTTTCCGCTGCTCCGCAGGCCTGTGCTCCACTGCCCTGCCTGCCCAGCTTCTGGCATGCTCGGGAGGTGGCTACGGTCCAGAGGAATGAAGTTACCAACCTAGGGTCACCTGGGGCCCTGTGTCTGCTTCCAACACTGGGTCCTTTCCCAAAGCACCCAATGTCTCTGAAGGGACACATCCGTTAAGGGTCCCCAAGCTAGTGCGGGCTTCTCAGCGACTGGCCCTGGAACCCTGTCCACACCACCACCTGTGTCACTGCTCCAGCTCTTTGAGCTTTCTGGGCTTGTTCCTTGCAAATGCCCATAGATCCCCCTTTTGCCAGAAGGCAGCCTCCTCCAGGCAGGCTCCCTTGCACTCTGCAGATCGGGCCATCAAAGCACACATCTTCCCGTGGCAGGTGCATCTGCCATCCTGCACTGGGGGCGCCTCGAGGGCAGGGTCCTCAACACCTGTCTGGCACGGGACTGTTGGCATCGACAGCCCAGCATCCCTGGAGACCTAGGCGATGGGTCACACGTGCCAGGTGCCAGGTGCCAGGCTTACAGCCGGACTCACTGAGAGAGGCAGGTCTCTGCGGATCAGCAAGCCCCAGGTGTCCCCCTACCCCAGCTCAGAGCACTTGAGGCCAGCACCCGGCCAGCTCTGTGAAAGAACAAAGACAACAGTGCAGAGGTTTTGTGTTGGGCTCCCTTCCGGACCGGGCCTCTGGGACCCCCGCCCGGGCCGGCCCCAGTCGGCCCTCCATCGGCCTGGACCCAGGAGGCGGGAGGGGCGGGGCCGGCCCAGATGCCTCATTAGCATAATCTATGCGCGGGAGGTGTTTAGCAGTCAAATATATGCGCATATATCTCCATGGCTGATGAGGCTGGCCGGGCACATTCAAAATGGCGGAGCGTGGAACGAGCGGCAGCGGGAGCAGCGGGGACAGCCTGGACAAGAGCATCACGCTGCCCCCCGACGAGATCTTCCGCAACCTGGAGAACGCCAAGCACTTCGCCATAGACATCGGTAGCGGCGGCCGGGCGCGGGGAGCGGGGCGGCGCGCAGCGGGCGTGGGCGCGGGCGGCTGGCTTGGCGGGCCGGGGGCGGTGGCAAGGACGAAGGGCGGGGCGCGGGCCGCCGGCGCGCACGGCCTGCCGGGCCTCGTAGTCCGCGGGCTGCCGGCGCGCAGGGTCTGACGGTCCTTGTAGTCCTCGCGCCGCCGGTGTGCACGCTCGTCGCGGAGGCCGGACTTCAGCTCCCGGCAGGCGCCGCGCGGCCGGAGCGGGGCATGCTGGGCCTCGTAGTCCAGCCTGCGGAGGGGGAGCCGCGCCGTGGGGCCTGTCCGGCCGCCGAGGAGGTGGCTGTCCCGTCCGGAGGCAGATGCGGGGCCCAGTGTCGGGGCCTGGGATGTGGACGGGCGGCAGCCCCAGCACTGGCCGCGGGAAGCCTTGGCGGCCGCCCGGAACCCAGCCCTGCAGGCCGTGCTGTCGGACGGTGGCCGTTTGGCGGGAGTTTCGACGAGCTGTCGGGGGCTCGGAACCGCCGCCGGCCTCTGGGCAAAGCCTCCGCGTCTCCCGCGGCGCAGGGAGCCCCCGCCCCGCACTCGCCTGCGCCTCCCTGCCCCGCTCCCCGCACCCCGCGGTCACCGCCGAGGACCGGGGGCGGGAGGTCACCCAGCTGGTAGGCCGCCAGCCCCGGCCGGCCACGCCCTCCGCTCCGCCCGCGGCCAGGACGGAGGGCTTCCTGGACGCGGCGGCCCGGGGCGTCGGCCCATCGGCTCTGCACCTCCCGCCTGGCGGGACCTGGGCCGCGGCCTGAGCCTGCGAATGTGATTGTCCACCTCCCAGCGGCCGTGGTCGCTGTGCTGCCCGCCCGCACCAGACCACCGTTGCCGCCCAGTAGATGCTGGTCTGGACCCTCTGTCCCAGAGAAGCCGGCCCATCGGGAGGACCCAGCCGTGGTGCTCAGTGCACTCGCCACTGCCCTGTCCTTGGAGGTCAACCGAGTCACGGGCGGGGGGAGGATGCCCTCTAGGGAAGTGGGGAGCAGTGAGTGGAAACGTGGCGGCGGTCAGAGTGCGCACCCTGAAACCGCTGGGCTTCCGGGGGCGGGGGACTGGTGTGGTGGCGGGTGTGAGATGGCTGGAGGCCAGGTGGGCGGTGGGGCAGCCGGTGAAGACAGGCGGAGGACCGGTTCCAGGGAACCTGACCGGTTGGGTGACCACCCGGATGGTGGGCTGGACATGGTGGGCGTGGGAGCCCAGCCGCGGGTGGTCCACAGCCAGGCCTCTCCAGGGGCTCTGGTCAGCCCCTCAGGGCCCGCTGCCCATGCTGGGATGGGTCCTGTGCAGCGTGAGCTCAGGTTCAGACTGGCTCTGCCTCCCTCCACTGGGGGTTCTGCCCTGAGGGAACAGTCGCATTTCTGAAATGCAGCTGAAAGTGGGCTTGCCTGGCGCTTACCTTTGCTGGGGCCCCCAGGGCGGGCAGCCCTGGAGGGAAGAATTGCCCCCGAGGGGCCTGGAGCGGCCTGCCGTCCAGGGCCTAGCCCAGGTGGGGTTCCTTGGCAGAGCTGTGCAAAGGGATATTTTTAGTGACAGTATTTTCTCTCTTGGAAGTCTCCCTCTGGTGCCGTGTCTAGTTCCTCAAAGACATGTTCTTTGTCCGTAGGACAGACTTTTTTTCTGTCAGTGCGGCTCCGGCCGAGTCCTCAGCCCGGGGTCCCCCGGCCGTGTGCTTGTCCACAGTCTGGTTCACAGACAGGCTTGTCTGTCTGCTCTGCCCTCACCTGAGCCTCTCCAGGAAAGCTCAGGGCTCTGTGTTCTCGGCTGGCCGTGTCCCCTGGACGGGCACCCAAGTCAGCAGGTGGATTCCCACTTTGAAAGCACCAGGGACATCCCACCTGTCAACACACACTTGACAGGCAGCAGGAGGGACCCTCGGGTGAAGTGGCAGGGCCTGCAGGGTGCTGAGGTGAGCTGGTGTACAGCCTCCCTTGGGGACGAGCGGGTCAGAGAGGCGGCAGAGGACAGCAGTGCCAGGGCCGCAGGGCTCGGTGAACCAAAGGGTCCTGGCTCAGGCGCCGAAGGGAAGCTGCGCAGGTCCTCTCTGTCGGCCCAGGTGGAGCACGGGCTGCTCCCTGCCCTGGACGGCCATGATGGCATTTGCTCAAACTGTGGGGGTCCTGAGCACAGCTGAGTTCCTGCTCCCGAAAGGCTCGGAGCGCACTGCTCCGGACTGACTGGCCTGCATGCCCGTCACCACTCACACTCGGCCTCGTCTGTTCTCTCCTGGGGGGGTGGAGACAGTCCTGGTGGTCGGGGTCCATCCACACTGCCGTTGGCGACTCAGACAGGACAGGCAGTGTGCATCATGTGACCGGGAAGAGTATGGCCCTAACGGACCTTGGTGTTCCCACATGTTTGTCGACTTGAATTCACCAGGCGGTGGTTGGAAAGTGATTCCCGCCTCCTCTTATCGTCCGTCATGGGAATGTCTGCCTTATTTCTGTCGGGCCCCGGAAGAAACCCCCTGTTTTAGAGTCTCTTTGTGGCTCTGAGCAGGTCGCTCCTCCTGTCTGCCGTCCTGGCCGGCACTGCCGCGGCAGAACCTGGAGCCTTGGGCGCCTCCTGTCCCACCCTGGAGTGCTCCCCGGAGCTCAGCCTCGAAGCGATGCTCTGGGAGCCCTTTCACCTGCTCTGAGATGTGTTTCAGGCAGACAAAGGCCCCCGCTACTTCCTGATACTTGGTCTCTGGCAATGGCCCGGGGGCCTGGCCATGGGGACGAGACCTTGCTGCCCTCGGTGGCCTCCTGTGGTCACTCTGCTCTCGGGCCCAAGGCCTTGGACGTTCCTGGTGACAGCAGCCCCTGCAGCCTGTCCACACTGGGAAACTGGCCTCCTTCCCCTCTTGTAACCACAGGCCGTGAAGCACATGCTTTTCAGTGAAAACAGTGGATTTGTCAGCTTTTTACTTTGGGTCGTTTTCAAGATCAGAGCTTGAAACAGAACTTTCCTAAACTGATAATGAGCTCTAAGGTTGCCCAGAAGTAGGGCAGCTCCTTCCCCCGGGACTCGGTGCACAGGCCGCTCGAGGCCCGCGAGGAGCCTGTGGGTCTTGGAGCCCCTCCCCCTCCGCTTGGTGCCTGCAGGGTCTTCGAGTTCAAGTGGCAGCAGATGCCCTGCCGCCTGACCCAAGTCCGGGAAAGGAGAGCGCGTGGAAGGCTGAGTCTCGGTCCCTTCTGTCCACCAATGAACGTGTGTGTTTGTGTCTCCGCAGGCGGGTCACTGACCAAGCTGGCCTACTACTCCACCGTCCAGCACAAAGTCGCCAGGGTGAGGTCCTTCGACCTCTCAGGCCAGGTGAGCCTCCTGGCGTCCAGGTTGGCAGGCTCTGGGGTCAGCCCCAGGCAGGCCAGGGGTGCCTCCCAGCTTGTCTCCCAGTTGCTGTCCCTGCCCTGCTCTCCCAGCTCAGCTCGGCCCTGTGAGGTTTCTGGTGCCCCTCCCAGCGCAGCCCACTGCCCCAAAGATCCAGCAGGAGCACCTGCTGCTCCTGCTGCTCCCACCGGGAGCCTGCTCACCCCCCCCCCCCGCTCCGCCCCGCTTCCTGCCTCAGGTTGGTGGCCAGAGCACTGCCCGTTCTAGGGATGACGGAGAGGGTTGGCGCAGCTGGGTGGGTGCTCAGCGGCCTCAGGTTGGTGGCGGGTCACCCCTGCTCCCAGCGCGTGCGCACAGGACTCCCCCACTCTACCCCCAGGACTCAGAGCAGGACCAGGAGTCGCCCTACGAGGTCTCTGTGCAGGAGGAGGTGACTGCCCGGCTGCACTTCGTCAAGTTCGAGAACGCCTACATGGAGGCCTGCCTGGACTTTATTAAAGACCACCTGGTCCACACAGAGACACAGGTCATCCAGGCGACCGGGGGCGGGGCTTACAAGTTCAAGGACCTCATTGAGGAGAAGCTGCGGCTGAGGTGAGGGGGCCTCGGCCCTAAGGGTGCAGGGCGGTGGCTTTAGTTCTCGGGTCAGGCTCTTCATTTTTTTATCCTCACCCGAGGACATTTTTGCATTTATCTTCAGATAGAGCGAGGGAGAGAGGGAGGAAGAGAGAGAGAAACATCAATGTGAGAGAGACACACAGAGTGGTTGCCACCCACATGACCCCAACCAGGGCCGGGAACAAACCACAACCAAGGTACGTGCCCTCAGTAGGAACCGAACCCAGGTCTCTCTGGTCCGCAGGCCGACGCTCTAACACTTTGTCAAACCCGCCAGGGCACGGGTTGGGCTCTTAAGCAGCGGTAGCCAAGGTAGACCTGGCTCCTGCACCTGCCCCACCCGGTGGACCCCTAATACCCCACAACCATGGTGAGGCTGTTGGGGGCAGGTGGCGGCGGCCCTGGGGCTGGCCCTGGGACCCACTGCAGCAGGATGCAGCTGGCCAGCCCAGGAGGAAGGTGAAGTCTGCCCTCCAGCGATGCTCCCTGCCCTGCTGGGCAGAGGTTGCCGAGGCTGCGGCCCAGCTGTGGGAGCTGCGGCAGGACCGTCCTTATGGGGCGTGCACTCTGGCTCCGGGTGCTGGCGTCCACAGTGCACCCAGTACAGAGGGCACTCACCTTCCGGGTCGCTCTGCGGAGAACCACGTGTATCTGTGGGGTTGGGCGCTGAGCTGGGCCCGGGCAGGGGTGTGTCCAGGAGATGCTGGGGCTGCGGCGGGGCCCTTTCTGTGGCCCCTGCTGTTTCAGTGGCCGGGCTCCTTCTTTGCAGAGTCGACAAGGAGGACGTGATGACGTGCTTGATAAAGGGGTGCAACTTTGTGTTAAAGAACATCCCGCACGAGGCCTTCATGTATCAGAAAGATTCCGACCCTGAATTCCGGTTTCAGACAAATCACCCTAACATTTTCCCGTACCTCCTAGTCAACATCGGTTCTGGGGTCTCCATCGTGAAGGTGAGGCTGGGCTTCGTGGGGCGAGGTGACTCGGCACTGGTCTGTGCAGCCCGTGCTATGTCAGCCTGGCGGGCCCAGGGGTGCGGGCTGGACACAGGGACAGGGCAGACGGGACTCGGATCTGGACACAGGGACGGGGCAGACGGGACTCGGGCCTGGACACAGGGACGGGGCAGACGGGACTCGGGCTGGACACAGGGACGGGGCAGACGGGACTCGGGCCTGGACACAGGGACGGGGCAGACGGGACTCGGGCCTGGACACAGGGACGGGGCAGACGGGACTCGGGCCTGGACACAGGGACGGGGCAGACGGGACTCGGGCCTGGACACAGGGACGGGGCAGACGGGACTCGGGCCTGGACACAGGGACGGGGCAGACGGGACTCGGGCCTGGACACAGGGACGGGGCAGACGGGACTCGGGCCTGGACACAGGGACGGGGCAGACGGGACTCGGGCCTGGACACAGGGACGGGGCAGACGGGACTCGGGCCGGACACAGGGACGGGGCAGACGGGACTCGGGTCTGGACACAGGGACGGGGCAGACGGAGGACTCAGGCCTGGCTCTGTTCATGGCTCAAGCCGTGTGCAGGGTGCCCGGTGCACAGTGCCCACAGAAGGTGCCCTGCTCCAGCCTGCCCAGGTGTGGCCTTTAAGAGCACCATCACCCAGGTCTGGGGACACCCCCTGGCCACCGCCTCCCCGAAGCCTGCGGGTGTAGGCTGGGGCCTGCTCGTGGTGCATCTGCCTGCCTTCACTCCCAGGTGGAGACAGAGGACAGGTTCGAGTGGATCGGCGGCAGCTCCATTGGTGGTGGCACCTTCTGGGGACTGGGGGCTCTGCTCACCAAAACAAAGGTACCTGGCAGCTGCGGGAAGGTGCTCCTGGCTCTGCGGTTTCCCCACCCGCTCCGGAGGGCCGGCACCTGTAGGGTCCGAGGCTGTGCTTGGCAGGTGGCTATGAAGGGGCTCCTCCCTAGGCCTCGCCTTCTTTCCCGGGCCCCTGCAGGACGGGCATCTTGTCGGCCAGAGCGTGGCTCAGCTGCAGGTCCATGCGTCCTGCCCGTCTCTCCGTGCCCCGCACACAGCTTGCTTCCCTCCATGGGCTTGGTCTCAGGGCCATAGGGGTCCCCCTGCTCCCGACACCTCACTGTTCCTTTCTGCTCTGCCTGCAGAAGTTCGATGAGCTCCTGCAACTGGCCTCCAGGGGGCAGCACGCCAACGTGGACATGCTGGTGCAGGACATCTATGGCGGGGCCCACCAGACCCTGGGGCTCAGCGGCAACCTCATCGCCAGTAGCTTTGGAAAGTCGGCCACCACCGACCAAGGTACCCTGTGTCCCGCTCGCTCTCCCGGTCCACCCGCCCGTGCTCTCGGGGTTCCTGCCCCGTAGAGCTCTGCTCGCTCTCTGTCCCAGAGTTCTCCCCGGAGGACATGGCCAAGAGCCTGCTGCACATGATCAGCAACGACATCGGGCAGCTCGCCTGCCTCTACGCGAAGCTCCACGGCCTGGACCGGGTCTACTTCGGCGGCTTCTTCATCCGGGGCCACCCTGTCACCATGCGCACCATCACCTACAGCATTAACTTCTTCTCCAAGGTGACGGCTCCCATCCCCCACGCCCTGGCCTCCCCAACTTGGCTCCTCCAGGCGCTCAGGGCGGCCTCGGTGTCTTCAGAACCCGCCCACCCGGAGGGAGGGGGCCAAAGGCAGGCGGCTGAGCCCTCGGGCAGTGGGTGCCCGGCCTCCCGCCTCTTCCCTCGGGTGAGTCCCAGGCATGCACACTGGGGCCCGCGGCAGTGTCTGAGCTGGGCATGTGGCCAAGGGCGAGCATTCTAGGGAGTGTCTCCCACTGTGAGAGCTTCCAGTGAGCTTCGAGGTGCCTGTCACGCTGGGCGGGGCGCAGGGCCCACAGATGGGGCACCGCCCCTGGCAGACGGGCAGGTGGGCGGGGGTTCACTTTGCCGAAGTCGTGCTGTTTCTTCGAGCGGCAGGCTCTTGCTTTCCGCACTGGGGCACAGCCCCGTCAGCCGGTCACCGTGCACGGCCCCGACAGCCCGTCACCCTGCACAGCCCCGACAGCCCGTCACCCTGCACAGCCCCGACAGCCGGTCACCCTGCACAGCCCCGACAGCCCGTCACCCTGCACAGCCCCGACAGCCCGTCACCCTGCACAGCCCCGTCAGCCCGTCACCCTGCACAGCCCCGTCAGCCCGTCACCCTGCACGGCCCCGACAGCCCGTCACCCTGCACGGCCCGACCCGTCACCTGCACGGCCCCGTCAGCCCGTCACCCTGCACGGCCCGACCGGCGTCACCCTGCACGGCCCCGTCAGCCCGTCACCCTGCACGGCCCCGTCAGCCCGTCACCCTGCACAGCCCCGACAGCCCGTCACCCTGCACGGCCCCGACAGCCCGTCACCCTGCACGGCCCCGACAGCCCGTCACCCTGCACGGCCCCGACAGCCCGTCACCCTGCACGGCCCCGACAGCCCGTCACCCTGCACGGCCCCGACAGCCCGTCACCCTGCACGGCCCCGACAGCCCGTCACCCTGCACGGCCCCGCCAGCCCGTCACCCTGCACGCCCCGACGCCGTCACCCTGCACGGCCCGTCAGCCGCTCCCCCTGCACGGCCCCGCAGCCGGTCACCCTGCACGGCCCCGTCAGCCGGTCACCGTGCACCACGGCCCCGACAGCCGTCACGTGCCGCGCCCCTCAGCCCGTCACCGTGCACGGCCCCGACAGCCCGTCACCCTGCACAACCCCGACAGCCCGTCACCCTGCACAGCCCCGACAGCCCGTCACCCTGCACAGCCCTGACAGCCCGTCACCCTGCACAGCCCCATCAGCCCGTCACCCTGCACGGCCCCGTCAGCCCGTCACCCTGCACGGCCCCGTCAGCCCGTCACCCTGCACGGCCCCGTCAGCCCGTCACCCTGCACGGCCCCGACAGCCCGTCACCCTGCACGGCCCCGACAGCCCGTCACCCTGCACGGCCCCGTCAGCCCGTCACCCTGCACGGCCCCGACAGCCGGTCACCGTGCACGGCCCCGACAGCCCGTCACCCCGTCACCCTGCACGGCCCCGACAGCCCGTCACCGTGCACGGCCCCATCAGCCCGTCACCCTGCACGGCCCCGACAGCCCGTCACCCTGCACGGCCCCATCAGCCCGTCACCCTGCACGGCCCCGACAGCCCGTCACCGTGCACGGCCCCGACAGCCCGTCCCCGTCACCCTGCACGGCCCCGACAGCCCTTCACCCTTCACAGCCCCATCAGCCCGTCACCCTGCACGGCCCCCGACAGCCCGTCCACCTGCACGGCCCCGTCAGCCGGTCACCGTGCCACGGCCCCCCCGACAGCCCGTTCCCCTGCACGGCCCCGACAGCCCGTCACCCTGCACGGCCCCGACAGCCCGTCACCGTGCACGGCCCCGACAGCCCGTCACCCTGCACGGCCCCGACAGCCCGTCACCCTGCACGGCCCCGACAGCCCGTCACCCTGCACGGCCCCCTCAGCCCGTCACCGTGCACGGCCCCCTCAGCCCATCACCGTGCACAACCCAGGGCCCAGCGGGCGGAGGGACGCTGGTCAGGCGGCGCTAAAGCTGGGCGCACAGCTGTGTGCGTGGCGAGGCTGCTGTAGCGGGGTTTTGCCGCCACAGGGGGAAGTCCAGGCGCTGTTCTTGAGACACGAGGGCTACCTGGGCGCCATAGGAGCGTTCCTGAAAGGAGCTGAGCAGGACAGTGAGTAGTGCAGCATGGGCACGGCCTGGGCCTGTGAGGGCGGGCGTGGGCATTCACAGGAGGGGGCTGCATGGGTCCTTGGCGCTGCCCGGTCCGGCCCTCCCCCCTCAGCTTTCCCGCTGCGGACACAGCGCCGAGTGGCACGTGCTGGCTGTGCCTGGGTCCCGTTCCGGTGGTGGCGGAGCCAGCGCCCTTGGCTGGGACTCTGCTCAGGGGTGGTGCAAACTGGCTCATGTGGGCTTGTGTGGGACATAATTAGGGTCCTTGCGAGTGACACAGGCTCTGTGTAGGGGCCGCAGGCGTGTCCTCACCTCCGGAGGCATCCCCCACCTCCCCAGTCGGTCAAGCTCGGTCTCCTGGCCAAGGTCCCTCTGTCTGTTGTTGTGGAAGGAGCTGGGACCCCTGGCTGGCGACTCGGGTGGGGCATTGTCTTATGCGCCGGAAGGCTAGGGTTCGATCCCTGGGAGGGGCACCGTACAGGAGGCAGCTGACTGATGTCTCCCTCTCTCTCTTCCTCTCTGTCTCAAGTCAGTGAAAACGTGTCAGGTGAGGGTTTAGAAAGTGAACAAAGGAACTAGGAGGAGTTGCGGGTGTCGCTCTGCCCGGGAGCACAGGGCAGGCTCCGGGGGTGGGGCTCATCGCCCTTCGCTGGGTCTTGCAGTCCACTTTCTCGTCTAAGATACGTTAGAGAAGCATTTCTTGAGAAGCTTCAAAAGCTGTAGAGGGTCACTTCCTAGGTTTCGCGGCTGGTAAGAAGTGACACGGAACAAACCCGCTCACCTGGCGTCGCCGAGACCCTGGGCGCTGTCCTTTCCCGGGCGCCCCAGGCTGACCTGCTTCTCCCTCCGCAGACCCGAACCAGTACAGCTGGGGAGAGAACTACGCAGGCAGCTCCGGGCTGATGAGCTCGTCCCCCGAGCTCTACCCCACACAGCGGGCGAAGAGCGGCACCGTGAGTGTGGGTCTGCGCCTGTCTGGGTCCCTCGTGAGGCGCCAGCCGCAGTTCTCGCCGTGGTCCCCGAGGAAAGCCCTGTGTAGCCGTGGCGCCATCTCCTGGTCGGACTTGGGGGCTTGCTCTCCTCCCTTGCTTAGTGTTCTTGGGTTGTGCAAACACTGGGCAGGCGCCTCGGACCCCTGCAGTCCAGCCCCTGGGTTTGCAGGGAGGAAGGGGGCCTTTCCCAGGGCCGGGGGCCCTCACAGCAGAGTCGGGGACCCACCCGAGCCTGGTCCCTTGCACCGTGTCTGTGGTGGCTTCAGTCAGTACTGCGCACACCAAGCTGCTCTCCCTGGAGGGTGTCAGCCCTTCCCGAAGTCCCGGGTTGGGGGGACCACCGTGAGGCAGGGGCTCCCGGCTGCTGAGCCTGTGCAGCATCAGCCTCACACACAAGGTGCGGTCGCCGTGCCCTCCTGGTGGGCCACACGCCAAAGGGCACGTCGCTTGTGACCCGGTGAGCAGTTGCCACGGGCTAGGCTAGTTCAGGGGTGGGTCTGGGCGCCCGCGGGAATGCCACCCTACTGACTGCCGGCCGGGGACGCAGGTGCCCCACGAGGTGGTGTGCCCGCCTTCCAGCAACATGGCTTTTGGGGGCACAGCCCATGAGTGTGCCTCCTCTGGCTGGTCTGTGTGGGCCCTCGCTGGGCTTCCCGGGGCCAGTGGCCCTGGCCTGCAGCAGAGATGGTGCTCGGGCCTCCACATCTCCCTCCCCAGGCTGGTCTGTCGGGTGGTGTGCGCCCTGCTGCGGGCCCTCCCGCGCCTGCTGGCTGGTCTGTGTGGGCCCTCGCTGGGCTTCCCGGGGCCAGTGGCCCTGGCCTGCAGCAGAGATGGTGCTCGGGCCTCGACGTCTCCCTCCCCAGGCTGGTCTGTCGGGTGGTGTGCGCCCTGCTGCGGGCCCTCCCGCGCCTGCTGGCTGGTTCCCGCGTGGACTGGAGGGTGCGGGACCAGCAGCCAACACAGGGCAGAGCTCAGCATGAGCAGGAGCCCGAGACTGCAGGCAGGACACGGGGAGGCGGCTCGAGGTCCCTGCCACACCTCCCATCCACGTGGACGTGCCCGGCTGGTCCCAGACTGAGCTCCGTCACAGTGCGTTCTGAGAGCCAGTGTCTCCCTCACGTGACGGTCCTGCCCAGACCAGCCCGTCTGCACGCCTGCTCCTACAGACACACTAGTTTGCCGGTCAGCTCCTGGCAGAAAAGGGCCGAGGTCCAGGGCTGCGGTGCCACCAGGGTCGTCACCTGCGGGCCGAGGAGTTCACTCGCCCTGGACGGCTGCCCAACGCAGCCACGTCTGAGCACACGCAGCCCCCTCCTGCCAGGGTAGAACTCAGAGCCACGGTGAGCGACCGTGCGTCCTCAACGCCCAGGTGCCCAGCCCTCCCTGAGCGTATCCAGGGGAGGCGGTTTTGGACGGTGTGTGGTCAGCAGACATGCTGTGGAAGGAGGAGCTGGGGCTTCCTGTCTCCACGGGTCGCTGTGGCCGCGCGATGGGCCTGACACTGGGCAGGAACCTCTGGGCGAGGTCTGCATGCAGGTGGGCCAGCTGGGCAGCCCCGAGAGGCCACCGGTGTGTCGGGGGTCGTGGATTTGGAAAAGACAGGCCCCAGCTGACGGGCCCCTGGGCGTCACGCTGGCAGGAAACCAGCGGGCATTAGGGGGTGGGCGACCGGGAGGCTGCCTTGACCAGGCGGGAATGTGACCTCGTGAGTGAGCAGACTCGGGATCCAGGGCATTTGTCTCTGGCCACCAGAGAGATGAGGGCACCGCGGCTACGTGGGGACGGGGTGGGCGGAGCCCGAGACGGCATGTTCACCGTGCGAGCAGCTCCGGGCCGACCTCGCGCCGTCTCAGAGAAGCCGGTTCTAGGAGTCGCGAAAGCTCGTTTGGGTCCTTGAGGGAAAGCGCAGCTGATGTGTCCCCCTGCTTCTGACCCCCAGTTCGACTTGCTGGAGATGGACCGGCTGGAGAGGCCGCTGGTCAACCTCCCGCTGCTCCTGGACCCGTCTTCCTACGTGCCCGACACGGTGGACCTCACAGACGACGCCCTGGCTCGCGAGTACTGGCTCACCTGCTTCGAGGAGGCCCTGGACGGGGTGAGGGAGGCGCCTCTGGACGCTGTGGGCAGCTCTCGCAGGCCCTCTGGGTTCCCACGGCGGTGAGCCGCGGTGAAGGGTGGGGCGTAACCAGAAGCCAGTCCAGGGAGCGGGAGGGCTGCTTTCTCTCTTGGGAGCAGCGTGGTTGCCGGCGGTCTGTTGGGACGTGGTGTCAGCGAGGTGTTTCCCGTAAATCAGTGAATCACTTTGCTGGTTTCTTCAGAAAGCACTGGACCGGAGAGCGGTGGCCGACTCCCGGCCCTGGTGGGTCATGGCTCAGGCCATCAGAGCCCCAAGGGAACAGGTGACCCTCCACAAAGCTCCTCGAGAGGCCCCTGGGGCCTGTTTTCAGGCCCGGGGTCCCATCCTGCCCTGGACCCCACGTGGGTTCCAGAGACGATCCAGAGCCATCTGGCCTCTCGGGGACTCGTATCGGATGACATGGGTCAGAGCCTAGGGTCGGGGTAGCCGTGACCTCCAGTCCCACCTCTCAGATTGAGGCCCCAATAGATGGACCTTCCAGGAAGACAGGCCTGTCCCCAGGGCTGAGTGCGCTTCCGTCGACGCTTCCCCTTCGCCTGCGGGTCTGTGCTGACCACCGTCCTCGCAGGTAGTGAGACGCGCTGTGGCCAGCCAGCCGGGGTCTGCGGACGCGGCCGAGAGGGCGGAGAAGTTCCGCCACAAGTACTGGGACAAGCTGCAGACACTGCGACACCAGCCGTTGTGAGTGTCCTCGTCCCTGGGGCTGCACGTGGCCAGCCCAGCACGTGCCAGCAGCACCCTTGGCTGTGCCGGTGCCGCCCGTGGGGATGCACATTCACGCGGGGGCGGGAGCTGCTCCCCGAGTTCCCCCGGAGCCCCGGCACACGTGCTGCCCACACGCCTAGGGATGCTCGGCACGGCCGGCCCTCGGCTGTCCCCTCCGCCCCTGTCGGTGCCTGGACGCTGTGCGTGGAGGGTGTGTCCGCCCGCTCAGCCGCCTCTGCCTGGCTCTGTCCCCAGCGCTTATGGGACCCTGACCGTGCGCAGCCTTCTGGACACGAGAGAGCACTGTTTGAACGAGTTCAACTTCCCCGACCCCTACTCCAAAGTGAGTGCTGCCTCCTGGGGTGGGCGCGTGCCTGCGGGGACATGGGGAGCGGGGGCACAGACAGGCTGTTCAGTGAGTGGGTTCAGTAGCAGCCCAACCCCAGTGCTGGCGACAGACTGCGTCCTGGAGCCGCTTGGCAAAGGTCCGTCTCCTGAGACCGCCGGGGGCCCCTCCGTTGGTGGCGCCCACTGAAGAGCTGTGGAAGGAGGGAGGCCCTGTGAGGACCCCGGCAGAGGTCTCCTGGCTCTAGCTCTCTGCCAGTTAGGGGGGGCCGTGGAGGGGGAGGTGGTGGTTGGCAACAGGACTGGGTGGTGGAAGTTTGGGACCAGCCACCTGTGTTTTGACTCAGAGGGACCTGGTTCTGGTGTGCCCAACCACGGCCGCTGCTGCTGTCCTGAGCCCCGCCCCTCCCGGGCCTCCTCAGGCCCCGCCCCTCCCGGGCCTCCTCAAGCCCCGCCCCTCTCCCAGGCCTCCTGCGGTCCCTGGACCCTCACAGTTGGTGTTTTCGGGCGTCAGTCTTGCTTTCAGGATTGACCAGCGGGCTGGGGACCGGCAGGTGGCCACTGTGACCAGGAGGCCAGGTGCAGGGCAGTGGGCGGGCAAAGTCCCGGCCACTGCGGCAGAGCGATTCCCACTGCCCTTCCCTGCACGGGAGGGTCTGGGGGAGCGGGGCTGTGTGCCCGTGGGAGCCTTGGCACTTCTGTGCCGCCCCCGCCGCGTGGGCCGAGCCCTCCTGGGCCCTCCGTGCGCAGTTGGAGCGAGCCCGAGCCCGGGTCAGCACCCGCCACCTGCGCGCTGCAGCGCCGGCGGGTCGGCCGCGCAGTGAGGCCACGAGCCCCGCTGCCCCGGGCTCCGCGTCCGCGGCTGGGCGCCCGTCACTCAGCGCGGCCGTGTCCCCGTCTCCGGCAGGTGAAGCAGAAGGAGAACGGCGTGGCGCTGAGGTGCTTCCAGAGCGTGGTGCGCGCCCTGGACGCGCTGGGCTGGGAGGAGCGGCAGCTGGCCCTGGCGAAGGGGCTGCTGGCCGGGAACGTCTTCGACTGGGGAGCCAAGGCCGTCTCTGAGTAGGTGCTGGCCGCCAGCCCACTCTCCAGGCCCGGGGCGGGGCAGCAGGAGGAGACGGCCCTGGTGGGCTGGGCTTTGGGGGCGCGCGGGCCCTTGGGGTGCAGGTGGCAGCCCTGCCTGTCCCCAAGCGCATCCCTGGGTTTGGGATTGACGTTTCCACGGGTAAGAGTCCAGGGTGGTAGTCGCCGCGGAGTGGGGAAGGTACAGCCTCCGTGTCTGCAGTGAGCTGTTGGGCTGAGGTTCTGGGTGTGTGAGACTTTCTTTTCTCCTCCCCACGTAGTGTCCTGGACTCTGACCCCCAGTTTGGGTTTGAGGAGGCAAAGAGGAAGCTGGAAGGTAGGGGCACCGGGCGGCCTCCAGCGGGACGGGTCCAAGCGGGGGATGGGCGGTGGGGGCAGCTCATTGCCACGGCGCTGGGGGAGGGGAGGGTGACTGCCCGAGAGGGCCCTGCTGACCGCAGCCCTGTGTCCGCAGAGCGGCCCTGGCTGGTGGACTCCTACGGCAAGTGGCTTCAGAGACTGAAGGTACATGCAGCTGCCCCGCCTCTGTCCCAGGGCCGCAGCACACAGCCCGGGCAGTGGGGCCCACCGGGGACCACAGGAGGGGGGAGCTGGGGTGTCCCCGGGCGACCCGGGGGCCGGGATCTCACCACTGCCCAGCTGTCAGCCCGAGCTGGCCATTCCCTGTCCCACACCTGCCTCCTGCAGAGACACTGAGTAGCTCAGTTGACCTCAGGACGAAGGTCGCCTGGGCCAGCAGCTCTGGGAGGAGCTCGGGCTGACCCTGCCCAGCACCCACGGGACCCAGCGCCTCGGCCTCGGCCGTGGAGAGCAGTGTGGAGGGTCTGAAATGCTTGGACGCGCCTGTCCCCAACTGAACGTCCTGGTTTTGTCTTGCAGGGGCCCCCTCACAAATGTGCCTTAATTTTCGCAGATAACAGTGGAGTAGACGTCATTTTGGGAGTCTTCCCCTTTGTCAGGGAGCTTCTGTCTAGAGGGACGGAGGTGAGTGTGAGGGCTACCCGCGGGACCCTTGCCCGCTCCTCCGCTCCCGGGGGGTTGGCGCTGCTCCTTGGTGCGCGGCAGGTAGGTGCGGGCGAGGGGGTGACCTGCCCGAGTCACGGGCCGTCTCCATCTGGACCTGAGGGCCAGCTCTTCTGTGGGCTGCCAAGCAGTGACGGGTGTCCAGGGGCTGTGCGGCTGCCGCAGCTCTGGGCGGGCAGGGGAGCAGCTTGGTGTGGTGCTGGGTTGTGGCCGAGGCCCCTCAAAAGGCTGGGGTGTCCACTGCAGGTCATCCTGGCGTGCAACTCGGGACCTGCCTTGAACGATGTGACCTACAGCGAGTCCCTCATCGTGGCCGAGCGCATTGCGGCCATGGACCCTGTCGTCCAGTAAGCGTGGTGGGAGGCCTGGGGCCCTGGACCGAGGGGTCGCAGTGGGGTTTCCAGGGGCCACCTCACGGGCACCGCCCTTGTGCTCACAGCTCCGCGCTCAGAGAGGAGAGACTGGTGCTGATGCAGACAGGCTCCAGCTCCCCATGCCTGGACCTCAGGTACCTGCGCCCCCCCGCCCCCCGCCCCCCGTGCAGTCAGCCTCTCTCCTCAGGGACCATCGCTGCGTCATTCAGCCTGGGGGCGGGTGGAGCGGACGCCCATGCCACGGGCTCGGAGGCTGGCAGTGGGCCCACCTGAGGCTGCGACCCTCCCGTCAGTCTGTCTGTCCTGGGGTTCTGAGCATAAAGACCCCAGCTACCTGGAGCCAGCATTTGGAGGGGACTGTCAGTCCTTATCTGCCCGGTAGTGACCCCTTTTCCAGGCCCCCTGCTGACTAGCAGAGAGGATGACAGATCCCAGGGAAGGACTAGATCCTTCCAAGTTCAAAATGGGCGTCACTGAGGCCCAGCTTCCCAAGCTGCCTGTGCGCGAGGGAGGCCCAGCCGCTCGGCAGGCTGCGCGTGGAGCCCACAGAATCGCGGGGGGTCTCCATGCCCTGGGGGGCAGGCAGGGTGTGGCATCCACCCTGGTGTCGCCCGAGCCCACCTCACTGTCCTCTCCCTCCCCAAAGCCGCCTGGACAAGGGGCTGGCCGTGCTGGTGCGGGAGCGCGGCACGGACCTGGTGGTCATCGAGGGCATGGGCCGCGCCATCCACACCAACTACCACGCGGCCCTGCGCTGCGAGTGTCTGAAGCTGGCCGTCATCAAGAACTCCTGGCTGGCCGAGCGGCTGGGCGGCCGGCTCTTCAGCGTCATCTTCAAGTACGAGGTCCCGGCCGAGTGAGGTGCCCGACTGCAGGCCGATCCGCCCGCCACGTGTCAGGAACGCGCCTCACCTGCAGCAGGGACGTGCTCCGGCCGGAATATTTATGTTGTGCTTCTGACTCAGGCTGGTGGCCCGGCGTGGGCCTGGTGCGCCCACGTCAGGCTTTCCGTCAGCGCTGCCGTGTTCGTGGCGGGGAGACGGCCTGCCCCGTGGGACGTTCGCAGTGGAATGTATTTAACTGTTAAATAATCTTTTGTATATGTATTAAATATATATATACTGTGTGTCTGACAGAGAACACGGCTCCAGACACGCAGCAGTTCCTAGGGCGAGCCCAGAGCTGTGGGTGCCTGGGAAGCCCTGCCCACCCTTCCCCAGGGAGCAGCAGTTACTTCTAGAACACCTAGGCCACCTGGGCCCGGGGCTGCCTGTCCCGGCTGCACAGTGGAGGGACCGCAGGGTGCTGAGCGGAGGCCGAGGGTATCGAGGTCCCTCGGGTTGGTTGGTGGCGGGTGCACACCTGCTCAGAGCTGGCCAGACCGTGTGGGTTTTGTCACCGTGGCCTTGCACCTGGCCCAGCCCTGGGAGTGCCACCAGGTTGCAGGAGCCCACTGTCCCTGGCTGCTCCCCGTGGAGCGGGCCTCGGGTGCAGACTGGAGCCAGAGGGCAGCACGCAGAAGGCACTGGAGTGACCTGTGAGGCCTGCGTCTGTGTGCACCGGATGGAGGACTGAGTGCGATGTGCATTTTTGAGAGTTGGGGCCCCCCTGCCCCGCCCTGAAGGGCCCAGAAATCCGAGGGCTGGGGTGGGCCTGAGGGCAGCTACTGGCCACCACCTGCAGGGCCTGAGCGTGCTCACTTCTGCCCGCCCACCCTTTTCACCAAGGCCCCCACACAGCCATGCCCTGCGGGGCCACGGAAGCCTGGTACCCCCGACACCCCAGCCCCCAGCTTCATGTTTGTGTGGGGCAGACAAGCCCCCCAGCTACCCAAGTGTTGCGCCCTTATTCCTTCACACCCCAGCCCTGCCTGGCAGTGGCTCCCACACCAGCCCCAAGGCCCCGAAGTAGCTCTGGTGGCAGAGCTGGGGCCTGGCCCCCCTCAAGTGGTCACCAGGGGGCGCAACCAGCTAGAGGGCCCAGGCTGGCCCGTCCAGCAGGTGACCTCCAGGAGAGCCCCCACACTGGACCCTAACCGTCTGGCCTTGCGCCTCCACATGGCTCAGCGGCCCCCCATCCTCTGCTCCTTGCTGGTGGAGGGCGCTGGCCTGGGGCCCTGGTGCAGAGGGGCCCGCCCAGATGTCTAGAATTCCAGAGCCCCCACTGCGCCGGCTTGGCCCTCCATGGGGGCCACGATCCTGGGAGTGACAGACAGGCCAAGGCAGCTCAGGCCCCTAACACCCCCAGCCCCCGGGGCCCCTCCCGTGACACACCCTGTCCCTGTCCAGCTGCAGCAGACAGGCTAGCCCCCAGGGCACTGAGAGCAGCCCCTGGAAGGTCACCGTGCGACCACACCTCCCATGAGAAGGTGGGGCACCACCCCGGGAGCCCAGCAGCCAGTGCCCCACTCGGGGATCCGACCCCCAGGCTGAGGCTTCTCCCTGCCCTTTCCCCTGTCAGCACTCGAGACTTGCTCCCTCCCTCCCTGGGCGCTCTAGCCCACTGCCGTCCGTTCTGGGGTTGGGCCACAGCCTCCCCCATGCAAACGCCCAGGGGTCACCATCGGACCCCCTCAGCCAGGCCTATGCCGAGCTTGGGCCAGTGCGGGTCCCAGGGCCTGAGGGCTTCCAGCCCCCCTGCCCGCACCCCAGCTTCTCGTGGTCTCTGTTGTGGTGGGGCCCGGGCTGCCCCACTGACAGCCTGTGGCACAGAGATAACTGGCCATGGCAGAGGTTGCAGGGAGGTGCTAAGGACAGGCCCCGGCACAGACCCCCTGTGGCCTGGCCAGCACCCCAGCTTCTCCAGGGAGGGGCAGTCCTGGAACCTGGGTGAGAGGCAGGGTGGTGGGGGCGGGTCCCCGCCCAGGGCCAAGGTCTGCCCCCAGGACGGGTTGGGGGGCGCAGGGGTGTGTGCCGGGGGGCTGTGGCCTTGCTAATTCTCCTGTGAGCAGGGGCCAAGGCTTCCTCTGGGCCTCGCGCACCCTGGGACACCTAGTTCGAGGCCACGGGGGCTGCAGCCCGGCGGTTGGCCTCACACAGAGCAAGCATGAAAGTGTTTATTGGAGTCGTGTTCGGGATTTACAGAGTCTAAAACGTCCATACAGAGGGGTTCATGCAGACGAAGCCAAGCGCAGGGGGGGCAGCTCGGGGCACCCGCAGCGGGGCTGGGCACAGGCACCCACGCAGCTAAAAACCAGGGAGACTGGGGAAGGACTCGGCACCATTTTAATGTAGAAGATTCGTCTAAAAATTTAAATATCTCTCTATGTATATATCTTAAAACGTTGTGAAAATTTTTCCCGGGAGGGGGGGCTTCTTTCCTCCCCAGAAGAGGCAGGGGGCACAGAGGGCCCCAAGGGGCAGAGGCTCCGGGCACCAGCACTCCTGTCCTGGGCAAACACGACCCTGCCCCCACTGGCCACAAGAGGGCAGCCAAACCCACGTTGGCCACTGGGTCAGAGTCTGAGCAGGAGGCTGGTGGCGCTCTTGGGGGCCGGCACATCCCCAAAGTCCTCTGGGCCCACGGAGCAGGCGCCCTCGGGGGTGCCCCTCTCCTCCTCAGGGAGTCCCCGCGGGCCCTGCAGCCGCTGTTGACGCTCCTGGGCCTGGCGGGCCCGGCTGGCGATGGCGCGCACGCGGCTCTGGCTGCGGGAGGACCTCCGCAGGAAGCCGGAGCCCCCGGCGGCCCCCAGCCCTGCCGGGCCCAGGCTGGTGGGCGAGCTGATGTCCCCCGCCTGCTGGAACCCCGTGAGCCAGCGCAGCTGCTCCGTCAGGGGGTCCCGCCGCGCCACCCGCCCCGCTGGCCCCTCCCCAGCTGGGCCCAGACTGCGGCCCAGCCTTCCACCCAGGCCCTCGACACGGGGAGCAAAGTCATCGGCCGTCAGGTCCCCCAGGCTCTTGGACTTGGTGGACACGGGACAGTCCCGGAGGTCTGCCAGGGGGAGGCAACCCCAGGGTGGCCGAGGGGCCAGGGCCCGGGACCGAAGCTCATCGGCGGCCGCAGGGAACTGGCCTGCGGCCCACAGGTTGGGGTTGGATTTGCTCTTGGTCGCCGAGAGGAAGTCCGGGCAGGCTGCGGAGGCCAAGCAGGGCCTCAGGGGCAGGCGTCCAGCAGGGGCCCCCGAGAGGCTCTCTCGACCCAGGCCCAGGCCCAGACCGGGCAGCAAGAGGTCAATGACTGTGTCACTGGACGACAGACTGGAGGACGAGGACACGCTGTCTCCGGGGCCGCCTGGCTCCAGCCGCTGCCAAAGGCGGTCTCCACCCGTGGCGTCCGAGCTCGTGGCAGGCAAGGGCCCGGCCAGGGACCGCCGTCCACCCAGGAGCTCCGAGGGCACCTGCCCCTCACTTTTGGCTCTTCTAACCAAGGGCAGATGGCCCAGGGCCCGGGGGTGGCCTCTGCTGTCTGTCTGGCTGCTGGAGACCCCCGCACACGCCCGGCTGGGGCCTCCCCCGTCGCACGCCTGCTGCCTCCTGTGGGGGGCCGGCCCCGCGTCCCCCTGGCTCCCGGGCCTGAGCCGGGGGGGCACTGAGGCTCCCAGAGCCACACCTGGGAGGCTCTCAGCTTTGGCTCCGGGTCCTGGGGAGCACCAGGGCCCTCCCGGGGAGGGGCTGGGCGGGGTGGCCCGCAGAAGTGGGGGGCCGGGGCCCAGGGCTGGCTCCTCAGCAATGGTCTCCAGGCTGCACAGGGAGGAGACCGACCTCTGAATGGAGAAGGAGCGGGTGTCTGTGGGCGAGAGGGAGGGCGTGTGTCAGGACGCACCCCGTGGCCCCGCGCCCCCGGGACCCCAACGACCAGGCCTCCGTGGGACACAGCAGCCCTGCCCTCCTCCGCTCCGCTGCGGGTCCTCGGCTGGGGCGGCACAGGGGGCCGGGCCGTTACCTGGCACTTGGCTGCTGTCAGTTCCTAACTACAGGGGCAGCATGGGGACAGAAAGGAGAAAGTGGTCAGCCTGGGCACAGGACTGGCAGGCGGACAGATGGACAGCAAGGGCAGGGAGCAGGGCAGCTCAGCTTCCACCCTCGCCCAGTCTGGGGTCCACACCCCAGGACAAAGTGCTGTCACCATCCCAGGCCGGGGATGAACCCCAGGGCCCAGGGACCTGTGTGCTTCTGCAAACTCAGCCCCAGCATCACGGCTCCGAGCGCCGCCCCGGAGTCTGGGCGCGGGGCCGACTTCCCAGAGGACTGTGGCGCAGGGTCAGGGGCCGGGACACCTGCAGCGTAGCCCTGGAGGGAGGCCAGGGAGGGGCTGGACGCTGCCCCTGAGTCCTAGGAAGGCCAGCAGGAGCAGCCAGGCCAGGCGGGGCAGGGAGGGAGGGCCGGCAGGGGCCTCGCCCCAGGCTGCAGGCTCGGCGAGCACAGCCTGGCTTCTGTCCCCACCCAGGTGGGGTGCTCCCGCGTGAGGGCCACTGCAGCCGGACCGGCTCTCCCTGCCCAGGCCCCTCGGGGACAGAGGGGGGCGTCCGAGGGCAAGAGGCCCGGGGGTTCGTCTCGCTCAGGCGGGGGCTGGGGGCTGGGGGCCCGCAGGGAAAGCCAGCAGAGCACAGGGGAAGGCGGCCGTCAGCACACAAGGTGAGGCGGTGGCGTTCTGGACATGGAAGCGCAGCGGGGACGCCCGGCCAGGCCATGCGGAGGGACTGGGGACGCCACGGAGCTCCGGGTCTTACCGGTGGAGAACATTGAGGATTTACTCCTAATCTCCTCCAGCTTTTGAACGAACAAGGTATTCATCTCCCTCTGCAGGGCCCCCGCCTGCCTGCGGGCACCCTCGGGCCAGCAGGGGGCCGCCTCAGGGCTGCCCGGGCTGCCGGAGTAGGGGGACACGGAGCAGCCGCCCCCCGGACCCTCGGAGGTCCCTCTGCTGCCGCTGCCTGGGGCCGCCTGGGGGGCCCCCAGCGAGTCCGCCCCAGCGCGGGGCTGCTGGGTGATGGCCACGGGCCCACCGGCGGGCCCCGGGCTGGGTGGCCGCCCCCGCCGAAGGCCATCGGTGTCCTCGCCGGTGCAGGAGCCCACCACGCACTTCATGCAGGAGACAGCCACCCCGGCAGGCCCGGGGCCCCCCTGCCCAGGGCTCCTCTCCGCCGGCACCTTACCTCGGGGGCTGTGGCCTCCGGGCTCCTCCCGAGCCAGGGCCTCCAGAGCCGGGCCGGGGCTGGGGGGCGCCACGTCTAGGGCCTCCCCCTTGGAGCCTGCGTCCTGCGTGCCCAGGACCAGCTCCGGGAAGGCCTTTTGGCCTGACTTCTGGCTCTTGGTTGGGGCGCTGGCCGTGCGCCTCAGGAGCCGTTGGCTAACAGAGGGCCGGGGAGGGGGCTGCCCAGCAGCATGACTGTCCAGGGAGCCAGGCTTGGGGCCTCGGAGGAACAGGCCTTTTAGGCCCAGAGCCTGCTTGACCTGCAAGAGAAGGAGCCCACATTGCTGGTGGCCAGACACGGGGGGTCAGGCTTTGGGGGCCAGGGGCTGAGGGCCAGAGGCTGAGACCCAGGCATTGGGGGCCAGGGGCTGAGACCCAGGCATTGGGGGCCAGGGGCTGAGGGCCATACACTGGGGGCCAGGGGCTGAGGGCCAGAGGCTGAGACCTAGGCTTTGGGGGCCAGGGGCTGAGGGCCAGAGGCTGAGACCCAGGCTTTGGGGGCCAGAGGCTGAGGGCCATACACTGGGGGCCAGGGGCTGAGGGCCAGAGGCTGAGACCTAGGCTTTGGGGGCCAGGGGCTGAGGGCCAGGGGCTGAGACCCAGGCTTTGGGGGCCAGAGGCTGAGGGCCATACACTGGGGGCCAGGGGCTGAGGGCCAGGCACTGGGGGCCAGAGGCTGAGACCTATACACTGGGGGCCAGGGGCTGAGGGCTAGGCACTGGAGGCCAGACACTGGGGGTCAGGCTTTGGGGGCCAGAGGCTGGGGGCCAGGGGCTGAGGGCCAGGCACTGGGGGCCAGAGGCTGGGGGCCAGGGGCTGAGGGCCAGGCACTGGGGGCCAGAGGCTGGGGGCCAGGGGCTGAGGACCAGGGGCTGAGGGCCAGGCACTGGGGGCCAGAGGCTGGGGGCCAGGGGCTGAGGGCCAGGCACTGGGGGCCAGAGGCTGGGGGCCAGGGGCTGAGGCCCAGGCACTGGGGGCCAGGGGTTGGGGGCCAGGGGCTGCCCAGCCCAGCCCAGCTGCACTCTGGCAAGTGGTGACCTAGGTGAGCCCGCTGCAGCCCGAGGGGTCAGCTGGGTGAGGGCACCAGCGGGCATGCCGGGGTTGGGACACTCAGGGCTGTGTGCAGGGAGAAAGGTCTCTAGGCCCCTCTGCAGGGACGGAGGCGGCTGTGGCCTCGGCGCTGACCGGGGCTGGCCCAGTCCGCACAGGCCGGAGCCAGCAGGGGCCGCAGGTCTCAGGGCGACAGGCCCAGGACTCTCCCAAGCAGAGACCTCGGAACCTGCACCCTGTGCCACCGCACTGTGCACCTGTGGCAGGCCCCGCGGCCTGGCTCTGGCAGGTGGTGCCCACAGGGCAGTGCTGGAGAGAAAATGGACTGAGGCCGAATGGAAGCAGGCACTGCCCAGCCCAGCCCACGCTGGCCCCCCGGCACTGCAGGCCAGCGGTCTGTTCTCCAGGCCCCTGCTCCGCCCGCTCCCTTGGAGGTGCTGCCTCTTGCAGGCGTCTTTCCGACCCTCACCCTGCTCTGCGCATGTGACCCCAGGGCAGGGTTCATGCCAGCTTGGCACCCCCTGAACCACTACTGGCCCAGAAGGTCCCTAAAAGGTCTCTCCCTCAGCCTCCCTGCCTGAGGAAGGCAGCTGGGGTGCCCGGGACCAGCTGGCCAGTGCCAGGGAGGCCGGCAGGGTCCTCACGTGCAGAGGCCCCCACGGCAGCCGCTGCCCCCCAACGACACCGGGCCCATCGGGGGAGGCATGACGTGCCCAGCACTTGAATCAGTTTCCAGATTCAAGATCCCAAATGCAGAGCGATTTGGTCAGTGTTGGCTGGGAGGTCATTTAGAAGAAGGTCCAGGATTCAAGCTCGGAGCCCCGCGTCTCTGGGACCTCCCCGCCCGGCACTGGGCATCCAGGGCACAGAGTCAGGGGCACAGGGGTGCCGGTGGCGGAGAGAGGGGGAAGGGTGCAGGGACAGCTTGCAGTCAGAGAGGGAGGCTGGAGTGAGGGGAGGGCGCCCAGGAGACCCGGCCGAAGTCCTGGACCTGCTTTGTAAATGCTCTGTGAGGGAGGATGGCCCGAGGGACCCAGAACGCCCAGGACCACATCATGATCACGGCACATGAGCTGGCAGTCTCCACAATGCTCCCAGGGGTCACAGCCGCCCCGGGCCGGCCTGAGCATGCGGGTGGGGCGGCGGGATGTGCAGCCCCGCGCGGGGGTACCTGTGAGCTCCTAACAGGGCGGTGCTTGGAAAGGTAGGCTCAGGACACAGAGAGCCCACTGCAAGACCAAGACAGAGAAGACCGTGAGGCACGACAGCGGGCGCAGAGCCCGTGGAGACCGGCAACACACGACAGACAGAAGACGGGCGGACGACAGACGGCAGAGCGGGGGGCCGGCAGCTCGCCCGTGGAGCGTGGCAGGAGAGAGACGGTTAGAGCCCGGACCTGCGGGGACCTGGGTGCCCTGGACTCTGCAGACCGGGGAGCGTGAGCCAGGCCGTCCGGGGCAGAGGTGACTGTACGGGGAGCGGGGTGGAGGGCAGAGCCAGGCAGCCGCCTCCCTTAGAGAGATGGAGAGCAGGGACCCTGAGAAGTGGGGGGAGGTCGGGAGACAGACGGGAGGGCGGCTCAGGAAGGGCCAGGTCATCCATCTCCTGGTGCCCATCGGCGGTGCCCGGGACACGAGGCTCGGGTGCCCTCATCACCCACTGCACCGGTGGAGAAACAGGCCCAGCGAAGTACCCGCTGGACCTCATGGCCCCGGGGTCACTGCTGGGGTGCGGTGGCCCTGCCGCGGCACTCACCTTACCACTGACGTCACTGATGGCCACGTGGACAAAGATGGAGGCTTCTTCCATCCCCTCCAGGTACACGTGCCGATAGCCTGAAAGGGCCGAGTCACGGCTCACCCCGCCCCCACTCTGCCCCGAGGTCCCGGGTTCGAATACGACCATGAGCCCAGCTCTGGGCTCTCTGACGCCTCCAGCTGGGAACGGTCTCGCCCACAGGGACCCCTTCCTCTCCCGGGAGCTGAAGGGTGAGGGCTCCCCGGCCTGAGCTCCCCGCCCCCACCCCGTCCACATGTCCACAAGGTGCCCCTCCTCCTCAGCGCCCTCTGTGCCCCCAGGCCCACCATGGCAGAAGCCAACGCACAGGGGGAAGCTGAGCCCCACTGCTCTGGACCCCTCGGCCGGCCTGCAGGACACTGGGCTCTGCCCTCCCCAGCCCTGCTGGCCCCCTGCTCTGCACCCCTCGGCCGGCCTGCGGGACACTGGGCTCTGCCCTCCCCAGCCCTGCTGGCCCCCTGCCCACCTGGCATCATGCTGCTGAAGGCCAGTGTCCTCTGGCCGATGAAGTCGCGCCCGATGGGGTCGTGGTCCCAGACGAGGAAGCGCACCAGCGCGATTTCGGGCATGTGCACCATGAACACCAGGGTCTCCTCCCACATGGGGTTAAATCCTAGAGGCCACCAGGAGGAGGTGTCACCTCCCGCCCCAGCTCCAGCCTGGACTGGGCCACCTGGCTGCTGGGAGCCACCCCCGGGGGCCTCCGGCCGAGGAGACCGTCTGGATGGTACTCGGGACGCAGGAGGTGGCCCTGGCCCCCTCCGTTCCCAGTCTGGCCAGCGTGCCGGCGTGGTGACTGAGATGTGGCCCCGGGCACAGGCTGGCACCGGGCGCCCGCGGGCAGGCCCTCACCGTTGTCATCCACCACGCGCGTCTGCTCCTTGCTGCAGTCCACGGGGAGTCCGATGACCTCCACCTCCACGAAGGGGTCGATGATCTGTGCAGAGGACAGGTGACGCCAGGGCCGCTGGGCTCGGCCTCCTCCCTGCCTGCGCCCGGCGGCCCTCCTACCTCCCCACGGTCCCCCAGCATCGAGTCGCGTGGCTTGGGGAGCTGCTGCCCGCTGATGATCCGAAGCACCAGCTGCTTCTTGAGCTGCCCGGGCAGGGGGTCTTCGGAGTTGGGGTTGAAGAAGCCTGAGGGGAGGCAGCACGGGCTGACCAGGCAGGGCCAGGCCCCCCCAGCATGGCCACACAGCACCCACCCCTCCCCCACTGGCCGGAGGTGAGCCCCAGCCCGGGAGGAGGGGGCGGCGGCATTCCGGCACGGGCACCGGGACCTGTGCGCCCCTGTGACAGGGACACAGCTTGTCCCCTCGCATCAGTGAACTCAGGGGGCTGAGCACGCATGCAAGGGCGGAGGGTGGGTGCCGGGAGCACGGTGGGAGGGCGGGGCCCGGTGAGGGGTGAGGGGTTCCCCGAGACAGGGCAGCTCAGCTGGTACGGTTGGCACCTGGAGAAGTAAGTGCACAGAGAAGCCCGGAGGGTGTGGGAGGAGGGTAGGGCCCCACGGGAAGAGATGCAGGTGTTCTTACACCCAAGGAGAACACTGGGGCGTCCAGCAGGAGACAGGCTGCTACGAGGGCCCCCCCAGACCTGGCCAGGGGGTGAGTGGGCTCCCGAAGAGCCCTGCAGGTCCCAGCGTGCCCCCGGCCCCGGGTGCCCCAGGGCCTCACCCTGGCACATGCACGGGGGCTTGAGCACGTAGCCACAGTTGCCATTGGCGCTGAACTTGGCTCGGTTCAGCTGCAGCATCCGCCCCTCCGACTGGTAGTTCAGGGCGACTGCAGACCAGGACGTGAAGCGGCCGTCAGCGCCCGGCCGTGGCCTCCGGCCAGCCCGACGCCCACACAGCCAGGGCGCCCTCGGGCACCGGGACTGAGGACCCCACCCCGTGCCAGGCTGGCGTCGGCCAGAGCCCCGGGCCCGCCCGCCGGCGCCCAGCACCCACCCATCTGGCAGCCGGCGTTCCAGAAGGGCTGCGGGTTGTAGTTGCTGGAGTCCACGCGGTAGGAGGAGGGGTAGATGCGGGACAGCTGGTGCTGGTTGAACCGCAGGTACTGTGCTGGCTTCTGCTGCAGGGTCTGCTGGGCCTTCGTCTCGCTGAAGGACGACACCTGCCAGCTGGACGCCACTGTGGGCGCAGGCGGCCGGCGTCAGGGTATCGGGTCGCAGCCCGGCCCTGCCCGGTGCCCCAGAGCCCGGGCGCCCCTCACCCTCCGTGTCCACGTCGTGGGTGCCCACGGACTTCGTGTACTTCACCAGGTCGGACAGGGCCCGGGACAGCTGCATGGTCTTTTTCTGCCTGGTCGCCCTGCAGGGAGGGTGGGCACGGGGTCAGGACCCTGAGGTGGGCGCCCCTGCTGCCTCAGGCCGGCCTGGGCACCCTGGTCTAAGAGGCCGGCTCCGGGCTCGGCCAAGTGCACCGGTTCACGCAGACATGCACCAAGCTTCCGTCCAGGTCCCAGGACATGCTGTGGGCACAGTGGACGCCCTGAGAGGTGCCGCCGGGCGAGGGGCTTCACGGAGCCTGCCAGACCATGGTGCTCGGACGGGGATGGCGCTCGGACGGGGATGGCGCTTGGAACAAGCCCAGGGCCCTGCCCGACCAGCCCACCCCTCCCTGGGGCCACGCCCTGGGCCCCACTTCCGCCCCAGCGCCCTGAGCCTGACCCTCGACGGCTTGCACATCTGACTTTGTCTGCAGTAGGACAACGGCCTCCCCACTCCCCCTGCCGCAGTCTATTCAAGGCGCTGGGTGGGCAGGCCCTGACCCTCGGCTCTGGCCACTCTGCGCATCCGGGTCCCCGTCTGCCTCCTCCACGCTGGCCGCCTTCTTTAGTTTGCTGCTTTTTTTCTGTGTGGAAGGAGGACAGAGTCAGGCCCGTCTGCAGAGGCTGGGAGGGGGCACGCAGGGGCTTGTCCTGGAGTCCCAGGGCCCACGCGGGGTGGCTGAGCCTTCTCTGTCCCCAGCAGTACCCCTCTCGGGGGGGCCCCGGGTGACCTAAGCTTGGGGCACTGGCCAGTGTGAGTCAGGGGCTGGCCACTGAAGCCTGCTCCGTCCAGCCCCGACCAGGCTCCGGACCCCTGCAGCCGGGGATGCACCCAGGAACTCAAGTGGGGCTTCTGGGAGGTGGGCCAGGGGCCTGCGGGCTGGAGGAGAGCCCCCTCCGGCGGACACAGGGACATGTGAGGGGGGGGCCCAGCCCGGGAGCCCCCAGACCTTGCGCTTGGAGAAACTGTTCATGAGAAACCGGCCGTCCCGTCTGCTGGCTCCAGGGTCCTCCCCAGACTCCATGTCCTCCTCGGCCTGGGAGGGGGGACAGACGGCAGGGACGGGGTGAGCCCAGCATCGGACCAGGGGGGTGGGGCAGGCGCGTTTCCAGGGGACCCAAGGGGCCTCTCTGGAGGAGGGGAAACCTAGCGGGGCTGGAGGGAGGGAGAGCCAGGTGGGCTGGCTGCTGCCCCAGGCCCCACAGGAGGCCCGGCCCCCAGAGAGCCGGGAGGGCCCCATGGAAATGACCGCGTCAGCTGCTCTCTGCGTCCCGGACGGTGACTGATCGATGCCCTCTGAGTCTGGGGCGTCTGCAGCCTCCTGCCGCCTGCTCCCTGCGGCGGCCATGGTGTTACCCAACTACACAGGTAACAGGCCCTGCCCCCGACGGGCGGGCTGCTTCCTGTTTGCAGAACAAGGCCACCAGGGTCCCTTCCCTGCCCAGCCCCTGCCCAAGGCACAGTCCTCCATCCGTCTGGCAGCTCATTCAGGGGCCTGGAGCTGCGGGGGCTGTGCCAGCCTCCACCCGCCCCCCAGCCCCTCCAGAGGCTGCCAACCCCCCCAGCTGTGCTGGGGTGTGTGGGGCCCCACGCAGGACTCGTCCAGGGCTGGCTCTGCCAAGCTCACGGGGCCTGTGAGCCTGAGGCCGAGCGTCTGTGTTGGAGGGATTCAGTCAGAGGCAGGCACACGCGCACCCTGTACACGCCCGTACACGCACCCACATACTCTCTGTACACACACCCCTGTGGGTGCCCCTGCACACAGGCCCCCCCACGCCCAGCCTGACCCACCAGCCCCCTCATCCAGGAGGTGAGAGGGGCCCTCAGGTGTGGATTCTGGTGAAGTGGCCTGGAGCGCAAGCTCCGGGGATGTGAAGCCCACGGTACCCAGGGGGGACGGGGTGCAGATGACCAGTGTCTGCCCCCCGGGCAGAGGGGAGGGGACCCCATCCTCTAGAGGTGACAGCCACGGGGCCCAGGCACCTGCCCTGGTCTCATCTGCCTGAACACCGCCCACCGTGGCTCTCGCGTTAGCTCAGGCACAGCCTGGCAGGGTCTGGAGGCTCCTGTCCGCCGGCCCCGAGCTCCCCTGCCCCCCGCCCGGGTCTGCCTTCTCGGAGCGACTGGGGCCTGGCGGTGCCCTCCCTGTGCCTCCTGGTCAGCCGGCGGAGGTGGGCTGTGTGGAGAAGATGACCCGCAATAACGGGGGCACTCAGCACGGGCTAAGCCCCAAAGTGCCTTCGAGATGTCTGTCGGCCCAGCAGCAGCGGCCTGCTCCCCGAGCACTGATGGCCCCCGTCTGGCCGCGGCCCGAGGAGCCCTTTTGAGGTGTTTGCAGCCTGCTGAGGCCGACACGCTTGGACTCGATGCTCATCGCTCAGCCCGGCCAGCGTGGCTCAGTGGACGGAGCGCTGTCCCACGGACTGAGAGGTCCCGGTTCCATTCCCAGTCAGGGCACAGGCCTGGGTTTCGGCTCGATCCCCAGTAGGGGGCGTGCAGGAGGCAGCCAATGGATGTTTCTCTCTCACATCAATATTTCTCTCTTCCATCCTCTTTCTCCAAAAAATAAAAATAAAAACATATTTAAATAAATAAATAAATGTTCCTCGCTCAAAGCCACACACAAGTGCCCGTGAATCAGCCCAACCAAGGAGAGGCTCGGGCTGGCCCAGCGTCCTGGAGAGGCGTCTGCAGCCAGAACGCACTGTCACCCCGGACCTCCGTGCACCCCAAGCCCGCACTGACCCAAACCTCGGCCTCCTCGAGGGTGCTGCAGGCAGCAGGGCTGTGGGCAGGGGGCCCCGCATTGGCCTCTCCGACCCCGGGCCACAGGTGCTCACAGAGAACGCGAGGGGGGAGGCAGGTCCACACCTCAGATGGAGCAGAACCTGCCAGCCCAGCTTGGCGACCCCTCCGGACCGAGAAGTCCAGTCCCGGGGGCTGGGGCAGCATCTCCTGCACAGGACCACACCTGGCCTTGGGGCACCAGACCTCAGGAGCTGTGCCCAGCACACAGGGTGGGACAGTCCTCCTTGCCCCCCCCCCCCCCCGACAGACACTCCTGCTCCACCCCACACACTGCCGTCTCCCACAGGGACCCTCACTGGGACCCATGCGGCGGGGCCACAGCCTCGGGCTCTGCAGCACACAGGACAGGCAGGCACACGGAGGCCGGTCTGTGACCCACGGGCTCAGGTGTTCTCCCCCTGCCTGGGTCCCCCTCAGATGCTCTGTGGCTCCACCCAGTCACCCCAGCAGGTGCTACGGGTGGGGCTGGAGCTCCCAGCTGCCCCCCACGTCCTCACACCTGGCAGTTCAGTCGGAGCTTCTTTCTCTCCAAGAGCCCTCCCCGAGAGCCCACCCTGGGCCCACCGGGAATGCGGCCCAGACACAGACCCTAGGGCCAGGCTGCCCTCCTGGGCGCCCCCAGGTGTGCCTGGCTGAGGAACAGCAGACTTTACGTCCAGTCTGCCCACCTGTCCAACTGCCCACCTGCCCGCCTGCCCGCCCACTGGAGCCCCAGGCGCTGTTTCGTCCACCTAGACCTCTTGAGACTGAAGGTAAATGACCACGTGTCGGCAAGGGACCCGTGGGCCACTGCAGGGAGCAATTCTCGAGTTTGTAGTGGTGCCAGCTGCACCCTGTACCCCGTGGGTGGGACACACCCACTTCTGAATATACTGCAGGGGCCGAGCCCCCTCGCCAGGCCAGGGAGGGGCTGCTTTCTACCCCCCATCCCACCCCCGTCCCCCAGCTGGCCCCGCAGTGGGGTCTGTGACAGGGTGGGCTCTCCAGGAACACGGACACGCTGTCCCCACCTCCACCCCAGCCCTGCTCACTCGTGAAACAGGGTCGCAGGGCCAACCAAACCCCACCTGCCCCCGGGGCCAGCTGCCCTGCCCACCCCAGCCCACCCCAGCCCCTGAGGAACTCCTGGTCCCCCAGCCCTCCAGCCGCTCGGCTGACAGACCGTGCTTCAGGCTCACTGCCCCGCCCCCACCTGCTGTGACAGCCCCCCCCTGTTTCGTCTGTGGGAGTCAGCTGCACTTTCCCCCCTGAGGCTTGGCCCTGAGAGGCTGCATGCCCTTCCCTGTCGCTGAGCAGACCCCGGGTGGGAGGGCCTGCCTCCACCCCTGGCAATGCTCAAATCGCCCCTGAAGGGGGCAGACCGCGGCTGCCAGGCACACCAGAGCGGCCACATAGACGGGGCAAACGGCCACTGGGACACGGTGAGGGCCACTGGGACAGGCAGCGTGTGTGCGAGTGTGTGCAGGTATGAGTGCAGGTGGTGTGCTGGCATGCATGTGTGTGCACATGTACACAGGCGCGTAAGCAGGTGTGCGTGTCGGTGGGCATGCTGGCCCAGGTTTGTGTGCAGGCGTGCATGTGTGTGGCTGCAGGTGTGCACAGGTGTGTGCACAGGTTCGTGTGTACACAGCTTTGGTGTGCATGGGTTCACGCGTACAGGTTGGTATAGGTGTGTGCAGGTGTGCACGGATACATGCGGGTGTCTGCACACGAGAATGTCTGTGCACAGGTGTGTGCACAGGTTCGTGTGTGCACAGCTTTGGTGTGCATGGGTTCACGCGTACAGGTTGGTATAGGTGTGTGCAGGTGTGCACGGATACATGCGGCTGTCTGCACACGAGAATGTCTGTGCACAGACCACACGTTCGTTCCAGGCCCTTAGCCCAGCCCACGCCGACCTCACCTGCAGGCCCTCACCTTTTTGCCCTCCGCCTTGTGCCCAGGCTTCCCAGGCGGGGGCGGCGGGGACACAGTGAAGTCATGCAGGTCCTCACAGTCCCGAATCTTTGACTCCTTGATCAGGGAATCCAGTTTCCTCTTGGCGATGTTTTCCACGCGCTTCCGACTGGTGGAGACCTGAAAGCCCCCAGCACAGCACCTGAGCCCCGGCTGGGGCAGGGCCAGAGGGGCCCACTGGCCGCTGAGCCCGCCCTCCCTCTCGGCACCTCGGACATCGCCTGCTGGTCCCCACCCAGCCTGTGTGCTCCGGGGCTACAGCCTGGACCCCCGGCGCCTCTGATTTTAATGCTGCCTCTTCCACCGCACAAGGCTGCCCGCAGGCACCCAGCCACCTGCCCACAGGACGCCGGCTCAGGGGCCTGGGGAGAGGGGTCAGCGAGCACAGCGACCACTCGTTCAACAGCTCTGGGTCGGGGACCCCACCAGCTGCCCAAGGAGATGGGAGGGGTGGGGACACTGCCTGGCTGGCCCATGACAGGGCCCTCCTTGCCCAGGGCAGCCCCCAGGTGGCCCTGGTGAACTTGGACCTCTCCAGGGCAGGACAGGAGCCTGGGTCTTGGGCATCTGGGTGCTCTGGGCCCAGGCTACAGTGGGCACAGGTCCCCCTCACAGAGCTGAGTTTGCCATTAGCTCCGGCCAAGTGCAGGCATGCCCAAGGCAGAAAGACTGGCCCTGGCCCGTTCGGCTCAGCGGTTAGAGCGTCGGCCGCAGACCAGAGTCGTGGCTTCGATGCCGGTCAAGGGCACGTACCTCAGTTGCAGTCCATCCCCAGCCCTGGTGGGGCCGTGCTGGAGGCAACCAGTCGGTGTGTCTCTCTCACACTGATGTTCCTCTCCCCTCCCCACATCTGATGCTAAATAGACAAATATCCTCCGGTGAGGATTAAACACAATAAAAAAATTTAGAAAGCAGAGAGACTTCCACTGCCTCAGGGCTTCCTGAAACAATTACCCAGCCAGGCTGGGAAGCTCCTCTCCGGTTGTCCTCCTACGATGGCCCCCCCGGGAGAGATAAAGCCTTCCCTGCCCGGAGCCCCGCATCCAGAGCAGGGCCCAGCGGAGCGGAGATGCTAATTTCCGAGGCTCCTGTCCCCGCTGCGCAAGCCCCTGACTCATCAGCCCAGCGCTGCCGGGAGCCGGACAGCAAAGGTACACGGAGAGGGGCAGCCTGAGGAGGTGACGTTCCGCCCCGCGGGGCCAGGCGGCTCTTCCTGCTCAGTTCTCAGCATTAGAGTTGGCGCTGCCTGGAGGGGGGGCTGGTGCTGGGCTTGGGGTGGGGGCAGGACCACTGGGCACCCAGGGAGAGCTGGGTCTGGCTGGGGAGAGGCGGGAAGGGGGCACGCGGAGCAGAGCCCAGGTGTGGGTGGAAGTGGCGTGGGACTCGGGGGGGACCCCTCACCCCAGCACTGCCCCCACTTGCCAAGGGCAGACAGAGGACTGGGCCCGCTGAGCAAACAGCACCCCAAGAGTTGTCTCAGAAATGGGGACCAAATCGCCCTGGCCGGTTTGGCTCAGCGGTTAAAGCATTGGCCTGCGGTCGGGAGAGACCCGGGTTCGGTTCCCGCTAAGGGCATGTACCTCGGTTGCAGTTTGTCCCCGGCCCTGGTTGGTCGTGCGGGTGGCAGCCACTCGATGTGTCCCTCTCATGTCGATGTTTCTCTCTCTCTCTTCCTCTCTCTCCCTCCCACTCTATCTGTGCAAAAAATGTCCTCGGGTGAGGATAAAATAAAAAATAAAATAAAAAATAAAAATAAAAAAAGAAATGGGGACCAAATCAGACCACCAAGGCGTGCACGGCTCGCTGCATCGGAGTGTCCGCAGACGAGCTAGGAGCCAGGGTTCGAGTCCTGTGTGTAGGGGCCTCCGTGGCCTCAGGCCGTGTGTGTGCCCAGCAGCCTGGTGGTTGGCGCTCTGCCCTGTCACCTCCTCCCTGACCGCTCCCCGCCCCACTCACATCCCCGTTGAAGAGCTTGCATTCCTCGTCCATCTCGTCCGCGCTGTCCTCGTCGGACACCTCGCCCTCCTCGGCGTCCTCGCTGATGGTGGCGGGCAGCTTCTTGCCCTGGGGGGCGGGGGGACCATGAAAGGGGCCCTGCAGGAAGCACTGGGGGGCTGGCTCAGCTGCACAGCGAGGGCCTTCTCAAGCTTGCTCTGGGGTCTCAGGCTGCGGGGCAGGTGCCAGCCCGGGGCAGCCGCGTGGGAGGGGACGCCTCGGTGGCATGCAGAGGTCCCCGGATGGCGCGGCCGCCACGGAGAGAGGGGGGCCAGGGCAGGGCAGGGGCACCCCGACCCCTCCGAGCAGCCCTTGCGCTGCCCGAGCCAGGCGCCCGGCACGAGGCCGCCCCCGAGGACGGGCGAGACTCACCTTCACCAGAATCTTGCCCCTGAGCATCTGCGGGGAGGGCAGCATGGTGGCGTCCTCGCTGCTGACCGACGACAAGTCCAGCTTGTCTCCCAGGATGTCCGTCAGGTACTGCGCCATCTTCTTCTGCTGGACGACACTGCAGTGGTTCTCGATGGACAGGATCACCGGGTACCTGCGGCCGACATGGGGGTAGGTGAGGCCGGGGGCCCACCCTGTAGGGCCCGGTGACCTGCACCGCTGAGTGAGAAGGGGTCTCCCCCGGGAGCCCGGGAGAGACGGGCTGCCGGCCACTCTGGGAGGGCGGCCAGCGACGGCTTTGAAAAGCGCCGTGCAGGTGTGAGAGGAGGGAGACCTTAGGGCAGAGGAAGCACTCGCTCCTCCCCGCACGAGAAAAACCAAGGCGCCGGGAACTCCGGGAAAACAGAAGGGACCACTGGAGCCGTCACAAGTCACGACTTCTCACGATGCAGGTGAAACAAGGGTGCAGCGGCGACGGAGCCTGCGGAAGGTGACCCCAGGACCTAGACCCGGGAGCACTGTCCTGTGGCGGCCCTGGGGCCCCAGCGTGGGCTTTTCATTGCGCGTTCTCCGCTGTTCGGTGTTTTCTTAGCCACGCGCACGTTCTCCTTGGGGTTTTGCCAAAAAGTGACATGACCCTGTCAGGAAGCGCAGGTCTCTCAGAGAATGTGACCCAGGCAAGACGTGGGCACGTCCCTGTGATGCTGACGTGGCAAGCAGGTCGTGGGGCGAAGGTATTCATTGCCCCAGTTCTCGGGCAAGGAGTGAAGCCTGAAGCCTGGGGCCTGGGGAGACCCCTGTGCCGGCAACGCCCACGCCCGCCCGCCACAGGTCTGAGCTCTGTCCCAAGGTCCCGGCAGGCACCTGGCCCTGGGCAGTCACAGGAGGTCTGTGCACCCCAGCTCTCTGCTCTGTGACACCCCTCAGCTGCCATCCATCCCAGGGCCCGGGCTGCCGGGCAGAGACGGCTGACCCCCACCCCTCCTTCAGCCCCAGACAGAGCCGGCTCCTCCAGAGGGGCCCCCAGGCTGCTTCTCCCCGCTCCCTCACTCACAAGCTGCCCCCTCGCCGGCCAGCCCCCTGGAGCGAGACCGAAGGTAACAGGGGTGCAGGGAGGGGTCTTCAATTCCCAGCAACTGAACTGGGCGTTGTCGGCAATGTCTGCAGCCACCGCTGAGGGACAGCAAGTGGAGGCGGGACAGAGCGGCTTCTCGGGGCCAGTCAGTGCGGGAGCCACGCTGCTCTGGGCGGCGGCCGCCAGGGTGCCCGAGCCTGTGCCCAGAGAGGGGTGGGCAGGGCCTCTGCCTCGGCCCAGCCCCCAGCCCGCCACTCACTCGTTCTTGACGAAGGCGTATTTGTTGATGGTCTCGATGACATCTCGGAACAGAATCTTGGAGGTCAGGGTGTAGCCGTGGTGCACGATGGGCTCCCCGTCGGGCCCATCCCAGCAGTCCACTGCGGGCAGCGACCCGGTCAGCCCCGGCCGCGACACCCAGGGACCCACAGCCCGCGAACGCCATGCCCACCCGGGAGAGGCCTTCCCAGCCCTGAGCGGGCAGAGGGCGGACACCCTGCCCAGGGGTCCCACACGGGACACGCCAGCCCCTGGCCCGGGCCTGGCCCTGGGCTGGGGGGTCCCGGCGCCCCAACTCACCCTCCACGCAGCGGCAGCCAGCCTGCAGCACCCAAGCGTACATGTCCACCCGCGACTGGGACATGAGCTGGTCGCCCGCGAGGTAGGTGTTGTGGGACGAGGCGATGAAGTAGTGGCTCAGTGGCCGGGCCATGTCCTGGTGCACACCGTGGTGCTCGGGGTTGAAGATGTCGCCGGCCGGGCTCCGTGTGTAGTTCGTGAAGCCTGCGGGAGCAGGTGTGGGGAGGCTCAGCCCGGCGAGCCGGCCCATCTCAGGACCACCGGCCCTGGCAGCCTCCCAGGACAGAGCGACCTGCTGCAGCCGCCCTCAGGATGCCCCTCGGCGCCCCCGCCCCCCGCGGCCTCCCAGGTGGGCAGGACGGGGTGACCCACTCACCGTCAATGCCCAGCACCCGCTTGCTCTTGTTTTCGGGGCACGGCTCAAACTGTTCGATGATGTCCTGGCAGCTCTCCAGTGTCACGCCCGTCATCTGGTCAGAGAAGGGGCGCCAGCCAGACCGGCCCATCACCAGCCCGGCCTCTGCCCCCTGTCCACTGCCCGCAGCCCGGCTCTGATCACCACGGCAGGGCTGAGCCGGGGGAGGAGGCCCTGGCCCTCCCTGGCCACCTACCGTGCCCCCCGCCTTGGGCTCGGACAAAGATCCTTCCAGCAGGGGAGGGCTCTTTGGCCTCATGGGCCCTGGCCGCCCCCCATTAGGGGCCCTGAGAGCCGGGGACCAGGGCCTGCTAAGCAGGGAGCAGCCCGTGTACGAAAGGGGCAGCAGACCCCAGGCACACCTCCTACCGGGAGGAGCTTGGGCACAGGGGGCCTCTCACCCACCCCTCCTGCTGCCCACCCACGTCCTTCACAAGAAAGCTGCCGCCACAGCCGAGCCCAAGGTGCCCCCCACCCCGCTGAAGGCTGCATGAGCTCCCAGAGTCCTGGGGTGCAGCCCCAGCCACCAGGACCCCCCGTTCCCAATAGTAGACCCACCAGCTTCCAGGATGTCCCCAGGAATGTGGGGGTGGGTACAGGTGATGGGGGGGTTCAGAGCTCCTGACATGTATAGACCTTGGGAGGCCCCAGTCCACAGGACCCTACTCAGACCAATGCCTGGAGGGCAGTTTGGGCTCCAGACAGGTCTGGAGAGCCCTGCAAGCTTGGGGCAGAGGTCAGGGAGCAAAGGTCAGCCCTGGCCACATTCCCGCCCTGTGCCGAGCAGGCAGCTCGGATGGAGGACCCGCAGCGCTGTCCTGAGGCTACACAGGGGCCAGGCTGGGGGTCAGGCTCCCGGGGCGGTGGGAGGTCAGGGTGCTGTCAGCCTCCCGCCTGGGCTCCCCGCTCCCGCCCTCGGGATGGAGAGGAGGCAGGTGGGCGGTCCAGGGACGAGCTCCAGCCAATGGTGTGGCAGCAGTGGGGAGGGGCCCAGGAGCTCAGCCCCCGGGGGGGCGGGGAGGGGAGGGGCCCAGGAGCTCAGCCCCCCCGGGGGGAGGGGAGGGGCCCAGGAGCTCAGCCCCACGGGGGGAGGGGAGGGGAGGGGCCCAGGAGCACAGCCCCCCGGGGGGAGGGGAGGGGAGGGGCCCAGGAGCTCAGCCCCACGGGGGGCGGAGAGGGGAGGGCCCAGGAGCACAGCCCCACGGGGGGCGGGGAGGGGAGGGGCCCAGGAGCTCAGCCCCACGGGGAGGGGGGCAGGGCGGGGCGGGGCGCCAACCTGTCAGCACAACCCTCAGGGAGCTAGATCTCGGCACCGCCCCAGACCCGCCTGGACCCCCAGCGGTTCCTGCTGCTCCTGCCCCCGCCCTGGCCCTGCCCAGCGGCCGCTGCCTGAGACCCCAGGGCTGACTCCCTGGCCTGGGTGCCTGGCCCCAGAAGTTTTTCCCCTCCCGCTCTCCACCCCAAAGTGAGGTCCCAGGAAGGCCCAGGCCCAGAAGGCGACCTCACCGCCGCCTCCCACCAGCCTCGAGGTGGTTACGCTGTCTGAGTCCCCACGCGTGCCCTCTCTCCTCAGGGGACACCGGCCTTCCCTGGACGCCCAGCCTCCTGCCCACCAGAGTAGGGGGAACCCAGCCTCTCCCTGGGCCTGGGACAAGGGTCCAGACCCAGGTCTCTGGTCACTGGGCCGCCAGTCAGCAGGACAGCACCCAGGGAGCAGTCAGCCCTCAGGACAGACAGAGCTGCCTGGGGTGGAGCAAGAAGGACGGGCCTGCCCCACGGCACCGGAGGGTCTGGGCGTCTGCCGGACAAGTGGGTGGACGGAGGAGGCGGGGCCGGGAGCAGGGCAGGCTGGACTGGGAAGCTGCGGTCGAGGGGGGCTCCCTCTGGAAGCGCAGGGGTGTGCCGCCTGCAGCCCCAGCCTGCTGGGCACACTCACCTTCTGTTCCACTTCCAGGAAGCGCTGGAGGTCGGCGGCGTCCAGGTGGTCCTTGTGGTCGCTGTAAGTCAGCATGAGCAGGTAGAGGTCCCGGCGGGTGGACATCATCTTGTAGAAGGCACAGAACTCCTCAAAGCCCAGAGTGCCTTGGTGGTCATCCGTGTCCGCCTCCTGCAACGCACAGCCCGTGGGTCCCACCTGGAGCCACACCCAGGGGTCCTCCAGACCCACCCCCACTCTCAGTCACCCCCACAAATCCACCCTCCCCCTTCCAGTGCCACTGCCCATGTCACGGCCTCCTGGTTGTTCCCCGGGACCCTCACCGGGCTCCCCTTCTGACTGTCCCACCAAGACCACTGACCCTGGTCCAAGCCTTTCACGGTTAACCTGCAGCTGAGCCCAGCACAGTGACATCATACTCGGAGCCGACAGCCCCTGGAGTCAGTGTCCCCCTGGGCCTTGATCCTGTCACTACAATGGCTGCCCATGGTGTGCTCGGTCTCAGCCACTGCCCCCCTTTTGCAGACAGAGTGGCTCACGCAACACCCACAGGAACCCCCAGGGGCAAAGCCACCGGGACCCCAACGAGGCCATGGGCCCTTTATGAACCCACTGGCTCAGGGAGCGTCCCGGTGTCAGGCCCTGGGGAGCTGAAGCCAAGGGGCTACAAGGCTGAGAGACCCCAGGAGGAAGCAAGGTCGGGACCTTAGAAGGTGCTGCTCAAGACCCCGAGTGTAAAGACAGCTCTCTGGCCCTGAGGGGTGCAGGTGGGGACAGGGTGCGAACCTAACCCACTTGGAGGTGACTCCCGGCAGGGAGACCCCGGGTCAGCACCATGGACAGCAGTGTCCACCAGCCTTGCAGGCCATCTGGCTAGTGCCTCCTGTGGCCACACAGTCCAGGGTGGCCTGGGTGGGTGCCAGGTCCCTGAGGCCCCTCTGAATCGGGATCATCATCAATGAGCCAGGCGGCCCCAGCCATCCCCATGTCCCATCGCCAACAAGGGTAGGGCTCCCAGGAAAGCTGGGTCCAACCTCTGCCCTGGGCAGCTGCCTCCCGCGGCCCTGTGGCCTGGCACTGCGGTGGGGCCCCAGCATCTCGCTCCGGGACCTGAGTACTCATGCAGGTACCCATGCCAAGGCTGGGGCAGGACCAGCTTGGTGGGAAGACCCCAGCCCAGATCCCAATGCACTGGGGCCCAGCAGATGCCAGACAAAGGCCCTGGTGTGTCTGGTGCTGGGTTTGAGGGAAGCCCTGTGTCCGAGAGCTACCAGGACAGATGGACAGACCAGGCTCGGGCAGGTCAAAGGGCCCCTCTGGGACAGAGCCTGTCTGACAGCCCTCCCAGGGGGCATGGCTGGAGCTGGACACAGATGCCCATTCTGTCCGGCCCACAGGGTGGTGGTTGCTCCACTGGGCTCTGTCTGGGCCGCACAGCCAGGAGTCCATGCAGAGTGGCGGCTTGCTCACCACCCCGCTGCTGTCCCCAGCGGTGAATAAAAATGCTCCGTGAGACCCGAAAGGACGGAGCTGAACCTCCAGCCGCAGAAACACCCCCCACGTGGTCCGATGCTGATTTTCTTCCCACAAACAGGCCAGGCGGAGCCCCGCTGGGAGCTGGCCCAGGGATTCCTTAGGCCCCCGAGGCCGGAGGGCCACGCTGGACCCCGCCCACACACCCCCCATCAGTTCAGACTCCGCCCACCACACATCTCCCTGTGATCAGGCCATTTCAGGGGGACAGACACAACAGTGAGATTTCTCCACAGTCAAGTTGAGGCAGCCGACCGGAGTGACTGCTTCACCGGAGGTCAGCCTCCCGCCCTGGGCTCCGAGCTGGCAGAGGAGGCCGGGCTGACCGGCAGGGAGGCCCAGCCACTCAGGAGCCCCCGCTCACAATGGCCATTTGCGTCTGAGCTGCCCAGGGTCTGGGGTCTGTGGCTCCAGGCCAACAGCCCCCCACTCACTTCGCTCCGATCAGCCCGGAGCCTACCTTGCCTGCTGAGCCCAGGCTGCAGGGTGTCCCCTCATTCATGTCTTCCTTGGGGTGATCGGGTTGAAGCCTAGACACAGCCAGGCCTGAAGTGAGCCAAGAGCCCCGAGGGGAGCCCCTCGTGTGCCAGAGGGTGTGCGAGGCCCGGCGTCCCTACAGGAGGGGAGCAGGGTGGGCCTCCAAGAGCCCCCAACAAGGGGCATTTTGTGCCGGGCCTTCAGGGCCTGTGCTCACTCACACCCAGTCCATATGGGGGGCTTCCTCCCCTCCCACCTCAGTGGCCAATCTGGACCCCACGTCCTGCTGCTGGCCCCTGACACAGCCTCGCTGTTCTGGAAGGGCCTGTGAGCCCGGAGCTGCCTCTGGGCGCAGGGCAGGCAGGTAGGTGGGGTGAGCAGCAGGCCTGAGTGTCTGCCAGCTCCTCGTGGCCCAGGCAGGCTTTGTCCCCTCTGGGGCCTTCAGAAGGGGCCCTGAAAGCCCCCCAGTCCTCAGCCAGCAGTCTGACAGCATCCCGCTCACCACCCTCCATTCACGCACAGACCCCAAGCCGGCAGTGTCCCTGGCTCCAGCCGAGCGTGACCACCCGTCTATCGTGAGAACCTCTGCAGGAGTGCCAGGGGCTGCACCTAGCAGATCTGTCGAGCTGCGTGAGTGTGCGCCTGTGTGTCTGTGTGTGCCTACGTGTGTTCACATGTGTGCATGCACGTAACTGTGTGTGTGTGCCTATATGTGTGCAGGTGTATGCATGCACGCAACTGGGGGTGTGTGCATGTGTGTGCATGTGTGTGCATATGCATAACTGTGTGTGCACATGTATGTATGCACATAACTGTGTGTGCGTGCCCATATGTGTGCAAGTGTATGCATGCACGCAACTGGGGGTGTGTGCCTGTGTGTGCATGTGCATAACTGTGTGTGCACATGTATGCATGCATGTAACTGCGTATGTGTGTGCATTTGTGTCCACGTGTGCCCATGTGTGTGCCTACATGTGTTCGTGTGTGAGCACGCACATAATTGTGTGTGCCTATGAGTGCGTCTGTGTGCGCATATAACTATGTAGCTATGTGTGTCTTGTGTGCACATACCTATGTGTACGCGTACATGCATGCATGTAACTGTGCTTGCCTGTGTGTGCATGTGCGTGTGTCTGCATGTGCCTATGTGAGTGCACGTGTGTGTGTGTGTGCATGGGTACGGGGTCTGGTTCAGGCTCTTGAAAGCCTCTTCCCTGGCTGCAGCAAGACAATGACGCCCTAATTACAGACAATTAAGGCCTCCGCCCAGCAGAAGGGTGCATTTCCATAGGTTCCAACACCAGGGTGCTTGGGGACCAGGAGGCTGTGCAGGGCAGGTAACCAGACCGGCTGCCCACGGGGGCCTATGGACACCTGGCACCCCACCAGGAAAAGTGCACCCCATTAGGGCAGTGGAGTTATGGGGTGGGGCGGGAAAGAGGGTGCGGCCTCCTTTGGGTGGTCTTCCTCACTGACCAACACCTGCCCCCAGGGCCCAGCTCAGCGGCAGAGGCAGCAACTGTCCAGGGTCCCTGGCCAAGCCTCGCCCCTGCTGTTTGCTGCAGCTCAATGGCACCACCCGGGCCCTCTGCAGTGCGGGCAGGCCCCCCCTCGGGCGCCACTCTGCCGCCTCACCTTGAACATCCGCTTCACCTCCTGCCGGGGCAGGTTCACGTTGAGCCTGTGCAGCAGCTGCAGGACCTCGCCGACGCTCAGGCTGCCGTCCCCGTTCTTGTCGGCCTCGTCGAACGTCTGCTTCAGCCACTTTGGGGCCGAGTTAGGGGCCACCGCGGGTGGAGCAGGGCCACGCGCCCGCCCAACACCCTTCCTGCTCCCACTCCCCAAACGTGCCCCCGGGGCCTGCCTGTGTGCCCAAGGATATTGGTCCCTGGTGCGCTGGCGGCGGGCCAAGCTGTCCTCGTCACTGATGCCGGCCATGAGGTAGCGCAGGCCGGTGACCCAGGTGCGCGCCTCGTCCCCACTGGGCGAGACCAGGTCCAGCGACTGGCGGTGGCTGCCGTGGTAGATGCTGAAGCAGCAGTTGGGGTCGAAGCTGCCGTCTGGGTAGCGCTGGAAAATCTCCGACCGCCGGCCCTCACTCACCTCCTGGATGGAGTCGATGGAGACTGCGGGGTGGGCGCCGGTCACAGCACTCCCCAGGGCAGGTGGCCCCGCTCCCGCCCACGGGTGGCAAAGCTGGCGCCCTGCCAAGGTGCCCTTTCCATCGGAGGCTGGGGACCCCCACTTGGCAAGCTCGGCGTCTGGCTGAGGCTGCAGAGTGAGGCCGGACAAGCCAACTCTGTCCACCCAGCTCCGTCTGCTCGTCTCCCTGACTGCTGGCCGGCACGGCTGCGGTCCTGGGGCCACCTCCACAATAAGCTCCGGCATCAGCAGGTGGGGCCGGGGGTGAGCCAGGTGCTGCTTAGCAGGACCAGCTCAGGTTCCTAACGCACAGAGCGCGGGCTCCACGGAGGCCCCATCCAAATGCTGAGTTACCACAAGGACGTGAGCTCGAAGGGTGATGTCAGGGTCCCCCCCATGCTTGTGGCAGGGCCCCCCAGACACGCAGGACCCCGGGCTCAGCACAGCCAGGCCCCCCACTGCACCTCCTCGGGCACCCATCTGCTGTTCCCACGTAGGCTCTGGCCCTCTGGGGTTGTCATGTCTAGAGCAATAATGGGGGGCTTCCCCACCATGCAGTGAGGGGCCCCGCCCCCTTCCTGAGGCCCCACCTCCTTCCCCAGCTCCCTGTCTACAGCAGTGTGGTGGGCGGGGAGGTTCTGGGCCTCCAGACCAGGGGGGCTGACAGTCAGGGAATAGCTGCCCCCACCTCTCCCTCCCGGGACCCTCCCAGGCCAGAGTCTGCTCTAAACACCCACCTCGGTCTCCCCCACCCCAGCGTGCAGGTCTCTGCCCCTCAGCCCTCCCCGAAGGGGCCTCTGTGGGCCTCCACCACCACTTCCCTCTACCCCCAGCCTGTTTTCCTCGCCACCCTGCAGGGCACGAGGCTGCCCTGCACTCAAAGGCCACCCGCACTTGAAGGCCAGCTTCTCCTCGGCCGAGTTCCCAGGATGCTGTGCCAGGAACAGAGCCCGGAACAGAGCGACACCCTGGACCGAGAGCAGGCGCTCACCTGCCTGGGCCCGGAGGCGCCCCGCCCCCCCAGATCCCTCCCAGGGGCTCCAGTGTGGCTCTCTCCTGGCCCCAAGGTGGAGGCAGTGCCCGCGGAGGCCTGCCCTGGCCCACCAGGGTCCCTGCCCTCGGCACAGCCAGAGGAGGGGAAGTCAAGTCCCTCTCCTGGCCCACGAGGGTTCTCCCTCCCTGGCCCTGGACCCCAGCCCAGTTCCTGCCGTGCCCTATTCAGGACGGACCGTGCCCTTCCATGCCCTGCGGCCCTCCCAGCTCTGCGCCCCTCCTCACCCCGGGCAGCTCCACGGCCCCACGCCCACGCCAGCTGCTCGTGCCCCAGGCTGCCGGGGCCAACATTTGGCCCTGAGGTCCCGCCCTCGGTGTGCCCAGCGAGGGGGTCCTTTGTTTCCGGGAGGTCCTATCTGCCCAGCTAGACAAGGTCCCCGGGCCTCTTGGCCCAGCCCTGCACCTGGCACGGGGCTGGGCCCCGGGGTCTCAGGGGGCGTGGGGCCCTGACCCTCCCCGCCGTGTCCAGAGGTCCCCTCGGAAGGCCGAGGCCGGCCCGGCCACTCACTCTTGGCCTTCTCGTTCTTGCGGGAGGGCCGCCAGCGGATGCAGGACCGGTGCTCGTCCAGGAAGTAGAAGCGCACCAGGCCCCTGGAGCTGCCCCGCAGTTTCACCATCTGCGTGCCCGCCTGCATGGCGCTCATGCATCTCTCCACTGCCGGGCGGGGACAGACAGACAGACAGACAGGGCTCGTGAGCACGGCCGCGCCCCGCCCCCCGCCCCGCCCGTCCACCTACCACCCACCCACTGAGGGCCCGGCTCAGACCCCCGGGGCTGCCTGTGACCCCAGGGGCTGGCCCGGGTTCATCTGGGACCCTGTTCAAGGCAGAGCCCTGGCAGGGAAACAGCGATTCTGCCCAGTGGCCCTGCCGCCCTGCCCTCCCCTGGTCCTGGCGCCCGAGGGCCAGCTGAGGCCTCAGACAGGACTGGCCACCTGCCCAAATCACCGTCTACCCCCTGCACCAGCCCCAGCGACCACCACAAACGGCCCCAAAGGCTCCTGCCCAGGAGGGGGTGCAGGAACACAGTGGCTGAGCCCCCCTCGGGAGCCTCGGTGCCAGGCACAAGGTGGGCACCCCCATGATGCCCAGCCAGGCTCCCGGTCGCCTGCACCCCCTCCTGACATGTTCAGGACCCCAGCGCAAATAGGAGCTCCAAATCGAAACCCTTCCCCCACCCGGGCCCACCTGCCTCTTCCCGAACCCCCTCCTCGCACACCCGGCCGCTGTCTGCAGCTCACAGCTCCCAGGGCACAGGGCAGGGCTGCGCCAGACGGGCTCCGGGGCTGGGGGGCTGCCGGCAGCAGGGGGCGCGCTGAGGGCATCGTGCCCGGCACCGGCACGGTGGGATGAAGGTGCTGCTGCCCCAGAGTGCCAGGGACCCCTCAGCCACAGCCCTGGAGCACCCAAGGGCCCAGCCAGCTTGCCCCCAGGGCCATGCCCTCAGCTCCACCTGCCGGCTGCCCGCCTGTGGCTCAGCCTCCAGGCCCCGAGCAGGGTCAGCAGAAGACGGTGTCCTGGAGCCACGACCCCCGAGGGAGATCCAAGGGGGCGAGAGGTTAAGGTTTGCGGGGCTGGGGTGGGCCTGCCCAGGCCTGCCTGCCGCGCCCTCCTGGCCCCACCGGCCCTGAGCGGACAGGTTCTGCCGGGGGAGCGGGGAGCCCCGGCCCCCTTACCTACTGGGCCAGGCTGCCACCGCGGAGACAGGGCCACACTCCCTCCGACCCAGAGGAGGGCGTCGGCCAGGCAAGCACGGTGCCCGTGGGCCTGCCGGAGGTAGATGGCCAGGGGTGGGCTCAGGGGGGCCAGAGGGGGCCGGCGCCCCAGCAGCCTCCGCAGCAGGCCAGGCAGTGGTGGGGCGCACAGGGGTTCCACACGGCCCCCTTCTCTCCTCCGCTTCTGCCTCCTCCCCGTCGGAGCCCCCGAGGCCCCCGCAGGGCTGCTCCCAGGCCCCTCTAGCATTGGCTTGACTGTCCCCTGCTGTCCCAGATGGCCCCGGGCCACCCCCCCCCCCCAGCAAGGCTCCAGACAGATCCCCAGAGAAGCAGGTCGCAGGGTCTGTGGGTGAGGGAGCCTCGGGCCTCTGCCCGCCCCCCCATCCTCTGTGCAATCCCCTGCGCTAATCCCGGCTGGGACCAGCCCAGCTGCCCGGAGGATTGAGGCCAAGGGAACCCCGTCCGAGCCGGAGCCAGGAGGAGGCTGAAGGAGCAGCAGTGTCATTCGAGGCCCCAGCCCGGGAGCCCACGTCCCAGCTGAGTAATGGCAGGCAGGACAGACAGGCGCCCCCCCAAGACCCAGAGAACATGGCCACAAGGCTTGAGGGGCCGGTCCCCAGGGTCCCACCCTCTGGGGCACACTTCCCGGCCCTGCGAGGAGCAGTCTCCCCACCTCTTCTCCACACTGCGCCCCAGCCTGTGCCTCCCCTGTCACCCACTCTGTCCTGCCCACGGGGAGCCTGGGGCCTGGAGGTGGGGGGCAGCATCTCACCCCTCAGTGCCCAGCCCCCTGTGGGCTGAAGGCTGCACCCACGGGGGGCCGCTTTCCCAGACCTGTCTGCCCAGGGGTGACCTGGGGCACACTGGACCCCTTTCCGCGGCGACTCCCAGCACTGGCTGGAAGGTGCGGGGCCCCTGAGCCCGGGTCCCCACTCCCCGCCCCCTGGCCCAGCTCCCGGCTCCTGGCCGTGCGGCCATCCCAAGGACCACACCTCAGCTTGACCTTTCCTGGTGCAGGCGGCCACTGCCCAGGGCAGGGTCATCACTGGGCTCTGCCCCCGGAAGCCGGGCCAGCCGAGCCTGCTGCCCTTCACGTGCCCGACCTGGGCTGGCCCGGGGCACCCGCGCCCGCTTGGCCCGCCCCGTCGGCAGCTCCTGGGAGGGGGAGTCCTGGGAGACCTGGGCTCAGTCCCCCGTCAGGAGCACCCTGCCCGCCCCCGTCCTCCCCAGCCCCGCAGAGTGCAGAGGACGCGGCGGCTTGGGAGCAGAGCCCTGGCTGCCAGCAGCCGAGCCCTGGTTCAGTTCTGTGGTCACGGCAGCACTCAGCCTCGGCCTCACGCGGAGGGGACAGAGGCCAGCGGCCCAGCGGTGCAGACTCTTCCCGGGGAGCCCGCACTCACACAGGCTGGCTGGCCCACGAGGGTGCACACACCCCAGGTCACCTGTGCCCTCACTGAGCGGGGGGCGGCATGGGGTCGGCTGGCAGGGTCGACAAAGGCTCAGCTGACCCCAGACAAGTTGGGGGGGCACCAGGGATGGGAGTGGGAGCAGCTGGGGAGGGAGGGCCACGCCGGCCACCCCCATGGACAGCGGGAGGAAGCCTCTTCCTCCGAGTGCCACGGGCAGGGGCCTGGTCCCTCCGCCGACCGCAGCGTCAGGCAGGCCGGAGCAGCTGGCCTGGCTCGGCTCTGCCCAGGCGGCTCCTGGACGGGTGCCCTGTCCCGGCCTGGGCACTAGACCTGGGAGCCAGGACGGCGAGTGGGTCAGAGGGTGGGAACAGGCCGAGTGGCCATCCGTGCTCTGTGCCTGACACCAAATGACCAGCCCAGGCCTGGCCTGTGCCTTACACCTCGCCACAGAGCCCCTGGGCACCTGCGTCCTGGAAGGGCTCCTAGCACCACGACTGTCAGGCAGGAGGAGCGCTTGATGGGCACGGCCGCCCCAGGTCCGGCAGCAGCGGGCAGTGCGGGGCCCTCCCCGGAGAAGCCCCTCTGGGGCCGTGGGCCCTCGTTTGTTGCCTGCTGAGCCACAGGGACCTGGGCACCCAGCTGGGGCCCGTGCGGCCTCAGTGAGGGTCCCTCCGGAGCAGGCCCCCTGCCCCCCTCACCGAGGCGGTCCCCACCTCAGCTACCTCGGTGGCATTAATCACATGCGACAGTCCTGTGGAGAGGAGTCTATTAATAACTGTCCGCAGCCTCCCTCCCTCACAGGTGCCCTGGCTTCTGTGTTCTGGGGGCTCCTAGCCAGGCTCCAGCGCGGAGGCTGGGAGGGGCGTAGGGAGGGCCACGCGCACCCAACTTGGCCAGAGCTCTCCGGAGGGAGGTGCCCAGCCTATGTGGGGACGGGGCCCCAGGGAGCCCCCAGTAAGCGGCTAGAAAGGAAGAGGCTCCCGCAGCCACCAGGGTGGGGGCACTTTCCTGAAAAGTCACCAGATGGAGCCCAGCCTGCCTGTGGGGAGGAGAGGAAACTCCCGCAGGGGGAGGAAAGGGGCCCGCAGCTCCCAGGGGGGGTCCTCCAGGCTTCGGTGGAGCCAGCCCTGCCCCCACCACACATCCACTGGGCCTCTGGCAGCTGGCCGGGCTGGACAGCCACCAGGCAGAGTGGGCACAGAGGAGACAGGAAACAGGAGAAGGCTGAGCCCCGGACCGTCCGGCCTCGCAGCCTCCCGCCAGGCCAGTGGCCCCTAGGGGGCAGCTCCTGCGAGGGCCCTGGGCCTCGGCATGGACAGGACATGGCCAGGCCCCCACGTTTGACTTCCTCGGGCAGGACCCCGCTGCCCGGGGGCTGGGCCAGCTGCCCGTCCCTGCCTCCTGTCCCAAGGTGGGCCCTGCACAGTTCTCCCCTGACTCTCCGCTGTCCACCTCCCCACACGCCCACCGCCCACGGGAGGGAACTCACGAGGAGCCGCCTGACCCTCGACTGGTCAGCTCTCCACCGCAGGGGCCTGACCTCCAGAGGCTCCCAAAGCAAACAGCGGTGCCACTGCGGGACGGGCATGCGCCAGGGGTCAGCGCGGAACAGCCGCCCCGAGTCACATGGAAGTGTGTCTGCAGGTCCCTGATCCGAGCAGCCTGAGGGTCCCACAGCACAGTGGGGCTCACTGTCCCCACGTCGGGGCCCATCGGGGCTCATACGGACATGTCTGCCGACGGAGCCTTCCTTGGGTCCCCCACCTGGGTCCCCCGCCTCACAGCTGGAGGGTGCTCAGGCCCCTGGGGCTGCTCGGGACGGTGGCCACTCAAGCATCCTTTTCCCGCCAACTGTCCAGCTCAGTGCAGCCGTCCTGGGTCTCCCAGGGCATGCGGCCCTGGGCTGGTGGAGGCCGGTGCCGCATGCCCAGGTCAGCGACTTCCTGTCCCCCATCTTCCTAGGGCCAGGGAATACTTCCCGCCCCTGTCCTGGGGGTGTCCGTTGCCCTGCCGGAGGCCCAGGCCCATGGCCTTCCCGGGCAGCGGGAGGCCCGTTCGCCACGCTGGAGACAAGGTCCCGGGAAGAAACAGACTCTGATGACTCAGGCCCTCCTTGAGGCCCCTCCCTGGCGGCCGCGTGAGCCGGAGCCATGGCACGGACGTGGCCCCCGCCTGCCCGGACACACACGCTGCCCCCGAGGGGAGGGCTTCCGTCCCAGGCTTCCAGGAGGGAGGTGCGGGAGCAGCCACCCATCGTCCTCGGCTCGTTAGCTGTGCGGATGGAGGGCTGGACAGGGCTCCAGGCACCTGCTCTGCCCTCCGCTGCCGCTTAGGATCTTTCTCTCCCCCGGGAGCAGCGCCCGCGTGCTTCCAGCCATCAGCAGGCCAGGAGGGTCTGCGCCCCCAGCCCTCTGCCCCTGCCACACCCCCGTTCACAGAGGGGCCGCAGGGGCAGCCGCAGGGCCAGGCGCTCGGCTCTGAAGGCTCACACCACCTGCGGGGGCTGCCCCGTGCAGCCTCCTCTTCCAGGACAGGCTCAGAGAGGGTCGGGGTGCCTTGCGTGAGGCCACACAGCTCAAGAGGCTCCTCCAGGAACGCATCCTCAGACTGCGGGGAATGCCGCCCCTGCTCCCCACACGCTCTCCGCGCCTGCCCAGCCCCCGCCCCAGCCAGGCCAGTCAGAGAGCAGCAGAACCCAGGTCCAGGAAAATCAGGATGCATCCACACAGATCACCAGAAGGCAAGCTCCTACTGCCCTTGGACCCCAGCCCTCAGGCAGGAAGTTCTGCTGCCGTCCGGCCAAGTGACTCCTGCTGCAGCCGCGGCACTGGCCCCTGCCCTCGCTGCCTCGCTCCACCTCCCGCCAGGGCAAGGGCAATGAGGGCAACAGAGACCCTGCCTGGGAGAAGCTCGGTCCCATCTGGTCACTGCAGGACCAGCCCGGACACCACCCACGGGCCCCTCCTTGTGCCCTAGCTCCTTGGCACCAGGCAGCCCTGGGCAGCCCCAGAGGGCCCTGCCATGGCTGCTGCTCTGTGCCATCTACCCAGGGCAGAGCCCGGGCGCCCAGGTCAGGGCAGTGTGGCAGATCTGAGCATAAACCTCCCTCCTAGGGGCCACGGGCAGAACCTTGAGAACTCAGACCCCTCCGGTCCCTGAGGGAAAGGCAGCGGCCCTGTCCATGGTGCTGACCGAAGCTCAGCAACCTCTCCACCTGCCCTGGATGAGTGGGGAGGAGGAGGTTGGACCAGGCGAGCCCCCAGGGTCCCTCGGGCCAGGACACCCTGCCTCTGAACCCCCGGCCGAGGCTGGTGTCCACTGGGGGCAGGCTGCAGGTCAGGGGCACCTCCTCCGCTGCCCATCAGGATTGTCCGCACCCTTCACCGGGAGATGCCTGCACGGGGGAATTGGCTCCTCCCAGAGACTCCTGGGGGAGGGGTCCAAGCACTGCCTGTGGGTCAGCAGCCACGCTGGGCTCCCTGCAGGGATGGCCACAGCCCTCTTTCTTGAGCCTCTCCGTTCCCCTTACCTTGGTCCCGGCTGAACCCGCCAGGGTCCCTGGGCTCTTCCATGGCCTGTGGGAGTCACCCGAGGGGGCCGGGGCGGCAGGCTGGCCCTGCATGTGCCCATGCCCATCAACAGCTACAGCGCTGCCCAGCCCGGTCCGCCCCTCCCTGGAGCCCCGCCCTCCTTAACCCTTCCCCGCCTGCTCAGCCAGCTGGGGCCCGAGGTGGGTGGGGGTGGCACTCAGAGGCCAGCCTGGGGTGGGGCTGTGCCACACTGTCCCCGCTGGGACTCCTGGGACACCCCGCCCCTCCTGCCCGCAGGTCTTCCTGGCGGCTGCATGCCCCTCAGGAGCTGGTGTCCCCCAGCTGGCAGCCCCCATCCACCACAGGGTACCCTGTTATTACAGTCTTCCCCCTGCCCCATAGGCTGGATCGGACAAGGCACCCCCCAGGCCCAGCACTTCCGGTGGTCAGGGTGACAGCCCAGTGGCACCCGGTCAGAGGTGTGCACAGGGGGTGAAAACAGGGTCCAGGAGGCCCAGCTCCTTGAGGTCCAATCCCTCCTGTGCTCTTGCCTCCCCCATGGGTCCCTCAATCACGGTCCTGTGGAAGCCTCTGGGGTCTGGGGGTGGTTGGGGTTGTTGGAGTGCAGAAGAGCCCCTGCCCAGCTTGCTGCCTGGCCAAGTGGGGTAGGGGGGACGTGAGCTGAGCAGCGCCCCCATTCCAGCACCTGCTTCCCGCGGGAGGCGTGCTCTGGTTTGACCTGCTGCTCTGGCATCTGAGAGAAATAACATTTCCCAGATCAACAAGGAGAACGTCACCCTCAGGGGCTGTTATGAAAGCTGCCAGCCCCTGCCTGCAGCCGGAGAGGGCCCTGCAGCTGCCGGTGGCTTGGCAAGGCCTGTGGGGCGTGGGCACCAGAGGGCGAGATGGGCAGGCGGACGGTGTCACCCCAAGGTGACCACCTCCTGCCAGGTGAGCCATCATCACCACCACCAGATCCTGCCCCGGGAATGCCCCAGGGCCGCTGCCTAGCTCCCCCAAAGGGGCAACCGTCCCCCACTGACCACCACCCCACCGGCCCCGAGGTCAGAGTGCTCGCTGCCTGGGCTCTGAGGACCTGCCCTCGTGAGCTGACCCTGACTCTCACGTCCACACTGGTCACATGCTCACTCAGTCCCCCGTGTCCACTGGGCTGGCAGCGTGTCCAGGGGCACCGGGTGTGACTGGCTTCCCTCTGGGCACAGCCCTCGGGGGTCCCGTGGCTGAGCAGGAAGCTGAGGCGGGGTCGCCAGGCCCAGAGAGGGCCAGAGGCGGAGACGACAGCTGGAGGGCCCCGTACGTCCCCTCAGACGGTCCTTCTGAGAAAGGGCCAGCAGCCTGTCTCAGGAGCAGAGAAACTGAGGCAGAGAGAGGAGATGCGGATTGAACCAGAGACCAGGGAAGTGAGGACGATGGAGAAGGGCGTGTGGACCACAGGGCCCCAGGGGAGTGAGCGCAACGCCAGGCTGGTGTCCTCAGAGTGGACAGAGGCCTGGACCACTCTGCGGCGCTCAGCAGACTCAAGTTCAAGTTCTGATGAATAATCCATGGGTGTCGCCAGCCCCGCCCACCGCCCGCCGGGAGAGATGATTTCCGTTACCACAGCCTGCGATTAAAGCCAGTGATTAAAAGCCGCCTGCCGCACATGTTAATTTGCTTAAGATTCTCATCTCCTAAATCTCTTTCCTGGGCATTTAAGCAAAATTCTGCCTCCGAGAGCCTGGGGCCTGGCGCGGGTGGGCGGGTCTGCAGGGCCCTGGCGGCCCGAGGAGCTCAATTATTTTGAGGAGCTCAATTATTTTCTCGTTTGAAGAGGGGCCTGGAATAAACAGACCCAGTCAGGCGGCAGGGGAGAGTGCGTGTGTCCCCCGCCTGAGCCCCTGTGGGCGGGGCTCGTGCCCTGGAGCCCCGGTCTGCCCTCCCAGGCCGTTCCTCAGCCAGGCACACTGCCCCCCGCAGCGGCCCCTGTCTCTGTCCTCCCTCCCAGGAGCCTTTGCCCTGCCCTGGCTGCGCTGACCACCCCGTTTCCTCCTGGGGTGACAGGGCAGAGGACCAGGGTTACAAGAGGGGCTTCCCCCCAGGGACAGAGCCCAGTCCTGGACACCCAGGCAGGGAGGGGGGGGCCGAGGAGGAGGTGCCCAGAGCTGTCGTCCCTGCTACCCCCGCCCCTGAGCTCCATCTGGGTCTGTCCCTGGTTCCCAAGCAACGCCCAGAGGAGCCGGAGGAGACTGGGCCCCAAGATGCGGGCCGGCCTAGACCTTGGACCCACCGCCTGGGTTCCTGGCTAGGCCTGCAAGTGGGCCCAGCATGTCCCCACCTGTGCCTCAGTGTGCTCGCCTGTGCAATGGGAACACTGGCCCGACAGCCATGACCCCACGGGGCCCGCCGAGCCCGTCCCTCCTCACCCAGAGGGTCCGGCTCCGTGAACCTCAGGAGCTCACAGCTGGCCTCATGCTGGCACTGCCCGGGACCCTCCCACGGGTCTCCATCCAGCTCTGCTCAGCTGGAGGGCCTTCCCTGCTCAACAGCCCGGGTAGAGGTCCCGAGAGGGCAGGGCTCCCGGGTCTCAGCGGGCAGCACGTGGGCCCCTGACCGTAGCGCCAGCGCCCGGGCTCCCTGAAGTCTGCCGTCCTCCGCAGGCACGATTCCCCGGAAGGGCTGCGACCCAGCTCCTCCCGGATCTCCTGACGCTGTGCAGGGTCCTGGACAGGGCGAGGCCGGAGACCTGGGCCATGACCAGCCGCCATGTGGGGACCCCCAAGGGCCGGCCTGTGCGCCTGTGTGTGTGCACGTGTGTGTGCTCAGGGGCTGGTGGGAGCGCCACCCTGCACAGGACGAACACGAACACCGTCCAAACAGGAAAAACAGCCCCCAAGGAGCCAGGGACAGGACACCGCGGTGGAGACCAGACCCGGCCCCCAGGGGGGCCCCGGTGGTTACACTGGCCCCTCTGGCCCCTGCCTCCCATGAGCAATGGCACGTCCTGATCGCCTTGAAGGCGTGTTAGAGATGGAAAGGCCTCCCCTTGGGTGCCAGCCCGGCCACTGGGAGACGCAGCCTGGGAGTTTCATTAATTATTCAACCTCAGAGCCAATTCAGGTTGCTTTCTTGCCCAGTGTACGAGCCCTGTGTCGTACAGCTCCTGATAAGAAATGAGGCCGCTCTCCGGGTCCTGGCCCCCGCCCCCGCCACACGCCACACGCCACCCGACACACGCCACACGCCAGTACGGCCTGAGCAACCTCCTGCCTTGGGACGCGGCTGGGAAGGAAGCAAGCGGCACATGGGAGGTGGGGGATGCAGCCTGGGCTCAGACCCCACGAGGAGTCACCCCAGTGGCAAGCTGAGCCAGGGCTCGGAATGGAGCACATGGTGGCCAGGAAGTAGGGTGGACCAAGGGGACCGGCCTGGTCACAGCTGCCCCGAGTGACCACCGCTGCGAGGGTGAGATGGAGTGAGGCCGAGTGGACCACAGGGTGGCAGCGAGGTCCCAGCACAAGCCCAGCTGCAGAGGGGGCGGGGTGTCTGGGAAGTTCCCCGAGAAAGTGGGGCCTAAGCAAACCCCGGACACCGGATAGGCACAGGGCCCTGGGAGCTGCCTTGGGTGGGAGGGGCACTGCTTCAGGCCTGGTATCCCCACCTGCCCAGACCACCCCCGGCGCCCTGTGCCAGCCTCCGACATGCACCTGCTTCCCGGGGCCCCCACACCCCGCAGAGCCAGCAGGCAGCTTAGAGAGATGGCTAATTTCTCCAGCAGAATGGATAAATAAAGACACAAGAAGAAATGGTTGGATTTGGGGTCAGTGGAGTCGGGGGGCAGTGGGGAGGTGAAGTCCCACTGACCAGGGCAGGCATCGAACCACAGCCTGAGGGTTGGCCAGGGCCGGAGGGGGGCTGAGACCCCGCTGGTGGTGACCAACTCCAGTCCCAGAGACCTGGGGCTGCAGCCAGATGACTGAGAGGAGGCTGGGAGAATGGGGTGATTCGGGGTGACGGCAGGGTGGGCTGGCAGCGAGGGGAGGCCACAGACAGCCAGAGGGGAGGAGGCTTCAGGAAGGTTCCACCTGGTCCCCACGGGCACAGGCCACACTGGCCCCCACTGTGGCCCCCGCAGCCACACGCCCGTCCACTCCCTCCCTCCTCGGTCCCCACAGCCCAGCCTTGAAGCGCCCGCTCAGGCCAAAGGGCCTGGCCCAGGTCATCGGCTCAGGGCCCTGCGCTCGGCCGCTGTGACCTCATTGCTGGGAGCCCTCGGGAGCAGGCCCTGCCCTCGCCGCCTGCCCCGCCACCCTGCACCAGCCTGACCTAGATTCTGCGCCCACGGGCGGCAGTCAGGCAGAGCGGCTGCGGCCTGGCACAGAGAGAGGCAGGCCGGGTTCCGGGCAGTGCAGCCCCAAAGCTACCAGCCTGGCCCACCCAGGACTACTCACCCCAACAAACCCCCGTGTCCCCAGCCAGGACGGTCAGGAGCTGCCCGTGACCTGGCCCACCCCTTCCCGCAGCCTGGGCCCCACAGCACCCGGGCATCCCTGGCAGCCCAGCCGACCTGTGTCCTGGGCTACCTGGACGCAGGGTGGGAAGCCCCCGGGCCCCTTGCTGATGAGAATGCAGAAGTCCTCACACTTAAAAGCCTGTGTGTGCAGATATCACACACAGCCCCTGCCTCTGGCTTTGGGGAGCCCTGGGGGGCAGCTGAGGAGGGGTCCCCAGCATTTGCACAGCCCAGGAAAGACCAGACACTTCGCTGGAGAGCAGGGCCTCTGGGGAAGTGGGGGCCTCCGACAGGGGTGCAGAGCCCTTCCCCCGGCTGGGCCAGAGCAGGTGGGGGGCGCTGAGGGCACCACGGGGCCTGGGCGGTCGAGCGTGCCAGCCGGGGCCCGCCTGCCGGCTCAGCAAGGAGCAGAGGGGAGAACAGCCCTACCCTCTCAGCCGGTGACGGCGACCCGCTCCCCTGCGCTTGCCCAACACCACCCTGCACACACCGCCGGCCTCGGTCTCTCATGACGACGCCATCCGTGTAGAAACTGTTCCTAAGTTTATTGCACTTAGATACCACTTACTCAGTGCTCATTGGCAGAACGGAAACCGTGTTAAAATCCCGAGTAGGAGCAGATACGTCTCCAGCAAAGCGGAATAAACAGTCAGACACGGCGTGTGGTTCATGCAATTTGTCACCAGGACTCCCCCACGGGAAGGCGGACGGCGAGGCCACCCTGGGAGGGGCCCCGGAGGGTACAGCCCATGGTTTGGCCCCACTGAGACATCTGGGGCATGAAGGGAGCTGCTCGGAGTGGCATCTGCAAGGTTCCGAAACTGTGCGCCCAGGGGGGACCAGGTGCCCAGGGGGGACCAGGCGCCCAGAGGGACCAGGAGCCCAGGAGGGACCAGGCGCCCAGGAGGGACCAGGTGCAGGTGCCCAGGAGGGACCAGGTGCAGGTGCCCAGGAGGGACCAGGCGCCCAGGAGGGACCAGGTGCAGGTGCCCAGGAGGGACCAGGTGCAGGAGCCCAGGAGGGACCAGGCACCCAGGAGGGACCAGGTGCAGGTGCCCAGGAGGGACCAGGTGCAGGTGCCCAGGAGGGACCAGGCGCCCAGGAGGGACCAGGCGCCCAGGAGGGTCCAGGAGCCCAGGAGGGACCAGGCGCCCAGGAGGGACCAGGCGCCCAGGAGGGACCAGGTGCCCAGGAGGGACCAGGTGCAGGTGCCCAGGAGGGACCAGGTGCAGGTGCCCAGGAGGGACCAGGTGCAGGTGTCCAGGACGGGCCAGGCGCCCCGAGGGGCTTCAGGTCACTGGGGCAGTGGTGCACCAAGCAGCTAGACCTCTGGCTGTCCCGTGATCCCGCCAAATAACGGGAGTGCAGCAGCCCGGAGAGGCCGGTGCGAGAGAGGCGGGCACACAGCATGTGTCTGCCCGGCCCCCAGATTTCATTATGCTGGTGCCAGAGGCGATGGTTGCGTAAGCGTGGATATTAAAAGCCGGCAAGTCTTGAGAACACAAGAGGCTGACGAGGAGAATTAAACTCGGCCTCGAGACCATCTGCATGGAGACAGGTCTGTGGGGACAGGTCTGGGCCGGGAGCCTCTCTGGGGACAGGACTGGGGCACTGCCCACAAAGCAGTCAGTCTGGGCATCTCATTTCCATAAGCCCCCCGCCAGCCAGCCAGTTATCTCTCCTGTGCCATCGGGTGACTGTCACGCGTGTCTCCCTGACACCTGCCTCACCGGCAGCCAGGGTGAAGCCCAGGGCAGACTCAGGCAGGGAGCAGGGCCCACAGTGCCTTTGCCTGCCTGTCCCCCTCCTCGTCCTCTGCCCCCAGCCCCCGCCTGCGGATCCTGTGGGCCCAGCACCGTGAAGTGCTGCACACGTAAACGTTTATTTTTTCTTTAGAACAAAAAAGGAAAAGAAGGAAGGGGTGAGTCAGTGAGGATACGCAAGCAAAGGACAGAGGGAGCAGCTCCCCACGGGAGGCGGGGTCTGAACCCCTCCGAGGCTGCGGGTGCCTGTCCGCCTGCAGGAACAGCGCTCCCCTCTGGCCAGATGCCCAAAGGAAAGCTGCCTCCTCCAGGGAGCCCTCCCTGACCACCTCCATGCCCCCCAAGGTGGGAGGCTGTCCAAAGAGCTGGGCCCCACCCCACCCTCCCCATCTTGGTTCTCCAGGGAGCATGTGAGCCTCCCATTCATTTGGGGTGACTGTGACCAGGAGACTCAAGCACCCCGGAAAGCAGGTGTTGGGAGCTGTGACCGAGGCTGAGGGTACAGTAACCCTGTATCAGTCCACAAGACTGCTGAGGAGCACAGGTCTCCCCAAACCCCTGTCCCTCGCGGCCCCTCCCCATGACCAGACAGGCCTCCAGCCTCAGACACACTGTGGTGAGTGGAAGCCCAGCAGGTCAGGCACAGGCCAGGTCTCACCTCTGTCCCCCAGGGATGGAGCCACCAGTTGGTCCCTCCGGGCTTGCTCCCCAAGAACAGCACCCCACACCTTGACCTACCCTGGGTGCCCCAAACCCTCGGCCACCCTCGATAGGGGTGGGCCGGAATGATGACCATCAGTGCAGGACTGGAAGCCACCGCAGTCCCACGGGGACGCCAAGGGCCAGAGAGCCCAGCCCCGGGTTCCGCAGTTGGCTCCCTGCGCCTCAGGAAAGGGGGTGGCCAGGCCAGGGGCCCAGGCTGGACAGAGGACCTGAATCATGCAGATGGCCTTTGTAGCGCCCGAGTCATGGAGGGCACCTCGGGGTCCCTTTCTGTCCGAGCCCGACTGGGACTCACAGCCCACCAAACACAGCCCCTTCCCTCAGCCGGGAACGCAGCGGGGAGGGTCCCACCCCAGCGGAGGGCTGGTCCTCTGAGGACAGGGCCGGCCGCTGACCTGGGGGCCCTCCGGAGGAGCAGGTCCCCCACTCCTCCCGCCAAGACCCCTGGACAAACCAGCCCCAGGAAGGCCCAGCTCCCAGTTTCGGGAAGGGTGCCTGAGATGGACCGGGACCCCCACCCAGCTCCCCTCCTGCCCTGGGGGCGGCTCGGTCCCCAGCCTGGCCCCGCCGCCCGTGACCTCACGTGTCCCTGCAGGAGCGCTCCCGGGGGGTGGGCCAGGGGAGCACCCCCGTGACGGCTGAGTCACCGCCCTGGGCTTTTTAAGGTGCAGTGGAGTGAAAGGGGGCAATTTTAGGTTTTTTTTTATCCTCACCCAAGGGCACTTTTCCAGTTTTTGTCCAGACAGAGTGGGAGGGAGAGAGAGGAAGAGAGAGAGAGAAACATCGACGTGAAAGGGACACATGGAGTGGCTGCCACCCGCACGACCCACCAGGGCCGGGGACAAACTGCAAACGCGCCCTTAGAGGGACCGAACCCGGGTCTCTCTGGACTGCAGGCCGACACGCTAACCGCTGAGCCACACCGGCCAGGGCCAATTTGGGGCTTTTTGATGAGACGGGAGGTCTCCAGGCAGAGAACATGAGGTCAGGGCGGAGCCTCGGGCCTCCGCTGTGACCCCAGGCACCCGCGGGGTGGGGCTGCAGGCAGGGACTGGGTGGGCAGGAGAGGGTACCCCGGAGGTGGGACGTGTGAGGGACTCCCTTCACTGGCGTGGGGGCTGGGGTGGGTCTCTCTTGCTGCATGACTGGGGGTGTCCTGTCCCCGCGGCCGCCAGAGGAATAACAGATGGGGTCCCGCCAGGAGAGGAGTCGCGCTGGGCACCGGAGCTCAGGGGACAGCGTTTGACCTGACATCTGGTCCCGGTGGCCTGGTGACCCCAAGGGAGTGAGTGGGGGCTCCCTGTGCCCAATGTCCCCACATGAGTGTGCCGGACTCTCCCTGAGTGTCCGTCAGTCCCTATCCATCGGTCTGTCTCTCCGCTTTCCTGAGAAAGTCCCCAGAGCCTGCCCTTGCCCAGCTTCTGGGCCACCAGGTCTCTGTGGGCACCCCTGGCAAGTCAGGCCAGCAGGATGGGGGCGCCCTAGGGAAAGACAGTCCTGGAACCCCCTCACTCTGGGTCCTGCCGTCCCCAACTCAGCCAGCCGATCCCAGTGCCCTTCCTCACAGACGCAGAAAACGCCCAGAGTCACCCGCACTGCGCCTGTGCAGAGCCCGCCAGAGAGCCCCCCAAGGCCGACGCTGCTGCAGAAATACACCAAACGCGCCGGTGAGAGCCCCGTCCGAGACCCATGAGTCGCGGGTTCGATTCCGGTCAAGGGCACGTACCCCACTGCAGTTTGTCCCAGCCCGGGTCGGGGCCATGCAGGAGGCAGCCCGCCGGCGTGTCTCTCATGATGATGTTTCTCTCTCTCTCCCTCCCTCCCACCCTATCTGAAGAGAAATAGAAAAATATTCCCGGGTGAGGATTAAAAACACACACAAACACACACACACAGTTCCGCCCGCCCACAGGCCCTCAGGCAAGGGGTGAAGGTGGGGACAGGGGCAGGGGCCCGGGCGGCAGGGGAGGGGCAGCCGGGTGCCTGAAAGGCTCAGGCTGCTGCCTCTGCCCCCCACGCCCTCCCACCCTCACTCAAGGCCTCGGGAAGGAGTGCTCCCTCCACGGGGGGCCAGGGCGAGCTCACCTCTAAATGCCCCTGACCCGGACCAAGGTGTCCTCTTGGGGCCCTGTCCCCCCTCCCCTGCTCTCCTGTGCCCCCCCACCGCCCACCTTGTCAACAGCCTGTGAATTATGGAGTGTGGAGCCCCCCCGGGAGGCAGCGGGGGCCTGGGGGCTCCGCTGAGGGTGTGGTGGAGGCCGGAGCCCATCAGCTCCAGGCCAGGGTGGGTGGACGGGCACCTGCTGGGCCTCTGGCAACTCCTACCCCAGAGCAGCTGACACCCAGGTCACGTGCCCATGGCCTCAGCTCCCACACCACAGATCCTGGGGTCCGGCAGCTCCCTGCTCCCCACAGCAGTAGGGCCCCCCCCCCGAGAAATGGGCCCAGTGGCTCTTCCTCAGAGGTGGCCTCCTGCCCACTGACCCCGGTCAGCTGGAGAAGTCACAGGTGCTCACATCCTCCCCACCCCAGAGGCAGGGAGCTCACCTGATAGAGGACCCCCAAAGGCCCTGCTAAGCCTACACCCCAGCACCCCGGTCAGGAAGCCTGCAGTCGGCCAGCAGGGCCGCCCCTGCTCAGCAAAGCCAGAGTCCGTGCAGGGCATTGCTGGCCCAGCCCCTGCAGAATGGGAGGTCCGTGGCCTCAGACCCCCAGCCTCCACGAGTCAGGTCTCAGCAGACCCCCTGCACTGCAGGCCCCCTCCCAGAGGGCAGCCACGCCAGCCCGGCTGCATGGCTGGCCCCCAGGAGGGCGGGGTGAGTGCGGGCAGCCCCCGGGACACTGCTCTGCCCTGAAGGCCCAGGCTGGCGAACCCCTGCCTGGACCCTCTCACCGCCAAGCCCAGCAAGGCAAACAGGCCCGGTCGCCTGCCCCTGCTGCCCAGGGCTGGGGCAGGGGCCACCTGCTGCTGGAATTCCGTGGGGCCACGGCACCCCGACCTGAGAGCGGGCCACAGGCTGCCCTGGAAACCCTAGGTCAGGAAGTGGCTCCGGTGACCCAGGATCTGCCTCGCTGGGGGCTCAGCACAGTGGAGGGGCCCGGCCTGGCCCGGGCTGATCCCAGGCCCCCTCAGGACAACCTGGGGAGCGACCCCACCATCCCCGCCCACCCCGTGAAGCTCAGGTGTGGTGTGGGGCGAGGTCTCCGAGCCTCGGGGTCCTGGCCCTGGCGCCTCCCCGCGCTGCGCCCCCCACTTGAGAAACGCAGGAAGCGTTTGCCGGCAGCCCAAGCCGATGTTGCCAACAGTCCTGGGGACACAGGAGCCAGAGCCGCCCACCCGGCGGGGCCACAGGGACACGCACGCAGGCGGCCCAGCGCTGGTGCAGGGAGAGGACACGGCTGCCGGGTTCTCGTGCCTGCGGGCAGTGTGCACGGCCTGAGGACCTGAGAGAAAGCGAGGGTGTGGACGGGGCCTGCCCAGGACAGCACGGTGCAGCGGGCGGGGCCCGGCCCCACCCAAAGTCAGCTGCCCCAGGCCACCTACTGAGCACAGACCACGGCGCCGCTGCCGAGGGCCCTGCCCGCCCACAGCCCGCCGGCCAGGCCCCCACAGCCCCGCAGCCTCAACGCCCTCATCTTTAAAATGAAACGACAAAAGGACCAACGCTGAGGACCGGAAACAACACACGTCGGGGGGTGTCCGAGACCCGGGCTGCCGGGCCAGGCCCCCAGGAAGGGAGGCTGGTGTCTGCCTCTGGCTGAGCCCCTCCTGCCCCCATGGCCCAAGGGCGACTCCGGTGCCGCTCTTCTGAGTGGAAGGGGTGGGGTGGCCTGTGAGACAGCTCCCCCTGCCCTCTGGGGGAAGTGTGGACCCTGCCACTGCCCCCTTCTCCACTGGTCACCATGGGGGCTCCTGAAGGCAAGACCACAACACTGGCACAGGGGGCAGGGGACAGGGGGCAGGGGACACGGGGCAGGGGCCGCAGACAGGGGGCAGAGGGCAGGGGACAGGGGGCAGAGGGCAGGGGACAGGGGCAGCGAACAGGGGGGCAGAGGGCAGGGGACAGGGGGCAGAGGGCAGGGGACAGGGAACAGCAGACAGGGAACAGGGGACAGGGGCTGCGGACAGGGGGCAGGCAGGCAGGGCCAGGGTTGTGGGTAGCATCAAGTGTTCTGGGCCCCTGCCCTGGGCAGCCCCTGGCCGCACTCCCTCCAGGCCAGCAGGGCTGCCCTCCTTCAGGGGAGGTGGGTGGAGGGCACAGCTGAGGGACGGTGCCCAGGAGGGACTGTCCCCGGGAACCTCTGGTTTGCTCCCCAAAGGTCCTCATCCATGGTCCAGCACGCAGGCCCAGCTGTCCCCGGACCCTGTGTCTCCTGTAAACCTGGGTGGACACGGCACCCACCACGGCTTCTGTGGGACGGGACAGAGTGACACCCCCCGCTGGCCGCCGGTACTGCTGGAGGGGCCTGGGGGGTGCCCAGAAGGCCCCGCTCAGCCTCGCCCCTCCCAGGCTGCGGTGGAACACAAGCCCCCTGCACAGGCCGGCGTTTCTGGTGGAGACGGAGACCCGGGCTCCGAACGTGTCTGGGTGAAGACACCGCACCAGTGTGCTGGGGACCGCGGCACCCACAACTCGGCCTGTCACCCTCCCCTGAGGCCCTGTGCAGGGAGGGGGCAGGGCTGGGGCCCAGAGCAGCCTCCTGCCAGGGCCCGGAACACAGGGTGGACGGACCCTCCAAGCCTCCGACGCCCGGGGAGGGGCCCGTCCGCAGTGAGCAGGGCACCTCGACTCCCCAGTGCAGCCAGCTCCCAGGGCAGGCACAGTCCGGGTGGCCCTGCGTGGGGGAGGGTCCCAGCTGCCTGTCACAGACCCTCAGGGCGGCCCCTCCCTCCTGGGTGAGGAGGTGGGGCTGAGGCTGTGCCTTGCAACCAGTTCCGGCTGGAGGAGAGAGCACGGGAGGGGTCTGGGGAGGCGGCTCCCTGGGAGGCGGGGTCCCAGCAGTCACCCCCTCAGCCCCTGGGCTCCTTCATTCACTGTGTTCTCAGCTGCAGCCACTGGCCCTCCGGGGTGAGGCTCCGGACCGAACGCTGAGGGTGGGTGGGGAGCCCCAGGGTGGACACCCAGCTGCCCTGAGGAGTCGGGGCACAGTGCCCGGGAGTGTGGGGGCCAACCAGAGGCCTGGCTCCCGGGACAGGGCCCATTCCTTCTAAACCGCCCCACCGAGTCCTGCTTCCAGGAGGCCCAGCAAGGCCCCCGAGGGTCCCCTCCCCGAGCTGACCACCTCACAGCCAGCGAGAAAGGCCCCGCACGGCCCCGCCCATTCCCACGCAGCGCCCACCTCTGTGGTCAGCTCCTCACTCCACAGCTGCCACCCCCCCTCCCCCCACGCCCCGTTTCACAGAGGAGGCCGCTGAGGCTCAGGCGGCTGGTCTCTCTGCTCCCGGGACCCCCCCGCCCAGGAAGTGGCAGGCGGGGATTTGAACCCAGGCGGCCCCCAGGGAGCCCTGTCTGTCCCGGGAACTGAGCACAGCAGGCGCTGAGCATGGGCAGGCCCCTTGTGAACCACCCTCACTGTCCTGCAGGCTCCACGCCGCGGCCCAGGGAGGCCACCAGAGAGTCCTGGAGAAGTGGGCAATCCGGTTAGTTCCCGGCACCGAGGGCCGCCCCACTCAGGAAGGGCCCCCCCGAGAGGAAAGGCAGCCCAGCGAAGAAGGCGGCCTCCGGTCAGCATCTGGCAAGGAAGACCCCGCTCCCCGCGAGGGGGGCTCCAGAGGTCCGCCTGGAAGCTGAGCCGCAGGCAGGGACGACCACCCCTGCCCCTGCTGTTGCGTCCCTAAGGGGCCTGGGGCACAGGGTGCCAGCCTCCCGTTGGTCCCTCAAAGGGCCCTGCAGTCCTGGGAAGAGCTGAGCTCAGGGAGCCCCTGGGAGCAGGCCAGAGGGGTTGGGCAGCGATGGGCAGCGATGGGCAGCAAAAGCCGCCTGGCCAAACTCTGCACATGCCTCTCGTTTGCTATTAGCCCATTCCGCAGGTGGGCACAGGGAGGCCCAGCCCCTGCCCCAGGCCACACAGGGGCTGACGGCAGAACTGGGAGCCGATGGGAGTTGGCTCTGCTCTGAGGCGGGGTCCCTTCCCCCTGGAACAGCAGAGCCAGGAGCCGCAGCGGGCCTGCGCCTGACTCCGCTTGAGGTGGTCCCCCCTCCAGAGCTGCGGTGCCTGGGGGCCTGTCAGAACAGCCGTCTGCAGAATCGCCTGAACCGCTGGCAAGTCTGCCTGCGCCGTGCTCCCAGGGACAAGGACAACCGGACAGCTCCAGGGCTGCTCAGGGCTACACTGGGCCAGGAAGGAGCATCAGAGCCCGACCAGTGCCCTGGGAGCTGTCACATCCGGCTGTCAGACCCACAGGCTCCAGACACCAAGCCTGCCACTGCCGGCCGGCCTCTGGGAGACCCCGCCTGCCCTCCCTGCCTTCCCTGCCTTCTTCAGGGTGCTGTCACTAGTGGCTGGCGGGATCTGGGAGCAAACATCACCGAGGGAGGGGTGAGGTGCCCCCCAGGACTGCCAGCCTGGGAGACTGCATGGCCGTCAGCACACCCTCCGCCCGCGGGCCCGAGTGGGAGATTTGGGCCCCTGCCTGCGGCTGGCAGGTGTTTGGGCAGAGTGAGGTGGGCAGGCGGGCGGCGCGGCCATTGCAGACGGCGGAGTGGTGGCCCCAGAGGACGCATGCGCACCCTGAACCTGCACACGCGATCTTGTTCGAAGCAGGTCTTTGCAGATGGCACGGAGGATCTCGAGGTGAGTTCATTTTGGGTCACCGTGTGAAGACAGGGGCGAAGGTCAGGGAGGCCTGGCGCCCCGGGAGCCGGCAGTCACAGGAAGGCTCTTACAGGACAGGTTTGGGGGGGCGTGCCACGCGCCGCGGGCACGAGTGGGGGCCGTGGAGGCCAGGGGGCTGAGCCTGCGGCCGCAGGCGAGTGGAGGCTCCAGGGCCTTTCCCTCCTGCGGCCACGGGCTGAGCGGATGCCCGGCCCAGCCTCCCAGGCCCAGCTTGTCTGCCATCAGCCCAGCCCCTTGGAGCCCCCCCAGGTCTGATGCGCAGCAGGAGCTGAGAAAACAGGTGTGAGGAGTCCACTCTGATCTGTGGGGGTAGAGACCCCCGAATGGATGCAGAGGCTGCTGGGAGCACAGACGAGGTGTAAAGAAGGCAGGAGGGAGAGCGGTGGGGGGCAGCGCAGGGCCACTGTGCCAGAGGAGGGCACACACACCACAGCAGGGGTCCGGGCCGGGGGAGCCCCCAGCTGGACGCGGCCCCTCGGAGCCGGGCCAGGAGCCCACCAGCCCCAGACCCCTCTCCGCAGCCTGAGCTGGGCAGCGCTTTGTCCCTTTGTGCTGGGCAGCGGAAGGGACAAAAGCTCTGCTCCCAGCTGGCTGCTGCCACTGGAGACGGCTCCCAGGAGCCCTCCCCCTCCCCTCCAGGATGCGGGATGCGGGACCATTACACAACAGACCTAAGAATAATCCGAGGGCGGGCAGTGCAGGGGAGACAGCCGTCCTGCCTCCTGGGACCCCTGAGCTGGGGGGGGGGGTGGGCAACGGTACACAGGTCCCGCTTCTGCCTGGGCCTGGAACCAGCTCGAGGCCAGAGGGGCACCCAAGGGTGCTCACCCCCAGCATCTGAAAGACTGGTCTGCCCGGTCCTGATTCCCACCCCACATCCTGGCCCCCGGGGTCTGGCCTGCAGTTGGGAGTAGCAGGCAGATCCCCAGAAGGTCCTGGGCTATCTGTGCCGTGACCTCAGGGGTCAAAAGTCTAGGCTGGGCCTTCAATGGCCCGAGAACAAACAGCCACAGGTGCTGGGTCTTCAGGGGCCGTGATGCCAGAGTCCCCAACGGTGGCCCCTCCCAGCGGTTACAGGCACAGGGGCCCCCAGCAAACAGGGTGTAGGAGGGGGAGGGGAAGGTTGGCCTGGCAGTGCCCCCTGGCAGCCCACCCCTCAACCTGGCCCCACCCCCGGAGCAGGGGGCAGGCAGCTTGTGTCTCGGGCCAGACCCCCTCCCTTCGGGGAGTCGGCTGCGGGGCGGGCACAGTAGTTACCAGCTAATGAAGTAGTCCTCTTAGGCACAGAGTAAGAGAATATATACAAATTGGCCCATAGCTCTTTATCTATCGCAGACATTAAAAATTAAAATCCAATTACAACTCGTATTGTCAGACCCAGCGGCTTACGATCCGTACGCAGGCGGGGCGGGGATTATGTAACCTGGACTTGCAGCTGCGGGTCCTGAGGGCCTCCTACCCCTCAAAGCCCCCCCACCCCAGGCTCTACAAGGGGTCTCTCCCACCCACAAGCCCCTCTGGCCCCTGAGAACCCCACAGGCCTGCCCCAGGCGCCAGCTGAGGGGTCCTGCCTGGTCGCTCACAGGAGGGACCACGGCCAGCCTGCCGGACACCCTCCCGGTGCCCCAGCCACCCCTCAATCGCAACTATTCTGCGGGCAGCTGGGTGACAGGCATGACCCCTGCAAACTCCACCCTGGCCACGTGCGCACTACAAGCCTTGGATGGGCCAGGGTCCGAGATGCCAAGGCACCAGACACACGCCCTCGAGGCCCCAGGTGCAGGGTGAGCGGTCATCCCCTGGGGTCAGGGCACAGACCAGGCTTGGGCCCCCAGCATCTGGGCCTCGGGGAAGGGGGCTGTGGGGACCCTTCAGACACGGCCAACCACACACACTCTGCCTACCTCACACCTGCTCCCCTACCCTTCCTGGAACCCCCAGCACCTCCCCACAGGGCCACGCCGAGGAGATGGCTACGGTGAGACATGATGGGATGGGGGCTGCTGGGGGGCCTTAACGCCCATTTCTTCTATCTCAGGCAAGGGCTGAGGCCCGGAGACATGCAAGCCGGCGGTGTCCCCATCAACCAGGAGAGGTGACAATGACCTCTGACCTCTGATCTGTCCCTCCCCCCAGTCCCAGAGTGCCTGCAGCCCTCTGAGCCTGGGGGCACAATTGGGCTCCCCGGGAGAGAAGCGTCTGGGTGCCATGGCCCGGGCACCAGGGTGGCTGAGCATCACCTCTCAAACATCAGGGCACAAGGACTAGAGAAAACACAACCCAGGCCCATGTTCATGGGTGAAAGGTAGAGAAAGTCGCTGGAGAAAGGCCAGCATTGGTGGGGAATCAGTGGTCACTCTGTCCACGTCAGGGGTCACTGAGCAGGGTGGAGGGGAGGGAGGGAATGGGGGGCCACCTGTTTCCATGGTGTCTCCCCTTTGCCAGGTTCAGAAGTGCCCATGTTCCCCACAGGACGCCCCACAGCTGCAGGCGGAGCTCAGGAAGCCCACTGCCCCTACCGCCAGCACCCCACAGCCTGGCTGGGGCTTGCCTGCCCATCAGTGCCCCCCGCACCCGTCCTGCTAGTGCTGCCAGAGGCTGGCCCAGGGCCACAAGTGACACCTGCTGCCCAGGTAGATGTGCCCAGTCGGGCGCTGCGGCATGTCCGCCTGCACCCCCTCCCCTACCTCCCTCCCCCCTCCCCCCACCCCCCTACCCCCGCAGACCCAAAGGCAGCGCCCCTTCCGCACTACGCACACCCAGCCAGGAGGCTGAGTGTCCCGTCCTGGGCTCAGCAGGGCTCAGTCTCAACACAGTCACAGCCCCAGGGGAGGAGAGTTGGCAGAAGGGTGGCCCCCAGATCCCTCGGCTCCCACTTGCGGCCTCCAAGAGCGCCCAGGACCCCTCACCTGCCCCCAACTCCACATCCCGCTGCCCCTCCAAGATCAGGCCCTCCCCTTGGGGTCTGGACTCCGAAGCAGCGCAGCCCACCGGGTGGCCCCGGCAGCCGGGATCAGGGGAGCAGCGCGCGCCCCGACCCGCGCCCCGGGCAGCGGCGCCCCCGCGCGTCCACGGCCCCGGCGCAGCGACAGGAGCGGCGCGGCACCTACTGTGCTTCCGCGGGGCGGCTCCCGCGTCCATTGTCTCCGCGGCGCGGCGGGTGGAGGGCGGCGGGCCGGGCGGGGAGCGCCCTCAGCGGCTGGCCTCAGGCTCCGGCGCCGGCTCCCGCTCCGGCTCGGGCGGCATCGCCCCGCCGCTCCGGCGGCCCGCGGCGAGCTGTGCGCTGCGGGCTCAGGCGCTGACACTGCGCCCCGTGCAGGCGCCGCGCGCGGAAAGCGCTGTCACTCGTGCCGCCTGCACCACACCCCCTGCCCGCCCCACGCGGGGAGGGGGCCGGGGTGCGGGCTCGGTGGCAGGCGCAGCGCCGGGGCGCGAAGCTCAGAGCAGGGCGCAGAGCGCGGGGCGCACAGTGGAGCCCGCAGGCCCACCCCGCGGCCGCCGAGACCAAAGTACTTTCCCCGAAAAGGTGCACCCGCAGCCTCCTCATCCCCCCACTTCCCCGACTGCCCTGGCTCCGGGGCCCTGAGCGGGACCAGGGAGGGGGCGGGGCCGAGACCTGCTTCTCCATCCCGAGGCTGGGCGCTTGCTGAGCAGGTGGCCGTCCTGCCCACAGCCACCCTGGTGCTGGGACACTCCTCCCCAAGATGTAAGGTAGCGCGAGCGAAAACCTGCACAGACACCTGGAGCTGGTGGGGGAGGGGCGGCAGCCCAGCTGGGCACTAGGCCGTCCTGGTGGGGGAGGGGCACTAACACTTGACCCCGAGCCTGCAGACAGGACCTGGAATGACAGCAGGGACGGGCCCACTGCCTCCCCTTCCCAAACTGGCCCCAGCACGAGTTCTCTTCCCGCTGCAGGGGGGTCCCCAAAGCAGGGACAGGCCCTGGGTTCTACAGACCCTCCTTGGAGGGAGTCCCCCTCCTGCAGCCCCTGCAGCCCAAGAAGAGCTGGGCGCTGGTGTCCAGACCGGGGAAGACTCCCCTGCTCATGTCCCGGCTCCCTGCAGACCCACTGGTGGCCTCAGCCAAGCCCCTCCCCTCTCTGGGCCTCAGTTTCCCCATGTATAAAACCTGCTGATGTCTCAGGTTCTTTCCAGATTGCTGCAGCCCAGAGAGGTCCCTGACGTTCCCCAAGCCCCACAGCAGACTCCTTGGCGGTGCCGTGGACCTAGGGCGGTCTCAGCATCCAGAGTGAAAGCTGACCCGCGAGAGATGGCGCCTTGGCACCCGCTGGGGCCAGCTGAGCTCCTGAGGTTTCTGCCTTCCAGGGGCACCAGACAAGGGCCCTGCCCCGACCCCAGCTCTGCGCAGCGGTGCGTTCCAGGGATATCTGTCCAGCTGAGGCTGAGCCAGCTCCCGCAGCCTCTGCTCAGGGGAGCACCGGGCATTTCCACCCACTGCAAGCTGGGGCGAAGACCCCACCGTCATTACGTGAGGGGCTGTTGTCAGAGTGGCATTAGTGTAGTTCCCTCCCCGCCACCACCCAGGGCTGTCACCAGGGAAGGCTGCTTCCTGGCATCCTCTGCTGGGATGCTGTGTCGACCCCAAGCCAGGGCCTAATGCCCAGGGCCCCTACGCCTCTCTCCTCCCCACCTTCACCCTGAGAGCACGCGCGTCCCAGGATCCCCAGACGAGTGAGGACAGGGACGCACATGGGAGGGACCGAGATGCAGACGCCCAGAAACATGCAGGGTGACCTGAGGAGGTGACTGGAAGAGAGATGAAGCAGAGCCTCCAGAAGGTGCTCGGGGTTGGCAGGAGCCAAGCCCAGGCCAGGCCAGGCCCCCAGCTCCGAGACCCCACTGCATGTGGTCACGGGCTTTGGAGGCGGCATAGCAGGCACGTGGCCAGGCAGGGCGGGTGCTTCCCCCCATCACCGCCTGCCTGAGGTCCCCCGCTGGTGGGGACAGTTCCTAGCCACCGAGTGGGCAGCACCCCCAGCCGTGCCCACCTGCCCACCTTTCCCAGGCAGCATGGGGCTCAGCTGGGGTGGGGGGGTTTCCTCCCACAGGGATGGAGATGCCCATCCGGGGGCAGGGCTGTCTAGACACAGTGGCATTCCAGCAGCCCGTGGAGGTTCAGCCCCAGGAACAAGGGTTCTCTGTGCCTGGGGGACGCGGCCAAGAGCCCAAGACCCAGAGAGAGCGACCAAGCCAGAGAGACGCAGAGACAGACAGAGACAGAAACCCAGGGCAACTCTGAGACAGAGACACCTGGCTTCCTCCTGCGGGAAGCCCACACTGAAATGCAAATTGGAAACCACGAAAGAAATTTCCTTTCTGAGCCAGAGACTCCAAGAATCCGGGAGGCGAGCAGGAACTTCGGGGCCAGCCTCGGGGTGACACCTGCCCAGGGCGTGTGCCCTTCAGACATGCCCACCCAACCACCGTCGCCCCACTGGGAGCCACTCCAGGCCTTACGCTCAGCCCCACTCTAGCCTCGGGTCTTCCTCACACACCCCTCCCCGCCCCAACCATGATGCAGGAACACAGGCCAGGCTGCTCCGGTTCAGACTCTCAGGGACCCCGTGGTCTCCCACCATGAGACCCCAGACCCCTCAGCCTGGCACGCAGGGGGCCCCACCCATTGGCACCTCCCTTCCACCTGGTTGCCAAGGCCAGAGTGAGGCGCCTCCTCCAGGAAGCCTTCCCTGGTTCTCTCCCTCACACTCGCCTCTGACTGCGCGGCACAGTCTGCGCCACGGAATTTCTCTCGAGATGCTGTAAGGGCCTGGCCCCTGGTTCCTGTCTGTGTGCCCAGCAAGACATGAGGTCCCTGCCTGAACCGTGCCCACTGCTCCCCCAACGTGCCAGCTGAACTGGCTTCAGGTGGCCTCAAGAGCATGTCTGCGGCCTCGGCAGGGAGGAGTCCAGTCAGACTGACCACTGCCCTGTGCACCCCGAGGCTGTCCCTGTGGGCAGCGTTGCTCCGGGCACCACAGGCGCTCTAGCAAGAACAGGCCCAGAAATGTTCCTGCAGCCTGAGGTCGCCAGCGCGGTCACGCGGGCAGCGGGAGGCGCAGCGCGGACCGCGAGCACACACGTGCCCAATCAATGAGCCTAACTGGGTAAATGTGCAGTCGCAACCCGCTAAATTTAGAAAGTGTGTGTTTCATTTCTCACAAGCATCTGGTCTTAAGACGCCCCGTTCTCAATCAGAACTCAAGACAAGGAGCCGGCTGGGTTCTTGCTCCGGCCTCCCACACACGGAGCCGCAGCCTGGGGCAGCCCGGGGCCGCCGGCTGGCGCTGGTGTGGGGGGCAGCCAGGCGCCTCCCGTGGGCACAGGAGGGGAGGGCTGACCTGGCCCCCAGCCCAGGCCAGGCCGCCCCCTGCCTGAGACCCTTGGGCATTTGGCAGTGCTCAGGTGGTGCCGACTAGAGGTAGAGACACACTGGGGGCGTCTCCCAGGGGCCAAAGGTCTCCTACAGGCACTGTTGTCCCCTGAGCGTCTCGCATTCCCGACAGGGGAGACTGAGGCATTTCCATCTAGGCCTGGGCAGGACCGGGGTCAGGGGAGGATGGGGGGATGGGGAGGACCTCTGAGCTGGGCCAGGTGCACGCCAGCCCCACCAGCGAGCGGCTACTCCGGCTCCTGCCCGGCCGCCTTCCCCAGGCTCCCTGCGTAGGGCCATGCCGCCGCCCAAGGCAGACAGCCTCACCAGGGGACCCCCATCCCTGGGCTGCTTCTCCAGACCCTGCGCAAAGCCCCTCCCACCTGCCACCCACCATCCCCCACCTTCCAAACACATCTTCTGACCTCAGGGAAACAGCTGCTCCTGAGCTCGGCGCTGATCTAGCTGCGCCCTTCAGTCTGCAGGGTGATAGGAGGGTCCGCCCCAGCACTGGTGGGCCAGCCTCGGCCAGGACGGCGAGTCAGCCCCATGCCCTCCTGGCCTGACCCAGGGAACACCCCACGATCAGGTTCCTCCTGCAGAAAGCAGCACCCAGGCCCACAGCCACACGCCCAGCCAACCTCAGCCTGTTCGCTGGCCCCCAGATGACCTGCGGACCACTGCCCAGCCCCTCTCCCCTACGCAGTGCCCAGCAGACACTAGCCCCTCCCTGGGCTGAACCCTGGCCTGCCCGCTCCCCTGCAGTGGGGCAGGGTGGCCTGGGGTGCGCCTGCCTCCCTGTCTGCCTACAAAGCCAGGTCTCCCCCCGGGGGTCCGCACAGCTCTGAGGCACCGAGGGCTCACGGGAGGTACCAGCCCCACATGTCCCAGCACAAACCTTCCCTGTTGCGGCCCCGGGTTGTGGGGAAAATGCTGCTTCTAAGGGACCTCGTTCCTGTGGAGGCTCAGGCCCCGTCCGGGCAGATGCCCTGGACGTAGACGGTCGGTGGGTGTGTTCACACACCTGCCGAGGATTCGTGGTGACACGGACCACCCGTGCGCAGGGCCCCAGGGACGGGCCCTCTGGGTCCCAGAGCAGGGACCACCAGCAAAGCTCTGCGCTCCCCGCCCTGGGAGCCTGGTGCTCTCTGGGCAGGGGGAGACCCTGACCACACTCTCCCAGGACGAGATTCCAACTGGCCGGCTGACCTTCCAGGCCTGTCAGACCCGGGTCTAAACTGCCAGGCGACAGGCTGCGCGTGAGCACCTGGTCCGCTCACCGCCAGGCGGCACTCTGGTAGGTGAGGACAGCCGGCCCTGCCCAGGCCCCGTGTGCCCAGGGAAGGAAGGAGCTCAAAGCCAGGGAGTGGCGCTTCCCCAGAGTGACCCTGCACCAGGCCCGGGAGGGAGCTGCAGAGCTCGGAACCCCCGGGACCCAGCCCAAGGTGCACCCAGCCTTTCCTGCTCCATCATGTACTTCCTGCAACAGTGTTTACAACAGGGGCCCTGAGCAGTGTCCTGCGGCTCGGGCCGGCTGTCGCCACGTTCCCCAGTGTGAGGCAGCCCCAGAGACAAGGCAGAGGAGAGGGCCTGGGTGTCCAGGCGCAGGGCTGGGCTCGAGCAGGACAGTGAGGAGGGGGCAGTCGGGCCACCAGGAGCTCAGCTGGACACCCGAAGGGAGGGACGGCGATCTCATTTCTTCCTCGCATCCTGCTGTGTTCTCGTCTGAGCTGATCTTGCCTTCACGATCAGGAAAAAAGAAAACAAGCCCCGGCCAACACAGAAGGCGCCCGGGTGGGGGCTGGGGAAACCCAAGGTCTACACATCCTGCCCTGTGACACGCTCGGCAACCCCTCCGTGCCCCCAGCTCACGGCCCAGACAAGGCTGCAGCCCCCAGGCCCGTCCAGCCCCAGCTCAACAAGGACACACTCACATCCCAGCCCTGCAGGGACAGAAGGGCACCAGCCAGGGCACCGGCCAGGACGCCGTCCACCGCGAGACCTTGCCGTCTCGGGTCCCTCAGCCAGTCGGGTCCAGCACGGTGTCCTGCCCTCATCTGCCCAGCAGCATCCCGGCCCCTCCTGATCCTCCCACTGACTGGGGAACGGCAGCCTGGGGCCTGGGGTGGCCAATGGGAGGCCACTGCCTCCGTTCACCCCGAGAAGCAGAGGCCTATCCCCCGACAGGGCGCACCCTCTGTGTGCCCAGCCCAGCCCTGGTGGCCCGGCCCTGACCCTCCTGTCTGGCATCGTGACCCCAGCAGCATCTCCAGGCGGGTGCTTGTTGGTCCTGGTGGGGACACTGTCAGGACCAGGGAGGAGCCCAGCCTGGGGCGGTCCAGGCCCTCCTCACAGCCAGCATGGGCCCTGGTGCCTCCGAGCTGTGGACACGGCTGACCGCGGCCACACCCAGCGGTGCAGGGCACAGGCCGGGCCCCAGCGCCTGGTGGGGGCCGCCCCAGCCCGCAGCCAGCCCACGCCACCCTCCTCCCGTGGCATCGGGAGCAGCTCATCTGCATTCTCCCCGACCTTCAGCCCGAGGAATGGGATGAAGTAGCTCTGACACCCCCTCGTTACCATGGATACCGGGAACTGGGGTAAGCCAGCCGCACCGTGGGGGTGGGGGCCGCTGGTGGGGCTGGAGCCTCCCCAGTGCTGCCCCGCTGCCCAGCCCTGGGCCTGTCCACGCCATCCACGCCTGGCTCCGGCCAGCATCGCCATGGGAACGCAAGGCCGCGCTCGCTGCCCGTCTGGAGAACGGCCGTGCCCCATGGTGGATGGCCAGGGCACCGGGTGATGTCACGGGCTCCACGCGAGCCCTGACCTGGGTCCTGCCTCCACCGCCCGAAAGGCAAGGGCCCCAGAATACACCCCAGGCCCGCGCCTCCTAGAACCGGCTACGACCTTCGTCCCCGCACACCCACCTGGGTCTGCACCCGGGGACAGCTCAGACGGGCCGGGGCAGGTGCTGTAGCTCGAAGGAGCTCAGACGGACTTGAGCCCAAAACAGGGAGGAGCCTCCTGCCCATCAGGGAGACAGGCCGTCCCCAGGCAGCCCCCAGACACGCGGGCCTGCGTCCCTGCTTCTGGCCGTCCTCCTTGGCTGGGAAAGCGCCCACTGGTCAGCGGTGCTGCCTGGAAGCCTCCAGAAGGACTTCCGGGCCAGACCAGGTGCCCCCATCTCTGCCCTCAGTCCAGCACCCAGCAAAGGGCCTGGCTGGGCATGAGCATCAGCCAGCCAGTCATGGACGTGGTCAGAGCACAGGGAGGGGACAGCAGTCCGAAGGCGGAGTCCTTCTCTTCGGCACCATCGCCTCTGAATCCAGTCGCCTCTCCACCCCAGCACTGCAGGCTGCCCCGAGGGCCCTGCCTGGTGCCATGGCCTAGGGTCTCCGGGCCCTGGAGGAGGTGCCCACTGCCTCCCCTGCCCGTGCCAGGTGCTCTGGGTGTCCCTTCCCAGCCGAGCTGGAAGGCAGGCCCCAGAGCCCAGGCGGGGGGCTGTGTGCCTCCGAGCAGACCTCGCCCCTGCAGCAGAGACCTGTCCGGACACATCTGGGGAACGTGGGAGGAACAAGCCTGGGCTGGCGGCACGGGGCACGGGGGTGCAGGGAGGTGAACACGCACACACACGCACAGAACCGTGTGGCACACACGTGCACATGTTGAATGCTCACCTCACCACCGCTGTCCTAGGGAGCCCACGCCCAGTGAGCCGCAGGGCCCCCCAGGAAGAGCAGGTGCTCGGTGCACACGCCCACTGAGGGCAGGCCCGTCGGCACCCACGGAGCCCGCAGGCCGGGCCTCATGCAGACCCGCGCCAGCGTGGGCACAGCGCCCCAGGGCCACACTCTGATCTCCCCCACCTCCCAGGACAGCTGAGTCAGGGTCCCCCGAGCTGCTTCGTTCATCACCCCACCCCCACACACAGCAGCCAGAGCAGGCCCAGCCCTGAGCTCCTCCACACCAGCCGGGCACCAAGCGAGACCCTAGAACCTGCCCCTACGCAGACCCCTGCCCATCTGACGGTGCCCAGGCACCACGCCCCACAAACCCACAGAGAAGAAATCAGTCCTGAGAGGCCCTGGGCCCCACAGTACCCACCCCTCTCTGGGGGCTCAGTGCCCCCTTATCCCAGAGGATGGTTCCCAAGTCAAGGGCTGGCAGGCACACACCACACGAGCCACGGGCTCAGCTCAGCCCAGCATTCGGGGCCGAAAGCAGCCAACTGTTCTGGGCAGAAGGGACACCCCCGCTCCCCACACAGCCCGGCCCAGCCAGTGGCTCGCACCCAAGTGGTATGTAATTCTCGCACGTGGCAGATTCTCCCGGCTGGGCACGGAGACCATGGCCGCAGGGGAGCCTGGAGCCGGCTGCGGGAGGAGCCTGGGCTGTGGGTGGGGCAGGGCACGTCGGGCACCCACCCTCCCCTTGGCAAGGGGCTCTCTCCCCGGCCGGGCTCACCTGCCGTACACCTGTGTGACGCCCCGCGCTGGACGTGGGAAAGCGGCAGGTGAACGGAAGGTGGTAGGAGTCAGAACAGCGGCGACCCCGGGCCCAGGCCCCCGAGGGCAGTGCCAGGGAGGGGCGGTGGGGCGGCCCACTTCCCGATCTGGTGCTGGCGGCACCCCTAAGGCCTGTGCACCTCACAGCGTCTTTCTAAAGTCGACAGAGGAGAGCGGCGCCTAATCCAGCGTAACCAACTTCAAGAGCTCGCAGGCCGCAGAGATGGCCCAGGAGACCAGGCCCAGAGACGCCAAGCACCTCCCTGGGATGCACAGCCGCCAGTACTGAGACCTGCTGAGGACCCCCACGTCGACCCGGGGGTCCCAGGGTCTGAGAGCTCCATGGAGCCGGAGGGGCGCTGGCAGCCCCGCTGTCGTCCCAATAAACCTGTCCCGCCTTCCCTCGGATCGGGGGCAGGTGCATGGGTTCCTCGCGGGAACCCCACGGCAGCCCACCTGCCCGGGAGGAGCTCGCTGGGGAGCTGAACCAGACCCCACTGCCGTCTGCCCGGAGGCCTCACTCACCCACAGGCAGAACGTTGGTGCTCAGGAAAGGCCCGCGGGCCTCGGGCTCCGGAGCCATCCTGGAGGGTCCAGGGCTCTCGCCCCACTGGGCAGCGGTGAGACGTGGGCCTGGCCCGGGGCCAGCTGGGGTGCGCTGTCAGCAGGAGGCAGGAAGAGGCAGCTCTGTGATTCCTCTGCCCCAGGGTCCCCGCGTCCCCGCTGGGATGGAGCTCAAGGCATCTAGAGGGGGGGAGGGGCGGCGGTGAGGCCCGTCTGCGTCAATGGCTTCTTCTCCAACGTGTGGATTTTCTTCTCTGTGCTGGGACTTGTTCCGCTTACAGAAGCTGCCAGCCCTTCGCTGGGATGGGCTGGAGGCACCAGCCCGCCCCGGCCGCAGTGGGGCCCCCAGGCCACAGAAGGAGCCCTGGCCAGGTGGGTGCCCCTCAGCCCTCTCCAGTCTTAGGGTCCCCTGCAGGTCACTCCCAGGTCTGGGGCTCGGCCCTTGCAGCCACCACTCAGTCTGTGCCCTGAATTGAGGCCACTTTGACCTCCCAGGCTGCCGGCTGCCCCTGGGCCGCTTGGCCCAGCTCCAAGCCCCCAACTCTCATCACCACCCCCAGGTGGGCCCCAGGCTCCACCCCCTCCCTGTGGTCTCCCCTGGGGTTCAGTCCCACCCCAGCCTGTGCTCAGCCTGCTCTGCTGCCCGGACCTTCTCTTCCTCCTTCTCTCCATCCATCCATCCATCCACCTCCTGCTGCCCCCCTTCCAGAACCGCTCAGCACCCACCGGCTCCCTCCCCTGAGCCTCCTCCCTGGGGCCTTGGCCCCTGGGCCCCGGCGCCCTCTGCCGTGCCCAGGACAGAGCTTCAGACCCGGCCCTCGGACGGCCACCGGGAGTGTGCGGTGCCCACGCGGGAGCACACAGTGGGGACAACGGGCAGGCCCAGGCTCCCCCGGCATTCCCTCCCCGGGGCCCGCAGAGCAGCCCTGGCTCACGCCCTCCTCAAGCCCAGGCCTCCGGGGCTCCCTCATTCCCCAAGAAAGAGGCCTCCCTGCCTCTGTCCCTCCCTCGCCGGGCCGCTTCTGCCTCAGCCTGCACCTGGCCTCCCCCTCCGCGGTCCGCAGCAGGCTCCATGAGGGTCCTGCACCTCGGAAGAGCATAGGGAGGGGACACCAGGCAGCCCAGAGGCCGGGGCACCGGGACTCACGGCTCAAGCGTCCCGCAGAGAAGCCTCTCCCGCCAGCCGCCAGCCGCTGTAGGACCCACCTCCTCTCCTGCCCGCTCCAGGCTCACCCACCGGGTGTGGCCTCTCAGCCCAGGCTCTCAAAGGCCAGTGCGGGCTCCAGCCGCCGCCCCGGCCCACACTGCAGGTTCCTGGGCAGCACGGAGCTTCCTGGTGCAGTGGGAGCCCAGGGCCCTGCCTGGACACGTCTGCCGTGCGCGGGCCGGGCGTGGGGCTCTGGCTGGGCTGGCACAGGCGCACCTGATTAGGGAGTAGCACCACGCCACAAGCCCAGGCGAGGCCCCAGGACCATGAGGTCAGCCATTGGCACGGGCCGACCAGCTAGGCCAGTTCCTTCTCTCAAAGGCTGACCCCCCGGAGCCCCGGCCCCCAAATTAAGGAGGGGCCGCCTCTCATCTCAGATCTCTGGCCTCTGCTCAGACCCAGAGGCCAACATCAAGCCCTGGGAACTGACCATTGCCCACAGGTGACCACTCACACGTGGCTGCATTCAGGGCCAGGCGGGGTAGGCAGGAGGCACAGGGAAGAGAGGTCCACCCGTCCCCAGCAGCCAGTCCCGTTTCATCGTGAGGTGGGGCCCAGACAGGCCAGAGGGTGGCCCAGCCCAGAGCCTGGGGGCCCCGCCTGTGATGCCCAGACAGGCTGTCTGTTCCGTAAGACGGCCAGCCCTCCGCCCTGGCAGCCCCAAGGACAAAGCGCCCACCATCTGGCAGCCCATCCTGCCCCGCCCGCCTCGCTGCCCTTCCTGTGGGGAGGCCCACTGTACACTCAAGGCCTTCTTCCTACCCCCAGGACGCACACGGTGCCCCTGGCTGGGTTCCACGGAGCAGTCGCTCACGGAGGGAGTGCTAGAGGGGCCTCGTGCAGGCCCCAGCCTGCTCCGGACACCCTCCCCTCCGGCCCCCACCTTCCGTGTCTGCCCAGGAGGAGGAGCCACACCCCCACTGGCTCTGGGAGACCCTGGGCCCCAGCCTCCGGAGCAGCGAATGTCGCGGTGGGGCATCCTCTCCCTGCCAGCCCCCCACCAGCCACCCAGACCATAGAAATCCTACTCTCTGAAGGGAGATACAGGCCCAGAGAGGGCAAGACACCTCCAACCCAGCTGATGTGGCTGTACTGGGGCAAGGCCAGCTCCCCCAAACTCCACCTGACTCTTCTTAGACCCACTGCCCAGTGTCCTCCTGGGGTCCATCCCGGGCTGGACACCTGGCCCAAGGCTCCGAGAGTGACACTGCCTGTCCCCCAGCCTCCTCCTCATCCTCGGGCCCCACAGCCAGAGCCCCAGCCTCGCCCATCCCCTCAGCTTCCCCAGGGCTGCCTGAGGAAGCTCCTCTCCAGGGGCCTCGCCGGCTCAGCGCCTCCGAGCACGGTCTCCAGGCCAGGAGTGGGGTCCGAGGTGGAGGAACCTGGTGACGGGGGGCAGGTCGAGGCGCCCCCATGGCTGGCGGGGGAGTGAAGCTGTACCCTGTCCCCAGTGCCACCAGCTGCCCAGAGCCCCTGCCTCCCCCACCCCCGGCCTGGCGTATGAGAAGACAAAGAATGAAGGCCGGCCGTGGGCCACCATCCGAGCCCGTGGAGCCAGGCCACTGCCAGGGCCACTGAGCTGCACAAGGCAGCAGAGCGTGGCAGCGGTGACCCCGGCAGCGGCGGGGAGCGTGAGGCCAGGCTGAGCTCCTGGCGGGCAGATGGCAGCAACGGGGGATGGACAAGGAGCACGCTGGGCCCGGAGCTGGCCTCACAGAGCGGGGCCCTCGCAGGGACGAGGGAAGGGCTCTAGCCGAGGGGCAAGCCCGGGATAAGAGTGGTGTCCCTTAGCCAGGGCACACGTGTGCAGCCTGGGACCCAGCCACTCCGCTCTGGAGAGAAAGCCCTCCCAGGCCCCAGAGAATGGGGAAGATGTCCAGGGCAGCTTGTCGGGCGGAGGTGCTAGAGGTCCCTGAGGTGGGGACACAGTTGGGAACAGCACACAGCTTGGGGAGTGCAAAGGGAAAGGAAACACTTGACAGTTTGGTGCTGAGCGAGAGAAGCCAAGACCCGCACAAGGCACATGGCTGCTGCTGGGCCAGAGAGCACCGCTTCCCAAAGCGTGGCCCATGGAACCCCAGGGGTCCCCAGAAACTTTCAGGGCCCATGAGTTCTAACCTGTTTCCTAATGTCCTTCCTCCCGTGTGGAGACCTGCACCACAGTGGGTGACCCCCAGCACAGACCAGGCAGAGGCTCCAAGGGTGCTGGGCACCCCACCGAGCCCAGGATTAACCGGGAAAACACATTTCCCTGAAAGCGCTTGATGAAGCAGTAAAAGTGACGAGTTTATTCAACCTCAAGGCCAACTTTCCATCGTTCTGATATTTGGGGCGAGGAGAAGGGGGGGTGACACAAAGCTGCGGTGAAGGACGGTTTTCCAGAGGTGCCGAACAGGCCGAGGGAGTGGAGTTTGGAGCACATGTTCACTGGAAGGAACCACGTGTTCACTGGAAAGACCAGCGTTTCACTGGAAGGAACCACGTGTTCACTGGAAGGAACCACGTGTTCACTGGAAGGAACCACATGTTCACTGGAAGGAACAGAGTTTTCACTGGAAGGAACCACGTTTTCACTGGAAGGAAAAGCATTTTCACTGGAAGGAACAGTGTTTTCACTGGAAGGAACCACGTGTTCACTGAAGGAACAGCGTTTTCACTGGAAGGAACCACATTTTCACTGGAAGGAACAGTGTTTTCATTGGAAGGAACAGCGTTTTCACTGGAAGGAACAGTGTTTTCACTGGAAGGAACAGTGTTTTCACTGGAAGGAACCACGTGTTCACTGAAGGAACAGTGTTTTCACTGGAAGGAACCACATTTTCACTGGAAGGAACAGTGTTTTCATTGGAAGAAACAGCGTTTTCACTGGAAGGAACAGTGTTTTCACTGGAAGGAACAGTGTTTTCACTGGAAGGAACCACGTGTTCACTGAAGGAACAGTGTTTTCACTGGAAGGAACCACATTTTCACTGAAGGAACAGCGTTTTCACTGGAAGGAACAGAGGGCAGCAGAGCCACAGCTGTGCAGGGCAGATGGGTGTGACCTCTACAGAAGGGGTTGTCCCCACTGGTAAAATTCAAGTTTAGGTGAAAATTAGCATTTTGGAGAATATGCATCCACCCCTGTAAGTCTGGTGGCTTCCAAATATGCAAAGGATTTTTCTCATGAGGGCAGTGGGCATGTATGAGATGTAATGAAATGTGTCAACACTTAGAAATTCTGCCTAACTCGGCAAGCCAATATCCTCCAGGTGACCCAAACGTGACATTCCAAAATCACACGTGGGAGCCACTGAGAGTGAACGAGAGCAGCGTGTCTAACGTGGCGGAATCCCAGGCAGCACCCATGGGGCTCCGGCTCTCAGGGCGAGAACCGGTTCGAAGCCACCGCTTGCTCAGCGTGGGGGCAGTGTCACAGGAGAAGACCCCCGTTTTCTAAAAAGCCAGCTTCCGCCCTGGCCCACGTGGCTCGGCAGTTGGACAGTCAGCCCACAGACCAAAGAGTCACAGAATAAATTCTGGTCAGGGGCACGTACCTGGGTTCCAGTTCGGTCCCCAGCCCTGGTCGGGTCATGCGAGAGGCAACAGTCGATGTGTCCCTCTCACATTGATGTTTCTCTCTCTCCCTCCCTCCCAGTCTGTCTGAAAGTAAATGGAAAAACATCCTCAGCTGAGGTTTTAAAAAATAAATAAAATAAAAAGCCAGCTTTCTCCTCATATCCCCCCACAAGGGCAAGGGAGCAGACACAGAAGCTTAGAGAACAGCCGAGAGCAGATTTGCAACAATGTAAAACCATGTTGCTCTTCTCACTGAAACTTTGTTTGGGGACAAAAGTTACTTTCTATAAAATGTTACTTATATTCATCTGTAACAATCTGATTGTTGTTATTTTGAATAAGTCTGTGTCAATAAATATTTTTAAATAAGCGGTTTTCATTTCTAACGTGGCAAATAGCAAATGATCACAGCCAAGGGTGTGCCGGCCAGGACTCACCAACCAGCCCCCTGGGAGAAGCCGGGAGGGTGCTGTGAGCCGGTTTCCACGGTGTGAACTCTCCCACTGAGGCCCATTTCCAGCTCGGACCCTGGGATCCTGAGCTCGAAGTTGGGGGCGACACGAGCCATTTGCATAGGGTCCGGGTCACACACAACCACGCCTGGATAAGATAACAGCACGCTGTCAATAACTAGGAATCGGGGAGCTTTTCGTGTTTGTTACCTTTGTTTTTTTACATAATTTGTATGCTTTACATGGCTTAATTAGTTTAATTTGATTTTAATTGTGGCTGTGTTTAACAACCAGCTCACAAAGTCGCTGATCTTGATACCGTTGTAATTAACTTGTTATTAATAACAGAAAAGAAGCAAAGGAAAGGCCAGACATTGTAGGCATGTTGCCTGCAAAACACCGGGGGAGGGATCCAACAAAGGAAGACAGACGTATGCCCAGTAAAGTTGGGGTGACATAGAGAAGGTATGTGCCTGTGGATCACACCTGGGGAGAGAGATGTCGGCCGGAGTGGACATGGCCACTGCAAGCTGAGAAGGTTGGAATACAGGATTCGCTGAACACAGGAGCCCGCTCTCCTGGGCTCTCGGGCTCTTGGGACTTTTCCTTGGGGCGCGCTCTCCTGGTTCTCTTGGTTCACCCGACTGTCCTCCGACCATGCAGACCCCACAGCAACGCACTGACGGACTGCGGCCACCCTGACGCTGGACCCCACCCCAACATGGACACTGGCTCTGGTTTTAGCTCTAGCGGAACCTCAGCGACACTCCTTCTGTGACGGAACTTGGCAAACGGGACTTGGGAAACTCAGCGGTGTAATTCCACAGAACAAAGCCAGCCTCCACGTCTCGCCCTCCCGCGGGGGCCTGCAGAAACGCTGATTTCAGTGATACCCCAAGAACTCCGCCCCAGCAGCAACTGGGGAGACAAAGCTCTGGGGTCCCCACAACGGATCAGACAGAGCAAAAAGGATCTGGAGAATAACATGTGTGTGTGCTGCTAATGTTGATCAAAACTGGGTGCAAGAAAATACTGCGTCTGTAAACTCCCCGAACAGAAGACGGATACTGAACACGCATCGGAATGCGTTCCGAGAGGACTGGGGGCAGGGGCGGGGGGTGGCACTGTCATTAGATGCCCTAGTGGGGCCAGAGTGGGGCCTGGCCCTGTGAGGGGCGGCTCCTGAGCCCTCTGTGCCCCAGGCCTGGAGACCGTGGGAAATGGGGATCCCTGGGTTAGAACTCAATCTGAAGCCGGCCTCTGCAAAGCCGAGAAGCTCTGTCTCTGAGCCTCAGTTTCCTCATGTGTAAAGTAGGGTGAAGAGTGCCCCCCTCCCTTACGGGGTATGGCAGGTGCAGAGCCCCTCAGCCCGGGGTCCAGGAAAGCCCTGGCCGGCAGGCAGACCCTCCGTTTTCGTGTTCTGAGACCCCGTGGCCTTTCCCACACCTGTGCCAGGAATGCCCCACGGGGGCCGGGCCACAGTGGCTGGGCTCCACCCCACACACGGAGCCCCGGAGCCCGCTGGCAGATCCAAGGCCTCTGCCGCTACCTGCAGCCCCTGCCCCCCCCCCCCGTGGCAGTGCCCGGCCCCCACCCGCAGCTCCACACTCTGCCTCCACACGAGGTGGCAACTTAAATATGTTTGGTGGACTTCGCTCTACCACGTGGATGGGCCTCCCCACCCGGGTCCCCCGATTCAGTCCTGACCCTCGGCCGGCTCTACCCGGGTAGAAGCACCTTCAGGGAACCTGCCTTCCAGTCCTGGCGAGCACAGGACATACCGCCGGCCACAGCAGAGCCCCCAGCCCCTGCCCGTGCCCGGAACCACCCAACATCCCTCCCAGACCCAGGCCAGCTCTGCACTGGCCCCTCGTCCTTGCTCCACCGACCAGGCCTGGCCGGGCACTGCTTTGGGAGCTGCCACGAGGCCTCCCCACTGCCCAGCTCAGGGGGCTCTGCATCTAGGGGGCAGGAGTCCACCGTGCAGCCCAGCTGGGGCACTGCCCGCCTGTGCCCGGGCTCGCCGCCCCAGGACCTCCAATGCCCGGGTCTGCGACCAGCCTGAGGTGGGGTGAGGGCCTCCCAGCCACTGCCAGGTGGAGGAACCTGTTCTCCGGGTTCATCTGCGTGAGCAGTGAGCACTGTACCCGGAAACCTGTTCTCCGGGTTCATCTGCGTGAGCAGTGAGCACTGTACCCGGAAACCTGTTCTCCGGGTTCATCTGCGTGAGCAGTGAGCACTGTACCCGGAAACGTGTTCTCCGGGTTCATCTGCGTGAGCAGTGAGCACTGTACCCGGAAACCTGTTCTCCGGGTTCATCTGCGTGAGCAGTGAGCACTGTACCCGGAAACCTGTTCTCCGGGTTCATCTGCGTGAGCAGTGAGCACTGTACCCGGAAACCTGTTCTCCGGGTTCATCTGCGTGAGCAGTGAGCACTGTACCCGGAAACCTGTTCTCCGGGTTCATCTGCGTGAGCAGTGAGCACTGTACCCGGAAACCTGTTCTCCGGGTTCATCTGCGTGAGCAGTGAGCACTGTACCCGGAAACCTGTTCTCCGGGTTCATCTGCGTGAGCAGTGAGCACTGTACCCGAGGTCCTGCCTGAGCCTTCCCTCGTTCTCCTGCCCAGGCTGCTGCTGCAAGGGAGGGCCGTGGGGGGGGGCCGGCGGGACCCTCCAGCCACCTCGGCCTGCAGCCCGCGGAGCCTCCCCTCCCGCCCTCCTGTCAGAGGAGCCAGAGGTCACAAGTCCCATGGGCACAGGCCCTGCATTCAGGTGAAGGGGACCAAAGTTTGGCCACCCTGAAGCTGCTCTTTGGGATATTGACTTTAAACTGTTTATTAAGAAAGAAAAAGACTTAGAAGAACCTTGGAGCCACCCCGCTTTCCTGCCCAAGAGCTTCAGACAGAGAAATCTCCTCTGGAGGGAGCCTTGGCCCATCACCGTACGGCGCTGATTTGCAGCCGGGGAGCCGCACACATCCACCTGTTCAGTCAGGGCACTGGCTTCTTGTCCGAGACTGTCCAGTACAAACGACAACGGCCAACACAATAACTGTCCTGGGTGAATGCCTGTCTTGAACCATAATTATACGGGTCATGTCACAGAGTTCCATCTTATTGGTCACGTCGCATAATGAGGTTTCCTCTGATTGGTCAATTCTTGGTACCAGAAATCCTTAGATATAATATAATCACCTGATTCCTATTTATTTATTTATTTATTTTTTTAATCCTCGCCGAGGATATTTTCTTTCCCATTTATCTTCGGATAGAGTGGGAGGGAGGGGGGAGAGAGAGAGAGAGAGAGAGAGAGAGAAACGTCAATGTGAAAGAGACACACCGAGTGGTTGCCTCCCACACAACCCCGACTAGGGCCGGGGACCAAACTGCAACCAAGGTACGTGCCCTTGACCAGAATCAACCCACAATTCATTGGTCCGTGGGCTGACGTTCTAATCGCTGAGCCAAATCGGCTAGGGTGCACCTTTTATTTTTTTTGAGTCACTTTTGGTGTGGCTGGTGTGGCTCAGTGGATGGAGCGTCGTCCCATGGACTGAGAGGTCCTGGTTTGATTCCCAGTCAGGGCACATGCCCGGGTTACCGGCTCCATCCCCGGTAGGTGGCGTGCAGGAGGCAGCCAATGGATGTTTCTCTCTCACATCGATGTTTCTATCTCTTTCTCTCGCTCCCTTCCTCTCTCTCAAAAAAAATCAATAAAAAACTATTTTAAAAAATAATTAAAATATAAAATAAAAAGTTACTTTTGGAGCAAAAAGGGTAGGTAATTTTTTTGTTGTTGAAAATCAATAAAAATTATAACTATTTTATGTCAGATCAGCAAAAAAATACCTTTCCGGGTGTGCCACAGGACGTTAGTAATTGGTCTGCGTGTGCCCTGCGACGAGAAAGGTAGAAAAGTGCTGCCGTAAGCACCTTCTACCCTGGCCTTTGTTGTCCGCGAGATGCCCCATGTCCCCCATCTCTGAGTTGCCTGGCGAGAAACTTCCTGCCATGCATGTTCCACGTCAACTACCTGTAAGTCACCCATGCTCCGTTCTGACTTCTAGGAGCCCGCCCCCCTTCTCCTTTGTCCGGAAATGTCCTGTGTCCAGTGTTGCCTCGCTGTCCTCGGGACGTCCGTGCTTATGTGACTTCCCCATGCACGCGCATTAAAACTGTGACTTTCTCCCGTTACTGTCTCCGCTCATTTGAATACTGGCCCGACTAGAACTTAGAAAGGAGGAGGGAAAGTGTTGATATTTTAGCCCTTGCACAGGCTAGTGGTGACAAGGGGCACACACCCCCTCTGGCAAGAGCCCTCGTCCCTGCCCCCCAGCCCAGCCCAGAATCCTGGGATCTGAAAACTGCAGCCCAGGAGCTCCAGGCCATGCTCACCAGGGGACACAAGAGCTGATTTACTGACTGACAGCCAAGGACTTCTCCTATGCATCTCCCAAGCTGCCTTGTCTCTGAAACCCACCGTCAGTCACACGCCTCAGCGGTGTCCCCACCTTTACACTGAGGCCCAGGGAGCAGTCACTCCACTCTGTCTTTGGTTCCCCCCCCGCCCCCCCACCGAGTTCACAAGTCCAGGTGTAACTCCCTGACCCTGACCCGCAACAATTCAACGCTAACTTGGTAGAGCAGATGAGCCGATGGCGACACCTGCTGGCTGCTCTGGAGTCTGCACCTGGAGCGTCAGCAGCACCCCAAACAAGCAGCTGGGGCACCAGTGAGGAAACTGAGATCTGAACCCGGGGGCGGGGAGGGTCCCCAAAGCCCACCTCCAGAGAACAAGGCACTCGGTACATTGATTCTGGCCTTGCTACAGAGAGACGGGACGCTGAGGAAGGGAAACAACCCATTCCAAGTCCGACTTGGCGCCAATGGACACCACACAGGCCCGGGTGCCTCTGGGGCCAGGAAGGAGCTTGGGTTTCTTGGGGCTAGGATGAGAGTTGTGAGGCCTCAGTGTCTCCACGTGGCCCAAGCCTTGCCCCTGCACCCCCTCCAAGGATCTGCCTCCGGCTGCCAGCCAAAGCAGCAGGCAGCCTCTGTGTCCAGGAAAGAGGACACACAGGCAGGGGAGTGGCTCTCAAGAGGCACAGGGACAGATGAGACTGCGAGACCACAGGGTCATGCCCCTACCCTCTAAGTAGGGCCAGCCTGGCTGGTAGGGCCCCCCAGCTCTGAGCCCGTCTCCACAGCCTGGCCAATGCCGGGTTCCATGTCACCTGGTCTGGGCCGGGCTGGGGCCCTTCCCAGGGCTGAGCCTCCTGAGGTTGGAGCAGAGCAGAGGTGAGGCCAGGAAATGTCACCGGTCCTGCCCTATGCCCACCTGGCCCGGGTCAGTGGGGCCTTGTCGTTCCCCAGTTCCCCTGGGCTCAGTTCCACCCACTTTCTCTCAAGTAGCCGCGTGGCTCCACTCAGTGCCAACAGAGCAGGGAGCTTCTGCTGCCAGGCTGCGTGAGGCCACTCAAGTCTGTCTGGGGAGCCCCTGGCCCTCCCTTTGCCACTGGGGCACAGGTGCAGACTTGATGCTCCGGGCCTCAAGCTGTCCCCACAGCCATCCCTTCTCCCTCTTTCCTTCCCTAGGCCAGGCCCCTCCCAACCAGCAGTTCAAGTCGGGCTGTGGCTCCCCCAGCTCTGCCCTCTAGTGTGTGGCCCTGGCGACTTGCCCAGGCCTGCCTGGGTCCCCGCTCTATGAGCGAAGCGGCTGGGAGGGCTCAGGGGTCCACCAGGAGGGCCCAGCGCGGGGCAGCCTGGGGGGTGAGTGAGCCGCCTGTCTTGTTCTCATGACCGTGGTTCACAGATTCTGATCCCCACCAGGCCCAGGGTCCCCAGAGCGCCTTTGTGGGGCCCCAGCGTGGGGCGGTTCCAGCCCGCAGGGGGGTCCCGGTGAGGTCCCGGAGGATCCGAACACGAGGTGGGTGACAGGAGCAGCCAGGAGGGCAGTGCAGAGAGGAAGAGCCTGGCCTGGGGCGGGACGCCGCACCCACCGCAAGCCCCTGGGCTCCCCGGAGACCCCGCCCCACGGAGGGTCAGCACCTGATGGTTTGGCTGCCCCCTCGCAGTCCCCAGGGCTTGTCCCGCCCGCTCTCTCGCAGTGAAGCTGCCAGATCAGCTCTCAGACCCGGAAACCCCACCGCGTCCAGCGCCCTCGGGTCCGGCCGCCCCTTGGCCCCAGCCACCTGCTCCCCCGCCGCCCGGCGCCCACTTGGCTCCCACAGGTCCGCGCCCTTGCCAGTCCGGCCCGGCGCAGGGGGCGGGGCTCACGCTAGCCCCGGCCCTCCCCGGCCCCGCCCCTCGCACCGCCCAGGCCCCGCCCTTCGCACCGCCCAGTCCGAGCCCTCTGGGCCCCACCTTCGCCCCGCCCCGACCTCGTACGGTCCCGCCCACGCACAGCCCAGTCCGAGCCCGCGTGCCCGCCCTCGCACCGCCCAGGCCCCGCCCTCGCACCGCCCAGGCCCCGCCCTCGCACCGCCCAGTCCGAGCCCGCGTGCCCGCCCTCGCACCGCCCAGGCCCCGCCCTCGCACCGCCCAGTCCGAGCCCGCGTGCCCGCCCTCGCACCGCCCAGGCCCCGCCCTCGCACAGCCCAGTCCGAGCCCGCTGGGCCCCACCTTCGCCCCGCCCCGACCTCATACGGTCCCGCCCACGCACAGCCCAGTCCGAGCCCGCGTGCCCGCCCTCGCACCGCCCAGGCCCCGCCCTCGCACCGCCCAGTCCGAGCCCTCTGGGACCCACCTTCGCCCCGCCCCGCCCTCGTACGGCCCCGCCCTCGCACCTCCCAGTCCGAACCCGCTGGGACCCCGACCTCGTACGGCCCCGCCCCTCACCGCCCAATCCGAGCCCGCGGGCCCCGCCTTAGCCCCGCCCCGCCCTCGTACGGCCCCGCCCCTCGCGCCGCCCAATCCGAGCCCGCGGACCATGACGCACAAGGTGTGCGCCGCACTCCCCGCCGGTCTGCACGGCCATGGCTCCCGCGGCCGCCGGCCCCCCGGAGGTGGTGCGCGCGGCTCAGAAGGACGACCACTACCGCGGGGGGCTGCGGAGCGCGGCGGGCGGCGCCCTGCACAGCCTGGCGGGTGAGGCCAGGGCCCGAGGGTGCCGCCGGCCGTGCCCGGCGCGGGGGGAGAGCTGGCCCGTGGGCGGGCCTGGGCGAGGCGGACAGACGCGCCCCAGACCTGCCAGGCCCTGCGCGCCCACCGAGACCCGGCCTCAGCGGGAGCCGGGGGCGCGCCGGCCGCTGTTGGGGCGGCGCTGGGACGCGGTCAGACTGCGGCCCGGCGCTCCTGTCGGTGCTGTACAAACACCAGCTCGTAACCCTCAGAGCCACAGAGCAGGACGTGCCGTAGCCAGGCTCAGATTGGGAAGCGGGGTTCCCGAGACCCGGGGGCTTGCCTGAGGTCACAGCCGGCGGGTGGGGAGCGGGGACGGGATGCCGGACAGCGGTCTTGCTTGTGCCCTGTCACGGCCACACTGTCTGCCCTGGTGGCCCTTCTGGGCACTAGAACACTTGCCCGGGTGAGTCCTGGAGGGGCCACGGGCTCCTGGTGGGCAGGTGTAGATGCAGCAGAGCGGGCCAGGGGAGAGGGGTAGTTCAGGACAGGCTCAGCTTAGAGCACAGGTGGCGGGCTGGGCGTTGGGGGCAGCAGGGCCTAACCTTACCGCCCTCCCCGCCTCCCAGAAGTAATGCCGTTTCTGCTCTCAGGGGCGAAGAAGTGGCTGGAGTGGAGGAAGGAGCTCGAGCTGCTGTCAGATGTCGCCTACTTTGGCCTCACCACACTTGCAGGTAGCACCCCCCTTGCGCACCCCCCCTTGCGACCTTGGGACCCAGGGGACCACAACATACACCCAGCCCAGAGGACGGGAAGGGGGGCTAACAGCAAAATGAGAAGCTCCTGGAGGTGCTTCCCAGCGACCCTAGAGCTGGCCCGGAGGCAGCCCCAGGGAAGGAGAAGACCCCGAGACCCTTTCCTGGAGGGGAGGCCCGACCCTGAGCCCCCGGCGGGGCCTCTGGAACCTACACTTGTTCACCTGTCATGTGTGTGGCCTCCTTGCCTCCTTTTTTGTGTCCCTGGGGATCTTTGTCCTGGAGCTTGCACTGAGACCATGTCTCCATGGCTGAACCTTGTATCCGGGGGGCCCAGGACGGAGGCTATCACAGGGCATGGCGGTGAAGGCCGTGGCAGAGTTGTCCTTTATAAGAAAGGCAGGGGCTCGGTAGAGCGCGGGGTCTGCCTCAGCCTCTCACGTGGGTGTCCCCCCACCCCCAGGCTACCAGACCCTCGGGGAGGAGTATGTCGGGCTCATCCAGGTGGACCTGTCCCAAAGACAAGTGCCCTCAAGGCTGCGCCGTGGCGTGCTGGTCGCACTGCACACCCTCCTGCCCTACCTGGTGGACAAGGCCCTGCTCCACCTGGAGCACGAGCTGCAGGCCGACGGCAGCGGCCCCTGGGCGTCGCAGGGCAGCCTGGCACCCTGCGTGCGAGGCCGGTCCAGAGCCAGGCGCTGCGTGCGCCGGTGGGTGGCTGGCCTGGCAGAGCAGCAGAGGAAGACGCTGCTGAGGGCCGTGCTGGTGTTCAGGCAGGGCCTGGGCTGCCTCCAGCGGCTCCACCTCGCCTGGTTCTACATGCACGGCACCTTCTACCATCTGGCCAAGAGGCTCACGGGAGTCACCTACGTAAGTGCAGGTGCAGCCCGGGCCGGGTCCTGGTTTGTGCAGGCGGAGTCGGCTCTTCGGGGCCTCTGGATTAGCAGTCACAGGGCTGGGGCCGGAACCTGTGGCTGGGTTTTGTTGGTTCACATTTTGCTAAAAAAGCCCAAGTAAGTTCAGTTTCCACAAACCCTGAGAGTAGGGCAAGTCTGTCTCCCGCAGCCAGCCTGCGCAGGCCGCCCACAGTGCCAGGCCCCGCACCCTGCACTTTACTCTGAGCACAGGCCTGTGGCCACAGCTTCCAGATTGCCCTGATGGAGGGTCGCGTGTAGGGATGTCTTCCTGGCGGTGACCCCACAGTGACCACGAGCCCATTGCTTACAGCAACCTGCTAGTCTTCCCTGCTCTGCACCCGCCCGCTCTGCTGGACGACCGTTCACACCCTCCGGTCTGGGTTCCCTTGCCCAGTCGCCCAAAAGCCACCCCAGGCCCGCCCGCCAGAGGTTCCAGGCTCTGGCTCCTGCATTGCTCTCAGCCTCGTGCTCCCTTTGAGAAAGCCCCGCCCCATCCTGCCCTACCCCTCTCTTTGCCCCCTTGGCAGTGCTGTCCTGGCTCCTGTGCCTCTGCCACTGCGCAGTCTCGGCCCTTGACATGCTCGTCCGTCCTCAGTGTGTGCTGCTGAGCTGCTCTAACAAAGGGGCTGGAAACACAAGGCTCAAGCCAGAGGGCCTTTCCCTCCTGAGGCATCTGGGGTTGCTACGGGCTCTTCTCTGCACAGGCACCCAGAGCCTGGCCAGTCTGCTGACCTGGCTGCCTCCGTCCCCTCGCTAGCAGGAGGCACGCAGTGTCACCCAGTGGCGTGGTCACCAAAGAGCAGGGAGCTTCTGTTCCTGCAGCAGACAGCTGGGTGGCAGCGTTCACCACGGCGCTTCTCTTCCTGCCCCACTGCTGCTCTCGGGCTCTTCCTGGTTCCTCCCCTCCCTCCCCTGCACACTCCAGCTCCGCGCACACCTTCCGGGCTCTGCTCCACCTGCTGGGAGCAAGGCCCGAGCCATCGCTCAGCAGTGACCCAACTGCCCACCCACCCGTGCTCAGGACTTGGAAGGCATTCCTGCCCTCGCCCAGCTGAGAGGCCCCATGGTCATCATCTGTCCCCTCCGTGCACCCAGAGGGCAGGGTTGGGCCTCAATTGCCGGGACACTTGAGAGCTGGGGGAGGCTGGCCTCCAAGCTGTTCAGTCTCTGTGCCAGCAGATCCTGTGATTGTCCCCTGGGCTCCTTGACAGCTCCGCATCCAGCACCCGCCAGCAGAGGACCTGAGGGCTCGTGCAAGCTACAGGCTGCTGGGGGTCATCTCCCTGCTGCACCTGGTGCTGTCCGTGGGCCTGCAGCTCTACGGCCTCCGGCAGAGGCAGCGCGCCCAGCGGGAGTGGAAGCTGCACCGCAGACTGTCTCGCCGCAGGTGCGCAGGGCTGGCACCAGGGCACGGGCGCTCAGCTCAGGCGTGCCGCTGGCCTGTGGAGGCCAGGCGCCCCTGTGCTCAGCAAGGAGTTGGAGGCTCAACCCTCCCCACCCCCACAGGAGCCACGTGGAGGAGAGAGCGGTGTCCAGAAACTCCCTGTGTACCCTGTGCCTGGAGGAGCGCAGGCATTCGACAGCCACACCTTGCGGCCATCTGTTCTGCTGGGAGTGCATCACCCAGTGGTGTGACAACAAGGTCAGCAGCTGTGGTTCCAGGCACAGGTTCCCCGGGCAGGTGTACAGGACAGCCAGGTGGCTGCCACAGTCAGCACCTGCCTCTGAAACCTCAGTGGTGGTGGAGGGGTGGGTGTCTTTAAAAGCCCCATGTAAGCTAGGGATGGAGTCCGTCGGGAATCAGGGCGCCACAACTGCCATGTGGACACGGTCCGGCGCAAGCTAGAGTGGCCACAGCATTGTGGGCATCGTCCCTGGGAGGCCCTGGTACACAAGTCGCCCCCATGTCACACTCGAGAGGCCCGGGCCTGCCCGCATATGCTGCACCCTCTTTCCAGCCAGACAGGCACCCCCATGACTGCCCATGGGGAGCCGCTGGCCCTTCAAGCCCTCACGGTGAAGGGCGTACTGAGCCAGGTGGTCAGCACAGCTGCCCCTCATCCCCACACTGACTCCAGTGAGGGTCCGGTTCCTAGTTCCCCACACACCACTGGCGAGCTCAGCCTGAGCCCAGATTCCTGGGCTGCAGGGAGTAGGCGGGCCACCCAGGCAAGGAGGTAACAAGGGACGTGACGCTCACCTTGTCTGCCTCTGCACAGCCGCTGGGTTGTCCCTGCTGTGGGCCCAGTGGGTGCCTGGCAAGTGTCTGACTTCCAGGGCGAGGGAAGCCGATGAGGTCTCAGCCTGGGTAGTCCAGGGTGGGGCCGCCTTGCTTCAGGAAAGGGGACAGGAGATGGGCTCACCCCAGAGCCTCCTGAGGGGTCAGGCAGCCAGTCTTACCCCAGCTGTGAGGCCCTGTGGGTGTCTCGACACAGCAGTCAGTGGTGGCCAAGAGCCTCACCCCCCATCCCCACGTGGACAGGCCAGCTGTGTGCTAGGATGGGTCAGTCACCCGCTCCCCTTCCCCACCGTCCAGGCTTCAGGCCACCCTTCAGGTTGGCGGCTTCCGAAGAAATGCCAGCATTCCCGCTTTATGTTGGACGGAGGCTCGTGGAGATGCCGGGGGGAGGGCCTGCAGTGGTCTGTAGGGGACACAGCCCGTGACCTCTCCTTCCCCCACAGACGGAGTGTCCCCTGTGCAGGGAGAAGTTCCCTCCCCAGAAGCTCGTCTACTTGCGGCACTTCCGGTGACCAGAGGACAGGAGCCCAGGAGTCGCCTATTAGGAGAAAACTTAATTGATTCTTAAGATTAACTTGACTTACACAGAAATCATAAAACCCTCTGATTTTCTATCTCGGTTGCATAAGGTGCTGTGTCAGCAGCTCAGAACAGACGCTGAACGGCCGTCCGAGGCCTCCAGGGCCGGTCTGGGGGGCCCCACCCAGCTCAAGTCCCGAGCCTGCAGGCCGTGTGGACACCCCTCTCTGGCCCCTGCAGTACAACAGCCAGTTCTGCAGGAACGCCCTTCCCTTCCCAAATCACACAGCTGAGGACACATTAGAAACAGGCTGGACAGTCTTCATTTCCACGATGAGAAAAGGAGCCAACCCCTGGTGGGCAGGAAGGGTTTGGTTGAATGAGCAGAGAATGTCACTGTTTTCGGGGTGTGGTCAGCCCCACCTGCAAACCTCACCTGTCACCACACCCAGCTGCTAAGGGACCAGGCACATCCACGCACAGGAGGACCCGAGGCTCTCGCCCTGCACCCCGGGCTCAGCACATCCCTCCTCGCAGGCGAGTCTGCGTCCTGGGCCGTGCACACTGAGGGGTCCCCTGCCACCCAGGTCCTGGTGGGGCAGGGCCAGCTTGAGTGAGTTCTGTCTTCCTAACCCTAAGTCACAAGCCACCTGTCAGAGGCTCTATGTCAGCCTATTTCCTGCCATATTTTGCTCTTCAGGTTTTTAAAATCCTAACTTGTATGGAGGCAGGACCCGCACAGGCATCAGTGAGGAACGAATCCCCCAGAAGTGTCAGTGCTCTGAGCACCGTGAGGCTGAGGTGAAGCCCAGGTGTCACCAGGCTGGTGCCGCATGCCCTTGCCAGGACCTGTCTGAGGTGGCATCCCTGTGAGGAGTGTGCAGCTCAGGCTGGTGGCAGAGGCCTGTGCAGGCCACTCGAGTATAACTTAGCAGCTATCCAGCAGCAGTGACTGCTCTGTTCTTGGTGACAAAGGTCAGCTGCCAGGACAGACCACCGTGACCATGGGCCAGACTGAGCAGCAGCCTGACAAAGAGGCCAGAGCAGGTCACCACCGGTCCCTAAACCCTTCCCTTCACTCCCATCCGACCAAGTGCACACGACACCCATCAATCACGTCAGGCCTGGGCATCTGCTAGGGAACGTGTGCTAGGTACAAGCACCTTGAGCTTGACCCCAAGTGCTGGCACGACCCTGCAGTGACTCAGTGCCGTCCAGACGTGGGGCTACAACCAGCATGTGGAAGAGGTCTAGCCCTGGCCGGGCGGCTCAGTGGGTTACAGCATCAAAAAAGTTGGGTTCACCCTGGCCAGTTTGGCTCAGTGGTTGAGCGTCAGCCTGCAGACCAGAGAGTCCCAGGTTCGGTTCCTGCTAGGGGCACGTACCACACACAAAGTCAGGTTCAATCCCCAGTGAGGGTGTATACAGGAGGCAACCAATCGATGTCCAACATCAATGTTTCTCCCCTCTCTCAAAAATTAATGAAAACATCCTCAGTGGGGATATTTTTAAAGCAAGAGGAGCCCAACTTCAGATATGCAAAACTTGGCTAAAGAAAAGCCACACCATAAACATACGTATGTCTAAAACCCTGAGGCGGGTGGGAGACTGCTCAGAGCCACGAGCATGAACCCTGAGCCAGAAGAAAAGTGGATTCGCCCTTCAGTGTCTGCCTACGAGACCATGGCCACGCTCTGCCTCAGACCTGGGGGAAAGACAGGCTCCCACTAGTCCAGCGGCTGCCCCACGAACCCACCGCCATGCCCTGCCATCCTTGGTGGCGGTTCCCTGCTGGGGCGCATTTTCCATAAAGACTACACAAGAAAGGGGACACTGTCTTTAATAAAGTTTGAATTAAAAAGTCACTTAGTAAAAGGTTTACGAGTATTTGTTTTTATCACATCAAAAAAGTCAACATGCAGGTCAGAGCTGTTCCCCATAGGAAGTGGAGCCAAGCTGCAACCCACAGACCTGGGTGCTCTTCCCAGCTCGCTGCTTCTGTGAGGGGCTGCCGCATGGACAGTTAAATTAATCAAAACAACTCTTTACGTATGAAAGAAATATGTCAAAATAATTTCAAACAATTAAAATATAATATATATTTATAATTCCAGGCCCCAAAAGCGATCATGGTGGCTAGGTTTCCAGTCAGAGGCCGATGCGCAACCTCGAGGGGTGGAGCTGGGAAGTGGGCTGAGGCCCAGGCTACCGGAACCTTCCCGACGCTGCTTCTCCAACGCAGGCTCAGGCAGCCTCGTGCTGCAGGCGACAGGACCAGGTCATCCTCGGGAAGGTCCTTCCGCGCCCCCAGCACCCTCGACTGCCCCGCCTGTGACTGACTAATTCTGTCCATTTTAAACACCTGGCATCACTGAAAAATAAATCAATGCAATTCAGTTTAAGTGCCAGTTTCTTCGAAAACCTGATATTTCAGTTACAAACAATTGAAGCTCCTTTTTAAAAAGAAAATCCAACTCCCTTGCCATCAACTACTTTATGTGAAGAAAGAAGGCGCTGTTACAATGGCTCAAACCCGCGTGGCGAGGGCTCCGAGGGGCGGCCAGTCAGCTGGTCTAGCTCGCAAACGTCTTGCCCGCGTCCTCCTTCCCCTTGTATGTCCTCTTGCCGTGTGTGAATGGGATGTACCGGTACTTTATCATGTGCTGGGGACGGACAGACAGACAGATACATGTCGGGCGATAGAACCAGGACCCCAGCGGTGAGCTTCCAGTCCAAGGCTTCCCGTCCCACTGGGGGGGGGCAGGATGGGAGGCACCCTGACAAGCAGTGAGTTTGGGTCTGCCCAGGCCTGCTGCAGGGTAACATGGGTATAACCCACTGCACCATCTGGCAGGTCCTGACCCTGACTACCCACAGGATGCCGTGCCCAGGGGGAGGGTCCATCCCAGGGCCTTCCCTCCTCGGCCCCCAGAGCTGTCTGCCCCAGGCCCGTCCCGACACCGGGCTGTGGCACAGAACTGTGCCGGCAGAGGGCAGCGAGCACCGTGTCCCCGTCCCAGGCCCACACAGAGCTTCCTGCCGCCCAGTGCAGACGAGGCGGTTCCACAGGGCCTCCCATCCCTCCCGCACTGTGCGACCACTGCCTTCCCGGGCGCTGCGCCCTCTGGTTTACCTTAATCTGCCTCTTCATTGTGATACAGAAGAGCATGATGAAGTACATGACCAGGATGGGCCAGAACACCGGGACGTTGAATGCCTCAAAAAAGGTGCAGACCATAGCCACCAGGATGCCCTTGGTGGCCGCATGCCTTGAAGGAAAGGGGGAGGTGAGCGCGCATCTCCTGACAGTGTGGCTCTGCGTAAACTGCACGGGTAACGCGCCACGCAGAACACAGCGCAGCTTAGTGTCCTTCTCGAACCGCACGGAACCTGGACAGCAGTGCAGGGTACTGGCGTCGTTCAGCGTGGGGATGACCGAGGCTCATGGCCCCCCTAAAACCCCTCCTTGGCTCGCCCCTTCCTCAGAGGAAAGGCCAGCTTCCTCAGTGGGTTCCAGGCCCCCCGTCTCGCCTGCTTCCCGCTCCCTCCCCAGCACTTCATGCTCAGGCCCCAGGCTTGCCCAGCACCACCTGCCCATCCCCCCAGAGCACAGAGCAAAGATGTGGCAACTTGTTCCCTTCAGCTTCTTGATCCAAAAATTCAGGACAAAGAGGTCATAGAGCCCCCATGCCGACAGTGGGGGTCACTTCTATCTACCTGTCACACTCCCTCATCACAGCATCACATAGATGTCACCCCTCTAGGGAATCTGGGTACCAGCCAACCTCACCCAGAGCACAGCACTCCCCCCAGCAGCTGTCCCCCATGCTGCCTCCCTGGGTGGCCCAGCCTTGCAGCCATCAGACGCCCTGAGTGGTAGAAGCTGGCGTGCCTCAGCCTCCAGCCTCCACCCTCCACCCGAACGGGCGCCATGCTCAGAGACGGGCAGAGACTGTCATGCAGCCCGCCCTTCCCGAGGCAAGTCTGCAGCATGCCCGGGACTGTCCGCCCAGCAGCGACCTCTCTGCTAGTTCAATGAGCCCTGCGTTATCCAGCAACCGGGAGAAGCCACCGGGCAGTCGGCTCCCCGAGAGGCCTGCGACCCAGCGCCAGGCCAGAGAGCACAACACTCACATTTTGAGTGAACAACTGTTCAAAACAAAGACGACAAAACTCTCATTTCTTTAGAAAGTCTAACTTGCTAGCTAACTAGAATAAAAATGGTCTGTTCTCAGTCTTATTAACCACACCCAAGGACAGTCTCTTTAGAAATTAACTCACCAGAATTTAAACTCTGGAAGCCTTCGAATGAACGGCCGGAACTCCTCGTTCTGTTTGGTTGGTAATGAGGGGCCGTCATCTGAAAAGCAGACCGTGAGTCAGAAACAGTGTGTCTCACCCTGGGTTTCCACGACGACATCCATGCTTCCCCCTAGCCCTCCTGAGCCCCACGATCTGATACGGGAAATACACATTGTATCATTTAACCAAAGGTCAAAGGGGACCTTTAGCTGATTTAGAAATCAATTCATTACTTTAGAAGATTCATATTAGGGTTTCCTAAAGAATAACTCGTATATGTTTATGTGGTTGCTTAAAAATTCACCTGCACGAGGTATACTCAAAAGCGCACTGACCACGCTGCAGATGAAGAAACAAGGAACTTTCACACAAGGGAACCCTGCCCGGGGAGTCCGTGCTCCAGAGCACTGTCCACAGGGCGCTTAGAGCCGCGCGCTCCCTGACCTCACCCCACGGGACAGCTGTCTCCTGCTAGAGACACGGAGGCTACAGACACAGCGTATCAGTTACTCCTTAATTCCCCCAAATGGCAATACTACATGGAAGGGCCATGCTTCCTTTAATATTTTTAAAAAATAATTCTATAAAGAAAAATCACAGGCTTTTTTCTGGTCACCACTGGGGCAGTCCTGAGAAAACGCCCAGCACTCGAAAGGCGTCACTCCCAGCAGGGAGGACCCTCCAGGCAGGGAGCTGTTTCCGGGTTCTCCAACAAGGGCCAAAGGGGTGCGGGACCAAGTGATCGCCTGTTCTCGCGCCTCCCGCCCTCGCCCTCCCCGGCCGGCCCATCAGACATGAACTCGGGCCTCTACCTGGCTGAGGTCTGGCAGGAGCAGCGGGAGCCAGTGCCCTGGGAAGTCAGAGCCCCCTCCACGACACCGACGTCAGCGCTCAGGCTCCCCGTGGCCCCCGTAAGTTACAGCGAGCTGCCCGTGGAGACGTCAGCCACGTGGGCAGCAGCCCTGATGATGAGCACGGAGACGACTCGAAGGCAGGCTGGCCGTTAGGAGGAGGGCACTGCAGGGTGTCCAGGCTCACACCCCTGCTCCACCCACCCCACACGTGACCGTGACAAGGTACACAACCCTCAGTTTCCCCAGCTACATATAGGGGATGACAGAAGGAACACCCACCTCACATGGTTGTTCAGAGGGTTTAATAAGTCATTCTACAAACAAGATGCATCGTAATTACCTAAGTTTTAGGTACATTTTAAACACCAAGAAAGCAGTCTCACAGTTTGGATTTCAGATATTTCTAGAGAAAATGGAGCAACCCTGTGAAGTTTGCAAAATCACAACTCTCCCCGAACCAGCAGCAGCAAACGGCACGCCCCTACCTGAATCTTCCATTAAAGAAGGGTCCACTTTTGGAGAGAGGAAAGCTATGAAAAGGTTCAGGTGGTAGATCCCCAAGGCGTAGGTCACGATGTACCAGCCCTGGAAGAGAAGGAAGCAAGGTCAGGGCGCCTCGCCGTCCGGACGCTGGACCAAGTCCCGTGTTCACAGGCAGAGCCTCCAGATCGCGTGAACTGGACTGAGCAGCAGACAAATCTCACAGCAGGGCAGTCACGACAAGTGACAACAAAGTGCGGTGATGTCCATGGTGACGTTTGAGTTTTTCTCCAACTGCTTTGTGGGTCTTCACAGTGCACAAGCCAGGGGGCCCCAGAGAGACGCACAAACACCTGCGGCCACCAGCTCCCACCAGGACTGCGGCAGAGAGGAGGGTCCTCAAAGCCAGGCGCCAGGCCGGGTGCCCGAGCTGCACAGCTGCCCAGCACATGCTGGCGGACAGCCCTGCTGCGCGCCTGTTGCACACTCCGCAGGACGTCTCCTTCTCCCCCAGAAGAAACCCAGAACCAGAAAATCAGGAAATGAGGAATGAGGTTGGCGACGTTCTGCACCCAGCGTTCCGGAGCCGTGGAGGAGGAGCTGCACGGCGGGGCAGGCGCACTCACCTGCACCTGAACTCACTGCACAGGCCTGGACGCCTTCCAAGTCAGGCAAGGAAACCAGCTGTGAGAGTCAGGGACGCGCACAGCTCTGCGGGCAGGCCCCGCACAGGGCGCCCATCAGGTGTCACTGGGACAGTCCACGACCCCTGCCCGAATGCTCTACATCAAGGTTTCTGGTTCATTCTTTCCATGAGAAGAATGGACCAAGTTCCAATTAAAAGAAAACTAAAACCAAAGACAATAAATTAAACATGAACTGCAGGCCTCCTGCAGACCGAGTCCTGCAGGCTGCCCGACGCCCTCACAGAACCACCAGAAGCACCTGGGGCTGGCGAGCAGGGACAGATATGCAGAAACAACATCCAAGACATGTGTCCGCACTCAGCCTAAGGGAGCACTGCCACAGCTCTGGACACAGCGTAGCCAGTGAAGAACGTGTCCATCCATGGGCCGTGCCCTCCTCGGCTTGGGCGATGCTGCGGAAGGTGTTTCATAGGCGAAGAATCATCGTCCAGCTCCAGAGAAAAATCCGAGACAAGGCCTGAGCCTGGGAACGTTAGCTGACCTCCTCTCAAGACAACTCGAGGGACCGGGTGGTCACCAGAGAGCAAGCCCACTTGAGGTTGCATCTGGGCGGACGTCATTGAGCTGGAAAGAGGCCTCAAAGGCCCCTTCGGTCATGGTCACCAGCCCCACTGGTGACCTCCTCCCTGGCCTCAGAAGGGGCGGTTCACACAGCTCGACCCTCCAAAGCCCACAGCACACATGGCACCAGGGAATGAGGTGGCTGGACCAGACGGTTCTGTTGCCCCGGTCTCCAGCCTGGGTGCCCCAAGGCCTCAGACTGCCATGCGGACCTTCCTGAGAGCTACACAGAGCACGACAGGTGCAGGGTGAACTGGGAACAATCCTGCTTTAGAAGACAGTCATGGACATTTTTCTTGTTTGGCGCTTAACTGAAATTAGAAACCATCTCCTTCACCACGAACCCACCTAATCCAGAGACAGAAGAAAACCAGCACCACTTTCCAGCGACGTGGACGGCTCTCGCCTCGGCCACACCTACCTGCAGCAGGTAAACCCGAACCATGTAGACAAAGCTCAGGCCCAGCGTCACCACCCATCGCACGGCTGTGTACGGTGTCGACTTGTCCAGCCAGGACTGATAGACCTACGATGACAAGAGTGCATGTGTCACACAGACCCTCATGCCTCCCGCAAAGCGCACCTCCCCAATCTGCTTCAGGCCGTGCCGCTGAGCAATGCAGCGACGGCCAACCTCCAGTTTACTGGCAACAATTCAAGGCAGGTCCAATTCTTAAGCAAAAACAATACAGAACAATTTCTTTCTTTTTTTTTTTAATCCTCACCTGAGGACATTTTTGCATTTATCTTCAGATAGAGCGGGAGAGAGGAAGGAAGAGAGAAACATTGATGTGAGAGAGACACATCGAGTGGCTGCCACCCACATGACCCCAACCGGGGCCAAGGACAAACTGCAACTGAGGTACGTGCCCTCAGTGGGAACCGAACCCAGGACTCTCTGGTCCACGGGCCTATGCTCTAATCGCTGAGCAAAACCAGCCAGGGCCAGAACAATGTCTTACAGCAGACGGTCCTATAGCATCCATCAGAGGGCTCAGTATGGGGAGACCCTTCAGCCTGGAGACTGGCCCTGGGCAAGAGAACACACACTGGAGTCGCCACCTGCAGGCAGGGCTCCACCCACCTGCCCAAGGAGCCGTCCGAGCCCCGTGACATGCAGCATGTGCCACAGCGGCAGCAGAGTGCTGAAGGACTTGCATTTCATACACACACATGCATGTGTGTTGGTGTACACATGTGTAATTACTATATGTGTGTGGTCCAACTTTACTGTTGAAATTGTTTAATTTTAATTTTTAAGTTTTTCTTCTTTCTTCTTTTTTTTTTATCGTCACCCAAGAACAGTTTTGTATTTTATCTTCAGATAGAGCAGGAGGGAGAGAGGAAGGGAGAGAGAAACATCGATGTGAGAGAGACACATCGAGTGGTTGCCACCCACAGGACCCCAACTGGGGCCGGGGACAAACTGCAACCGAGGTACGTGTCCTAAGTGGGAACTGAACCCAGGACTCTCTGGTCCCCAGGCCGATGCTCTAACCACTGAGCAAAACCGGCCAGGGCTAATTTTTTGGTTTTAATTATGAAAGTTTTCAACCAGTCACAAAGTATAGAATGCGCCCTGACCGGTTTGGCTCAGCGGTTAGAGCGTCGGCCTGCCTGCGGTCCTGAGAGACCCGGGTTCGGTTCCCGCTAGGGGCGTGTACCTCGGTTGTAGTTTGTCCCCGGCCCTGGTCAGTTGTGCGGGTGGCAGCCACTCGATGTGTCCCTTTCACATCGATGTTTCTCTCTCTCTCTCTCTGTTCCTCTCTCTCCCCCCAACTGTACCTGAACAAAAAATGGAAAAATGTCCTCGGGTGAGAATAAAAAAAAAAAACAAAGTATAGAATGTATTACCCATCACCCAGCTTCAATAACTATCAAGTTTTTCAAATGTTTTCTTAATTTTAAAAGTTGATAGTCTTCTACGCAACTTCACTGAGTTTGACTTCTTCCCCTAAGACTGAAACTCACGGTGTTCGAGGACCGTGTGAGAACTGCCGGTCACTGCTGGCTCTCACGCCACAGGCTGGGTCCAGCCACCAGGTGCACACTGGGCAAAAGGGGACAGCGAGATCAGAGTAGGGACCACCGCTGTATCTGGGGAGCTAAGAATGGTTTTCACATTATTAAAGGTTGAAAAACCGCCCAGAAAACAAACGTGTGGCAAAGACTGTAAGTGGCCCCCAGGCCTAACCCATTTACGTCCGGCCCTCCTAGAAGACACTGTGAGCTCCCGGCCAAGGGAAAGCCGGTCCTGAAAGTGTCAACATTGAGGCACTGGGCATGTGGCACCTCACGCCCTGCGGCAATGTCCTGGTGAACAGCTTCCTGTTCAAACATCTGCACAGCACACCTACGAAAACACCAACCTGTCCGAGTCGTGTGAAGAATCTGTACACCACAGAAGGCTTCCCATGGACGGAATCTCCAACACTGTCACCTTCGGACATTCTGTAGCTGAGGAAAACACCAAACACTTTCAATCACAAAGTGGCCCAGGACCTAATCACTTCCCCAGCATTCAACATCCCATCCCCACTCCCTTCTGGGCGACTCGACCACAGTGCCCTGGAAAATGGAGCAGCAGGCGACATGCTTTGGTGGAGGCCAGGAAGGCACAGGACAGGCCAAGCAGCCCCTGGACCCACTTTTGCTGCTGCCATCTAGATCATACCCCTCTTGCTGGTCCCCAGGAGCTGCCGCTGGAGTCCTGGGACATGGTTCCGTGCCCACCTCCCTGGGACCGGCCCACAGCATGGGCTGCTGCACCCACGCCTGCCCCCACTCCCTAGACTCACTTGCCCAGCACGTCCTCCTGCCACTTCCTGGGCCCCAAAGCACCCCTCTTCTCTAGCCAGGCTGCCCTCCACGGTGCCAGCAACCAGCCAGGCATCTCCTGGTCCTCTCAGGGCCACATCCTCCACTCCACCCAGAGGAAAATGTCACATCCAACCCTCAGGCAGTCAGCTGTCTGTGCCCCAGTTCCTTATCGGTGAGTGGAGGTAATCCTATCTGCTCATGACTGTTTCAACATGCTGTTGTGATTCCCTGAGGAGTTAACCTGTGAGATCCCAGGTAACCCAGTGAGTGGGCATCATCACCCCATTTTACCAGAGAGGATTCGATCTTAGTTTAAGCCACTTGCCCAAGGTCAGAACCACCTCCTCCAACTGAGCAGGCCTCTGCCTGAACCTTGGAATGAGAAGGGCCCAGAGGACCAAGGTGCTTGCTGTTCCTAAGCTGGCGAAGACGCCAGGACAAAGATCACCTCTGCCCCCACCTCCGCACCAACCTGGTGCCAGGTTTATTTCAGGGCCCCTGCGCTGTGGGTGTGAGGGCTGTGTCCTCAACTGGAAAGCGGCGCTCGCTGACAGCAGTCCTTCCCATTCGGAGAGAACACCGAGACTGATGGGCTCTCCTGCTCACTGCGGGGAGCGCCTGCCCCTCTGCCCGAGCCCACACTTCCCAATCACAGCCGCCCCTTGAGCACTTGGGACATCTCTTTTTGAAATGGAGGTCAGCAGGCTGGTGGCGTGGTCCTAGGTCTCAAATGCAAATGCTTTCCAATTACAACTTCGATATTAAAATAACCGGAGCAGTCCCCCTATGCAAATCATCAAGTCTGTGTGACCAAGTGTAACTGTGCCTCCGTGACACCTTTTCCTGAAGCTGTCCTGTGCACGGGGCAGAGTTCTAAGAAGCACTCAGGAGGAGACCGAGAAATGCCCTTTGCTCCCATGGAGACGTGTAAACCAGAGACAAAGAGCTGAACAGAACAGGATTATAGCTCCCGGTCCCCCCATCTTTTCAGGAGGTGCAGCTTGAAATCCCACTGGGGAAAATTTTGTGTTTCAAAGGGAGCTACATTAGAACTTGTAACGGGACGGCTGGCCACCTGGTTCAGCCCAAAACCAGGCCAGCAGAAGCTACACCAGTGGTATTCTTCACCCCTGGGTTTCTTACAGATTTTCCCTTACTTTACTTTATGACCAAAGTATTTACCGTTACAGGTTTTTTTACTTGAATTAAGGAAATGTGTGATGTCAGAAAGCAACTACCTGACTGTCCCTGAAAGCATGTCCTCTAAGTAGAGGTGACTGGGACAACCTTCGGAAAGCACAGCGGCCAGGTTCGACGCTCTGACCAAGCACACACAGGAGAACTCGGCTCTGCGTCTCCATTAAACGCACTGTCAATAATAACATTAGGAACGTGAACTTTGGAGTCAAACAGGCCGCTTTTCGCTCTTCGGGTCGGGTTCTTTCACTTCCTAGTGGTGGACCGGGTGACGGTGCCAACACGCGCCCTTCAGCACGCAGCCGGCCCAGCCCCTCGCCGCCGCCCGGTGGAGGGGTTATCCGTGCCGGGCTGGTCCTGGACGCGGGCCACCAGCACCAGCTGCTCTGCCCTCGGCGGCCTGCCCTCTGCTCAGAGAGAACTCCACCCAGCCCCTCGGGTCACAGCACCTGCTTTCGGTCTGTGTAACCATCCCTCGCTCACTTCCTTCTGGCTCGTCGCTCTTCCCTCCACCTGAAGTGCAAGCTCCTCGTGGGGGGGCTTGTCTGGGCCGCTGCCGGGCCTGGCGCCGGGGACGGCCTGTGACCCAGCGCGGTGGGTGAATTAGCAGCTAGAAGTAGCTGCTTTACTCCAATCACACAAAAATATACAAACAAAAAAAAAAACAACAGAGGCCGAGCACCGCGCCTGAACCCGTGCGCGGGCGGGCGGGCGGGCCCAGCTTCCAGAGGCCGCCTCTCCGGGGAGGTCTGGCTCCCGCCACCTTTCGCTCACCTCGGGGTTCCCTCCCCCCCCGTGGGCCGGCGGCGCTGCTGCCTCCGCCGAAAGCCCTCGCAGACCCCGCGGGCTCCCCCTGCTCGGGGGCGGCGCCCCGGCCCAGCCTCGCTGCCCCGACTGGGGCCACCCTGCACTCGGCGGGAGCGAGTCCCGCCACCGGGCCCGCTCACTCCCGCGGCTCCCCTCGCACTCCGCTGCGCCGGGCACCAGCAGACCGAGCGGGCCGCGCTCGCTCCGGGAAACCGCCGGGGCTGGGCCCGCGTCCACGGAGGCCGAGGCCGGGGAACCGGGGGCCGTGCCACCGAGTGGGCGCTGCCACCAACGTGTCATCGTGAGCAAGTCGGCCGCGGCCGGACGCCTCCCAAAGGGCGCGACAGCCCGGACACCGGACGGAGCGGAGAGGACGCCCCTCGCCACCCGGGGCGGGCGACCAGCCCCTCCCAGGACGCGCAGCGGGACGGGCGGGGCCCATCACCCCGCCGACCCCGCGGCCCCGGCCCGGCCCCCGGCCGCCCGCCGGTACCTCGCGGCTCTGCAGCGGCCGAGCGCGGTCTCCGAGGGCCGCGGGAAGGAGGACGCGCGCAGGGGCCACGCCGGCGCTTCGCTCGGTCCGGGAAGGGGCAGGCGAGCACTTCCGCCCCGTACTGCGCGGCGCCGCCTCCGGGCCTCCAAGATGGACGCCGGGGCGGGGCCGAGAGCCTCCAACCATTTCCGCTTCCGGTGCGGGCGCCTTTTCTCGGCGGAAAGGACGTAAGCGGCGGAAATGCGCTATGCTGCGCAGGCGTAGACGCGTCCTCTGGCTCCGGGCCCGGACGACGCCGCTCCAGAGCTTGTTATCGCCCAAGGAACGGCCCCTCCGGACACGCCCCTAGCAACCAACGAGCCAATGGAGAAGAGCCTTAGTGGTTGCCAAGGGAACCCTCTAGCGGCAAGATGGCGGCCACCAGTCAAGAAAGCCGGAGCTCCCGCCTGCAGCGTCGGGACCCGCCCGGGCGGCCGCCGCAGAACGGTAACGGCTGCAGGCCCGGGTCGGGCCACAGGGAGGGGGCTCCGTCTGGGTAGGAGGGAGGTGGGCAGGGACTCGGGGCCGGAACCCGCGCCCCCCGATCCCGGCGGGGCTCCCCACGCGAACCTCCACGAGCCCCGGTGGCACCCGGAGCCCTGTCACCCCGGCCCTGCAAGGGGCCGCGCCTCCGTGTGTGCTGATGCCCCGCGGGGCGGGCGGGGGAGGGGCCCGGGGCCTGGACACCGAGCCGGGAGGGACCCGAGCCTGGGCTCGCGGTTCAGAGGTTTGATAGGAACTGGTCTTCGAGTTAAGGGTCTGGAGTGAACCCCAAGTCCACAACCACTCTTCAGGGTGAACCTGACCCCCGTTTTTGGCAGACGCAGGAGTCTGGTAACGCCCACACTTCCCTAGAACCGCTCCCCCAAGTGCCTGCCTACAAGGGGGCTGATGGAGGCGGGGTTGGTGCGCTCAGCAGCTGAGGGCCAGGAGCGGGGCTCTGTCCTGACCGACAGAGCAGTGCAGGCCGGCTTCCTCCCCCTCTGGGCCCTCACCTTCCGGCTAAGTAGGCTCAGCTCAAAGCCCCCTCTTTAGGGAGGCTCCCGACCCTCCCACTCACCGCTCCCCGCACCGCTGCGCCTCTCGAGGCCTCCCACTGGGCCTGCCTCTCCGCACTGACCATGTGCACGGAGAAAGGAGTGGGTGGGTGGACAGTGAGCAGGAAAAGTCCTGTCCCCAGACTGAAGCTTCAGGCAGCCGTGTTGGGGACTTCACAGGAGGTGACCGGCACAGACACCTTGGGAGCCCCCAGAGGGCGCTGCACGCTGTCCCTCAGTGTCCCCAGACCGCCCCCATCTGAGTGTGTTGGAGGTCAGCCAGATCACCTGTATCAGGGGCTCACCTCTGCACCTTTTTCTCCCCCCCATATTCAGGTTATGGCATCTACATATACCCTAATTCTTTCTTTCGATACGAAGGAGAATGGAGAGGAGGGAAGACCCACGGTAAGAAGCGTCTGGCAGCTGGCAGCCCATTTCCTCGGAAGCTTGGGGTGGTCAGGTGGCACTGGGTGCCAGAGGGACTGGGCCCTCATGCTGTCGCTGTTGTCCAGGAAACACCATTTCCTGTGGCGTGGGGGCTCCCCGGACAAGATGACTTCTCGGTCTGCCACCTTCTCAGAGGCAGGGAAACCGCAACTTGGAAATCCTCCCTGGAGTCTTGGTTCGTCTTTGCCCAAGTTAAAGTGACAGCAGTTGTCTTCATGATTTATTTCTATGAGAAAGGCTCACCCACTCCTGTAGAAAGTCTCAGACACAGAGGCAGTGTCAGTAAAAGTCATCTGGAGGCTTCCCCAGAGGCAGCACCCAGACAGTCCACAGCTCTGCTCACGTTTTGCCTGTGTGGGTTCTGCCAGCTCACACCCGCCCTCCGTTGGTTTTCTGCGGGAGATTCGGTCCTTTGCTGTTTTCTTCTAGGAGCTTTGTACCTGTTGGCTCCAGTATTTTCTATAATTTTAACCTTTTGACTTTTATTGTAGTGTTTTTGTCACACAGAGACGTCTCCCTTTTACTCAGATCTCCAGCTCTTCCTCCAGGCTGGGCGTGAGACTGGTACTTGAGACTTCTCAGAGCCTGGCCTACACTGAATGGATCCTTCTTTTTGAAATGCGTTCTCCAGTGTCACCTGTGTCCACAGACTGTCTCCTTCTGCCCCCGCACCGACGGGGGCGAGGTGCCCTTGTGTCCCTCGAGAGGAGGTGTAGGGGAGGGGTCTCCTCTGCACTTTCAGCGGGTCTGCAGTTACCCGGCCAGGACAGCAGGGTGCTTAGTCCTGTGTCAGGAACATTTTTCTTGGCCGGTGCATATGCGGGTGCTGGGCGGAGAAGGAGCCACACGCAGCGACCTGAGCACTTCGAAGCCCAGCTCTTCTCTCTGAAAAACAGCCGGCCACGTGCGGGCGCCCGTGATCACTCCTGACCGCTGTGTGACGTCACGTCCCAATTTCTTTCACCAGGCCATGGGAAACTGCTGTTTAAGGACGGAAGTTACTACGAAGGAGAGTTTGTGGACGGGGAGATCACAGGAGAAGGCTGCCGGTACTGGGCCGCGACAGGTCAGCTCCGGAGACGCGTGGCGACACGCTGACTCCCTTCTCGTAAACCATCTCCCTCTGGGTGCGGAAGGCACTTCCATCTGTACACTGGGGACCCTGGTTTCCTTGAGGCATCTTGTAACAGTAGGTGCCAGCCTGGAGCAGGGTGGCAACATGCTGCCCACAGCTTGGCCAGGGCTGTCTCCAGACCTTCAGACCCTCGTGGGCAAGGGCGGTAGTCAGTCCTTAGTGGAGAGAAGGCTCACCCCACAGACCCTGTGTATGTCGGTGCCCACCGAGGATCAGCAGACTTTGCAGGAACCAATAGGGCAGGTCCGGACCCACCTGGTCCTATGTTCCCTCATAAACCAGAGTCAGTAATAGACTGTTCTGAAATGGCCCTGCTGCCACCATTGCTCAGGGGACGGGCAGGGGACACGGGAAACAGCTCGGACCCTGAACGCTCATTTCCCCTCCTCCTCATCCATCCCAGGGAACACCTATTCTGGTCAGTTTGTTTTGGGAGAGCCGCAAGGCCACGGCGTCATGAAGTACGGAGCCGGAGGACTTTACGAAGGGGAGCTGTCCCACGGCGTGAGACAAGGTCTGGCATCAGCGGGACTCGGCGTGTTGACCAGGCACCAGGCACCCACTGACATTCTGCCCCAGTGGGCTGGGCGGGCTCGGGGGCCTGTGCTCTGACCAAGGTGCCTGTGTCCCCTGGGGTCCGGAGCCCGGCGCCAGCCTGACTGGAGGTGGGAAGGAGGTGACAGTGCTGCTCTCTGCCCCTGGAGCCGTGCCTGGCACAGCACCGTGTGTGCGGGGCCGTCTGTGACGCCGGCCGCTGCTGTGAGACAGGCCACCGAAAATCTAGTGGCTTGCAGTCCTGGGGTCAGCAGGCTGGCCTGGGCTCAGCTGGACAGGTCTTCTGGCCTCGAGCGGGGTCACCATACATATGGCTGCAGGCACGGTGGGACCAGGGCTGGTGGTCCCCAGGGTCCTCGCCAAGGCCTCAGGGCTCCCAGGGCCACTGCAAGCACCGTGGAGGCCTCAGCGCAGCCACGTCCTCACCCTGCTGCACAGAGCGAGACCACAGGCCACACTTGGGGGCTGGGGGCAGACCGTGCCCCAGGAGGGTGGGCGGTCGATGGGCATGGCGCAGAGCCAAAGGCTCACAGTTGCTAGAAGCCCAGCTGCCCCCAGAGGCACGCAGGGAAGTCACAGACGTGCAAACACCTGCTCACGTCAGGAGCAGGGGTGGCCTCACACTTCCGACTGTCCAGAGCCGTGGCTGCGGTCACCGGCTCACAGCGTCTCCTCTGCCTGTAGCCGGCCATCCAGTCCCGCTGCTGGTCCCCAAACGCACACGCCTGCACACAGTCAGGACCGCGTGGCAGCGGCACCCCGCAGACAGCAGGGCGCTCTGCCTCCGCGTGGGTCTCAGGCCCTCACTCCGGCGCTTCCACCCACACTGTGGCCGCCAGCACCGTCCCAACCGCACACTCCATCCCCTGAAGGGCCGGCTCCTGGGCTCGGGTGCTGGGTCCTGTGGGTCCTGCCTTGTCCTGGCCACCTTCCTGTCCAGAGGCTCCACCTGCAGCCGGCGCAGGGTGACACTGGCCTCTCCACTCCCAGGACACGGCTGTCTGGTGGACCAGGACGGACACGTGTACCAGGGGTCATTCCACAACAACAAGCGGCACGGCCAAGGGCACGCGGCCTTTCGGTGAGTGTGGCCGAGGCCTGACCCCAGCCCAGGGCCCATCATCACAGCCAACTGTGGGGGGAGATTCTGCACTTGTCCGCGGTCACCGCAGTTGGCTGTCGGTGTGTTTAGTAGGAGAACATTGGACCCCCAGCAGAATACCTCTGGGGACGGGAGAGTGGGGTGCGGCCTGCAGAGGCCTCTTGCGCCCCCGCCATGGGCTGGACACTAGGCCTCTCCAATTCCCGGGTCACTCACTCACCCCGAACCCGGCCCTGGGGATTTGCAGGCTCGCCTCCCCCTTTTCTCCCCTTCGGCCTCTCCCAGTCCTGCACCCCTGAGGGCCCGGGGCCTCGTGCTCGTCAGGGCTGGCGGCTGTCCTCGAGCCCCCGAGCGCCCAGCCTGCTCCCCTCGGCAGCCTGGCCCCCCACCACAGCAGCTTGGGCCGTCTGCTCGGGGCCTGTTTCTGCCTCGGTCCCCATGGCGTGTGCTGAGCCCAGTCGGAGGGGCTGGTCTGAGTCAGGGCTGCCACCGCACTCCGGGCCTGAGAGCAGCCACGTCTGTCCCTCAGGAACGGCGATGAGTACCGTGGCGACTGGGTTCGGGACCAGCGGCAGGGCCACGGCGTGCTGCGCTTCGCGGATGGCTCCACCTACGAGGTGCGGGGCCTGGGTGCTGGGCGGCCTCCTCACGGGCGGGTGGCCACCGTCCCCACTGCACTGGGGGAGCTGGCAGGCCAGGTGCTCCCCCGTCCGGTCCGCTTCCTGAGCCCCCGCAGCCCCCCACCGTCCCCACTGCACTGGGGGAGCTTACAGGCCAGGTGCTCCCCCGTCCGGTCCACTTCCTGAGCCCCCACAGCCCCCCACCGTCGCCATGCGGGGCTGCCGCTTCTGCTCCGCTGGGCCTGGCTGCTCAGGAAGCATCTGACGAGCGAGGCCCTGGGCACAGATGCCTCTCGGTGGCCTGGAGCCGGCAGGCGCCCCATGCCCGGCGCTGTGCCCCTCACCCTCCTCCGGACGCCGCCAGAGGGTGTCTCCTCAGGTGCTCTGGGCTGCATGCGGGTGAAGAGGTTCAGGGGTATTGGGAGCCTCTCGGGCCACAGGGCCCGCCATTCCCTCTCCCTGACGCTGTCCCGTGTGTCTTGCGTGCTGGCTCTGCCCACGGCAGGGCGCCCACGCGTGCACCCGCAGCCCCGCCAGCCCTGCAGAGCGGCTGAGACCTGAGGGGTGGTGAGGGGCTGCACCTTGAGGGCCGCGGGGAGAGCGCCGCAGGCAGCCGGAGGGGCGGGCAGGCGGCTGCGCTGGGGACCCCCGGAGGTCCCGGCAGAGTGACAGGGCCCTGGGCCCCCGCGGACTGGAAGCAGGGAGCTGGTGGTCTGACCGCTGGGCGGGACGGCCCCTCAGATTATTCTGAGTCCTGTGGTCAGCAGGACAGGTGCCGGTGACCCGCTTGGGGTGCACTGCCGTTGGGGGTTTGGAGGGCGAGGTGCTGGCCTGTTGGCAGACATCGCGTGGACGTGAGGGAACTGAGGCAGCACCTGAGCTGGGCGGTGGTGGTGCCTGTGCCCCCCAAAGCCACCGCGGGGCCATCCAGGAGTGTCGTCGGAGCTCTGGGCGGTGCGGTGGTGGCTGCTGTGCCCACAGGAGCTCGTCTCCTCTGTCTGAGGGGACGTCCATCAAGGCTCAGGGCCAGACATAGGGCTCGCCACGGACACCGCAAGCCCAGCACTGCCAGGGGACCGACCGCAGGGAGGCCCGGGCAGACCTTCCTCCGTGCTCCGCCACCCTGGGGTCGCTCAGGGGCGGGCTGGCCAGGGGTTGGGTCGAGGGTCGAGAGTGCCCCTCTTGAGTTGGTCACTTGTGTGAGCTCTCCGTGCACCAGTCTCCCAACACCTTGCAGGAAGGGCTGTCGCTCCGTAGACAGGAAACGAGGCACAGAGGGCCCCAAGGCTCCCACGCAGGGAGTGAGTGCTGGAGCCGCCTCCAGCCGCTCCCAGGCCCCCGATGCCGGGCTGCGGGCACCACTGGGGTGCTGTTGCCGGCATGCAGGCCAGGCAGCCCCTCAGGGCTGGACAGGGCTGGCTGAGAGCTAGGCCTTCCGGAGGTGATGAAAAGCTGTGTCCCCAAAGGCCTCTGGGCCACCTCAGAGCCTAACTGCGGGCTGTGGCTGCCCCTGGGCATTGTGGTCTGGGCGCTGTTGGGCCCCACTCGGGTCTCCCCTGCAAACTGGCTCAGCTGCCAGGCCGGGGTGTGGGATGGGCCCCTGCATATGCCAGGCTTACGCGGTGCCTGCCACCTGCCCGCTTGCCACCAGGGGGCGGCCCAGCCCTGCCAGTAGCCGTGGCTCCACCTTGACGCCAGGGCTGGACGTGGGCTGGGGTGCCCTGGGCTGCAGCCCCAGGATCCCGCAGGCCCTGGAGGGAGGCAGCAGTGTCCTTGGCGTGGGGCACCCTCCAGATGAGCGTCCCTCCTGGCGGAAGCTTGGTCTCCCCTCAGGCTCCCGAGGCTCCAACACTGCCCACGTTTCTCCCTGCTCGGCAACACCCCTTCCAGAGCCCGTTCCTCCGGAGCCTCGTGCTCAGGACAGCAGGTGACAGGGCTGCAGCCCAAGGCGGGACCCCTGTCCCAGGGTTGCGTGGTGCCCGGCCAGTGTCCACATGGGCAGCCCCGGCCTTAGCCCGCGGGTCCTGCCAGCAGGCGGGGCCGGGACTGAGCAGCTGCCTCGCCACATCACAGACGCGGCCAGGGGGCCCACCTGGCACAGTCCGGGAGGCCGCGCTGGCTCAGTGCCTGCACTCGGCCCCAGCACCCTCCAAGGTGGACTCGGGGCGAGCGGAAAGGCCAGTCCAGCCTCCGGGCCCAGCACTGTGCCCAGGCCCGTTTCCGGCCACCAGGACCCTTCACCCTTCCTGTGTGAGACAGGAGCCCCCTCTGTCACCGGGGTGAGCGGCAGGCAGAGGTCGTGTGGGCGGCTCGGGCTCGCTGCGTGGACTCAGCACAGCCGTCTTCTGTACCCCGTCTCCGCGCTGTGGGGGTGCCTCCTGGGCCCAACTCTGACCTCTGGGTGTGAAAGGTCACCGGCCAGCATGGAGCCACGAGAGGGAGATGGGCCCCGAAGTGCGGGTCCCCGGGGGCCGCTGTTCCCTGGGTTCCCCTGAACACAGTTCTGACCCTGTTTAAACTGTGAGTGTGAGTGAGGCACGTGCCCCTGGCAGGAGCCGGCCCAGGACTCTGGTTCGCAGGCTGACGCTCAGCCGCTGAGCCAGACCGGCCAGGGCTGTTCAAACGTTTTTGTTGCAAAATACACATGACGTGAAATTCATCGTTTGACTCTCGAGTGCGCAGTTAGTGACGCTAAGTGTGTTCACACTGTTGGGGGACCAGCAGCCCGCCTGGTGGAGGGAGGTGGCCAAGCCGGTGGGGAACCTCGGCCAGTGTGACTGGGGTGTGGCTCCCGGCGGGGCTCCCCGCATGCTGGCTGCGTGCCGCTCGGCTTTCCCGGGGGCGTGCGGGGCGGCACCCCTGCTCGGGGCACAGAGCCGGGGGAGGCCTACACACTTTACCCGCCAGCCCCAGCCCCCTGCTCCTCACCTGCGTCTGCAGACACCAGGGCCTCTGTGCCTCTGTCACCATCCTCGGCCAGGAGGCCCCGTCCAGAGGCACACAGCACGGGCGGGGAGAAGCAGCTGGGCTGGTTCGGCTGTGCGTGGGAGACGGGTCTGGGCGGCCCAGACATCGTGGGACCAGTGCTCGGCCCACGCTCCCTGTGGGGCTCTGTGGCGGCCGTCACCAGACAGGACGGCAGTTGTGTTCGCATCAGTGAAACTCGTCACAGATCCCACTTTAAGTCGGAGGAACCTCCAACACCCCGGACTCTGCTGGCGACTGGGACGTGCCTGTGGAGACAGGGTGTGGGCCCCGCTCTCGTGCCCCCGACATGCCCGGAAGTGGGGGCCCCAGCCCTGGACAGTCGCAGGGCCAGGCAGGTGACCAGGCCCTGGGCCACCCTGCCTGTGAGCCTGTGATCTCAGAGTCCCCCTCGGGCCCTGGGTCTGTAACAGCAGGGGAGCCACCCCCTGCAGGGGACAGGCCCTGGGCTGGCACGCATGGCCCAGGTGCAGCCCCAGGTCTGCCAGGGGTCACAGGCACGGAAGAGCGCCTCGGCCGGCAGGGAGCTGCCCGAGAGGAGCACCGAGCTCTTCGTTCCCAGTTCACTCAGACGCATTTGGGGCGCCCCGCGCCCCTTCCCCACGTGTGGAGGCCAAGGGCCATCACAGAGGCCAGCAGCGGGATCTGGACCGTCCAGCCACGCCCACACCAAGAGCCCCGCGGAGCCCGTGTCGGGGAGGCAGCAGGCACACCTCGCTGGCCAAACCTTCCCCACGCTGGACCCCACTGTCCGCTTTATCTGCAGTGTAGACAGGCCCCAGTAGCCTCCCGCGCTGGCCACCAGCCGTCCCCTCCGCCTGTGTCATGCCTGCCTCACCCAGGCAGGGCGGAGGGACAGCAGTGATGTGTCCGTCCCGTCCGGTCCGTGCTCTGTGAGGAGCTCCCACACCACGGGGCCCACCTCCTCGCTGAGATACGTTCGTCCTGTTCCTCACGTCTGTTCACATTTGGGCACGTGCCCCATAGCTGGGGAAGGGCGGTTTCCAGGTGCGGCCTGCACCGTGGACGAGGGGTCCACGCTGCCGTGACGCCCCTCGCTGGCGTGTCCTGCGAGTGCTGCACTGGAGCCAGGACTGCGCTCGGCCAGCCTGCGCATGGCTCCGCCCAGCCCTCGGTGTGTCGGTGGCTCTGTGGCCTGGCGGGCACACTGACCCAGTTTGCACCCTCGCTCGTCGGGCAACTTCCCATCAGCCCTGCTGGAGCCCTGAGCCCCGCGCCCTGCGGGCTGCCCCCCGAGGCTCTGACCCACTCCCAGCCCTCCTTCCTCCACCGAGGGTGAGCAGAGAGGAGGTGGCCAGTCCATGGTCGTTGGAGCCCCGTCCTCCTCATGGAGCCGTACCAGGGGTGTCGTCCTGCTCGAGGGAGCTTGCCTCCCATCGGGGGGCACAGGCATGACCCTGACCCAGGGAAGGGAGCTGCAGGACTTGCCCAGAACTGAGGGAGTGAGGGGACCTCCCGGAGGGAGGGAAGCACCCAGCAGCTTCTGCACCAGCAAAGGTTACCCACCACCTGCCAGCAAATAGGAACTGGGGTGCTGTGCCCGCCCGGGGCTGTCCCCACCCTGACCCAGGGACAGCCCCCGCCTCACGCACACGCGGATGCCCACACACGACACCCACGCAGACACGTGTGCAGTGCCCATCCTGGCAGCCCTACGAACCCGTAGATGCTGCTGGAGGCTGGCACCAGGGACAGGCAGCCCTCTGCGACTGCTGGGTGGGCTCCTCCTCGCCCCATCAGCCCCGGAGGGGAGCACAGCGCCCCGGGGGGGTGGCTGCAGTCCCGGGGGAGCCCATGCATCTCAGGGGACGTGGGTGAACCACCCGCACGCCTGCACGCCTGGCACTGAGCATTCCAGACGCAGCTGGTGCGTGGGCTCGGGAGGTGCCAGCCGTCACGGCTGACTCAGCTCTCTGACCCTGCAGCTCCTGGGCCACCAGGCCTCCTGTGGGGCCAGCCACACCTCTGCCCACCTGGCACCTGCGGCTGGCTGCCAGCCCCTCCCGCAGCCGTGAGCTGTTGTTTCTCAGCCGCTGCCAGGCACCCACAGAGCTGCCCGTGGTCTGGCGCCCCAGCTTGGAGGCTGAGCTGCTGAGCTGGGGCTGGAGGCCTCTCTCAACGTGGTCTAGCTGCCCAGCTCCTGGTACCCAGTGCCTGCCTCTTCCAGACAGCCTGTGGAAAGTGCTTTCCCGGGGTTTTGGGGTGTCTGAGCTCTTTAGGGCTGCAGGCTGCAGGGGCCAGTCGCACAGGCCCGCCTGCACCAGCCCCTCCTGGGCCGGAGAGAAGTTGAGCATCTGGAGCTGGAGCCCGGCCTCGGCCACGCTCCTCCACTGTGTTTCTTCCCCAAGCGTGCAATTCACGTCCTGGAGACTGGGGTCCCCTGTGGGCAGCACCCCGGCTGCGCCCCGCGGAGTGCTGAGCCTCTGGGCCCCTTGGAGGGCCAGGCAGGAACCAGGGCCTCGTCAGTTTCTGCAAAAGGGGAACTAGGCCTGAACCCGCCAGCTACATTTCTCCTGACGATGACTAATCCGCAATCAGAAGCCACTGCAACCTTGAAACGTCCGCAGGAATGACCTTCCTGCTGCCCCTCTGCTGTGTGCCCTGAGCGCGCGCGGCGGGGGAGCCGCCTGGGGAGCAGCCAGCCGGTCTCCGCGTGCACGCTGGCGGTGTGGTTCCCGCGGGTCTTCATTGGCCTCCTCGTTATCGAGGACAGATGCTCCCGGCCCCGGGGCCCTGGCTCCTGCAGGTTCGGGCGTCTGTCCCTGGAAGGACCCTCGTGCTGGAAGTGCCCTCTGAGCGTGTTCTGTGTGCGGTCCCGTGTGCGCCGTTTGCCCAAACTTCCTGGCTGCGTAAAGCAGAGGGAAATGCGTTTTGCTGGCAGTTGGGCCACATTCAAAGGCAGGGCAGTTTCTCGCCCTCAGGATGGCGTGGATTCCGGCGGCCCTGGGACCTGGGGCTTGGGGACGAGGGGCGCGGCTGCCACCGGGCGGCACTCATCCGGGCTGTTCTCCGCAGGGACAGTGGCACAGCGGCGTCTTCAGTGGCCTGGGCAGCATGGCCCACTGCTCTGGGGTCGTCTACAGGGGACTGTGGGTCAACGGCCACCCGGTGGGTAGGTGCCCCCCAACCTTCCCCCAGGCCTCACCAGGTCCTTTGGCGAGGTCCTGCAGGTCCTCCCATGACCCTGCACTCACGTACCCGGCCTGGTGGGTCGCTGGCAACTCCAGGAGCCCTCAGCCCGTGCTCCCCCCCGCCTTGTGCTGTGTGAGGCTGTCACTTGGGGGGCAGACCCCAGCGGGTCCTGGCACAGGGGACCCACCCACACCAAGTGGCAGACTCTGACACTGGAGATGCAGGCCCGAGTCTGACAGCAGAGGGGTAGGTGGGCCGGTCCATCCAGTGTGATCCCAACCGAGCGGCCGCTCCCCCAGCTCGGGGCAGACTCTGTGGCCCCTGAGTGCAGTCCGTCAGTCCCGAGAGAACGGCTGCAGGTCGTCACAGCCAACCTCGGAACGGCGGCACTGTCCGTCTCAGTGACAGCTGGGGCCACTTTGCTGACGGGCAGCCGGCTGGGGACCCGGCCTGTGCAGTCCTGGGTGTGCAGCCTGCAGGCAGAGCCCCTCCCGGGGCAGGGAAGCCGAAGGGAGAGGGCTTGCTGGGGTTGGGACCCACACCCGCGGCTCCCTCAGACACACGCAGGTGGCATGCGGGTGGCACAGCACCCAGTCACCCCGCCTCTGCTCTCCCCCAGCACAAGCCACGAGGATTGTGATTTTGGGCCCAGAGGTGATGGACGTGGCCCACGGCTCTTCCTTCACGGTGGGCGTCCAGCTGCAGCAGGACGACGGGACAGTGGCCGAGAGTAAGCATCCCCAAGATGGTGGCTGACCTTTCCAGAGGAACAGACAGGGGTCAGGTGTCAGGTTCCCAAGCCTGAAGCCACGTGTGTGAATGGGCACGTGTGAGCATGCATGTGAGCACATGTGAGCGTGTGAGCATGCATGCGAGCACATGTGAGCACGTGTGAGCTTGCGTGCTCTGTGTGCCCGTGTGCACCGCGGTTGTCACGCAGCTCACAGAAGGAGAGGATGATGACCGCGGCTCTGCGTGCACCAGCGTGCGTCTGCGTGGGCCAGTCTCAGCCTGAGAGGAGAGGTCCTCGTCCTCCGGGGGTAATCAAGCAAGGACACACTTCCACCTGTCTGGGCTGCTCCTTAAGTGACCCGCTCAGCCCTGTGGCGGTGCAGGGATGAACAGGCCGACTTCCACAGCCCTTCCCACCGGGCGTGCGTGCCCACAGAAAGGCACCCCCCCATCACCAGAGACCGTGGGAGCAGGACCCCGGCTAATAAATGCACAAGATCCCCGGTGCACAGCGACTCGCCTTCGCTCAGCGGGCTTCAGAGAGGACGCTGCAAGGTGCAGTGTGCGCCCCGTAGATTCAGTCACGATCGGGTTATTTCAACAACTTTGTTGCGATATTATTTATATACCACAAAATTCGTCTGTATTAGCAATTCCATGATTTTAGTAAATTTATAGTCGGACAACCACCACCACACCACAGTGCCAACTGAGAGTTTCCTTCACCCAGAAAGACCCCTCAACCCACCACCGCCCGTCCACTGCTCAGCCCCACAAGGCCAGAGCCGTCCCACTCTGTGGACCTTCCTCCCCTGGGCATTTCCTGGGAGTCGTGCGGGGGGTGTCTCTGCTGTCCTGCGTCCACTCACACCATTTCCGGATCGCCACACTGCTGCACCTGTGGGCCCCCTTTCCTGCCCCGCCCAGTGGTCTTCTGTCACGTCCACACCCCACGCCTGTCACCCGCCCACCGCTGACAGACCACCGGCTTGTTCGCACTGTTCGGCTCCTTTAACAGGGCTGCCGGGAAAACTCCTGTGGGTGCGTGAGTTCCTTTAATACCCGTGGGCAGGGTTGCTGGAGCGCACGGTATGTTATGTTTGAACTTCTAAGGAGCTGCCAGAGTGCTGTCCGAAAGGCTGCACTGGTTTCTGGTCCCACCGACAGCGTGAGGCCTGACTCCACTCCACAGACAGCGCTCTTCACGGGCACCATCCCGAAGGTGTGCGTGGCATCCGCGTTGTCTGTGACACACGGGCCCGTTCAGGTCCTCTCATCCCTCTCATCTAAGTTGCCAGGTGTATCACATAAGCCTGTTCATGCCCCTTTGATGCAGTGATATCACCTCTCTTGTTTCCAGTGTGAATTATTGTCTTCTTCTCTTTCTGACTCCTCTGGCTAGAGGTTATCAATTTCACTGATAAGCTACCAACTTTTTGTTTTCTGTTGTCTATTTTATCAGTTCTTATTTTGGCCTTACTAATTTCCTTGCTTCTCCTTACTATGGATTTAATTTAACGTCCTTTCTCTAGTTCTTAAGGTGGAAAGCAAGATTATTTCAGACCTTTTCTAGTATAGGAGTTTATTGCTACAAATTTCCCTCTAGGCACTGCTTTAGCTGCATCCTGCAAATTTCCTATCTTGTGCTTTCATTTCCATTCCATTCAAAATACTTTCTGATGTCTTACTGGACCCATGAGTAAGTTAGAAACATATTGTTTCATTTCCCAAAGATCTTTCTAATAATAATTTCTCATTTAACTCCATGTGGTAAGAGTCATACTTTGTGAATCTTGAACCCTTTTAAATTTATCAAGACCTGTTGTATGGCCCAGAATATGTATGGTCTGTCTGGGGACATGTTCTGTGAGCACTGAGAATATTCTTTGGTTTGGAATATTCTTTAAAAGTCAATCGGGCGTGTTTTGTTGCCGTTGTTGCTCGAGTTTGCTACCCCTTGCTGAGTTTGTGTCTGCCTGTTCTATCCATTATAGACATAATTGATTATTATTTATAGATTATAATTGTGGGGGGGTGTATTTCTGCTTTCATTTCTATCAACTGTTGCTTCGTTACCTCGATGCTCTGGAGGAACATAAGCATGTAGGATTTTTATGCCATGTAATGACTTGACTCCTTATCATTGTGAAATCGCCTTTATCCCCAGTGGTTGTCTTGGCTCAGCCGTCTGCTTCCTGTGGTGTCGACACAGCCACCGAGCTTTCCCTTGTCTGGTCTCAGCATCTCCGTCCTTTCCCTCAACCTGTTTGTGTCTTTATGTTTACTTTTGTTTGTTTGATTAAACACGTTTTTATTGGTGCCGGGCTGGGAGGCGCAGGGACGCAGAGAGGTGCGGAGAGCTCGGGTGGGACGTGGCCGGGCCGGGCCAGGCTGAGGGTGCTCCTCCGCTGCTCTGAGCCCTCCTGCCCCTGGCACCGAGTCTCTCTCTCCTCCTGGAAGGTGAGGACGGCCGGGTTCTGAAGATCTCAGCGGGCGTCAGGTCCGTGCAGCTGCCAGCCCGCTCGGAGGTCAGCTTCTTCAGAGTGGACGAGGACAGACAGGAGGCGCCCATCCAGACCCCGCTGTGAGCACAGGTGCCGGGGCAGGGAAGGGCTTCCTCAGCTGGAGGGGACGCCCCACGCTGCTGCACCTGGGCCTCCCCGCGCGGCCCCCAGCCCTGGACACGCAGCCACCAGAGACATCCACTCAGTCTAGCAGAGGGGAAGCAGAACTCCTCGGACACCCAGTGGGGCTGCCCCCCATCGTGTGGTCTCAGGTGGTCCCCAGTGATCCCCCCCCCGGGATGGCCCCGGGCCACCGTGTCCCCCACAGCCAGGAGTCAGCCAACTGGTGCCGAGCTGAGCCCAGCCTGTGTTCCCTTCGCAGTGGGTTCGAGTGCATCACCTACCCGTTATTGAGCCCCACGTCCAGAGACCTGGAGCCCAGAGCTGCCCTGGGACATGCCGGGGCCCACTCACTGCCCCCCGAGGGGGACCTGGGGGCGGCGCTGACACCGGACACCTTGCATGGCCAGGGTGAGCCCCCCGGCCGTCTGCCTGGTGAGTGGAGTTCACCGAGTGGTCAGAGGTGGGCAGTGTGTTGGGAATAGCAGGTGCCCAGAACCTGGGCACAGTGAGCAGGGCGACCGGACGTCCGGGGGCGGTGCCCAGGCCCAGCAGACAGGACCGTCCTGGCCGGTTGCCCTGCGCCGGGTGAGCTGGCAGGCTGACTGTGCACCCTGGGCGTCCAGGCCCTTTCCCCGCACACCCAGCGCCCACGGTGGGGTGAGCAGTCCTGGCGCCGCGTGAACGCAGCACGGGGCCCTTCGCTCCTCCTCACTCCCGCAGTCTGGTGGTGGCCGCAGCCCTGGGCGGTGGTCTCAGGGCTGCTTCTGGGTCTGTGAGAAGGGGCTGGCCTGGAGGGGCTTGCGGTCAGCCTGGACAGGACATGGGTCGCCCCAGCGTGACGCCCACCCTGTGGCCCCGCCCCGGTGTCCCGGCTGCCTGCGCGGCCTGCAGCCCTAATGGTTTTGCACGCTCGCCTGGTTTTCTGGCTGAGCCCTGTCCCGCCGGGCCAGCATCTCTATGTGGACTTGGCTCCCGGCTGCCCTGGAGATGTGGCCCCGGAGCCCTGTGCCCACCAGACAGGCAGGCACCACCAACTTCACCACAGCTGACCCGGGATTAGCCGGGCTGCTGGAGTGCCACTGCCGCCTCCCGGGCTGGGGGTACAGAGCCCTCAGCGCCCCCACTGCCCCTCAGCGCCCCTCACGCGCAAATGCACCCAGCTCCTAGCAGGGAACATGAGTTGGTGGAGGCATCCCAGCCATGCCTTGTTTGGGGGCCACCTGGGCCCCTGTGCTGTCCCATGGAAGCATGGCTGCCCCCAAAACCTTGGCGGGGAGCAGTGTGACTCAGTGAGCGGGCTCGGGGTCCCCATGGGCAGTTACACACACCCAGGCCTGGGGACCTTCATGCTCTCTCCTCGGCCTGTGAAGAGCCCCCAACCCCACAGTTAGGGTTCCACCCTGGACGCGTGGGGAGGGTCATGGGCAAAGCTAACGTTCTGTGACTGCACAGACGTCCAGACTGACCCTGACAGAGGGAAGGACATGGGGCCTGTCCCTTCCCCAGGACGTTTCCTGGGGGGCAGCTGGTCCTGGGGAAACTTGGGGGGCCTGGCCCACGACCCCATCGTCTGCCCTCCCCTCAGCTTACAGAAGCAATTTCAGTGGCCTCATGAGCAGGTCTCATGTTTCTGCGTAAAAACACTGGTGTGCCCCGCCTCCTGCTCGAGGGGTTCAGGCCAATGGCCCAGGAGACCAGGCCCAGACCTGGGCTGTACTACTCGGCGCCACCGGTGCCTCCCGGCAGGGCCCTGGCTTTGGCAGCACGGGGTGTCTGGCCACAGGAGGGGGGGGCATGGTTCTGTTCCTGTGACACCCGTTCAGCATCCCAGCTGCCGCTGAAATCCTGGCCCCGTGGAGGCCGCGTGGGGCCCTGGTCCTGCCCCAGGTGCATCTGGGACCTAGTGGGCGTGGCTGTTTCTCCACCATCTCCTGCCTGCACCTCCCTGGGCCTCACTTTTCCTTTTCTGTAAAGTGAGGGTACAACAGCATCTGATCCAGGACTGCTGACCGGGCACCCCACTGCGCTGTCCCCTCCTGCCCCCATCACGGCAGGGGGTGGGCAGGAAGGGGCCCCTCTCCACTCTTTCTTCTAAAACTGGCATTTCCCTTGTGGGACAGTTCACCCCGAATGTTCTGCAGGACTAGCCACTCCAGCTGAACCAGGGAGCCCCTCTGTGGACATACATCTCACCTCAAAGTCCAGAGGCGGGGGCAGGCCTCCCCGATCACCAGGCAGCCCCTGGCCCTGGGGGGCTGCAGGAGCACCAGCCGTCACACCCCTGTCCCCGCTAGCGGAGGGGAAGCCTGAGGCACTCGGGAGCTCCGGCACCACACCTCGCCAGGCCACAGGGAGACGGAACGCCATTGCCATCTGCACCCTGGTTCTGGTCCTGAGAAGGGAGAGCAGGGGCTCCGTGTCCAGCAGCCTCTCCACCAAGTGCTCTGATTCAGATGAGCAGCCCATTGTCAGGCGGCGCCTGGGCCCCGCTGGGAGCGCAGGGGTTGGGGAGCCCCACCAGGCGCGGCGCCTCTCCCTCCAACCCGAGGGAGATGTCCCAGTGGGCCGTGGAGGTGCTCGGGTCTCAGACCAGCAGCGGGGAGTGTGGGAGATGGCTGCCGTCCTGCCAGTGGGGCGTCCGGCTCATGAGGGTCCCAGGGAGCGGGGCCCACCAGATGGCCAGGGCCAGTGCCAAGTGCCGGGGGTGAGGAGCTGGTGCTCCACACCACCACAGGGTCACTCGAGGACGAGAAGAGGCCCTCATCCGCCACCCTGGCCCTGGATGCTCTCACACTGCAGGTCCTGAGCAGGTGGGTGGAGGCAGAGCCACGGGTCTGTTCCGAGTGGTCGTCCTCGGCGTCCCAGCTGGACGGGAGGTCAGCACCGGAGCACGGCGGGGCTGCCTGATGAGTGGCATGTGCAGCCAATGTGCAGCCACCCCTGGGAGCACCACCTGGAAGTAGCACCTGTGCCACAGGTGCTCTGGCCGCCCCTGTGAGCAGCTGTGCCAGGAGACGCCGGAAGGAGGCTCCAGCCACCTCGAGGGCCAAGCGTGCACGGCTCACAGCCTCACATCTGAAGTCACTGCCTGTGTTTCCACGTCTCTGCGTGTTCTCGAGACACGTGCCACAGCTGGGGTCTGCCACTCAGCGCCCCTCCCCCGGCACCCCCAGCTCTCTCTGGGTGGAAGGAGGCATGGCCCCTTGCATGCTTCCAAACCTGGAGTGTGGAACCCGACTCCTTGCACAGAGGAGGGGAGCCCCGAAGACCACCCACCCACTGGGCCAGGCCTCTGGGTCTCAGCCCCGCCCCCACCACTCAGGAGCTGGCTCTCACCCCACTCCCACTGGGACCAGGTTCTCGGCTCAGAGTCCTTCCTCCCTATCCGATAGGCAATTAAGAAAATAAACCCTCTAAAAACTCGGCTTCCCATATACCTTGTTCATGGATTGGAAGAATTAACATCATTAAAATGCCTATACTACCCAAAGCAATCTATAGATTCAATGCAATCCTCATTAAAATGTCAATGACATTATTTCACAGAACTGGAACATATGCTCCAAAAGTTTATATGGAACCAAAAAAGACCCCAAATAGCCACAGCAATCTTGAGAAAGAAGAACAAAGTGGGAAGGATCACAATACTGGATATCAGGTTATACTACAAAGCTACTGTAATCAAAACAGGCTGGTACTGGCACAAGATCAGGCATATAGCTCAAAGGAACAGAACAGAGAACCTGAAAATGGACCCAAGACATTATGCTCAATTAATATTTGACAAAGGTGGCAAGAGCATACAGTGGAGTACAGACAGCCTCTTTAATAAATGGTTGGGAAAATTGGACAGCTACATGCAAAAAAATGAAGCTAAACCACCAACTTACACCATACACAAGAATGAACTCAAAATGGATAAAAGACTTAAATGTGACTGGTGAGTCCATAAAAATCCTAAAAGAAAATGTAGGCAACAAAATGTCAGACATCACACACAGCAGAATATTCACTGATACAACGCCTAAGGCAAGAGAAACAAAGAAAAAAAATGAACACATAGGACTATATCAACCTAAAAAGCTTCTGCACAGCAAAAGAAACAACCATCAAAATGGAAAGGGAACCCACTGTATGGGAGAGCATCATTGCCAATGATACGTCAGATAAGGGGTTAATTTCCAATATATAGAGAGTGCTCATACAACTCAACACAAGGAAGACAAAGAACCCAATTAAAAAATGGGCAGAGGACCTAAACAGACACCTGAAAAAATGCTCAACGTCACTAATCATCAGAGATGCCAATTAAAAGGAGTATGAGGTATCACCTCACACCTGCCAGAATGGCCGCCATCAACAAATCATCAAACAAGAGCTGACGAGGGTGTGGAGAAAAGGGGACTCTAGTACACTGCTGGTGGGAATGCAGACTGGTGCAGCCACTGTGGAAAACACTATGGTGTTACCTCAAAACATTAAAAATTGAACTGCCCTTTGATCCAGTGATCCCACTTCTAGGAATGTACCCTAAGAAGCCTGAAACACCAATCAGGAAGAATATATGTACCCCCATGTTCATAGCAGCACTGTTTACAGTCGCTAAGATCTGGAAACAGCCCAAGTGTCCATCAGTAGATGAATGGATAAAAAAGCAGTGGTACATGTACACAATGGAGTACTATGCAGCTGTAAGAAAGAAAGCTTTCTTACCCTTTGAGACGACATGGAGGGACCTGGAGAGCGTTTTGCTAAGCGAAATAAGCCAATCAGAGAAAGACACTTGATCTCACTTACTTGTGGAATAAAATGAACAAAACAGACCCAGAGACATAGAAAGAAGTAGGGTTCAGATGACAGACCTCAGAAGAGGGGGCAGGGAGGGAAGAGAGAAACCACAGAACTTATATGCGTCTTTGTGTGACCATGGACACAGACAGCAGTGCTGGGGGGTCAGGAGGAGGGTGTCTGCAGGGAAAAAGGCCCGTCCTGTTGCCGGGCGGTGTTTCGGTGGCTTGTTTCGGGACTTCCAAGGACACATATGCTTTTCATTGAGAAAAAAGACGACATCCTGAATGTGGACTGTTCCAGGGGTCCTGAACCCAACTTCGGTTCAATCCCAGCACCCAGCTTCTAGCAACAAAGCGCAATGACTTCATGTTCAAAAAGATGTTTATAGTTAGTCTCTTAACCTTTTGTAATTCCCACCAGCTTCAAACAGTGGCGCCTTTTCGTGTTAATTGTTGTCAGTGGGGTGCCTGCCGAGACCCCAGTAATGTGGGCCCGTTGAACCCTACCATCATGTGCGGAGAATTTCCAGAGAGACCTGGTGCGGCTGGCTGGGCCCCAGCGGCTGACACCCCCCTGCAAAGTGCATCCAGGACCCTGAGGCCCGTGGCGGGCAGAGGACCTTGGGCCACTTTCGACTTCTCCTAACGCACAAACCCTCCCGGGAGTGATTCCAGCTGGTCTGAGCGGCGCCCGGCAGAGGGGGTCAGAGAAGACGTCCCCGTAACTGTGCGATGATTTGGAAAACCAAGGTGCCCTTTGCCGATAAACCCATCCTGCCAATAAAACCGACTGACTGTGTCGCGGAGAAGGTGCGGGCATTTCGCTGCCTCTTGGGGTAATAACATGTTTTATACTAATTGTCTACAGTCAATGACGGCGGAGCCGCGTACGGGAGCCGTGTCTTTCCAGGGAGCTTTGTGTTTGAATGTCTTGTCCAGGAATCACCCCAAACAGAAGGCGTCCCAGAGAAGGGTAAAAGGCACCACATGGCTTTCAGGGCCAACACGGCACAGACCATGGGAATGAACTCAGATGTCGGGGTGTTAAGGGTGCGACTGCCTGGAGCCAGGCCAGAGGAGGAGGGGGGCCGCAGGGTCCCCAAGACCACACCTCTCACTGTCCCTGACACTGGGCTCTCCACCCTGCAGCTGCCCCTGCATTCTGGGGGCTCCAGGAGGGGAGGAGGAGCCCATCAGAGGGTGGGGGGAGGACAACCTGGGGTCCGATGGAGCCGGTCTGGGCCCCAGAGCACCTGCCTCCAGGTATCCTGTGGCCACGTGGCGTAGCCTGGGGCCGAAGCCGGGGAGCCTGGCGCTGCCGGGACCAGGCACATTCTGCCCCTCGGTGACAGCTCTTAGGTGACCGTTGGGTGAAGTTTCAAGGTTCTGGAGAAAGACGAGGGAGCAGGCGGGCACTTGGGGTTCCGTCTGCTGTGCTGGTGGGAGGTCCCTGGAAGAACCGGTGTCAGGTGGTGGAGACTGTGTCCATGTGGATGAACCTTTCAGAAGGTCACTGCTCACACACTGGGTACAAACCACCTTAGGAGGAGATGCCACTGGGGAGCCAGGCGCGCCTCCCGCACACAGGGCCACCGTGGGCTCCTCCTGCTGTCCCCTGGGGAACACGGAGAAGCCCGCTGCCTGCCGGGCTCCCCGCCGGGCCCTGGAGACCGGCCGACGTCCTCAGGGGCAGCCTGCTGTGCCCGCCCGGGGCTGGGGAGGCCGGTCCTGAGTCCCTCCTCAAGACCCACCTGGTGTGTCTGTCACCTCCAGACGGGCCGGCGATTGTCCCCACAGGGCCCGTAACTTCATCTCAGTCACCGAACGTGAAGAACACATTTAGGCCGTGGCTGGCTCTCTGCCTGGCGAAGCCCTGGGCCCAGGGCAGCCGTTGGGGTAGCGGCCCGGCCCCCGGAGCCTCGTTTATGGCCCAGTCCTCTCTGCCTGCTGCCGCGCGTCCTGCGCAGGTGACCAGGGGTCTAACTGAGTCGGCTGTGAGAAGTAATTAATTAATGGACGTTTCCCTCCCGCAGAGGTCATGCTGCCCGCTCCCCCTGGCCGGCTCCGTCCGGAGTCCCCTCCCCAGGGGCGGCGGTGACCTCTCTGTTTTGCTGATGAAGCTGCAGTTCCCATAATGAACAGACAGCAGGCTTCGGGGCGAGTCCGAGGGGGAGTGGGGCATCGCTCACCACGGGCTCCAGGCGTCCCGGCTGGGCAGCGCCCAGAGTGGGGCTGAGGCGGGTCCCCTGAGACCGTGGCGCCGGGGCCGAGCAGGCCTGTCCCTGCCCACCGGGGGGGGCCTGGCCACACACGTCACGCGTGCCTGGGGGCACCCCCCCCAGCTCTGTCCCCCGTCGGAACTCGGGCCCCACTTCCTCTGGGTGGAGCCTGCCATCAGCTCAGCCTTTTCTTTTCAGGGGTGAGCGCCCCCCGCGGGGCTGTGAGGGGGCAGGTGTGACTGGGGTGTGGCCGTGCTGCAGGCTGCCCCCGGCACAGGAGAGAGTTGGGGCTGTGGACTCCACGCTGGAGCCTGAGGGGTGGGGGCGCCGGGGCCAGGGCCTCAGAGGCTGGACCCCAAGATGGGGCCGTGGAGAGACCAGGACGGGGGCAGCATGCAGGGATCACCCACATCCTGGCCAAAGAGCCAGGGGGAGGGTTCTGTCGCGGAAACGGGGAGACCGAGCCCCCCCAGAGGTGTCAGCAGCACGGTCGGGGGGGGGCGGCAGGAGAGACGGGCCGGGAGCAAGGGGGTGCAGGGTGCTCTCACCAGGGTGGGCCACCATGCCCAGGACGCAGGACAGACCTTCAGAAACGCAGAGGAGCCTCGTGCTGACCGCCCGGGTGCTCAGGCAGGCGGCGCTCTGAGCGGACGCAGCCCTGACCGGCTGGCACTCGAGAGGCCCTGCTGGCACCCCCCCAGGAGACAGCGGCCCCACCACTGTGCCTCCTCCCGGCCTGACACCCCCCACCCTGCCAGTGCTCGGCACCACCTTCCACACTCGGGCCAGCCTCACACCTGCAGAGTGACCACGGGACAGAGGAGCCAGGAAGCCGCAGTCCAGTGCAGACCAGGAGGCAGCGCGGGGGGCACCCGAGGGGGTGGACAACAGAAGCAGTGGGAGGCACCGGGCGGGGTGGCCGTCGCTGGGAGAGGTGGTGAGAAGTACGTGGACCAACAGGTGGACCGCAGAAGGGTAGCCAGGCGTGCAGGCCCCTCAGCCAGCTGGCGGGCACGTCTGTGGAGAACGGTGCTCCGGGGCCGTGTCCGCGGGGGGCTGAGCTCTGGGGCGTGTCTGTGGGGGGCGGTGCTCCGGGGCCGTGTCCGCGGGGGGCTGAGCTCTGGGGCGTGTCTGTGGGGGATGGTGCTCCGGGGCGGTGTCCGCGGGGGGCTGAGCTTCGGGTTCGTGTCCGTGGGGGATGGTGTCTGTGGGGGATGGTGCTCCGGGTTCGTGTCTGCGGGGGGCGGTGCTCCGGGGCCGTGTCCGCGGGGGGCTGAGCTCTGGGGCGTGTCTGTGGGGGATGGTGCTCCGGGTTCGTGTCTGCGGGGGATGGTGCTCCGGGTTCGTGTCTGCGGGGGGCGGTGCTCCGGGGGCCGTGAACACACTTGCCTCCTGCTGGAGACCCAGCCCGAGGGAGCGGCCTGCAGCGGGCTGGCTGGGAGTCTGGTGACTTGCACACCAGACGCTTTTGCACCCTCTGGGCCACTGGACGTGGTGTGCGGAGAGCCCAGGTCTGGGACTGCTGCTGTTGGGAGTGGGCGGCCGCCGGGCTCTTCGCCGGGGCCCACACGTGCGGCCAGCTGGGCGGAGAGTGCAGAGTGGGCATCCGTACTGGCCTGGCTGTCGGCGGGAAGAGGTGCAAACTCCTCTGCCCTGGCCAGTGTGCTCAGCGGTGAGCGCGTCGGCTCGCGGACCAATGACTCGCGGGTTCGATGCCAGTCGAGGGCACGTGCCTCAGTTGCGGCTCGTCCCTGGCCCTGGTCGGGGTCCTGCGGGGGGCAGCCCGTGGATGTGTCCCTCCCCCATCGATGTTCCTCCCCCGCTCCCTCCCACTCTGTCTGAAGATAAATAGAAAAACATCCTCGGGAGAGGATTTAAAAAAACAAGTCAGGTCCTCCAAGCCCCAGTGAAGGCGCAGGCAGCTCGGTCCGTTGTGGCCCAGGACAGGGTGTGTGCGCGAGGCCGACGGGTCCGTCGTGGCCCAGGACAGTGTGTGTGCGCGAGGCCGACGGGTCCGTCGTGGCCCAGGACAGTGTGTGTGCGCGAGGCCGACGGACGGACAGCAGGCAGAGGACGTCCTGGCGGAGGGAGGAGCTCACTGTTCGTGACGCCACAGCCATGAGGCGAAGACCCCTCCGGAGCAGCGGTTCCCCACCTGTGATTCGGACGCACTCTGGTCCTGCCGCCATCTCTCCCTGCAGACGTGGGCTCGGGGAAGGGATGCTCGTGCCTGCGGCCCCAGGGCCCCGACCAGTGCGAGATGGCAGATGTCCGTCCACCCGCCCAGAGCCCCTGCAGACTGTTAGCCAGAGCGTCCAGCCAGCTCCCCAGGCGCGGCCGGTGCCGCTGCCCCCTCCCAGCCGTGTGGCGCGGACCCGGGACGGAGCAGGGGTCCTGTGTGTGTGCGTGTGTGTGAGGGTCTGGGGTGGCCCTGCACCAACCTCACATCAGTTAGCACCATCCAGTCTCAGCGGCTGGGGCTGCAGCCCATCTGCCCGCGGGCAGAGTCTGGGGGCGCCCCCCCAAAGCCAAGGTCCTTCACCCTCACGTCTTGGGGCCCCCGGGGGAGCAGGGTTCACGGTGGAGCGCCTGGCCCAGCCCTCCAACCTCGCGGACCCTGAGGGTTTTGGGTCCCCTGGGGGCTGTGCACCCACTCACATGGGTGCGGCCCGGTCATCCGCAGCCAGGACCCGGAACAGCCTCTGGTCACTGCGTCCAGAGAGGGCGCTGGGTTCTGCTGGTGGAGCCCGAGACTCTGACCGGGGCCTGTCCAGGGCTGTGGTAGGACCCCCGCCGTCCTGCCCCACCCCCTGGGCCACACACAGGGTTCTCTCTGGTCGGTTTCGTGACACTTAAAGGGACTTTCTGTCATTTTCCTGGGAAACCTCTCTGCTCAGCAGGGCGACAGTGGTCCTGTCTCCCCGGGGACTGCCGGCCAGCGCAGCGAGGCTGTGCCCAGTTTGTGGACGTCCGCCTCGGGCCACCCCCACCCGGGTACCACCCCGTCCCACTGCTGGACAGCCTGCACGAGGTAGGGCAGGGGACCCCACACGGCCAAATCCAGTGCGTGGGGGCTGGGGGGCTCCCGGGACACCTGAGCCCTCACCCTGCTCCCCGTAGGAGACTGACAGGCACAGAGGCAGCCTGGGCCCCGGGACAGAGACGCCCGCCCTGCAGGACCCACCCGGGGGCAGCAGGTAGGAGAGGCCCACCCACTCCACTCACAGGTGTAAGCAGCTGGGCCACCGGCTGGGGCCATCAGCCAGCGTCCCCAGCGTGCACATGCTCGGGCGGCACACCTGCCTCAGTTTCCCCAGCCTTCCGCACTGGCACCACAGGCCGCAGACGGCCCAGGGTGGCCAAGGCTTCTGTGGCCTGGGGAACGGGGATGCAGGTCTGCTGCTTCCGTGGGAGCCCAGGGCCCAGCCCAGCACCGAGGGGGCTCCCCAGGGGCAGGGCAGCGGGGGCGGGCAGAGGGCCTGCTTCCCGCAGGAGCCACACCTGTGGCCGTTCTGAGGGCGGGCGGGGCGGGGGCGCCGTGTCCTGGCGCCGTGTCCATTCTGCGGGCACCTCGGGCTGCCACGCGCAGGGGCCACAACCAGCCCGCCCAGCAGGGGAGACTGAGCCTGGTCCAGATCGGTTGGATTTTCACCTGACACATCAGAGGGGCCGACAGTCGCCTGTGGGGAGGCACAGAGACCCTGCGGCTGCTTCTCAGAGACACACCCTCCGTCTCCGTCAGGAGGGCCGGGTCCCTGACAAACCTGTCCAGGCTCCTCCTTCAGGAGCAGCCTGTGCCCCACCCACCAGCCTGGCCGGGCCCAGCCCCCCGGCTCCGGGACCCAGCACCGGGCAGAGTGGAGGGTGATGGGCCGAGAGGGCACACAGGCTGTGCCCTGCAGGGGGGCCAGCGCCCACTGCGCCCGTGGCCTCCAGGGAGGGTGGGATCCAGGGACATGCAGCCCAGAGCACAGCGCGCCCAGAGCAGGAGGCAGGGCGGCCTGGAAACTCCCCAGAGCCCCGGACAGCACGTCCCCTCGGGTGGCACAGAAGAGCCTCGGGCCGGGCAGGGCATCCACCCTCCGAGAGGCCTGCCTACCAGAGCCCCCGGCGTGGGCTCGCCCGCCCCCAGGAGCAAGGTCAGCCCGCAGGGGCCTCACGCCCCAAGACCAGGGCACCTCTCTTCACGCCGCCGGCTCAGGGGCCTTGAAACAGCACAGAAAAGAGCGGAGGCCTCGGGCACAGACCCGACCGCCCCAGAGGAAGCGAGGAGCTCGGCAGACACGGGAGTGGGCGGCAGCCTGCAGCTCCTGCCACTAGCGGACACGGAGCGGGAGCCGGGGGCTGGCGCCGAATCCAGAGCGATGAGCCCGGATCTCGGGAGCAGAGCTGGCCGAGCAGACCAAGGGGCCGTGTGTGAGCAGCACTCGCTCTGCCCAGAAACTGTGGGAGCACAGACCCCGCGACACGCACAGACCCCGCTACACGCGGAGGCACAGACCTCGCTACACGCACAGACCCCGCTACACGCGGAGGCACAGACCTCGCTACACGCACAGACCCCGCTACACGCGGAGGCACAGACCTCGCTACACGCAGAGACCCCGCTACACGCACAGGCCCTGCTACACACACAGACCCCGCTACACGCACAGGCCCCGCTACACGCACAGGCCCCGCTACACGCACAGGCCCCGTGACACGCACAGACCCTGCTACACGCGGAGGCACAGACCTCGCTACACGCACAGACCCCACTACACGCACAGACCCCACTACACGCACAGGCCCCGCTACACGCACAGGCCCCGTAACACGCACAGACCCTGCTACACGCGGAGGCACAGACCTCGCTACACACACAGACCCCGCTACACGCGGAGGCACAGACCCCGCTACACGCACAGACCCCGCTACACGCACAGACCCTGCTACACACGGAGGCACAGACCCCGCTACACGTAGAAGCACAGACCCCACTACACACACAGACCCCACTACATGCAAAGACTCCGCGACACGTGGAGGCACAGACTCCGCTACACGCAAAGACCCCGAGACACGCAAAGACTCCGCGACACGCAGAGGCACAGACCCCGCTACATGCCCAGACCCCGCTACACGTAGAGGCACAGACCCCACTACATGCACAGACCCTGCTACACGTAGAGGCACAGACCCCGTGACACGCGGAGGCCCCGCAAGTGCTCAGTGTTTTGGCTGCGACCTGTGAGCCAGCAGATGACACACGGGAGTCACAGAACCAAGCACTCCGGGCCTCTGCCTCTGCTTGAGGTCATCACCACGGCAACTCGGACCCTGAGGGCGGCGGGAACCTTGCATTCCAGCAGAAACAAGGCCCGGCTGTCCCTCCAGGTGGGGGCGCCGCTGGGGGCTCCTGGGGTCCTCCACCCACAGCCCTGGCAGCACACGTGGGCTTCGAACGCTCCGGCCTCCAGCGAGCTGGGGCCACATCTGCGCCCCGGGGCGGCCTCCAGCTGCAAGTCAGCCCTCCTCCCCGGCCGTCCGGAGCCGAGCGTGTCTTCCGAACATAGAAACCCTGGAAGGAGACTTCGCTGCCACCTCCCCGGGGTCCTGGCTGGGGAGGCCCCAGCACCACCACTGGTCACGCAGACACGGCGGGTAGAAGCGCCGACCTGTGAGCCCAGCCACCTCCCGGCCCTTCACGGGCCCTTGGCCTCCTTCAGATCCTGCCCCCCACCCCTGCCGGACACCCTTGGCCTCAAGACATCTGCCAGGGCGCCCAGCTTTGTGCCCCCGAGGCTCCCTGCCCCATCCGGGTGTTTGTGTGGTCCCCAGCCGGCGCCCAGGGAAGAGTGGGGGCACCTGCCTGTGCCCCTAGCGCCTCCCCAGAGCTGGCCACCTCGCTCCGGGCCAGCACCACCTCCCTGGGCCGGCGTCCACACCGGCTCTGGACCCACAAACCCACCTTGTGGGGTTGCGGGGAGCCGTCCTCCAGCCGCGCCCTCACGTGGAAAACACTGAGCGCTCAGACGCCGCGTCTGCTTCGCATTAAGAAACCCTCCCAGAGCCGGGCTGCGAGGTTCCCGGCTGGGCCCCCCAGGGGGCAGGGCATTTGCAAGGGCTCAGCCACGTGCAGGGGCCAAGGTGGGGCCGGGACAGACGCTCCTGAGCCCTGCGGAGCCCCACCCGTGCCCGGGCTCTGGTCTGTGAAAGACGGACCCCCGTGGGGTGGAGAAGGGGTGCGTGGGCTCCTGCCCCCCGAATGGTCTCACCACCCGGCCCCGTCCCAGCACGAGGCCGCCTCCTTCCTGCCACCTCCTGGGGGGCCACCTTGCAGACCCCTCCTTCTGCAGTGGCGTGAGCCTGACCCAGCTGCTGAGGGGGGTGCGGGGCCCTCGGGGTCTCCCCTGGGGCCCCCTCCCCGGGCTGGCTCAGGAGACGCAGAGGCCAGGCCCCAGTCCAGCCACGTCACCGTCCACCTTTCCGTGTTCGTTGGCTTCTGGAGGCCGAGGCCGTGGGGCTGGCCGGAGGGAGCGTCCTCCAGCAAAGGCTGTGGGGGCAGCACGAGGAGCCCACAGGTCTCACCCTGCGGCAACCACAGGGCCAAACCCAGCACAGTCCCAGGACACAGGCCAGCGGACCCTGGTCCAGCCCGAGGCCTGTCCGACAACTGCAGGACCACCCCAAACCGCAGGCTTTCCCGGGCCCCCTGCCTCCTGGCGACCTTGGAACACCGCCGTCACGGGGAGCATGGTGCCACCCCACGGAGCCGACACCCACAGGGGCTGGTTACAAACTGCCGCCAAGGTGTCTCCCCCGAGCTCTGGATCTCGGTTTCTGGCCGATTGACAAACACGCTGGGTCAGCGAGGTTCCCAGCATGTTAACTGGTCGGAGCTCCACACCCAGCAGCCCACCGCGCCGGACCCCCACCCTGCAGCCCAACACCCAGCGGCCCACCGCGCCGGACCCCCACCCTGCAGCCCAACACCCAGCGGCCCACCGCGCCGGACCCCCACCCTGCACCCAACACCCAGCGGCCCACCGCGCCGGACCCCCACCCTGCAGCCCAACACCCAGCGGCCCACCGCGCCGACCCCCACCCTGCAGCCCAACACCCAGCGGCCCACCGCGCCGGATTCCCACCCTGCAGCCCAACACCCAGCGGCCCACCGCGCCGGATTCCCACCCTGCACCCAACACCCAGCGGCCCACCGCGCCGACCCCCACCCTGCAGCCCAACACCTAGCAGCCCACCGCGCTGACCCCCACCCTGCACCCAACACCCAGCGGCCCCCCGCGCCGGCACCCCTCACCCCAACACCTGCGGACATGTGGCCACACTGGAAGTCCTCCCACGCCCACCCCTGCTCCCTGCGGCCTGTCTGCTGCCCTCGGACACAGTGAGGCAGCCTGCGGGGGGCCAGGCCCCGGGACAGAGCACCTGCTGGCAGGAAACGGGCACCACCAGGCCCACATGAGGTCCAGGCTGTGAGCCTCGAGGTGTCAGCCCCAAAGTCTGGGAAGGTGACAGAAGCTGCTGACTTCACGTAGCTGCCATCCCACCAGGGGAGACCTGAGCGTGACGAGGCAGGAGTCAGCGGGTGTGGCGAGCGAGCCGTCTGGCCATGAGCTGGGGCACAGCCCCCCTCCCTCAGCACGGCCAGCACCCCCTGTAGCCCCGACAGGAGGCACCTCCCCGCCCCGAGGCAGTGTTGCCCATGGGGTCCCCATGTACCCCAGAGGCCGAGTGAAGAGTGACTCCTGCAGTTGTGGGTGAATCCACGTGAGCACGTTCAGGATGGCGGCTGCGCCTCCCGTGGGTCAGGACACACCTCTGTGCTCCCCAAACAGGCGTTTCTGTGGGGCTTCGAGCCTGGGGGTGCACTGCCCAGAGGGGGGTGAGCCGCCCTGGGAAAGGGATGCCCAGGAGCGGCATTGGGGCCCCACCCTCTGGACGAGGGGTGCGCACCCCCCAGTCCCGGAAGGGCCCTGAGTGTGGGTGACATGACAGGAGGGCTGGCGGGTCGCAGAGGGGTGCAGCCGTCTAACTCCAGCCCCCAGGACGTGCCTGGACAGGGCTCCGGCTTCCCCCCACCGCTGCAGTGTCCTCTGCCCTGCCTCAGGCTGCCCCCTGCTGCCCCCGCCCAGGTGAGCTGCCCTGTCCCCCGCCGCGGCTCGTGCGCCGGGCCTCTGCCCTGGGAGGCCGGCTGCGTGGCCTCGCGCATTCCTGCGGAGACATTCCTGGCACATGACGGAATTTCACAACAGGACGCAGACCCCGCGTTCCTGAGGGACGGGAGGTGTCGGCTGCGAAACACGGACCCGATTCCATGGACGTGGCTGGGAGTCGGCCGGCCACCAGGGTCCCGCAGGGGGGCAGGCAGCCCGGCTGCCTTTCCACAGAAGCCCGCGGGGCGGGCGGCCCAGCTCCCACACCGGCAGCCGGTGGGGCGGGAAGTCCGAGCCGCGACCTTGCCCGTAATTGCTCACTGATGGCTCAGCAAAGACGTCCGGCCGACACCCGGCCGAGCCCTGCCCGCTCGCTCAGGGAGAAATGGGTTTAATTAAGACTCTGTGATTAGTCATTTAATCAGTCATTAGGCCAACACAGATGGAGCCAATTAATATTTGTACTTGAATAGGTAGCTGGTGCTCACAGCCCCAGCCTCTCCACACAGGTCGCGGGTGACCGCCGAGCGCCTGTCCAGGGCAGGCCGCGGTCCCTAGTGGCGTGCCGGCACCCTGGGCTCCTCACCCAGCCCACCAGGACGGCCGCGCACGCACACACGCCCACCCCCACCCGGTCCCTGAGTGCACGGCCGCCTTGGGGGTGGGGTGAGCCATCACTGGTCAGGACCCCATACGCTCTGGGCAGGAGTCACTGGGTCAGCAGGTTCCAAAGAGGACGAGCTCAGGGATGGCCTGTCCTTTGGGGCACAGGTGGCAACTTCTGTGGCCACAGCCCAGGGACTGCCTGCCTCCCCCAGGACCCACAGGCCTCCTACAGCACGGTCACCTCTGAGGACCAATTCTGAGTGTCCACCCCCCACCCCTCCGCCCTCTCCGGCTCACCTGTGCCCCCACCTGGGTTCTGCACACGGTGCCACAGGCCTTTGGCACGTGCCAGCCCCTCGGCTGGGAGTGTGGTCCCGGCTGCGGGCGGCCCTGCCGCTGGGCAGTGTCCTGGCGAGTCGCAGGCCTACAGGGAGGTGGACTTATCTCCGGCTGGCCTGGGAGAGGTCCTGGGACGACAGGAGACCACGCAGAGGAGCAGGGGGGACAGGAGGCAGCCAGAGGGCATGACATGGAGTTGAAGTCCCAGGGCCGATGTCCCCGGGGCTCCCTCAACTGGCCATGGACCCTCGCAGGGTGGGCTCAGCCCCTGCCTCCCTGTCCCTCGGCTGGAAGCCCCTCCGGGTGGGTGTCCAGGGAAAACAAGAGGAGGGACGGACGGGTGCTTGAGTTCTTTAGAACTTTTAAAGGTCGAAAAATGAGCCCTCGCAGCCCCAATGGCCACAGCGCGCGGAGCAGGTGTGAGGGCGGGAGCAGCTGGCCGCCCCAACCCCCCTGCACAGCGGGTGCCTCCCGGCTGATGCAGGGCTGGGCCGGGCCTGCCACAGGGAGGCTGGGGGCCTGCCGTCACGCGCCCATGCTGCGGCTCCCCGGACACCACTCACGGCCCCTTGGCAGGCACCCACAAACAGGGAACACCCTGCAGGCTTTCCAGGGCCTGGCACCCACTGCCCACGGGGTCAGGGCCCCTCAGTGGTGCTGGCCCCTCGCCCCAGGCCAGGGCTGGGGGTTCTTTAAGCCCTGTGCACCTCCTGGCCCCTTGCAGGTGGGGGCCTCCCTCAGAGGGGCACATGGCAGTGTGGCCCCCAGGACCCCTGGAGCCTGGGTAAGGAGAGGCCTCCCGGGTGCCCCAGGGGCAGAGGACCCTCCACAGATGGCTGAGGCCCCTGGGGAGAGGCTGTGGGCTGCCACCTACCAAGCCCCTGGCCCCGTGGCTCCTTCGGGGTCCCGGGGCAGCGACAGCTTCCAGCGTGGCCCCAGGCGAGGGCCAGCCGTGCTCCAGCCCTTCCCGGCCTCTGATTGGGGAGCTTTCTTACGGGCTCCGTGAGGGCCGCAGGAGGCCCTGGGCTCGCAGCCACGTGGGCCTGACAGTCTTCCTGAGCTGTGCTCCCCAGGCCTGCAAGTCTGCCGGAGGCCGCAGGGGGTGCCCACTCGGCGGGGGCAGAAACCCCTGCCCCAGGATCCTGCGCCTGGATCCAGACCCCCCGGCGGCCCTCCCCTGGCCAGGCCCCGCGCAGAAGCCCCGAGAGCCACCCGCCAGGCAGCCTGGCGCCGCCCCCACACCCAGCCCTGGCCGCAGACCACCACCTTAGCAACGGGTCTGCTGGGGGTCAGGTGTCTCGTGCTCTTCAGGGCGGACCTGCCATGCACCCGTCCTAGGGGCGGTGGCATCGGGAGGGCCCGTCGAGGTCGGCCAGCTCTAAGGGGTGCTTGGGGCCTCGGGAAAGGAGAAGGCCAGGGGGTCATGGGGACACCTGCCCCCAAGGGCAGCTGTCTGGGCCGGTGCGTCCCTCGGGTAGCTGAGCACCTAGTGGGAACCAGCAGGGCCACCCCCCTTCCACTTGAGAGGAACCCCTCTCCCGGCACCAGCCTGGCTGCATGTCCCAGTGGGGCAGGCAGAGGGCACAGGCATGGGGGGGGGCCCGTGGTGGGAGCCTCACGCAGTGACCACGCTGGGCCAGGCCCATCTCACAGGGACACAGCAGCTGGACGAGATGCCACCTGGGGCCTTGGAAGGCCCACCCGGGCTGCAGGCGCACAGGTGGGCAGGGCGGGAGCCCCCCTCCAGGGCAGCTCCAAGCGTGAGGGTGCCGTCCGGGCACACGTCTTGGTTTGGTCTCTGAGATGGGGAGCAAGGGCTGGACTTGCCCTCCCTCAGGCAGACAGTGGAAACGTGGACAGCAGGTGACGCAGGGGGGAGCCCCGAGAGGTGGGAGCCCCCGCTGTGAGCCCCCCCTCCGGCTGCCCTGCCCTCTGCCTCGGGGAGCCCAGCTGTGGCACAGGGAGGGCACCAGGCAGGGTCAGGGGCCCGCAGGGGAGAGGAGGGGCTGGGAGTCCTGGCGCCACGGTGGGCGAGGCCATAGGACGGAGCTGGAGCGGGGAGAGCCCTGGAGTCTGCAGAGCGTGATCAGCGTGTGTGTGTGCGGGCGCGTGTGCATGCGTGCGTGGGCACGTGTGCATGTGTGTGCGGGCACGTGTGCATGCGTGTGTGTGGGCACGTGTGCATGTGTGTGCGGGCACGTGTGCATGCGTGTGTGTGGGCACGTGTGCATGTGTGTGCGGGCACGTGTGCATGTGTGTGTGTGGGCACGTGTGTGCGGGCACATGTGCATGTGTGTGCGCACATGTGCGTGTGTGCGCACACACACACATGAGCAGAGAACCACCAGGCAGAACAACGGGCGTGTGGTGTCCCGAGCTCACTTGGGCTGCGAAGTCACCCTCCCAGAGCCAGGCTGGGAGACTCCAATCGGGCGCGGGGGGCAGCGGACGTGCAGGCCTTGCCGTCGCCGTGGGGAATCACTAACCCGCCTAACAAGGCTTAACAGCAACACCCAAAGGACCAAACCACGTCTAAGTAACCGCCCCCGGAACATAAGAACAAAAACAGCCCCAACAAGGTCAAAGGCACACGGGCCGGCCCCTGCTCGCGGTCACCAGGCACCCGAGACCAATCCATCGCGGCCGGCCCGAGACGCCGCGGCTGAAGAGCCAGGAGACCAGGCTGTTGGCGGGGGATGACCGATCCAAGAGGAAAGACTGGCCGTGGCGAGTGGATCCACGGAAGGCGTGAAAGCCGCATCCGTGGACAGTCCGCGCAGGGTAGGCGGCAGAGCAGGCCGGGACAGGCGCAGGGACACGCAGACAGAACCACGGCGACCACGCAGACCACGGAGAGCCCAGCGTCTTGAGCTGCGAGTCGGCTTCCGGCCACCAAGGGCCGTGAGACCTGAGGCTCCAATGCGGTGGGGGGCAGAGGAGGCAAGAAAAGCGATCAAGAAAATAACCAAAATACGTTCACATTTGATGAAAACCATAAGCCTACAGACGCGCGACAAGCCCCAAGCACACGAAGCGAGAAGGCAAGAACACTGGGCCCGGAATGAAGAGGATCCCTGGACGGCGGGAACGCGGGGTCCACCCCCACCCCGCCCTGGGTCCTTGCCCCCCAGCCGTGGACTCCAGAGTAGGCTGCCAGCCAAGGGGCCCCTGCCCGGAGGCTGCACCCCGGGCTGCACACAGCAGAGCCCAACCAGTGTTCCTGGGTCACCCTGCCGCCCGGGGCTCCCGGGCGCCAGGCCCAGCCCGCGGGTCTCGGGAACAGCAGCCCGGCGCCTCTGGCGTCTCCTCCGCCAAGTCGCCGCTCTGGCTCGGCCCTGCCCGCTGCTCGCAGCCCAGGGGCTCTGTAAAAACGCCCCGGCCCCTCGTAACCGGCTGCCGCTCCTGCAGCCGGCAGCCTGGCCGCCTCCGGTTATTCTTAGCGCTCAATTATTTATCTGCCTCCCTCCTCCCCGCACTTCGGAACCCTTCACGTGGCCCCGGGGGCCACGCCCAGGAGTTTCCCCCACCAGGAATGAAGTAATTTTAAAACCTTTTGTCTTTAAATTTTTATCACCCCAACTATGCATGTGGTATTTAAGCTTGGCAAGGGGTCGGAACCTGGCCGGTCGCCGAGCCGTCGGGGAGCCCCACGCTCCCCGCCTCTGATGACAGGAAACCGCCGGCCACACAGGGCAGGGTGGGGGTGCCTTCGGGGGGGGGTAATTCAGGCGAAGCCAGCCTGTCCCACCTGGGGCCTCTGTGCCACCCAGAAACACGTCTGGACCCCAGAGGATCAGGGTCCGTCCACGTCATGCCTCTTCCCCAGGGCGTGTGCCAAGGCCCCGCAGGGGCTCGGGGACACATGACCTCACCAGGGACACAGCCAGTTCTCCAGGGCAGGGGACGCTCCCTGGGGGCAGGCGGGTGGGCCCGTCACTCACTGCAGAGAGGAAGGTTGTCTAGGTGGTGGCCCCCGACACCCTCTGGTCCGGACAGAGATGCTGAGCCGGGTCCAGGGTCAGGGGCCTGGCCCTGGGGACCCCGCCCATCTTCACCTGCTGCCTTTTCTTTCCGGATTCACGAGGTGACAGTGACCTCTAGTTCCCAGGAGGGGGCACAGTGCCCTGCGACCCTGCTCCCGCAGAGCCCAATGCTCCGGAAAGTAAAGGTGGCCTCAGCTGCTCTCCGGACGGCCCTGCTCGGGCCTCCGCACCTTGGCAGCTCACAGCAGCGCCGGCCCAGCTCTGTCTGCGCCGTGTTCGGGTTCAGACAGCGAGATAGCGAGGCTGGAGGGCAGAAAGCAGGTCCCAGCCGCGTGGCCTTCTCCTCCAGGGACCGGATGGTCACACCTGTGCCCTCGGCTGTCCGCCAGCCCTGTGTGGGGGGGGTGCCGCACCCATGGGGCCTGGGGGTGCATCTCTGTCTTCCCTCTCTTCTCCCTCAGGTCTGGCCGGGCGGCCGAGACAGAGCCAGGGACAGAGGCCTTTCCAGGTAGGTGGACAGTGGCGGACACCACCGAGTGGGCCGTCGAGCTGTCAGATCCAAAGGGATCCTCATGTCCCCTCCAGAAGGCGGGCGCTTGCTCCCTTCCTCAACGTGGCCTCGGGTCGGGGGCGGGCACCCCGCCTGCCCAGCCTGGCCGGTCCCCAGCACAAGCTCTCTGGGCAGCCCCAGCGGCAGAACTGCGGGGCCCTGGGCAGGTGGAGGGGGTATGGACTGGCCCAGGGCCCTCCCCCGGGCCTGGCCCCTCAGAAGGGCTGCGGGCGATGGGGTGTCCAGTGGGGGGTGCACGCCAGCCCTGAGGGCCTCTCTGTGCCCTCAGCCAAGGTGAACGTCCCTGGCTCCTGGCTCCAGAGTGGCCATCAGAGGGCCGGCAGCCTCCAGGTCCAGGCCCCTTCCCACCCCTCCCGCCGCGGTCAGCCAAGCCCAGGTCCTGGTGCAGGGAGAGGGGGCCGGGCTGGGCAGTACCCGCCTCCTGCCCACGTGGTCTGCTGACCAGCCAGCAGGGCTGGTACCATGGTCACCCCTTTCAGGACCCCTTGTGTGGCTGAAGAGGTGGTACGGGTAGGGGGAGGGGACGGCCCCCCTGTGCTAGTTGGGAGGGGCCGGGGGGGGTCTCCTGAACTTTGCAGGGTCCCGAGGAGAAGCCAGTGGGTGACGGGTCCCCAAGGTGCAGGCGGGGCTCAGTGGGGACGCGGGGAGCAGGGCAGTCGGGGCTGGGCCTCGGGTGGTTTCTGAGGCCAGCAAGGTGGCCCCAGCCAGACTTTCCCACCGGCCAGGAGGCCTCAGGACGAGGTCAGATGAGGGCTGGGGCTGGCTCTGTGGCCGCTGCTCGCGAGACTCCGCTCCGGCGGTGCCCTTGGCCGTGGCCAGTGTGGCTGTGTTCTCGGGAACACCTAGAGACCAGCGGCTTGGAAACACAGCGTTGCCATGTGCCGCGGTGCCTCCGGCGGGGGAACGGGCCCCTCCCAGGTGCCCCAGCCCCGGCCCCCAAACCATGATCTTCTTAAGGAACTGACCCAAGGCCAAGCCAGCTCCTGCCAGCCCGCCCGGGCCCCCCAGGAATGCGGCGTGCAGCCCCTGGCGGGCGAGGGTCACCGAGCGGCCTGTTTTCCAGGCGGGCGCTGGAATGTTCTCTGGTGCAGCCGACTCCCGCGCCCCTCTTCAGCTGCGGCTGCATTCCTGGGGTGAGCCCGGGCCAGCCGCGAGCTTTTTCCGCGCTCCGGTGCCAGCCCAGCGGCCCGGGGGAGGGAGAGGGCGGTTTCTATGGCAACCTCACTTTCTGTTATTTCTTATTTTCTTTTTTTATGGCTTCTCCAACTTCGAGGCTCTCCATACGGTTTACGGATTGCAAAGGGGAAAAGTGCTTTTCCTTCTCTCCCGGGTCCCCAGCAGAGTGGCCCCCGCCCTGTGGGCCCCCAGGACCCCAACCCCTCCCACAGCAGGGCAGGCGGGGGGGGGGGCCTTCAAACTGGACAACCAGGTCCTCAGAGCCTTCACGACGTGAGAAAACGTTTTAGAGGAAATGAATTATTTTTCTCCTAAAAGATGGGAGTGTTTTCGAAAGAATCCCAGACCCGGCCACGTGGCTGCTTAGCTAGAAGGGGGCTCTCTGCCGCCAAGGGCCCAAGGCTGTAGCTGGGCCTGTGTCCTGATCCACTTGCCCCAAATCCATGTGCCCCCCAGCTTGTGCCCCCAGGAGCTGGGCAGAGGCAGCCGGTCCGGCCTAGGGGGAGGGGCGGAGAGCACCTGAAGGCGTGGGGTGCCCGGCAGGCTGAGGCTGCGGGCTGTCCCGTCCGAGCAGGGCTGTCTCTTGCAGGCGAGTATGTCATCATGATCCAAGATGTGACCACCCCTCCGTTCATGGGCCGCTCACTGCCCACCGCCTTCAAACGCCTCGTGGTCTGTGACGCGGCTGGCCAGCAGCACGTCCCTGGACACAGCCCCGGGGCCCGGGGCCAGGGGCCGCCTCCGTGCACCCGAGGGCCACCGGACCCTGGGACAGGTGACCCTCCAGACACCGCCTCATTTTGAAAGGATGGAGATGCTGCCTGTTTCCTGTGTCTCCCTCCCCGGGGCCCAGAGAGCCCCCCACGCACCCCAGAGCTGCTGGCTTTAGTAAAGTGTCCAACCCTGACGACTGCGCCAAGAGTACCCAGATGGCACAGCCCCTCCCCCACCCACACCCACAGGTGGCTCCGCGGGGCGTCTCCGGGCACACCTCAGGCGGGCGCCTGCCCCCCACCCTCTCCCCAGTCCTGCGCTGAAGCCGGCCCAGCTGACCCCTCGGCCCCCCTCCAAGACCCCCGCCTTGGGGCCCATTGCGGCCTGGAAACCGGAACCAGCCCCCCAACAGAACCGAGGGGCAGCGAGCAGGGGGCTGGCTTTCTGGGAACCGGCTGCACATCTGAGCGACTGCTCAGCTTCCGGGCTCCCATAGCTGCCTCCAAGACGCACCCAGGCGAGCGAGGCTGGCGGGGTGCACATGGGGCAGCTGGGGGGCCAGACACGCGCAGCACAGAGGACTGGCTGTCACCGTCACCGGCCACCAGTGCTCAAGGGTTCTCATCCCGAGACCCGGATCCAAGCCCCGCCTGGTCCCTGGCCTCCCTCGCCCCCCCCCCCCCCATCCTCTCAGCCAGCTGCCTGTCTCCTGCTCCACAGATGCCTGGGAACAGGGAGGGTCACCAGAGCCCCGGCCCCCTCAGCACAGTCACCTCTGGGCCCCTCTACCCCAAATCTCCTTGTGGCTCCAGAGACCACGCGGCCATGGCAACCCCGCCCAGCATTGGGGCTGGGCTGGTCCCCACCTCCCCAGGGTGCTCACCCACCTCCTGGTCCTCTGCAGCCCAGGCCTCTCCCCAGCTCCAGGCCCGGGTGCCGTGGTGAGGGTGCAGCCTCCCTGGGGCACCGAAGGCAGGCAGCCCAAACACGCCCCAAACTCAGTTCCTGCCCGTCCCCAGACCAGTTCAGGCCCCAGTGGTTGGCACCTGTCTGTGCCCCACCGCAAGCCTGGTCCTGCAAAGCTCACCCCCAGCCCGACCGCATCTCCACACACACCTCACCACCCTGACCGTCATTACCAGGACCTCGAGGCCCCCAGAGCCGGACCCGCTCCTGCCCTCATCCCGCTGCTCCCTCCCCCCCTGCCGGCCTCACGCCCCTCCGCCGGGTCTCCTCCTGAGAGGCCCACCCCTGCGACACCGCCTCCGCCCTCCTGGGTCCACTTCCTTCCCTGCACCCACGCACTCGCGGCTGGTCCCGGTGGGGGGCTCCTGAAGCGGGCGTTCAGGCGGCCTGTCCCGGGGGTGCAGCCTCAGCGTGTGGGCCACAGGAGGGCCGAGGGCCACCGCTGGTCGGCGTGGGTTTGGGCACCCACTCGAGGCCGGGGAGGGGAGGCAGGAAGGACGGACGGATGGCGGGCCGGAGGGATGGGGATGGGCGGGTGAGCAGAGGGAAGGAGGAGGGTGGGGTGGGCGGGCAGACGGGTGGTGGGTAGGAGGATGGGTGACCTGGGTGGACAGACAGATGGACAGATGGATGAGGGTCGGTGATGGATGTGAACGGAGGTTCGTCTGTCTTCAGAAGGTGGGTCCACGTGAAATAACTGCTCACTTGGAAGGCAAGAAGCAAGAAGCAGCACAGAGAACAGGCCCCAACACCAGGGAGCCCTCCCCAACGTGCCCCGGCAGCCACCCCATCCCTTCACCCTGTTCTTCTCAGTAGGTTCCCACCCCACTATCCCTTAACGCCCATCGGCAATGGGTGGACGGGGCCACCAGGACGGAGCTGACCCCCTGCAGGACCCGGGGAGCCGAGCCCTGGGCCAGCGTGGGCGAGACCCAGGCTTCCTGGCGCTGTGGGGGCCAATGAGATGCTGAGATGGGCTTCGTCCACTGCCCTGGGGACAGGGGCTGCCCAGTGAGGCCCGGGGGAGCTCAGACCCCAGGGGTTGTGTTTGGGCAGGATAGGGTCCGGGGGTGAAGGATGCTGTCCCCTGCCCCACCAGCTGCCCAGCCTCTGCCAGGCCCTGAGCGGTGAAGGGGTGGGTGGGTGAGGGGCTGGGGGCTCCCTGGCCAGCACATCTCAGCTGACGGGCAGCAGGCCTTCCAGGGGCCACAGCGCCGTCCGCTGCAGGTGTGGGGTGCCGGGCAGGTCAGGCCTGAGGCAGCAGCTCCCACTCCCACCGGGCCCCCAAGCTTCACACTGTGCCCCCACTGGCAAATCCATACACTTTCTGATTTTGAGAATTCTCGTAAGTTTATTTGAGCCAAACTGACGACATACGGGAAAGTAAGTTGTCAGATGCTGCCCAGACAAAATTTGAATTCTTCTTTTTTTCATCCTCGCCCCTGGACATGTTTTTTTTACATTAATTTTAGAGAGAAGGGGCCCCGGCCGGTTTGGCTCAGCAGTTAGAGCGTCAGCCCGCGGACCAACGAGTCGGTCCTGAGTTGGATTCGGGTCAAGGGCACGCACCTTGGTTGCAGCTCGTCCCGGCCGTGGTTGGTCGTGTGGGAGGCAGCCACTCGATGTGTCCCTTTCGCGTCGATGCTCCTCTCTCTCTCTCCCTCCCGCTCTAACTGAACAAAAATTTTAAAAAAGAGTGTCCTTGGGTGAGGATAAAAATATTTAAAAATGAAAGAAAGGAGAGAGAGGGAGGGAGAGAGAGAGGAACATTAAACAATCACCTCCAACACAACCCTGACCAGGGACCCAGGAATCGAACCCACAACCTTTTGGTGTACAGGACAACACTCCAACCAACCGAGCCATCTGACCAGGACACTGAATTCTTTAAAAAAGAGAAAAGCACGGAGGGTCCGCAGAGGCCTGAGTGGCCCTGGACACTGGCCTGGCAGGCGTCTGGCCGGGAAGAGCAGGGCAGCAGGCCAGGCCACGACCCCACCTGCAAACAGTGTCCCCCGCTTGGCCCCCAGGGGCCCCCACAGCTCCCAGTCCCTCCGCCCTGGCTTCTGGGTGCCCCACCCCAGAGACAGCAGGGCCCAACCCCAGTCCCCATGGCCGGCAGGCCGCCCAGATCCCAGACAGGCTGAGGGCAGACCCACCTCTCTGGTGCCGCCAGCGTCTGGGGCACAGCAGTGAGGAACGGCGCCCGGTCCCAGAGAAGCCCTCACTGTTGAGGGGGGCGCAGAGCCTGGACTGGGGTGACAGCAGGCAGAAGGGCTGTCACCAGTTTCCTTCTGGAACTCTGAGCCCCTGCCCCCACCCACTCTGGCAGGTGCTGGATGGGGAGGGAATGACCTTGACTTGGCCGCTGCCCCCAGAACCAGGGCCGGGCAGCTCAGTGCCGCCGGCCCTCCCCCAGGCTGGCAGGGGCTCCAACAGGCCGCCCTCTGGCCTGGAGACCCCCAGGCCTTCTCCTCAGAGGGCGGCCTCCTGGGGTCTCTGGGAACCAGCGGCCAGTAGGCCAGGTGGAGGTACAGGCCCCCATCCTGAGGCCCCAAAGCCACCCTCCCCCCACAAATCTTATACCCCAGGAAGCTGCGCGGCCCCCAGGAGCTCAGGACGGGGCTCCAGCCCTGGCAGAGTCACAGCATTTCTCCCTGTGGGCCCTCCACCTGCTCTCTGACCTCTGACGGCAGCCACTGGCCCAGACGGTCACTGGACAGTCCACTGGCTCAGCGGACATTTACTAAGTGAAATCCACACTAGAGCACCTGGCAGGCCTGCCCTGAAGAGAGACATCCTCACTCCTCATTCTGAGTCCGAGGGCCAGAGACAGAGACAGACAGAGAGTGTGGGAGGTGGCACCACCTGCCCCTCAGCCCGGCCCTCCTCCCAGCAGGGCCTGGGCCTTGGCAGCACAGCCTCTCAGACCACCCAGTGGCCGGCCCTGCGGACAGCACAGCGCAGAGCCCCCCACCAGCCTGCTGACACCGGCAGCCCCTCCCCGCCTCCTCCCTCACTGGCTGTGAGCACCCAGGGGCCTCCCCAGGGAGCCTCCCGCCCCCACAGCCTGGACAGGCTGCCTGATCTCTGTGCCAGGAGGGGGATAGGGACAGTGGTGCGGAGCACCCCCCAGGCAGGGCTTCCTAGAGGTGCCCTGGTGCCCGGCCTGCCAGACGGGTTCCTGTTGGTCCTGGCCCCCGCCAGCTCACGGCCCTCGCACATGGGAGCCCTCAGTCCTGGGCGAGGGTCAGCGAGTCGCTGGCCTGTTTCAGCAAGACCACCGTGGGCTGACAGCTCAGCACCAGTTAGAGACACAGCTGCCTGGGGTCCTCCTCTTCCTGCCCCTGCCCCCTCAGAGCAGGGCCAGCCACTGGAGCCAGCCAGGGCCTCTCTGATGGAAGACCGAGCCTGGGCAGTCACAGGGGACCCCGAGAGCTAGGTCGGGGCCTGAGCCGGTGGGGAAGGCTGCCTGGGGCCCCTGCCCATCGGCCCCGAGGAGCCCAGGGCCCTGTAGCCCCAGGCCCAGGAGTGCTTCGGTCCCTCGGCAAGCATGGGAGTGGCCGGGGCGGGACCGGGTCAGGCAATGACCCGTGATGCAGCTCTTGGCTGGAGGCCCTCGGCCCAGAGGAGCAGGCAGGCCACCCCACTGCCATGGACAGGGGCATTTTCCGACGGACACTATACAGGGTTGTGATTGTCCAGCCAGGACCTGCCGGATGTGCAGGGTTGTGACTGTCCGGCCAGGACCTGCCGGATGTGCAGGGCTCAGCCACAGGCCAGCCCTCCCCAGGGCTGTGTCTCCAGGACAGTGACTCCCCAAAACTCGGGATACCCCTCCTCCCGGTAACTCCTCAGCCACCCACACCCCACAACCAGAGACAGAGGAACCAGGACAGGGTACCCTACACATGCTGCTCCAGGGACCAGCAGGGTAGATCCCAGTCTATGGGCCCATCTCCTAGCAGCCTGGGGGGAGGGGTGCTACCCACCCCCACCCCCTCAACCCTCCTTGGCCCTCCCACACACAGGTGCCACCAAAGGCCACGGCAGCCACAGGGGCCCCTGTACAGGCCCAGGAGGCGCTGGCCCTCCAGGGAGTCCCCATCCCAGCTGCAGCCCTAAGGAGTCCCCTCTCTAGGACTCCACCAGGAAAAAGGGCAAAGTTGGGGCAGAAACGGGACAGGAACCTACAGGCAGAGGCCCTGGAGGGCGTTGGGTGCACCTGGGCACTGTACAGGCCCTGGTCGGGAAAGAACCTGCTGGGGCGCCACGGAGCAGGAGGGGCAGCCCAGGCAGCTGGGGGCTGGGGCCAGCCAGCCTGCGGCAGGCCAGGGCCAGGCCGGGATGCAGGCTGGGAGGGGCAGGTGGGGTCCCAGAGGCAGGACAGGGCCAGGCCGGGATGCAGGCTGGGAGGGGCAGGTGGGGTCCCAGCGGCAGGACAGGGCCAGGCCGGGATGCAGGCTGGGAGGGGCAGGTGGGGTCCCAGCGGCGGAGAAGCAGGGCGTGCGGATGAGGGAGTCACCATCCTGAAGACAGCCTGGAGGAGGGAAGGGGGCATTTCTAAAGGGGGCGCAGGCACCATGTGCGTTCTGTGGTTTTGGGGTCTCCTATGGTCACATCCTGCGAGACCCCCACGCCACCCCCCAACCAAGGCCCTGAGAGTATCCCCAGGAGCCCGCCAGAGGCTAAGGCAGGTGGGGCTCAGGGCGGGGCGCAGCTGGGCTGACCCAGAGGAGGCGCCCTACCTCGTGGCCTCAGGGTGACGGCTCAAGTCTGAGCCTGCTAGGGGCGCGCAGGGCGGCCGGGCCGGTGCCTCTGGAGCCTGGGGGACCGGGGCAGGGGCGCCTCTGACCCCGGCGGGACGTGCTCCGCAGGGCTCCGCCGGCAGCGGGGACGAGGGTCGTCAAGGACGAGGCTGTTCTCGGGAACCGGCTGCAGTTCCCGCCTTCGCCACCAACAGGGTGGCACCGGGCCCGCCCCGCCCCCACCCGGGCCTCGGGGCGCTCGGACTGCGGCACCTGGACACGTCAGCGCCCGCCCCGCACAGGGCGAAGCGCCGGCCCCGCGGGTGCCCCGGGACCTAGCCACGAGCAGGGGCCGTGCCTCCTGCTCAACGCGCCCCCTCTCCCAGCCCCCCTCTCCCGCGCAGACCTGGGCGGGCTAACAGCGCCGGGGCGCCCCTCCATCCCCGCCCGGTCCCCCGCCCGCGCGCACGCGCCTCCCGCGCCGTCCAGGCCCCGCCCCGCGCCGACCAGGCCCCGACCAGGCCCCGCCCCACGCCGTCCAGGCCCCGCCCGCGCCGTCCAGGCCCCGCCCCGCGCGAGCGGGGAGGGCGGGGCCGCGCAGGCGCAGAGACGGCGGTCGGCGCGGGGCGGGGCCTGGGCGGCGCGGGGCGGGGCGAGCGCTCCCGAAGGGCCACCCCGGGGCCTCCAAGGCCGCCGGCCGGAAGCCTCGGGCCCGCCGCCGAGGTCGGGAGGACGGGCGTGTCCGGGGCCCCGCGGCCGACGTGGGCGCGGGCAGGGAAGTGAAACCCGGTGGCGGGGGCGCGGGGCTGAGCTGCGCTTTCCGAGGGGGCGCCTAGGAACTGAGCCCCCCCGCGGGACCCCACTCGCCCACGGCCCGTGGGGGGAGGGGCCGCCTGGAGGCGGGCCCTGCGGTGACTCACTGCCCGCGACGCCCCGACTCCGGGCGCTCGCCCCGGGACCTTGGGCACGTCTGCGGGCTGCGCGTCCTGGTGCCCGGCCCGGGCAGGGGCCGTGCGGAGCGGGCGGAGGGCTCAGGCCTCCCCCGGAGGCGCTGCCAGGAGGCCCCTCGGCCTGGGGGCTCGCGGGGGGACAGACGCACCCTTCCGCCCAGCCCACCCCTCCCAGCCCGGCTTCCGGCCAGGCCAGGAGGAGCAGGAATTCGGAAAGTTTTGGAACCAGCTTCTGACTCCCTGGAGGTTCTCTGCCCCCCTTCCCCTGGGGATGGGGCGAGCGCCACCACCGGGCCCCTGCCCCGGGCACCCCTGCCCACACCACCCCCAGGCACGGGGTGCAGGATGGGGCTGGGGAGCGCCTGTCCTGGCGGGGCGCCTGCGGAGGGGGCGCCTCGCGGTGGTGGCGGAGACCAGACCCAGGGTGGCCACACTGGCCGAGGAGCCCCTACCAGCTGGGGCCCCCCGACACTCAGGCCTGTCCCGGCAAGCCCCCGCCCGCCTGCCTGGAGCAGCAGGTGCGGAGGGAAAGCAGATGGCCCCTCAGTGACGCGGTGACAGGGGCAGACCACACCCCCGCAGCCCTCCTCTGGTCCCCTGGCCTGGAGCTGCGACAGCCCCCCCCCAGCCGACCTCAGCCCCCCTCTCCCAAACTACCAGAGCCTTTTCTGGGACTGTTCTTACTTAGAAACAGGAAGTCAGGGTGTGGACCACAAGTCCACCAGGTCAAGGCCCCAAGGGCAAGGTAGGTTGGGGGTTTGGACCCCATGGGAACTTGTCCCTCATGTGGGGAGGGGAAGGAGGACACCCATCTGCCCCCCTTAACCAGGCATGGGCTGCCCAGGCTCTGCTGCCCACCCCGGTGCCAGCCCCAGCATCGGGGTCACCTCCCTGGCTCAGTGAGTATGACACAGGAACCCTGAGCAGCAGGTGCTGTTGCTGTGGGTCCTGACCTCCCTCCTGTCCTCCAGCCCTGCAGCTCAAGTGTCTCCTTGCACACACATGCACACGTACACGCCGGCCTCCAAGGCTAGGGGACCCCTGCGGCAGACCAGCTGCCCTTCCCATTCCTGGACTCTTCTGGTGCTGCCAGCCCCCATGAGGACCTGGGTCCCCCTCCTCAGTTCTGTGGCACAGCCCCTTCCTCTTGCCCATCAGAGCCCGGTCCTGTGTTCACTCGCTGGACAAGGAGGGGGTCTGCAACTCCTCCCAGCTCCTGCCCCCATCTGCCACCCTCCACGTCCACAGGTCGCCATCTGCCCTGCTGGTTCCGCCGGAGCTGCTCTGGCTGGGTGCCCGGGGGAAGGGCACCATGGACCCGGACCTCCCAGACCCCTCTGCCAGCCTGGCCAGAACCTGGGAGGTTTGGCTCTGGAAGGTATAAAATGCAGACTTCCTTCCAGAGGTTTTCTGGTGACTGCCTACCCCACTCCCACCCCCACTGTGGACCTGGGAACCCCGCCGAGATGGAGGACAGAGCCAGAGGACCTGTGAGGCGGGCCTGGCACCATCTGCCCAAGAAGCCTGGCCAGGGGGCTGGGGGAACAGGAAGGGCAGAGGTAGGGAAAGGGTGGGCACACCTACCCTGGAAGGCCCATGTACAAGCCAACCTGGCTCTCCCGTGCACACCAGCCCTCCAGGGGGACGTGGGACCTGAACGCAGCCCTGCTTCTCCAGCCTGTCCCTGGGGCTGCACTTCAGTGCCCAGGGGTGTTGCTGGGCACCAGGGCCGCCTCTACCACCTTCCCCTCTTTCTCAACCCTGCCTGGGCCTGGAGCTGGACTCAGGTGGCCCTGGACACGTGTCCTCTGAGGGGGACCTCATGGGGACAGGAATCTGAGCCCCGACCGCAAGCTGCCTCCTTCCCAAGGTGCCCTGTCCCGGGAGGGTTCTGGAACAGGCCTCTGTGACAGCAGGAGGGACCTGGGAGAGGGCTTGGGCCAAGCTTCCTGCCCACAAGGGCTGCCAGGCCAGGCGCAGAGCGGGAAGGCCCCACCCCAGCCCAGCCGGACACCTGCCCAGCACAGGACGCTCCGAAGACAAGCCAGGCTAGCTCCACCTGCTTGTCCACCCCCCTGCGGCAGGGCCACCTGCTCCAGGGCTGGGAGCCTCAGCGCCCACGGCCCAGCCCCTGGCACAGGCCTGGGCACAGATGGCCGTGTGCATGGGGCCTGCAGCATGCACGTCATCCAGACGCGGGGGGCAGGGACTGGTGGGCATCCAGGCCCCGAAAGTTGTCCCCACCCCTTCCAGGGCCTGGCAGCGGCTGGGGCAGAAAGGAGGGTGTGGGCTGCTGCCCCCAGAGCACAGTGGGCTTCTGTGGGGAGGGTCTGGGATCCCATCCAAGCCCCTGGTTTCACATCCTGCTGGCCCAGCACCGCAGGGTCCCAGCCCTACCCTTTTGTGAGGGGGGAGCCAGCCCCCCTTTCCCCTCTCTGCAGGGGAGGTCACCCAGGTCACCCAAGTGCAGCCAGAGCCTGAAGGGCTGGTGGGCAGAGTGTGGGTAGGGCCTGCGACCCTCATGAACCGCCCTGATCACTCAGGCCTGTCTGCTGGCTCTTCTTGGCCAGCGAGAAGGGGTGACCCTGTGAAAGGACAAGCAGAAGTGAGGGAGAGGGGTGCAGGGCAGGCTGGGTGGGGTGGGGTGCGGGCGAGGGCCGCTGGGGTGGGCTGCGCAGCTGTTGCTGGAGTGAGCAGGCGGCTTCCTCTTTCCAGGAGGCTGCGCCTGGCATCCGCCTGCCCAGATGAGGGCCCGAGTTCGAGTTCTCGGCCTGCGGTTAGCCCCCTGACCACAGGGCGGGGTGGGGTCCCGGAGCCAGACTGTGGCCCTGGGCTGACAGACCAGAGGGGTGGAGAGTGAGGAAACAGGCCCAGCTGGGGGCTGAGGGTTAGGCCGGGGTGACAGGCAGAAGTGAGAGCTTGGGGGGCAGGGACAGCCTAGGGAGCCCTCCACACTGGGCCCACTTCAGCTCCAGGCCTTGGTGCGGAGGGTGGCCGGCTCCCAGGTGGCCAGGGGCCCCTCCTGAAGTGGGGGTGGGCGGGCTCTCTGTCTTCTCCAGGCCTTTGCCCTCTGTCGGTCCTGGAGGCGGGGGTGCAAGGAGAACTGGGGAGGAGTTTCTCCCACGCTGACCTCTCCCGTAAACCCTCGGGGCTCCCTGACTCCCTCAGAATGACCTCGTGAAGGGGGTTCTGACGCCAGGCAACTTCCACCCTATCTGCCCTGGGAGGGGGGTGCCCTGGGAGGGGGTGGCTAGAGCCTTCTCTAAAATACATTTTTATTGACTTTTTTTTTTATCCTCACCCGAGGACACCTTTCCATTTTGTTCAGATAGAGCGGGAGGGAGAGAGGGGAAAAGAGAGAGAGAAACATCGACGTGAAAGGGACACATCGAGTGGCTGCCACCCACACGACCAACCAGGGCCGGGGACAAACTGCAACCGAGGTACGTGCCCTTAGTGGGAACCAAACCCGGGTCTCTCGGGACTGCAGGCCGACGCTCTAACCACTGAGCAAAACTGGTCAGGGCCATTTTTATTGACTTGGGGGGGCGGGATAGAAACATCAATCAGCTGCCTCTTGCATGTCCCCCCAGTGGGGACCAAGTCCGGGCACGTGCTCTCAGCACATGGGATGCCACTCAATCCACTGAGCCACACAAGCCAGGCCCAGAGCCTTATATTTTTTCGGTACGGGAACCAAACCCAGGAGGGACACTCTGGTCCACAGGCCGACACTCCTAGCCGCTGAGTCAAACCGGCCAGGGCTTACTATTTTTTTTAATTGTATTTTTCTTTATTGATTTTAGAGACAGACGGAAACATCAATTGGCCGCCTCCTGCATACCCCTCACTGGGGATCGGGCCCACAACCTGGGCATGTGTCCTGACAGGGAACCGAACCGGCGACTTCTTGGTGCAAGGTCGCTGCTCAACTACTGAGCCACACAGGCTGGGCGCCCAGTCTTTTTAATGCTGTAAGTTTACACCCAAAGTGAAGCCCAGGGCAGCCCAAGCTGGGAAGCTTCCCACAGGGCTGCCTGTCCTGATCTGCCTCCCTGCCCTGTGGCCTGGCCCTCAGCTCTCTGGAAGTAGCACCTCAAGTGGGGAGAGGAGGGAGCCAGGAGGGGTCTGAATGCTGGTGGCAGATGACGGGCAGACAAGGAGAGGTGCTCAGCAGGCAGAGTGCCCAGCACCAGGCCGCACGGCAGCTCTGGGCACCCACCTGGCAGGCCCTGGAGGGCACAGCAGTGGTGGGAACAGAGGCCCAGTGATGAGAGCAAGTCTGGACAAGTCCCGGAGACCACGCAGGTCACGCCGCCCCTCCCGTGGGCTCAGTGTGAGCGGGGGCCTGGGACGCTGGCGGGATGCAGTGGGTGGTGTCCACTCAGGAGACCCAGGCGACAGCAGGAAGGACAGCCCTCCTGATGGGCATTGCCGGGGGTGCTCGACACCTCAGCAGACACTGTGGTCTGGCAGGAAGCATCACATGGCCAGTGTCTGGGACCACAGGGTCTGGCCACCGGTCTTCGCTCCCCCTCCCTCCTCGTCTGGTGTGTGGGGCCTGGGTTGGGGGGCAGCTGCGGTGGGGGGACGTTCTTGGGAATAGAGGGTATCATGGCCTCAGCTGGGCCCGTGGAGTGGGGTTTGCTGTCTACACCTTGGGGCACCCCAGGACCCTGAGCAGGGCGCCTGGTCCATGCACAGCAGAAGGGGAAGTGGCTCAGCCTCCGTCCACCCAGCCCATCAGCTGGTCTCAGACCCTGAGCAGCAACCCCACGAAGAGTAGCTGCTGGGGGCCCTGCTGTCCCCCTCCCAGTCCTGGGGTGGCATGGACAAGGCCACCTGCACCTGGGGACCTCTGGGGGGGGGGTGTCTGTGTGCAGCAGCAGCACTTCTGGGCCCAGGTTTGAGGGGTTTCCCGAGGTTGCAGGACGCAGGCACCTGGGAGTCACCCTGCGCTGGGCTGTTCCCGCGCTCCTGCCTGCCGGGGTCTCTGGATGACCAGGAGGGCTGGGCTGGGAGGCCGGATGTGGGCAGCCAAGGAAGTCTGGTGCCCGGGGCCCAGCACAGCAAGGTCTGCGAGGCCCAGGGAAGCTCCTGGGAAGTCAGGCAGGCGTGTAGGGGGTCCTGTGCTTCTCTCTCAGGGAGCACTGGAGTCTGGGGTTCTGACACCCTGTTCCCTGGCTCTTCGAGGGACCTCACAGACCCCTCGAGGCTGACCCAGGAAGGGTGCACCCAGCCTGGCCCGGCAGGGCCTCGCTGACATGCACCGTGTCAGGAAGGGCACAGCTCGGCGTGACCCGGGGGCGGACGCCCCTTCCCCTCCCCGTGCCCAGGCAGGGATGGTGTGCGGGATGGGCCCAGGCATGGCGGCTTGTGTCCTCGCTGTACATCATCATGTTTGGGGGAGGGGCGCCAGGGGACGGCTGGGTACAGAGCGAAACAGATAAATATGCCAAGCATCTCTTTTTCTTTTTAAATCAGGCATTTATAAACAAGAGCGCATACATTAATTACATAAAAATAGTTCTCGGATAGTAGAGTAAGTCATCAGACGTCAGCAGCAGCAGCAAAGGGGGACGGGGACGGCGATGCGGACGCTCCCGGCAGACACGAAGGTAGAGCTGTGTTTGTTTTTTTTTTCCTTAATCGAAAAAAAAAAAGGTCGTTGGTGACTCCTGACTGAAGCGAGAACAACCTTCCTCGAGCTCAGCCCGGGCGGGCTGCTCGGGAACCCGCAGGGCGTCTCCGTCCCCTCTGGCAGAGAAGCATGTTCGGTGAAAACCACCCGGAAAACAAGACGGCTACCAGGTAAGAAAGGGTTTCTGGAGAACGCCCCCCACGTACACGTAGGATACAGGGTGTGACGGAGTATTTACAGGTGACGTCTGTCACCGGCCAGTTCGGAAGGAAAGCGGAGTTCCGGGTGTGAGTTAGCTGCTCCGGAGATGTGTTATTGCTGTTGTGTTTTCCCTTCGTGAAGTCTCTTCCAGCATAGAAAAATGAGTAATTCAACTAAATACACAATCATCTGACAATGGGTGTCACACACAGGGAGTCAACAGCCTACAAGACAGATTCCTCGTCTCCCCCTGGAAAGACGGAGCCGCAGCTGCACCCGGGAGGCGGGTCTGGGCCTGCACAGGGAGCTGCACCCACGGGTGGAGGTGGCAGGTGCCCTTGCCCGTCGGCCTCGCCCAAGGAGCTGCCCGGGAAAGCTGAGCTGCTGGTGAAGGGAGCCCACCCTGTCCCCCTCCTGCCCCCTGGCTCCGCAGGCCTGGGTGGGACAGGGCCTCACCCCCAGCTCTCGGGGACAAGGGGCCGCTGCGTATCTAGCTCTTCCCGACGGCGATCGGGGACAAAGCTGGCAGAGGGGCGCGGGAGACCAGAGGGGACAGTGCACGGGCAAGGATGGGCGGCACCTCATGCACCACGTAGAGAAGGCATCTCCCTCCGGAGCCTGGGGACGCGGAAGCGCGGGAGCACCCGGCGGCCTCGGCCGCCCTGCGACTCTCCGACTGGGCAGCACAGAAGCCCCGACACACGTAAAGCTTTGCTCCAACTAAACCACTTAGTTTCCCTTGAAAAATGACTGGAAAAAACACAACTCCAGAAAGACCAGGCTGACACGCGTTCTGAGAGTTGCCTGACAACTGACCCTTACACGACACGGTAATAATGCCCATCGAGGGGTATACGTATGGCAGAGGTTAAAATTCCATGCATACAGGTTTAATAACTGCAAAAGAAAAACAAAGCAAAAAGAAAAAACAAAACCCAAACACACGCTGCGTCTACATGGTGTCCCGTTTGCATTGCACTTAGGAGGGGGTCCAGCAGCACCTGGGCCCCCCAGTAAACCAAGGGCGACCCCCCGCAGAGGGCGTCGGCACCCACGTCTCCGCTCTGGCCTGTGCGCAGCTGCCCGGTGTTAGAACGGAGTCAGGCGAAGAATTTCGGTAAGATCTTCCTTGTGTAAATAAATACCATCATTTCCAGGTGGGTAGCGCCTCTTGTCTACTGGGAAATCATTTTCAAGCTTGGGCATAAAAAACCTTATACAATTTGCATAAACAGTTGAGAGTAAACGAGATTATTTGGAATAAATGCAAGGAACTTATTTGATAGTGGCAGATTCGATCGCTACTGAAGACGGATATTTGGGGGTAAAAGACGAGTCAGGATTCGCTGTACAAGATGCTGGAAGGCACAGAACTACCCCCCGAAGTTCAGTTTTTGCGTTTCGTTTCCGTGTGATTCCCTTGTTCAACCAAGCACCAGAGGGGTTTCTCAACGCGCGAGCACTTAGGATGTGACCTGCTCTAGAAATCGGTTTCAACGTTTGACAAGTAAAAACCTCAGTTAACGGGGGAATAAAAAGGGAAGATTTTTGACAAAGTGCAGTTCTAAGTATACGTTTAAATGAACAAACAAACAAAGAGAAAAAGAAAAAGTGAAATAATGCTGTTTTGTTCCAATGCTGCAGCCTCCGTCCCAGGCTGAAGGAGCGACGTCTACCCAGCCGAGAAGGGGCCGCCTGGTCAGGGGCGCCGAGTCTTCTGTCACCTCCCGGCGGTGAGGCCCCTGGCGGAGCCGGGCCCTGCAGATGGACGGTGGCGGCGGGCGTAAGGCGGCAGTGTCAGCTCAGGCGCGTGCTCCTCGCTCTTCCCGCGGCAGCACAGGAGACCTGGGTCCTTGTCGCTGAAAAAATAGACTCTGGAGAAAAACCCTTCCTGTCCTCATGCAGCCGCGGGAGCGGATGAGCTTGTGATGGCTTTGTGGGCGGGGCGGCCACCACCCCGGCTCCCTAGCGGGTCCTCAGATGGCGTCTCATGTTGGTGGGGCTTTTAAAAGTTAGTCATTAAAAAACGTGTCGATTTTTTTGTTTTCTGAATATCAAGTCTTCTTATTGGTTTTAAATAGCTTATAACAAAAGTGTAAATGTTAGAATGTTCCAGCAAGCGGAGGCCAGCCGCAGCCACCGGGCTGGCCTGAGTCCGGCTGCAGGTGGGGCCCAGCTTGCTCGCTTGAACTTGGCCGTAGAAAATTTTGCAGTGGATTCCAAAAGTATGTGGTTCCAAACACTCGTTGGTTGTAGGCACAGTAAGACGTTGTGCTATATGGGCTGCAGGAGGGCAGGCCCCACCCAGCAGAGCCCCCAGCGGTGCGCGCCGCCTGCCCGTCCCTGCAGCGTCCGAGCCGGGACAGCAGGCAGTGGGTCCGCTAGGGCTCCAGCTCTGTCCCGCTTTCGCCGCCCGCAGCCTCGGGGCGGGCCCGCGGCCACAGCTGCTCCTGCAGCTCCTTCACCACCTTCTCCAGGTGCTCCCGGGCCTCGCGCTCCCGCAGCAGGTCGGCGCGCAGCTGCTCGCGGTCGGCCTCCGCGTGCTGCAGCTTCACCTGCAGGTCCTCGATCTGAAAGGGACGCCCCCAGCGTCAGCAGACCCCGCTTCACACACCCGGACCCGAGCCCAGTCACCGGGGCTGGGAGAGCCTCTCAGGCGGCGCCAGTGCAGACCAGCTCCCGCCACCAACTGCGCACGCAGAGCCCGCGGTGGGAACTCTCAGGGCGGCGGCCTCGGCCTCCCGCTGCCCAGGCCCTGCCCCTGGCTGTCAAGGGGGCTGAGGCAAGGGGTCCCCGGCCACAGCGTAGACCCACGTGGCACCTCGCTACATTGGCGCGCGCGCCTGCCCCCGCCCACTGCCCCGCGTACCTGGGCGGAGTACTTGGCGCGCAGGCGGCCGGCCTCGCAGCCCTTGTCGCACACGCGGACCTGCCGGGCCTGCTCCAGCTCCCGCTTCAGGCGCAGCCGGGCCTCGTTGGCCTCTTTCATCTTCTTCTCGTTCTCGGCGCGGAGGCGTTCAATCTCCTTCCGCAGGTTCCGCTTCGCCTCCGTGGCTTCCCGCAGCTTCTCCTTCTTGGCCACACGTAGGAACTCGAGCTCCTGCGACAGCAGGTTCAAGGTCATGGCCCTGTCCGGACCTACCGGGTTCCCAGCTCTGTCCCCCGCACCCCTCAGAGGGGACAGTCCTGCGGCAGGCCAAGCACATGCCCCACCTGCCCCACCAGCGCTCTGGCCACTCCCCGGCACCTGTGACCCCCAGAGGTGCCCCACACCGGGACTCCTCTCTCTGCCTCCATTCCCTCTGTCTTCTGACCCGTGCCCACAAGATCCCGAGACCTAGGCTCTGCCTCCCCTCTACGCGCCAGGGCTCGGTGCAGCCGTTCTGGGCCTGGGGTCTGAAGGGGAGGCTGCCGAACTTAGCTGCTGCAGGGCCTCCAACGTCCTCTCCCCAAGTTCCCTCTGTGTCCAGCCCCTGGGACTTCCTTGCAGTCAGGGGTCCACTCAGTTCCAGTGGCAGGTGGCATGGAGCCAGATGGAGACAACCCCCTTCCCGTGCCTGCTGCGCTGGTTATCAGTAACTCCCCCCTGCAAACATGCTTATAAATAGCATTTCCTAGGGAAGTCACACCTCCAGCCAGAACCAGGACCCGGAAGGGAGCATCCTGAGCCTGGTGCCTGAAATGCACTCGGCGGAGAATGTCTGCAGTCGCCAGGCTCAGACCACAGTTGTGGTGCCAGCAGCCCACACGTGTTGCTGTCCCTGAGCTGCCAGACTCCGGCAGAGGTGTGAAGGCCCCGCCCTCGCCCCAGGCACTGGGGACTTAGCCTCCCCCGCTTGTCGGAAAGGAAACAAGCCAGCCTGGAAAGGCAGTGTTGGGGAGACGGCTGAGCTCAAGGACACCTGCCCTTCTTGGGGTGATGAGGGCACAACTGGGGCCCAGACCCTTCAAGCCGCCAGCCCCCTTTTCACGAGAAAGCAATCACTTCTGTGGAGTTGGCAGAACCCAGTGTGGGGGGACAGGCAGTGTGCCCGGCCCCTCTCCTCCGAGCCAGGTCTGCAGAGACCCTGCCCGGTCCCTGCTGCTCAAGGCCTCACGGCACCATCTTCCAGAGCACAGAGCTGTGGAAAACGACCCTCTACGCCACCCCCAGCAGACAAGGCCGGCCAGCCCGTGTCACCCAGCGTGCAGAGGGGTCACTGACAGCACGGGCCCAGGCCCAGGGCTCCCAGCCTGCGGCTCACCTGATGGAGGCTGCGCTTGGCCTGCAGGGCGGCGCTCAGCTTCTCCTCCTGCTTCACGCGCATCTTCACCACCTCGTGCAGGAACTTCTCTTTGGCCTCCTTGGTGTCCAGGCCGCCCTCCAGGGCTTGACGCAGGTGCTCCAGCTCTGCCTCCAGACCCCCACTGGGGGCGTCGGTGGGGGCCGCCGAGGTGTCTGGGGCGGGGGGCGGGGCGGGCGGGGCGTGCACGCCCGGGGAGCTCAGGTCCTTGGCGGAGCTGGATGAGGTAAAGGACGGAGAGGAGAGCGAGGACAGGGAGGAGGTGACTGTGGAGACAGAAAGGGCTGCAGGTTACAGATGAGCTCACGCCCGTCCCTCCCACAAAGGCCGGCCTGAGGGACAGCGAGGCTGGGGGCTCACACGCACATTCTTCTCTGCTTTCCACCTCCACCTCGGCCTCTGAGTCCTTGTCATCCTCCGGGGTGACTGTGGGCGCCGGCGTCTCTGTGGCCCCAGGCGTGTCCACTGTCAGCTTCCGTTTCCGCGGCTGGATGCAGGTGGTGAGGGGCTCGGGGGCCCGGGAGACGATGGTGGCACATGGCGGGCTGCTCACAACCTTCTGCTGGGCCGGCGGGGCCAGGGCCACGTTGGGGGCCACACCCGTCTCGAAGCTCTTGTAGGAGTAGAAGCTGCAGAGGAGGTGGGCATCGGAGCTGCAGGCGTGGCCCCCCGTACCCTGCCCACCCAGCGCCAGCCTGCGAGCACGCCAGGGCCCCGAAGCTGCAATGTGAACACTGGCCACCATGTCCTCCGTGGGCCGCAGCCAACTCCTGACACCACAAAAAGTTCTGGACGCACTCGTCCTGACACCCATCAGAATGACCAACACTCATAATGGCCGGGCCACTGGGGTCTGGGCATGTAGCCCACAAATGAGCTGTGTGCATGCGCAGATGCCCAGAGAGCTCCGTCGGGAGGCGGGAGGCGAGGCCCCGTCAGCCCACGCGGCTCAGTGGAGGCAGCGGGCGAGGGGGCGTGTGCAGCGGGCAGGTCCACGCAGGCCACGCACAGAGCAGGAACACGCCCCAGTGCTGCCCGGTCTGGGTGAGCGCGGCCGCCACCCGAGGAGCCCGTCCTCGGGCTCACACAGGCCCTTGCGAGCCGCGTCCATCCCGTCTGCTTGAAAACACTCCTTAGGGAGCTGATCACCGCTGACACGGAGGCTGCGGAGTCCGTCTGGGCCCAGGCCTGTGGTGACTGCGGCTGCTGAACTGAGCGGCCCTTACCTGTCTCGAATCAGGGCTGGGAGGTGTGGGGAGAGCTCTTTGTCACTCGCAGAAACCGCAGGGGACCAGGGTCGGAAGGCGGAGAGGCGCTGGCGAGGGTGCACGCAGCCCAGGCTCTGAGGGGCGGGGCGCCAAGTCAGAGGCCGAGCAGGGGGCTGCCAGCCCGGCCCCCACCCGCAGGCCCCGCCCCTCACCCTGCCCGGCCCCGCCCCTCACCCCACCCGGTCCCGCCCTTCATCCCGCCCCACCCCGCCCAGCCCCGCCCGGTCCCGCCCTTCATCCCGCCCGGCCCCGCCCCTCACCCCGCCCGGCCCCGCCCTTCATCCCTCCCAGCCCCGCCCTTCATCCCACCAGGCCCGGGGCAGACCTTGCTGGAGGAGCTGGCAAGGGTCCGCAGCCAGCCGGACTGTTTGTCCTTCTCAGAAGACGTGGGGTGCTGGGGGGGAGCGTCGTCTGTTTTTCTTATGGAGACGGGGGGCTCGGAGGAGACCTGTGAGGGACACAAACGGAGTTCCCATTGGCACCTCCAGCCATGTCCACAGCCTGGGCAGGGGCCCCCAGCCAGCAGATCCAACTGCACGTGAGGTGTGTCCAGTGGGCTCAGACCCTGACCTGCGTGTGGGAGCAGCGGCACGGGTGGGCCATGAGCGGGCAGAAGTCCTGGCGGGTGCCAAGGGCCTGAGTGAGTCCCCAGCGGGCCTGGCCCTCCCCACAGCCCACAGGAGCAGAAGACCTTTCCCAAGTCTGCTCAGAACAGCTCTGCCTCCCGGAGCCTGGGGGGCAGACCCCCCTGGCCCAGTGTAGGGCCCTCTGTCAGGTAGCCCAGAGCTTGCCAGGGGTGTCACACGCTGCCCCCCCTCCCCCAAGTTCTGGATTTCACCAAATAGAACTAATTTCAAAAACTGCTTCTGAGTGAACATCCCCCCCCCTCACCCCCGCAAGGACCGCTCCAAGGAACATTCTCAGAACGCAGGGTGTGTACAACAGGTCAGCTGAGCTTCAGGATGCTGGGGGTCCGAGGGGGCCCCCAGGCATCTGAAAGCAAGCGAACCTCCCGCCCAGGACCCCAGGAAGCACGGCTCTCTTCCTGGGAAGATGGACGGTGCCCAAAGTATGAGGGGCCTGGCTGTGTCCACGAGGCTCTGTGGGTGCCCAGGCGAGCCGACACAGCTACCCGCTTAGGGACGGACAGTGTCTGCCGGTCACTCTCCCAGGCCTGCCCTCGAGAGGACAGAGCAGATGTTGGGACCCTCCCACCTCCAGGAGCTTGGAGAAAAGCCTGTACCTCAGAACTGGCCCCGAGGGGGCAGGGGCTTCTCTGGGGAGGAGGGGAGGCAAGTGGTCAGTCCAGGTGCTGCTCACCACAGCCGTCACGAGGAAACCAGAGCCATGGGACAGGCTGGACCCTGGGCAGGGGGCCGTGGACTGAGGGCTCCAGGGGAAGGTCCTGTCCGGGCCGCACCCCACCCTGGGGCCGCCACGAGTCCTGCAGCCTCAGTTCAGGAGCCCAGTGGGCAGGGGTGGGGATCAGGAAGTAGGCGGCCCTCAGGCCCCATGGCCAATGCCCCAGGGCGATGGTCTGGGCCCTGCAGCGGAGCCAGTCCAGCTCCTGGGACACGTCTCAGAGGTGAGCCTACAGGCAACTCTGGGTGGTCTGCGCAGACACAGAGACAGCCATTCAGGAAAGACCCACTTGGGGCTACTTTTTACAGGAGCCGGAGCCCAGTGATGGCGCCCTCGGGCCAGCTGACCTCTGCTGCTCTGTGTGGACCTGCCCACCTGGGCACGGGGACACACACACACACACACACACACACACAAGGACGACGACACACACACACAGTGACATGCAAGGGTGGGGCTTCCTGTCTGAGCAGACAGCACACGGGGAGGAAACCAGCCTGGTTGCCACAGGCCCCGATTCCGAGAAACCTCAAGCAACTTCTGAGGGTGTCAGACAGCTTGGCTGCTGGCGGCCACGCCCACCTGCACGGCCCTCAGCCTGGCCCCATCCACTGGGCAGGCTGTGCGGGCACCTTCAAGGCGAGGGCCGCTTCCCGGACGCTGAGCACTCAGACCCATCGCCCACGGCCTCCCACGCCAGTGCTGTGGCTGAGGGACCAGGGGGGACAGGTGCTGCCAAGGAGCAGGCCCAGGCGGAAGCCCAGCAGTTGCCCTGGGCGAATGCCCGTGTGCCCAGAATGCCCGACCCCCCTGACCACCCTGGGATCCTTGAACTCCCTGCCGAAGGGCCAGGCCCTTGCTGCCAGAACAAGTCTGGAGGGAGGGAAGCCTGCCCCTCGGGCTGGGCTTCACCCGCAGCGCCAACCTGGGGGCGAGTCCAACAGCCCTGGGGACCGACCCAGCTGGGGGAAGGGCCTGCAGTCCCACTGTCAGACCTGGTAGGAGACCGTGCAGGGACAGCAGGACAGGAGAGCAGGCCGAGTCTGGGCGAGGAGGGGGACCCTCCCTGAGCGAAGGGCAGAAGCTCTGGGGCCGACCCCAGCCAGCTCCTCGGGGGTAGGAATAGGGATCAAAGTCCAGTGATGGTGCCCTCGGGACAAAGAGCAGAATCCTCCAGACCCCAGGGGACCAAATGGGACCAGAACACAAGGCCCCTGACGCAGTGCCCAGGAGCACGCCAACCCGGAAGCCGGCAGTGGTGGAGCAGGGACCGCAGCCCAGGACCGCAGCCCAGGACCGCAGCGGCTCCCCGAGTGCAGCGGAGCCCCTGGGGCACTCCGAGGACCCCTGGCAGGCTGACCCTGTCTGCCAGGTCTCACAGGCCGGTTCGGACGCCAGGCAGGAGGGCATGGGCAGACCTGGTGGCCCCCAGGCAGGGACAGTCACCCCTGGCCCTCTGGACACCGCATGTCTGGTCACTGCCCAGTTACTGCACTGACAGCCGACAAACGGCCGGCCACAGCTCCTTCCCTCTCACTGCCCACTCCTCGCGCCTTCTAGACACAGGTGTTTGAGCCAACTCGCGGGGCGGCACACACCCGAAGGCAAAGCAGAGCCCACGGCACACAGCCCACAGCCCACACGCGGGTGGGGGTGCCCGGCTGGCCCCGGAAGAAGTTCCCGTGACGGACGGACGTGGTGGAGGGCCTGCTGAGGGCATGGGGCCGGCACCGCTCTGGTGACCTCGCTGACACCCGAGGGTACTTTCCCTCCACTTTTACAGAAGAAGGGAGGGGGGAAGAGACACACTTTGATTGGTTGCCTCCCGAAAGGCCCCAGTCAGGGCTGGAAAGAGAACCTGCAATCCAGGTACCTGCCCTTGACCAGAAATCGAACCCGAGACTCTTCTTCGGTTGGTAGACTGATGGTCTGACTACTGAGCAAACCGGACAGCTGCCTGCTTTTGACCAAGTCCAGACAGCAGGTCGAGACGGGGGAGGTGTCCGTGCGGGGGAAGACAGTTAGGGCCCCGCATTCGGCCACCCCACAGAGAGCAACCCCCAACTTCATACCTTCTCAGGGGTCGCCCATGGGTAGCTCACAGAGCTGGGTGTACCCCTCACATGCTTGTGCTATGCTGTGGGGCACACCTGCCCTGCGCCCTCCCTTCACCCTCTCCCTCAGCCTCTCCCTCACCCCTCTGTACCCTCCCCCTCACCCCTCTGTACCCTCCCCCTCACCCCTCTGTACCCTCCCCTCACCCTCTCTCAGCCTCTCCCTCACCCCTCCGCACCTTCTCCCTCACCCCCTCCCTCACCCCCTCCCTCACCCCCTCCCTCACCCCCTCCAGCACTCCCTCCTGCACAATCTCCCACCAGGTCTCAGCCCACGGGAGGGGAGCACACCGTGGATGGCAGCCAGTCTCAGTGTGACCGCGAGCAGCTGCTCACGCGAGGCGTCTGCACTGTATGTGGACACACAGAGTCGAACAGCAGGGACAGAGCTCCCGGCAAGTGCACAAGCAGGCTGTGCTGGGAGCTGGCTGGGGGGAGCATCCCAGGCCACCCTGATTGCGGTGGGAGGGTTTCTAGGGAAAGCCGAGGTTGGCAGGGGAGACTGTCCCACAAGGGAGGCAACCCCACCACCCCCACAGGGTGCAACCCTGGAGGCCAGCTCGGCAGAAGTCGCAGGAGCACCCCCACGCCCTGAGCGTCTGCCGGGAAAGACATCCCGAGGACCACCCTCCACGGTCCTGCAGAACGAGCCTCCACTGACGGCACCTCCACTGTCACTGCTCCCTTCCCTACGTGGCTGGAAAGGGAGCCTGCAAAGGAGACACCCCCAAGGCTCACCTGGGCAGGGGGTCTGGCAGCCTCTCCACAATGCGAGCCAGGGGCCGAGGTATCTGGCAGCCGGGCCGCTCAAGTGCGAAGCCCCTGCTGAAGCGCGGGGCCGCTCCCCAGCCCGAAACCAGCTGCTCGGGCGACAGTGAGCGGAGGAACGAGAGACAAGCAGAGCAGGGAGGGGCCCAAAGCCAGAAGCCTCTGCGCGGGGAGGACGCCGCGGGGCAGGGGGGCCCACCCCACGGAATGGGAGGGAGGACGTGCGAATCGGGCTCTGTCGGGGTCTGTGTCCAGGGCACAGAGGACAGCCACTCCCAGCACACACACAGAAACAGCTGAAAAAAGGGCAAAGGCCGTGAACTGAGAGGTGCTCGGTATCGCTGGTCCCCAGAGAAACAAAAATCAACCCACACTGAGACCACGCCTCCCACGAGGAGGGCCACACCCACGCCCACGGGAAACAGCGGGTGCCGGCAGGGACAGGGGGACACCGGAGCCTGTGCGCTGCTGAGGGGACGCGGCACGGTGCAGCCGCTGCAGGACCCCCGTGAGCAAATGGCCTGCAGATCGGCCCCCTGGAGAGCGCCGGACGCAGCACGCGGGGAACACTCTTACTTCCGTCAAGGGCACGTGTCACTGTGATCGCGGAGGAGCTGAACCGGAGGACACAACGCAGGGCCTCGCACACTCACTGGGACGGACCACGAGTTTGGTGACAACGTGGAGAAGAAGTAGACCCCACCCACGTTGCTGGAGGGGGGACGGGCCACGGCAGCCGTGGGGCAGTGTGCCGGGTCCACATGAAATACGGAATCCCCAGGAGATGTGGCACCACACCTGGCCCGGCCCCAGACTGCGGAAAACGCATCCACACAGAAGCGTCTGTGAACGCACACAGCAGATCAGACGTGGGGGCCGCCAACACCGCTGCGGGGCAGCCCTGACCACCGCTCAGTGAGCAGCCGGCACAGCAGGCCCCCAGCTGAGTCCATCCACGCGAAAGGCCCGGAGCAGGCAGAGCCGGACGAGAAGTGGGGCCGGGTGCCGAGGCGTGAGAGCTCCCGGGCACAGGTTTTCTCGGCCTGAAGAAAATACTCTGAAACGAGGTCACGGTGATAGTTGCTGAGACCAGAAACAGCACTCTTAGGAAGGGTGAATTTTATGTAAATGATTTCAATAAAGCTGTTATAAGAAGCATTTTTTTAAAAAGGTGACACAAATTGTTGGCTGAACACCAAACCGCCGAGGTCAGCGGCTTCCCCAACTGGGGCCCAGCAAAGGCCAGAGCCACTGCTGCGCCCGAGCCGGGCACCCCAGCCTCCAGGCCTCCTGACCAGGCTATCCCACGGTGGCTGGTCTAAGCTGTGGCGGTGAGAGTTCGGCCAGGCCATTGGGGGTGGGGTGGCCACCAGGAGTGCAAGCAGCTCTTGGGAGGGGGCCAAGCAGCTGGTCCAGGGCAGGCACCGGCCACGGCCACGGACTCCCAGAGGCTGGAGGGATGGCACCCTACTGGGCCTGGGCCAGGGGCCATGGGGGCGGGGGAGACAAGAAGACCCTCTCTTGCCTGGCACCAATGCACAGGCCGGCAGCGGGCTCGAGACCACCATCCCACAGAGCAGTGGGCCAGGGAGCCATGCCGAGCCCCCTCCCAGGTCATCGGACTGGACTTGTGCTGTCCTCCCCACCTCCCCCCCCTCAGGGCCTGACCACCAAGCCCCTCGCAGCAGCCTGGCCTCAGGTTTCCGCCGGTTCCAGACACGGAGGCTGCCTCCAGGGCAGAGGCTCCCAGACGCAACTCTGGCCTCTCGCTGTGTCCCATCAGCACCTCACAACCACTCAGAGGACAGCAGCCCACCTCCAACCCCAGGACCCCACAGCAGTGAGACCGGTCTGCACCCCAAGCCCGGGACCCCACAGCACTGAGAACCAGCCTGCACCCCAAGCCCGGGACCCCACAGCAGTGAGAACCAGCCTGCACCCCAACCCCAGGACCCCACAGCAGTGAGACCGGTCTGCACCCCAAGCCCGGGACCCCACAGCACTGAGAACCAGCCTGCACCCCAAGCCCGGGACCCCACAGCAGTGAGAACCAGCCTGCACCCCAAGCCCGGGACCCCACAGCACTGAGAACCAGCCTGCACCCCAAGCCCGGGACCCCACAGCACTGAGAACCAGCCTGCACCCCAAGCCCGGGACCCCACAGCACTGAGAACCAGCCTGCACCCCAACCCTGGGACCCCACAGACCTGAGAACCAGCCTGCACCCCAACCCCGGGACCCCACAGCAGTGAGACCGGTCTGCACCCCAAGCCCGGGACCCCACAGCACTGAGAACCAGCCTGCACCCCAAGCCCGGGACCCCACAGCAGTGAGAACCAGCCTGCACCCCAAGCCCGGGACCCCACAGCACTGAGAACCAGCCTGCACCCCAAGCCCAGGACCCCACAGCACTGAGAACCAGCCTGCACCCCAAGCCCGGGACCCCACAGCACTGAGAACCAGCCTGCACCCCAACCCCGGGACCCCACAGACCTGAGAACCAGCCTGCACCCCAACCCCGGGACCCCACAGACCTGAGAACCAGCCTGCACCCCAACCCTGGGAACCCACAGCACTGAGAACCAGCCTGTACCCCAAGCCCGGGACCCCACAGCACTGAGAACCAGCCTGCACCCCAAGCCCGGGACCTCACAGCAGTGAGAACCAGCCTGCACCCCAACCCCGGGACCCCACAGCACTGAGAACCAGCCTGTACCCCAAGCCCGGGACCCCACAGCACTGAGAACCAGCCTGCACCCCAACCCCAGGACCCCACAGCACTGAGAACCAGCCTGCACCCCAACCCCGGGACCCCACAGCACTGAGAACCAGCTTGCACCCCAAGCCCGGGACCTCACAGCACTGAGAACCAGCCTGCACCCCAACCCTGGGACCCCACAGCACTGAGAACCAGCCTGTACCCCAAGCCCGGGACCCCACAGCACTGAGAACCAGCCTGCACCCCAACCCTGGGACCCCACAGCACTGAGAACCAGCCTGTACCCCAAGCCCGGGACCCCACAGCACTGAGAACCAGCCTGCACCCCAACCCCGGGACCCCACAGCACTGAGAACCAGCCTGCACCCCAACCCCGGGACCCCACAGCACTGAGAACCAGCCTGCACTGGCCCCAGGACTGGCAGCTGATGAAATATTCTCACAAATTGGCCAAAAAAAAAAGCTCCAAGTACAGTGGAACATTTTTTTTCTTTCCTTTTTTTAAAAAATTGATTTTAGAGAGGGGAAGAGGGAGGGAGGGAAGGAAGGAAGAAGGGGAGAAAAACATCCACGGGCGGCCTCCAGCGCGCACGCCAAGCAAAGATGGAGCCCGCCGCCTTCGGGTGCGCAGGATGACGCTCCGACTGGACCATCACAGCTGTCACTCAAGGGCAGTCCTTTCCCCACCGGCAGGTCCACCGTGGAACTGGACCGTGAAGCAGTTTGCAGTCAGAAAGTCACGGTGGACGAGAAGGGAGGTCCCACCCCGCGCTCCCGTCACCTGAATTCCCAGAGAAGGGACACACTCGGGACTTTCCACATCAACCTACTAAGACTGTCAGCCCTGGTGACGGGAGCCTGGTGAGTTCCATCCCTCAGAGCTAAGACAGGTGAGCGCGGGCAGCTGTGTGTCCACCACACGACCTGCAGGGAGAGCCCGAGGGGGGCCAGTAGTGCTGGGGAAGCGGGTCTCTGACCCGAGGACAGAGCCTGCCCATCAGGGGTCCACAGAAAACAGCCAACAGCACAGCAAAAGCACAAAAACTGTTCATGGAGACGTCAAGTGGACAGGTCAGGCCCTGGCACTTCTTCTGCCCTGGACACCGCTGTCACATCGCCCAGCCACGGAGCCTGCGGCCATGAGCCTGCACCATGCCTGCCTCTCGGCCCACGGGGAGACCAGGAAGCCTCTCACAACACTTCCGAGCGCAGAGTCGGTGGCATCACCCTGACGCAGAGCTGAGCTCAGGAGGAAAGTCCGAGTCCCAGGGCCATGGTGCAGGGGAACTGACACCTCGTCTGTCAGCCCGGGTAGGCCTGCCATGACCACCTAGAGCCAAGGACCCTGCCCACCAGGCCAGGAGGGGGAGACCACCCAGGAGCATCCATCACCAAAGCTGCAGGGACCCGGGGAGGCCGGCATGGAGGGCACGTGGGCAGAGGGTCTGGGCAGCGCCATGCAGACAGCCACATGGGTCAGCTCGGGCCTCCTCCAAAGAGCGGTGGGGACGCTGACCCAGAGGAGGCTCAGAGGGTAAACACCAGAGAAGAAAAGTGAGAAAGAGTAAAACGTCAGAACAGACCAGGCCGATCGGGAAAAGAACTTTCCAGAACAGAAACCGCTCTCAGGCCGATTGTGCCAACGCAGTGGAAATGAGAGGAAGGCGGAGGGCGGAGGGGCCCTGGGCCGGGAAACCTCGACCTGGGGAGGAGGAACCCGCGGGCGCAGGGCCTGGCAGCAGCCTCTGCTCTGGGGTTCGAGGTCACCGCCACCCACGGGTCACGACGTGTGCGTGGTGCCTGCACCCCCAGCAGAGGCCTGGTGAGCACGGTTCCAGCCCAGGAGCTGGAGCACAGGCGGGCATGCCTGTGACGAGACACAGCGCCCATCGCAACCACCCTGCTGGGCTGGCCTCCCGCTGGGACGTTCAATACCCAGGACCAGGCGAACATGGCCCACAGCCCGCACCCCACCAAGCACCGGAGCGCCAGTCCCCAAAACACACTCCTGTGCCCAGGTCCTATACTCCAGCCCAGCATGTGCTGGGGGCCCTTTCAGAAGAGTCAGTGGTTTAGCCCTGGCCGGTTTGGCTCAGCGGTTAGAGCGTCGGCCTGCGGTCCAGAGAGACCCAGGTTCGGTTCCCGCTAAGGGCACGTACCTCGGTGGCAGTTTGTCCCCGGCCCTGGTTGGGTCGTGTGGGTGGCAGCCACTCGATGTGTCCCTTTCACATCGATGTTTCTCTCTCCCGCTCTCTCCCTCCCACTCTATCTGAACAAAAAATGGAAAAATGTCCTCGGGTGAGGATAAAAAAAAAGAGCCAGGGGTCTAGAACGGACACAACTACTCGTGAGCACCGGTCCTTCCCACGCGGTAGCTCGTTCCACGCCGTGCTGAAACCACGTTTTCCGACTGCTGTGGCACAGAGGGGGCAGACTAAATCCCCAGGCAGCCCCAAACCCCAAAAGGAAGTGTGAACAACAATTCTAAAGACTCACTTCGATTTTTTTACATTAAGGGGTGCCTCTCTTCTGCTACACCCCCACTTTTCTGAGGAAACCCCCCCTCCTCACGAGGCCACTCGGCACTGCCCTTCCCCAGGTTCCACACAGGAGGGACACCTGGGGCTGCAGCTCCCAGCCCCCAGTGGTTGGGGCGCCTCCAGACTGCCCACCAGCCCCCATCGGTCTGAGGCCAACACCCCCACAGACTCCTGGGGCAGGAAGGGGACACACAGCCCAGCAGCAGCCTTGGAGGAAGGAGGGGCCCCAGACGAGGTGGCACAGGAGGCAGGACCAGGACCAGGTTCCCATGAAGACAGGGCATCCGTCCTGACCACAAGCTCTTTGTGTCCCTCGCTGCCACCAGCCCCGGACCCCAGGGCCTCCCCAACCCTACAAACCTGCACTTTCAGGACCAGAGAGCGGGGTGGGGGAGGGGCGGGCGCCTTCCTTTCCCTTTCAGCCGCCCAGTAACTGCGAGGACTGTGAACTAGCCGGACAACAAAGCCTGCTCGAGCCGCGTTTGCATCGGGGCCGCTGGGCACAGGCCCTTCCCCACACCCAGGCCTGCTCCAGCCGTGTCTGCATGGGGCCGCTGGGCACAGGCCCTTCCCCACACCCAGGCCTGCTCCAGCCGTGTCTGCATCGGGGCCGCTGGGCACAGGCCCTTCCCCACACCCAGGCCAGCGTGGGGCGGTGGCGGCCCCCCGGGCCCCCCGGGCAGAGACGAGCTGCAGAAAGCGGAAGCCAGGGAAGGGCTGCAGACTGCGGTCCGGTTCCTGGAAGGCTGGCTGAGCGGCCTGAGCACAGGCTTCCCGGCCGCAGGGACTCCCACTGCCGCTCTCGCCCGCCAGCGCCCCAGGAAGGACGGCTCCCCGACAAGCCTTCCACACACAGGGCCCCGGGCCGCAGACCACGGGGCGCACAGGCCGGCCCGGCCTCCGGGGGACGAGGCGCTTCCCAGCGATGCCTGGGACCCTGGCGCACCGGGTGGGGCACTTTCTCTGGCGCTGGGAGCAGCAGGAGCAGAGCGGTCGACGTCCCGCCCTCCTACCCGGGGCCCCCCATCTGCTACGGGGGTGCGTGGGCTCCTCCACCACCACCCGCCCACCATCTCCATGGCGTCTCCAGCCCTGTGACACTGTGCATCACCACAGGACCCTCTGAAGGGACTCCCCCAAACCTGCCTCCTCCAAGGTGCCACACTCCTTGCCTGGGAGGGACCGGGGACACCCTCTGGCTGCTCTCCTTAAACCCACAGGGCACCCCCCACTCCTATCACCTGACTCTGTGCCCAGGACAAAGGCCGTGCCCCTGACTCAGCACTGCCTGCCACGCTTGGGCACACAAAGAGACGAGTGTGTGTGATCTGTGGAAGCGAAAGGCCTGGGCAGTCAGTGTGGACCTGCAGTGGGAATGGGCGGGGCCTGATGAACACCCCAGGGACCCTGCCCGACCTGCGAAGGCTGGCAGGGTGGGCTGGTGGTCAGTGGAAGGGAGACGTCCCACGTCCGCCCTGTCTGGTTATGTCGGTACAGGACATCAGCCAGGGGCTGGCCAGGGGTGGTCAAGGCGCTACTGAACCCCGGATGCACCCAACGCAGACTGGACTGGCCACGAGGAGGCCCCAGGACTTGCGGCTCCTGCCTCCTTCTCACTCCAAACACCAAATCAGACGCCGCCCCGGGGTGTGGGAGCCAGTGCCATGCCAGGCCCGGCTGGGAGGAGTGGAGGAGTTCCTTCTCGGCAGAAGAGACCAGCAGGCAGAGGGGCCGGGTGAGTGTCCAGTGCCACGCTGTTTGCACCCCAAGGACACCTGGGCGGCGCAGGGGTTCCGTCCCTGCACGCACCCCCAGGCGCCATCTCCGCCACCACCGGTTCCTGCAGGAGGGGCAGCTGGGCCCAGAGCTGGCAAGCCCGAGCCTGCCAAGTCTCCTCGCAGAGAGAGCCTCCCTTCGTCCAACCCCCTCTTCCCAGCACAAAGGCTCCGGCTCACACCCTGCGATGAATTATGCAGAACAGCTCAATTATGAGGAGGTGCGGGGCCGGGAGCCCCGGAGGGGACGAGGAGGAGCCTGGCAGCTCGGGCCCTGGAGGTGGCAGAGGTGCTCTGTCAGCAGGAGGCCCAGCACCTGGATGTGGGCAGTGAATCCAGGCTCACATTCACCTGGGGGTGGGATTTTGGGAGGGGTCCGAGGATGAAGACCTCTGAGCCTGGAATTAAGTCCCAAACTCCACCCCCTGGATCTTGCCCCGCCGCACCCAGTGGGCCAGCGGCAGCTGAGATCGGAGCTGGACATCACGGTCTCCAGCCTGTAGCTGAGGGGGCACAGACAGGACTCCACAGAAACTGCAGGAGAGCCGCTGGGCTGTGCCGGCGGCCAAGGGCTCCAGGGTAAGTAGAGGGAACACAGGGCACCGGAGCCCCCGGTTCCCCACTCTGAGCACCCCGGGGATGCACACAGGAAATAGTGACCCTGCGGCTCCCCACCTGCCAGACCCCATTTCAGTGCTGATCTTGCAGACGATTCACCCAAAAAACTAGAGTGTATGTCTGAGGGGGTCTTCAAGAAAGGCAGCGGGAGGGGGCGAGGAACCTGCTCTGAAACAGTCCCAGAGGCCCCTGGCCCCCGGCAAGGCCCTGCCGGGGCGCCATCTGCAGCCCACACCCCTGTCCCGCTCAGGGAGACCCTGTTTCTCTCCAGGCCGGAGTCCAGATGCGTGTTCCAGGCACAAATGGCCTGTGCAATTTCAGGGGTCCGGGCCGCAGGAAGCCCCGCCCTCACATCCGAAAGGGGCAGTGCACGCCGTGGGCAGTGAGCCACGGCAGAGCCGAAACGGCCCCCTTTCTTTACCCTGAGAGCCACGGAAAGCACCTGAGCGAGAGATGGGGAAGAGAGGTGAAGGTGCTCCTGACGAGATGAGCTTTCGATCTGGACGAGGACCCTTGCCGGCAAACACCCCTCTTCACACTGTCCCCGTGGGTCCTGCAGGAGGCGCCGCAAGTGTCACCGGCAGCTGTCCAGCCGGGGGCCCCACACTAGACATGGCAAAGTGGGAACCATGTCCTAATGGGTTTAAGAGCAAATGCTTCCAAAGGAAGTTCCAAGCCCATCCCTGAACACCTCCCCACAGCACACACGGCGCGCACTGTGCGCACCGGGGACAGCCGTGCACCAGGAAGGTGGGCGGAGCCACACAGGAGTGGAAGTCAGCCCGGCACCCGTGCCATGGGGCAGGCCGTTCCCAGGAGCACGGCCGTGCCCACCTCCAGGCCAGAGCGCCGCCTCACCGCCTGCCCTCAAACTCAAGAACCTTCTGGTAGCTCTGAACACCAGGAGATAAAACTGCACTCCAGGGAGAGCAAAAACGTTGTGTCCTAAACTCAAATTACAAAATAAAATCTCTTCAGCGTCAGGAAGGTTGTTTGAGGGTGCCTTTGTCCAGGAGAGCAGGGCTGTTGTCCCTCCACCCCGCAACAGCAGCCTCGCGGAGCCCTGGGCGGCACGGCCTGTGGGGCGGGTGACGCTCGCAGACCACAGGGAACACAGCCCGGGAGACTGCTCGGCAGGCAGCACAGGCTCGGGGCACAGGCGGCCTGGCTCGGGGCTGCGGCCTGGGGCACCTCCCCAAGGGCCATGCTCTCAGCCAGGGAGGTGCCACGTCCGGGGCCTGGGTTCCCCTGGACAGGCTCTCAGGAGGCAACGCCCTTGGGACTGGTGGCCAGAAGCGGTGTGGCCGGTGCCAAGCAGGGGACATGGCCTCAGCCCCTCACTCTTGCAGTGGCCACCACACCCACACCTGCAAGCGGCCCTGAGGGAAAGCAGGGCACCCTCGCTGAGCGAGGGGGCCGGGGAGGTGGGGGTGCGCAGAAAGGAAGACGGGCCAGGCCGGGTCATCACCAGGGACAGGGGCCCAAGCCCCTGGGGCCTTCTGTGCTGCGCTGCCCACCCAAGGCTGTCCAAAGGCCCCTGGGCAGGGCCGCTCCTGCTGAAGGTCTGGCCTGGCCTTCCAGGCGGCGCTGGGTCAGGACAGGACACTTTCACCCGCTTCCCAGTCAGGAAGTGGGAACCAGCGGCAGCCCCGCCCACACTCGGGTCTGTTTTGCTTCCTGGCGCCTCCCCCTCCTCAGAGCACGGCAGACGCCCTGTTGTTTTCTCTCCATAGAAACCGACACAACACTGAGCTGAGCGCTCGAGCCGGGGTGGACAGCGGCTGCCCAGCTGCAGGGGACTCAGAGCTCCGGGCTGACAACGACCCGGCAAAGCCGCTCTGGCCTGTCCCCAGCGCCTGGGCTGGAAGACGGCCTCAGGTCCCCACGGATGTGACCGTGTTCCGAACGTGGACACACAGAGCTGGAGCTCAGAAGCCACCGGCCTGTCGCCAGCTCCAACCAGCCCACAGGAAGGCAGGCCACTGGAGCGGTTCCGGAACATTCCCCAGTAAACTGACAGGACACACTCCACAAAATGCCCACTGCTCCAGCCCTGACAAAGTGCAAACAGCTCTCCTCTGAGACTGCGACTGCGGGGGTGGGGTGGGGACAAAGGGCCCTGCCCGGCCACCTGCGGCAGGAGGTGGAAGCTGACTTCAGGACCCCAGGAGAGCCAGGACTCAGTGTGGGGGGTGGGGGAGAGAAGAACCCGATACTTCAGACTGCCCCCCGGACCACGGGCAGGGATCACTGACCGCAACCACGCCCGCCCCCCACCAGGAACCCTGTCACTTAGAACAGGACATGTCTCCAAGCTGCAGAACGCTCCACCGTCACCTCTCCAACAGGGGTCACCGGGCCCCAAGACCCCCATCGCCCTTTGCCGCTGAGCATCCAAGGACGGGCTCCTGGCCCCAAAGTTCTCACCAAGGCTGCCAGGCCAGCGTGGGGTGAAGTCCCTGCACTGGGCTCAGGACCTGCCCCCACCCCTCCCCCAGGGCCAACGTCAGCCGCCTGGTCCCCTGGCTTTCCCACGCCCTGCCGGGCCCTCCCCTCACAGCCTGGGATCCAGGACCACAAGGACCACGTGGGCAGGGTGGGGTTCTCCAGGGACCTCGGCAGCAGCTACAGGGTAAGAACAGGCCCACTGCACCTTCTCTCGGGCAGAGGAGTGGCCTGCAGCCCCTCCCCGGGTCCTGGGCGGAGGGTGGACGCTGGGGCTGGTGGCAGCCCGTGGGCTCAGCAACACAAGGGTTTCCATGGTTTGGGGAAGCCCCACCCACCACCCACAGCGATGGGCCGACCCCTGGTGACCCCAGCGCTGGTCTGGGCCTGCTCTGCTCACTGAGAACAAGGTCGCAGCAGGGGTGGGCCCGCTGCCCCCCTCGCCCCCGCTCCGAGCCGGGGTTCAACGACTCCGTCAGGAGGGGTCTCCTGCTCTACCGCTCAGACACCTGAACTGTAGTCAGTCTCAGCTGTTTTCTAAACGGGTTCATCCTTCCGAAAGGCGCCTGCGTGAGGAGTCTCGCCGCCAGCCCAGGGCGCTTCCGGGAGAAGCCACCAGGAGAAAGGCCAGGCGGCCGCAGGGCCGGGAGACTGAACACCGTTCAGAGGGTCCGATCCCGAGGGTCAGGCTCCTGCAACAACGACGGGATGCTGGGGGGTGGCCTCCGGGAGAAGGGGCCACGGTGAGCCCTTACAGGTGCTTCCTAAATGGCTAAAGGGGGAGGGCACCCCTTAATCTGCTTTTGAAAAGCCTGGGCCTCCACCAGCGCAGAGACCTGCCATAAGCAGGAGACCATCGCGAACAGGCCCTCGACTTCCCCTCAGAGGACACTCACAATGGGCCAACTCGAGGGAGAAAGAGCCCTCTGTCTGCAGGGCTGGGGTGTGCGGGTTTGCCTTGGCGGGGGGACAGCTTTCCGCAGCCCGCCCCTCCCCCAGCTCCCTCTACTTGCAGCTGGAGCTGTCCTTAGAGGGAAGGAGGCATTTCCTGTGTCCCCTCCCCCTAATTTCCCGGCATTCTTGGCAAGCCCAGAAGAGGCAGCAAGAACAGGGAGGGGGCCGGCCGCCAACCCCACCCCCACCCCCTCGGCGGCGCACAGGGCTTGGGCGTGGGGGAAGGGAGCAGTGTGCCCAGAAGCCCGATGGGGACAGGGGCTCTGCTGTGGCTTTCCTCCCCGGGGTGCCTGCCAGGCCCGGGACCCACAGAGGCTCGGCAGGAAGGGACCAGTGCACAGGCCGCAGGGGGTGCCCTCAAGGCTGCACGCACCCCGATGCCAGGGATTCCAGGGCCTTGGCTGGAGAGTGTGCTGCCCAGCCTGCTGGAGGCCCCTCCGGGACACAGATGTCCAGTGGGTGGGAGTCTGGGTGACTGTCCAGTCACTGGCCACGGAGTCCCTGCCAGGCATGACACCTAGAGATGGGGGGACAGCCCTGCTCTGTTCAGCACAGCCCTGGGCCCACCAGGGACAGGCAGGCGGGCTCCGCCAGCCTCCGCTCCCACCTCCCAGGGCTGTGCACCTCCTCCCACAGGCCCTGCGATCTCGACCGGGCTCTGGCGCTGTCAGTCAGGAGGTCGGCCTCAGGAGGGACCCAGCTCGTGTGGCCATGTCCCTGGGGGCCTGGGCTGTGTGCCTCGTCGCGGGGGAGCACATCCACACAGTCTGGGGTGCAGCAAAGCCTGAGGGAGGACCCGTGTATGCGTCCATCTGAGGCTGCCGGGAGGCCCTGGGTGTCTCAGGGACATTAGGGTTTTCTCAGGGTTCTGGCCCTCAAGCAAGTGCAGGACTCGGCCAGAGCTTCATGGGGATGGTGACCACCTCCTGGTCCCGGGGCCAGGGTGCTGGGAATATGGCATTGGTTCCCAGGCAGCTCTGGGAGGCCTGGCTGGCCCCTCCCCCAACCACAGTGACAGGAAGCCCAACTCAGACAGGCTGAGACAAATGGAGTCCCCACCGCAAGGCCAGGGCTGATCTCCACGGACACCCTGGGCTCAGAGGGGCCCACCCCCTGGACACACCCATGCCCTGTCAGCAGGCACAGGAGAGGAAACGGATCGAGAGGACCATCCCACCAGACTCCCAGGTGGGCATGCGACCCAGCCGTGTGCCTACCAAACCCCAAAACCCCTCGCAGCCTCCAACAAACAGCCTGGCCCCCAGAAGCCCTGCAGCTTAGCCTGTGCTGACTGACCTGCACAGCCCTACCCAGGACCCTTGGTGACGCAGAGACTCGGGACTTCCTAGAACTGGAAGGACAAGCACAAGCCAGAGGGTCTGCACCAGTGGCCGCCACAAAGGCTGCCATGCACCGCCTCCCAGCAAGGACAGCAAAGGCCGGGCTGGGCCAGGCATGAGTGGCGTGGCCAGACCTGCAGTGGGCACATCGATGTTCACCTTGAAGGACTCCTGCCAGCCCTCCCGGCACATAGACGTAGCAGCACACGTCCACCCTGTCCTATGAGCTAAGAGCAAGGGCCCAGCTGCGACTGGTGCCTGGGTGTAAGGACTTGGCTCCAGCAGCCATTTTGGGCCATGAGGCAAGAAGTAATAGTCGCAGGGAGACGGCAAGCGCAGCGCCACTGTGAGCCTGCCCGCAGCCCTCTCGCCAGAGGGAGAAAGAAGCCCCTAACACGCGAAGCAGCTGGGCGGGTGTGCACGTGTGCACGTTGTCGTCTTGTGTTGAAGACTGCCTCCTAGCCGGAAGGCGTTGCAAGGAGACACTGTGGTCAAGGACGGGCGCACTGGCACGGGCGTGCTGACTGACAAAGCTAGATGCTTTTCAAGGAGTTTTAGGTTTTGAAAGTCTGGAACATTCGTCTTTATTTGTTTATTTTGCTGTGTTTTATTTTTTGTTCACTGAATTTCTTTTTTTTTTAAAGCTAAAGTGGAAGACAGTGGGGGAGGGAGGGAGAGATGGAAACATGGATGTGAGAGAGACACATTGATGGGTTGCCTCCGCATGGCCCCAGTGGGGGCTGGGGAGCGAACCTGCAACCCAGGCACATGCCCTTGACCAGAAATCGATCCCAAGACCCTTTGGTCCACGGGCCGACTCCAACCGCTGAGCCAAACTGGCCAGGGCTAATAGTCTTTATCTTAAACAAAATACTTCTCATCAGTCAGACGGAGACCCTCCAAGTCCCTGAGGGAGAGACACTGCGGCACTGGCCCAGTTCTGCGGTTGGGTCTCCACCCGGGCCAGGGGTCTCACTTTCCGTACTTCGTCTCAACAGCAGCAGAGGCCAAGGGCTGGGACGCTCATGGACACCACTGCAGACACATGAGGGCACAGGGCCTGCACCTCCGTTTCAGAACAAAAGAGAAGACTCTCGAAGGCTGGGTCCTGAGTATGTCAGGACCGAGCTCCCAACATGCTTTTCATCTAACCCCATAAATCAGCAGCACTAACAAGAGTTAGGGAAAGAAAGCAACCAGGAATTCAAGAACCGCAGGTGGTCAACCCTCAGAGGTGCTAGCTGTTCCTCCATCTGCTCCCCGCCCCCAGCCCCGCCAGGAGGGGGCAGGTGGGGGAGGGGCAGTGGGGCGGCTCTCCCGCCCAGGGCCACAGGAGCTGGCAGGGAGGGGCCAGGAGAGCAGCGGGCACAGCCCACCTGGTGCGGCGACCTCCCCGGGGTTCCCGCGGCCTCGAGGGCCGGCCTCTCCTCACCCCAGGTCTCGGCCCTTCCTTCGGAGACCAACAGCAGGCACCAAGGAACCGACCTGACTGGTGCCCCTGGGGTGTGTCCTGCCACGGCTCAGGGTGGCAAGGTGGCGCCAGACCACGCCCCCCCTGGAAGCCCCAGTGTGAACGGGCTGTGGCAGGTTCTGGGCCTCCACACAGAGCAGACCCCCCAGAATGACAGGAAAGCCACTCAGCGCCCAGCCCTGAGAAGACACCCAATGCCGAGGCCGACCCCCGGAGACCCAGCCCCAAGGCCCCCCGGGCATGGAGCCTGCAAAACCCCTGCCCAGGAGGAAGGGAGGAGCGGCATGTCCCTGGGAGTCAGGGGAGGAGGATGCTGGCCCGTGGCTGCTGTCCCCACCCCGACAGGCCCCTCTGCCACATTCCTCCAGCAAACGTGTAAAGACAGAGTAGGCCGTTTCCAGAAACAACACCCCTCACCCCCTCTCGCCCCAGGGCTGGCCCTGCCCAGATGTCAGAGAAAACGAACCCCTCATTCCAGACTGCAAACTCAGACACCCTAACCCAAATGCAAGCCAGAGGGCCACCATGCCCCCGCCCTGCACTGCACCCTCTGCACTGCACCCTGGAGATGCCAGGGGCATCCTCCTTGGGAAGACCCAGCAGGAAGCTGTGTGACTACAGGACACACACCCTCGGGGGGATCATCAGAGCGAGCGGTCTGCCTGAGGCCAGTGAGGGTCCCGCCCCCAGGTCTGCACACAGGGCAGGACCCGGCCTCCTCTCACAGGAGGGCTCAGAAGCCCTCTGCCCCCCACCCCCACCCCTGGCTGCTTCTGCCCCAGGGGGTGGGAGGCACCAGGCCCAGGAGGGACCCTGCACGGCTAGAGGGCCAAGCACGGCGAAGATGCTCCAGGACCACGGTGCCGCCACCCGGGAAGAGCAGGAGGCTGGTGGGCACTGCCACGTGCCACGTGCCACAGAGGAGAGGGTCAGGGGCCCTCATTCTCGCCTCCCTCCTGCAGTCCTGTCATCACCACTGTCGTCCTGGGGCCCAGCACTGCGGCCCCTTCAAGTCCCACGGCCACACTGCCACGGGGCCGATGGCAAAGTCCATGCCACCGTCTACCACACCTGGAATCCCACTCCTGGGAACAGGTTGTGCGAGTCCATGCAGCCAGGCCTCGCCAGGGATGCCACAAGGGGACAGGCTGGCCGCATGCCAGAACACGCATGGCCACAGCGTGGACACGGAACTCGGGCATCCCATGGACAGATGGGAGGGCGTGGGCTGGAGAGGCACTCTGTCCGCACTCCCAGGAGTCTGCCACGGGCCTTTCAGAGGCGCAGGGGGAGGGTGCCCCCTGGACACCTCTGCACGAGGCCTGGGACCCGTTCCCAGCACACAGAGCAGCCGGGGCAGCGGAGCTGCTGGGAGGGGCCGCCACCCTGTGCTCCCAGACAGTCTGCGCCTCTGTGAACAAGAGGGCTGTCCACCACCTCAGCAGTGCTGCCTCCAAGATGGTCCGAAGATGGGGCCGCCTCAGTGCCACCAGGCCCTCACAGCCACGACACCCTGCCCCGTTCCTGCAGCTCTGTGCACCCCCATCAGAACATTCAGCACTTGGACCCTGCACATGCGCAGCCACCAGAGGGGTTCCACTGGGGGTCTCATGGTTGAAGAGTCACTCTGGACCCCCCAGCCAGACTCCACCCCCAGGTCCCTAGGCTGTGCTCAGGTGAGGAGCCTGAAACATCTCCTGGATCCCACCCTCAAACCCCACACTGTGGGCCCCCTGCTGGGCCCTGCCCCGTGGCTGATACGGACCCACAGGAAATGACACCCACTCCTGCGGGGCCACACTTTCCCCGACAGGCCCTCTCAGCGCAGAGCCATCCGGAGGGTGTCCCAGGGAGCTGACTGCAGCGTGACAGGCAGTGAGGTGCGGGCAGCCAAGGCTCCCCTCCTCCGGGAACTTGGTCCCGCCAGACACAGCGAAGAGGAACCTCGTGGGCCCCTCCTGCCCATCTGGGCAGCTGTGCACAAGGAGGGTCTATGGGACGATCCCGTCTTCACCCACAAACAGGCACCAGGACACAGTGCCGTCAACCCACCAGCCTGGTGTGCCGTCTACCTAGAGCCAGGCTGGGCTGGAGTCCCAGTTGGGCACCATGGGCCCCTCAATGGGTACAGGATAAGGTGCCAGGTGGCCTCAGGGGTTCTCAGGGAAGAGTGAGCCCAGGATAGACATTTGGGCCAACGGACAGATGTCTTCCTGGAGGTGGTGGCAGCATCGTGTTCGTGGGCTGTGGACAGTGTCACCCGACCTAAGACCCCTACGATCCGGCGCTCCTGCCAGCTGACCCATCCCCCGAGGAAGCTCACCCAAGGCTGGGCCAGTGGGCCTCAGGTCCCACGGGGCTTTGGGAGGAGGGTGCGGCCCCGCCACGCTCCTGGGACAGAGCACCCAACCTTCGACCGGCCTGGAGAAGCTGGGCACATGCAGTCAGGGGGTGGGGATGAGACCCCAACAGTGCAGACGGACACAGAGCAACAGGGAGTCCAGTTCCGACAAAACGTGCATTACATCAAGGACATTCCCGAGACGTGGCGGTGTTTGATTTCGGGGGCTGGGGGTGATTGGTAACAACGCAAAACATACTAACCCTCCGTTACTTTAAAGAAATGCGCCACGGGCTCCCAGGCCTGAGCCAGCAAGTGCCCGACCCCGCCAGCCAGCCCCGGGAGCACGGAGGGGGGCCGAGAGGGGGTGCCCACCTCGCTCTGGTCTCTGTCTGGCCCAGACCTGAATGTGTGTGTTTTCTCTCGGTTTTAACACCATTTCTAAGCCAATGAAACGTGCACCTTGGTGACTTTCAATCCAGACCTTTTGGTGTGTTTTTCATCCCCTGAAAAGCCCTGTCAAAGCTCCCGTCCTGCCCGTCTCCACAGAGGGCGAGGGGTCGTGAGAACTCAAGAGCCGGCAATAACAATCAGGGCAGTGACCTTTCGACCCAGCCTCTTTGCAGGGCCCAGGCCTGGAGCACAGCGAGGGGGCTGGGAGGCGGGGTGTCCCCATGGGCCAGGCCGAGCCCCTGCCCAAGGCCCCTCAGCCCTGCTGTCCCTGCACCTGCCCACGGGCCCCACGGAGAAGAACTAGAAACGGAACCGCCCTCAGGCTGCCCCTGGTCCCCCCCGTCTGGGGAGCAGTGCCCGAGTCTCGGGAACAGGTCCTCTTTCACAAAGGGGCTCTCTGGAAATCTGGCCAGCAGACCCTGTCCCCCGCGTCAGCCTCCGAAGCCATCAGCACAAATGGCAACGAATCCCACCCTGCAGCTAGGGGAAGGGCACCCCAGGGTCCCCAAGTCCCCATGAGCTGGGCAGACACCCAGGAGCCCCTCAGAGACGGGGGCCAAACCGTGCCCAGGGGGTCTGTGGGGACAGCGAGGGTGGCACTGGCGGGACAAAGCATCTGTGGGCAGGCGGCAGCACGGAGCCTCAGCCACCACTGTGAGCGGCCGGGGACATAGGGATGGGACACTGGAGAGATCCTCCCAAAGGGACGCTATAGAGGGGACCTCACGGGCCCTCGAGGCTGCGAGGCAGAGAACCAGCGTGCAGCCCGGGTCCCACCCTGCAGGCAGGACGAGGCCGTCTCCCTCCAGCTCCCCAAGAGCCACAGCAGACAGTGGGGGGCAGAGCTCAACACCCGCAGCCTCCGGGGATGTGCCAGAGGACGGGGAGGGGCGGTGGCAGCGTGAGGACCGCTGACCACGAGTGCGGGGAATATCCGGCGATCCTCACGCTCCCATCACCCACGGCGTCCCTTGCCATGAACAGAGAGAAGCCACACGGCCCAGGCTGGGGGTGACCCCGGGCTGGCCCTGCTGAGAGTCCTGTCAAGCGCATGCTGGCCTGCTCGGTCCGCCCAGGGATTTCCAACAATGGACCAGCCCTGCACGGCCGCCCCCGGAACCCAGGGACCCACAGGAAAGAAAGCTGCTTGCTCCACCCCCAGCTCCCTTTGGAGCTGGGACAAGCTGAACTTTTCACCCTCGGCACAGACACCAGAGAAAAGGGCCACAAAGGTGTCTGCCGGGAGCAAGGAGGGCGGCCGAGGCTGTCTGCACTCGGCTTCTCCATCACCCCCTTCGAAATGTGGATTGCCCGTTTTACAATCGCCAGATGGCGGCCCAGGGCCTGCAGGCCTCATCACCCACTGTGACCGCCTGACCTCTCGTAAATGGGGACAGAGCCCTGGACCTGTGGCCACACCCCTGCACCCAGGAGGGTATGGTGCAGGTCACCAGGCAGCGTCCAGCACCTCCCAGACCTGTTCATGTGAGAACCAAAAAGAATCAAAATCCGATGGAGAGGCGCAGGGCCAAAACAGACTGACAACGGCCCCAGCAGGTACCATCCGGCCTCTGACCCCAACCCGACAGGCTCTTCTACAGTGGGGGCGCGTCCGCTCCCACTATGGAACATCAACCGCAGGCCCAGGGCGCAGCCTCCACAGGAGGGGATGTGTCGGGACAGGTGGGTCTGTGCACAGGGACTGAGGACACCGCCCACCCTAAGCGGTGCTGCTCCCTCAGTCCAGCATGCGCCCAGCAGGCTAGCAGGTAGGGAGGATGCAGGGGCCGGGCCACAGGCTGCTCCCCCACCCCCACCAGCGCAGCACACCGCGCCCCCTGCCCCCACCCCACTGCCCTGCCCTCCCTGCAGATGCGACAGGGACAAGCGGCGCAGTGTCGCAGCACAAGGCCAGATGCCCTGGGTGGGGGCAGCCCAGGCTGTGCAGAAAGGCCTCCATCCTCCCTGACTCGCAGCCAGTCCTCAGGGCACGTGGGTGCCTCCTGTCACCTGCAGAAGTGCTCACAGCAGCAGCACCTGGACCTGTGAGCAGGAACCATTCAGAAGCATCAGGGCCACGATCCCACCTGGCGCCTGAACGCCCAGGCCCATCATGTCCCCGGAACATGCTCAAGAGCCACTGGGGCGCGCCCCTTCTCGTGCCCAGCACCTCACAGGGAAGGGAGCAGCGTGGTCCCAAAAGCCCCCATGCTAAGGTGTCTCACGAGAACATAGCACTGCCTCAGGCCTGGCCACACCCAAAGCCACTGACCAGCCTCCAGCTCCCCAAGAGGCTCCCGATGGCGTTGGCTGTGACAGCGCCCACAGGAGAGGACGCGGCCACGTCCGCCATCCTGAGCAGAGTCCCCAGCAAGCCGCCTCCTCACTCGGAAGGGAGTTTCAGCAACTGAACAGTCAGTCCTGTCTCTGCTCAGGGCGGGTTCTCAGTGCCACTTGGTGACGCACCCTTCCCGTCCCCGGTGGCGGCTCCTCAGCCGCCAGCACTGTGCACACTGCGGACGCCAAGCCCGCACCCACACCGCCAGTGCCGGCGCGAAGCAGCTGTGCGTCTGAATAGCCCAAATCACGGCACTTTGTCCGAACTCGGTCCTCGCTGCTGCTGGAAGGCGGTAATGAAGATGCTAACAAAACCAGCTAATGCAGCACAATCATGCAGAGAGGAGAGCGCATCCGCTCACACGGACGTGCCAGTCAGCACGCTGCAGCAGCTCCGAACACCTTCTACCTCGGGCGGCTCCGCTCACCTTCCTCCCATATCACGAGCACCCCCGAGGACCTGTCACTCAAAGCCTGGTTATTTCTGCGCTGTGCGGTGCTTGTCCCAGAAGGAGCCGCCGCCCAGGACCGCCTCCGCCTGCGCAGCTGTCTGCGCCCAGCGAGATGAAGCAAGTCCCTTAGCTTCGCTCTCATTTCCCAGCGTCACTTCCGAAGGGAGAGCTGATCAGAGAAGCTCCAAGTCTCACTGTGCAGTCAACAGCCTTCCTGCAGCAGGGTCGCCTGCACCCAAGACCCGCCTGGTATAGTCCAAATCCAGGAGACGATGGCCCTCAGGGCACTGGACACCAGGCAACTATGGACCATGATTCCCGAGAGACTGAGGCAATCACAGCGAGCCCTGCGACCTCCCACTCAGAGCCCCGAGAGGGCCCGGCCGAGACCCAGGGAGACTGTGCGGCTGGAGCTCACAGCAGAGGGGCCAGTGCCAGGCCTGCAGGGCACAGGTGGGCAGCTGAACAAGAGGAAACTGCTTGAGGCAGGAAATACCCACCACGAGGAGCAGCAGGGACGGCCTGGGCTCACACCCAGCTGGGCATAGCCCTTCCCACCAGGCAAACTGGAAAACCTCCGAATACATGGGTGCTGGCTATGCAGAAAGGGTCCGCCACAGTGAAGGGGAATAATTAGCCCCAGAAAGAACACTGCTGTGGACCCACCTAAAAACCACAGAGCAAAACCTGAAAGGATCACAGGTCTCCGAGGAACTCCGCTGGGCCCAGGACAAAGTGTGAGGAGTCACAGGAACACAGACACACCCAGCACCCGAGCAGGTCAATGTCACAATGCCTGCCGCTAGAGAGGAGAACCATCGGCTCACCGAGACCCCCAGAACCGGCAGACAGATGTGGTCCCCAAAAACATCACCATCCACACGCTCAGAAAGCTGAACAGAGACACAGGAGACAGGAAAGGGCTCGTCACACCAGAGCTGAAGACCAGGGCCCAGAGCCCCTGCACTGGCGGGCGGCAGCTGGGCGGCAGCTGGGCGGCAGAGGGCAAGACGGACAGCGCGAACGAGCGGAGAGGGTCCATGTGGGGAGACGAGGACCTGGCCTGGGCCACTTGCCACAAACTCGTACACGCAGCCGGAGGGACCCGAAGAGCTGGGGGAGCAGGGAAAGGTCTGAAAAACAGTGGCCAAAAATCTCCCGAAGAAAGAAAAACCGTAAGCTGCAAAGGCAGGCAATCTAAAGAAAGCTACACTGAGCACCTCGTGAAGACGCTGAAAACCCTGAGGGCGACCGTGCCCGGGGCTGGAAGGACCGCCCATGGACACTTCCGAAGAGAACACTCCCAACCTGGACTCCTGGACCCACAGCACACACTTTCCAAAAGTGGGGGGAAGGGGAGCTCGCCCCCAGCAGGCCACACGCACAAGGAGTGTGAAAGGAACCCCTCGGCCGCAGAAGAAAACCCCAGAAGGAAATCTGTGTCCACACAGAAGAATACAGAGGACCAGAAACGGTGACTACAAAGTAACTACATCCAGTCTTGTCTTATTACTTAAGTGCCTTTAAAAAGCAACTATTTGGTCATAAACAACAACAATGTAAGCGCAGCTCACTGCGCAGGGAGGGGAGGACGAAGCCCCTCCCATGCCGTCTTGCAGCCCACCTGAAGGGACACCATGGGAGTGCAAGGTGTGCACTCGAGCCGAGACACCGTGAGAACCACCAGAGTGAGAAGAGCAGACAAGCCGACAAGGAAATCCAGTGGGACCCTGAAGAGTCATGGGTGTGATGTGTATGCTTTATTTGCATTGCAACAATGTAATTATGTGTCTTCTTTTTGCTTTTCCTGAATTAGTCAGAAATTGTACAGTCTTGGGGGGGGTCTTTTGTCACTATATTTGCAATTCATTAAAGGATATGGAAAAGCCAAACAAATTACTTTTGGAATAAGAAAGAAAATAGTTACTGGTCACTCCAAAGAAGCAGGAAACCCTACGAAGGAAACGAATATGAACATACAAGTACAGAAGAACAGCAACGTGGAAAAGACTCAACAGTCACATTAAAAGTCAGTGGTGGCAACACCCAGCCAAAGGGCAGAGCCGACCAGGCTGGGCACGAGAGGGCAGCCACAAGAACCCACTTTACACAGGATGCGACAGGCGGGCGAGGCAGAGGACAGAGATGAGCACACACAGCAGCCAGAGCAGAGAGCACACAGCAGGAGCCAGGCACCGGGGAGATTTCAGAATCAATGAAAAGGTCAAGAAATCAAAAACCTGAACCACCCACAGAACCCATCAACGCTGCCTCCCCTAACACCCCTAACACCCCTAACGTCTCTAATGTCCCTAAGGAGCAAGCTACAAAATACTTGAAGCAGAAACTGACGTAGCTGCAGAGTCAAACCTACAACTGTAACAAACTGTCAGCTTTCCTGTCCGTGAGGGATGGAGCAGTCAACAGAAAGTCAGCGAGACACCGACCTGGACAATGCTATTGACAACGGGACCTGACCGACGGCCACCCAGTGCCCCCCGACACAGGTTCTGTTCAAGCACAGAGGCATTTACCAAGACAGACCACACTCCGGGCAGAAACAAGCCTCATGCAATTACAAAGTAACTGGAAAGGCCTTGGCCAGTTTGCTCAGTGGTCAGAGCACTGGCTCGTGAACCAGAGTCGTGGGCTCAATTCTGGCCAAGGGCATGTACCTCGGTTGCGGTTTGGTCCCTGGCCCTGGTCAGGGTCATGTGGGAGGCAGCCAACTGACATGTCCCTCTCACATCAATGTTCCTCTCTCTCTCACCCTCCAACTCTGAAAATAAACAGAAGAATATCCTTGGGTGAGAATTAAAAAAAAAAAAAATAACTGGAACACATAGCTGACCCTTGAGCAATGCCGGGGGAGGGCGGGGAGGCAGGGGGGTCGGGGTGCAACCCTGCACAGCTGAAAATCCCTGTGTAACTTTCGACTCCCCCAAAACTGAACTACTGACAGCCTCGTGTGGACTGGAAGCCGTATGGACGCCAGCCAGTCAGTCAGCACACCCCGAGTATGCTGACTGTGTTCTTACAATATAGTCGGCAGAGGAAAGACAGAGTTAGGAAAGAAACCATTAGAGAAAATACACTTACGGTATTTATTGAAAAAGACCGCACATTAGTGGACCCGGGCAGTTCAAACCAGTGTTGTTCAAGGGTCAACTGTACTTTGAACTGAATGAAAACAAAAACACAACCTATCGGAATTTGTGGGATGCCCCCTAAAACAGCCCTTAGGAGAAAACCAGATGTCTGTATTAGGAAAAAAGAACAACCCCCAATAGATGACAAATTCAACCTAAAGTAAACCAAGTAAAGGAAAATACAGTGATCAAAACATCAGTCTATGGCCCTGGTCAGTTTGGCTCAGTGGTTACAGCATCGTCCTGCGGTCTGGAGAGACCAGGGTTTGGTTCCCGCTAAGGGCATGTACCTCGGTTGCAGTTTATCCCTGGCCCTAGTTGGGTTCTGTGGGTGGCAGCCACTCGGTGTGCCCCTTTCACGTCAATGTTTCTCTCTCTCTCTCTCTCTCTCTCTCTCTCCCTCCCTCCCTCCCTCCCTCCCTCCCTCCCCTTCCCACTCTATCTGAACAAAAAATGGAAAAATGTCCTCAGGTGAGGATCAAAAACAAAACATCAGTCTATGAAACAAGAAAACGGAAGAACAACAGGAGAAAAATCAATGAGACCAAAACTGGTGCTTTGGGGAGATGAGTAAAAGCAATGAGCCTCTGCCCAGAATGAGCCGGGAGAGGGAAAGGAGGTGGCCAGCTTGGGGACGGGGCACCGGGCCCTGCAGACAGACAGATGGTAAGGGGACGTGAGGACCAGCCTACTGCCCGTTCATTTGACAGTGTAGACAGACTCGGCAATTACCTGTAAAAACAAACAACTCTGGATCGAGAACAGATAACCCGAACGGCCTAGTTAAAAGCAAGTCCCACAATAAAGCATCCAGACCAGCCCTGGCCGGTTTGGCTCAGCAGCTGGAGCGTCAGCCTGCGGACCAGAGAGCCCTGGGTTCGATTCCCACTAGGGGCATGTACCAAAAAAATAATAAATAAATAAGAAACACAGTAAAAGAGATAGCATTTAAAAAAAAAGAAAAACAAAAAAACATCCAGACCCAAACGGGCTTCAATGGTAAGGGCTACCAAGTAGTTTGAAAAGAAACAGTAATCCTTTCAGGAAATGTAAGAGGAGAGAGACCATTTCCCAAACAATCTATGAATCCAACGTTACCACAATGCGACAACCAAAGACAGTATAAGAACAGAAAAACAGAACGAGAAAAACCACAGACTAGTGTCCCTCGTGAACATCCATGCAGACTGCAAACAACGTCTCAGCAAGTCCACTCGACCCGGTTCTAACAGGCTAACAGATGGTGACCAGGGGTTATCGGAGTAAGAGGGGAGTCAGCCCATGCAACTCACCGTGTTGATAACAAACACTTCAGTACACGCAGAAGAAGCATCTGACAGTCCAACTCTGGTTCCTGATCAAAGCAAACTGGGCCCTGGCTGGCGCAACTCAGTGGTTAGAGCACGGCCCACACACCGAAGGGTGGAAGGCTTGATTCCTGGTCAAGGGCACGCACCTACGTTGCCAGTTCGATCCCTGGCCCTGGTTGCATGTGGGAGGCAGTTGATTGCTGTGTCTCACATCAATGTTTCTCTCTCTCTCTCTCACCCCATTCCTTCCCTTCCTTTCTCTCTCTGTAAAAATAAATGAGGAAAAAAGCAAACTGGCTTCCATAGTCTAACAAGCCCCACCTCCCCCAGATCAGGGACGGGGGTGGCTCTCGCCACACCATTCAATGCAGCCTCCCCCACACTCAGGCAAGGCCGACATAAAGCATCCAGAGTGAACAGGAAGAAGTGACGTTGTCCTAGTCACAGATGACATCACCGTCTATGTAGAAAAAAAAAACCTACAAAAAAAACCTACAAGAACTAGGAAATGAATTGCAAGACTGCAGGGTGCAAGATCCAATACACAAAAATCGATACTGCTAGCGACTTTTAATCGGGGACTTGAAACTTAAAAACTATGCTACTTGTAAGAAAAACCTTTTTTAAGAAGCTAAGTGACGATAGGCCTCAGAGACCTGTGTGCTAAGAACTACGATGCGGCCGAAACTGAAAACGGCGGAGTCAATGGCGTGGCAGGCAGCCACACCAAGGGACGCTGCGGCGCTGTTCCCTTTCACAGGTGGAGGTCTTGCCTTCGATGTGAGAAACGGCGCCCGTGAGACGCAGGCCCGGCAGGAGTGCCCATGCCTTCTCGTGGGCTGCAAGGCTCAAACCTGTTAAGATGTCGGTGCGCCCTGGCCGGTTTGGCTCAACAGTTAGAGCGTCGGCCTGCGGTCCGGAGAGACCCGGGTGCGGTTTCCGCTAAGGGCATGTACCTCGGTTGCAGTTTGTCCCCGGCCCTGGTTGGGTCGTGCAGGTGGCAGCCACTCGACGTGTCCCTTTCACGTCGATGTTTCTCTCTCTCTCTCTCTCTCTTTCTCTCTCTGTCTCTCTGTTCCTTCCTCTCTCTCCCTCCCACTCTATCTGAACAAAAAATGGAAAAATGTCCTCGGGTGAGGATAAAAAATAATAATAAAACAAGATGTCAGTGCTTCCCAAATAGACCTATAAAAACAGTTCGAGCCCACCCCAAAGTCCAGCAAGACTTTTTCTGTAGAAACGGAAAAAATGATCCTAAATCTGATCTGATCCTAAAATTGATCCTAAAATTCACATGGAAATGCAGGGGACCTAGAACAGCCACGACAACGCTGAAAGAGGTCAGGCGGGAGGGCTGATGCTACTACCACCTGATGCTAAGAACCTGAAAGTCATCACAAAAGCAGCACAGTACTGACATGAAGACGATAGACAAACAGACCTACTGAACACGACAGAGTCCAGAAATAAACCCACACACGCCCGTGGGCAACTGGTTTTCGACAAAAGTGCAAAGACAGCCCTGGCCAGTTGCTCACTGGTTAGAGCGTCGGCCCCTGGACCAAAGGGTCACAAGTTCAATTCCCAGTCAAGTGCACATAACTGAGTTGCAGGTTCGATCCTCAGGTTGTGTGGGAGGTGATCAATGTTTCCCTCCCTCCCTCCCTCCCTCTCCCTCCCCCCCTCCCTCTCCCTCCCTCAGCCCTCCCTCCCACTCTATCTAAAAATCAATGGAAAAATATCCTCAGGTAAGTATTAACCAAAAAAAAAAAAAAAAAAAATGCAGACACCCCAGGGGACGACGAATAACTTTCACAAGGGCTGCGGGAAGCCCGTGTGGAGGCCGGAGCCGTTCGGCAGACACAAACCATTAACTCAGAGCAGCGCACAGACCCAGATAGAAACCTGAAAATGACGACACTTCTTGAAGAAAGCCCAGGAAATAACCTTCATGACTTTGGGTTGGACAGAGATTCCTCAGCTAGAAGAACCCCAAAAGCCCAATCCAAAAGCACAACTAACGGTAAACTGGAGTGATTGGAATTTTAAAATCCTACCCTTCAAAAGCTGCTGTTAAGCGGGAGGCGCGCAGGGGGGGGGGGTAGCCATAGATGGAGAGAAAGTTTCTACAAAATATAAATGTGAACAGAGTTTGCATCCAGAATATATAAAGAACTTCTGAGTCGCAACAGCTAGAGGACAGTCCCACTTAAAATCACAGGCAGCCGGGCCGGTGTGGCTCAGTGGTTGAGTGCCATCCCTGCACCAAGAGGTCGCCGGTGTGATTCTGGTCAGGGCACATGCCCAGGTTGTGGGCCAAACCCACAGTGGAAGGCATGCAGGAGGCGGCCCACTGATGTTCTCTCTCATCGATGTTCCCTCTCTCTCTCCCTTCCTCCCTCTCTAAAATCAATAAAGAAAAAAAAAAAAAAAAACCACAGGCAAGAAGCAGAAGAGACACCACAGCACGAAAGCCATGTGGGCGACAGGTAAGCGTGAGAAGATGCCTGACGTGAGCAGTCACCAGGGAAGCGCACACGGAACCACAGCTGGGGGCATGGGTGCTGACAAGGACACAGAGGGACCGAGACCCCGTGCTGCTGGGGGCAGGGGGTGGGGGTGGGGAATGGTGTGTGAGCACTTTGGAAGAGGCCCCGGCATTCCTAAAAAGGCACTGTGCCCGTGAACACGGCCAGCCTCTCCACAGCCGGGCATCTAGCTGAGGGAACAAAATCCAGGTGTCCCGCCCTGGTCGGTTTGGCTCAGCGGATGGAGCGTAGGCCTACGGTCCGGAGAGACCCGGGTTCGGTTCCTGCTAAGGGCATGTATCTCGGTTGCAGTTTGTCCCCGGCCCTGGTTGGTCGTGCGGGAGGCAGCTACTCAATGTGTCCCTTTCACGTCGATGTTTCTCTCTCTTCTCTCTCTCTCTCTCTCTCTCTCTCTCTCTTCCCCTCTCTCCCTCCCACTGTATCTGAACAAAAAAATGGAAAAATGTCCTCGGGTGAGGATTTAAAAAAAATATCCGGGTGTCCCTACGAGAACTCGCCAACACATGTCCACGGCAGCTCTTGGTGATCGCCAAGAGCTGGAAATGACTCGAGTCACCTCAACAGGTGGATGGATAAATAGAACTGTGGCACGCGGAAGAATTTCAAAATGATGCTGAGTTGAAGAAACCAGTGCAAAAACAGACTTCATTTATACGACGCTCCAGAGAAGGAAAACTGACCCACAGCGAGAGGAAGCGGATCGGGGCAGCCTGAGGAGGGGGAGGGGTCCCTAGGACCCAGGGACCTGGGGGGATGGACAGGTTCCCTGACTATAGTGACAGTCTACCGTGTGCACACATTTGTCAACGTTCCCAATCTGCACACTCCACCTGCCGCTGCTTGTGTCAGTTATGCTTCTAAAAAGCTGCTGCAACGTCGATAGGGCAACGATCCCAACCGGACCCTCTGTGTCCCAGGATTGTTTGTTCTTTAGCTTTAAACAGTGCCCACAGCTCAATGACAAATGTCAACTAGCAGCACAAGGCTGCTGTTTCTTCTATGGTTGATCCCAAACCTCTTGTCTTCCCTCCCCAGAATCCACAGGAACGCTGCAGCGGTGCGGACGTCCGGTCTCTCTCTAGGGCAGGAGTGGGCGTGCTCTCCCCGCAAAGGGCCAAACCACAGGCCTTCCTGGCTCTGTGGGCCCAGCACTCTCGGGAATCCAGGCTGCTGCTGCCACGGGAAAACAGGCACAGGCAACATGAACAAAGGAAGGGCTGTGAGCCAATAAAACTTTATTTACACAAACAGGTGAGGGCTGGCTGTGGCCCAGAGCTGCAGATGAAGAAGGGGTTCAGGTCCCAGCAGCAGCAACAGCAGCAGCACCAGCACCCGCAAAACTGTTAGAAGCACACACTCAGGACCCTCCTTGGGCCTAGGAACCCACAGCTCTGGGGACGGGACCCGGAAGCCCAACTTCTAAGAAAGCCAGCAGGAGCAATGGACTGACCCAGAGCCCAGAGTGAACAGAACCAAAGCATTTACAAGAGCTGTGGACTCCACTCCCCAGAAGGCAGCACGGGGCCCCGGGCGGTCTTGGATAAAGTATGAAGCTACTGACCGAGGATACTCACAGGGAAATTCAGAAGGAGGAGAAAGGACCACAAGACCCCTCCTGACACACCTTGACTAGCGAGGGACCATTGCTGGCTCTTTTTACTTCTTGACCAACGGCTTTCAACCCATTTAAAAATAAATAAATAAAACACCATTCTCAGATGCCGCAGCCTCCATTCCTTCTCGCCCGGTTCCACTCAGCAGCACTTGGAACTGACTCATGCCAGGGGATGACTCAGCCCGAGAACAAGGGGCCTGAGTCATCCCTGCAAACAGCCATCAGAACCACATTGTCGTGGACGCCGCACACCGAGACCTTGGGGGACGGCGAATCCAGGCGCACACACGCTGGCGTGGGCAAGACATCCTGAGAGTCCCGTCTACCCCAAGGCCGCTTCTGCCGAAGATCACACCCGACTGCATTCCCGCGGGTTCTCTCCAAAGCTCTCCTTGTGCCCTTCCTCCTTCCGTGATCAATTCCCAGAACGTCTTGCAAATCCAGACCCACATCAGAAAGACATAACAAAAAGCACTGTGATGGGAGACGAGCAAACACACGTTGACCCCATTCTCCTCTCAGAAACCCAAACCCCTGCTCTGCCTGGGGGAGGCGCTGGGGGGGGGGGCACGCAGGGGGACTCCCAGGGACCACATACAGAGTTCAGGTGTGGCCCTGGCCAGTTTGGTTCAGCGGTTAGAGCGTCGGCCTGCGGTCCTGAGAGACCCGGGTTCGGTTCCCGCTAAGGGCGTGTACCTCGGTTGCAGTTTGTCCCTGGCCCTGGTCGATTGTGCGGGTGGCAGCCACTCGATGTGTTCCTTTCACGTCGATGTTTCTCTCTCTCTCTGTTCCTCTCTCTCCCTCCCACTCTACCTGAACAAAAAATGGAAAAATGTCCTTGGGTGAGGATAAAAACAAACAAACAAACAGAGTTCAGGTGTGAGGGGAAGTTTCCAGGGAGCAGGTCTGCACGAGGGACAGAGCCGGACTCTCGCGTGGCCTGCTGCCCACCCCTGCTTCAGCCTTGACCAGACCAGACCGGCAGGAATCACCAACACAGAGAAAGCTGTGCCACCAAGGCCAAGGTCCAAAACAAACCCAAGAACTTCGGGGAAACCAAAAGAAGAAACTGCCCAAGAAATGTCATTACCACCCCTGGGCGTGGGGATCAGCGCAAGGGACAAAAACAGGTGTGTGCTTTTACAGAAGCACGAGCCAAAGAGGGGCCTGGACACTGCAATGGAACCAGAGGCAGAGAGCACACAGGCAGAGACAGGGCTGGACTGAAAGCGGAGGAGGCCCCGCAAAGTAACGTGGACAGCCAGTGAGGAGGACCGGGGCGGAGAGTGGCCCAGAGGCCCTCCAGAGGGAAGGACAACAGAGCACCCAGCATGGCCCGCACCAGGCAGAAGCCTCACAGGGAACAGGGCACTCAGGGCTGGACAGACACACCTAGCCGTGCACACTGGCCTCCTGGGCAGAGAGCTCTATGGGGAGCCGGGGCCAGAGCAACCCCACCGGAGAGCAGACACCCAGACCATGACCACTTCCAGGGCACAGGGACGAGAGGAAGTGAGGTCAGAACTGGGGGACCCGCCCTGGCCACTTCTGCTCAGTGGTTAGTGTTGGCCTGCAGACCCAAGAGTCTCAGGTTCGATTCCCAGTCCAGGACATGTACCTCGGTTGTAGGTTTGATCCCAGCCCTGGTCGGGGTGGTGCCGAGGCAACCAATGCATGTGTCTCACGTTGGTGTTTCTCTCGTTCTCCCCCTTCCTTCCTTCCTCCCTTTGTGTCTAAAGATCAATGGAGAAAATAGCCTTGAGTGAGGATTTTTTTTTTCTTCATTGATTTTAGAGAGAGAGGAAGGGAGAGGGAGAGACAGACAGAGACATCAATGCGAGAGAACACTGACTGGCCGCCTCCTGCACGCCCCTCACTGGGGATCGGGCCCACAACCTGGGCACGTGTCCTGACTAGAAATCAAACCGGCGACCTCTTGGTGCATGGACTGATGCTCAACTGCTGAGCCACACCAGCTGGATAAGAATTTTTTTTAAAAAACATTTTTTTTAAAGAAGAACTAGGGGAGACTGGTCAGTATGGCTCAGTGGACTGGGCGTCGTCCCATGGACTGAGAGGTCCCGGTTCGATTCCCAGTCAGGACACAGGCCCAGGCTGTGGGTTCGATCTCCAGTAGGGGGCGTGCAGGAGGCGGCCGATCCATGTTTCTGCCTCTCCCGTCCTCTCTCACTAAAAAAAAAAAAATCAAAAGAACTATGTTAAAAATAAATAAGTACAAGAACTTGGGGACTCCCACGGACAGACAGGAAATGAGCTCAGAACTGCAGGACCCAGGCCAGAGCCGACAGGAAGTGAGGTCAGAACACCCGTACCCGGTCAGGGTGAGCACAGCCCCACAGTCATAACAACAACAACCGGCACAATGGATGAATGTGTCACAACTTGAGCCGGGAGGTGGCAGGCCCGGACAGGTGGCAGGCACGGCCTACAGGACCAGCAGCACAGGTGACAAACGGGTCAACAGAAGGAAGAGCAAGGGGCCAGGGGAAAGCCCTGCTGCAGGACCAGCCGGGAGGACTGGGCGGGGACGCCGGGCCTCGCCCTCAGCCCTTCAGCCGCAGACCTTGTCCACAGATGCCTCACGTAGCAGTGCAAGTAAAAGGAGTGCCCGCTGCGCAAGAGGGCCAAGTGCCAACCCCTTGAGCTGCGAACATGAAGCAGCACCGCCAGCGAGCCGGGGCCGGGCACGGTGGCGCGGGCCTCGCTGGGCAGCGCGGGGCTGAAGGCTGAAGGCTGCCCGCGCCTCGGCAGGGAACATGCATCTGCAGGAAGAGCCGCCACAGCTGTGCCACCCAGTCCCACCTGCCGGTGCCCACCACAGCCAGAGCCATCGGCCTGGACAGGGAGGGCATCAGGAGAAGAGGTTCCGAGCCCCACCCCTGGCCCCCTGAGCGCGTGCCCAGAGGAGCAGCGAGGGCCAGCAGTGCACACAGGACAGCCGGACAGCCGGGCTGTGCCCCGAGGAGATCACAGTGAAAGGCCACCAGCAGACTCACAATCACAGGCCCTGCAGCTTCCGGTGCGCGAGTCCTGGGACGCAGCGGCGCCACGGCAGGGCTGCTGGAAGCACAGGGAGATGATGAGATGGTCGCGAGGGGGAGGGGGGTCCCCCAGCACCTTGTGCCTCGGAGGGGCACCGGGGTGAGGCGGGAGGACCTGGGGCGGCTCTTTCCACCAGCACCACCGTGTGACAGCCCTGTCCTCAGGCCCAATGACATCCCTCTGGGGGCCGACCTAAGGACAGGCCGGGGCGCTGCAGCAGGGAGAGCCTGGGCCTGCCCAGCCACACTCCGAGCAGGTGCAGCCCAACAGACCGCGACCTATCTATGCGCTGAACCTTCTAGAACCTTCAGAATCTACAAGCACCTCCCACATGTATCGAAGTGGCTCAGAAAAACAGAGCTGTCCCCTGAGCCCACTGAGAGGCCACTCACGAACGTGCCAGGCCCGGGAAGGGATCTGCAAGCTGGGGGTGGCCCTCACCCCCTCCACCACAGCTGGGTCTTCCCAGCAGCCCAGCCAGGCTGGCTGTCTTTGCCCCTGGCACTCTGGAGGGAGCCGAGTGCCCACAATGGCTCGCCTCTGGGAGAGGGCAAGACCACCCTCGAGGCGGCAGCCCGTGGCCAGGCACGTGGGGCCTGGGATGTTTTCTGGGCAAGGGCAGCCCCTCAGACCTGACGTCGAGCAGGCCACAGACCCTGTGTGTGGGGCCGAGCAGAGCGAAGAACCTTGTCTCCCCAGATGGCCAGCTGACCCAGGACACGCAGGGACCAACAGCACTAGGCCGGCCAAGGCCTGCTAACGGGGCATCGAGTCTCATCTCCCCCTCCTTTCACGGGGGCCTGTTCCTGCCGGTCTGACGGCTGGACAGCGGCGTGTGTGCGGAGGACTCGAGAGCTGGAGTTCACATGGCGCCCTCAGCCTCAGCGTGCGCGTGCTGAGGACAGACCAGCTCACACCCTCCTCCTGTCACAGAGGCCACGGCAGGGGACTGCTCCAGGGAGGACGTGACCCCTGGCCGGGTGCCCCACGACACCACTCCTGCTGGGCGTGGAGGCTGGAGTTGGAGACACCTGTCCCGGCCCGTGCCCGCAGGCCCAGGCCCAGCGCACCTCATCGAACCCTGCCCTGCCCTCCTTCCAGCCAGGCAGGCCTCGCCCCTCCTGAGGCTCGGTGCCCACAGCCTTCTCCCGAGGAGCCGAGCCCTGAAGGCTCCCTCTGGGAGAGCCGAGCCACGGCCTGGCCCAGCTCAGGGCGGCACGGCCGAGAGCAAGGTCCACGCCGTGCGGCCTGTCAACCCGGCAGCCACAGGCCGCTGAGGTGCTGGTCTCTGCTTCTCGTTCTGGCGTTGATTACTCCCAGGTCAGCAGCTCACGCGCACAGAAGCCATGAGCAGGCACGAGGCATCTAGGGACCCCACACAGTGCCAGGCGGTGCGGTCCAGGGCCCAAGATGCTCCCTGGGAGGCCAAGTGTGCCCAGCACAGGCCTGGGAACTGGGGGTGGCCGCCCCAGCTGCCACGGGCACCTGTCGGGAGCCTGCTCACCCCTGCAGGGCCAAAAGGACCTGGGCAGTCAGGCCATGCCAAGGGCACACCCTCCTCCGGAAAGGCAGCCAGAGCTCGCCACACCACCCTGGTGGTCTGGTTCCCCCACAGCAATCGGTTCAGGAACGGATGGGCCTCACACACTGCCAGGAGGTATGAGGGGGTCCTCTGGGAAAAGAGACCAGGAGGGACTGGGCCCCAGTAGGTGTTCAAGAGGAACAAGTAAGGTCTTCAGCGTGGCCGAGCTGGGGCAGAGACTGACCGTGGCAACAGAGAGGGAGGGCAAGCACAGGGCGGCTGCCTGATGGGGTCAGGCCGGACCCTGAGGGACACTGAACCCACTGGGAGCAAGTCCACGGGGACAGGATGCCAACAGGGTCCAGAGTCTCCTGACGGGTCACTTATTAACCAGGGCGGGGACAGGCAACGCCACCCACAAGCCAGGTCGGAGCGCCGGGGAGAACATGACGGCGCTGCTGGGCTCCCACCAAACGCCACCTGTGCGTCCCACTGGAGGACATGCCAGCCACCCCGACAGGAGGCACAATCCACAGGACAGCCCCCGCCCTCCCAATGCACCAGTGTTGTCAGGTGGTGAGGGGCCCAGAAGGAGAAGGGCTCTGGACAGAGAGGCACCTCCTGCTGGGTCCTGGGCAGGAGCCAACAGCTGTGAAAGGGCCGGGTGGGACATCGGGCAGGCGGGGCTGAGCTGCAGGGCCCCAGGTGCTCAGCATGCTGTGGCCACACTGAGACCCGTGATGAGGGACGCACACTCTCGTGAGCGCCCACGTGTCCAGACACCCGCAGCCGTGGGCCTCTGTGGGTGGTACGCTCACAGCCTCACCAGAGGCTGGAAGACAGTTCAGAATACAACACAGAGCGAGCAGAGGCCAGGAGGCAGCCCACACCACACCGTGGACACCTGGGAACACACAGGGACACGTACCGAGAACACGCACCAGGTGCTCGGGGACCAAGCCTCGGTTGGCTGAGCAGGAACACGAATGCCCTCCGCGTCCGAGTCGCATGCAAAGCAGAAGCCCCAGAAAGCAACAGTGTCACACCTAACTGTGAAAACGCCAAACTTCCCAGCCTGTGACAAAAGCTCAGGATCGAAGCGGAGCTCAGATTCCACGGCAACCCCAGGTACAGCGGTCCAGGAATCCAGGTGCCGGGGACCCGGAGGCCCGCCTGGCCAGGCAGGGGAATCCGGGAACCTGCTGCACTGGTTCTTCCCCCCAAACCCCCAACCGACGCCCACAGACAGCGAGGCAGGAAACCAAGCCTGTAAGTGGGTTCTCCACGAGGTTTTTCCGTTTTCTGAAAAGCCTCACTTTTCTCAGTAAGAGCTGCCCCGGGCTCAGTTTCACCCCATTCAGGTCAGGCTGGGGCGCACCCGTTGGCACATTTACCAAAAGCCGTCCTGCTTGAAAGCCCGCCCCCCAGCCTTGCTGTGCACCGGAAAGCGGGCAGCCTTCCCTTTGGCCACGGCCCCGTGTGAGGGGCGCACTTGGCAGAGGAGTGACCCCCTGAGCCTGTCCCAGCACCGGCTCGCTGGCACGGCCGTCCACCTGCGCAGCAGGGCTTCTGGAACGGGGGCTCCCAGCAGCACCCCTGCGGTGGGGACAGGGGCTGTATGGCCACACTGCAGATGCACCTGGGGAAGCTGGCCGAGACCTTGGGGGTCCCCGTCAGGGGTAGCCACTGTGGGCACATCAACAGTGGACAGCACCGGCCTCAGTCCACTCCCGCACCTGCTGCTGGCACACCTCTGTGTTCCTCTCCCAGCACCTGCTGGCGTCCACCCGGCTGGCTGGCAGGCTGCGGGGAGGGCCACCATGCAGCCGGGAAGCAGCATCACCCCAAGACCCGGGAGTGAGGAACTGGCGAAGCCAGGGCCCAGGCCCAGCGAGTCCACACCCTAACCATCGATGCGCACACTTCTAGAAACTTCTCCTTGGCCAGAAATACCAGAAATTACACCACCTCCTACTTGCACCGCGCAGATGGGGAAGGAAGGAGCAGGTCAAATCAGAGCTGGAGAGAGGGACTTCTGCTTCGCGGCCGGCGGCGGGCAGCGAGCGAGGGGCCTGAGCGCTGCACCGGCTGTAACTCAGGCACAAAGAGCCACCCTGAGGCCCGGCTCCAGCGCGGGGCCTTCCTTCAGACTCCAGGCTGTGGCCTCGCCCCCACCAGCTCGTAGGGCCCCAACAGTTTTGCAAAACAAAAATCGAGGCCCCCTCCTTTCAAGGAGCCACTGGGGGTGCCGCCCTCACGCCCCCGCCCTCATTAATATTCAACAGCTAGACAAGTTGGACAAGAGCGGAGGCCACCCAGCCAGGAGCCCGCCCTCCACCCTGGGGTCCAGGCCTGCACAGACGCAGGCGGCCAGGACCGAGCCTTTAGAAACAAGTAACGGAAACGGCTGCCGTGGCTGAGTCACCTGCTCAATCAGCGCAGCCCAGGGAGGGGGCCGTGGGCAGCGTGGGCACCGCCCGTCCTCCAGGCCCCAATGCCCTGAGAGGCAGCAGGCAAGCCCCTCGGGGCTGGGGGAGGGGCCTGGCTCCCCTTTGAGCCTCGTGGCCACAGTCACTTGAGCGGCTCCCCTCCCCTCGAGGTGCCGGAGCTCAGCAGCACGCAGCCCTCCTGGAAGGACCAGCCTCAGCCAGGCCACCTGTCACCACGGCTCCTGTAGCCAGCGAGCCGAACCAGTGCACCTCGTGGCCGAGAACAGGCCTGGGCCTGCACGCCGGAGAGGGCCGTGAGCTGTGGGGTCAGAGGCCAAGCAAGGAAGAGTGGCCAGGGGCCCGGCATGGGCTGCCCAGGCTCCCAGCTTTCCCGAGCGGAGCTGGACTGGCTGCAGGCCCGCCACACACGCCCCAGCGGCCCTCCGCCTGCCGGTCAGGGTGCAGCTGTCCCGGGCAGGGGTGGCCGTCTCCTTGCTCTGGGTCCAACACACTGGGTGCTGAGATTACAGAGAAAGGACGGCAAGCCTTTGGGGTGAGCAGGATCCCTCTCGGGCAGTCCATCCTCCCTCCGATATTTTCTAAAAGACTTTCTACAGAAACTGGCAGGACCGAGGCTTCGGAGGAGAGAAAGGTGTGCGAGGGCTCGCAGGTCGCCCCTCCGGAGCCTGAGGCCCTCCTGCCGCCCCCTCCCCCGCGGAGGCACACACCACAGGCCTCCCCAGGAGCAAGGCAGCCACGGCCGCCGACTGACCCCGTGGCCCTCCGCCAGTTCCCTCCAGGGCTCTCTGGGCAGCCGCAGGTTGGGCACACAGTAGGGGCTCCACAGCACATGACATCCACACTCGGGTCAGCTTGCTGCCGCACGCCCACCGTGAGACCCCCCAGGCCGCCAGCAGCCCCCGCTCCAGCAGGCCACTGTCCCTCCAACAGGCAGGGGCTCGGGGCGACCGGGGTCTCCTCTTCAAGACACGGGTCTCCAGCAGAGCTGCTCCGGCCCCAGCGTCCAAGGCCTGGTTTCCAGCAACAGACGAAACCGTGACACAGGCAGGACACCGGGGACCAGCCACGTGTGACGGGCTTAATACCCACAGCGCACTGAGAACGCCTACAGCCGAACAAAACAAAACAGCCCAACTCAAAAGAGGGCAAGGGACTCGGACAGGCGTTTCTCCGAAGACGACGGACATGTGCTCAATAAACACGTGACAAGATGCTCAACATCGCAGATCACCGGGACCCGCAACTCAACCCTCAGTGAGGCCTCGGCTGGGCGGCACAGCCGTTAGAGTGCCAACCCGATGCACCGAGGTTGTGGGTTCGATCTGACAGGGCACACGCGAGAAGTTTCCAATGAATGGGTGCGTGCACAGTGGAGTAACAGGTTGACCTCTCTCTCTCTCTAAGATCAGTTGATGGAAGCTTAAAAACAAACAAAACCCAGTGTGACGCCCTCGTGCCCCAAGGATGCTGCCATACAATAAGAGAATAGCAGGTGTCAGCGAGAGACGGAAGTCAGGACCTGTGTACTGCCAGTGGGTCGTAAACTGGTGCTGGCACTCAGTAAGTGGTGCGGTAGCTCCTCCAAAACTAAGCACACCCTGGCTGGCTGGCTCAGCGGTTAGAGCGTCGGCCCGCGGACCAAAGAGTCGCAGGTTCGATTCTGGCCAAGGGCAACATGCCTCGGTTTCGGTTCGTCCCTGGCCCTGGTCGGGGTTGTGTGGGAGGCAACCAGTCGATGTGTCTCTCCATCAACGTCTCTCTCTTTCTCTCTCTGAAAATAAAATGGAAAAAAGTATCCTCAGGTGAGGATTAAAAAAATAAAATTAAATACAGAGTTACTGCACAACCCAGCCCCGCGCGCTGGACTACCACCCAGGCTTAAGAAGGCTCTGAGACGCTGCGACGCGGGTGGACTGAAGGACCAACAGACAGGTGGTCAGTCCACACTCTGGAGTATCCAGCCTTAGAACGGCAGGCAGCTCTGAGACACTGCGACGCGGGTGGACCCAGAGGCCGTCTGCTCCGTGAAATAAACCAGACTCAGAAGGACAAACGCTGTGACCTGCTCAGGAGTCCCTGGAGGGGTCAGAATAAGACACAGGGAGTAGGCGGTGGGGTGGGGGCAGGGGAAGAGGCGGAGGGAGAGCTTAGGGGGAAAGAGGTTCAGTTCAGGAAGGTGGAAAGTTCTGGGAGGATGGAGGTGACGTCCGCACGGCCAGGGGAGCCTGCATTCCAGATGACATCACCCCTAAGGCTGAGTGACGGCAGGAACACGGGCAGTTTCTTAACCCCCTACGCGTGGAAACTGGACCAGCATTTGGAGCAAACACTGGTAACACGTAAATCGAGACCCTTTAGAAGGCCCTGCATCCCTGGGGACTAGAGCCCCCCAAGGAAACAAGGAGAAAGGAGCAGCACAGCCCATCCTCAGACGGTGCCGCAGGGCCCTGCCTGGAACCCATGTCGTGGGCCACGCGCCCACCCCAGTGAAGAACAAGAGACATGGGCACAGTCACCCACGTGTCTCAGGAACACACATGTGCATGTCGCGTGTGAACCAGTGAAACAAGGCAGTTCCAAGCTGACCCGCCTCACCTTTCTCCAAGCACCCCCCACACCTAACACTACCTGTGTAGGAGGAGACGCCCTTGAAGTCCTCCCTGCAGGGGACAGCCAGCCGGTGCCACCACTTCAGAGCCAGCTCAGCGAGACCCTGCGTCCCTCTCGTGCTCACACACAAGGACGGATGGGCTACAGCACAAGGCCTGCACACTGGAGCCCCAGAGCCCCAGGGGACAGCCGGCAGACACACATTGTGGACCAGGCCTTGACACCCATCCAGACTCACGGGGACGATGGGGTCCCGAGGCCACAATGAGAGGAACAGGCACCATGAGCTGACAGTCCACTGTGTACTGACAGTCCAAGCTGTCCCGTGAGCTGACAGTCCACACGTGCTCATAGTCCACACTGCCATGTGAGCTGACAGTCCAGCCTGTCCCGTGTTGCAGGCTGGGAAGTCTTGAAGCATCATTTGTAATACCAAGAAAAGCAAATGCCCCAGATGTTGCATGAACCCAGACCCTCAACACCTCAGGAGGCTCGAGAACGCAGTGTGCCGGGCACGCACACAGACACAGACATGCACAGGCAGGCGTGCGTGCACACAGGCCCCAGACCCTGCAAAGAACCGCGGAAGGGCCATTCCTGAGATGGCAGGAATCCGAACGCGGGTCCGGCGGGCGCTAAGGAGTCCCACTGGTTTTGTTGGGCACATGAACGGCAACATGGTTAAGGTTTTTTCCAACTCCATGTGCGTTAAACAGATATTGAAACATTTAAACATGAGATGAGATGATGCCTGGGATTTGCTTTAAAAAAAATCACAGCCTCCTCGCAAACAAGAGGGAAGAGTTAGATAAAACAAAATGAGCAGGACACTAATGGCTGAGCTGGCGCGGGCTCGTTAGCCAGGCTCCGCTTCTGCACAGGCGTCGAGTGTGCCATCGAGACCTGACACTCGCCCACCGGCCCGTCCACAGGTGACACTGCAGAGCACCTCGCTGGGCCTGTCCGGGTGGGGGCAGGGGAACACCTGCACTGCTGCGGAGTGACGCTCGGGGATCGGCCAGCCTGGCGGCCCCACAGCTTCCTGGCTTTCTCCACCATGATCCCCTGTGAGAGGCCCAGGCCTGCAGGCCCACCACCAGCGCCTGCCACCCCCATCGAGCCCCAGGCACTACCACACCCCTTCCCCAACCCTGCAGGCTCACTGCTTCCCTCCCACCTGCTTACACAGCCAGCAGGCAGTGCTGGGGGCTGCCCTGCGGGTCCTCAGCCTCCAGGGCGCACAGTGGGCACTCGGGGAGCACCATCCAGCACGGAAACTGCAACCCAGGCATAAACGTTTACGTGAGGAAACAGAACGACTGCAGCTCGGGAGGCACCCAGCTCAGTCGAGCAATTAAATCGGGGGCCTCCCCACCACAGCAGACCTCCGACTCGAGACACCCTGACGGCGGCCGCAGGGAAATTAAAGCAAACCCTCCCCACGGTGTCCAACGGGAAGAGCAGAGCGTGCCCACCCCGCCAGAGCTGGAGCCGAGCCCTGCACACGTGCTCTGATCTGATCAAGGGAGGCAGCAGGGGTCTTCCTCCCGAGTGGCCAATAAGGAACATCAAAATTCAGAGTCCCTGAGCAGGCAGCGGGGACCACGGCACGTGTGCACCACAGGGGCCTGGGAGCCAGGCCCACAGGCCCCTCACCACGCAGCTCCCAGGCTGGGCTCCGGGGCTGCTGCTCCTCCATGGTCCCCACCAGTCAAGATCCTTCCGACCCCCATTCCAGGCCCTCCTGGCTCACTTCCCGGCCGGGACACTGCCACGGGCCGCCAGCCCCAAGCTGGGAGGAGGTTCTCCTGCCCTCCATCCAGATCTCAGGCCCACGCCAGCCACACTGTGGGGAACGGAACAGCTCACTTGCTGAGCCACACGGAGGCAGCCCACAGCTTACCTTGTTTTCACAGTTTCAAGACCTTTATAAATGGAGACAAAATCGCCGAGGGTCAGGCAGGCTGGGCGACATTTACTGCACACAAGGATGTTAAAAAAAATCACAGTTTTGATAGTTCTGCAAAAAAAACTTAGCAAATTTACAACAAAACTGTCAAGTAATTAAGGCAAGGCACTTCACACATGAACTTAAACTGCTAATTAAAATCCCCTCGCTTAATTGACTACATTTGCATATCATTCAACTTGGGAGTATAATTTTTTTAATGGTTCGGGCAAATCGGTTGTAACCTCGGGGAGCGGGCGGCGGGGAGGGCCAGGCGTCTGGGGCTTCAGAGGCTCGACCCCAGGCAGGGTCCTCGCCCAGCAGGCACAGCCACTCACCCAGGCCACAGACCCCGCTGGGGCACAGCGCCTGACGGTACAGCCCTGCTGCCCAGCACACCTGCTGCAATCTCCCAGTGGGCTCCAGAACCACTTGGGACGAGCACACTTGTCCTCCTACAGGGAGCAGGTCCCCAGCTTCCCCATGGCCTGGCCTGATGCCCCATCTGTCCCGGCTCCTCTGTGTACGGGCCCAGCACCAACCCTGCCACGGGAGAGAACCACTCACCCCTCCGGTGGCAATGGGTCAGAGTGCGGACAACCACACTCACCTTCCACAAACAAGCACCAGCCCCAGGCCCAGCACACATGGCCTTGGTGCTCGGGCAAGGAGAGCAGGCCCTGCCACCTCAAGCTGGGGGCGTCTGCGTCACTCTCGGCACAGTGTCCACGGAACTGGCGTTTTCCCTACAGCTGGACCCGTGGGCCCCTGCATGAGGCATCCCCAGCCCTGCACAGGCTGCCTGGGCACCAGCCACATGGGACTCCAACGGTCAAGTGCAGCAGTGAGTTCACGTGAAACCCAAATGCCAGGCATGCAGAAGCACGGCCTCGGGGACGGCAGACGGCGCACCCCACAGCTGTAGCTCTGCAGGACCGTGAGGGCCACAGACAGCCTCAAGCAGAACCATGAGCACCACCACGAGGAGGACCACACGTGTCACCAGGGTTGGCTGAGGCAGACACGCGCACAGACAGAGATGGTGGGGTCTGGACAGCGAACACCTCCAAGGTTGGGGAGGACACAGCCTGGCACCAGCCCATCACCGCAGCTTCCGTGTGGCTGTCTCACCCACCTGCCAAGCCTGAGCCACGAAACAGTGCCACAGGGTTGGGATCGTGGACGGAATGCTGCGGTGACACAAACAGACTGGAACCCGCAGGAGAAGCTGGTGCTGCTCCCCAGGGACATGGAGACGCCAGCCTCTCATCGGAGGTTCTCGCAGGTCATCCAGACACGGCGGCCTCACTGGGCACAGGTCCCTGCTGCCTGTCAGTGCTGGGCGGGGCTGTGCTCACCCACAAGGATGTGTGGAGTGTTCCGGTATTGGGGTCATTTCCTAATCTAGGGTCGCTGTGCATAAGGCAAGACAGGCCCTCCTCGCCTCCTCCCCCAGCAAGCTGCTCTCTCCGAGTGCACAAGTACAGGGGGCTGTGTGGCCCAGCAGAGGCTGGGGGGAGCCCCCACCTGGCTGGAAAGAGTGAGGTACAGACCTTGGCTCCAGGCCACTCCCCAGACACCCCACTGGCCGACAGCTCCTCCAGGGCAGAGGAACAACAATGTGGGCACATGGGACAATACAACACCCGCTGGGTGTCCCCGACGTGCCTCCACCACCAACTCCACCCCTACTGCTTCCAGCACGGTCAGCCCGGCTCCTTTGTGCCGCCACACATGGGGATTTGCACCAGGGGCTGGGGTGCACAGCTTAGCTGCCATCGGCGATTGTCAGCCTCGCTCACCTCACACGTGGGCTCAGGGATTGAGTTAGGAGGCAAAGAGCCACCACAGAGCTCGGCTGGCGCCCTGGGCCCTCAGACAGCCTGGGCCCCAACAGCCTGTGGCTTCGCTAACCTCAGGACAGAACGATCCCGACCAGGGCGCCTGCGGCCGCAGAGCCCACCTCCCACCCGAGCTGCCCGCCACCCCGTTTCTCTGCAACAAGCAGGAAGCCTATTTGCAGCACAACATGCTTCTTTCCAAGGAGCCAGCCAACGTCCCGGTGGAAGCCGAGCCAGGGCGGGCGCCACGCAGGGTGGGCCAGGTGGGCCACAGCGGGACGCCATCCCTCAGCAGGCAGGGGCCAAGCGTCGGCGTGGCCCCAGGCTGACGTGCCCACACAGACCTGAGTGAGCCCCTTCTTCGAAGCACACAGAGCAGACACACAGCACCTGCCGCGCCTCAAGTGCAGTCCTGGCCAAGGCGCTCAGTCTTCCCTTCCAGCCACCGAGGGCAGAGCTGCCGACACACTGACAAGTAGTGACTTCATGCTTCCATGACTCACTCGACGGGTATTTATTCGGGCCCGGAACTAGGGACCCAGCTGTGACCAAGCCCCCCCACGCCCACACCCTGGTGAGGCCCACAACACAACCACAAACACAGCATCGCCGGAGAACCAGACCGCTGCGGGCTGTGCGCCCAGAGTCACGCCGGGACTTCCTGAATTCTTATCGATAGCTACGGAACCAAGAACTCACGGCTCTCTTTGAACCTTTGTAAGTTACGGGAGTAAAATCGGGGAAGACACAGGTGCAGAACATCAGGACAGAGTCTGGCTCTCTCCTGGGCTCAGGCAAGATAACGTCTCACCTCAAAGACCCCCCACGTGGGCCCTGGACACCCAGTGGGCTCCCTCCACCCAGCTGATGCCCCAGCCACTCTGGTCCTTCCAGGTGTCGCTCTGGTCCCCACCTTCTCCTTTAAAGTTCACGCGGGAGTCGGGTCCTTCGTTTTGGTCAATAAGCAGACACAGTGGGGGTGACTCCCGGAGATGGAGGACCCCCGGAGCCCCAGCAGTGTGCCTGGAAAGCAGTAAGCCTACGAGCCGACGGCTGCAGGCGAGCCAGTGCCCTGAGAGCAGAGCTCCTGGAGAGCCATGTCCTCTGCCCGCAGGACAGCAGCACCAGAGTGGCCGCTGCTCTGCCACCTGCCCTGGGGCCGCGGTCGGTGCTCCCGAGTCACCTGAACAAGCTCCACCTGAGCTACCTGGGCCAGCCTCCCAGAGGCCAGCGGAAGGCTGGGGGCCTGGGCCCGCTCCACTCCCACCAACACGGTTGGTGGCTCTAACCCAAGGCTGAAGACGAAACTGCTTCAGACCCTGTGTGGCCACAGCAGGAGCCGAGGCCGCACGCCCCCACTCCCGAGCAATGACTTCCTGTTCCTCCTGCGACTCTGGCCCGCCCCCCACGTCTGAGCCGGTTCGTAAACACAAGGCGTGCCCGGCTCCACCATCTCACTGCCCGGCCGCCATCCCAATGTGCCCTGCCCGCCGTGGCCTGGTGACCGCCAGGCAGGAGGCGACAGCCCGCAGGAAGAACGGAAGCGTTCTCCTCCTCCTCCAGCTCTCACAGATCTTAAGGAAATAATTCAGCCTCTGTATTTTGACTCAAAACAAAGAAACTTTTAGAAAACATTTCAGTTGAAACTTGCATAATGCCTCCAGTGGAGACACCCTCCCTGACTTTCGCAATCCTTAGAAAGAGCCGCAGTATTGCTGCTTGTGTAACAGTCCCCGGGCCACAGAGTCTGCCGCCAGCCGACGGCCACGGCTACCTCCCGCCAGACGGCCAGGGTGCCGGCCCGGAAGTGCCTGGTGGCGGGGTGTGGGGCAGGGCTGGGGTCACGCTCTCCAGACTTCCGCACCTCCCGTCCCGTCTGTCCTCACCGACGCCCAGCGCAGACATGCACAGCACACTGCAGGAAGGCTGAGGAACCCACACACCGCGAGGCCACAGCCCTGCTGAGCCCTCACTGACAAGCGACCTCGGCTGAGGGATCAGGGACAGCGGTGAGGGCCACTCCATGACCCCACCCTACTCCAGAAGCCCACATCAGGGAACCGCAGGAGTCACGGGGCCCAGCCCAGCTCCAAAGAAGGGTGCGGGACTTGAGCAAAAGGACCTCCTGGAGAACCACCCAGACGCACAGGCTCTGCTCACTGAAGACCCACTGAGGACACCTGCAGCCCCACCCCTTCCCCATTCAAGTGGCCAACGATGGGGTGCAGGGCAGAAGCGAGAGGCCTCGCTCCAGCTGCTGTTCCCCCATTTGAGAAAACACCCCCACAGCCTTTCCTCTGGGCCTTCACCCTAATGTGCAGACTGACTCAGACCCCATCCATCTGTATGGGGGAGGCGGCAGGAGCCTCACCTGAGACCGTACCCCACCTTCTCAGCCAATCGCCTGGAACCAGAAAGTCACCATGGAACCCCACAAAAACATAGAGCAAACCAAGTGGACAAAGGGACAGCTGACCCTCTAAAGCTCCGCCAGACCCAACAGCCTTGGGCGAGCGCAGCCACCATCAGAGTGTGGGCTCCTGGAAGGGGGTGCTGGCCAGTCCTGCCAGCCGCCGGCGTGTCCTGCTGCTGTTCCTTCCCGGGAGGACTCCTCCTGAGGGAGCAGGAAGCCCCTCAGAGAGGGTCCCAGGGCCAGGCTCCCTCCTCTGCACGCAGAAACCACAGTCTTGCCCCTCAGGGACGGTGGGGCTCAACGCTCAGCGCCAAGGGCCTGCCCGGGCCTCTGCTACGAGGAAACACTGTCTCTGATCGGGAAAAGTCGTCAGGAGACACAGGGAAACTGTTTCACATGAGGAACTCAGACAACCCAGCCACGGAGGCTCCCTCGCACACCACGGGGTCAGCAGGCTGCCTGCCGCCCCTACCACACTCCAGCCACACAACAAAGGCAAACCAACAGGCCAGCGCCCTCCCCGAACTCGAACTCGAACTCGGGCGCCGGGAGGACAGAGGCATAGCCTCTGCGGCCTGAGGACCAGAACACAGCAGCACTCCCGAGGGGCCTGTTTCTCGAACACAGAGCCAGCCCAGCTTGGGCCCCAGGGAGGCAGAGCACCGCCCTGTCACCCCCGAAAGGGAAGCACCTGGTTCCCCAGCGAGGAGGGACCAGCAGCCTCACCCAGGCAGCGCCCAAGCTGGCAGTGCCAACATCTCTTCTATGACTGACAGCAACCTGGGCTGCTAAAAAACGAGTCCAATTTAGTCTGAACGCCATCAGACAAGCCCAAGAGGGAGGGCGAGCCCACCGGGTAGAATGAAAGGGGAGAGCGAGAATCGAGGTCCCCGTCTCTCTGCCACGTTCCCAGCAGCAAAAACGGCACATCTCCACCCACCTGTGACACCGACACCCGGACTCCGAGATAAATAGAACATCACGGCCACACTTACTGCGGCCCCATGTGACACACGCGGAAACTGAGGCACAGGCGGGCTGTGTAGCGAGCTCAAGGTCACGCAGCCAGTGAGGGACACAGAGTGAAGACATGGCAGCAGCCCCATGCGGTTCCCACCCGGGCTACCCCTGTGGGCACCCACGAAGTGGCTTGGGACGGCCCACAGCAGTCACGCTGGGATCTGTGACATCAGCGGCGTCACAAAGGAGGGTGGCCAGCCTGCACAGGAGACATGCCACCTTCACAGGGTTTCCAGGCCCAAAGCTGGCACCCACCCCATACTCGGTTCCACACTGGGGCAACCACAGCAACCACCAGCCCCCAAGGCTGGGCCGCAGGCGAGGCAGGGCGAGCTAAGGCAATCAGACGCCAGGGACACCGCGAAAATCACCCCTCCCCCACTGATGGCACAGAAGAGCTGACTGAGTGTCCGTCTGGCAGGAGACCTGGCGACACCTTGGCTGCCAACACCCGGGACACACTTCCGCCTCACCAGACCCCTCTGCCCCAGGGGAGCCGTGTCCCCTACAAAGAGCAGTTCTAGCACATTCTTTGTTGCCTTCTGTTCTCATCCTTGGTACGTAAAAAATTATTAAAATACGCTATAAAGGAAGTGAAGAAATCAAAACAGATCCTATGAACACTGTCAAGAGGCAAGTGGGAGGGGCAAATCTAGACGGGCAGGGCGCCGGGAGGGGTCCTCCCAGGCAGCTCCTCCCAGAAGGAGCAGAGGCTGGGCAGCTGGAGGTACCTCTGCCCTGAGGCTAAGACCTCCCCCTCCTCACGTGGGGCCTCTGGCACAGACACAAGCACACGGCTGCGCTGGGAAGATTTAAAGGGGACCATGCACCCCAACACTCCCAATGGTGCCGTCAGAGCCAAGGCAGCAGACAGGGGAGCAAGGCTGGCAGAGCCCCCGAGGCAAGGGGCCAGCAGAAGGGCGCACAGGGGCTCCCGGGGGGGGGGGCCTGCGAGGTCTGGGGACACAGGGACAGAAGCCAGACAGTGCGGAGGCTGGAAGGAGGCACACAGACCACAGGCCCAGGCCACCACTGTGAGGACAGGGCTGGGCTGCCACTTAGACCTGCAGACCCCAACCACTGGGGAAATTTCTTCTAAGTCCACACAGGAGATTTCCGAGCAGCTCCGGAGCGATCACTGAAGGAGAAGGGGCAGCGCTGACCATCTGCTGAAAGGGCCAGAGTGAAAGTGTGCTCTGACCACTTGTCTGTGACCACGGCTCAGGGGACTGTCCTGCCCTCTCCCCAAGCAGCACACAGGCCAGTGACCTCGAGGTGGGCCTTCCCTGAGCCTAAGGACACCTGCACCCAGAACTGAAGGGCATGCTGCAAGGGAACCTAGGCCCGGGTCTGCAGCCATGACCAAAAAGCCAACCCCAGGAAGACGAGAGACCACAAACACACACATGACCCAGATTCGGACACAAACACAGACGCAGACACACCCTGCCAGACAACACCCTCTGCTGTCCACTCTGAAGGTAAGAGACCTGCCATGGCCTCAGCTCCGGTGTGCCAGGACCCATCAGTCCTGAACACGGGGCTCTCTCAGGCCACGCTGGCTGTCCAGGGTGCAGCCACACCAAACAGAAAGGCTCCCAGCTCACAGGGAGTCCCCATCATGCCACCCAGAGCCAACTCGCCGTCTGAAACGAAGGCCCCAGCCATCAGCCTTCCCACCAGCATCCCCCCAATGAACACTGCCCACGCAGACCCTCTTGCCTGCCCAACTGTAACCCCAGTCTGCCGCTGCCACCTGGGCGCCGGTCTAGCCACGGGCAGAACCACCGCCGAACACTGCACAGCCGTGCACATGCACTCAAGCAGCAGCCCCCTCCAAGCACAGGCGACAGGCTCTCATTTTCCCCAACCCCTCCTCCGCTCCCTGAGACTGACACTCCGCTGGAGGGGCGCCCAGAGAAAATCAGGCGGGAGCCTCTATTCACAGATTCAGAAAAAGAAGTTTGATGCAATAGCTGAATTAATTAGGCCTCCCAAGAATAGCTGAGCCAGTGCAGGCAGCATTCTGTGTGTGCAATTTAATAAGCCTGGATATTTAAAAGGAAAGTTGCAAATACTTGGGGAGGGGACAGATGCCATGAGGAGCTGGAGGACGTCAGTGATTGGTTTCAGTGTCCAGTGGCCTGGGAGCTGCCTGCATCATAAGCGTCCCCTACCAGACAAACAACAGAGGCTGGGCCGGGCCCTCCCTGCCCTCGCTGCCCTCCAGCGTTTCAGAGAGGGAGAAGGAAATGGGCACATCCAAAACAAATTGCAAGCCACTGCAACTCGGGGCCCCGGGTGCCCGCTGATTAGGCACGGAGCCCGGTGCCCAATGGCCCTTGCCCTCGTATGGGAACTCTGGATCCACTCCCTGGAAAGCCCAGGGAGACGCACAGAGCTGGAGTCCACAAGTCTCGGCCCCCTGCCACGGCGCCGGGACACCTGGCTTCGTTTTTTAGTGTGTTTCCCAAGACTTCAAGGCACAAAAGGCTCTGCTCAGCCCAATCCTGTTTGCTGGGGGCCACAGGCAGGCACCCTACTGTCTGCAAGCCTGGGAGCCTCAGGGCGATGGCAATGCCCTTTGCCCCCACCTGGTCTGGACACTTCCTCAGATACCCCGAAGAAGGCCTGGGCCTAAGGCTCCAGCCTGGGCCCGACCTAAATCTAACTTCCCAGGACTCTGGGCAGGAGCGTCTGAGGTCTGAGGCCTGCCCTTCCTGGCCTATTTGGGCAGTTGCGGTGGGCCTCAGGAAGGCATCTCCACCCACCAGGCCGGGACCCCCATGCCAGCTTGACTGACCCCCTCCCAAGCGACAGAACCTTCCGTGGGAACTCCAAAACTAACCTGATTTTCCTCAAAACAAAGCAAGACCCTGAGACGTGGGGGGAGGCAGAAGCACAAGTCCCGGCCTGCACGAACAGAGCCCCTGCCCCAAAAGGGCTCCCACTCTCTCCCCTTACCGCCCTCCCTCTCCCCGCACGGAGCCCGGTGGGGACACTCACCAGGGGCACTCGCCGCTTGTACTTGTTGCCATAGTCAAACTTCTCCTTCACGTCGTCCAGGCAGCGGCCGAGGCGCGCCTGCTCCTCCTTGCCTGTGTAGTCCTGGCTCAGCAGGATGTAGGCCCGCCAGTTGGCCGAGTCGAAGCCCCAGTGGCAGGTCCGGTTCTCGAGGGCCTTGTGCGAGTGCACCACGAACTTGTGCGGCGGGTACATGAGGCGGCAGTCGAGGCACTGGATGCAGGCGGCGCTCGGGCTGCTGTAGAGCTCGGGCACCAGCAGCCCCTTGCACTTGCCGAAGCACTCGTGGTACACGCGCACGCTGCGCTCGCTGAGCTCCAGGCCCAGCGCCAGGCTGGCGGCCAGCTCCTTCTTGCAGGGCGGCGGGTAGGCGCCTCCGTACAGCAGCGCGTTGCACAGGCGCTCCGCGTCCGTCTTGGTGATGAGCCCGCACGAGGGCGCCGAGAAGGGCAGGATGCCCATGACTTTGAGGATCTCCAGCTGGTCGGCCGTGCAGCGCGAGCAGTAGATGTGAAGCTCGTCGCACACCGAGTTGATCTGCTGCAGCGAGAAGTCGCGCAGCACCGAGTTGAGGATCTGCGGCAGGCACAGGCGCTTCTCGCCGCCCACCACGAAGCACGAAATGGTCTCGCCCTCCAGGACGGTTTCGCAGCGCTCCGTGGAGCGGTCGGACGGCATGAAGAAGGGCCCGGGCAGCACGGGCGGCGGCGGCTGGATGGCGGGCAGGTGCAGCACGGGCGGCGGCTCGGCGGCCGCGGGCACCGGCGCCGGCACCGCGGCCGCCTCCTTGGCGCTCTCCTTCTTGTAGGCCTCCTGCGCCCAGCGCGCCGAGAAGGCTGCCGGGCCGCCCAGCGAGCTCATGGAGCTCAGGTGGAACTGCTCCAGCGTCTTCTGCAGCCCCGGGTGCGGCTGGAAGCCACCGCGGCCGCCCGCCGCCGCCTCCATGGTGCGCTCCGACTCCACGGGCCGCTCCCGCTCCCGCGCGCCGGGGCCCCCGCGGCCCCCGCCGCCGCCCCGCACGCCCCGGCGGCGGCCCCGGCCCCGGCCCCGGCCGCCCCCCGCCGCCGGCTCCCGGCCGATCACGGTCGCGGCCTCGGCCTCGCCCGGGGGCGCGAAGGGGAAGGCGGGCGGGGCGAAGGGGTCCCGCCGCTGGAGCCCGCCGCCGCCCGGGCCCGGCGCCACATCCACGCGCCCCGCGCCGCGCCCGCCGCCGCCCGGGCCCCCCGCGCGCCCCCCGCGCGCCCCCCGGGCCCTAGGCGCGGGGCATGCCCCGGCGCGCGCCGCCAACGCCAACGCCAACGCTCGCGGGCCCGGGGCTCGCGGGGGGCGCGCGGGCAGGTGCCGGCGCCGCGAGGCGCGAATCGCCGCGGTGGCCGAGGCCGAGGGGCCCGGGAGGAGCGGGGACGCGGGCGCGGGGCCCGCCGGGCCGTCCTCGCGCGGCGCGCCGCCGCCGCCCCGCTCCTCCCACCGCGCGGCGCCCGCCCGGCTCGTCCCGGCGGCGCTGGCCGGCCGCGTCGCGCCCGCCGCCGGCCGCCCCGGCCCGGCCCTGCCCGCGCCCACCCCGCCGCCCGCGCCGGCTCCGCGGCCCGCCCGTCCGCCCCCCGCGCGCGCGGCTTCCGGGGCGGCGGAGCGCCTGTGAGGCGGCCCTCAGAGCACGGCGGCGGCGCGGGGCTCGGCGTACATCCTCCCGGCGGCTCGCTCCGGCTCGGAATGAGCGCCCGGCGCTGAGCTCACGCCGCCGCCCCGCCCCGCGCCCCGCCCCGCGCCGCCGCCCCGCCCCGCGCGCCGTCTGGGCCGCGCGTCCGCCGCAGCCGAGCGCCGGCCAGGAATGCGACCGCCCCACGGCCGGCTCTTCCAGGAACGCGCGCTCCCCCCGCCCGCGCTCGTGCCGCTCGGCCGCGCTCGGCCGCGCTCGGGCCTGTCCGCCCGACACTCGGCCCCGTCCGCCCGCGGCTCGGCTCCGCTCGGCTCCGCCCTCCCGGAACTCGGCTCTTCTCGGTCCCCGCTCGGCCCCGCCCACCAGGGGCTCGGGCCCGCTCGGCTCCGCTCGGCCCCGCCCACCGGCGCTCGGCCCCGCTCGGCTCGCTTGGCCCCGCCCGCCGGAAGACCGCTCGGCGGGGGCGGCGGCGGCGGCGGCGCCGGGGGCCCCCTTTCCGGCCGAGGCCGCTTCCTGCGCGGCTGGGAGGGCTCTTGTCCCGCCGCCGCCGGGGCCCAGAAACCCACACGCGGCCCCGCCACAACCGCAAACCAGCTCAGAAGCGGGTGGGACGAGACCGCGCAGCCCCACCGCACGCTTCGAGACCCCCCCCCCAGTGACGGACGCAACACACCGCGGGGTTCCCACTCACGACGGCGATGCCACAGCACGACCCAGGTCCCCGTACACAGCGGGGACGCCACGAAACACGGCCCGGGGTCCCACACATGACGGGGACCCCACGCAATATGACCCAAGGTCCAACATAGGACAAGGACGCCCCAAAACAATGAGGGTTACTAACACGTTAGGGTAGAAGCACCCCAGAGAACCCACGCAGGAGACAGACGTCTTGCAGCGTGTCCCAGGACCCCCACTTGATGGCAAGTGCCTCACAAGGCCCCCTGCCCCAGTAACGATGGACAAGCAGCACCTACCTCCCGATGACCCTGCACCCTGGTCCCCACTGCATGGCCAGCAGGACCACCCGCCAGCAGCTGCACCTCCCAGCTGTCCCAGCGCGGGACTGCCGGCTCCAGGGGGCAGGGCCTCTGTGCCTCAGACGGATGGCCCTGCATCTAGGGAGCTGTGCCCTGTGTGGGCCGAGTTGCTGCCAGGGCCGGGCGCAGGGTAGAACCTCAGGAACCTGGTCCCTACATGCCTAGGGCAGACCCATGTGACCCTTACCCACAGCCTCCCAGACCGGAGAGCCATGTACAGGATGTGGCCAGAATGAGACCCCACTGCCCATCCTTCCCCACACTGGCTGAGTCATGGGGGAGACAGAAAGTGCCTGCTGGCAGAAGACCAGGGACCCGAACTTGAACAGGCTGGCTAGGTGGCCCCCGGAGGAGGCCGAGTCCCGCAAAGGCCTAGGGGTGGGGACTCGAAGTCAGGAGAACAGTCCTGGCTATGTTAAATCCGTGTGAGGGCAGAAGGACAGGTAGCACCCTTTCCTCCACAGAATGAGGGCACCCACACCCAGCTGGGCACTGGGGGACATGACGATACCTGCAGAACTGAACAGAGGCCCTAGTACCACACCCACTTCAACTTGGGTGACCTTCATCTTGTCACCTACTGCTCCTACCTCCCCAGTGGAGATTGCAACTGACCCCAAACTAGTGCTCCTGGGGGCAGTGCCTGCCCAGGGAGCTGACCGGGCATCTCTGCAGACCTCGAGGTGTGGGCAGGTGTCCGGAGAGGCAGGCAGCTAGGGTGGGTGGGTGACCACACATCTTCATGGCTGTAGACACAGGCAAGCGCCTGGGGTGGGGTGGGGGTCTGAGCTTCAGGGTGCAGTGCTAGGTGTTTGGAAACCTGACCCCTCCCCGCCATGGACAGAAACCCTCCCCGGGCCTGGGGGACAATCCATCCTTACCGTCACTCCCATCCCCCCAACACCCAGCAGCCCCCAATGCAAAGCTTCTCTGTGGGCGATCATGAGACGAGGAAAGGGGTATCTGGAAAACGCTTGTTTTCAGAAATAATTTTCTTGGCCCACACTTGGACAAAGACTTTGTATTGCACCTGAGAATGTCAGCCCCTTCCATGTGGATTTGAATCCTGGACTGCCCGGGCAACCGGTAATTGAAAGGAGGTGGTTAGCGTCCCAAGGGCTGGTCAGGAAGGGTTTCCAGCCAAGTGAGAAGCTCCTGCTGTCGGCCACCAGGCACTGCCCACCCCCCGTGAGCCATGATGGCTCCACCGCTCCCCTTCCCTCTGTTCCCTCTGCTTTCAGGGCTCCATTAAGGGGGTCCCGGGAAGAGGCCAGCCAAGGGCCAGCACTTGCACACAACTGCAGAATCCAGAATGAAGCCAACATGGGCGTTCAGGGGTATGCGGTGGGGCACAGGGGTGAAGGGCCCCGGCTGGTCTCAAAAACGTCTGCGCCTCCACGGAAGCAGAAGCCTCCTCCTGTAAGATGTTGGAGTTTGTGGGAGCAGCCGAGGCCTCTCACCCACCCAGGACCAGGGCAGCCGTGTCTATACTGAGCCAGTCAGGCCCTGTCTGCCCCCAAGACGGGTAGGGGCACTCCCACCTGCTGGTCTTCCTCCCTGCAACCCATCCCAGCACCTACTTTGGCCGGTGGCCCCTCCTCCCACTTTCCTATGACCACGGGCCCTATGACCTATCCCAGCAGGTGGAGGCACAGCCACACTGGGGGCTGAGGCAGGGACCCAGACCTTGCCAGCTGACGGGTGTGGGCAGCTGATCAGGTGTGTCCTCACTCCACAAGCACATGTAGCTTGTACCCTGCAGGCACGGGCCAGGTTCTGGAAACCAGGCAAGTTCTGTCCATGTGGCTTCCATCTCCTGCTGGGAGACTGGCATAGGACGGGCAACACTGTCAGGGATGGAGTGAGGCCTTGCAGGTCCTGAGGGGACTTCGAGGGGCTGAGGGCTCCAGGACCAGAGACATGAGGATGCTGGTGACAGTGGGGGCCCCTTGCCTTGAGAGGAGCTCAGGGTCCCAGCTGGGGAAATGGGCTGGGAGGCTCAGATCAGCAGGCCCCTCAGAGAGACCTCCCCAACAGACAACTAGCCCTGGGTGGATGGCTCTGGCCTCCCGGCTCCCACCTGCCCTACTCCCTACTCCTTGGGAAGCAGAAGAAAAACACCTGCTTGCAGCCAGGGACAACCCACCATTGTCAGCAAAGTACAAAGATATCGCCTTGCCCTGGCCAGTTTTGCTCAGTGGTTAGAGCGTCGGCCTGCGGTCCAGAGAGACCCGGGTTCGGCTCCCGCTAAGGGCACGTACCTCGGTTGCAGTTTGTCCCTGGCCCTGGTTGGGTTGTGCGGGTGGCAGCCACTCGATGTGTCTCTCTTTCTCTCTTCCTTTCTTCCTCTCTTCCTCTCTCTCCCTCCCACTCTATCTGAACAAAAAATGCAAAAGTGTCCTCGGGCGAGGATAAAAAAAAAAAAAAAAAAAAAGATATCGCCTTAAAACTTTAAATTTGGGGGCAGAAAGTTCTCAAGTAACGTGATCGTGATAAAAATTTAGAAAAGACTCTTGTGTTTTTTCTTTTCAATATGTTTTTATTGATCTTTTTAGAAAGAGAGAAAGGGGGAGAACGAGCAACACATCGATGTGAGAGAGAAACATCGATCGGCTGCCTCCTGCATGCCCCGTGCTTGGGATCGAGCCCACAACCCGGGCATGTGCCCTGACCGGGAATCAATCTGGGACCTCTCAGTCCACGTGAGGACGCTCCATCCACTGAGCCACACCGGCCGGGCAGGACTTTTGTCTTCATTTTAGTTCTGCCACAATTGACCTCGACGCAACGGTGCGAACAGTTGATTTGGCAGGCAATCCCAGGACACGGAGCGGGGGCAGGGTGCGGGGAGGCAGGACGCAGCGTGCGCCGTGCACCTGTTACCTGCGGGCTCCAGGAGCAGGATCCTGGCACACAGCGGGTGAGGGCACGGGCGCTGGAGCAAGGAGGTCGCCTGCAGACAACTGAGCTAACAAGGGAGCACAGGACAGGCAAGGGGTCAGGCCACTTTGAATATTTAAAATGTATTCACAAGTTGGAAGTTTGATAAGAAACGAGCTCTTCACACAGTTTCAAACTTGGTACCACAAGGTTCCCAAAGGGAAGAAGAACGAGGACCCAGGGACACGCTGGCAGGTGTGGCCGTAACCAAGCGATCCAAATGGACACCCTCGGTCACCAGGTCAATCACCGTCCTGTTCACATGTCACCACTGCAACTCTCACGCCACCGAGACATAACCTCCCTCTGTGACGAAATCTCAGACACCCACACAGAGAGACTTTGTACAGGACACGCCCAGAACCTCAAAAGTGCCCGGGTCTCGGCAGCCAGGGAAAGGCCGAGGAATGTTCTGGACCAAAGGAGACCAGTCAGACGGGAGGGCTCAGGGCCTTGTGTGGTCCTGGGCTGATCTCCTCACTACCGAGACCCTTCACGGGACGACCAGAAAGCCTCCTCGGGTGCGGTCTGGTGACCGGGCAGCAGCAGCCCTGCCTGGGACAGGGTGCCGTGGTCATGTCAAAGTGTCCCTGTTTGGGGTGGGGTAGGACACCATGTCAGCAATCACCCCTCAAATGCCTGGGGATGGGGGCAGTCCCTCCACTTTCCTTGCAACTTTTCTGTAAGCTGCAAACTGTGAGAAAATACAAAAGCCGCCTCTGAGGATGCCCTGGGAAGGAGGCACGGAGTGTCTGTTCGGCCCTGCTGAGCTCGAGCGGCCCAGCAGCGGCTCCCGATGGTCCTGCCCTTGGGCCCCGCAGGTGAGGCCTGAGCGGACACAGCCCGAGCGTCTGCCGTGTCTCCAACCACCGTGGCAGGGAGCTGCCCCTTGCGGGTCCATCACAACGGCGGCCGGAGGACACAGGTGCGCTCCTCAAGCCTCTGTCAAGGTGCACCCCGGGAGCTCCGGCGCTGGCACCGGAGGATCCCCGAGCCGCAGGAGAGCAGGGCGGAGGAGCGGCCCACGGCAGGGGGCTGGCCTCACGCCTGCTGGGGTGGACTCCGGGTCACAGGCTCTTTCTGGAACAGACACCAGGCTTCCGTCACAACAACAAGAGCTGAGAAGGGGCTGTCCTGTCCATGGAGGGGACAAAGGGGACGTACAGACTGCACTCCAGCCTGGAGGTGGAGCCCAGAGAACAGCCAGCTGGACCAGGACAGGAGGACAGGGTGGCAGTGGAGCACGGGGCGCCTTCCTCGAGGTCAGCATGGGCACGAGAGCCTGCGGGAGATGGGGGAGGGATGACCACGGGCGCGGGGCGAAGCCGGCAGATGAAAAACCAGAGCATGGCAAATAACTCCAGGAACAACGAAGGGACGAGTCCGGAGTTCCCTACTCGGCTCAGCAGCGAACAATATTTACAGAGTTGGAATCGTGTAAACAGCCCCAATGACGAAAGGTCTCATTTGGGAAGACGGATGAAGAGAGCAGGGTGAGGGGAGGGTGCTGGTGGGAGCCCCGGACAGCTCAGTGTCCAGAACCGGTCACGGGAGGGAAAGCAGCCCAGAGCGGAGGGGCTGCGGCCAAGGCACCGGGCCAGAGTCAGGAGGGGCTCGGACCCCGCACTCTTGTCACAAGGATGCTAGCCCTCTGGGTTCTGTGTTTTTTTTTTTTTAATCTGTGTATCTTTCTTTGGTAAGAATTAAAACAAACAAAGCAGAACTGTAAACTAAAAATAAATAACAAAGGAAAACAAACGAACATCCCCACCACAAAAGGCCGCGGTTTGGGACAGTACAGGACACGCTTGGAACGAGTCGTCCGTGGAAGAAGGAGTCAACGAGGAATCGCGAGAGGCTTCACGGGGAGGATCATGAGAACACCCCAATCCCAGCTCCAGGGCGACACGGTGCCCCGCGCTCTGCAGCCCGCAGCCCCTGCCAGGGAAGACAAGAGCGCGCTTTTTGCCGAAGGAGGGAACTACGGATATTTTTAATGTCTTCTTTGTGCTGACCTGCATTTTCGTCTTCCAAACACGCTTTCAGTTTTGTTGACCTTCACTGTTGTTTCTTCTGGACCCTTCTGGCTGGGAGGGATCCTCCCTCTCCCCGTGGAGCCCTCTGTGGGGTCAGCCGCGTGCACCGCGCAAGGGGCACTCGTCCCACGTGGCGGAGGGTGTGTCTTCCTCCCCTGGGGTGGTTGGGGGCTGGGGCCTGTGCAGGGCACACGGGGGTCCCCGCATTCAGCACGAAGCCAGGAGCTGCCTCGGGGGGTCCACAGAGGTGGTGCCTGGGAAGTGGAGCAGAGCACCTGGCTCTGGGCACAACTATTCTCGCCTGAGGACAAGGGGGGCTCAGCAAGGCAGATGCTGTGCCCCAGTGCTCCCGTCTCCCATGTGGACAGCACCCCAGGGGCCCGCCCCGCACTTGTCTTCCTGGAGGTGGGAGGAAGGAGAAAAGGGGCCCCCTTTCCTGTGCCATGCAGAGCCGTCCAAATGCCCACCTTCGGCCCTGGGCACTGCCAGCCTGACAGGCTTGGCCTCAGCTGCCGGTCATAGTCAGATGCGGCGGTGTCAGGGCCGCCCAGCCTCTCGAGGCCGGGCAGGGCATTGTGCTGTCCTGGGAGCCAGACTCTGGGCCCACACCCAGGTTGGGAGGGGGCTCGGCCCAGGGCCCCCAGGCCAGCGCAGCAAGGCTGGTTCCAGAGCCCCTTCCCCTGGGAGAGCCCGCCCAGCCCCTGCTGGGCCAGCACGGGCACCTTTCAGTGGAGCAGCCACAGAAACGGGGGTGGGGTCGGGGGCACACACAGGCCTCCTGCCGGAGCTCCACGCCCAGGGGCTTGCTGGCCTGGCTCTGGGGCCCTGTCCTCAGCTGGTGGTCACAGCAGCCAGGCCGCCCGGTGGAGCTTGGAGCAGCCCGCACTGTGGTCCTGAGGCCCCGCCCCCACCCGCAGGACCCTGTCCCCTGAAGCGTCCTGTGCTGTTCTGGAATGTGCACCTTGCTGGCCATGGCCGCCCTGGGCTGCCGCCACACCCTGCTGATCAAAGGGTGGCCGCCTCCTGCCTGTGCCCTATAGCCCGGGGCCAGCCCGGGCCCCAAGGCCAGAGCCCCATCCTGCGTGTAAAGCTCAGGTTAGGGGTGTGGGGGCACGGGGGAGTGGGGCTGGGCCGAGGCCTGGGCACCCTGCTCCCCCTTGCCCGGCAGACATTGTTGAGGGCCACCAGGTGGGCAGGGACATGCGGGGGCAGAATGGCAGGTCCTGCGTGGAGTTTTCACCTCCCAAAGACAGCCCCCAAGCGGCTGCTCCGGGGGAACAGCCGGGCCTGTGGTCAGAACAGCGGTGGGCTCGGTGCCAGGCTCCTCGAGCGCACTCACCTGCCTTGCCCTCCAGGTGCTGAGGAGTGGTGGTACCATCCCTGGTTCAGAGCAGGGCGCACCGAGGCTCAGGGTGACCCGAACACCACGTGGCAAAGGGGCAGGAACCCAGGTGAGGCCCAGCCGCCACCGCAGGGTGGGGACAGTTGGGCTCTAGGAGTGGGCGGAGGTCAGTGGGTGCTCTGAACACCAGCTCCAGTGACCCCAGAACCCCTCCGCCCTCCAGGCACACCCCCTGTACCTCCCAGCCCCTCCAGGGCTGTCCCCTCCCTCCCCTGCCTTGACCCCCCGCCCCCCCACTGGTGCGCAGCCCCTCCCTGCTCTTGGGCCCGGCTCCTCCAGCCACCTCCTCTGTCCACCTTCCTGGGAGCAGGGTCCGCCCCACGAGGCCCCCCAGCACCATCCTCGGCCCCCCTGTGCCCCCATCCAGGCCAGGCCCAGGTCCTGTTATCACTCTGCCGTAAGGGTCCTTCCCTGTCTGAGGCCTGAGCTCCTTCCCTGCCCTTGAGTGAGTGGTGAGTGGGTCTGAGGAGAGGAAGCCGGTGCCCAGGCCCGTCCCTGGCAGGAGCCGGGTATCCCCAGACTGCGGAGCTTGGGCCGCCGGCTCCCATGTGGTTGAGGGGCACTGCCCTAAGGACCCGCCCCCCCAGAGCTGCCTGCATCCTCCCTGGAGCCCCTTCCCCTGGGCCTGAGGTCACCCCTCCTGAGACAGAGGGTAGCTGGGCTGGCCTTGGGGTTTGGGCCTATCACAAAGGAGGTGAGGGGGGTGCCACATCCCAGGGAGGAGGAGGCCTGCATGGGGAGGGGGTTCTGGCAGGAAGGGAGAAAGGAGAGGCCATTTTCAGAGCAGCGAACCCCCTCCCCGCTGAGGAGGCAGGAAGCGGCAGAGCAGGGGGCGGCCGGTGCCCACCCCTCTGAGGCTCCCTGAGCTGCTCCCCAGAGGGTCTTGGGTGACTTGGAAGGGCCCTTACTCTGACATCATGGTCCTGCTAGCATCTGGCTAGCAGAGGGGGGGAGGGGAGAACAGGGCGGGTCTGGCCACGCCCTGCACCCGGGCAGCCCCCTCGGGCTGCACAGGCCCTGGGCCCCTCTCTCCTCCCAGGCAGGCCCCCCCTCCCGGCCGTCATTGCTGGCAGGCGCCTCTGTGAGCTCACTCCTTACATAAGGCCTGTGAGCTATCCCCCACACGGGGCTCCGCTTCCCCCTCTCCAACCACCACAGACCCAGGGGGTCTGGGCGTGCTCCCAGGGCCCCCGCCTAGCCCCCCGCCCAGGCCCCAGCTCCACCGCGGCCAGGACAAGGGCCTCTCAGGGGAGAGGAGGCTGTAGCGGGCACCCGCGGGGACGGCAGGCGGAGACCCAGCCCTACCCTGGCCTCAGGAAGGAAGGAAGGCCGGTATCCCCGAGGCCACATTGGTGGTGGTTGCTGACCGTCACTGTCCAGGACGGGGGTGGCTTTCCTGTCTCGGGACTGGAGGTCTCCCCCTTGGCGGCCCCTACCTGTGCTCTTGGCACCTGAGGGCACCTGGTCACCTGAGGGCCCTGAGCCCAGGGCTGTTTCAGCCAGGACTGGAACTGTCAGGAGGGGGGGCAACCAGAGCTCACTTTGGTCAGAACAGAGGACCCCAGGGAGGTGCCACCTGGCGGGGGCGGGCAGCACTCTCGCTGGAAGTGGGCACCCCTCCTCAGAGCTGCCCGGGGATCCCCAAGACTGGGCGTGCTCTGTCTGCCCTTGGCATCTTGGGGAGAGGAGCCCGAGGACTTCCTGCCTCTTTTCTGTGGCCTGGACCAAGGGTGACCGAGGAGAACACAGCCGACACCCAGAGGACGCAGCTGAGGGGACGGGCAGGCAGCCTGTGTGGGCATTTCAGGGGACCTGGAGAAGAGCGAGGAGGTGCCCTCCTCCTCCCGGCCTGGAAGGAAAGTCCCTGGGCGCAGCCGAGGGACCAAAGGCTCGTTTTCGTGAGCAGGGAAAGCGGGGAGCCCAGCGGAGGCTCAGAGGCCGGTGGACGGGCCTGGAGGCCTGGAGGGGCCTGGAGGGGCTCGGTGGCGCTGCTTCCTCTTCTGCTGGAGAGCGGGGAAGTGGCCAGGCCTCCTGTGCTGACCTCTCCAGCCCCGCCTAAAGGAAGCCCTTGCGCTCCGGACGTCCAGCCGTCTCCTGCTGGGAGCCTGTCACGCCAGCCTCGCCCTGCTTGGGGACAAAGCTCCCGTCGGCGCAGGGACAGGGGAGCCTCGTGCCAGAAACCCCGGGGTCCCCCCTGCGGACTCGCAGCCCCGGCCTCTGGCCCCACCAGAAACAAGCCCAGCTTTCCTTTCTTTACAGAGACTCTCTTCTTGGAACTTACACCCTCTCGCGTTTGCTATTTTTACCCACCCTGAGCCTTCCGGTCTCCATGGCGACGCCTCCAAACAGCAGATTCCAGGCAGCAATGACGTCACCTTTCCCTTTCCTGCCTGGAGGCACAGCCGAGCAGGCTGCAGCCCGCCCTGGGCTCCGGCTCACACCCCCCAGCTCCTCACGCCAGACCCCGGGTCTGTGGGCACAGCTGCCTCTCCACCCTGCGGCCCGGCGCCGGGCCTCCCTGGCACAGTCCTCTCTGAGCCCCTGAGAGGGGCTGTGCGGAGGCCCGGGCAGAGGGCACAGGCCCAGGAGCGGCTCCCCTCCTGCTCGGGATCCCTGCCACGCCGGCCACCCCGTGGGAGCTGCCGCAGGCCCTGGCGGCGGGGACGCAGCCAGTCTGGCCTGGGAAGCCCCCACAGCATCCGCAGCAGAACTGGTGACAGCGCAGGAGATGAGGCCGCTGCACCAGGAGGGCCTGGGGCCTGTCTGCCCAGCGCCTGCCGTGGTGCCCGTGGCGTCTGGCCCCGTGGTCGCGGCCGTTGGACACCCAGGCCAGGGCTGCTGCCCTCTTACTCGGTGGTGGCCAGGTCCAGGCCTGCTGCGGGCCACACCTTCCATCCCTGCGTCTCGATCATGCAGCTGGGGCAGGGGCCGCGGCCCCTCCTCCCGGGCCCCGGTCTCTTGCGGTTGGTCACCAGGTTGTGTGTCTGGCTGGGCCATGCTTTACTCAGCTGTCCTGGTGACACCCGGCCTGAGTTCCGCCCTCAGCCTGAACCAAGGAGGGGACCCTCAAGGGTGGAGGGCCACCTCTGACAGGCATGGGATGGGAGGCGAGCTACTTGCACCCCGGGCCCCCTCCTGGAGGAGCACCCCACTCCTGGGTGCTTGCTCTGCTGTGGACTGCAGAAATGGCTGAGGATTCTCACAGAGCCTCGGGGGCAAGGGAGTGCTGCGTGGGGGGCTGTGTGTCCCCCCCAGCAGAAGAGCTTTCCCTTGTGGCCAAGGGCCTCGGGCTTGTGCAGGCCCGCACCCTGCCTGTGGGGTGCTGGGGTCCCATCCCCAAGCAGAGCCTGCTCCTCCTGTCACCCCACATAACTAAATAAACAGCAGCCCCACCCCCACCACCTGGGCCTGGAAGCAGATGTGGTCTGGGTCGAAATGAGGGGAGCAGGCAGGTCTGGGGGCTCTGTGGGGGCTGGGGCTCCCGGCGTCGGCCAAGCCCAGGCTCGGCCACGCTCCGTTCGGACGGCGTCCCAAAGGGCAGAGAAGACACGGGGCAGATGTGTCGTTAGCGGCAGTCTCTGCACCCAGAAGCTGGTTTCGAGGCCCACATTCCTGTCTTCCTGCTGGATTTCAGGTACGAAGTCCCAACTCGCCTCCGTCTGACGTGGGCAGGCACACGCGCAGGTCTGGGCACGAGGCGGGCAGGGGGCGGCCCCGTCTCCAGAGCCCCACACACACGTCCGCGAGAGGTGTGCAGGCACCTCTCCACCCGCCGCCTCGGAGCCCTGTCCCAGGGCTGTGTCCCCAGGGTGCACTGCCAGGGGCCTGTGGGAGAGGGCCCAAGGCCACGGGGTGGGTGAAGGCCCTGGCGCTGCTGCCGGCTCCGGCGGCCCTGCTCCTCCGGCAGGAGGTGAACGTGGCCGGTCCAGTTAAGCACCTACTTCCACAAGCTCCGTCTGGGCAGAAGGCAGGAGGGCAACAGACTCTGGGGTCTATGGGACGCGGGGGCTGGGGGCTGGAGGACAGTGAGGGGCGGGAAGGTGGACATGGGGGCTGGGGGACAGTGAGAGGGGGAGTGGACGCAGGGTCTGGGCGCTGGGGGACAGTGAGGGGCCGGGTGGACGCAGGGTCTGGGCGCTGGGGGACAGTGAGGGGCCGGGTGGACGCAGGGTCTGGGCGCTGGGGGACAGTGAGAGGCGGAGTGGACGCAGGGTCTGGGTGCTGGGGGGCAGTGAGGGGCGGGGTGGACGCAGGGTCTGGCACTTCACCATTACCCAGTCAGCGTCGTCTGCCTGTTGTGGGCCTCTGCCTTCTGCCATGCTTCGCAGGGGTGTTTGCGTGAGGCCCAGGCTCCTGCCCCTGCCCCTTCCTCTGAGCCTTTGGGCCCCCACAGGAGGCCCCTGGTCTGAGTCAGGTCTACTGGTGAGCCTTCCCTGAGGGACAGTGCGTGGGTGGGACCCCAGGCCAGGCGAACGCCGCTGGCCTCCCCAGGTTGTCCGAGGGCCTCCCTGTGACCAGCACGGCGAGCAGAGAGGCGTCTGTCCTCAAGCGCCTGCCGCCTGAGTCCTGGGTTCAGGGGCACGTTCTCAGGAACAGGCCAGGAGGGGTGGGCGAGGAGCTCCGGGTGGGGCTCCTGGGGGGCTTGGGACTGAGGGGCTTCCTGGGCAGCAGGGTCCACGCAGAGGGGTGAGGAAGCTGGGGTGCGGGAGGGGCCGGGACAGGGCATGGGCTTGAGGACACCGCTGAGCCCGGAGGCCCCCAAAGCCGCGGGCTGTGCTGGGCAGAGCGGGCCTGGGCTGGGGGGCCCCGAGGGGGACAGTGTAGCAAGCAGCACCCTGCGCCTCCACTTCCGCGCTGGGAAAACTGAGGCCAAGTGAGCGATCGATTGGAAACAGATGAGGCTGTTTTTCTGGACATTTCGTTCCCTCTCCCGCCCTCAGCCTGGCACAGGGCTGGAGTGACCAGTCGCGGGGAGGGCCCTCGCTGGCCCAGCTCAAGCCCCTCGTTGCCCCCGGGCGCCCCTCCCTGCCTGCCCAGGGACCCGCTGCCCACTGTCCTGCCCACTCTGGCCGCAGCGCAGGGGTTAAGTAAACAGGCGACTTCAAAGGGCGGGACCAGAGGCTGGCGGGACCCAGGTGCTGGGCTAGGGCTGCCTGGCCAGCCACCCACCCCACACCCAGCAGCCCCAGGACGCCGCAGGAAGGCTCCCGCGGCCGAGGCCTGGCACTGGCCTCCACCCAGCACGTCCACAGACCGGCCCAGCTCCAGGCCCAGCACTGCCCACGGGCTCTCGCCCCATGAGTAATATTTAACTTGGAATAGCGGACAGACAACTGCGGCTGAAGTTAACAGAGGTCTGGATTGCACTCTGCTTGCCGGGGGGAGGGGAGGGCAAAGTTGAGAGGGAGTGAGCGGGCGGGAGGCGAGCCTGGGGAACCGGCCACTCCCGGCCTGAACCCTGACAGACCTGGGGACCGCCCACCCTGAAGGCAGGGGCATTTTGGTCAAATGGCTGGAGATCCACACTGGGCACGTGGCTGAGCCCTGCAGCCTCAGTTTCCCCTGTGGGACCCACCGTGGTCAGGAGGGGCCTTGGGCTCCAGCTCTGGGGCAGGGACACAAGACATGTACACGCACACAGACTCACCATACATACACATCACGTACACACACGTCACATGAACACACATACACACACACTCAGGCGCACACACATCAGATGTCCATACACATATCCAAACATAGCCATGTGCACACACATCGCATGTACACACACACCAGATGTACATACACCACATGTACACGCACAAGTGAACACACACAAGCACCCTAGAGCACATATCTCATGTACACACATACACACACACTCAGGTACACACACATCAGATGTACATACACATATACAAACATAGCCATGTGCACACACATCGCATGTACACACACACCAGATGTACATACACCGCATGTACATGCACAAGTGAACACACACAAACACCCATGTGCACACACATCACTTGTACATACACATGTACATGCACAAATGAACGCACACAAACACCCTAGGGCACATATCTCATGTACACACATACACAAACACACCAGTGCACACACATCACATGAACACACAAACACCCACGTGCACACACATCAGATATGCATGCAGCACATGAACACACATGTACACACACTGCACGCACACACACGTGAAAACACACAACAGGCAGTCGTGGACAGAACGGCCTCCTGCAGCTCTGAGGATTCCACACCAGGATGGAGACACCCAGAAGCAGGAGCAGACATGGTGTCTGAGTGTGGGGGTGGGGAGGGCAGGAGTGTCCCCAAATGAAGGTTGGAGCCCCCAGAGCTGACCCCAGTGCCCACAGGCAGGGCCCTTGCCAGTGTGCCCTCATCGGCTGGTCTGTGTCACCCGCCCCCAGGGGCCACATCTGCACTGGTCCATCCCCACAATTTCCAAGAGCATTGGGCAGTGGGGTCAAGAATTCACCCCAGCAGTCACCCTGCTGCACCCACCAAGTCCTGGGCATGCGGGGTGGTTAGCGGGCCCCAGGGCTGTGGTCCTCAGAGAAGGGGCATCTGGGGCCCCTCTTGGTCCTCACAGGGTTCCCGTGGCCACAGGGCCCAGCCTGAAGCCCTTGGCCGACCGAGATCTCGGCAGATCCTCCCGCCATACCTGGTCGGTGGCTCTTGCCCGGTGCCCTGCGGTCAGACGCTGCTCTCGTTTTGTGGGGAAGTCGAGCTGCTGTTTGGGAGCCCTGCCCACCCAGCTCGTTCCAGCAGGCCAGAGACTTAGGGGCAGCTAATTAGTGCAGCTCCTTCTGGGTCTTCCACGGCCAGAGATGCAGCAGGCGCCAAGCACAGGCTGGTGACGTTGCAGGATGGGCACCCAGGCCTGGGGACACCGGCCACAGTCTCGGCTGTAGGTCAGTGGACCGTGGGCGTGGGCCGGGAGGCTGACCGTGGGAGGCACAGAGCAGACAGCTGGGCCTTGGCGCAGTCAGGGTGGGACAGTGCTCACCCTCGTCATCTCGGGAGCAGCCAGTGGGCACCGGGGCACAGGGGCTGGGAGGAACAAACAGGCTTCACCCTCTGCCCAGCCATGGGCTGGGTCTCCCAGGCCGGAGAAGCTGCCCCAGGGCTCAGCATGCCCAGTCCTTCCCTCTCTCCCTGACCCTGACCCTGACCCTCACACAAGGTACCTCGGGCACTAAGTCAGCAAGGCCATGGGCTCAGGCAACACAGCCCAGGAACCGGGCTTCCAGCCTGCGCTCAGTGCTCACTGTCACATGGCCCAGGACAAGGGGACGGAGGCCTGGCCGCAGCCAGCCCACCTGTCCATGGGGGCTGAGCACACCTCCATGGCAGGGCTGGGTGCAGGTGGGCAGGCGGTGCCCTGGCAGTGAGGGCAGTGTGCCAGCCCCTGGCCGGACACCGGGGCTGCCCACGGGGCAGGATGTGGGGGGACAGGGAGGGAGGCTCCGCAGCTCGCTCGTGGTCTGCATCCAGGGTTGGTTCTGACCCATGGGGGCCTGCCCCCGCCTCCACTCTGGCGGGGCCTTGGGGTACCACCAGCCCAAGCGGGGAGTTAAGGGGCTGCTCAGCGACCTGCCCTCCTCTCCCTGGGGGTGGACAGTCAGCGCCAGGCCCACCTGGGAGAGAAGGCCGGTGCTGGGCCGAGCCCCATGCACGGTGGCTTCCGGGACCGCCAGCCTGGGAGGTGTGGCCAGTGGCGGCCTGACCGGCACTGTGTGGGGAGGTGGCCACAGAGAAGTCTGGGGTCCTTTGGAGAGGGAGGAGGTGGTGGGCGAGGTTCTGCAAGGCTGTTCCCGGGCCCGAGCGCCAGGGTGGCAGGACAGCTGGGGGCCCTGCCAAGCTCCAGGCGGGGTCAGGGCCGCGGGGTGGGCGAAGTGCTGCTGTCCCACAGCCCAGGAGGTGTCCACGACCTGTGGGGGGCTATACCCCAGATGGCCCTGCAAGTCCCTGCGCCCTCCCCAGCCTCCGGGGTTCCTCCCACTTCCTGTACTCCCTCTCCAAACCCTTCTCCTCTGGGGGGCCAATGGCCTGCGGTGCCTCGGGGACTGGCAGAGGAGAGGCCACTTCTGTCCCTGGGCTGCGGACCCAGCCAGGCCTCCGCTCTGCCAGCCTCCCAGGGAGCCTGCTCGGTGGCCCACGGGCTTCGGGGGGCTGCCCGAGTGGAGGATGCCTCCCCGAGCCTGTGCCGGTTCCAGCCCTGTCCTGGCCCCACGGGGGGACGAAGGCCACTCTGCAGCGCAGCCGGTCTCTGCTCTCACTGGCCAGTCGGCACCCTGCAGGCCTCAGCCGGGACCCTGGGACCCTGGGCCGCCCTCCGGCTGGGGGGTTGTCAGGCTGGGGGGGCAGGAGCAGCTCAGCTCCACCTCCGGCCCCAGGGCGATGGGAGTGGGTTAAGTCTGGGGGTCCCATGTGCTGCTTCTGCCCCCTGGATGGTCTTGGGGTGAGGCCAAGGGGTCTCTGGGCAGAGAGCTGTCTGCCCTCCGGACCAGCTTCCTGCCCTGAGCCCGGCAGTGGGCAGAGACCCCTGCGGGGTTCTCAACACAAGGAGAACACATTTTCCTTTTCCTGTGTCTGTATGAGAAGATGAAACACCCAAAACCTGTACCGTATGTGGATCAAACACCTTCTACAGCGGTGGGTGACAGGTGTCCTTATTCCTCAAGGACACGGGGAGACAATCGCCGAGTTCTGGGAGCATGGCCCGGGCGGGGGGGGGGGGAGGGTGTCCCTCACCTGCTGATACCCCACCCTGCCCCACAGACCTTCACTCCGTTCCTGCCAGGAGGGCAAAGAGCCAGGGGCTGGGCTGGGCTGCGGCCTCTGGCCTCCATGCCCTCCTGAGACAAGAGGCTGGCAGAGCGGGAGGGGAAGATAAGGGCGGGGGAGGGCAGGAGGGGGAGGGGCAGGAGGGGAAGGGTGGGTGGGGGGCGGGAGTGGCCACCACACCTGAAGTCCAGGGGTTCCTCTCGGAGGGAGACCCTGCACTGCGGTCACACCAGGAGCCAGGAGCACACCAGGCCAACCCAGGGATAAGGACCACGTGCCCAGGAGGCCCCAGGGGGGGAGACAGGGCTTTTCCACGTCAGACCCCACCCAGAAAGGGGAGTGACACGGGTGGGCGCAAGGTGGCATGGTCGGACCTGGAGGGTGCAGGGTAACGGCACCTCAGGAAGTGGGGACCCCGGCCGGCAAAGCTGCTCCCCTGGAACGGAGCTGCGGGGTCCACCCTGCCCCCCAGGAGCCACACAGTGTGAGCGGAGCTGGCCCTCTGCGGGGCCACCTTTCAGCTCCCCCGTGCTGGGGATAGAGAAGGGTTCAGGCCCCCAAGCTGCCCGCCCTGACGGCAGGCTTGTCCAGCTGCTCTGGGCTGAGCGCCCCGGGCTGCTGCACGGCCGGCGGGGGCTGAAAACAGCCTCTGGGGGCCCGAAGTCCGGGCTCCAGGTGTGGGCAGGCAGCTCCCTCCGGAGGTTCTGGGGGGGCTCCTTCCAGCCTCTCCCAGCTTCTGGTGGCCTCAGATGTCCCTGGCTCTGGCCGCATGACCCTAATCTCTGCCTGAGTCCAAGCTCCCCTCTTCTGATGAGGACCCCAGTGACACGGGGGTCGGGCCCACCCTAACCCAGCATGGCCTCATCTTACCTCGACTCCATCTGCCAAGACCCTCCTTCCAAATCAGGTCACTTTCATCGGTTCCCAGTGGCCACGATTCGAGGGAACACTGCTCAACTTCCCAGTATCCCCAAAGCTTCTGCTCCACTTACAGCCCCCCGCCCCAGGATGCTGCCCTCGCTGGTCCTTCCCGCTCAGGATTGTCCCCCCTCCCCGAGGCTCTGCTGGGGGTCAGCTCGCCCTGCTGGGCAGTCAGACGGCACCCCAGCCCTGTGGGGTGGAAACCCAAGGAGGGCGACGGGGTGGAGGCAGAAGCGGGGAGGGGGCTTCCCAGGCCAGAAGGCTTCTCTGGGGAGGGGACACCAGAGCAGAGCCCGAGGGCCACCAGCTGCCACCAGCGAGGGCAGAAGCTTGAGCTGGAGACACGGGGACAGAGAAAGGACCTGTGGCTGATGGAGGCCAGCAGCAGAGGACGGGGGGCGAGGGAGGGGGACAGGCACCTCCCCGTGTGACGAGGGTCACTATGAACCTGGGAGGGGAGGACTGTCCAGGAGACAAGTGGTGGCTGGGATGGGGCCACTGTCTCTGTCCAGCCCCTCCCGCAGCTGCCCCTTGGCTTTGGGCTCCTGGGGTGGGGGAGGGAGGCCCTGCAGCCCTTGGCCGTGGCCTGCTGACGGCTGGCAGCCCCGGCCATGGACGCCCAGCACTCTGCAGGGTGAGGAGATGCCATGAGGAGCCCTGGGTGCCCGGGTTCCTGTACCGGTGGGTGAGCCCTGCACACCAGCTCTGCTGCCCCACGAGCCTCCAACGTTGCCCAGGCAACTGCCTCCATCCAGCCTGTCTGCCTGGCGTTCACACGCCCACGAGCCGCCGCTGGGCTCCAGGCGGGCTCGCGCAGGCAGGTGTGGCTGAGCCTCTGCAGGCCGGGCTCTGCGGAGGAGACGGCCCAGTCCTCGGGGCCATCCTCGCCCAGCCAAGGGCACGGGCCGGGCACCGTGAGTGGGCACTGCGCTGTCCCGACACCTCTGCGCTGAGAGCACGCGCCTGGTGGCCGCCGGTTTCGCTGGGAAATTGGAAGGGGCTGGGCCTGTCGCCCAAGCCTTAACCCCACCTGATGGCAGAACCAACCCCCCAAAATCAAAGGAGGGTGAGGGGATGCAAAGTGGGGCTTGGACCACCCCAGCTGGCTCTGGCCAGGCCCCTGGGGCATCAGCGGCAAACCCGTCCCACCCCATGGCAGCCAGGAACCATTCACACCCTGGCTCTGAGGACACCAGGAGCCCAAACACCTCTTCCTCAGTGGGAGGGATGCGGACATCACCCCGATTCTGCACAGGGCGCCTTGGAGGGCAGGGGGTCTGGTTCATCGTCTGCCTGCATCTGAAAGGTGGACGAGGCCAGAGCACACAGTGAGGGCCAGCTCCGGTCCCCAGGCTGGGCCGACCCCCTGAGCACTTTCTGCGGGGGGCAGGGCACCTCTCACGGACACTGACATGTCCTCTGTAGACGCGAATTCGGGCTGTAGGAACGTGTTTCCGCAGTGGAGGCCACAGTCCCAACCAGACACGACTTTCCACGCACGCTCCACGGCCGTCACTGCGGCCGACGGCTCAGCAGACGAGAGGCTTCCAGTCCAGTTCAACCTGTAACCTCCTCCGGCCCAGGGGCCGCGGGCTCCCTGATGACACTGGCATCGCCGGGTGAGGGGGGCTGTCAGGGTGTGCGCTCCCATTCCACCTCCAGAAGGTCCCCGTGAGGCCTGGGGCAGGGGTGGCAGCTGTCGGAAAGCAGGGGAGGGGGGGCCTTCCTGATGAACTCGGCACCTGCCGTGCCCGGCTCAGGGTGGCCCCAGCTCTGTTCTCCGAGGAAGTGTCCCAGGCTGTAGGTCCCAGTGGTAATGGGGTGTGTGTGTGTGTTAATCCCCAGCAGCCGGATGAAACCAGAGAGGAGAAGCCCCAGGGTGACTTTTACAAGCTGCTCTGGCCTCGCCCTCCCCAGAGCACCAGGCGCCCAGGGGCCTCTGTTCCACTGGTGGGTGCAGCCTGGCCTGGGGTCTTGGTCCCCTCTCCTGGTAGCTAAAGGCTGGAGCCAGGCTCAACCAGGCCCTGACAGCCCCCGGGCCTGTACCCCGGGGGGCACCTGCCCTCCTACCAGCCCAGCGTTCTGGGTCCATTTGAGACCCCTCCCCACTCCTGTCTTGCTCTTCCCTTAAGGGGACAGGCCATGTGAGGTCTGTAGAGAAAGGGGCCCGAAGGGGCCGCAGGGGCCTGGAGGGTTGGGACACTGAAGCGCTCCATTCCGGCCCTGTTCAGGGGCTGCAGCTCCTCACCCAGATGTCCCCACAGCTTCCCGGCACAGCCCGAGAGTGGGGCACACTGACCGCCTGGCCTGGCAGGGCCTCCCCCTGCCTCGGGACGGCCTGGCGCTGTTCCTCCTGGAAGTGCCCACGGCTGGCCTGCACAAGTGCGCTGACACTTCCAGGAAAGACTCTGGAGCCAGGGCCAGCCAGGACCCGGCAGGGAAGCCGGCACAGCTGTCTGGGAGTCCGGGGTCAGCTGGCACCTGCCACGTGGAGGAGCTGGGAGCCCCACAGGTCACCGTCCAGGCCCCGAGACCCGGCGGCACTTCTGCTGGTTCTCACGCTGGGGGCTGCCCACTGGCATTTGGGAGGCTCTGGGCGAGGCCCCCATCTCGTGTCCCAGGGTCTCCAGCTCTGGACAGACGGGCCCCTGGTGCAGACAGGTGCTCAGGGAACATTTGGTGACCGGCCGGCCCCACTCTGCGCTGGCAGCTGGATGGAGGCTGACCTGTGTCACAGGAGGATGACTGCTCACTTGAGTGGCCTGCCCTCAGGGCTGGGGGCCTTGGGCTGGGGGCGCCCAAACTTGGGGCTTGGAGGAGGTGGGATTGTGATGTGAGAAGGGCTGAGGTGAGGAGGCAGAAACAGCGTTGTGGGAGCCCCTGCAGAAGTGGGTGCAGAGCCCCAAAGCTGGGCTGGGGACAGCAGAAACGACCGAGTCCCAGCCCCCCGAGTGACATCTGCTTGTGTCCGTGTCCGCAGGGAGCAGCTGCCGGTCCCCAGCCCCCTGAACGTCCTGGCCCTGCGGCGTGTCCCAGGGCCCCTCCGGCTCACGGGCAGAGGCTGCGGCGAGGTCAGGAGGGCCTCTGCTGCCACCAAGTGGCCATCTGGGTGCTGGGTGACAGACCTGTGGCCCGGGCGATCAGGGAAGCCCCCTCGCAGGCCCTCCACCCCCGGGCCCCACCCAGGCCCAGGACCCGGGCTGGCCACCTGGACTTTGTCCTCCACTTCAGTTTTTCTTAATTAAGGAAACCAAGCTCCCCCCTTTTGCAAGGACACACGATGGTCCCGGGAAGGCCAGCGGGGTCTGCAGAGGGGGCTCTGAGGCTCGGCTGTCCGGCAGCTGCGGGGGCTCTGACCGAGGGGATGGGGTGGGGGCCGGCGTGACTTCCCGCCCGGTTCCTCCTCCTCCTCGGCCTCTGCAGCAGCGGGTCTGCGACGGCAGCGGCGGGAGGGGCCTCCCCACCCCCACCCCACCCCCACCCCACCCCCCACGCCCGCTGGAAAGTGGCTCCCGGAGGAGATGCCTCCCCGCTGAGCCCCCCTCGGTGGCGGAGGAAGGAACCCTGGCCTCGGTCTGCCCAAAGGTTGGCGTCAGGACACCTGCTCGGGGTGTCACAAGGGGTCACCTCCTGGCCTGCGAGCAGGTCCCCCAGGGGCGGGATCCAGCGCGCAGGTGGGGAAGGTCGGGTCAGGCTGGGGCAGGGGTGGGGTCCCCTGCGCACGTCCTGCTGGGGTCCGGCCGGCCCGGGGCCGTTGCCCGACGGGGGCGGGGCGGGGCCAGCGTCGGGGGCGGGGTCAGCGCCGGAGGCGGGGCCAGTGCCGGGGGCGGGGTCCGTGTCGGGGCGGGGTCAGCGCCGGAGGCAGGGCCAGTGCCGGGGGGCGGGGTCAGCGTCGGGGCGGGGTCAGCGCCGGAGGCAGGGCCAGTGCCGGGGGCGGGGTCAGCGTCGGGGCGGGGTCAGCGCCGGAGGCAGGGCCAGTGCCGGGGGCGGGGTCAGCGTCGGGGGCGGGGTCAGCGTCGGGGGCGGGGTCCCGGTGGTTCGGCGGCTCACTTCCGCCGGACGCAGGCGTTCGGGCGGATGGAGCCGGCACACAGGCCTCGGCTTCGGCTGAGCCGCCGGAGGCCGCCCTTCGAGGGCAGGTGAGGCAGTGGCCTGGGGCCTCGGGGTGGGGGCGGGGAGCGGGGGTGCGGCCCAGGGTACCTCCCGGCCGAGCCGTGGCGGGGGCCCCTCCCCGCGGAGCGCCCCACCCCCGCTCCGGTCCCGCGTGCCCGGCCGGGGCCTCCTTGAGCCCCCTCCCCCCTGACTGCGCCCGGGCTGGGTCCCGGGTCCGCTGACACCCCTCCGCCCGGGCCGCCGCAGGCCCCCGAGCCCCGGCCGCGGGTCCAGCCGGGACGGCGACGGCGAGTGCGCGCGGCTGTGGGCCGAGCTGCTGCGCGCGGCGAGCGCGGACCTGAGCGCGGACGGGGAGCCGCCGCCGCTGCCCGCCGCCGGCCAGGTGTGTGCCTGCACCCACGGGCGGGGCCTCCGGCCGGGGCGCCGCCGCCGCCGCTGACGCCGCCCGTGTCGCAGGAGCCCAGGCACGGACCCCAGCGCGCCGCGTCCCCCGAGGTCTTCACCGTGGGGTCCGAGACCTTTTCCTGGACGCCCTTCCCGCCGGCCCTGAGCGGAGCAGAGGGCCCGGGCCGCTCCTGCCGGGGGCTCCGCGGGGCCGCCGGGCCCCCGGGGTCCCCCGCCCGCTCCCCGCAAGGACGCACCGCGCCGGAGCCCCGCGAGGTGCCCACCGTCCAGGAGCAGCGGGCGGCGGGCGGGGCGCCGACCCTGCAGAGCTGCCCCATGTGCCAGGCTGACTTCGCGCCCGGGTGAGTGCACCTGCCCCGGCCCTGCCCCTCCACCGCCCCTGGCCCCGCCCCTCCACCGCCCCGCCGGGGCTCGCGTGGCCTTTCGAAGTGACTTCTCATGCCCGCAAAGTTGGCCAAGGCAGTGCCTATCTGTGGACAGTAGCCAGAGGGCACAAGGCTGTTTGGGGATCCACCTGCTGGTCCACTGACCCGGGGCCCTGACGGCAGACAGGCTGCATCTGGCCACAACCTGCAGACTCTACAGGGTTCAGAGCCTCTTCCCTGCTTCACCCAGCGGCCCGCCCTCGGGACCTGGGGGCCGGGCCAGGCTGTGGTCACTGAGGGATTTCCTGCTTGGCCCCACCTGTGGGTTGCAGGTTTGAAACACGAAGAAAGACTGCCTTGCCCTGGCCTCAGTGGCTCAGTAGCTGGTGTCAGCCCCAGCACCGGAGGGTCTCGGGTTCAATTCCTGGTCAAGGGCATATAACTAGGTTGCAGGTTCCATCCCTGGCCCCCGAGGGGCTCATGCCTGAGGCAACCGATCGCTGTCTCTCTCTGTTGATGTCTGTCTCTCCCCCTTCCCTCTTTCCTTCTACTCTCTCTAAAAAAAAAAATCAACGGAAGAAAATATCCTTAGGTGAGGATTAATAACAAAAAAAATGAAGACTGTTGTGTGTCTACAGGTGTTCTTTCTATTAGAAGAAACCTAATACGTATTGTTAAGCCGCATTTTAAGTAGGGAGATGGAATCCGACTGCTGAGAGGTTCAAGTCGAACCACCCGTGTGGGCCAGGGATCACATGGCCCAGGACACAGCTCTGGGCTGGTGGGGTCAGGATGGTGACAGGGACCTTGGGGAGGATCTTGGTCAGGTTTCAGAACTGGACCTGTTCCAGGTGCAATGTGGCTAGGAGACCCTGCACTTCGGGGGCAACACAGCCCCGGGGGTGAGGGGGTTGGTTCCAGACTCAGCAGCTGATGTTTCAGACGCACGGAGCAACCCTGCACAGGGACCTGCAGGCGTGTTCTCTTTCTCTCTTTCTAAGATGTTTTCATTGATTTTTAGAGAGACAGGAAAGGAGAAGGAGAAAGAGAAATACCCATGTGAGAGAAAAATACTGATGTGAGAAACATTGATCTGCTGCCTCCTGCACGCCTCCTTCTGGGGATGGAGCTGGCAACCTGGGCCTGTGCCCTGACTGGGAATGGAGCCGGAGCCGGGACCTCAGTCCATGGGACGGTGCTCAACCCACTGAGCCACACCGGCCAGGCGGACACGATTCCACATTCATAGATGAAACCCCTGTCGAAAGTCAGAGTCCAGGCTTCTCTGGTCTGACGTCTTACCGGAACCAAGCCTTTGAGAGCCTGGTGTCGGGGTGAGCCCAGATGGCACCCCATCAGCAACCCCTCCAGGCAGCACCCAGATGAGAGGGGGCTGGTTTGGGTGAGGCCGTGGCTGTCTTCAGGTGGGGCCTGTGTGCCGGGTGGAGCCCCCACGGGTCCATATCGGGCTAGGCGGGAGGGATGGTGAAGTGGCCCACGGGAGGTGCCCTGGTAGCGCCCAGCGGAGAATTAGCAGGACATTTCCAGATCAATTTCGGATGACGCAGTGACTGTGAGGTCTCCTCGGCTCACACCCCTCAGCAGCAGCCCGGGTGCGGAGGACGCGCTCGGAAGGCCCGGTGGGAAATCCCTCTTTTTGGCAGGAGCCCTCGAGGTCACTGGTCCCACTCTGGGGGCTTTGTCTCTGGGCCACTTGCATGTCTGCACAGTCCGACGCTGGAGGGGAAACTCCAGTGTTGAGCTAGAAGCACGTCAATGAGCATTGGCAGGTGCCTGCATTTTCCCAAAGTGGGTGTCCTTTGGGTCAGGTCTCGGCGTGTCTGGAATGACTGTAGCATGTCCTTCCATCTGACTGTAAAGGGGGGAGGGAGAAAGCTCGGGCTGGATCACACCCCGAGGCTGCAGCCACCACTGGGGAGATGGCAGGAACCCTCGTCTCGGAAACAAGGCCCCTCCCCGCCGCAAGCGGTTACTTTGGGGCCCTGGGGCAAGGAGACAGGCCGGGCCACCGGAGGGTCCGGTGCAGCAGTTGGACATAGGGCTGCACTGTCCTGTTGCCTCGGGACCAGTCCTAGAAACCGCGCGGGCAGTGGTTCTCGGAGCTGTGTCTCCACTCCGGCGAGCGAGGGACCTGGCGGCTCGTCTGCTTTCCTCCGAGCCTCAGCGTTTCCCAGGCCGCTCAGAAGCCGTTCTCTTTGAGGTGATGGACTCAGCCAACCGTGTGAGAGGTGCTGTCCCCTTGCTGCCGAAGTCCGACATTCCCTGGGTTTCGTGAGGCCCACCAGCGACGTGGGCCGATGGGAAGGTCGGCTCCCCCAGGCCAGCCGACGTGAAGGACCCGAGCTGTGTGTCCCCATTTGTGGGGCTGTAGCAGCTGAAGGCCCCTCTGGCTGCGGGGTGCCCACCGGCTCTAGCCCTGTTTGTGCTCAGAAGCTGCTGGGCGTCGCCTGAGGCCCCCCACGCCCAAGCTGTGCCAGCCGGCCGTCCCGCGCACCGCGTCGGAGGTGCTGTGAGGCAGGCTGCCCTGACCCAAGCTGAGGGCGGACCCAGCGAGATGAAGCGGTCACTGGAGGAGGGGGTCTGGAGGAGCCCTAGAGGCTGCCCCACCTGAGGGACCCCACCTGGAAGCCTCTGGACAGGACGCCCAGGTCCAGACCTTAGCATCTCGGCCACCTTGCAGACAGCGTGTGGGGGCTGGTTCTGAGAGGCTGGGTGGCCCCAGCGACTTCAGAACGTAAGGGCCGGGGTCTGCAGGTACTGAGAAGGCTGCCAGAGGCCACCAGGACTGGCTTGGCCTTGGAGAGCTGCAGGGGGGTGGCTGTGGGGCCAGGTCTGGGGAGAGGCTGGTGCCCTTCCTGGTGGTCCGTAGCCCTAGGCCGAGCTCACAGCCAAAGGAGGTCGCTCTAGGTTCTAGGCTCAGCGCTGCGGCTCTGGCTTCGGGGATGGGCCTTCCGTTGCGGCTGGTGAACTTGTTGATCGTGGTCCCAGTAAACCACGTGTCTGGCCACAGCCCCTGGCACCTCCGGGAGCTGCGGGGCTCCTGGCACCTCACCAGCCTCCGGAGGGGCCTGAGGTGGCCTCTCCCTCCGCCCGGCTGCTGGAAGGGCCCCGGGGCCCGATGGAGAAAGCTGTTGGGCCTCATTCCTGCCAGCTACCTTTGCCGACAGGTCGGCTCTCGGGCTTGGCTTCCAGCGGTTCCCCAGGACGTGTGACGTTGTCACGCTGAGGGGGCGCCGGTCACTGGCGGCTCATTTGGGCCAGGGCGCCCCAGCCTCAGACACAGGAGCCTGAGAATGCGTGTCCCACACGGGGTCCTGGTGTCCCGTGTCCAGGGCACACTCAAAGCCTCTGACCCAAGAACAGGATGTGGAAAGCCTTTCCTGGTGGGTGTGGCCCCTCCGCCCAGGCCCCCCCATCGCTGACTGGCCTGGAGAGGGGCAGGGTTTCTCTGGCCAGTCCTGGGGAAGGGTGTGAGCGCCAGGTGCCCCTCCGTGGGGCAGCGCCTCCCTCCCCGGGTCACCGTCTCCCCTGTTCCTTGCAGGCTGGCCCAGCTGGACATCGACAGCCACCTCGCCCAGTGCCTTGCGGGCAGCACGGAGGATGTGGTGTGGTAAGCCGTCAGCCGTCCTCGCCAGGACCAGCGCCCTGCGTGCCCACGTGACGCCAGCGCACATTGAAACGTGTCCTTGCGCCTGGCAGGCGTGGCTCCGTGGCTGAGGTCGACCCAGCACCATGAGGTCACGGGTTCGATTCCCGGTCAAGGCACATGCCAGGTTGTGGGCCTGATCCCCAGTGGGGGGCATGCAGGAGGCGGACAGTCGATGTTCTCTCATTGATGTTTCTGTCTCTCTCCCTAAAATCAATAAAGAAAAAAAAGATTTCTCTTAAAAAAAAAAAAATCATGTCACTGACCTGTCGTAGCTCCTGTTGGGACCAGATCACTGGCTCCTTTTTCCGTCTTGGCCTCTGCTTGGCACTGACCGGCCCCGGCCTGGCCCCCTTGGCAGATGGGCCTGGGCTGGTGCACGGCCCTTTCCGCCGGGGGAGTGGGTGTCTACCAGGCTCCCCCTGCCCTCAGGTGCCGGGCCCACTCTGCGGCTCACAGCTTCAGCTCCAGGTGCACACGGCCCTCCTGCAGCTGCAGCTGCTCAGACAGTCCTTTTGGTGCCTGGGGCCCCGCCATCTGCCCCCAGGGGAGTCAGGGCAGCTTCCCCTTGAACAGATTTAAGGGGGGTGTGTCCAGCGCCATGGGCAGCGGGCAGGCCCGGCAGCCACAACCTTTCAGGGTGGGGCTGGTGTCCCTGGTCTGACAGGTTCCAGATCAGGTTCTGGCACCGGCTCAGGAGCTGGTCGCTGCGGAGCTCTGGTGGCCGGTGGGGTCTGATGTGAAACCCAAGATGACAGGTCCCTGTTTTCCTTTCAAAAATGGCCCACAGCCGCCATGGGGACCCACGGAGGGAATGTTGGTGCAGGTCACTCAGTGAGAGGCCAACCTGAAGGGGCCACAGCCTGTGTGATTCCCACTACGTGAGGTTTGGAGAAGGTGGAGTGAGAGAGACCCGGGTCGTCGGTTCGGGGGAGGGGCAGGTGGAGCCCGACGTTTAGGGAAGTGAGACGTCTCCCTGTCACCTGGAATGGTGGACACGTGTCAGCAGACACCTTGTCCACACCCACAGGATGTAAATGGGGACCCTGGGAGATGACGTGTCAGTTGGGGGACACTGGCTTCGGGGGCGGCCGTGCGTGGGCAAGGGGCAGATGGGAAATCTCTGCACCTGCCCCTCAATTTTTTTTCTTTTCTTTTTAATCCTCCCTGGAGGACATTTTTGCATTTATCTTCAGATAGAGCGGGACGGAGAGAGAGAGACATTGACTGGTTGCACCCACACGACCCCAACCAGGGCTGGGGATGAACTGCAACCGAGGTACATGCCGTTAGTGGGAGCCGAACCCAGGTCTCTGTGGTCTGCAGGCTGACGCTCTAACCACACAGCCAAACCGGCCAGGGCTCAATTATTTTTTAAATATTTTTTTCCTATATTGATTTTAGAGGGAGAGGAAAGGAGAGGGAGAGAGAAAAACATCGATGAGAGAGAACATGGACTGGCCGCCTCCTGCACGCCCCCCACTGGGGATCGGGCCCACAACCTGGGCATGTGCCCTGACCGGGAATCGAACTGGCGACGTCTTGGTGCTGGGTCGATGGTCAACCATGTAGCTACACGGGCCTCTCAATTTTGCTGTGAACCTAAAACTGCTGTCAATAAAATCTTTTTTTTTAAAAAAAAAGGCTTCAAAAATCTCTGCTTCCTGGAAACATCTACTTCTACAGAAAGTAACAACCGTAAGCGTTTTTGCGAAGGTATTTGACAGACGGCAAGTATGCAGTGGCCTTGGCCAAGGGGGGTGAGCACTGTCCACGGGACAGCCGGCAGCCATGGCCCTGCCACACGGCGCGGCGACCGGGGCTGCCGGCACGTGGGATTCCAAACCCCGGCCGACGTTCTCCACCTTCTCGACCTGACGAAGGAAACGGCCCCGCACTGAGGCGGCGTCACACAGGTGCGTGCACATCAGCCGAGCTGGCCCACGGGGACCTGCCTGCAACACCTCGCACCGAAACAGCTCCGGGGCTGTGCCGCTGGAGGGAAGCCGCCTGGCCCCAGCGCAGCCGAGGCCCCCGGAGGGAGGGCGCTCCAGGCCAGGGCTCTGCTGCTGGGTGTCTGTCGGTGGTGACCCCCGTGAGGCCCAGTCGGCGCTCGGCCCCGCCCTGTGCGCCCTGGTCTTGGCCTCTGCAGTCATGTCTTCCTGGTGACACTGGGTCTGGTTGACACAAGTCTCCGTGATCCATAAAAGCTGCTCTGAGACCCAGGGCCTAGGTTCCTGTCCCGGCGCCTGGGGCCCTGGAAACCGTGTGGAGCACTGGGCTTGGGGCTGCGCTGGGCCCGGCACAGCTGAGCTCCCTGGCACAGACTTCCTTGTTTTCTCTGTTCTGGCCATAATCTCTGGCCCCAAACCGCCAGCCACAGGGGAGAGGCCGAGCCCGCCCACCACGGGGCGCGAGGGTGTGTGGATGCAGGACTGTGTACGAGGGTGGACGATGGACCCTCTGCCCGGCTCGCATCCCAGCTGATGTGTTAGGGACTTAAAAACCCAGGTGGCCCTGGCCAGTTTGGCTTAGCGACTGGAGTGTCTGCCCATGGACCGAGGGTCGTGGGTCCGATTCCCGGCCGAGGGGCACGTACCTGGCTTGTAGGTTTGATCCCTGACCCTGGTCGTGAAGGGGGCAGCCAATCAACATGTCTCTCTCACATCCATGTTTCTCCCTCCTCCTCTCTCAAAGTCAATGACGTGGGTGAGGACCGACAAGGAAAACAAAAGGCAGGTGATTCATCTCTTTCCAGAAAACCTCGTTTGGCTTCCCAAGCTGTCCCTTCACCTACGGAGGGTGCGTGGGCACGCGGTGTGTCTGCAGGCGCCCGGCTGGCTTCACTGGAAGCCTGGGGCCCGTCACACACGTGTCCCCAATCTCCTAACTCTGGGCATCACGGTGACCGATGAAAACACTTCCCCCAGATCGGATACGAACACAAGACATCACGGAGACACGGCCTAGTGTTTTCAGAAATATATTTTGAGCAGATTTAGTTTTCAACATCCTTCCTTTTTTTGGTCTACTGGTGCTTTGCTGAGCAACACGTCAGAACCCCGCCACCCGATCTCCCCGGCCTGTGCCACGGCGGCCACGGCGAGGGGCATGGCGCGGCGCGACTGCACGGCTACTTACATGCTCAGTGTGAAAATATTGTTAAATGTTAACAACGGGAACTTACCGGGACTTAGAAAATGGTAGAAACTCCGCGGCAGGCACTTGGACGCCCGTCCCCGCCCACGGCAGGCGCAGCGCCACGCTCCCCGCGACGCCAGCCGTGCCCCCGCGGAAAGAAGGCAGCCAGGGGAGCCTCGACACCGTCGGTACATTTTATTCCTCAGGACGTTACAGGAAGTCCCGGTGGAGCAGGCGGCCTGTCTCTGTGGAGTGTGCACCTTCGCTCGTGGGCCTGGGCGTCCCTCGGACGCGGTCACCGCGGGGCCTCGGCGATGCAGGCACAAGCAGCGAGTCCTCCAGCACGCAGCCGCGGGCGGCCGACGCGACTGTTCTGCCCGAGAGGCGCCGGCCTCGGCGGCAGCGTCCCTCCCCGGCATGCATGCGCTGTGGTGAAGGAGTGGGGGTCATTCACGGACGTGTCCACGGCACAGGACGCCTCACACGGACTCCTCGGTGGAGAGCAGTAACGGGTTGATGTACTCGAACCCTTCGAACTCGGACTGGTCGATCCTCTTGATGACGTCCCTGTGGGCAGGCACAGGTCCCGCTGCAGGCGCTGCCCTCCTGCCCCTCCCGCAGGCCCAGCCCGACAGGTGTCCTGCACAGCCCCGGCTTACTCATCGTCGGGGGTCAGCTGCACGGGCTCGCTGGTGAACTGCGTGTCGAAGTTGTCCAGTCCGTAGTCGTCAGTGATCTGCGGCTGGAAGGGCGGCGGCGCCTGCTTCTTCTCCAGCTGGGGACACGGAGAAGTCACGTCAGTGATGTGTCCTCTCTGTGGCCGCCCAGGCTGCACCCGGAAGGCCTTCAGCGTTTCCATGTGCCCGAGACACCGGGGCCCCTGGTGCAGCCGAGCCTGCAGACGCCTGCTGCGTGGGGCCGAGTCCCCTTCGGAGAGGGAGATGGCCCAAGGCCCCACGCGACGGGATGGCCGCAGCCCGGCCAGTGCCAGCCAGTGCCAGACGAGCCCCTGGTCCCGTGTGCACTGGGGGCCCAGGTGGTCAGGACAACAGAAGCACCTGGGGCCGGGAACACCGGAAACGCCCAGAGCGCTTCGGGGACTTGTGGAGCCTGAACACGGGTTCTCCTGACGGACCAGGTGAAGGGCACAAGGACGTCAGACGGGTCCTCCCTACGCGGGCATCAGGGGTTCGGCCAGCGTGGCAGCCGGTCACCAGCAGCACCCACAGCCCGGCCGCGGGTGCAGCACAGCCCTCTTCCCCCCGGAGTGCCATGAGGCGTCCCCTTCACTCATGACTGCTGACCTGTCAGACCCGTATGAAATATTTTCTGATAAAAGTGTAAAAAGAGGGCATTTCTTCTCTTTTTTTTTTTGGTTAATCCTCACCTGAGGCTACTTTTCCATTGATTTTTAGGCGGGGGGGGGGCAGAAACATCGATGAGAGAGAGACACAGTGACTGGTTGCCTCCCACACGACCCCAGCTGGGGCCAGGGATCGAACCCACAACCGAGGTCCGTGGCCTTAACCAGGACTTGAACCCGCGACCCTCCAGTCCTCAGGCCAAAGGGGAATTTCTTAAACCTTTTTGCCTGCCTTGCGTCTTGGGCTGCTTTAAAAAGACGTAAATAGCAAAGTCAGGATGGACCAGGAAGCAGCGCAGCGGGGTGCTCGCCGGGGGTCATGCAAGCCCCCCTCAGAGTGTCCACATGCCCCCTCCTTCCTCAGTCCAAAGCAGTGGATGGACAGGCCAGGCCTTCCAACCTGGGCCCGCAGAGAAGGGAGGGGTGGCCAGAGACCAATCACCATCCCTGCTCACAAATGTGTCCGTGGAGGGGGCTTGGAGACGCGCCCCCGGGACTCAGGGACCCAGAAATCTGCCACAAAGGTGACAGGCCGCTGGATGGGCAGTGACGTCAGGTCCAGTCCGTGTGTCTCTCACAAGGATCTCCCTCCCCCCTCCCTCCCTCCCTCCGATTCTCTCTAAAAATCAATGGAAAAAAGTATCCTCTGGGGAGGATTAACACAAACACAAACACAAAACAACTCTACCGACTGTGAACGTGATGAGAACTGACTGCTGATTGTTGACTAAAGGTAGAAAACGAGAGGAAGAAAGTGCACAGACAGTCTGCCGTGGTGGCCGGGGATCCGGCTCTTTGGGGGACGCCTGAAGGTGCGGGGCGGTGCAGAGTGTGCCCGGGATGCCAGGGACCCCGAGGGCTCAGCAAGGCCCCAGTGCGGGAGGCAGAGGGGTCAAGGGCGACTGCGGGGTGGCGGGAGCTGGGGGAGCCGGGGGAGGAGGGGCTGTGGAGTCACAGTGGGACGCAGCACACCTGTGTCCCAAACCACCGTCCTGAGACAGAGAGAAATGGGGACGAAACAGGAAAGTACTTGCTAAACCCACGGAACTGGAGGCGCAGCGAGCGGGCCCGGCAAGCTGGGGACAGAAGTCAGACCCCTGGCCTGCCAGGGCCGGGCCCCAGGGAGCGGCAGGAATAAGGGGCCCCAGCAGGCCCGCCCAGGCCGCGGCAGCAGTGGGTGGTTCTGGACCAGGACCCAAGCATGTGGACAAGACCACGGGCCTCAGACGATTCAGATGCTGGTTTTCAGGGGCGACGACAGTAGCCGGCAGGAGGACACCAGGCCCGTGAAAAGCCAGGACACCGAGATGGACCCGCACTCACACCAGGATCACCAAGAAGCGCCATCCCTAGGGGCTCATCTGGCCTCCCTCTCCCCGTTCTGTCACATGTGAGCTTCCCGGTCACACCCCCGCCCCCGCCCCCGCCCAGGGCAGCACCCCCTTCATGCCCCGTCGCCTCGGGGAGGGGCGCGGGTTCTGCGCTGCATTACCAGGTCCCAGTCTATGCTGCGGAAGAATGCGTGAGACTTGATGTCGGAAAATCCGGTCTGTGGCCGGCAGCCGAGCCTCTCTTTGGGGTCCTGGGGGTCAGAGTTCAAATAGGGACACGTCAGCAGGGAGCCCAGAAGCCCGGGCACCACGGATGACATCTGCCCGGGGACCCGGTGGCTTCGTGCGTACCTTGTTCAAAAACCCTTTCAAGACGTGGGAGGCTTTGACGGACAGGAAGCGGGGGATGCGGATGGGCTTCTCCAGGATCACTGCAAAGGGTGGGGCCGTGGTGAGAAGCGGGGACCCCTGCCACGCTCTGAGTCTGCTGTGCAGCAGAGACCCAGCACACACGGTAGCATGTGTGCACGGTCCCGGGTGAGCCAGCTGCACCCCTTGCACAGGCGCCCTCTGCACACGGCCCCTCTGCACACGGGCCCTCTGCACACGCGCCCTCTGCACACGGCCCCCAGAGTGCCTCAGGGACAGTGAGGTCCTGGACCGGGGGCAGGTGGCTGGAAGGGGGCACTGCCCTGGCGGGACCGGAAAGAGCCATGTCCCAGCCCAGGGCGGGTCCGTGAGAACAGGGCTGGCCCAGCCTCGTCTGTGGGACGAGCAGCTGCAGGTGCAGGGACCTGCCTGGAGACCCTCCCAGCCGCACCCCTGTCACCTTGGAACAGGTAGTCCTCAGTGTTCATGTCGGGGTTGTCGGTGATGATGTCGAAGGGGGAGCGCCCGGCCATCATCTCAAACATCAGCACCCCCAGCGCCCACCAGTCCACGCTGAACCCTGGAGGGAGCACAGGCCGGTCACGCCCAGGGCGCCCCGCCTCCCCTCGGCCCACTGTCCCGGGCACTGGTCTCTTCCGGCTGCGGGCAGTGTGAGCCCCGGCCCCGCAGGGCGCCCAGGCCGACGCCCGTGTGCACTTCACGGCATAGGCAGAGCTGGGCCGACCTGCGGACCCTGTCCTTTCCCCCTCCTGCCTCGATTCCACTCTTTATCTTCTGTTAACCCTCATCCCAGGACATGTTTCCACTGATTTTTAGAGAAAGCAGCAGGGAGGGAGGGAGGGAGGGGGGGAGAGACATCGATGTGAGAGAGACGTATCGATTGGTTGCCTCCCACATAAGCCGGGGATCGAACCTGCAACCCAGGTACTTGCCCTTGACTAGAATCAAACCCACGACCCTTCAGTCTTTGGGCCGGTGCTCTAACCGCTGAGCCCACTGGCCAGGGCCCTCAGGGCTCCCTGAGAAGAAGTCCTGTCCAGTGTCCTCCACCAGGGGCAGCTGAGCAAACGGACCACAGAGGAGGCTGCAGAGGGGGGCAGGCGGTGTCAGGGCTGGAGACTAACGGGTGTTTCAGGGGTGATTTCATCAGTAAACCCTTTTCCTGGCTGCTGGGCCAGGCCCCCTACCTCCCTCTCTGCTCTGTGACCACGTCCCCAAGGAGGAAAAGCTTCCGGAGGTCAGGGCCCCCCTCACCCACATCTGCCCCCTGGGCCCCCCGGGCTGGCAGCCGTGCTCACCGTACTCCTCCCCACGCAGGATCTCTGGGGCGATGTAGTTCGGGGTCCCACAGAAAGTGCTCGTGGTGTCGCCCGGGCCCAGGCCTTCCTGTGGGACAAAGCCGGTCACCAGGAGGGACCTCGGGCCTCAGAGGAAACAGCGGGGCACCGTGGTCGTGCCCAGGCCTGGTCACCCTGGGTCAGGGCAGCTGGTGGGCGCGGGGGGGCCCAGAACCCGGGGGGCCGCTCGCCTTGCACATGCCGTAGTCCGTTAACTTGATGTGCCCGTCCGCGTCCAGGAGCACGTTGTCCAGCTTCAGGTCCCGGTAGATGATCCCTCTCTCGTGCAGGAAGTTGAGAGCGATGCAGATCTCAGCAGCGTAGAACCTGGCGGGGGTGGGGGACGTCCTGCAGTCAGCAGAGGACCCCACAAGGAGCCTGGACGGGCGGCCCACACACACAGGACGAGCTGGAGGCGTCGCCACAGACCCTGCTCCCCCGTCTCGGTCCCTGTGTCCTGGGGTGACAGCAGGGGGCCAGCAGGACCAGGGAAGACACTCAACATCCCGGTTGTCAAGGAAACACACACCAAAACCACCAGACACACCCTGGCCAGTTCGGCTCAGTGATTAGAGCGTCAGCTTGCGGACCAGGGTCTCGGGTTCGATTCTGGTGAAGGGCACATACCTCAGTTGCAGGTCGGTCCCTGGCCCTGGTCAGGGTCATGCTGGAGGCAACCAGTCGATGTGTCTCTCTCACATCAGTGTTTCTCCCTCCCTCCCTCCCTCCCTCCCTCCCTCCCTCCCTCCCTCCCTCCCTCCCTCCCTCCCTCCCTCTCTGTCTGAAGATAAATGAAAAAATATCCTTGGGTGAGGGTAAAAAATCCAACAAAACAAAAAAACCACCGGACACCACCTAACGGCCACTGTCAAGCAAACAAAAACAAAACCAGTGTTGAGAAGGAGGAACTGAGACCCTGGGCACCACTGGTGGGAATGGGAGATGGTGCGGAGATGCCTTAAAAGGTTAAAACCAGCACTGCCCACCCCGCGACCCAGCAGCCACTCTGGACTGGAAGCAGGTCCCAAAGAAACACCTGCGCACCCACGTTCACGGGCGCACTACTCACAACGGCCAGCAGGTGGCAGCAGCCCAGTGTGCACGGACGGACAGATACTTGCCGAGGTCCGTGCACAGGGGAATTATTTCTCCGCCTTTGAAAAGAAGGACATTCTGACACCTGCTACGTGGATGGGCCTTGGGGGCATCAGGCTGAATGAAATAAGCCAGACTCAGGTCAAACGCGGGGTGATCCCACTCACAGGAGGCCCCCGGAGGAGGCAGATTCGGAGACAGCAAGTGGTAGGGCAGGGGGTGAGTTTGGTGGGGACGGTGTCAGATGGACCGACGGCACGTTCCGGACAGCATGGTGGTGATGGCCACAACACTGTGAGTGTGCTCAAGGCCCCTGTGCTGGGCCCTCAACAATGGTTAGGACGCGGTTTACGGTACGCGGACCTCACCACAGTGAGAGAGAAAGGGAGTGTGTGTGGGGCGTGTTCTCGATCTGTGAACTTCCTCTTCCCCCAGAGGATCTAAGGGACTCAAAACCGAGTGGAATTTTTCCAAGTGCGGAAATGAGGAGAGAAAACTGTGGAAAAACAGGAAACAGCGGAGGCAAACGCCCCAGGCTGCAAGGGAGGGGCAGAGGTGAGTGCAGTGGCTGCCCGGAGGCTGTGCTCAGTGGTTAGGGTCGACCCTGCACCAAGAGGTCGCCGGTTCAATTCCCAGTCAGGCACGTGCCCAGGTTGTGGGCCTGGTCCCCAGTGGGAGACATGCAGGAGGCGGCCAATCAATGTTCTCTCTCCTTGATGTTTCTCTTTCTCCCTCTCCCTTCCTCTCTAAAATCAATAAAAGAAAAAAAAATTTTTTTTAAAAATAGAGGAAACAGTGGTCATTCTCTCCTGGTGCCCAGGGAACCCCGGCTTTGCGTCCGTGTAAACAGACAGGAAGCAGGCGGCACGCCGTCCACCGGGAGAGCTCAGGCAGAACCCGCCCCTGTTCCGGGAGAAGGCGAAGCCACGGCAACACGCTCCACGAAACGCCGCTTCTTTGGGCAGAGGGTCCAAGCTGCTCCTGGGGGGCCAGGTCCGACGGGCCCGGACTCACAGGACCCTCCCAAGTCCATGACCCCCGAGCGGCTCCGGAATTTGCCACACGCAGGAAAGCAGGGCACACGCTTCCCCCAAACCTCATCTCCTTGGTGCAGCTACTGACCTCCCGGGAGGCCTCCTGCGCCCTCCCCTGGGGCCCACGTCCACCTGGCCGGCACCCACCTGGCGTGCTCCTCCGGAAGCTTCCGCTGTCTCTGCATGTGGAACATGAGGTCCCCGCCATTGACGTACTCTATGACCAGGAACAACCTGGGCAGGAGAGAGGGTGGTGCAGGCTGAGACCACAGGTGACCAGTGTCCCCCGAGAACCCTCCCGGGGCCGCCTCGCTGGTGACACTGTTCGGGCCGACAGCCTGTCTTCTTTTGCTGCCATGTTGACTGTCCTGAGTGGCCAGAGAGGAAACCGGGTCACCTGAGCGGCTCCCGGGGTCCAGAGGGACAGCAGCCCGGACTGGAGAGGCCACGGTGGACGTGTCACCCTGGGGACGCCCAGAGATCCGCTGTCACCCAGTTCTGACCCTGGGGCAGTGAGACTTGGAAACCCCCCCTTTTACCCGCTCACTCCATGCATCCAACAGCTATCTGCTCCCCAAGTGGAGCGAGGTCTGCCTCAGGGCAAAGAGGTAACAGTGACCCAGGGCTGGGGGCAGAGGCCCGTGGGGGAGGGCAGACCTCACCGGGGAGCTGGGGCCGTGACGGGACCAGCTCCCAGCGTCAGAGGAAACACCACAAGGCTGGGGGCCAGGAGCACTGGCAGGACAGGGGGACTGCCTGGCCGCTGGGTCTGGATGGGCTCCAGGGAGGGGAGGGTGGGCGGGCGGAGGAGCAAGGAGGTGCCTGGTCGCAGGAAGGTGGGGGCAAGGAGGGGCCAGGCCGCAGGTGGGCAGGATGAAGGAAGGAGCTGGTGGGCTGTTCCCAGCACAGGGCAACTCAGCCGCGGTGAGTCTGGGGGGCAGTCGGGGGGCCACTGGGGTCAGGCCACACTGTGCGGTCCTGGGGTTCAAAGAACCAAGACCCAGCCCTGGCCAGTGTGGCTCAGCGGTACAGCGGTACAGCGGTACAGTCGGCTCGCGGACCAAGGAGTCGTGGATTTGATTCTGGCCAAGGGCACGTACCTGGGTTGCGGTTCGTCCCCGGCCCTGGTTGGGTTGTGCAGGAGGCAACCAATCGATGTGTCCCTCTCACGTCGATGTTTCTCTCCCTCTCTCTCCCTCCCGCTCTATCTGAAGATAAATGGAAACATGTCCTCGGGGGAGGATTAAAAAATAAATAAAATTTAAAAATAAAATAAAAACACTAAAATAAATGAGTAGATGAAGCTGAGACCCAACAATGTCCTCAGATGCACTCGGCCCGTCAGACTCCAGACCGTTCACCACGTGGCTTCTTTCTGGGGAAGTTCTTCCTCACACTCAGTGAGGTTCCATTCCGACATTAAATTCACACACGACTTTCCGGAAATACCCAGTGAAGGGCAGCGCTCAGAACTGCAGGTCACCGGCTCCACTGGGGGCGTCAGGAGGGAGCTCGTGTTTAACCCTGTTAACCAGGGAAGGGCCCTCAGACCTAAGAGTTAGTCTGAAAGCAAAAACGAGGAGAACTCCGGGGTGACTTTAAAGCGCGGGACGGATCTCGTCCCGTCACCAGGAATCATGACCCAGAGAACCAGTCCCCTAAGCCTGCTCCCCAGTAGAGGCGTCACCCCAACATGGTGCCCCCCGGGAAGATGGTGTCCACACCAGCTACGCCACTTCCATAGAAAATGAACAAACGCTAATTCCAGAAAAAAATCACTATGGGACCTGAGGAAGCTAACGAAGTTAGAACTGAGTCAAGTGGAAGGGAAGGGAGTTTCCTTTCTCCGTCCTGGGAACTTCACGAGGCCCGTTGCCCGACGAGGACCCTGTGACAGGTCCGGCTGGATGTGCCTGCTGCCTCTGGTCCCAGGTCCCTCGCCAGTGAAGGGATTCATTTAATGTTTTTTATTGATTTTTTTAGAGAGAGGAAGGGGGAGAGAGAGAGAAACATTGATCGGCTGCCTCCCGCACGCCCCCTACTAGGGATCGAGCCCACAACCTGGGCATGTGCCCAGACCAGGAACCCAACCGGGACCTCTCAGTCCATGAGAGGACGCTCCAACCACTGAACCACAGCAACTGGGCTAATTTTATTTTATTGATTTGAAAGAGAGAGGAAGGGAGAGGGAGAGAGAGTTTCAAACATCGATGAGAGAGAACATCGATTGGCCGCCTCCTGCGTGCCCCCCACTGAGGATCAGGCCCACAACCTGGGCATGTGCCCTGACCGGGAATCGAACTGGCGACCTCTTGGTGCAGGGTCGACGCTCAACCACTGAGCCACACTGTCGGGGCTAATTTTTTTTTAATGCTCACCCGAGAATATTTTCCCATTTATCTTCAGATAGAATGGGAAGCAGAGAGAGAAACATCGATATGAGAGAGATACATCACTGGTTGCCTCCCACATGACCCCGACCAGGGCTGGGGATGAACCACAACCAAGGTACGTGCCCCTTGACTGGAATTGAACCCGAGACGCTTTGGTCCGCAGGCTGTTGATCTAACCGCTGAGCCACACGGGCCAGGGCAGAAATCATTTAATTTTAACACCGACCCAGCTACAATCACAGCAGAGGTCTGTGTTTTTTCCTTTTTAATGCAGGATTTTTTTGTTTTACAAATAAACCTTAATCCTACTTCTGACATTTCTCCCGAGCAAAACGCTGTCGGCCCCACCTGGTGCCGATTCACTCGCTCGAGGATGACGCCCTGTGAACCAGATGAGCCACGGAGGCAAAACGCTCAAACGCCCACGGCCGAGCTGCCCACGTTCACCTCTGGCTGGGGGCCAGCGGGCGCCTGCCACACTGAGCCGGCACCTGGGCCCCCCAGATCCAGCGGCGGCGTGCAGCCGGGGTGGTGAAGGCAGGCTGTGGTGGGGGCTTCACAGTCCAACCCTCCCACAGTCCGTACGTCCGTCACCCAGGAGGAGACACAATTCCTGGGGTCAGGACGGCAGGTACGTTCCCTTAGTACTTAACGAGATGTGCGGAAAATAGTAAAAACCAGCCAAAGAGCCTTTTCCCTATTTCACAGATGGGGAGTTGAGGTGCAGAGAGGTTGAATCACTTCCCCAGGGTCACACAGTCCCTGTCGAGAAGAGCCGACTCAGACAGGACAGGGCCCAGGACGAAGCCCAGTCCAGTCGGCCCCCACCGCCCCGGGTGGCCATGCCCGACGATGCCCCGGCACAGAGCAGACGGAGGCAGGGGACCCAGGAGGGTCGCTGGGGGCAGAGCAGGAAGATAGGACCCGGACGCAGGACCAGGAAAGACAAGAAGGGGCTGGCGTCCTCAGGGCCCTTGTTCTGGGAGAGAAAATGCAAATCAGAAACAAGACCAGCATCGGTCACCACCGGGATCCCGACCGTGGGAGGCACAGACCAGGGCCCCAGGAAGGTGATCCAGAGCTGGGCGCGGGCCCAGCGGGGCCAACGGCAGCCTCAGCTGCCCCAAAGCACTGGCGGGGGTGGGGAGACCGGACCAGCCTCGGATTCTCCCACGAAGGGTAAAAGCCAGAACACACCTGAGTCGGGGCAGGGGAACCCGGCGAAGCTGAGGTTCAAGGCAAACGCTGGGGTTCTTAAGTGTGAGGGGACGCACGGGACACAAACCCCGCGCCCTTCTGACAGCACGGAGCAGATTCAGAGGAACCGAAACCTCGAAGCAGCTGCAGAAGGACTGGGGGACAGCGTTACCAGCTCGGAACCGTAAAAATTACATCAACAAGAACTGGGGGGGCAGAGGAAGGGGGAGCTACCCTCTGAAACCACCCCAGGCCCCACGGTCCCAGAGATCGGCCCTGAAATCATGCCAACGCTATTCAGAACGTCCCAGAGAATAAGGAAAACTGAAAAACCCAACAAGATTGCACAAGAAACTTCAGCTCCATCAGTGAAAAAATCCTCCACACAATGTCCACAGGTGAGATCCGGACGCGCGACAGCAGAACAACGCGCTCAGCCCGGCACGCTGCTGCCCGGAGCCAGGACTGTTCGCCACGGGAGACGGGCTCCGACGACACCCCGACAGGCGCCCCCAGAACGAGAACTCTGGACAAACTCGGCGCCCCCGGACAGCCACACAGAACTGGACGTGGCAAATGACGCCTCTTGGGCCAGGTCTGCAACCCCACCCAGCTGGGGGCCTGCAGGGGCCCTGCTCGGGGGGACTTGCCAGTGGACACCCCAGAGGAAACAGGAAGATGGGGTCCAGGAATCAGGAGGGGTCCTGTGTCCAACCGCTCAGGCAGGGGCACACCTCCTTGGCCTCCAGCCCTGGCAGACGGGCACCTCTTCCTGGGTGGACCCAGTGTGATGGTCACCGGCGGGGCCCTGGTCCCTTCAGCCCCCTGCGGCGGCCCGTGTCAGGGCCGTCTGTCTGTCTGTCCCAGGCATAGTGGTCTGGTTCTGCTTTCCCGATGCCCGGACAGCCACGGCGGCTGGCATGACGCTGGCTGTGAAAACGTGGCTCGTCCCCAAACGAGAGGAAAACCCCACCGATGACAGGAACCAGAGGGGCAGAAAGTCCGCACAGAAACCAACTCAGGGGAGGACTGGTTAGTTCAGGGGAGGACTGGTTAGTTCAGGGGACTGGTTAACTCAGGGGAGGACTGGTTAACTCAGGGGAGGACTGGTTAGTTCAGGGGAGGACTGGTTAACTCAGGGGAGGACTGGTTAGTTCAGGGGAGGACTGGTTAACTCAGGGAGGACTGGTTAGTTCAGGGGAGGACTGGTTAATTCAGGGGAGGACTGGTTAGTTCAGGGGAGGACTGGTTAGTTCAGGGGACTGGTTAACTCAGGGAAGGACTGGTTAGTTCAGGGGAGGACTGATTAGTTCAGGGGAGGACTGGTTAGTTCAGGGGACTGGTTAACTCAGGGGAGGACTGGTTAACTCAGGGGAGGACTGATTAGTTCAGGGGAGGACTGGTTAGTTCAGGGGACTGGTTAACTCAGGGGAGGACTGGTTAACTCAGGGGAGGACTGGTTAACTCAGGGGAGGACTGGTTAGTTCAGGGGAGGACTGGTTAACTCAGGGGAGGACTGGTTAGTTCAGGGGAGGACTGGTTAGTTCAGGGGAAAACTGGTCAGTTCAGGGGACAACTGGTCAATGCAGGGAGTGTGCACTACAGTGATTTCCTCCTTCGCACTTGTCTGCATTTTAAATTGTGTTAAGTTGTTAAGCACAGATTCGAACCCGGTCCTGACAAACGGGGCCGCAGCTTCGTCTGGGCCCCCAGCCTGGCCCGCAAGGCCCTGTCCCGGGGAGGAACTCCGCTGGGCAGGGCGTCTGGGCTGGGGGCTGGATGGGGGAGGGTGTGGGGGGTGGAACCACGGCCTCTCTACACTGTCGCCCGAGCCAGGCCGTGGATGCCGGCATGAAGGTCAGCACGTCCTTGAGGGCCTTGCACCGGCTCTTCTGTCCCGAAGCCGCCAGCCGCCTCCAGCTTAGGACAAAACAACAAACTGTGTTCCCTCCTGTCGGGTGAGGCCCCAACGGCACGGCTCAGCCCAGTGGGAGGGTCCCTGCTGTCCAGGGCTTTGCGATGATTCCCAGTGGCCGTCAGTCCGCCACACCTGACGCAGAAATGAACCCCCAGAATCTTCTCGGGTGCCTCAGCCACGTCGCAGTCACGCCCGATGGAAGAACTGTGTCCTGGGCGCCCGCGCAGCCTGTCCCCGAGCCCGAGTCCTGCTCCGCACCTGCGGCCGGGGCGCATTTCACCCTTTCTGGGTGATTCAGGTGACAAGCGAGCACAATGCGGGCCTCTGATCATCACCGTGTGTCAGGAGAACAAAGGCCGAGGTGACGGCACCCACCCCTCTGCCACCCGTCACTCAGGCTGCTCTGTTCTGTGCTTGAACCAGGACTGTCGCAGGCTCGCTGCCTTCGGAGGTGATGACTCATGTTCCCAGGGCGGATGGCATCTGCCTGCCTCGCCGTGGGTGCCTGCTCCGAGGTCACGGCCCCTCTGCCCACCCCTGCTCGGAGGTCGTGACCCGGCCCTTAGCATCTCCTCTTACCAGTTTGCGGGGGGTCGACCAGCCGCCCCGCTCGCCTGCTTTCGTCAACCAGCCCCACCCAGCCCCGCTAACCCCCGGGTGGCATCGGCACGAGGTCCCCCTGTCCAGGCTGCAGGCGAGTCTCGGTGCAGTTTAGAGAGAGGGGCACAGAGCAGGGCTGGGCTGAGTGGCCACAACGTCGTTTGTAAAGACCAAGAGCACATCCTGAGTGTGGGGTGAACGGAGCTGACCCGCCGTCTGCGACCTGAGATGGTGCCGCAGGGACAGAGATGTCCCCGAAAACAGTCCCGGAATCACGACCGAATGGGGGCGGGGCTGCTAAAAATAGCGACTTCAGCTCGTCTTTGGCTCACTCTCCTCGAACAGCGTACACGGGAGCTGTTTCCCAGCTGGGCGGTGTCTCGGTTCACGTTCATCTGGCTGTTGTTCAGAGAAGACGCACTGACCGTGAAGGTGTGAGACGTGGTTTCCCACGACACCGAGTTTCCTCTGCGGTGAAACCCCGCCGTGCTGGTGACACCACTGCTGCCCGGGACACGTGGGGACCCCGTGTCAGCCGTGGCTGGGGCACGGCGGCCAGCACGGGCACCCCTGGACTGGGGGGAAGAAGGACGCCCCCGTTCCTCCCCATTCAGACCCCGTCTCGTCACCAGGCTCGAGGGGAACCTCTGCTCTTGTTACCAGGTTTCTCCTGAGGCCGCAGGGCGCCCAGCCCAGCTCCAGGCCTAACCTGTTTCCTGTTGTGTCAACACTGACAGGCCCCTGGCCCCTGGCCACGGCCACCGCTCCCGCTCCCGGCGCCCGCAGTGACCCTCAGCCACCCAGGAGGCCGAGCAGGCAGTGTTCCGTGCCAGCCCAGCCCCCAGACCCCACCCCTTGTCCCATTCTACGGTCGGTCCACATGGGCGTCCGGTGGCCGTGCAGGCCGACAGCCGCCCGGGGTCTGACCAAGGGAGCTGCGGGCTCTCACACCAGCGCTCGGACAAGGCTCGAGAAGACGGGTGACCACCCGACGGCCCCGGCAGTAAACTGACGCACCCCCACCTCCTGCTGTAAACTGACGCACCCCCACCGCGGGAGGCAGGCCCCCTGCTATCCCTGTTCCCGGAGGCGGAAGCTGGGGCACAGGAGGTGCCCCGGGCGAGGTCGCACCGGCCGGAAGAGGAAAGGCTGGACGCGGACCCGGCGCTGGCTCCAGCCTCTGCTTCTACGGCCGCCAGGAAGAGCGGCGGAAGGGCCTGGTGTCCGCAGGGCGCGGGCTGCCTGGCCGCACACGCCCAGGTGGTGTCTGTGCCGCTCGCTGCCTGCAGCTGTGTCCCAACCCGAGAGTCAGACACGCGGGGAGACGCAAACACAGCCGGGTGGAGGGACCCATCCCGCTCCGGCCCGCGCCCTCCTGCAAGTCTCAGCCCACACGCCTGCAGGACTCAAATTCTGCTCGGAGCCGGTCTTAATGTTTTACTAGCCTCTCATTAATTAGTGAGTCGTTAATCAGTGAGTCAGCAGACTCTGCGAGGCGTTCACTTTGCATCTGAACCAGGAACGGACTGTGCCTCAGAACCACCCCTGCAACACCAGGCCCACCTGCGCCGTGGCAGGTACATTTGAATGCGCAGCCGCCCTGCCCTGGGGAGCTACAGGCTCAGGGCCTGGAGAGCAACCTGGGAAGACACCCTGCGCAGACTCACCGAGCTCCGGAGCTTCCGGGGCCACTGACAGGCCCCAGGAGCACCTCGGTCGCTCCTGGACGTGGCTCCTGCCGGCAGCTTGGAAAAGCAGGACAGGAAGTGCTGCGTCGTAGGGACCCCACAGAACACCCAACAAAGGGACGTCTCTAAAGCTACCTTGGCGCGCCCGGGAACGGGGACCCGATCTCCGGGCCGGGGAGCAGAAAGCTGTGCTCGGGCAGCAGGAGGGAAGCGAGGCTGAAACAGTGGCCCTTTCACATCCACATCTACCAGTTCACAAAGTAAAATTCACCGAAAACCCAAACCAGCGCCTCTCTGGAGGCGTGAGAGGGACGGGGCTTGGGGTGGCGCTAACAGAGCCGGGACAGAGCCCCGGGCGGAGCGGAGGGGGCGAAGGGCGGGCCAGCCCAGCAGGCAGAGCAGGACCAGCTGAGCCTGGTCACAAGGCCGAGGCCGCACGTCCAGAAGCAAGTCAGAAAGTAACAGGAGCGTTGAAGGCAGAAGACACTTCAGATCTGCGTTCTCAAAATATGGCTTAGCTTCAACGTGGGGGACAGACAGCCTGGGGCCGCGGGGACCGGGCACCCCAGGATGCTGTGGCGGGGGTCAGGCAGGACAGAGGGGGCATCTGAGACACTTTCTGGAGGCGGAACCAGTGAGGTCGGGGGAGGGACAACCGCAGGTCTGGGGGAAAGGCCAGGTGATCCCGTGCTCGGCACACAGCAGCCGTCCAGTGCGGGTGGGAACAGGGGGTGAGGGTGGGTGAGGGGTGTGAGCGGCAGGCCTGACAAGCAGCCGAGAACCCCGCAGAAGCCAGGACCCCGACAGCCTGCTTGTGAGCTGCCCCTCAGCCAGAGCCTGGGCCTCGCGCGGCAAACGGTTCCCGCACTGAGATGAAATCGCTCTGAAAGAACCAGCCTTGAGCACAACCCTGAGTCCTGCGTCCCAGTGAACCATCAAAACCGGGGTGCTCTTGAGGACAGCCCCCCCAGAACGTACTCGACAATTTTCCAAATAAATTGGGTGAGTTGAAGTCAACTGGCCAAATATTTCTGAACAGAGTCTACGTGAAACATCCTGTACGCGGTTCCCAAACCGTTTCAAAGCAGCAGAATCCTGACGCAGGTGGAGCTGTTAGGCTTTGTGGTTTACTTCACAAGTCAGCTCAGACCCCCAAGCACAGACCCCGCGCCCCTTCACTGGGCATCCCAGCACCTGACCCGATGCACTCACGGGACACTCTCAGCAAGTATTCTGTGAACGGAGTCAAGCAATTTAGGTCCAGATGTATGAAATTCACTTACTATGACAATGGCCAATGAAAACAAAGCCAGGTGGAAAACCCCAAACCCCAAACCTTGCCGCGGGGAGAAGCCGCCAGCCCTCGCCCGCTCAGCTGCCACACAGACCCCCTACCTGCTGGTGGTCTGGAAGCAGGAGTGCAAGCCCACCAGGAAGGGGTTGCTGGAGGCCTGTTCAAACACGTGCTTCTCCGTCTGGACCCAGTCGATGTCCTGAAACAGAAACCGGGGGTCAAGGAGGCTGCTGCACGCTCCTCAGGCAGCCCGCGGGGGGGGGGGGGGAATGCCCCTCACTGCCCCTTGTGGGAAGACGACGCGGAGAAAAAAAGAAAATACTTGTTTAGAAATATACCACCTTCATCACCACCACCACCACCATCATAATCATCACCTCCACCACCATCACCATCATAATCATTACCTCCACCACCACCATCATAATCACCTCCACCACCATCACCATCATAATCATCACCTCCACCACCATCACCACCATCACAATCATCACCTCCACCACCATCACAATCATCACCTTCACCACCATCACCACCATCACAATCATCACCTCCACCACCATCACCACCATCACAATCATCACCTTCACCACCATCACCATCATAATCATCACCTCCACCACCATCACCATCATAATCATCACCTCCACCACCATCACCATCATCATAATCATAATCATCACCTCCACCACCATCACCATCATCATAATCATAATCATCACCTCCACCACCATCACCATCATCACCTCCACCACCATCACCATCATAATCATAATCATCACCTTCACCACCATCACCATCATAATCATCACCTCCATCACCACCATCACAATCATCACCTCCACCACCATCACCATCATAATCATAATCATCACCTCCACCACCACCACCATCACCATCATCACCTCCACCACCATCACAATCATCACCTTCACCACCATCACCACCATCACCATCATAATCATCACCTCCACCACCATCACAATCATCACCTCCACCACCACCATCACCATCATAATCATCACCTCCACCACCACCACCATCATAATCATCACCTTCACCACCATCATCACCATCATAATCATCACCTCCACCATCATAATCATCACCTCCACCACCATCACCATCATAATCATCACCTCCACCACCATCACCATCATCACCTCCACCACCATCACCATCACAATCATCACCACCACCACCATCACCATCATAATCATCACCTCCACCACCATCACAATCATCACCTCCACCACCATCACCATCATAATCATCACCTTCACCACCATCATCACCATCACAATCATCACCTCCACCACCATCACCATCATAATCATCACCTCCACCACCACCATCATAATCATAATCATCACCTCCACCACCATCACCATCATCACCTCCACCACCATCACCACCATCACAATCATCACCTCCACCACCATCACCATCATAATCATCACCTCCACCACCATTATCACCATCACCATCATCACCTCCACCACCATCACCATCATAATCATCACCTCCACCACCATCACCATCATAATCATAATCATCACCTCCACCACCATCACCATCATCACCTTCACCACCATCACCATCATAATCATCACCTCCACCACCACCATCATAATCATCACCTCCACCACCATCACCATCATAATCATCACCTCCACCACCATCACCATCATAATCATCACCTCCACCACCATCACCATCATAATCATCACCTCCACCACCATCACCATCATAATCATCACCTCCACCACCATCACCATCATAATCATCACCTCCACCACCATCACCATCATAATCATCACCTCCACCACCACCACCATCACCATCATCACCTCCACCACCATCACCATCATCACCTCCACCACCATCACCATCATAATCATCACCTTCACCACCATCACCACCATCACAATCATCACCTCCACCACCATCACCATCATAATCATCACCTCCACCACCACCATCACCATCATAATCATCACCTCCACCACCACCATCATAATCATAATCATCACTTCCACCACCATCACCATCATAATCATCACCTTCACCACCACCACCATCATAATCATAATCATCACCTCCACCATCATAATCATCACCTCCACCACCACCACCATCATAATCATCACCTCCACCACCATCACCACCATCATAATCATCACCTCCACCACCATCACCAACAGCACCTCCACCACCATCACCACAATCACAATCAGCACCTGCACCACCACCACCATCATAATCATCACCTCCACCACCATCACCATCATAATCATCACCTCAACCATCATCACCATCATAATCATCACCACCACCACCATCATAATCATCACCTCCACCACCATCACCATCATAATCATCACCTCAACCATCATCACCATCATAATCATCACCACCACCACCACCACCACCTCCACCATCATCCCCTCCATCGTCTGTCACAATGACCACTGCCACCAGCTGTGCTGGCCTCTGGGCTACAGGCTGTCCGTGCACTGCCCACGGCAGCCTTGCGAGGCCAGTATCCTCCCCACTTAAGACACGAGGAAACAGAGGAGGAAGACTAAGCAGATTCCAGGGGGTCCCACGTCCATCTCCCGAGCACCGCTCCTCCCACAGGGCGACCCCCTCCCAATCCACGCTGGAGCGTGGGGAAAGCTCTTGTCCTCCTGTCTGCTAGGAGACCCCGGGTAGAAGGGCTTCACCCCGGCCGTCTGCGCAGAGGGACCCTCGCTCCTCCTGCCCCTGACTTGCTCACGCAGGGGCTGCTGGGAAATTCCACTCAGCCTCTCACCCCGCAGCGCAGGCCTCCAGCAGAGCTCCTGACCAGCCGCCATCTGTTCTCCCAAGGCAGCCGGCCACCCAGATGCTCAGGCAGAAAACCCTGCTGAGCGGAGGCTCTTCCTCCCCTCCAGGTGGAGACCAGGCCCCCAGGTTCTTCCGCCTGACTGCACTGCCTCCTCCGCCTGCTAGACGGTGTTCATGGTTCCAGGGACTCGGATGGACACAGCAGCGTGGGGGCCACCAGCCCACTGCTAGTGTCCCCTGCAGCGCCCACCCCCCAGGCTCAGGGCCTCAGGACACAACTCTCGCTCTTTCTCACACACACATTCGCTCCCACTCACAACTCCGAGAGTCAAGCTCTTCTCGAGAGACCTCGTGAAAGCCCCACTTCCGCCTCTCGGCCCACGGTGGACACGAAGATGCCGAGAACGAACAAAAGCAGTAACTCCTCAGAATGCCCTTTGCCTCAGGGTTCTACACACTGGACCTCACACACTCCGTCGATTTTGCAGCTGGCCGCTGGAGCCACCCAGCATGCAGCTGACCAGCTGAAAGGACGCTGGCCACGCACCACCCCCCGGGGCCTCGGGGTCCCTGGCTGTGAGGCGCAGACACCACTACTCGCTGAGCTCAGCACTCGGGGCTGACAGGCTAGTTGGGCCGCCTGTGCGTGGCCCTGATGCTCCCTGCAGGGGCCGTGACGCACAGGTGCAGCCCCAGCTCCGCCCCCACCCCCTGAGCTGGGCCGGCGAGGGCTTTCCCGCCAGCAGCAGCGTGATGGTGGCAGCATCTCTGCTCTCTGGGCTCAGTCTTCCCTCTGCTCCTGAGACACAGACCCTGCACCTGGGCGCGAAAAGACCAACACTACACAGAGCCAACAGCCCCTGGGAAGCTGCTCGGTATTACTAGTCACTGTGGCCGTGCAACCAAGACCACAGTGAGAGGCTACGGAGTACCCACCAGGACCGCGCCACCCAGAACACCGCAGGTACTGGGAATGACGCCTGGGAGCTGGGCCCCGCACGCGGCGGTGGGAAAGCAGAGGGTGCAGCTGTCGTGGGAGACGGGCCGGCGGCTCCTCAGGTAGTTAGTTCACATGCAGTTTCCCTGCGAACCAGCTATTCTACCCCTGGGCAAAGACCCCAAAGAACTGAGAACAGAGACTCTCATGGACACCTGCACTTGTGTGTTCACAGAAGCTCTATCCCAACAGCCAAAAGGGAAACAGCCCAAACACCCATCAACAGGGGACCAGATAAGCCCAAAGCAGCTCATCCGCAGGCTGGAATATTACTCAGCCAGTAAAAGGAGAGAAGCTCCAACACAGGCCGCAGTGTGTGCTTCTATGTAGATAAGGCGCCCAGATCAGGCAAACCCAGCGACAGAACGTTGATCAGTGGGCTGCCGGGGGCCCAGGGTGGGGGGTGGGGAGTGCTGCTCATGGGGACGGGGTCTCCTGGAGGGATGAAAATGTCCTGCACTGGACAGAGGTGACGGTGGCACAGCTATGTGCCACTGTGCGTACATTTCTAAGTGGTTAAAACGGCACAGGGTATGTGTACTGCACTTCAACGGAAAGAACAAAAGCCATGAAGCCAGAACTAATATTCACATGATAAACGGATGCACCCCCATGGCACAGCTGAGGCTCCTCCCATGGTGCTCAGTGCAGCTCCTGTGGCACTCCCTCCCAGGAGGCTCCGTGGCACCAGCTCCTGCGGCACTCCCTCCTGGGAGGCTCCGTGGCACCAGCTCCTGCGGCACCAGCCCCCGTGGCTCTCCCTCCCGGGAGGCTCCGTGGCACCAGCTCCCGTGGCTGTCCCTCCGGGAGGCTCCGTGACACCCCAGTGGCCAGCTCACCTCGTCGTCGTGCACCAGCTCCTTCTTCACCACCTTCATGGCATAGATCTGGTCGTTCTTCTTGAGCCGCACCAGGAGGACCTTGGCGTAGCTGCCACGCCCGATGACCCTGATGAGGTCGAAGTCCTGCAGCCCCAGCCCCTGAGAAATTTTGATTCCGTCCATCCCATCGATGACTGGCTTGAGGTCCTGAGGGAAGGGGGACAACAGAGAGTGGAAAGGGGGGAATGTGGGGGTTCAGAGAAACACACGGCACCCCTGCCTATCTCAACAAAGACCCTGCGTGCCCCAAATCTCAGAGCCCCAATTGCTCTCGGGTTGAGACTCCACATCCTAAAGACTCCCCATGCCACCCCACTTTGGAAGGAAAGCCAAGAGCTAAGGACTGTGCAGCTTTTTTTGTGGTTGTTAATCTTCACCCAAGGGTATTTTGCCATCGATTTTTAGAGAGAGTGGGAGGGAGGGAGGAAGAGAGAGAGAAACTGATGCGAGAGAGACACACCGACTAGTCGCCTCCCACACGACCCCGATGGTGCTGGGCTGGAACCTCCGATCCAGGCACATGCCCTTGACCAGGGATCAGACCTCGACACTTTGGTCTGAGGGCCGATGCTCTAACCATTGTGCGCACTGGCTGGGGCAGGACTGTGCAGCTTTTGCTGGAAGGAGCTTGACACCCAAAGCTTTTCATTCCCACAATCCGTGGCCCCAACACCAGCTACGGAGGCCTCTCGAGTGATGTGGAATCGGGGGGCGGCTGACTGGGCTGCAGAGGTGACCACAGGCTCACGTGGCCTGGGACCATCAGTAGCTAAAACAAATACCTTGGAAAGGCAGAATGGATGAGGAAGGCACCCGACTTTAAACACAATCCAGCCCTGGCCGGTTTGGCTCAGCGGTTGGAGAGCCGGCCTGTGGACCAGAGAGTCCTGGGTTCGGTCCCCGCTAGGGGCACGTACCAAAAATAAAATAAATAAAATAAAATAGAAAAATGAAACACAATCCACTTCCTTCCTGCGAATGAGCTCTGGCCAGGACGCTGGATGGAAGGAGGAGACAGCTGGGGGGTCCCGCCGAGTCACTGCAGACAAGATCACCAGGGAGCATGACCGAGGCGTGACCCCCGCTGGGGGAAGCTGGGCCAGGTGGAGCTGCTCCCTGAGGGTTTGTGGACACGGTGGAGACCAGCTGTGGGCGGGTCCCTGCTCTGTCACCCGAGGGCCACGCGGAACCCCGGGGCCCGAGGCTGAGGAAGAGCAGGAAAGGGCAGCAGAGGGCCTGCCCATCAGAAGGCTGGTCCTGGGACGCGGCTTTGTAAGAACCACTGATTTGTAACAACTGCGTAGTTGATCTTCCTCCTTCCGGGAACAGAGCTCCTAAAACCCTCGGAATTGCCTAGGAGCCAGAAGGTCTTTTGTTACGCTAATAAGGTGACTTTTGGAAAGCCCTTAAATCACCTAAGAAGGGGGCCAGTTGCCAGGGAAACCAACCACGTGATCGGAGGGTTGGCACTTTCAGCCCCACCCCGACCTCTAGGGGGGAGGGCGTGGGGACCGAGCTCACTCTCCGGGCAGCCAGGGGAGGAACTAATCCTCTCCGTGTAACGACGCCCCCATAAGACCCAAAAGGACAGGGCCCACAAGCCCACAGGTTGTCGAACCCGTGCAGGTTCGGGGAGAGGGACACCCAGAGAGGGCGTGGAATCTCCCTGCCGATCCCACACACCTCACCCTGAGTAACCCTCCACGGGCTGGTCCGAGTGCCGTCCTTTCATAACGATCGTCCTTTCATAACGATCGTCCTTTCATAACGATCGAGTAAGTAAGCCGGGGGCCCAGGGTTTCTCTGAGCTCGGGAGCCGCTCTAGCAAAGTAATCAAACCCACGCAGGGGGTCATCGCGGCCTCCAACCTAGTCGGCTGGTCAGAAGTGGGCTGTCCCCTGGGACCTAGCCCTTCACCTCGGGGCCTGGTGCTCTCCAGGTAGATGAGGCGGAACTGGGTTTAGGATGTAGGATGCCTGGTCGGGGTCTGCTGAGATCTGGAGTATTGCTAGGTGGTGTGGAAAACACACGACGGGAAAAAGGAAGTCTAAGTAATTTCACAAAATAAACGATTTGACAAAAATTACAGATCAAAAACCAGCCCTGGATGCACTCTGCCATCTGGGTGAAGGGGGTGCTGGGAAGACTCATCACCACAGATGGTGCCAGGATCCAGGCCCCAAAGAGCCCAGGACAGCAGCCCCGGGGACTCAGCAAGTATGGGCCCCAAGCGAGACGGCTGTGCCGGCAGCAGCCTGTGAAGCCAGGGCCAGGTCCTGGTGCCCTCTCCTCCCAGCCCCTCAGACCAATTCGCCATCCTGCACACCGTCCCCAAAGACAGACGGCCTGTGCCCTGCATGAGAGGTACCCGTGGACACCAAGGTCTCGTTGCTTCACGAGGCACCGATTCCCCAGGGAACACCTGCCACGGGCTACAAAAGACAGTCCCAGGAAATCTGAGAATTTGAACACTGGGCGTGAGAACCAAATCACCAGAGGCTCCTGAGCATTTCCGTCTAACTCTGTCCTTGGCGCGCAGACAATGCTGGCGGCCCCGCCAGAGGCCCAGCAGACAGTGGAGAGGCTGGTGAGCCCTCTCTCCAGGGGCCAGCCTGCCCACCCTCCTCAAAGCCTCTGAGCACCGGGGTGTCCATGTGCAAGCCCCCTGAGCTCCTGCTGCCCACTGTGCTGGCCTGGCCCCGGTCCTGACGCGGACACAGCCAACCGAACGTCAGAGACTCAGACGCTCCCAGTGTGCCAGGCACCGTGCGGATGTTTATCCTCACGAGCAGGCGCGATCCTCATCTGAACCTGACAGCAGGGAACCCCGAGAGGTGCCCCGAGCCAGGCTCAGCGCCCCTGCCACATGGGCTCCCACAGCCAGCCAATGACAGCTTCCCCTTCTGCATCGCTACGGCTACACCGAGTGCAGCATCCTCAGCCTGATGCAGCGACGGCTCACCTCCTGCCACGTGTACCCCCGACTCTCCATCCTGCCCTCGGAGGTGACCTGTGCTCAACACGACAAAGACTTCGCCATCTTCCGTCCTGAATGCTGCGGTCTGCACCCCGGACGCCCCTGTGACCATGCGCTCTCTGAGCCACCACCCCCAAATATGTCCAGTTCGCACTAAAATTCCATAGTTGCCGCCCAGCAGGTGTGGCTCAGTGGTTGAGCGTCGACCCTGCACCAAGAGGTCGCCAGTTCAATTCCCGGTCAGGACACATGCCCAGGTTGTGGGCCCGATCCCCAGTGGGGGCGTGCAGGAGGCGGCCAGTCGATGTTCTCTCTCGTCGATGTTTCTATTTCTCCCTCCTTTTCCCTCCCTCTCTCTCTACAATCAATTAAAACATAGTTGAAGAAAAATTCCATGGCTCCCCCAGAAATGAGCGGGCCTCCAAGACGGGCAGCAGCCCCCACGCGCTGTCTGTGTGCTCACCTCGGAATCGCCTTTGACGCTGCCACGTTCCCGGGCCGAAGAGATGTAAGGGACTGGCAGAGAGAAAGGAAAAGGGTGTTTCGAGTGTTGCCGGGAGGAGGCCCAGATGCCAGGACTGAGCCAGCAGCGTCGGGCACACACGTGCAGCGGGCACACCCGGCCCAACGACTCTTAAGAAAATGCAGCCTTCTGGGCCCCGCCCAGACCTGCCGACTCTGGGCATCTGGGAACCCGCATTTGTGACAGGTTTCCCCAAGGATTCACTTGGAGGAAACTAATCATATAAGATTTTGGTGTCTATCCTTCCAGTCTTTGTTCTTAGATGGACAGATGGACACATAGGTGGGAAGGTGCTAGGTGGATGGGGAGGTGGTGAATGAGTGGTGGACAGTAGATGGAGGCTGGGTGGGTGTGTGGATGGATGGATGAGTGTGGATGGATGGATGAGTGGATGGATGGATGAGTGGATGGGTGGGTGGGTGAATGGATGGGTGTATGGATGGGTAGGGGTATAGATGGATGGATGGATGGATGGATGGATGGATGGATGGATGGGTAGGTGTGTGGATGGATGGATGGATGGGTAGGTGTGTGGATGGATGGATGGATGGATGGATGGATGGATGGATGGATGGGTAGGTGTATAGATGGATGGATGGATGGATGGATGGATGGATGGATGGATAGGTGTGTGGATGGATGGATGGATGGATGGATGGATGGGTTGAATGGGTGGATGGATGGGTGGGTGGTGGATAGATGAATGGATGGATGGATGGGAGGATGGATGGATGGATGAGTGGGTGGGTGGGTGAGTGGATGGTGGGTGGGTGGTGGATAGATGGATGGATGGATGAGTGAATGGTTGGGTGGTGGATAGTAGATGGTGGCTGGGTGGGTATGTAGATAAATGGATGGACTGGTGGGTGAGTGGATGACAGATGGGTGATGAATGAGTGGGTGGATGTGTGGATGGATAATTGTGTGGTAGGAGTCTCCTTTGTGTGAGGTGCGATGCTAAGAGCTTTCTGTGCCCTGGTCTCATTCCATCCTTCAAGGGCTCCTGGGATGGGACTCACATTTATCAAGTCAGGGCTACGGAATCTCAAACACCCTTATAGTAGTCCACAGACTTTGGAAGCTCAGCGTTGGGCCACCAGTCACACTGGTTTTCAAAATCTTTCTCCAAATGCCTAGCATTAAAAAAATCTATCCCCATCAAAAAAAAAAATTCTACAAAACCCCAAGAACTATGCAACGGCTTGCCTTTCTCCCCATGGAGATCAGCTCTGTGCTGCAGCTGATTTATAGGAGGGACCGCATGGTGGCGGCTACCCTGGGTGCCTTCTAGAACTCCCCATGTAGTGCAGAGACCCCGGCCCTGGACTCCCATGGCAGCAACTCATGGAGACATGGCCCCAGGGCAGGCCACGCGCCCCACCCGTCTCTGCCTGGGGCTGAGGGGAGGCCCCGGAGAGCGTGTCCCCAGCCCCATTTATGGCGGCCATGCTGCCGACATGGCCCTGGGAGAGCAGGCGGGCTCTGGGAAGGACTCATGTCGGAAAGGGGAGGCAAGCAGGCCTTCCCGGGGAGCAGAGCCTGGGTCCATCCACGGGGAGGAAGCAGCCCTTACTGCCATCGGTCTCCTCGGAAGGGAGGTCCACGTCGTCATCCTTGTCATCTACTGCAGGCTCTTGGGAAGGCATGACAGAATCCTGTGGAGAGACGGGCGTTACAAGGTGACCCGCAGTGGAGCTGCTGGAGACACTACGTGACTTTGAAAATCACCGATTGAAACATACACATTTACACGTGTCACAACACACGTCTGCACACTGTTACCTTGTTGCCCTGAAGCTGCCTGCGATCCCACAGGCAGAGGTGCCCGCTCAGCGCCTCGCGGGACCTTTCCAGCAGGCACTTGACAACATGGCACTTTTACATAATGCCTGGTCACCCCCCAGCCCCCACTGCCATGCCTGCGCTTGTCAGTGCCAAGCAGGCTCTGAGCCCCACGTCCTGGCTCACGGGGTTCCACACACTGACGTCATAATGGAGGCAGCACCCCACTGGCGGTCCTATAGGCTCCAGCGTGGGTGTCCCTCAGCCCAATGACTTGTCTTTGCAGCTGGCCTCGTTCTGAGGCCACTGTGGACCTCGTGGGTCCCAGGGTATGGGCCTTGATGGTTTGGCAGCCATGAGTGAAAGGAATCCTTGCACCAGTCCATGTGGGGACCCCAGGTCCCCGCGCTCCAGCAGAATCGGGGTGAGACCAGGACGCAGACGGGCCAGCTGCCGGCACCTGCGCCAGCAGAGGCCTGGACGCTCAGTGAGGAAAAGCCAGTCCGCGGTGTCCTGAGGGCAGACGCCTGGCCACGGCCCTCGGTTGGTGGTGCACGGCACACGGCTGAGCTCTCGGCTTTCCGAGTGGCATGGCTTCCGCCTCCCCAGCTCCCACGCCTGAGTGGGCCGAGCTACAGCTCACCCCCCACGCCCAGTCCGGAGTGGCAGAGGGCACCGGACCCCTCAAGGGCATGGGGCTCTGGGGGCTCAGGAAAAGGGGTCCGGTCCCAGACTGCCGGCCGGGGCCGTGCTCACAGCCCTCCCCTCTGGCCCGCGCGGGGCACACTCACCATATGCCGTTTGCAGGTCAGCGGGACGAGCACGTGGCAGCGTTTATGGACCAGCAGTTTGCAGTTGATGCACCGGTAGCCCTGCCTCGCGAGGCCCCATATCCTTTCGCTGCACTGACCACAGTACGCTCTCTGCGGACGACAACAGCGCCATTGGGCTGGGGCCCAGGCGCGCCCCACGCGCCACTGAGGAGCCCAGAGAAGTGCTGGGCCAGATACGTCGTCACCGATTTTCTCAAAAGATGACGTGGCCCTGGCTGGTGTGGCTCGGCGGCGGGGAGGGTGGCCCACGGACCGAGGGGCTGTGGGTTTGATTCCTGGTCAAGGGCATGCATCTGGGTTGCAGGTTCCATGCCTGGCCCTGGTCGGGTCATGTGGGAGGCAACCAACTGATGTGTCTCTCACATCGATGTTTCTCTCTCTCTCTCCCTCCCTCTCTCCCACTCTGTTTAAAAATCAATGGAAAAATATCCTTAGGTGAGGATTAACCAAAAAAAAAAAGATGACATGGAGCCCTGGGTGCTGTGGCTCAGTGGTGAGCATCATCCCGTACACCGCAAGGCTGCCAGTTGGATTCTCAGTTAGGGCACATGCCTGGGGTTTTAGGCTTGATCCCTGGTCGGGGGCACGATCAATGTTCTGCTCTCACATTGATGTTTCTCTCTCTCCCCCTTCCTCTCTCTCTAACAAATAAAAAGATGACATGGAGCTGGGGCAAGAAGGGTCTGGTCACATCTGGGCACCAGGCCCTGCCTGGGCTCAGTAGCCTCCCACTCAGGTCCATCCCAAGTTGGGGGGAACCTGTGACCCCGAGTAGGGGTGGGGCCCTGCTCTGTGTGAGGAGCAGAGGGGAGGACTGTCGGGCAAGGGTGCCGAGAAAGGCCGTCACCTGGCAGGGAGCAGGGGCGTCGTGCTCCCCCAGACTGCGTGGAGCAGCTGCAGGCACCTGTCTGGGTGGAGCGACGCAGGCTGAGGAGCCCAGGGCGAGCCCCTGGTCCTCATCCAACATCTCACCCCCAGGACCGCGGTGGGGAAACAGACTCCGCCTGGCGTCTGACCTGGCATCACTCTGAACTCCGGCAGGGCAGCATGCAGTCAGCCGGGCAGTCTTTCCAGTATTTTTAGACTTTGAAAGACCCGTCGTTGTTCCTCACTGTCCTAAGCAACCTGGAGCTGATGGTAATTGCCAGCCTGCCCACCGACCCCGAGTTAGGTGAGTGAGAGGGCGGGAGGCCGGCTGCTCAGCGGGCTGGTCAGAGTCACCGCCACTCACGGGGCTTGATCCACGTCCGAGGCGCCTGGGTTTCCCAACTGGAATTCGTTTCCAGCCATAACTCATTTACATGTTTCAGTTCCCTTTAGCCGTTTTTAACACATTTCTTTCTTTTGAGAGAGCCTCAAATTCCTCCTGGAGACGAATAAAAAAGGGCACACCTGGCCCTGGCCGGTTTGGCTCAGCGGTTAGAGCGTTGGCCCACGGTCCCGAGAGACCCGCGTTCAGTTCCCGCTAAGGGCATGTACCTCGGTTGCAGTTTGTCCCCGGCCCTGGTTGGTTGTGTGGGTGGCAGCCACTCGATGTGTTCCTTTCACATCGATGTTTCTCTCTCTCTCTGTTCCTCCCTCTCCCTCCCACTCTACCTGAACAAAAAATGGAAAAATGTCCTCAGGTGAGGATAAAAAAAAGGGCACATCTGTACCAGTGGCCTAAACTGAGCTCATTTTTTTTTTTTTTTAATCCTCACCCGAGTACATTTTTTTCCATTTTTTGCACAGACAGAGTGGGAGGGAGAGAGAGAGAGAGAGAAACATCGACGTGAAAGGGACACATCGAGTGGCTGCCACCCACACGACCAACCAGGGCCGGGGACAAACTGCAACCGAGGTACGTGCCCTTAGCGGGAACCGAACCCGGGTCTCTCCAGACCGCAGGCCAACGCTCTAACCGCTGAGCCAAACCGGCCAGGGCTAAACTGAGCTCATTTAAGAAAACTGGTCAGCCCTGGCTGTTTTGGCTCAGTGGCTAGAGCATCGGCCCTAGGACCAAAGAGTCGCAGGTTCGATCTCAATCAACCTCAGTTGCAGTTCAGTCCCTGGCCCTGGTCAGGGTTGTGCATGAGGCAACCAATTGACGTGTCTCTCTCACATTGATGTTTCTCTCTCTCCCTCTCTCCCTCCCTCCCTATCTAAAGATAAATGAAAAATAAATATCCTCGGGTAAAGATTAAAAAAAAACAAACAGAAAACTGGTCCAATTCTACACCACGTGGTTCGGGGTGTGGCCGAGCGTGCACAGGATGTGCCTGCTCCATGGCCGACGGCCGAGAAGCCCAGTTCCCATTAGGGTGGGGACAGGGGATAGAGCAGGTGCCCTGCCAAGTCCCTGCTTCTCTGTGGGGAGGAAAACCCTTGGCCCACTGATTTTGGGGAGGGGGCAAGAGGGGCAGGCGGCAGGGAAGGAGGGATATCAGGGCCTGTACCCCACAATCAGAGAAAGGGGTTTTCCTCCTAAAACCTGGCCAACCTCGTAGGGTGGGTGGGCTTCACTTTGGACCAGTGATGCGGAAAGCGGGGTTCACTGAAAGCCAGTGTGGGGGCAGGGCTCCAGAACCCTTCCTCTTCTACCTGAAGGGACTGACGTTTGAGCCGAGACAGAAAGTACGGACAGTGTGGGCTCCAGGGCACAAGGCCGGGGGGCAGGCGGGCTGAGGCCTGCGGGTAGGCCTGCTGGCGCTGCACCGAGTCCAATGGTGTCACCCAAATTCACGCCCACCCACAACCTCGGGACGTGGCCTTTTTTGGAGACAGCATCTTTGTAGGGGTAGTCAGTTAAGTTAAAACAAGGCCCTAATCATGCCCGGTGTCCTGATGGGAGCAGACAGACAGGGAGGGACAGGGCAGGCGAGCACACAGGGAGAGGTTGGGGCGCGGCAGCCGCGGGCCCAGGAGCACCAGCACCACCAGCAGTTAGAAAGCGGCAGGAAAGGCCCTCCCAGACGGCCCGGCCGACACCTTGGCCTGGATGCCAGCCCCAGGCCCTGAGAGATCAGATCTGTTGTAAACACCCCGGTTTGCGGTGCTTTTTCCAGCAGCCCAGGACACTAATGGCCCTTGGTCACCGAGGCCCCTGCAGGCACCTTCCCTCCCACTGTGAGAGGGGACGGCACACAACGGCAGCCCAGGGGACCCGAGACACGGGCCGCCCTCATCACGCAGCGCCACGGGCAAAGGCCTGACCGGGGACGGCATGGGCTCGGGACGCCTTGGAAAGGCTCCTTCGTGATGGGGAGAAGGTGGGTCTGTAACCGGGCTCAGGACTGTCCCCGTGCTGTGTGTGTACAGAGCCCAGCCCGCTCCCTCCCCCTCCTCCCTCTCTGCTTTTAGAGCAGCACAGGGCACACGGCCCTCAGTACACGGCACACAGCCCTCGGCGCTCGGCACATGGCCCTCGGCCCACGGCATCCGTCAGCCCTGAGCCCACATCCCAAGGGGGCAGCACTCACCCTGTTAAAGCGCTTGGCTTGGAAGAGATGGCCGTTGGCGCGGTACAGCTTCCTCCATCTTCTGGCTCCACGGCGGTAGATGGATTCTGGAAAGGACATGACCAAGGTGTGAGGAACCAGCCCGAGGCCCGCGGCTGCTCCACACGAGGTCCTTTCGGGACAGGCTGCTCCTGCTGGGTGGCCGGGCCACAGGGCAGGCACGGGCACGACAGCGCCCGCCGCCCCCTCTGCTCCTCACATTGGTCCTCCTATCGCAGCCCCGCCGGGAGGACAGGGGGCCCCAGACAGCAGCCAGGGTGACTGTGAGGAAGGCCAGTCAGCCTGACCGCAGGGTCTGCCCGCCCGGCCCAGCCTCCCCCAGACACGAGAGCCCCAAGGGTCCCCAGCCCAGCAAATCTCGGGGCAGGAGGACCGCAAACAAACAGAACACGTATGTTGGACCCGTCACCAAATGCCACTTTCATGACACGCACACGACCCTTCAAAGCCCCAGAAGGTGAGTGACAAACCCTCCCCGGGCAGCCTCAGCACACCCCGACTTCGCGCCCTCAGCCCTCTGACACAGCGTGTGTGGGACGGCGTCTGCGGGACACAGGCAGCTTTGCGCCATCACAAAGTCCCTCAGCGAAGGCGACTCGGGGTCGTGGGCTGAAGACACCAACGTGGAAACTAACGGGAGGTTTTGAAACAAGCAAACGACGGCTCAGGCTGGGACCTGCCGGGATCGGGTCACAGCGCTTACAGAACCCGATTCTTCCCCTTTCATGGGAGACTCAGCCTGAAGCCACAGGTCGGGGGTCCTCGGGAGCAGGAGCCCACAGCCGGCGGGGAGGCTGCGTGGCCTGGCCACCCCAGAGGGTTCCACGCCCAGGCGAGAACAGGGCCAGGCTGGGGGCACAGCCAGGGCCCACTCCCTAGCTGGGGCTCATACCTCGGGCTCGGGCTCAGCCTGGTGACCCCCCAGGGCCTCTGCCCAGAGGACAGGGTGCATCCTGGCTTGTTCTGGGGGAAACCTGACCCACGCGGGTCCGTGCGAACGTCCTGAGAAGTGACCGTGCCCATGTTAGCATTCACGGCCCCTGGCCACCCGTCCCCACAGGCGTGGAGTGACAGAGAGAGACGGGGCACAGAGAGAGCGATGACAGGGGGAGCTGAGCTGCCCAGATGGGGCACACCCGCACCCACGGTCGGCCCCTTTCTTCTGCCCCCACGACCAACCGAAATTCCTTCAAATTCGAGTAAAGCCGCGTGGAACAGAAACCTGACCATTCTGGGAGGGGCCGAGGGCACTAGGGAGCCCACAGCAGGCTGGGCAAAGCGAGGGGACGAGGCAGAGAGCCCGGGTGACGCCCACAGGCGTGGACCAGGAGGGACCGGAGACGGGCACCATGGCAGACCCGGTGTCCACAGTGAGGAGTCTGGATCCCTGCCGTGGGGGCTGGATGTCTGCGTCCCCCAAATCCCTACGCTGATGCCCCGAGCCCGCGGGCAGCTGCAGTTGGAGACGGGGCCTCCGGGGAGTAGTGAGGGTGGGTGAGGCCACACGGACAGCATGACGGGACCAGTGTCTGCAGAGCACGGACCGGAGCAGGGTCTGCTGTGGCCCGTCCCAGGGTTCGGCGATGTGGTTGAGACATCCACGGGGTCTGGAACACGTCCCCCAGGGATTAGGGGCGTGACTATACAGGGTCCCCGTGGACCCCGCCCCCCCGCACATCTCAGGCACAGTTAACGGGCCGACATAGCCACGTGGTCGCCCCCCGAGTTATTCCCGCTCCCGTAGCGTTTCCCTGACGGCCTCTCCCGACCGAGGCTGCCCAGACCCCACACTGTCTCTTGTCAATCTGTGGGCTCCTCCGGGCCGCGGCGGTTCCTCAGACATCCCTGGGGTTCTCAGGATGTGGGTCAGGCGTGCTCAGACACGCCTCTCTGGGTCGGCCTGGCGTTTCTTTCAGGGCACCGCCTGGGTTCCCACCCCCCCACCTTCCTGGAAAAACACCATCCCCACAATGGCAGCCACTAACCCCAAACCGGTCGAACTTCGGGCTCTTTGCTAGGAGATCCCCGCATGCAGGGCTGCCTGGACACAGCTGGACGGAGACCCCGCTCCCTGAACCCAAGCTCAAGGGGGACCCTGAGGTGCCCTCCCGTCACAGGCCAGCACCATGAGCCTCCAGGGCTTCTGCTCAGGAGTCACAGCCTATCCCTGACCTGACGGGACAGCCTCAGGGATCAAAGAAAGGACAGTGTCCAGAGAGGACGTGTATGCGGAACGCTTCCGGGGGTGGGCGCCCCAGGGACAGCCTGGCCAGGTGGCTGCGTGCCCCGTGTCCACCTTCCCCCTGGACGGATCTCCATGGAGGAGACACTGTGGCTAACGGGCCACAGACAAGGTGAGAGGAAAGGGCCGTGGAAATGGGGCGTGATGGGGGGACCGCCCGCTCCGCCTCGGCCTGGGGCAGCTCCGGCCGCTCCCTGCACACACGTCCTGTGGGGTCCACCTTGGCCCCGAGCGGCACTCGCTGGGAGCTGCTGGACGGCGGGTGGCCGAGGCCTGGGGCTGCGGCAGCTGTCGGTGCTGCTCCCTCTCAGCCTCCGCCCCGTGCCCCTCCAAAGTGGCTCTTCACTCAGCTGAAACTCTATAATTAGGACGCTGCAGGGAATTTTAACCAGCCGTTCCCATGGCAATCTGGCATCTTGACGGCTCTGACAAGGCGAAGAAAATACACTGAAAAGCGAACCGAGAGCAACAGGCCGCGAAGCGAACTGCACGTCCCCCGGGTTTGGGGGGGCGCACGTGGCTGTGCCATCTTCCAGAGCGGGGATGGCGGTCGAGGCCTCCCGCTCACTGTAAACGGACCGCAGCCGGGACCAGCCCAGCCGGCTTCGCAGCCTGGAGACAGTGCCCAGCAAGGCCGCGGAGCCGGGAGGAGCCCTTGGACTGGGGGGGGGGGGGGGGCAGTGCAGCCACGTGGGGCCAGCCTCCTCTTGGGGAGCACCTTCCAAGAGATTCTGTACCCCAGGAGGGTAGGGCCACCCGCCTTTCTTGCCAGGTGTCCCTAGGACGAGGCGCAATGTTAGCTCATCCTACGCAACCATCTCACCAAAAATAGTGACAATTTAGGCCACGTTTCCGGGGCCAAAATGTCCCGGTCACCGGGTCATGGAGGCTGCCTGTAAGGACATGGGTGCAAGGACACAGGAGGGGGGCCGTCTGTCCTTTCGGGGGCTGCGCTGGCTGTCCCCTCGCTGCCTAATACTGTTGGTCACCGTCACAAAGACCAACCCTAGAAGATGTTTTCAGAGGAAGGGGCTGTTCATAACAGTTCGACTTTCTAGTCGTTTTTACCGCAGAGAAGCTAACTGGTCACGGTGTGGACTGCATCCTGCCGAGCGGCCGACCAGGGTGCCCACAAAGACTCCACAGGGAGATGTCTTCCCACTTCCAAGGGACTGTTGTGAACAGTCACACGGATGGAGCTCGTTCCCACGTGGAGATGCCTTGATTTACTTCAATACACTAAGTGCTCTGAGCTGGGCACTGCCCGCCTGGCCGACAGGACCACGTGTGCCAGACCACACGCTGAAGGACACGCGGACCAGACACCACACGCGCGAATGGGCTCCAGCGTCCGCCCAGCCCTGCTTCCCAGAGCAGTCACTAAACCCCGCGAAAACAGTGTCCGGGCATCTCGGACCTACACGAGAGTCAGAACAGGAGAAGATGCCAGGGGAGGGACAGGTCGCCAGGGCGCTGGCTGATCCCTGGAGCTGGGCAGGTGTTGCTGAAGGGGTGCCATCTGGGCTCACCCCCAACACCAGGCTCTCAAAGGCTTGGTTCCAGTAAAACGTCAGACTAGAGCCTGGATTCTGACTTGTGACAGGGGTTTCATCTATGAAAGAATTGTGTCTGCCCCGGCCGGTGTGGCTCAGTGGACTGAGCATCGTCCCCTGGACTGAGAGGTCCCAGTTCCATCCCCGGTCAGGGCACATGCCCAGGTAGTGGGCTCGATCCCCAGTAGGGGGCGTGCAGGAGGCAGCCGATGTTTTTCTCTCACATCCAAGTTTCTATCACTCTCTCTCTAAAAATAAAATCAATAAAAACATGTTTTATTTTATTTTTACTTCTTTAATCCTTACCCGAGGATATTTTCCCATTGACTCTCAGACAGAGTGGGAGGGAGACAGAGAGAGTGAAAAAAACATCGACATGAGAGAGACACATCGACTGGTTGCCTCCCGCACAACCTGATCAGGGCCGGGGACGAACCACAACTGAGGTACATGCCCTTGACCGGAATCAAACCCGCGACTCACTGGTCCACGGGCCGACGCTTTACCGCTGCACCAAACTGGCCAGGGCTAAAAACATTTAAAAAAAACCTGTCAGGCAGGCCAAGAAATAGACACATACGACGGAACAGCCAATAGAAGCGGACACTCAGGTGATTCAGATACTCAGTCTATTTTCAAAGACAGATACATGAGAGAATGTCACCGCTGAAAAAAAAAAGAATCAAACTCTAAAATTCCTGGTTTAGAAATCCTAAGTGTGAAAGGACAAGAACGGAAATTAGTCGTTCCGGCAGTAGATTCGAAAGCGGCCTGGCGTGGCCCTGTTGGCTGGGCGTCACCCTGTGCACGGAGAGGTCGCCCGTTTGATTCCCGATCAGAGCACGTGCCCGGGTTGCAGGCTGATCCCCGGGACGGGGGGCTCAGGAGGCAGCCGATCCATACTTCTCTCGCATTGGTGTTTCTCTCTCTCCTTCTCCCTTCCTCTCTCTTTAAATATCAATAAAAAAAATTTTTTTTGGAAAAAGCAGATTAGACGAACGAGAGAGAGCAGTGGGAGGGACCCGGCTGAGGACACGGGAAAAGCGGGAGAGACCGAAGGGCCGACGGGAAAGGATGCAAAGGTGTGGACACGGCCTGGGAGCGAGGGGGCGTGAACAGGCCCGTCTCGGAAAAGACACCGGCTGATCTTTTGCAAAAGAGACACAGACCTTCTGCCCCAGATCCAAACAGCCTGACAGACCCAGGTCGGGACAAGTTCAGCATTTCCCCCGCTTCTTCGAGGCTGCCGGAATGGGAGGGCAGGGGCCACTGCTCAAGCAGCCAGAGGAGAAGGAGAAGCCTTCGAGGGAACAGACACGAGACCGACAGGCGACTCTCCGAAGGAAAAGCAGAGCCCAGCAGACCGCGGCCCCAGGTGCTCCACAGCGCATCCGCCCACCCGACGTCACGCCCCTCGCCAAGGCAGGCAAGAGAAGGACGTTCCGCAGAAACAGACCCCCCACACACAGACACACACACACACACACACACACACACACACACACACCCGTCATTGCCAAGGGGAGCGGCAGAGCTGTGCTTCAGGCAGAAGGACGTGGTCTCCGCTTCACCCGGTCGTGCAGGGGGAAAGGCACCAGGGAGGGTAAATCGTAACGGAGGCCACTGAACACAATAGTCATGATGACGACTGTGGGGTTTAAAATGTATGCAGACGTGCCCTGGCCGGTTTGGCTCGGCGGTTAGAGCGTCGGCCCACAGACCAGAGTGTCTCGGGTTCGATTCCGGTCAAGGGCACGAATCTCGGTTCGGTCCCTGGTCCGGGTCGTGCGGGAGGCAGCCGGCTGATGTGTCTCCCTCCCTCTCTCCCCTCCACCTGCCGATCAGTGGAAAACATCCTTGGGTGAGGATTAACACAACAGAGGCATGGCTGTCAGTAGGTTAGAACAACTGACTGATGCTTCTAAGAACCATTTCCAAAATAAGATACAGAAAAGTTGAAAGTAAAAAGGTAGAAGAAAACATACCACATAGACCCGAGTGCCCCCCGCAGCCGGTACAGTTATATAATGTAAGACCCAGGGGACTCACAGGCCAATATGATATTTTTCACCTAAAGAGCAACATCTCATGATGATAAAAGTGTCCATTTGAAAGGAGGTCAGAATGATCTCAACTCTGCATCACCTAATGTACATCAATATAAGAAGCAGAAAACACCTGAAGGAAACGTAACAAAAATTAACAGAAGACGAATTCCCAACAGTAATTTAATATCTGGAGACATTAAAAATATCTAGAGACTAAAGGTATGAAGCATGTCAATAAATACAATTTGGACTTTTTAAAAATCCTTAAAAACACAACTTACTAAGGACGACACAAGAAATCTGAAGAGCTGATTTTTATTTAAAAATGAAACCTTGCCTGCCCTGGCCGGTACGGCTCAGCCGTTAGAACGTCGGCCTGCGGACCAAAGAGTCGCAGGTTCGATTCCGGTCAAGGGCACGTACCTCGGTTGCGGTTCGTCCCAGGCCCTGGTCGCATTGTGCAGGAGGCTCCCAGTCATTGTGTCTCTCTCTCCCTCCCTCCCACTCTATCTGAAAATAGAAAAATGTTCTTGGGTGAGGATTAAAAACAAAACAAATTAAACCTTGCCCTGGCCAGTGTTGCTCAGTGGTTAGAGCATCCACCATCACACAAAGGGCTGCGGGTTCAGTTTCCAGGCAAGGGCATGTATCTGGGTTGCAGGTTCAATCCCCAAACCCAGTTGGGGTGTGTGCAGAAGGCAACCGATAATGTGTCCTTCTCACATCGATGTTTCTCTCCCTCTCCCTCTCCCCTCCCTCCCTCCCACTCTCTCTCTAAAAAATCAATGGAAAAAAATACCTCGGGTGGGAGTTAACGACAACAAAAATAGTAACACTAGCCCTGGCCGGTTTGGCTCAGCGGTTAGAGCGTCGGCCTGCGGTCCTGAGAGACCCGGGTTCGGTTCCCGCTAAGGGCACGTACCTCGGTTGCGGTTTGTCCCCGGCCCTGGTTGGTCGTGCGGGTGGCAGCCACTCGATGTGTCCCTTCACATCGATGTTTCTCTCTCTCTCTCTTCCTCTCTCTCCCTCCCGCTCTGTCTTAACAAAAAATGCAAAAATGTCCTCGGGTGAGGATTAAAAAAAAAAAAAAAATAGTAACACTAACAAAGTGGACAAAGCGGAGGGGGTGCTAACAACGCAAGACACCAACGGTCACAATGAAGCTGCATGGGAGCTGCACTGTTGCTACAAAGACCAACGGGACAGACAACCAGGGACGGCCCCACCGCGGTCACCTAGTTTGTGAGAAGGACGCCAACGAGATTCGCTGGGGAAGCCGTGTCCTCCCTCGGTCAGCTGGCCTTCGCCACGGGGACAAGGACCTCGCCCCGCCTCATGCCACACAGCTCTCTGCCAGGCTCGCCAGGGCAGGAGCACAGGCCTGGGTGACGGGGAGACGTCTCCCACAGGACAGACCGCCCTGACTAGGACGTCATGCTCCACGAGAGGAAGGAGAGCCGCTGGGAGAGGGAGACACAGGCAATCCAGAGCTCGTTCCCGAGACGCATCGAGCGCTCCCTCAAATCCGTAACAACTGCGCGCGTCCCGATTAAACGGCTCTTAGGCAGCTGGATTTGAGACTGGGCCAGAGACACGGACTGCTTCACAGAAGTGGCCCCACGTGGCCGGCGAACATGAGAAAGGCCACCTGAGGCCACAGCCAACGCCACTCACACCTGCTCTGCCGGGGAGCTGACAGCCTCTCCCACAGCCCAGGGACGGGCCACAGGCACCGCCACCGTGCGACCAAGGGTTTACGTTTGATGGAATGCTTTATTTCAATTTAGGGGAAAAAATACGAAGCCCTAGCCGGTTTGGCTCAGCAGTTAGAGTGTCGGCCTGCGGTCCAGAGAGACCCGGGTTCGGTTCCCACTAAGGGCATGTATCTCTGTTGCAGTTTGTCCCCGGCCCTGCTTGGGTTGTGCGGGAGGCAGCCACTCGATGTGTCCCTTTCATGTGCATGTTTTTCTCTCTCTCTCTGTTCCTCTCTCCCCCTCCCACTCTATCTGAACAAAAAAAAGGAAAATGTCCTCAGGTGAGGATAAAAAAATAAAGATGAAGAAATGGGGATCAGAGAATGGGGTGACCCAGTTCACAGGGTCACCTCCATGAAGGAAGCCGAAGTCAGAAACACCAGGGCCAGGCCCCAGCATATGTATGGGGTCTCAGCTTTCTCCTCTCCTTTTTTTAAAAGCTGTTTTTCTTTCTTTCTCATTTATTGCTAGTAGAGAGGGAGAGAGAGAGAGAAACATCGATGAGCGAGAACATCGACTGGCCGCCTCCTGCACGCCCCCCAATGGGGATCAGGCCCACAACCTGGGCATGTGCCCTGACCGGGAATCGAACCGGCGACCTCTTGGTGCAGGGTCGACGCGCAGCCACGGAGCCGCAGCGGCCGGCTCTCCTCTCTTCTCTATTTGCTCCGTAAGAGGAACCTCCGGGCCCACACTCAAAACCACCTGCTGTGTGATCACTCTCACACGCTCTTTCTCAAAGCCACCTCTAGAAAGAACGAGTGTCCGCCACATCCTGTCTGTCGGGGGCGGGGGGGGGGTAAGGCATTTCTCAGGTTCCAGATGCTTCTTCACTCAGACACGGCACTGGGGTCACCATGGACACAGGTGCCCAGGCCGCATGCGTGCTCAGGACGAACCCTGGCTGGTGGCCGCGGAGGGACGCTCATCAGGAAGCCTGGCCGGCGCCCCGGCGCCCCACATCCTCCCAGCGCCGCGTCCCTCCCGACATCTCAGACTCTCCAGCACCCGCACAGGCCTCGCGCACCGCTGACGAGACACTCCAGCAGCATGGCAACCGCGAGCCACGCACCAGAAAACGTCGTGGGTCCGTGGGTTCGTTCAACCCCCTGGTCAGGGCGCACACATGAAGCGACTGATCGATACCCCCCTTCTCTCAATAAAAACGTAGTCTCAGGATGACGCTCTGACCAACTGAGCCACCTGGCCAGGGCTCTTTAAATTTCTTAAATCATGTCTGAGATTCAAAACAGCTTTAGTGATGAAGATTAAGCGCGAAAAGGGGCCCGTTTCTCTTTGAAACTCAGGCCCTAGTTGTCACCACTAAATTCAGACTTGGGTTTACGTGGTGCTAGAGAGACTGCAAGGCCAGCAAAGAGGGCACCCCACCTGCGGGGGCAGGCCAGCCCCGGCGCCCCTCCACAAAGCAGCACCATTTTAATGTCCTTTACAAACGAAGGCGATGTCCTCGCTGTCCTGTCACTTCAGGAAGTCAGACGCAGAGAAGGCAGGCACGCCCTGGCCGGTTTGGCTCAGTGGTCAGAGCGTCGGCCCACGGACCAGAGAGCTGCGGGTTCGATTCTGGTCAAAGGCATGTACCTCGGCTGTGATTCAGTCCCCAACCCTGGTCGGGGTCGTGCAGGAGGCAACCAGTCGTTGTGTCCCTCTCACGTCGATGTTTCTCTCTCTCTCCCTCAACTCTATCTGAAAATAAGTGGAAAAATATCCTTGGATGAGGATAAGAAAAAAAAATTTATTTAAAGGAAAGCGCACTGGCGGGAGGCCGCAGCCTCCGGAGGTGGGCTGGCACCTCGAGGTGGGCTCTGAGGTCCCCGGAAAGTGAGAGGAAGTCACCAGCACACCCTAGACGCTCCCACAGTCTGCCAGTGCTTGGGGTCAGAGGAAAGAGAGGTGCAAAGGGCAAAGCACCTGGGGGACGTCCCTCCTCCTTCCCGACCCCCTCCCCGTGGGGCCCCACTTTTCACACCGTTGACGTCGGGGCTCCTCAGCTTGGGAGAAGGCCCGTCCACAGTGCGTCCCCAGAGCAATGACCTGACTTGCTCCATTTCTTCTCCTGGAGGGAGCCTGGCTTACAAACTGCCCGTGAGCTCTGTCACCGACACCCTCACCCACAGGAGCGGACCCGAGAGGCCGGCATGCGGACGAGGTTGTCCTCGGAGAGGACAGGACATGGCGTCAGACCCAGAGGCAGAGCCCTGGGAGCAATGACCTGCAGATCCGGGCGGCCAGCACCAGCAGGGAAGGGCAGCTGGTCGGGGCCCTTGGCGGGGAGAGGGCAGCTGGTGATGTCAGGTGAGGGTGACGCATCCATGGAATCCTCGGTGACTGCAGATGGTCCCGACATGCAATTCTCCGTGTGGTAGATTCCAAAGTAATTTTAGCAAAACCACCTCTACGACCGCAAAATAAAACTAGACCCAGCAACAGCCAGCAGCATGCGTTTGGGGGCGAAGGGTCAGCCGTGGGCCAAGGGCGACTCCTCACCTGCCTTTGGGCCAGGGTGTAGAGAACTGTAATTATTTAAGTGTTAGGGAGACGCCGGGGTGTTTAACACTCGACGGGGATGGCAGGCACCAAGTCTCGTCCCCTCCCACAACACGGCCCCCTGAGCCCATGTTCAGTGCTTTTAAAATGTATTTCGAGGGAGTTCTGCTGCTAGTGTGAACACCGACTTAGCTGGACAACTGACATTTAATGAATGGGAACACCCAGGTTTCGGTGCCGATGGATGAGCTCAAAGGCTCACAAAATACACAAATAATGGACTGGTCCCCAAGCAGCCCCCAGACCCACCCTCAGGCTGTTTCTGTCCGGCGGGGTCTCCTCATTCCTCGAACCAGTCCCCGACCCACCCCAGGGCCTTTGCACGGCTGCATCCCACACCTAGAGAAGCCCCAGCCCGCACCTGCCAGGTCATCGCAGCCTCTGAGCTTCACGTCACCGCACTGGTCACCCCCCCTGGACCATGGTGCCAGCCACACCTGCCCCAACCAGAGTTTCTGCCTCGGTTCTGCTGTGACACCACTTACATTAATTACGACCTGGAGGAACCTAAATGACCTGTCTGTGAGTGGTGTCTGTGCATGAACACGGGCTCACTGCTCCCTCAGCAGCGGCACAGCCCAGCACCTGGGGCGGCCCCATGTAGGTGGGGTGAAGGAACGGCAGGGCTCCGGGAAGGAAAACCTTCCAGAATGCTGTGCGGAGAGCAGCCCACCAGTGAAGGAAGAGCCACCTCGAGCTGCAATCCTGTAACCTGGGGTGGGGCACTGCCCATGCTGTATGGGGACCAGGAAGCTTCCGGCTGACCCAGGGCTGTGTGGCTCCAGGGGCGGCTTCTCCGACAGCCTCTCCCAGGCCCAGTCGCCCAGATGCGGGCGGCGTGCCGCCCACAGGAGCCAGCGCCTCCGTGTGGCCCATCATGGAGCAGAGCTGCTGGGGCCAGGAGTCTTCTCCGGGCCAGAGGACAGCTGTGGTTTCTGTCACCAGCCTCAGCACAGGCTGTTTGGCTTCTGCTCGGATGGTTTGGAGCTGACACGTCTGATTCAGGAGTAAGTTGACCAGAGGTCTCAAGGGCAGGAGCAGGGTTTGGTTTCGAAGCTGCATCACCGACCACGTCTCGGCCACAGCCCATCCACCTTCTCAGAAAGTTGCCGACAGCAGCGTGGCTCCCACAGTACTGATCACCACCTGCAGGAGCTGGCACACCTGCCCCGCTATACACACCTGCCCCGCCGTGCACACCTGTCTCACCATATACACCTGCCCCGCCATGCACACCTGTCCCACAATATACACCTGCCCTGCCATGCACACCTGTCCCACTGTGTACACATGCCCCTCCGTGTATACACCTGCCCCACCGTGTACACCTGTCCTGCCGTGCACACCTTGCCTGCTGTGTATACCTGTCTGGCCATGCACACCTGCTCCTCCGTGTACACTTGCCCCACCATGCACACCTGCCCTATGTATACCTGTCCCACTGTGCACACCTGCCTCGCCATGCACACCTGCCCTGTTGTGTATATCTGGCCTGCAGTGTATATGTGCCCTGCCATGCATACGTCTTACCGTGCTCACCTGTCCCACTGTGTATACCTGTCCTACCATGCACACCTGTCCTGCTGTGCACACCTGTCCCGCCGTATATACCTGCCCCACCGTATATACCCATCCTTCTGTGCACACCTGCCCCACCGTATACACGCGTCCTGCTGTGCACACCTGCCCCACCGTGCACACCTGTCCCACTTGCACACACAGCTGGGCCGGCCACCCACCTCCTCCCGGCACAGAGACCCAGCAGTGCTCTGGTCTGAGGCAGGGCTGCAACCCAGGTGACAGCGCACCTCACGTTCATGTTTCTTTAAGTGAGCGTCTCCTGAGTTTGGAGAAAGGGTCTGAAGGCCCACACACCACAGGCCTGTGTCTCCGTGAGAAGCCGCTCACTGCACACTTGACTCCCAGGGCAAGTGAGTGTCCCGCCCTCTCACTGGGACCCCTGCTCCTGGGGGCAGAGCGGGGAACCTGCTACAGCTCCGGTATCCTCCATCCCCCAGAGAGCCCCCAGTCACGCGAGAAGAGAAGACGACCGGCCTTCCCTGGGCCTGCCCAGCACACAGGTTTACCCGTAGACTGCCGCTGGGCCCAGGGCCCTGAGAAGCAGCGACCTCTGCCGCTCCCAAAGCGAGAGGGAGCCAGGCCTGTGGGGCAGGAGCTTCCTCAGACCACCGGCTCCCGGCTGGCTCTGCCGCCTCCCCAATGTCCACCTGACAACTTCCCCACCAGGAAGCGACAGCACCAGGGGGAGGGGCGCATCCCACCTCACCCTGGCCCCGGCACACTATGCCCCTTACACACGGCTGATCGGGGTGGGCCCAGGACCCAGGAGGAGGCAAGGGCACGAGAGTGGAGAGCAGGACCTTCGTCCAAATGGATATCAGAAGGCAGAGCCCTGGCCCCATCGGCCCCTCCCTGCGGCACTGGTCTGCTGCTCCTCCGCTGGCCGGAAGCCATGATGTCCCACCGTGTCCCACCGTGCCATGGGGACCGGCTCGTGGACATGCAGTCAGGACGGCTGTCCCATGCCCCACACACTGGTGCCCTGTCCCTCAGTCAGGATGCCACTGAGTGATGTCAAAGGACATGCTGGGTGGCACACACTGTTAGCATCGCCTTGCGATGACACACACAAACCAGGTCCGTACGGACATCAGCCGATCGGCCTTCCTGACTGCTCGTTCCCTGAACACTGCACATGCAGCCCGAGCCCCCCAAAGGCTCGCTGGGAGCTGCCAACGAGCCTGTCTGCGTACGAGTCGGGGCTCCTGGGTCTGAGCAGACGGAGGTCAGAAGGGACCCCTCCCGTAGCACCTCTGGGTCTCTGCTGCAGGGAAGCCAGGAGTTCAGTCCGACAAGCAAACCTCATCCTTCGTGGGAGACACCTCCCCGCAGCCTCACCATCAACTCATCGTGAACACCGGCCTCCACTTCCTCAGATAAACCGTCTTATAATGCTGAAAAATAATTAAATGTAAAAGCTCTCTCTGTACAAAAACAGACCAGCTCAGATCCATGAATAAGTCATGCCTGTTTTGTTCTCTTCCAAAGACGCCCATGTGAAGCTCACGAAATTACTTCCTACATCACCCACAAGCCTCAGGTGCACCTGACCCGTTCCCTGCGCGTCCCACAGCTCAGAAGTGGGAGGGATTTCTGTCTACCTGTGGCCTTCGCTTGACGGCCCAGCACATGGTGCTGTTCCAGGTGGGGGCATCCAGCAGCTACCCCAGCACGCAGGGCACCCCCGGGCAGGCGCAGCACGCAGGGCACCCCCGGGCAGGCACAGCACGCAGGGCACCCCCGGGCAGGCGCAGCACGCAGGGCACCCCCGGGCAGGCGCAGCACACAGGGCACCCCCGGGCAGGCCCAGCACGCAGGGCACCCCCGGGCAGGCCCAGCACGCAGGGCACCCCCGGGCAGGCCCAGCACGCAGGGCACCCCCGGGCAGGCCCGCATCCTCCCCTCTTCACGCTGAGCGGGGGCTTGTCTTGCGTCCCCACGAGGCTCGGGCTGTCCCGCCCGCCCTGGTTCCACCTTGTTCTGTTCTCCTGGGAACTCGCCTCCCACAGGGAAGCGTGGGGGTGTGGGGTGGGCTAAAGTGACCGAGCAAACTGGGAAGGCTGGACACAGGCGAGCGAGAAGCCAGGCAGATCCACAGGGCAGCGTGTGGGGAAGGTGACCGTGGCCAACTTCTGTCGCCCGGGGGCCTGGCAGGGGCTGCTGGGCCGGAGGGGAGGGGCCTGACCCCACCTGCTGGGACCGAGCATCCTAAGGCTTCCCGGTGCCTCCTGGACAGCAGGGCCTGCTCCACGCATCTCTTCCTTGTTGGTGTTTTTATAAAAACGACCTGATCACAGACTTGGACAACATCAAACGAAGATGAGAGAAGGACAACAACTGCCCGGCCGGTGTGGCTCGCTGGCTGAGCGTTGACCCGCACCAAGAGCTCGACTTGATTCCCAGGCAGGGCACATGCCCAGGTTGTGGGTCCAATCCCCAGTGGGGGCCTGCAGGAGGCGGCCGATCGATGTTCTCTCTCATCGGTGTTTCTCTCTCTCCCCCTCTCCCTTCCTCTCTCCCTGAAAGTAATAAAGCACCCCTCCATTCACAGAGGCATCACCCACAACAGCCAGAAGGTGACAGCAATCTACATGTCCATCAACGGATGATGGACAAACAAATGTGGTCTATTTGTCCAGTGGAATCTTATTCGGCCTTAAAAAGGAAGGACATTTTTGCCCTGGCCGGTGTGGCTCAGCAGTTGGAGCATTGGCCTGTGGACCGAAGGGTCTCGGGTTTGATTTTTGGTCAAGGCTATGTAACTGGGTTGCGGGTTCGACCCCCGGCCCCGTCACTGTCACCATTGTCTCTCACGTGGATGATTCTCTTTCGTCCCCTCCCTCCCTTCCACTCTCTCTAAAAATCAATGGAAAAATACCTTTGGTGAGGATTAACAAAGAAACGAGGAAGTTAGTTTTGACAGGTGCTGCCACGTGGACGCCCTCGAGGGTATTAGGCTGAGTGAAGGAAACCAGATTCCGAAGGGAACAGCACAGGGCTTCCCGGGAGGGGTCAGACTCAGACACAGAAAGTGGGTGGTGGGGCAGGTGGGGGGAGGGGGAGGGGGGCTAGTATTTAACAGGGACAGAGCTTCAGTTTGGGAGCATGGAAGGTTCTGGACACGGGCCCAGGCCCTGTCCAGGGTTCTCCACGGCAACTCACACATCGTCCACTATAAACCTGAGTCGAGAGGTAGGCTCAGAGGTCCCCCAGCACCTACCGTGACTGGCCTCACTAGCTCACAATTTTTTTAAATCCTCACCCACGGACACTTTTCCATTTATCTTCAGATAGAGGGAGGGAGGGAGAGGGGGGAGAAAGAGAGACACATATCGACTGGTTGCCTCCCACACAACCCCGACCACATTCAGAGTCAAACCGCAACCGAGGTATGTGCCCTTGACCGGAATCGAACTTGGGATTCTTGGGCCCACGGGCCGACGCTCTAACAGCTGAGCCAAAGTGGCCAGGGCTGGTTCACAAATTTAAGTGATAAAAATGTATTTATTTTTCCTTGCTGACAGAGTGACTGTTATTCTGGAATTCTGCACCGAGGAGACAGCGGGGTCCAGGACGTCCCCCAGGAAGGCTGCGCAGGACACGGGGACACACGCTGCCGTGGTCTGTGGAGCGGTCGGCGAGTTCAAGGGTTCACAGGGGGCCCCGTGCTAATACTGGGAGGCACGTCATCTGACCTGCCATGATCTTCCCCGTCGGATTCGTGAGCATCACAGCACACGAGGCCAGACCCCACTTGAGAAGGGTCCCTCGCGCCCCCAGCGTGAGGAAGCTCGTTTCCTAAGGTTTCACTGCACGGCCCAAACTTCCTGCTGCCCACCTGCTGCTTTCAGTACAGAGCGCGAAGTCCTTGCCTCTGGGGAGGCCTCTGCCCTCAGTCACCCCTGCTCCTCCCGAGACGCTACGCGAGGGCCTTCTGCCTGGGAGGCTCCTGGGCGGCCGAGTGGCACACGTGACCCCTCCAGGTTAGGCCACTCTGCTGCAGCTCCCCCTGACCAGGCCTGGGCCTGGGCCCCTGGTGTGAGGAGCCACGTGTCCATCACGTGCCACCAAAGGATGTCTTCACTGAAGGATGCCCAGCACGTGCCCAGCGAGGACACACCCCAGATCAAAGCAGACGGCCCCACCCTCGAAGAGGTCACACTCTGTTGGGGGGACACACAGCCTGTGAGCTGCAGAGAATGAAGCTGCAGGGAGTGAGCCTTCATGCAGGAGTGGGGCCCTCAAGCTGAGACTCCAGGGAAGGAGGGTGGGGGGAGGAGAGACCACGGGAGGGAAGAGTGGGGGGCTGACCTCCTGGCCTGAGCTGTCCTCACAGAGGTAGGGCTCCTGCAGTGAGGGGCCTGCTGACCAGGCAGCAGTCAGGGGGTGGAGGTGGGGGCAGGAGCAGAGTGATGGGAAGGCAGGGGTGGCCCAGTGGGGCTGTTCGCGGGCTCCTCCAGCCTGCAGGGGGGTCATCAGGTAAGGGAGGCGGAGCCTGAGCCAGGGAGATGAGGCAACCCCTCAGTGACCTTCCGGAGGTCCACTCCAGGGGAGCAACAGGCAGGAACAGGAGCTGGGGCTGCTGTCTCAGGAAGAGCCGCACCATCGCAGTCACCCCCACACAGGGCGGCTGGAGAAAGCCACCATTCAGAACAGCCTGACTCCAGAACAAAGGAGGCCTTCAGGCCATGTGTCCAGGCGACACGTGCCAGTCACCACGCAGCCTGCCCCGCACACCTGTGCACGGCCCCTCGAGGCCTCGGCACCCAGTGGCCTGCACAGGGCGGGGCTCCTGCCCGGCCTCCAACACTCAGACCTGTTTCCTTCCAGGTCGCTCCCGACAACTCTCCCCAGCTACAGACAGAAGGCGGCAAAACCTCCCCTTACCAAAATGCCGGTTTCAGAAGAAAAACTACCTCTGAGTCATTCATCTGCTCTTTCCGCAATAGATCTTCCTGGTGACGTCATAACCATTGCTCAGAGATCTAGTTTTAGTCCCTTGGTGGTAGGACACCAAAATTTTCCGGTAGTGGGACAGGCTCAAAATAACTTCTGCAAAAACGAGGGCTTCATCGGGGTCCCTCTGAGCAAAGGTGTCCTGCGAGTGGCTCCGAAGCCACAGGAACCACCTGGCATCTCAGGACACCATTCACGGTGCTGGTGGACGGCTCTCAGTGTGCGAGCCCAGGACACCGGGAGCCCAGGACAGAGCCTTCACCCTGTGAGCCGTGCTGCTCCGAAGCGGAAGCCTGTCTCCCGTTCTCACAGCCCTTCTGTGACAGCCGTGCACGGACTCCCCAGAGCCACCGCCAGTCTGGAGGCAACGCTCACTGTGAATGTCCGGCAAAGGGGAAGCTTTCTTTATCCCGTATTTTCCCTGTAGCTTTCCTAGGTTTAGATACACAAATACTTACCATTGTGTTACAATTGCCCACAGGACTCAGTACAGTGACAGGCTGGACCGCAGAGCCCAGGTGTGCAGGGGCTGGACCATCCGGGAGATGCACGTGCCTCGGGGATGTTCACACGATGACAAAATCATCGAGTGACAGATTTCTCAGAATGCACCCTTCAGTGGTGCATGGTGGTCACTTCGAAACCTCACTGGTCTGCTAAGAGGCGCTATATGACAACTACCAATCACCTGCCTCCCCGTTGTGAAGCGCAAGACGTTATTTTGAATAAGAATTATAGCTAAGAGCCCTGGCCAGGTGGGTCAGTTGGTTGGAATGATGTCCCGTACACCAAGCGGTTGCAGGTTCAATCCCTGGTCAGGACACATACGGGAGACGACCAATCGATGTTTCGCTCTCTCTCTCTCCCCCTTCCTCTCTCTCTAAAATCAATAAACATATCCTCGGGTGAGGATAAAGAATAAATAAATAAAAATTACAGCTAATAAAAGAGAAATGCGTGACTTAAAACATGTGAGACTCACACTCTTCGTGGGCCAAGTCTGCAGCAGGGCTGCCGGCAGCTGGCTCTCCGTGTGACAAGTGGTGTTTTACGCATTTCCACAGAAACAGTGAGTCGGCATTCACTTCACGCATCTCTAAAAAGCAGAGCGTGAGCAGAGCTAACGGGATCTGCACAGCGTGCACCTGTACGAGGACCCGACCGCGAGCGCGGCTGGCCTCCCCCAGCACCTGAGGTTGGTCATGGCCCAGGGACACCTGGAAGGCTCTCGACTCCCACAGGACCCCGATGACAGAGACCGAGATGATTCCCCGATTCGAAAAACAATCCTAAAAATGTATGTGACATCGCAATCGCAATGTGCGAGGCTGAAAAAAAAAAAGAAAAGGTTTTCTAAACGGCCAAAAAAAGTAAAATTCTGACAACTCTCAGGGAAGACCGGCTCCCCAGAGGAAATACTGCAACATTGTGGCACGAGACAGCAACAGCATTTGCAGCTGGAAAATGTCAGGAAGACGGTGTGACAGGACCCTCTAATGACGAGTCTGGGTTTTCCCGGATGTTGTGATGCTGTTGGTCTTGAAACGTTCACGTATACTCATTTCGGTTTGTGTTCTCATTGCAGACAGTGTCCACATCCACGCCTCAAAGACTCAGGCCACAGAGCAACCCCGTATGCTCGCCTTCCCTGCACCAGAGACCACAAATACGGAAACGCTACATTTCTGTTAAACGAAACACCACCAAGGAGAAGTACAGTTTACTGACCCCAAACCTAAGGGTGGGGCCCGACTGCACAGCCAACCCAGGTGCCTCTGCCGACACCCTCCTTCCCTTCGCGCTGCTCTGGTCACGCTGGGCTCACCGGTACCTGGGCGTCTGTTGCTGCCCTCCTGCCACACTGCTCCCCACCGAGCCGCAGTGCCCATCCGGAGCTGGCTCAGACACACTGAGAAGGACCCCGTACACTCGCCTGACTCCCTCGCCCTTGTCCAGCTGGCAGAGGACAGGAGGAGGGCGGGCAGAGAGCCAGCAGTGGCTCATGTTAGTCCCTTTGGGGTGCATACAGTTCACCTGTGAAACACCCCATCTCCAGTGCCTGGCCCCACCTCTGACCTGCACTTGGTGACAGAGTGCAACCATGCAGGCCCAAGCCTGGGCAGCCTGGGTGGCATGGTGTCCAGAGAGAGAGAGGACCCAGAATGTCCTCAGACCCCCACTCGTCCCCATCCACACCCCTAGCTCAGAGAGCAGGTCAGGTGGGCCCCCAAGACAACAGGGCAGAAGTCACTGGCTGAGACTTCACTGGAGAAGTCACTGGAGACTCCGAGGGTCCCAGAGACCCCACAGGGGAGCCCCGAGGGCTAACCACCCCCATCATGATGATGGGTCCCTCGCCTTCTCTCATGTGCTCGGGATAGAGGGAATTTCCACAGCACTTGGGAAGGTGCCCATAACTCAGCGAGCAACACTGTATCCTTGGGCGGGAGATGGCGCTGATACTGTTTCAGGTTCCACACACCTTTAAGACAGGGCCACACGCACTGGCCGGTTTGGCTCAACAGTTGGAGCGTCAGCCCACGGACTGAAGAGTCGTGGGTTCGATCCCGGTCAAGGGCATGTACCTCAGGTGCAGTTCGTCCCTGGTCCTGGTCAGGGTCATGCAGGAGGCAGCCACTCGATGTGTCTCTTTCATATCGATGTTTCTCTCTTCTCTCTCTCTCTCTCTCTCTCTCCTCCCTCCCTCCCTCCCACTGTCTGAAAATAAATGGAAAAATATCTTGTGGTGAGGATTAAAAAAAAAAAAAAAGGACCGCTTGTCGAGCTTTAGAGAAATACCAAAGGAGAGTGTCTGCAGTTACCGGAAAGGCTGTTCACATACTCCGAGCCTTTCCAAGTGCTGGGCAGTCCAGGCTCAGGGCTTCCTCCCTGTTAGAGAACCGTCGTTTCCTTAAAAAGGTGTCGCTCATGCTCTGGCCGGTTTGGCTCAGTGGTTAGAGCGTCAGCCCGTGGACCCAAGAGTCCCGGGTTCGGTTCCCGCTAAGGGCACGTACCTCAGTTGCAGTTTGTCCCCGGCCCCAGTTGGGGTCGTGTGGGTGGCAACCACTCGATGTGTCTCTCTCACGTCGATGTCTCTCTCTCTCCCCCCCCCCCCCCACTCTGTCTAAAGATAAATGCAAAATGTCCTTGAGTGAGGATAAAAAAAAAAAGGCGTTGCTCGTGATAACAGATAACGGTTTTAAAACTTTAAACAAATGAATTACTACTTCCTATCATAAATCTGAAACACAGTAAACACTGGTAGGCACAGCCCCCTATGCGAAAGCTCTCTGAGGTCCTCAGTGTGACTGTCCGAACACAGGGCGACACTGAGATGCTGGCCAAGCCACCAGACGGGTGACAGCGGCCGGGCAGTGGGACCCAGAGCCGAAGGATCGCCCCCCCCCCCAGTCTGCACAGCCTCCCCACACCGGCTGCCCAGCGTCTCTCCTCCCGGGGAGCCAATGAGGGTCCTGCCAAGACCCCGTACTTCCAGGGGAGCAAGACGTGGAAGGCCAGCCGGGAGGAGGTGTGTGACAACCCGGGACGGAGCTTTGCATCCACCCATCAGGATGCAGGAGAGGAGACGGTCGTGCAAGCCGGTGGACGGGTGAGGGGCAGCAGGGACAGCATCTGGGAGTGAACGCTGCACCCCACCTGCCTCCTCTGGGTCTGCTGCCTGAGAGTGGCTGGTTATCGGGCCCAGGTGCTCAGTACCAAATATCATGGTGCCACTCTGAAGGGGGTAGCCGGAGCCCCTCAGGAAGGGCGTCGTCTTCTGAGCTGTGGGGATCAACTGAACGAGACCTGGTGTCCACATCACCTCCCCCAACGGAGGAACCATCCAGGAAACAGTGGAGGGGTGGATGTCAGCTCTCAAGCTCCCCGAGTATCTGTCCCCAGTGCCACTGTTGGGGACATCGTATTGGCATTTGCCCAGCATCTCCCTTCTTCCCCAGAGCCGGGGTTGGACATCTCCAGCACAACATTGCCCTGTCACAGACCCCAGCACCTGGACAGCTAGCAAGTCCCATGTGCGTCTGCCTTCCTGCCCAATGTGAATGATGCGCCAGCCCCTCAAAAACACACTGTGCCGCCCTGGCTGGTTTGGCTCAGCAGTTAGAGCATCGGTCTGCGGTCCAGAGAGACCCGGGTTTGGTTCCCGCTAAGGGCACGTACCTCGGTGGCAGTTTGTCCCCGGCCCTGGTTGGGTAGTGCAGGAGGCAGCCGCTCAATGTGTCCCTTTCACATTGATGTTTCTCTCTCTCTCTCTCCCTCCTGCTCTGTATGAGCAAAAAATGAAAAAATGTCCTCGGATGAGGATAAAAACAAAACAAAACACTCTGTGCCCAGCCCATCCTGACCGCTGCTCAGCGGCCCTGAGACCCCGTGTGACTGCCTCATGATGACCCACACGGGTCCCTCTACCCAGACGCAGCCCCGAGCAGGAAGAGGCACTGGTCAAGGGGTCGCCACTCACGGAGACCCTCCAGCAGAGCCCTGGGCATCCGTCCTGGGCAACCGTGTGGTATCTAATCTGGAACTGGAACCAGAACCACCACGCTGGGGTCGCCTGTCTGATGTCACTGCCGACAGAATCGTGGACGTGCTTACAGGGGAGGCTGCCCGTCCACGGTGGGTGCTGATCAGACCAGAACCGCTGAGGGCTGCCGGCCACATGGCCTGTAACTCCTGCTTTCGTCATCTCCTCACACTAAGAACAGAACTGGGGTGTGTCCCAGAGAGGGCCAAGGCCGAGGGGACAGGAAAAGCCCGGCGGGGGCAGAATGGACAGCGCTGGGCCCGAGGAGCCAGCTGCCCCCACCAATGCTGCCTAGATGGAACCCTGAGACAGAGAGGACGTGAGGGGAAAACTCAGGGAATCTATCAGAGAACCTCAGCTGATAACAATGTATCCGTGTTTACTCACTAGTTAAAATGAATACACACGTCAACATCAGGCATCAGTAACAGGAAAGGTGATGCTCTACCAGCTTTTCAATCTTTCTGTGAATCCAAAACCGTGCTACAAAACGAAGTCTGTTAAAACACAACACACACACCTGTGCCGTCGAAGCACCTGTGGGCCCACCAGCTCCCCCTTCTCAGCACCCACCCACGCGAGGGAGGGGGAGAACCGACCTCTGCGCCCCGTGGTCACCCACCGCGTCCTGTAAGCCTCTGCCCGAGCCCAGACCCAGGTGACTGGGGCCTCGGGACATGCTGGTTCACGACGGCCACCTCCACCCGGAAGACCTTTCCCGGGACCAGGTCTCGGGGTAACGAGCCTGGGGAAGGTGCACCCTAGACGGTGTCCGGATAGCAGAGCAGGGACATGTCTGTTCCCTGCGCTCCCTCCCAGACCCATCAGAGGACACAAACGCTGACAAGCCCACAGCACGAAGGCAGCAGGAGGGGCAGCACCAGGAGACTGGCCACCAGGAGACCGAGCAAGGCCAGACCCCGAAGGCCCTCAAGTCAGAGGCTTCGGGGACCAGGAAGTGGGGTGCCCACGGCACAAACTCCACCCCTCTGAGGAGGAGACCCGTCCTCACTGGAGGCAGCCACTGGAATGAGGGCTTGGCCCACGGGGACACCCAGACTCTCCCAAGCACGTGGACCAGCCATCCCGGGGGCTCCCAGGGACAGGCCAGCCAGGACCGACACTGACATCCATCAGCTTCCCAGTACGCACATGTCCATGGGGACCGATGACCAGGGGTCACCTGGGGCCGACTAAAACCTCCCAGGCCAAAATCAACAGAGAAGAGGAACCTCGTTGGAAATAGCCACCCAAGGAGCAAAGAAAACGCTCAAGGAAGACCTGTCTGCTCCATGGCGCCACTTTGCTGTGTGTCTACCCCCCCCCCCCCCACCGAGCCCTGGCGCCAGGGCAGGCAGGCACCTCGCCGAAGCCTCAGCTGTGACGGCCACACCATCCACAAGAGTGTGACCCACAGGGCGGGCCGTGCTGTGACCAGAGCAGGCCTGACCCCTCGGCACAGCACGGGCACTTGGCCCGGCCCCACCACGCAGGAGCTGTGTGATTTGGGAAAATTACTCGACCTCTCTGTGCCTCAGGTGTCAGCCACAGAATGGAGTGCTGTGAGGGTTACACGAGCTCACACGTGAAGCCAAACGGTGCTCGATAATTTATATAACTACTTGAAGTTTGGGGCCTCTCCCTGTTAACCTCAGATCAAAGGGGTGATCTTCTCCCTTTGAAACAGGAGCAGGACACGGAGACAAAAAGTTCTAAACACTTTCCAGAGAAGAAAACACGCAAATCTAAGTGTCTTCTGACCCCCCATCCGACTGGAAGCTAAGGGAAAACCACGTGTCACTCAGGGTTCCATTCCCAGCACAACTAGCAGCAAATCTGCGCTGGACCGAAAGCATGTTCAGACGAGGTCTCAGAAAACGAACCTCGAGCCCCTCTCTCAGACGTCCTGGTGGATGAAGCCAAGGAACGGGAGTGGGAGCCAGGGACGGGGGGAGCGGCAGAGGACAGAGACCACAGGGAGGGCACGGGAGGGCCCAGGCCACCAGAGGCCTATCAGGCACTGAGGGGGCTCCCGTCTGCTGGGAAGATTTCAGGCAAGTTTGAGACAGGACTTCTAAAAACCTCTAAGAAAGAAAATCATGATAACATAAACGCTCAGTGTAGATAAACGGTGACCCGACTTTTCGGGGGAAAAGAGGAAGAGTGAGCCGACCAAACAGTCCGGAGATGAAGGGACCAAGTAACACCCTAAACGGAAAAGTCTGGAAACAGCAGCATAAATATGCTCCTCGGACATCTGGAAATAAACCCCAAGAACCTGCTATGGCTGGAAGTGAGCCCCTGGGGAGGCGGGTGGGGGACAGTGGGGACACCTGTTCTCTTTTAAACGACGAGGTACTAGTCAACACCCTGAAAGAGAAATATGCCAACCTCAAAATTACATTCGAAACCTGAAAACGACGTACAATGCAAGCCTTATAGATGTGCATTTAGACGTATCAGCACTTTCCTGGCCAGGACGGCAGCCAGCCTCACATGACCACACCTGACTTCCAACCGTCCCCTCTCACAGACGAGCGAACAGAGGCAAGGGGCCGTCGGGGCTGTGGCCGGGCAGGGTGGGCGCTGACCGCCTGCTCTCCGGGGAGGTCTTCACCACACACACACGGGCAGGCACCGTCCCGCTGCCAATCAAACCTTTTTAAACTTCCCACACGAGAGACGTTATAAAAAGCCAATTTTTAAAAAGCCAGACCCAATCAAACTGCCAAATTAGACAATAAAATATAAAATGTGAGTCCTGTCCACCCACCAGCATCGTGAGTACAACTTTTTTTTTTTAATTCTCACCCGAGGATATGTCTATTGATTTTATTGTTTTTGTTTTTATACTCACCTGAGGACTTTTTTTTGCACTTATCTTCAGATAGAGCAGAAGGGAAAGAGGAAGGGAGAGAGAGAAACATCGATGTGAGAGAGACACGTCGAGTGGTTGCCACCCACACGACCCCAACCAGACAGGGACAAACTGTAACCAATGTACATGCCCTTAGCGGGAACCGAATCCAGGTCTCTGTGGACCGCAGGCCGATGCTCTAACCGCCGAGCCAAACCGGCCAGGGCTATTTATTGATTTTAGAGATAGGAAGGGAGATGGAGAGAAACATGGATGTGAGAGAGAAACATCGATCAGCTGCCTCCCCCCCATGCACCCTGACTGGTGATCAAACACGCAACCCAGGTATGTGCCCCAACAGGGACTCGAACCTGCAACCCTTTTGGTGCAGGGGATGATGCGCCAACCAACCAAGCCACCCAGCCCAGTCATGAGAACCCCTCTTATTGGCCCAATAAATGAATAAGGAAGTTGAACCGGCCTCCAGGTCTGTCGACCGTAGTGACAGCACCTCTGACACAGGTACCAAGAAAAGACTTGTTCTCGACGTGGCACCCCCCGACTCCGACCATCCCATGGGAAGATGAGAGACCCACCAGTTCCCAGTTCGGCCGCCTGGCTGGGTTGGAATGGGGCTGGACCAGCTGGGAAGCCTCAGACATGAGAGGGAAGAGAGGCTACTCATACACAAGGTGCCCTAACTCGACGATTCTCCTGAAAATAAACCACTGTGTCCAAATACAAGCACACTGGCAGGGTGCTGCCGTAACTTCATCACCAAAACAGTGCTGGATGAGCAGTGGTCCAGGTGACTTATTTTGGACAAAGCTTTTTCTGCCCCTCCCAGAACGCGGCAAACGTTACGGAAGGCCTGCGTCGTCCAGGCCCTGGGGTGTAGCAGAGGGAATGGCCTGTGCAAAGGCCCAGTGGCAGCGGGGATTAAGCAGATGGCACAGACCCGCTGGCCGGGCCGGATGCGGCTTTCCCCCGCGAAGCACAGAAAGGAGACGCTCTCTGCCCTTCGGATGTAAACACCAGGGGCATCAGACCTGGAATGGTTCCTCCTAGATGGGCCGCGTGGGATCCTGGAGCTGGAGAGCAGCCAGTCAGGGTGTCTCCTCACCCCAGGACCCCCTCTCAGCGTGTCCTCACCCTAAGTCAATAAAGGAAACAACCGCTGAGTCTTTGGATCCGCAGCAGAGGTTGGGCCTGGCCCCAGGCACCACTGACCTGAGACCCGAGAACGATCCTCCCAAGGGTCGGGCCTCCGCGGGCTCCGCCCCCTCTGGGTGACCAGGGTCGCCCCGCAGGCAAGGCACAGCCTCACCTCTGCCACGCCACAGGGAGCTCACGCAGCGGGGAGTCTCCACTGGGCCACAAATAACCCCGACAGGTCCCCATCCGATGGCTGTGGCCGAGGGTGGCATCCACTGGGCATGCCCCGTCAAGACTGACCGGGTCTCTGCTGCTCCGTGTGACCGACTGACGGACAGGGCAGCCCAGCCGCCCCCGAGGTGAAGTCTGGAAGGTTAGCCGAGCTTGCAGTCAGGCAAGTGGACTCCTTACATAACTGCCAGCAACTCCGGACTTCGTAAAGGCGCCTGGGGGTGGCTGACAGCTGAGCAGGACTCCGGTGAACCCACAGATCTGACCAGGACCCAGGTACCGGTGACAGGCGGCCACAGCCCCACCGGCCAGCTTCAATGCAGAATGGGGTTTTCTTTCAGGATAGGGGTGCTGCTCACAGTTCTGACTACATCTAGCCGAGGCCCCTCTCTAAGTCCCCCTGGCCCTGCTCTGGGTCCCCCATCCTGCTGTGGGTTCCCCTGGCCCTGCTCTGGGTCCCCCATCCTGCTGTGGGTTCCCCTGGCCCTGCTCTGGGTCCCCCATCCTGCTGTGGGTTACCCCATCCCACTCTAGGCCCTCCTACCCCGTTCTGGGTCCCCCGGCCCCATTCTAGGTCCCCCATCCCACTCTGGGTCCCTCTGGCCCTTCTCTGGGTTCCCCAGCCCCGTCTGAGCCTCTGTCCTGAGGGTCCGCGTCAGTGGTGCACAGCCAGCGCATGATCACCCGCAAGGAAGGAGGCCGAGATGTCCCAGCCGTCCCGAGGAAACCATGACACAGCTAATCTCTGCCCACTGGCGGCACGCGAGTGGGGCGCCACCCGACCCCCCTTCCCGGCGGCCCCACAACACAGCCTACATTTCATAATTCAAAGATGCAAAGCAAGCGAGCTGCCCTGCGACCTGGAGGCTGCAGAGTGGGCCCTTCTGCTGCTGGGGGAGGGGTGCACCCTCCTCCAAGGGCACCCCTGCGCCCCCAGCACCCCTGGCGTCCCCAGCACCCGCACTGGGCACATCAGGGGACCCACCGCCCCAGCCAACTCGCCGGCCCCTCGTCCGGCCGCCAGCCCCCACCAGCCTGGGGGGGGGGGCTCCCTACTGTTTGTTTTTCGGAAACACCTTGCAAAATGGACGTCAGAAAAACACCCCACCCCACCCCCGCCACGATGCAGACCCGCGGCTCAGTCTACCTCCAACCATCTCAGAGCGGAGAAGCGGGCGCTGCCGCGCTCATCGCCTCGGACGGGGACCCCGCGAGCAAGCGCACGTCAACACCGGCCACGCGCTGTCGTCAACGCAAACCGGAGCCAGGACCGCGGGTGGCGGGACGGGAGCCGCGGCGCGGGCTGGGGCAGGTGCTGCCTCGCCGGGCTCCACGCCGCGGCGCGCCCGGCCGGACCCGCCGCCCCAGCGCCGCAGGGCGAGCAGCCGGCGCGCACGTGCCCTCGCCCCCGCCGGGCCGGGGCTCCGCCGGGGAGCAGCTACTCCCCGCGCCGCGCGGACAGGCCTCCGCACAGCCGCCGCTCGCTCGGGCTCGGGGCGCACGGCCATCGCGCCCCGGCTGGGCTGCCCGCACCGGCCCCTCCGTCGCCCGCGGCCACCGGGGCCTCCCCGCTCTCCCCGCGGGCACCGACCGGTGCGGGACGCCTGCCGGGCGGACCGGCTTCCCGCGAGCCCGGCCTGCCCGGGCTGCCGCCGCGATGCGCAGTACTCACCGCCGTCCGCCGCCCCCGCCTCGGCTCGGGCGCCTTTATGCTCTGCGGGCGGCGGGCGTGCGGGCGCGCATGGTCCTGCCCTCTCCCGAGCGGGCGCCGTCCCGCGGCCCCACAATAGGCGGTGGGCTGCAGGGCAGGGGTGGCTCTGCGAGCAGGCTAGCTGGCCGCGCCCCGCCTCTCACATCGCTGCCTCCTCATGTCTCCAGGCCCGGGTGGTACCCGGCTCCCCGGGGAAGCTGGAGCCGGCAGCTGAGGCGCCGACTAAAACACGGCCTGGATACCCGTCCAGGAGCTGACGTCACAGGAAAACAAGCATCTCTGCATCGAGCCGGAGCCGGAGCCGGTCCCGGAGCGGAGCGGTGGCCGGCAGGAGGCGGATCGGCCTCCGCGAGCCCTCAATGCAGCGCCCGCGGGGGACAGCCAGCTGGCCGGGGCCCTCCTGCCAGGACGCAGGGACACAGTGGCCACCCAGGTGCGAGTGACCACTGACCTGTATGCACAGAGGCCGAGAATGGACCCAACACAAAAGCTGGAGGGGTCTGAGCCCGGTGCCACAGCCTGGGGGTGAGGGGAGCAGGGGAGAAGCTGGGGTCCAGCCAAACACTGGCCAAACCCTGATCAGGTGGCCTTTTGAGGTTTTCATTGCTCTGGGGGACGGTAGGCACCAGGAAAGGCGGCAAGGGGGATGCCCCACACGAGGAGGTGAGAATGGGGTGACTAGCTGCAACCACACCCCGCAGCTGAGGTGGGAGGGGGCCGTGACCCTAAGCAGGACCTCACCACCAAGGGCACCGTACCTGGAGGCAGCCAGAGCAGAACCCCAGCTACAAGGGATGTCCTGACCCTACTACTCCTGCGTATGTGCCCAAACCCAGGCCCGAGTCCTCGCCCAGCCCCAGAACCCAATCCCTCCTCCCTCCAGATCCAAAGCACACACAGGAAAGCCCAGGTTGCTCCACCAACAGCCCCACATCTGCCGGGGCGGCAGGCGGGCGGCAACTCTACCGCCAGGCTTCATTCACCCTGGGGGCACGGGAGCGACAGGACCCTTCAATGTGCCCCACTGACAAGAGCCTGCTGCCTTGTGGGGCAGCATCTGGGGAGCACCCCGGCTGAGCCCCCGGCGGTGAAGAGCAGACATGGGGCTCGCAAATGTGGGCCGTTCGTGTTCACCGCACAGACTCTGGCCTCAGATGTGGGTTCGAACTCCAGGTCCTCAGTCACTCGCCATGTGGTCCCAGGCCACTTTGGAGCGTCCCCCGTGAGCGGCTGGCCGGCTGTGTGACGGCCGATCACAAACAAGAAAGGATACACGGGACACTCAGAGGCACCCTGGGAAGGTCCCCATGTGTCCTGATTCCGCTGGGCCTCTGGTCCATAGAGCACAGAGGGCACAGCCCGGGTCTGTGGCAGCATACCCACCTAAGGGTGGCCGTGTCCCATGAGCAACAAGGGCTTCCCAGACAACAAGCTCCGGCCGGCTTCTGTAGTTCTGGTCGACTGAATCAAGTCAAAACAGTAACATTTCAAGGCCCGTGAAAAGTACATGAAATACAAATGTCGCTGTTCATAAACGGAGTGTCTTCGTGGCACGGCCGTGCTCACCGGTCACGTTCGTGCGTGGCTGCGCTCACGCTACAACGGCGGCACAGCAGCTACGACAGAGACCAAGCAGCCCACGGATCCCAAATACCTGCCACCTGGGCAGCTGCAGAGAGGTTTGCCGACCCCCACGTCAGTAAGGTCACACGGTAACTGAATCTCCACGTCCACACGGGCTTCCCCGGGAAACGCAGATTCGGCGGGTCGGTGTGAACAGCTGCCTGTGACGGGTTCTGTGCCACAGCCCCCTCCTCTAGCCCGCGACGCCCCCAATCCGTCCCAGACATGCAGTGTTGCAGGACTTGAGAAACACAGGCTGAACCGGCAGGCTGCTCATTCTAGGGGAAGCTTACTGTAGGTGGAACACGAGCTTGTCCCGCTTATTGCAAATAGTTTGGGACAAAGCTGAGTAAAAATGGATGTTTTAATAAAACAACAGACACCCTTGTAAAGACTAGGGACTTCTAGGTATTAGGTGATTTCAGAAGGATTTGTGGCAGCCCACCTACTGTGCCGGAGCCCTCAGCTCCCAGGTCCCATACCCCCTGTTCCTCCAGCCGGTCACCCTGAGCCCCCACCTGAGCTCGGCCTGTTCCTCTTGCTCCCCGGGACGGTGGGCCTGAACACACCCGACGGGGGCACTTTACTTCCCACTTGGTCACCAGCTGGGGTGGGGTGGCTGGTGGCGAGCTGGCCTTACTGAGCCCTCAGCATACTCCCGGAGCCCTTCCCGACTGTCAGAGCCCACACAGCCCACGAGGTAGCCGTCACTGCAGCCTGCTTTCCCAGAGGGAAACTGAGGCACAGGGAGCCGTGCCCACCTGCCCAGAGCTGCTCGGCGGCTCACGGCACAGCGGGGTCCACTCAGACGTTACACCCTCCACCTTCCACGGTCTCACAGACGCACATGTCCCCTGGGGCCACCACACTGCACAGGCCAGCGCCTGCTTCCCCAGGGGGTCGTGACCACCCAGGCCGAGGCCCTCCCCTCCCTGCTCTGCTCTGGCTGTTGCCCAGCACGTGCCCAGGGAGCACATGAAGCTTCAGTGTCAGAGAACGGGCAGGACAGCAGCCGGGGGTGCGGGGGTGCGGGGGTGCGTGAGCAAGAGAGAGGCAGCAGGTGGGTGGGGGCAGGTGGGGCTGGGCCGTGGCCCGATGTGAGCCCCTTGTCCTCCCGCAGGCCCGGAGGGAAGCCCTTCCTCTGCCACCCGAAGCGACAACCATGGCTGTCCCCGGCCAACCCCACTTCAGGGTCCTGGCTCCTCTGAGCTTCTGGACATATGAGCCCAGGTGAGCCCAGGTGAGCCCAGGTGAGCCCAGCCTCCACTCCCTCCCCCACCACACAGGTCAGCACACCTTTTGTACCCTTGTGTCCAGGCACCTGTCTGGACGTCCTCAGGCTGTGGAACTTCCCCCAGAGCTGCAGTGGAAAGGGCTCGGGGCCTGGCTCCCCGCCCCACCGCCAGCAGTGAGGGGTGAGAAGGGGACTGTGAAGCCCCCACGGCCTGGACTCCCTACAGGTGAGGACGCCCCTGGCTCACGGGGACAGGGACGCAGCTGCAGACAGGGGCCGTGGCTGATGCTGGAGAGGGTCCCACTTCTCGGGGTCCTGACCCAATCCTGCCCTGGACCCCGGGGGCCAGCCCCAGAACTCACGTCCAGGGCCCCCTGGGTGACAAGGGGCCACTGCAGCCCTTCCTGGACGGGCGGACACCCCAGCCCTCCCTCCAGCCCATCCTGGACAGGCGGACACCCCAGCCCTCCCTCCAGCCCCTCCTGGACGGACGGACACCCCAGCCCTCCATCCAGCCCTCCTCGCAGCCCTTCCTGGACGGGCGGACACCCCAGCCCTCCCTCCAGCCCCTCCTGGACGGATGGACACCCCAGCCCTCCCTCCAGCCCTCCCCGCAGCCCTTCCTGGACGGGCGGACACCCCGCAGCCCCTCCTGGGCAGTCACCTCGAGTCTCCACCACAGGCCACGGGGAGTCCAATGGGCCTGGTCCGGGGAGGGAGCTGGCTGACAGGACTCCTCGGTCCCTCAGGTGACCCTGCCCAGCAGCACACTGCCCAGGTCCATGGCCTCCACCAGGGGTCTTGAGGAGTGTCTGGGCTGGAATGGCGGCAGGGACGCCCCGAAGAGAGGCAGCCGCAGGTGCCTGCAGTGTCTGTGTCCAACGTGTGTGACAGGCCCCGCCACCCAGGGAGCCTCCTCCTCCTCCAGGGCGAGCCCAGCACCAGCAGAGGTGCTGACCTTAGGAGCCCCGGCCCTCAGCGCTCTGGCCACCCGCCCGCCGCGACAGCCCCAGGTCATCAAGAGTTTTGCGTAAGGCACCAACTGCCCTTCGCTCAGGCGGGGGGGGGGTCTGGCCCTCCCGTATTTACAGCCCTGACTTCTGCTCAGGTGGGGCAGGCAGCCACTAACGGTCGGCCGGTCACTTAAGGATGATGGAAATGTTCCCGTTGGTGGAGCCCCAGCCACTGCCTGACATTGGCCTGATTTCCAGCCCCCACAAACACAAACACACACAGACAGGCGGCAGACACACCTTCCCAGGAGAGAGCCCACTCCCTCCCAGGCCACCCTGCTGGGGCTGCGGGAGGCTGGTGTCAGGTGGCAGGAAGGGCCAGGAGGGGCCGGCAGGAGTGGCTCCCTGGTCACTTCTCACATCGGGCAGGTGTGTGGCTGGTCAAGGACAAGCAGCTGTCCGGCCCACGAGGCCACCGGGCAGGGAAAAGGGAGAAGGTGCCTGACCTGGGCCTCCCCCCTTACAGGGGCTCTACAGGCAGGACAAAGTGTCAGCCACACATACCTGCAGGGCCTACTCACGAGGGGGGACCTGCAGGGGTGCCACCTGGCCCCCAATCTGTCCCACAAACTGGCCCAGGGTGTGCTCCTGACCACCAACGGCACAACCCTGGCCCCCAACCTCTCGGGCAGCCCTGACCCACCCCCCACGGTATGGCTCCGGGCCCCTCCCCTCCGAGCTCCACACAGGACTCCACCTGGACACAGCCCTGGGAGAGCACGGGGCCCGCAAACCTGCATGGCCTGAACCACAAAGCATCCCGAGAGGGCCGTGCACGCCCCAGGCACAGAGCGTTTCCCAGGCACAGACCCACCGCTGCGCCGGGCCAGCCCCACTCCCCCACGCGGAGACGGGTCCACCTCCTAACCCCAAGACCCCGCAGATGTGATCACTTGTGGAGCTCAAGAGCACCCTGGACTACCGGGTGGCCCTGGACCCAGTGACTGGTGTCCCTGTGGGAGAGGACAGAACCAAGGGGAGCTGAACATAAAGGAGGAGGCAGAGGCTGGAGCAAAGCCTCTCCACGCCATGAAGGTGGACAGGGCCAGACACACCCTCCCCGAGCCTCCAGGCCCAGAGGTCAACGTCTGTCCTGAGCCACCCGCTGTGGGGCCCCAGGAACCACACTCACCGTCCATACACCACAGCAAAGGGTGTCCCCAAGTGGCCCTGTTACCATCACTGCCACGACCAGGGCGGGCGGGGAGGAGACCGGCCCCGCCCCCTTCACCTGGCCGCACGGAGTCCAGGGGACTGATCTGCTACTTGTCCTGTGATTATCTGCTTCCAGAGACCAGCGCCCAGGCCAACGCACAGCATGATGTCGCTCAGGCCGCCCCCAAGTGGGACATTCCTGCACCTTCGGGACAAGCAGCTCAGCTCCTGGAGCCCAGGCCGAGGGTGACACCAGAGCCTGGGTTGCTGCGTCTCGGGCCACTCAAGACGGAGAGAGGACAGTCCAGACAGACACCGGGGCCAGCATCACCCTGCACACAGACGTACGCTCTAGACGGAGCTGTACCAAATGGAGGGAGCAAAATGTTTCTACCCTTGGGGAAGCCAGAAAGGAAAACCCTACCACACCTGGATGTACAAAGCAAACATCAACGTGTTCGTGTGACGTTCGTGTGACCAGAGGCATGACAGGCTTCTCGGTTCCTTACGCTGCCACTCACGTCCTCCCCTCCTCAGCCCTGCAAGGCCCTGACATGTGTCTCCACTGGGCGGGAGGGACCCCCGGGGCAGCTAAGCTCCCACAGGGCACTCAGTGCTGACAGCAGGGTCCCTGGCTCTCCAGCTGAACCCCAACGGCACCATCGCTCATGCAGGGCCCGGAACTGGACTGAACTCAGACCCTTAAGTGGGGACCTAAGAGGCTCCTGTTGACAGCTTATTCTGATGCTGCTTCAACATGGACAAGTGTCCCCACACACAAGTGGGTACGCAGACCACGGTAAGTCCACACAACGGAAGGGTATTCAGTCACCACAAGGAATGAAACAGCCGGGCAGGTGACCGCTGAAGAAACGGGTCGGAGGACCGGACAACAGGACGGACGGCGAGGCCTGGTAGACAGGCAGCGCCCACCTCCAGCAGCAGCAGGGGTCCCGCTCGTGCGGCCGGTTCTCCAGGACAGACTGAGTCTCAGACGGAAACGTGGTCTCACACCAAGTGCCGTCTCCAGCAGCAGCAGGTGGAGTCAGAAATCAGCAGCAGGAGGAAACCCGCAACACTCACAAAGCCGTGGAAAATAAACGACAGGTTCTCGAATGACCACTGGACCAGACGGGAATCCAAGAGGAATCAGAAAATCCTGAGAGACAGAAGGGAACAAGCCACGACGCCCAGAGCTCAGCGGGTGCGGAGAGGGTGCTCGGCCGCCGTCGCTGAGGCGCTGACAGGGGACAGGAGAGGCCGAGGTCAGCACCAACCACGGCGTGAGGAACCGGCCGGGGCGGCGGACAGAGCCCAGAGCTCCCGGAGGAAGGACGTGGCACAGATCAGAGCGGAGAGAACGACACGGAGAAGGAAAAACCACAGAGGAAACAACGACAAGACCGACAGGATGCAAACCTGTAGCCAGATGGACTAAGAAAGACTCGAATCACCAAGCTCAGACGCGGAGGTGGGCATCGCTGCTGACCCCGCAGCAGCCCTGCGGTCATGAGCGAGAACTGGGGACAGTTGTTCACAGGCCGGCAGTCTGCACGGCCTGGATGAGAGGACAGACCCCTAGAGGCGCGAAGCCTACAGGACCAAACCCCGAGGAAGCAGGGCATCCCCCAGACCTGGGGGGAGGAGAGGGGTCAGTCTTCCCACAAAGACAAGTTCAGGACCTGACGGCTTCACTGGCGAACTCTACCCGACATTTAAATAATGAATACAAACCATTCTCCAGCTTTTCCAAAAAAGGAGAGAACACTTAGCTCACAGCACTATCCTGATACCAAAGCCAGACAAACACAAGAGAACACTACAGACTAACACCCCTGTGAACACTGACCACAAAATAAAACAGAATCATCAGAATCCGCAGCACAATAACCGAGTGGGATTTATTCACGAGAGGGCGCCCCGATGTAGGAGCAACAGCTGTAATACTCCACATTAGTGGAGCAATGGAAAAAACCACATGATCACTTCAATTGGTACAAAAAAGGCATTTGACAAAGTTGAAAATCCTTTCATGATAAAAATACTCAATCAACTAGCCCTGGCCGGTGTAGCTCAGTTGGTTGAATGTCATCCCAAGCACCAAGAGGTCGCCAGTTCAATTCCCGGCCAGGGTGCACCCTCGATCCCCAATGGGGGTGTGCAGGAGGCTGCCAATAGATATTATTCTCTCTCTCTCTCTCTCTCCCTTCCCGTCTCTCTAAAATCAATAAAAACATATCTCCAAACAAAAAAATCATGTGTGTGTTTTCCCGTATTACCAAACAATTAACTCTTTTCTGACATTGTTGACCTGGAGATGGTATCACTCCAACTGGTTAAGAGCTCAGTCCTACAAGAGGGCCTCCCTGCCCTTCCACCAAGAGCGGACGCCAGTCCAGGTTGTCACCGGTACTTCTGACCCACGAGCAATAGGTCAGCGGTGCCCACGACCCCCTCCAGGCTCCATTCATTTGCTGTGAACAGTTCATGAACTCAGAACGTAACCCTGGAGCAGCCAGTCAGAAGAGAGGCACAGGGCAAGGGGTCAGGACGGGGCGGAGCTTCCGTGTCCTCCCTGGGAACCACTCTCTCCACATCTCCAGGGGCTCACCAACCGGGAATGACTGAATAAACCACTGGCCACTGGAGACTGATTCAACTTCCGGCCCCTCTCCCCTTCCCTGAGGTGAAGGATTTAACTGAAAGTTGCAACCTTCTAATCACTAGATCTCTGTGGTGACCAGCCCTACCTGGAGGCTACCCTGAGGCCCTCCTACCAACTGACAAAAGAGTCTCCTACCACTCAGGAAATTCCAACGGTATTAGGAGCTCTGAGTCAGGAACTAGGGACATAGACCACATGTTTCTTACTATTCCATAGAAGGAAAGAACCTCAACATAATGAAAGCTAAAGTGGAAAACCCACAGCAAACATACCAATGGTTAAAGGGCTCAGCTTTTCCTCCAAGATCAGAAACAAGACAAAGATGCCTAGCTCTCATCACTTCTCTTCAATGCAGCACTGGAAATTGTAGCCAGAGCAATTAGACAAGAAAAAATAAAAATAAGAGATCCAGATTGGAAAAGAATAAAATAGTCTGTGTTCACAGATGACACAGAAAACTCTAATGATTCCACACAAAAAGTTATAAGAACTCATAAACAAATTCAGCAAAACAGCAGAATACAAAGTCAATAAAATCAATCTTTTCTTTTCTTTTCTTTTTTTGGTACATGCCCCTAGCAGGAACCGAACCCAGGACTCTGCTCCGCAGGCTGATGCTTCAACCACTGAGCCAAACCGGCCAGGGCTCAATTAGGCTTCCAGTAAGGATGGCAGGTAGGTAAACACGGTATCACCTCCTCCCACGACGACATCAAAACTACAACTAAACTACAGAACCACCATCATTCAGAACCGCCTGAAATTGAGCTGAATGGAAGTCCTACAACTATGGAATTAAAGAAGCAGCCACATCGAGACTGGTAGGAGGGGCAGAGGTGCAAACGGGTTGGTCCCACACCCAGGTGTGGAGGGTAAAAATCAGGAGGAGACCTCAGCTGGGAAGGTCTCCCTGAGGACTAAGGGGTCCCTGTCCCACACCAGGCAACCAGCTCAGGGTTCCAGTGCCAGGAAGAGAATCCCCATCACTTCTGGTTATAAAATCAGCAGGAACTGAGGCTGCTGGAGCCCCAGGCAACTCCTCTTACAGGGCCCGTGCATGGACTTACTCTGACTCACTCCCTCTAGGCTCCAGCATGGAGGGGAGGCAGCTTGAAAGGCACCAGAGACATGCAGGGAAGAACTGAGTTGTTTGGCATCCAGGGAGAGCTGGAGAGGCAGCTTTCTCTTAGACAGACGTGCTGGTGGAGGCCGCTGCTCCTTTGGTGAGCCCTTCCCCCTGCAGGCAGCCAGCAGCCATATCTGGGACTCCAGCAACCTGGCTCACACTGTTTGCCCCGCCCTGGTGATTCCCTGAGGCCCTGCCCCAGCCAACTTTCAGGCCCACCCAAGCTGTTGCCACTGGCTTTACCATAGGATTGGCCTGTTTTGGCTCCTGCGTCAGTTTTTCCTAAATTCTATCAAACAAGCAGCATCTGGTCTCAGCGAGCCCCATATCTCTTGCTAACTGGCCCCAGGCCTGGCACTAGCAGCAGCCAGCCTTGGTTCACAACTTGGCTTCACCTGGGCACCTCCAGGCCCAGCACAGGAAGCACCATCTGCAGACCACTTTGTAGCTCATGCCAGGTGGCCCTGCATAGAACACAGCAGTGGCTGTCCTGGCCCCAGAGCCAGCACACCCAGTGGACAGCTCAGAACACTGCAAAGCACCGCCACCCAACCACCTTCACAGGTGACACTCTCAAGGAATGAACTCAGTGGGTACCAGAACCCTGCTGAAGTAAGTCTTGCTCTGTGTGGTGGCCCCTGCACAGCTGATCCTCCGAGTAAATCCCTCCCATTGATGTGCCAACAGCAATCAAGACTCAATTACAACAGAAGGGTGTACAGTCCACATGAGGGGTATACCCTGAGGGCCCAGCCGGGGTGATCATGGAGACTGTGCCACTGGACCCTACAGGATACCTACAATAGAACACCCTAGGAAGCCTAAGAGATGCAACAACTCTACCTAATACACAGAAACAAACACAGGGAGGCAGCCAAAATGAGGAGACAAAGAAACATGTCTCAAATAAAATAACAAAACAAAACTCCAGAAAAAGAACTAAACGAAATGGAGATAAGCAATCTAACAGATGCAGAGTTCAAAACATTGGTTATAAGGATGTTTGATGAACTTAGTGAGGGCCTCAAGAACATAAAAAAGGACCAATCAGAAATTAAGGAGGCACTAACTAAAATAAAGAATAATTTATAGGAAATCAATAGTAGAGTAGATAAAGCCAAGAAGCAAACCATCAATTTGGAATATAAGGAAGCAAAAAACACCCAATCAGAACAGCAAAAAGAAAAAAGAATCCGTCTGGCTGGCGTGGCTCAGTGGTTGAGTGTCGACCCATGCACCAGGAGGTAGCCAGTTCGATTCCCGGTCAGAACACATGCCCAGCTTGTGGGCCAGATCCCCAGTGAGGGGCATGCAGGAGGCAGCCAATCAATGTTCTTTCTCATCGATGTTTCTTTCTCTCTCTCCCTCTCACTTCCTCTCTCTGTAAAATCAATAAGAGAAAAAAATTTTTAATAAAATAATAAAAAGAAAAAAGAATCCAAAAAAATGAGGATAATATAAGGAGCCTCTGGGACAACTTCAAGCAGACCAACATTCACATCATGGGGGTGCCAGAAGGAGAAGATTCTGAGAGAGCAAGAAATTGAAAACCTATTTGAAAAAACAATGACAGAAAACTTCCCAACTTGGTGAAGAAAACAGACATACAAGTCCAGGAAGCATAGGGTCCCAAACAAGATGAACCCAAAGAGGGCCACACCAAGACACATCATCATCAAAATGCCAAACGTTAAAGACAACGAGAATCTTAAAAGCAGCAAGAGAAAAGCAGTTACCTACAAGGGAGCTCCCATAAGACTGTCAGCTGATTTCCCAACAGAAACTTTGCAGATCAGGAGGAGTGGCAAGAAATATTCAAAATGATGAAAAGCAAGGACCTACAACCAAGATTACTCTATCCTGCAAAGCTGTCATTTAGAATCAATGGACATATAAAGAGTTTCCCCAGACAAGAAAAAGCTAAAGGAGTACATCACCACCAAACCAGTACGTATTATATAAAATGTTAAAGGGTCTTCTTGAAGAAGAAGATAAAAAATATGAACAATAACATGGCAATAAATATGTATCTATTGAAAGTTGAATCTACAAACAAAATGAACACGCAGAACAGAATCAGATTCATGGATGCAGAGAACTTTTTGTTGGTTGCCAGATGGGAGGAGGGTTGGGGGATGGGTCAAAAAGGTGAAGGGATTAAGTAGTACTAATTAGTTGCTAGACTAATGAACCTCAGAGGGAAGGGGGGAGGGAGAGAGGGATGAGATAAACCAAACAACTTATATCATATATGCATAACCAATGGACACAGGCAATAGTGTGGGGAAGGCAGGAGGGGGGTAGGAACGGGGAGGAGGGGGTCACTGGGGGAAAAGAAGCAACATCTGTAATATATTCAACAATAAAGATATATTTTTTAAAAATGTTCTGGCCTCTTTGGCTCAGCAGTAAAGCATCGGCCTGTGGACCAATGAGCTGTGGGTTCAATTCCGGCCAAGGGCACATACCTCAGTTGCCGTTTGTCCCAGGCCCTGGTCAGGTCATGTGGGAGGCAACCAGTCGATGTGTCCCTCTCACATCGATGTTTCTCTCTCTCTCCCTTTCTCGCCCTCTCTCCCCCTCCCACTCTATCTCAAGATAAAGAGAAAAATATCCTTGGGTAAGAATTAAAAAAAAAAAGTTCCAGCCCGGCCGGTGTGGCTCAGTGGTTGAGCATCAACCTATGCAACAAGAGGTGCGGTTCAATTCCCAGTCAGGGTACACGCCTGGGTTGCAGGTTCGATCCCCAGTAAGGGGCGTGCAGGAGGCAGCCGATTGGTGTCGATGTTTCTCTCTCTCATCGGTGTTTCTATCTGTCTCTCCCTCTCCCTTCTCTCTCTAAAAAAAAAATCAATAAAAAAAATGTAAATGTCAGTTCCCTTTTAAAAATAAAAAATTAATAAACAAATAAGACAGTTCCCGTTACAATAGCATCGAAAGGAACAAGATACTTGGAAATAAACCTAACAAGGAAACGAAAGACATGCACTCTGAAAACCAGGAAGACAGACATGGAGAGACGGAACCTGGTGCACCGCTGTGGAAGACAGTGCGGAGGTTTCTTGAAAAATAAATAACAGAATTACTGTGTGACCCAGCGAGCCACTCTGGACAAGCACGTGCTGAACTGGAAGCAGGTCTCAAAGGAACACCTGCGCACCCACGTTCACAGGCGCACTACTCACAACGGCCAAGGGGTGGCAGCAGCCCAGTGTCCATGGACTGCCGGATAAAAAACCAGGTTCGTGCACGCGGGGAAATTACTACTCAGCCTTTAAAAAGAAGGAAATTCTGCCCCGGCTGATTTGGCTCAGTGGTTAGTGTCAGCCCTCGGACCAGAGAGTCACAGGTTCAATTCTGGTCAAGGGCACATACCTCAGTTGCAATTCGGTCCCCAGCCCTGGCTGGGGTCACGCAGGAGGCAGCCAATCAGTGTGTCTCTCTCACATAGATGTTTCTCCTGCCCTCCCTCACACTCCTCCGGTGAGGATTAAAGAAAAAGACACATTCTGTATGATTCCACTTACATGCGAATAGTTTAACTCTGAGACAGAGAGTCGATGGGGTGCCTGGGGGGTGGGGCGGGGGTGGGGAAGTCAGTGTTTAATGGGGACAGATGCAGGTTTCCCAGATGAAGAGTTCAAGGTTGCACAACAGTGTGAACGTAGCTACTCTCGATGACTTGGACCCTGAACGCAGTTAAGATGGTCAATCTCACGCTCTGTGTATTTCACCACAATTTAAGGCAGGACATCCTGACCCATGCCGCAGCAGATGAGCTTCGAAAACGTCACTCCAAGTGGAAGGAGCCAGTCACAACAGATCGCACACGGGAAGACTGCGTGTATGAGAAGCGTCCAGGTCAGGGAGAGCCACAGACACGGAGGGAAGACGGCTGGTACCAGGCGGAGGAAGGGGTGATGCTGACGGGTCCGAGGCTTCTCTCCAAACATGTTTAAAAGTGGGAGAGGTGGGGGGTGCATCACAATCTCATTGTACTAAGTGCCACGGAACTGTTCACTTTAAAAGGTTAAGGTAGCCCGGCCGGTGTGGCTCAGTGGGCTGGGCATCATCCCGTGCACCGAGAAGTCGCTGGTTGGATTCCTGGTCAGGGCACATGCCCAGGCTGCGGGTTCCGTGTCCAGGCGGGGTGGGTACAGGAGGCAACCGATCAATGTTTCTGTCTCACATCAATGTTTCTCTCTGTCTCCCTCTCCCTTCCTCTAAAATCAATAAAAAACATTTTATTTTTTTAAATTATGATATTTGATTTTTCTTTTTTTTTAATCCTCACCCAAGGATTTTTTTTTTTTTTTTTTAATATTTATCTTCAGCCCTGGCCGATTTGGCTCAGCGGTTAGAGCGTCGGCCTGCAGTCCGGAGAGACCCAGATTCGGTTCCCGCTAAGGGCACGTACCTCAGTTGCAGTTTGTCCCCGGCCCTGGTTGGGTTGTGCGGGTGGCAACCACTTGATGTGTCCCTTTCACATCGATATTTCTCTCTCTCTCTCTCCCTCCCACTCTATCTGAACAAAACATCGAAAAATGTCCTCGGGTGAGGATAAAACAAAAAAACAAACAAACACAAAATTTAAAAATAAATAAATGAAAAGTTAAAGTAGAAAAATTTTAATGTGTACTTTACACAATTTTTCTAACCCCCTGTAAAACCGGCAAAATTCGTACTGAACAGAACATGTGGAAAGGTGAACAGGAACTCGGGCCAGCTGGCGCCAATGGCCCCCCCCGGACGTGCCCGGCTGGCACAGTGAGCCCACACTTTCGCTGGTGCCCGTCTCTGGCCTCGGGGCGGCAGTCCACCCACCCAGCCCTCCTGGCCAGGGCCTCACGCAGCTCAAGGACACATTTACGTGCCACCATCTGACCACTCCCACGTAACCTCCGCCCGTGCAGAGCTGCTTGGGGCCACAAAAACCACCGGGAACGTGGGCGCCATGGCCATGGGGTGACCAGAACAGGGCTGTCCTTACCGTCCACGATCAGCATTTAAATCAAGCCGGAGACTTCCGGTCAAGATGGCGGCGTAGGTAAATGTGGCATCGCGTCCTCCCACAAGCACATCAAAGTTACAACTAAACTACAGAACCACCATCATTCAGAACCGCCTGAAATCAAGCTGAACAGAAGTCCTACAACTACAGAATTAAAGCAGCAGCCACATCGAGACTGGTAGGAGGGGCGGAGGCATGACAGGCTGGTCCCACACCCATGTGTGGTGGATAAAAATCAGGAGGAGACCTCGGCTGGGAAGGTCCTTCCTGAGGACTGAGGGGTCCCCATCCCACACCAGACGCCCCACTCAGGGTTCCAGTGTCAGGAAGAAAATTCCCATAACTTCTGGCTGGAAAAACCAGCAGGAACTGAGGCTCAGGGAGGCTGAGGCGGCTGGAGCCCCAGGCAGCTCCTTAAAGGGCCCGCGCACGGACTTACCGGACTCACTCCCTCTAAGCTTGGAGGGGAGGCAGCTCAAGGGGCACCTGAGACATACAGGGAAGAACTGAGCTGTTTGGCACTGGAGCGAGGGCTGGAGAGGGGCTTTCTCCGGGACAAACGTGCTGTCAGAGGCCGTTGTTCCTTTGGTGAGCCCTTCCCTGGGGCAGCAGACAGCCCCCATACCTGGGACTCCAGCTACCTGGCTCACACTGGTAGCCCCGCCCTGGTGACTCCCTGAGGCCCCGCCCCACCCAGCTTTCAGGCCCACCCAAGCTGTTGCCACTTGCTTAACCATAGGATTGGCCTGTCTTGGATCCTGCTTCAGGTTTTCCTAAATTTTTTCAAACAAGCAGCATCTGGTCTCGGCTAGCCCCATACCTCTCGTTAAGTAATACACAGAAACAAACACAGGAAGGCAGCCAAAATGAGGAGACAAAGAAACAGGTCCCAAATGAAAGAACAGAACAAAACCCCAAGAAAAGAACTAAGCGAAATGGAGATAAGCAACCTAACAGATGCTGAGTTCAAAATACTGCTTATAAGGATGCTCAATGAACTCAGTGAGAACCTCAGTGAACTTAGTGAGGGCCTCAAGAACATAAAAAAAGACCAGTCAGAAATGAAAGAGGCATTAACTGAAATAAAGAATAATTTACACAGATTCGATAGTAGAGTACGTAAATCCAAGAAGCACACCATCGATTTGGAATATAAAGGAAGCAAAAAGTGCCCAATCAGAACAGCAAAAAGAAAAAAGAATCCAAAAAAATGAGGATACTGTAAGAAGCCTCTGGGACAACTTCAAGTGTGCCAACATTCGCATCTTGGGGGTGCCAGAAGGAGAAGAGCGAGAACAAGAAATTGAAAACCTGTTTGAAACAATAATGGCAGAAAACTTCCCTAACTTGGTGAAGGAAACAGACATACAAGTCCAGGAAGCACAGAGAGTCCCAGACAAGATGAACCCCAAGAGGCCCACACCAAGACACATCATCATCAAAATGCAAAAGGTTCAAGGCAAAGAGAGACTCTTAAAAGCAGCAAGAGAAAGGCAGTTAGTTACCTACAAGGAGGTTCCCATAAGACTGTCAGCTGATTTCTCAAAAGAAACTTTGCAGGCCAGAAGGGAGTGGCAAGAAATATTCACAATGATGAAAAGCAAGAACCTACAACCAAGATTACTCTTTCCTGCAAAGCTGTCATTTAGAATCGATGGCCATATAAAGTTTCTCAGACAAGAAAAAGTTAAAGGAGTTCATTACCACCAAACCGTTACTATATGAAATGATGAAGGGTCTTTTTGAAGAAAAAGATAAAATATATGAACAAACAAAATGGCAATGAATACATATCTATCGACAGTGGAAACTGCAGGCAAGGTGAACAGGCAGAGCAGAGACATTCTCGTGGATGCAGAGAGCATTTTGTTGGTTGCCGGATGAGAGGGGGGTTGGGGGAATGGGTGGGGAAGGTGAAGGGATTAAGAAGAGCAGGTTCATTGCTGGACTGACAGGCCTCAAAAGGAAGGGGGTTGGGGGTGGGAGGAAATAAACCAAAGAACTTATATGCATGACCAATGGACACAGACAATAGTGTGGGAAAAGGCGGGAGGGGGGTGGGAGTGGCGAGGAGGGGGTCAATGGGGGGAAAATGAGGAACATCTGTAATACATTCAACAATAAAGATGTATAAATAAAAAAATAAATAAGTAAATAAATAAATCAAGCCGGAGAGTACATACTGGAGAGGACGCCAACCCTCAAACAGCCTAGGAGCTCGGGCCCCGTGTGGAGGGCTCTGTCCACTCCTGACCAGTGAGTCAAGGCCGTCCTGCTCCACAGCTGTCAGCCAGGTGGGCGTCAGCGCCCAGAGCTGGGATCATGCCCAGGGGAGGGCACCCAGCTGCCAGCCAGCCTGGCTCCCCGGGCACCTGCCGCCTCCCAGTGCTGGAGGGACACTCTCCCACAGAACCCAGTCCCAGAGCTGCCTGGCACGCACCTCAAGGACCTGCTCCTGTGCCCGAGGCGGGACTCTGGCGAAGTGAACACATTCTCCAAATTCCCCCACGGTGACACGGACGCTGCTGAGTCACCCCCATTCGACCTCTGGCAGAGACCCGAGTCCTCGGGTCCCATGATCCCCGTGTCCCCAACACAGCAGAGGCTAGTCAACCCCAACAACCCTCCCTTCACAAGGCCGGTGTGACTGTGCCCAGGATGGAGTTCCTGGTGTGTGCCCTGGACGGTCCACCCTGGCTGGGCCGCTGCCTTCTCAGTGTGGTTTCCAACCTGAGTCTCAAGCTTCACCTCCACCCACCCCTTCCCCACCCTTGCCTTCCGTTACCACCCTGTGATGAGCTTGTTGTCTGCCCCCCCACGACGTTCAGGCTTCCGCTGCCCCTGCCCAGCCAATGCATGCCAACTCCGAGACTGTACCCCTCACTCTCCACTGCTCCCCACCTGGGCCCGTCCCTCCTGGGGAAGATCAGGGTGTTTCAGGGACTTCTGGCACCAACCAACCCAGCTGGTAGCCCCCCCAAACGACCACACTCATTCACCAGGACAGACACACAGAAAGAGGCAGGTACACCAGCCAGTGAAAACCCCACAGCAGGCCCCCTCATCCGCTCACTCCCCTTAGAGTCTTCATGGGGTCAACAGCCCTAAGCCACAGGCCGCCAAAAGTGTCACCGTCCCCTTGCCTGCACCCCGTCAAAGTTCAACCCGCAGCACCAGAGTCAGAGGGAGAGGCGGTACTCACTGTCTTCTCCAGGGCACGGCAGGCCGGGCTGCTCGGGGGTGCTCGGGAAAACTGCACAGAGGGGGAGAGAGAGCGTTAGTGCCAGTGTCCGCCACCGGACGCAGTCACGCGGGGAGGGAGGGTCAGGCTGACCGCGCTCCGCCACACAGCCCGAGTGGCCGACGACCACCTGCGTTTCGGAGACTCGGGAACCCAAGTGCGTCCACCCAAATCCCTCCTGCAGACTTTCCCAGGGGTGTCAAAGAAGCCATCGGAGGGATGCAGAGGCTGACATGTGCCAAACAAACCGGAGAAAAGAGACCCATGGCACTCTGAAAGCCGACATCGGCAAGCTCACCAGACCCCCTGTCTCGGCACTAACGGGGTTCACAACAGATACTGTCAAACATACCCAGGACTTCCACAGCAAAGTATCAACAGCGGAGTTTACAGAGTATGGAAACTGCCCTGGCCAGCTGGCTCAGCAGTTAGAGCGTCGGCCTGCGGACCAGAGTCGCGGGTTTGAGTCTGGTCAAGGGCATGTACCTCGGTTTCGGTTCATCCTCGGCCCTGGTCAGGGTTGTGCGGGAGACAGCCAGTCAATGTGTCTCACATCGATGTTTCTCTCTCTCTCCCCCTCCCTCCCATTCTGTCTGAAGATAAATGGAAAAGTATCCTCGGGTGAAGCTTACAAAAGAGGCCCTGGCCGGTTTGGCTCAGCGGTTAGAGCTTCGGCCTGCGGTCTAGAGAGACCCGGGTTCGGTTCCCGCTAAGGGCGCGTACCTCGGTTGCAGTTTGTCCCCGGCCCTGGTTGGTCATGCGGGTGGCAGCCACTCGATGTGTCCCTTTCATGTCGATGTTTCTCTCTCTCTCTCTCTTCCTCTCTCTCCCTTCCACTCTATCTGTACAAAAAATGGAAAAATGTCCTCGGGTGAGGATAAAAAAAGAAAAAAAAAAAGAAAAGAGAGTATGAAAACTAAGCTAAAACACTCTTTATCCTAATCTGGGGCACGGTGAATGTTTAAAGCACCACAGTTGTGAATGTTGAAGGCCCCATACATGTGCTTACATCACAGTCATGACGTGGACAGGGTGAGTCTTTTTTTTCAATATGTTTTTATTGTTTCATTGTGTTTTTTTTTCAGAAAGAGAGGAAGGGAGAGAGAGACAGAAACATCCGTGTGAGAGAGAAACATCCATCGGCTGCCTCCTGCACGCCCCCTACTGGGGATCGAACCCGCAACTCAGGCACGTGCCCTGACCAGGAATCGAGCTGGGACCTCTTAGCCCACCGAGACACAATGGCCAGCCAAGGTGAGCTTTTAATCTAAACTAAAGAGCTACAAAAATATGATATTTTAACCAACTATTAGCCCAACTGACAGAAAACGGTAACCAGTTTTACACTCTGGTCCACCACATGGCTGGTTGGCCACGGCTGCCGGAGCCACACTCTCGGGCCCCACAGACACCCTGTGAAAAGCCCCAATTTAAAGATCGTACTGGAATGATACAATATTTCCATCTACACCCCAACTCTGAGCCTAACAGGCCGACTAAAAGCTGGGGGCCCATCCCTGGCAGCGCCGTGGGACAGTTCCCTGCGGGGCCTGCTCGGCCTCGCACCCAGGCCCTTGGAGCTCCAGGAGAAATGGAGGCAGCTGAGCGAGCTCAGGTTCTAACACACCTGGGGACATCGGCCCCCAGGACTCACAACCAGAACCCAGGCTTCTGAGCCCGTGAGGAGACACCTCCCTGACTACCAGTAACAGTAACTTTCATTTGGGTTAACACAATGTACAAGAGAAAAAGAAATCAAAACTACATTATGTCCAACATCCTTAAATTCCCCGGGACCCTAAGGTTTTAAACTGTGGTCCTCCGTGTGGCTCCCAGTCCCCGGGGGTCTGACAAAGCCACCGCACCCCCCACGCCTGCCCTGCGGGCGGCACTGACCGTGAATGATGAGCCCGTCGTCCCTGCGCTGACAGGACAGGCGGAAGGCCTCCTCCAGCTCCATCTGGGAGGACACGGTGCAGGGGTCACCTAGGCGGGCGAGACACTCGCTGAGGCCACCCAGGCCTAAGGCAGAGGGGTCCACAGGATGTGCACTCCCCCAGAGCAGAGGGAGGCCCCAGAACCGCCAGTTCCACACCAGAACCCACCCACCCCCAGAAAGGAGGCGAGTTCACCCACAGCCACGAGCAGAGCTAAGCTTCGCAGCTCCTGGGCTTGGGCGAGACCCAGAACGTTCTTTTTAGGTCAGTCCCAACTCGAAGGGAGAGGCTCCTGGCCGTCCATCGCCAGACAAGGAACACAGACATGCCTAGGGCAGCACCATGTGGCCCTGTTCCCATGGGGGGGGGGGGGCATCCTGGCTGCCAGCCACAGCCACAGCCATCCTGGAGAAGGGGGTCTCTTCTGGACAGTCTCCCAAACCCTCGGCTCTCTGGGATGTGTGTCCAGAGACAGGAATCAGAATGAGAAAGCCCCTAGCGACACTTAACCTGCCCACCTTTCCCGAAAACATGAAGAGCTCACCCTTCCAATCACCCACAGGGAAGGCCCCCCATATGAGAACAGGCTGTCAGGTCAGGAGGGTAAAGATGAGTCCCCAGTGGGGCCGAGATCCCTGCAGCCCTCCCTGGGGGTGGCTCACCTGCCTACCCTCACCCAGTTTCCCTTCCGAAGGTGGCCAACCTCTGTCCAAGACAGACTTCCCGTCCCCACTGGAGAAACTGCTGTGATCTGACACCTCCCCACAGAGGGGCCAGGCCAGCCTCAGACACCCAGACGCAGAGACTGCCCTGCAGACACCCGTCCCGGGGCTACCTTCACTGTCCACCCACTTGAGGGTGAGCGGCTGCCCCTGGCGGAGGCTGCACATCTCTCTCACTTCGGCACAGAGCTCCTCAAAGGTGGTGGCGGCATCCAGGCTGGTGATCAGGATGTCCCTGGGGCAGAGAGGAGGCAGCGTCACCATGGCGCATAAGTAATCAAAGTAAACACGGATTATTGATAAACCCAGGTATTGACTAAACAAATGAAATTTCCCCAGAGCCACGGACCACAGTTTTGTTAAAAAGTGCCCACAAAGGAAAGATCTGTCCTGGCGCCTGGCTGCCCCCAACGGGGAGGCGCAGGGGGAGAACGGAGGCGGGAGCCGCAGAACGCGCCCCCTAGTGGAAGCTGCGCGAGCAGCAGCTCAGACACCAAGTTCCAGTTCTGCCCAGAGTCACTTGGTGGGGCTTGGTGAGGGTGGTTGAGGGTGGGCTGGGGGCGAAGTGGACCCATCTGCTTCATTAAACCCTCCCCCAAACCTGGACAGTGCAGATGAGGGCGTCACATCCAAGGACGCATGTCCTCAGGAGGCCAGGAAGGAGGGGAGGAGCAGAATGGAATAATGCAATGACCCAAGGGCACCCTGGAGGGACCCTTCAACTGCCTCCGGAACAATTTTTTTTGAAAAGCCAAGTCACGGAATGCTACTGACTTTTATCTTTTCATCCAAAAATGGGACGCTGACGAGGCAAGGCTGGAGGTGGCTCAGGATTCTGGGTCACCCTCTGGAGGTTGGCCTTCACAGGCAGGGTGGCCCCTCCCATGCCCTCAAACAAGTGCCAGTCTCGTGCCCTCACTCGGAGGGGAGGGAAGGCACTAACTCAGGAGGGAACATATCCTTACTGACACTCAGTGGGCTCCGAGCAGAGGCTGAAGATGTGGGGGAAATTCACCTACATTTGACATCATGAGAATGCAGAGCCTAAAACAAATCTGATGGGCTCTGAAACATCCCAAACCATAGAAACGTAGGGTCCACTTGGTGTTAGTGCTGCTGGCTTCTGAATTCCATCAAACAAGTGTTCATAAAGTCTCTGACCACAAGACAATAGATCCAGTGCCACCAGGATCCAAGATGGTCCCATGGGCAAGGCCTAGCTCAGCAGGGCATCCCAGGACCCCGCCATAGGCCTCCTGCACGTTATTGGCCCCCAGCTGCCCACCCCTTCCGGCTGGAACGGGCCATCTTCTGCTCAAAGACCCTCAGCACCTGCCCCCCCGTACCCCAAGTGCTCCCACAGGATTCACCCAGCCTGCAGTGTCTCAACAGACGGGAAAACAGGCACAGAAGGGCACACAGCACACCAGTAAGGGCTCCAGAGACCAAGTTCCCACCCCTGCCTAACCCACCACCCTGGTACCCAGACCTGGTACCCACACTGCCCAGCACACTCGCCACCTGACCCAGCATCCATCAGTCCTCCTGCCCCCAAACTCTGAAAGTCAGGATCTGCCATCCCTTCCCCTTTGACCTCTCCCTGTCCCAGGACCCTGCCCCTGCCCCTGCCCCTGCGTTCTGTCTCCAAGTGGAAGCTCGTGTCTCCCCCTAGGACCCCAACACTGTGGAAGCACCCAACATCAGGATGGACCACAAGGGCCCCTCCTCACCTGGCTGCAGCAGGGCACTCCAACACCCATGGGCAGGACCATCCTACCACACCCCAATGTCAGACCCTGACCACCACCCCTAACCTCACCTCAAACCTGAATCAAGCAGCTTCTCTGAGCAAGACAGAGCCCTGGGGGGGGGGGGGGGGAGTGACCTGGAATCAACACCCAACAGCCTGGTGGACTGCCCTCCCTCCACGCCCAGTCTCCCAGGCCCCAGGACCCGGTCCTGGGCTTTGCACACAGCATCCTGATGATGGGAATTCCGGAGCAGGAGCCTGAGGGCGCAGGGAAGACCCAGCAGTCGTTTCTATGAGCTCAGAAAAGCAGGCGTCTGAGGCTCAGCCTGGCAGAGCAGGGTCCCCAGCCTCGCCCCCCAGCATCACCCCAAAACCCCTTGAAAAATGCAGGTGCTGTCAGACTCCCATGATCAACTGCACGCCATCCAAAGGCCCAGCTGGGCTAGAAGGAGACCCTAATCTCAAGCCTTTGGGGGGGCTCAGGGCATGAGCACAGGTGAACAGGAAAAGCACCACCAGTAGAGGCAGCTGAAGGCCCCTCTTTATTAAGAACAGTGTCTTCCGTGTGTCTGACCCTCAGCCCCTGGTCCTGCTGCACGAACGACCTCTCACCCAGACACAGACCGGCAGTGCAGGGACAAGTGAGCACAGATCTCAGCCAGTGAGTGCTGTCTGGACCAGCGACACTGCCAGAGCTCAGGACTGGGTCTCCCAGTCAGTCCTCTGGGAAGGCAGGACCGGGTCGGGGAAGGCAGGCAGCAAAGGGAGGGAGGAGCAGGAAAAGAGAGGTGGAGAAGGGAGAGGGGCAGTGTGGGAGGAGGGCGAAGAGAAAGAGGGGATGGGGAGGAGGAAGGAGCAGAGGTCGGAAAGCAAAGGAAGAGGAAAGAGTGTGGGGCGTGGCCTCATCCGCCCTGGAAACCAAACTCAACAGGTCACATTACTCCTGGTAACCAAAGTGCTCTCCAGGGGCCAAAGCAGGGAGGGGGCGGGTGGGCCGGCGCCTTGCCCAGAAGCCCCAGGGGTCTGCAGAACTTGCCCCACCGCCAGCCTCCATCCCCACGCCCGCCCAAGCGCAGTGCCTGGAGGTGCCTACTAGAACGTGTCCCTGGGGAATGCTCCGGGGTGTGACTCCTACCCACCCACACCCACCCCGGGCTGCTGTGGGTGTGGACATCCTCTGTGAAGGATTATCTCTGATTTTTACAAAGCCCCTGGTTACTCAATTCGAAAGCTCCACAGTTTACCCACTGGCAAGCCAAGATGCTCTGGCCCTTGGAGGAGCCACGACCCCAAGACTTAGGTGACACCCACCGGTTTTAATCGCAGCCCATCCTTCCAGGCAAGAAGGCAAGACTCCAGACTTTCCCAGGTAGGCTGACCAGGCTTCCCCCAGAAATCCTCCCCCCCCACCCCCACCCCGCTCTGCCACCAACATTCCCCGCCCCCCTCCACCCACCCACTCAACCCCCCAGCAACGCCACCTGGCTGAGGATGGCAGAGGGGGCAAGAAAGTCCTGACCCCAGACCTCACACGAGAAATACTCAGAAAATTGAGAGCCCAAGGTCCGAGGACGCGCGCCTGGGCGGTGCCCTTCGGGCAGACCCCATGGAAATCCGCTACAGCGAGACGGGCAAGTTCACCCGCAGGGTACGTGTCCCGCACCCCCACCCACAGCGGGCAGCGGCAAACCTGACAGCAGCCAGGTACGACTTCGGGGGCCAAACACCGACGGAAGGAAGCAGCAGCAAAGGTGCCTAATTCTTCCCGGAGAGCTGTCTACGCCGCGCTACGGGGCGGCGGCCGCGCCCTCCCCACCGGGGCTTCCTCGCAGCCAAGTGTCCAGCGCTCCCCGCCACTGACGCCGGGGAGGCGGCCGCTCGCCCCATTTAGCCGCGCGGCAGGTCGAGTCCAGGGCGCTGAGCGCGGCCGCAGGGCTGGTCAGTGTCCGAAAGGCCCGTCCCTGGGGAGCCGGGCCCGCGCCCTCCCAGGCGCCCGCCGCCCGCACAACCACGGCGGCTCGGCCGGCCTTCGCCTGGGTCCTCCAGCGCCCCTTAGGCTGCGGCCGCTCGCAGCGGGCACCGGGGAAACTCAGGGAACCCCGACTGGTAAGCTGCCGCGGTGTTCACCACCTGATAAAAAATCCAGCCTTTGCGGGTTTGGGAGCTTCACGGTCCAGCTAACTTTCCAGGAAAATAACCACAGTCTGCCCGGGACGGAGGCGCGCGCCACGGAGTCCCCCCGAGAGTCCGAGCCCGGGAACCCCTCGCGGGGCGCGGGGTGACCCCGAGGCCGCCCCGAGGCGCTCGTGCGTCGGGACTCCCGGGACGCCCCCGGGCCCGCAGGGGCCTCGCTGCGCCCTCGCTCCCACGGCGGCGGCGAACGCCCCGACGGCCGGCGCGCCGCCCCGCAGCCCGCTCACCCGCTGTAGTGCGCCTTGAGGCGGACGCGGCCGCCGCTCCCGTCCATCTTGGGGCCCGTCCTGCTGGGCATGGCGCGCTCCGGCCGCCGTCAGCGCCGCGCCCCGGGCGCTCGGGCCATGGCGCGGGGCTCCCCGGGGCCGGGCGCCAGGTGGGGCGGCGGCGGAACGCGGAAGGGAGCGCGCGGCGCGGGGTCCGAGAAGCGTCGGCGCCGCCAACTCCGCAGAACTTGGGCGGCGCGCGGGACGGGCGGGGGCGCGGCGGGCGGGGGCGCCGAGTCCGGCGTCAGGCCCGCGGGGGAGTCCGAACATGGCCGACCCAGCCGGCGGCCAATCGGCGGGGCGGGCAGTCCCGGGGCGGGGGCGGTGGCACCTGCGGCCAATGAGGGCGAGGCGGGACGGCCACCTGAGCCAATCCCCGGGGGACCCCGCGGCCGCGGCCCAATGGCGCGGCGCGGAGACGTTACCTGTCGAGTGGGGCGTGGCCCACCTGTGGCCAATGGGAGTGCGCGCGGCCCGGCTCTGCCCGGCAACCCTCGGCGGCACGGGCGGCCGGCGCCCCGGACCCCTGCCTGCGCGGGCCCATCTGTGCCGGTCGCTCCGGGGTCCGCGGTCCCTAGGTGGGGTCCTCTCGCTGCAGCGCCCCGGGGACTTCGAAACTCCGGCCGTCTGTGCTAACAAGACCCGGGCGGTTCCAGGGCGAGCTTCCATCCAGGACACAGCAGGGGAGGGGCGCCGGTGCCCTGCCGGGGAGTCGGGGCGGACCGAGGGAGCTCGGCCTCCCCAAGGATAAGTGCGGTCCGGAGCTCGGACCCCCGATCCCCAGCGCGCTCCTACAGCAGGTCACCCGTCCGGCCAGTCCATAGGCGAGGACGCCGAGGCTGCGAGGAGCAGAGAGCCCGGCCAAGGTCCCGGCGGAGAGGGTCCAGGCTCCGCTGGTGTCCGGCCCCAGCCGCCCTCCTCCCCCGCGGAATCCAAGACCCCCTTGCAGGGGAGGCTTGTCCACGCTCGCTGGCCGGCCCGCCCTGCTCCTGGGATTCGGAGGCTGCATTTGCCCAGGTCGCCTATGACCTTCATTTCTGAATCCACGACATCCTTCTTGGCATTTGATCTGGTCAGCCACCTTTGAACACTATCCACGCCCCCCACACACACACACACACCCTTCAGGGACCTGCATCAGGGACCCTTAAATACAGGGTCGGGTTTCCCTGAGGAACCCACCCCTGCCTGGTTGCATCCACCAGGACCCACCTGCGCCCCAGGTCTGCGGCCCCCTCATCTCTGCCACCCCTGCCAAACTCCATCCTCCCCTTAGCCATTCCCCTGCCGCCTCCCTCCCTTCCCCACCCACTCCGTGCCAAGCCTTGGCCACTCCTGACGCTCCTCACCTGGACAACCATAAGACCTTCCCATTCTCTCTCTTTCATTCCTCACATGCTTCCTGGCGCCTCCTTGGTACCAGGCACTGGAGGGACCGCGGGGAACCAAATGGACAGTCTCTGTGACCATAGAACCCATGTTCTTCCGAGAGCCAACCACAGAGAAACCTGTTGACAACCCACTTCTCACCTGGGAACTCTCCCTTCTGGAGGAAAATAAAAAATAAAATAAAATAAGCCACCTCTGCACTCCACACCCCTCCACCCACCTGCCCATTTCTGGTTCCTCTTCACTACAAAATTCCTGCATTCCTGATTTCCACTTTATCTCTCCTGCTACTTCCTCTGAGCTCCGGTCGCCACCCAGGTCCCCACCCAACAGGACTCCTGTGTTTTAAATACAATGGTCACCCTGGCCAAGAAACTTGGTTGGGGTTGGTTAGAGCATCCAGCAACCAATGAATGCATACATAAGGAAACAACAAATTGATTTGTCTCTTTCTCTCTCAGACTTTTTTTCTTTTATTTATTTATTTGTTCCTTTATTGATTTTAGAGAGAAAGGAAGGGAGAGGGAGAGAGAGATATAAACATCGATGAGAGAGAACATCGATTGGCCGCCTCCTGCATGCCCCCCACTGGGGATTTGGCCCACAACCTGGGCATGTGCCCTGACCAGGAATTACCAGCGACATCGATGTGAGAAAGACACATCCAGTGGTTGCCACACGACCCCAACTGGGGCCAAGGACAAACTGCAGCCTAGGCACGTGCCCTTAGTGGGTACCGAACCCGGGACTCTCTGGTCCGCAGGCCGACACTCTAACCACTGAGCAAAACCGGCCAGGGTGCTCATACTTTTCCTTAATTGACCCTTGCCAGGTCCCCTTAGAAACTCTCTCCCACCCCCACCCCGTGCTGCTTCCTCCCCTCAGGTTTTGGCTCCAAATGCCACCCGAATCTCAGACTGCTCCCCTGCACTGACCCCCACCACGCACCTCTCACCCCAACCACCCTCTGCCATGCTCTTCTTCGTCTCAGTCGTGCCAAACCCACCTGTCCAGGTCCTCAACTTGGAGACCTTGGAGGCCCCTTTGTCTCCTCCTTCTGACACCTCACACCCCTCCAGCTGCAGATCTTGAACGTTCCACACTCAACATATTTCCGGATTCCAGCCACATCCTGACACCTCGGTGGCAGCCTCCTGGTCCAGCCTCAGCTTCTGCGCTGGGATTTCTCTGCAGCAGCCTCCAGGGTCCTAAAAACACGAGCCGGCCCTGGCCGGTGGGGCTCAGTTGGTTGGCATGTCCTCCCGTGCATCGAAGGGTCAAGGGCTGGATTCCTGGTCAGGGCACATACCTGGGTTGTGGGTTCAGTCCCCAGTTGGGGTGCATGTGGGAGGCAGCCAATCGATGTTTCTCTCTTACATCAATGTTTCTCTCTCTGTCTCTCTCCCTTCCTTTCTATTTCTTAGTTTTAGTTTCAGTTTTTTGTTAATCTTCACCCAAGGATATTTTTCCATTGATCTTTAGATAGAGTGGAAGGGAGGGATGGAGGGGGGGAGAGAGAGAGAGAGAGAGAGAGAGAAACATCAATGTGAGAGCAACACCTCAGGGCCAGGGATCAAATCTGCAACCCAGGTACATGCCCTTGACCAGTAATTGAACCCTCAACCCTTCAGTCCGAGAGCTGACACTCCAACCACTGAGCCAAATTGGCCAGGGTGTCTCTCTCTCTCTCTCTCTAAAATCAATAGAAACATGTCCTCAGGTGAGGATTTTTTTTTTAATTGTTAAAAAATAAAAGAGTCTAGCCCTGGCCGGTTTGGTTCAGCGGTTAGATCATCGGCCTGCGGTCCAGAGAGACCCAGGTTCAGTTCCCGCTAAGGGCATGTACCTCAGTTGCAGTTTGTCCCCGGCCCTGGGTGGCAACCACTCAATGTGTCCCTTTCACGTCGATGTTTCTCTCTCTCTCTCCCACTCTATCTGAACAAAATATTGAAAAATGTCCTCGGGTGAGGATTAATAAATAAATAAATAAAAGAGTCTATGTCCATCTGTCTGGTGTTCAGAACCCCCAGTGATGCCCACTGTTCTCAGGAAAAGCACACAGGCCCTACAAGGTCTGGAACCCGTCTCTTTCCGCCCCCATCTCCCACCATCTGCTGCCTGGGTCACTCACACCAGCCACCTGGCCACATGGCTGCTTCTTGCCTCAAGGCCTTGCCACCTGCTCTGCTCTTCCCCGGGAGCACCTCCGCCCAACCCACACTTCCTTTAGCCTTCACCTGACCTGCATGTATCGGTCTACCCCACCCCCGTGGGTGATCCTCCCCCCAGCATGCACACGGAGCCCCACGGCCGTCCCTTGGGAGCCGGGTGAGGGGAGCAGCGCGGGCACACGGGGATGAGCAGGAGTCTGCCATAGGAACAGCAACCAGAAGGCGAAGGTGTGGGACGCAGCCCCCCTGTGCCAGGCCCCTCAGCCGACCCCATGGCCAGCCTTGCGGCCTTGTCCCCGCAGCCTTGGGCACATCCTGCTGGGTCCCACCTCTGTGGGCACAGGCCAGCCTGGAGGGGCCCTCTGACATCCCGCAGCATCTCCTGGCATTCTGATTTCCTGCCACAGAGCTTGTCCAACAGGGAGGTAGCGCCATCCCGGATGTCACTGCCGGCGGGACCAGCGGGCGGCGGCCATTCCACTGGGCGCCCCAGCCGAGTCCTCATCAGACGCAGCAGCCCAAGTCAAGCCTCCGAGCCCTCTTTTAAAAAAATCCTCACCCGAGGATATGTTCTATTGATTTTAGAGAGAGAGTGAGGGGGAGAGAGAGAAAGAAGCATTCACGTGAGAAACATCAATCAGTTGCCTCTCATACCCACCCAGATGCTCCAACCAACTGAGCCACCCGGCCGGGGCCCCAGAGCCCTTTCTAACCAGGAAAACCCTTGCTGGGGTTGGAGCCCCTGGCATTCCGCGACCCCGGGCACTGGCCTGGCCGCAGCTGCCACTGGGAGCCCCCCTTCTGGGGCTGTGCTGGGCCCCTGCAGCCCCAGTCCTGGCGAGGGAAGGCCCAAGGGGGGCAGCGGCGGCCCGGGGGGGGGGCTGTTCTTCATGGGGGTTGGGGAAGGGGTGCTGGGAGAGGTTCCACCCCTGGGTTTGGGACCAGACCATGTGCAGCCCCTGGCTGGGGTGAGGGCACAGGGGTCTCCTGTGGTGCCCAGGAAAGGTCACCTCTGCCCAGGGACAGTGAAGGTCTGGGCTTTTGAGTCCTCCTCACCAACTAGCTCCACACACATAGCCCCCCATCGGCCCACCCAGACTGCCTCTGGGTGAGGGTGGGTGACTGCAGGGGCTTCCTGGCAGCCACTAGCCACTGAGCCACCCCACGGGGGCCTCAGGGGCAGAGGGTGTGGTCCGGGCCCACAGGCGTGCCCATCCAGCTTCTCAGTGCCCAGGGCCCGCTCTGTGCTCCGGTGACCAGACGGAGTCTTTGTTCCCAAACCTTCCAGCCACCTCTGCCTCCGGACATGGTAAGGGCCGAGGCGGGGTCAGCCTGGGTCTCCGGGAAGCTGGCACACGTGGAGCGAATGAATGAGTGAATGATGCAGAGGTGAAGCCCCCATTCTAGGGGCCCCTGGGCAGGGTGTCATCTCTTCATAAAGTCATAGCGACACCGTGAGGCTGCCAGCGCCTCTGACGGGCAGAGTAGGAGTGACCCTTGGCCCGAAGCCCAGGCCAGGACAGCCCCGAAGCTGCGGGGGGTCCACAGAGGCCTCGTGCCCTGCCGTGATCACCAGCTCCCACTCTTCCCGAATGGAAAACACAGAGGCCTGTCGTGTGTTTTCTTTCTTTTTTTTTTTTTTATCCTCACCCGAGGACATTTTTCCATTTTTTGTTCAGGTAGAGTGAGAGGGAGAGAGAGGAATATATATATAGAGAGAAATATCGACGTGAAAGGAACACATCGAGTGGCTGCCTCCCGCACGACTGACCAGAGCCGGGGACAAACTGCAACCGAGGTACGTGCCCTTAGCGGGAACCGAACCCAGGTCTCTCTGGACCGCAGGCAGACGCTCTAACCGCTGAGCCAAACTGGCCAGGGCGTGTCGTGTGTTTTCAACGGGCTTTTCTAAAACCTCAACAGCATGGAAGGGTACATCTATTGGCCGCCTCCTGCATGCCCCTCACTGGGGATTGAGCCCTGACCGGGAATCGAACCAGCAACCTCTGTCAGTGCCCAGGAGGACGCCTAACCAACTGAGCCGCACCAGCCAGGGCCCTCTGATTTTCTTTGATAAATGTTCTTTATGATGATACTTTCAAATAATTTTGAGATCCTTGAGGTAAAGGGTGAAAGCCAGGCAAAACATGTGCTCAGGGAGATTCATCAGACCAAAGCTTCCCGTGGGGTCGCTGTCCCTCCCAGGGGGTCCTTCACCAGAACCTCGCCAGGCGACGCCGTCCTCATTGAAGCTCACAGACTACATTTGTGCCCGAAAGAGTCGACTGTGGAAGCTGGCACCTCTCGGAGCCCAGGGGGCGGGGGTGGCGATCATCCTGGTGGGTGTGGCACTGACCCAACCGGGTGGCGAGGACTCAGCAGGTCACGGGAAGAGCCCAGGACGTCTGCTGGCAGGTGCTTGGCCCGTGCAGTGTGCCAGGGATGGACGGCTTCGTCATGGACCACGGGATTTGGAGAAGCCAGTTCGTGACGACATTCACTTCACTTGTTCACTCATTCATTCAACGGATGTTCACCGAGGGCCGAGTGGGGGCCCCAAGTTGTACCAGGGTGCAGTGGGGAGGCTGCCAGACATGGCTGCTCCCTCATGGACCCTGCACACAGGTCGGGGGACAGGCCACTGTCACTGGGTCACACAGACATGGCAGCCCTGCTGGAGTGATCAGGTCTGACCAGGTCCTGGCAGAGAGGCCGCTGTGGGTCTGAGGATGGGGAGCGGGAAAGCAGGGGAGGCAGAGAGCTGTCCTGTGCAAAGGCCCTGTGGCTGCAGGGAGCAGAGCGCTGTGCATGCGTGCCTGTGTGTGTGTGCACCCGTGGGCCAGTTACTAATGATGGCCCCTCAGCTCTAAGTTCACCATCTACTACCTGTGGTTACACTTGGATCCTCCACAGTGAGGGTCTGCGTGGCTAGGATTTGGGCCCGGTCATTCTTGGTGGTGGGGCCGATGGGTGCCCGCAGGGCGATGGACAGCATCCTGGCCTGCCCACTGGGTACTGGTAGCAGGAGCGACCTCCTTCCCTGGAGCGCAGTGCTGTGCGTTCCCAGTAGAGGGCGCGGCAGGGACATGGCAGGAGGAAGGGGCTCCGGTGCTTCCCAGGCTGTGCCCTGGGTGGGAGATGTTGGCTGGGGCAGGACGGGGCTCTGCCCAGTGCCAAGTTTGTGACGCAGGCCCCAATGCCAGCCTGGGGAAGGGGTCCTTCCAGCTAACCCCGGGAGGTCCCTTTGGGGTCAGGCAAAACCTCAGGGACCTTTGGCATCCTCGAGGATGTGGTATCACGGCCCCATTCTCTGGATGAGGACACCGAGGGTCAGGGTGGCCCAGCACTTTGTCTAGGGTCACAGGGCCAGCAAAGCCAGGGCTGGGACACCACATGACAGCCAGCTCCAGCCCAGGCCGATGGGGACATGCTGCATAGTGAGGCCCATCTCCACGGTCTCCTCGGTCTCCTGGGTCAGAGCACCAGGGAGGCAGACAGACAGACGATGCACCCAGAGGCAGACCCTGACCACTTTCCCATACCCCTGTCTGCCTGGAATTATATATGTATATATATATATAATGTTTTTATTGTTTTTTTAGAGAGAGAGAGAAACATTGATGTGAGAAAGAAACATGGATCGGCTGCCTCCTACATGCCCCTCACTGGAGATGGAGCCTACAACCCGGGCATGTGCCCTGACCTGCCGGTCCTCTCAGTCCAGGGGACGACGCTCAGTTGCCTGGGATTATATTTAAAATCCAAGGTGGCCTGATGTACGTCTGAGGAGGCGGCACCCAAAACCCTGGTCACCACGGCAATGCCGCCGCTCCGTGGCCTGCGGGCTCAGGCTATTTCAGCCACGTGAAGACGGACAGGGTCAGGGTTAACTTGAAGCGTCACAGGGAGACAGTGGCAGAGCCAGGTCCGGTCTCCAGCTCCAGGCTGAGCCGGGTCTGTCCTCACGTGGGGAGCGGAGCTCGAGGAACGGGGCTTGCACAGCCGCACACGTGGGGGATCCATCTGTGCCGCCGCCTTGCTGAGCCCCTCTCCCAGTTTCCTTTGCCTTCTGCTCTGAGACAGACGGTGGCCGCGGTGGAGTGGCCCAACGGCCGGCACTGCCTGTACACTGCGCCTGGTCAGGGTGACAGGCCTGGTGGGGAGCGAAGGCTTCATCCCGAGACCGGTCCTGGGCCGGGGCAGAGGAGTCTCACACAATCCACCCCGAGGTGTGGCTGGGACCGCCTTCTAGACAGCAAGGTGATAAAGTGCATCCAGAGTCTTAAAGATGTTGATGTCATTTGGTCTCATGACACCACTTCTGGGACTCCATTGTAAGCAAAGAACTGGGAGAGCAAACGTCTGTACCTTCCACAGGTCTGCCGTGTCAGCTGCAGGGTTGCAGGTGGGAGGCGACACTACGGCTGGCTGTGGAGTGGAGACAAATTCCACCACAGGCTCTGCATGACCTTTGAGATCTAACGTTGCACACACACGTGCATGCCTGCACACAACCATGTGCACACACAGTACTTGCACACACAGGCACACAGTATGTGCACACACAGGCACACAGGCACACAACCATGTGCACACACAGTACTTGCACACACAGGCACACCAGCACATGTACATGCAGGCACACATTCAGAACAGAAGAAAGTGGGACCCCTGCCAGGTGGTCCCAACAAACCAGCACAGGGCCCCGCAGAGCCCTGTGGAGCAGGAGACTCTAGGCCCCATGGCCTCACACCCAGCTATGTCTGGCACCTCTCTCTCAGGAAATCACCTCAGCTGCCCCAAGGGGGAAGAAGATTCCCTGGGACTTGTCAGCCAAAGTCAGGAGCCTCCTGTGGGCAGAGCCCAGGCGTCCACTCCCAACAGACAACCAGCCTCATCCAGAGGCAGCCCTCAGCCGTCACTCACCCCCGATGACCCTTCCCCTGGCAGGACAGCCGGAGCTTTGAGAGACCGCACCTACCAGGGCTCCACAGCAGGTACCTGGGCACCTGGGAAGTGTTGGTGCTGCTGTGACAGCCGCCACCTTGAGGGACCAGTGGTGTCCTGAGCAGACGTGACCCCTGCGGGCAACCACGCCCGGCTGTGCGGCGCCTTGGGCAGCACCTCCAGCGCTCTGCGTGGCTGCAGGGGTGTCCTCTTGGCTGGCACGTGGGCAGCCCTGGGGGAGAAGGAGCTGGTGATAAATGCCCCAGCCCCTCATTCTTCAGAGGGACAATTCAGGAGTGCCTTCCCGTGCTCTGCAGGGGTCCCCAGTGGCACCCAGGCCAGCAAAGCACCTCCGTGGCTTTCCCTCCGCTCTCCCTATGCCCTCTTCTGGTGCATCACCCTGGACTAGGTGAACAGTGTCCCCCCCAATTTATGTTCACCCCGAACCTCAGAATGGGACTATTTGGAAAAAGGGCCTTTGCAGCTGTAGCTAGTTAAAATGAGGGCACACTGGATTAAGGAGCCCCCAATCCGATGTCACGAGGGGAGGACGCACAGGACAAGGCCAGGTGACTCTGGACGCAGAGCCGGAGATGCAGCTATAAGCCAAGGAAGGCCAGAGAGAGCCAGAGGTGGTAGGAGCTGGCGGGGGTGGGGCGGGGCCGGGCTCTCCCTCAGAAGGAACCACCCTGCCCACTCTGGGAGCTTGGACTCTGGCCTCTGGACCTGGGAGAGAATAGATGTGTGTTGTTTAAGTCCCCTGCTTGGTGGCCCCGGGACACCAACACGCCTCCCCAAATAAACTCCCTGCACCCGAGTCCTTGTCTCAGGCTCTGCTTGTGTGGAAACCCAACTGCTGCACCAGGTGTGGGCGAGGGGCCCTCTGCCTCACTCAGAGGGGAGTCAGTGCTCCTTCTGCCCCGCTGCAGGTGTGGGCGGAGCTGGGGTACTGCCCCTGACCCTCTGGCCCAACTGGTGTGGGGGACAGCACCCCGGTTCTCAGGGAAGTATTGGGTCTGTGTGAACCCCTGGCTCAGTTTAGCTCAGCAGGTGGAGTGGTGGCTTGGGGACTGTGGGTTCAATTTCGGTCAAGAACAGGTACCTTGGTCGCAGGTGTGATCCTCAGCCCCGGTTGGGGTCGTGTGGGAGGCCATCAATCCATGTGTCTCTCTCACAAGGGTGTTTCTCTCCCCTCTCTCCCTCCCTCCCACTCTTACCTAAAATCAGTGGAAAAATCTCCTCCTCGGGTGAGGATCAACAACAAAAAGAAGAGTTTCTGTTGACAATATGAATTCCAGCCCCCGCCAGAGATCTCAGACAAGGAAGCCACCAGCCCCCAAGAGCCAACCCTGCCGGAATGAGGAGCTTGGGGGCGCTGGCTGCCTCCTGGCCCCCTCCCTGGCCCAGGAAAGCCAGGCCCCTTCCCAGGCCAGCTCCACTCAGCGGCAGGTCTTGCTCCGCCCCTGGCCCTCGATCAGCTCCTGTCATCACGACCAGAATAGAACTCTGTGTTTAAAAAGCAGTTTTTCCCGTCTCTTTTTCCTGCCCTGTAAATACACAGCAGAAATAGCAGCCTGCAGGCTGGAGGGAGTGATTGCTGGTGGCGGAATCAGGCGAGGGCTCCTGCCCGGGTGGGCCTGGCTGCGTGGGTGCTGGCGGCAGCACAAAGCTGGCTTAAAATAGCTCCCCGTGGGCTTGTACAGCAGAAGGAGGGCAGCCTGCACGCCCAGGGCAGGCAGGAGGGGGCGCTGGGGCAGGCAGGGCCCTGGCAGCAGCTCAGAGGGGCCCAGCAGCTTCGTGGACTCTGAACCCATCTCCACGTTCGCCGGAAGCCTCGGCAGAAGGTTGGGCCTCAGGGCACAACCTGGGTGCCCGGGATGAGGGCTGGTGCCAGCAGTTCTGACCCAGCCTGGGAGCCGCAAGGTGCCATCTGGAGCTTGGAAGCCCCACTCCCAGGGAGTGCCCAGGGAGAAGGGGAGCAGCAACCCTGCCTGGGGTCACGCAGACTGGAGAGTGCCGAGCTGGGGCAAGGGGGAGGGAGCACTGCTCCTGGGCAGCACTGTCCTGTGTCCGTGGAGCTGGCTGAGGTTGGCCTGCCACCCCCTGCTGCCCGGAGGTGGCTGGGAGCCCGGCTGACCCAGATCCATCCCTGCTGCTCCTCTGCCTCCTGTTCTCTGCTGGCCCCCAGCTCCTGGTCACCCTGAAGCCTGGACACCCTGCTCTCTGGCTGTCTCGCCCCCAGCATGGCCCCGCAGCCTAGTCTCTTGGCACAGGGCCCAAAGGGGCAGCAGGATTTGCGGAAGGGTCCTGAGGAGGCGGGAGCCTAGAGTTGGAGCTGGGCTGGAGGGGAAGGTGTGAGCCCGGCCTGTGGTTTGGGCAGGGGGCCAACACCCTCCTCTGCCCTCGGACAGGGTCTGGTTCTCTGGGAAGCAGCTGGGCTCTGTGCCCCTGGCTGGAGCCCCTGGACCTCAGTGGTCACTCTGCCCGTGGAGCCCTGCCTGTGGGTGAGCATCCTCCAGGATCCTGCCCTCACAGCCTGGGGACACTGAGGACGCCTGGGCAGACTGTGCCAGCTGAGGGCAGATGGCCCAGTGGGGCGCCCTGTCTGATTCACACCCAGTCTCTGGTGCGCCCCTCGAGGGGGCTTGGGGCAGGGGCACCGCAGGGCACTGTGCCTGGCCGACTGTGCCCACAGAGCCGGTGTTCTGGCCCCTGCAGCAGAAGCCAGTACAGCTGCTCCTCTAATTGCGCCCCTGCTTCCTCCCAGCTGACTGACGGCGCTGGGAATCGGGCCCCTCTCAGGGCCGCCTGTCAGAGCTCCAGTGGCCCAGGGCCGTGGAGCTGTGACCTGTCATCCGCGTCCTCGAAGGCAGCAGACATGGGGAGGGGTGGTGGTGTTTGTGGGGACTCGATGGCCTCTGTTCTCCCATCGCCACATCCAAGAAGGCCCCACGCTGGCACCCCGGCCCGGGACCGAGACAGTAGCCGCGTGGCCCCTAGAGTCCCCCAAACCTCTGCTCCTCCCTGGATGTGGCCACAGGGCTCAGCTTCTGGGATGCAGCCCCCAACCCCCAATGTCCTTGAGTCTCTGTCTTCAAGTCCCTCTGTCCGGTGCCGTCTGAGCCCAGGGCCGGAGGAGAGATCTCCCGGCACCGGGAGAGGAGGCCACTGCCCAGCTGCGTGACAGAGAACATCGCGCCGGCCAAAAGCTTCACTTTATTTCATGCTGGGACCAAAGGCTCCCGAACACCCTCTCCACCATCTTACCAAGGAATGAGCACCGTGCACACCCAGCCTCCTCCACTCCCCGGTCAACCCCACAGAGCCCAGTCCCAGAGCCGGGGTCACCTTCCGAGTCAAGTGCATAGTCCCCTGGGGGTCCTGTGCCTGCCCTGCTCAGCCTCAGGGTCAGGCTGGCTCGGCTGCTGGGAAGGAGCTGGGCTGGACGGCTGCAGGAGAGGCTCGGAGAGCCGGGTGGGGTCTGTGAGGGTGGGGCACAGCCGGGGGCTTGGGGGGCCGAGGCGTTCCTCCTGTTCACGCGGCCCGTTGTCATCGCCACGCGGAAGCTCACAGAGCAGGCGGATCCCACCCGAGGGCCCTCTCTCCCCGGAGGTTTTGGGCCGCGGGCAGCCTGGCCTCACATGGTGTACGCCGCCCAGTAGATGACGTTAACAGCCGCGAAGGCCGCGGGGAACACGGCGCGGGCGTAGATGTCGATGGTGTCTGCGTCGATGGGCTTGAAGAGCGCTCGCAGGCCTCCCTGGCCCCCCGGGCGGGCTCCCCCCTGCTTCTCGGGCTCCCCCGTCTCCACCTCCACCGACCTGTAGGAGCCCATGAGGTTCCCGGGCATGCGGCTGGGCCGGCGGGACACGGCCAGCTCGTGGGAGACACCGGCGGCCGAGAGGGAGAAGAGCAGGATAGCGCGCTTCACGTCCACCTGCCGGGAGCCGGAGGCGGCTGAGCGGGTAGCCGGCTGGGGGACCGCAGGCTGCCACAGACCCCCACCCGGGCCAGCAGTCTGTGACCACAGCAGGCGGGAGCCAGGGCATCGAGCTGCCAGTGCCGTCCTCCGGGCAGCAGGCAGAGTCCCCGCTGACGTGCTGCCTACCCGCGGTGCCCTGTGTTCTGAGGGGAAGGGGTGCTGTCCTTGGTCCTGAGCTCTGAGACCCAGCCCGGCCCGTCCTCACCTCTGCCCTCTGCTCCGCGACCTTGACCTTGGCCTTTTGCTTCTTCCGGTAGTCGGCGTTGAAGTGGGCAAAGGCGTACTCCACCAGCGCCGCGAACACAAACACGTAGCAGATCCAGAAGTACACGTCCAGCGCCTTGATGGCTGACGCCCGCGGGAGGGAGGAGCGGGCGCTGACCATCAGGGTTGTCATGGTCAGCACCGTGGTGATGCCTGTGGGAGTTGACGGTGAGCTCACCGCCCTGCTGGCCCCAGCCGGGGGCAGGCCAGGATCCTCTGACCAGGCCTGGCCGGTGACTGCCCCAGGACAGCTGGCTCAAGGGGCCGGGGGCAAGGGTGGTCTGAGCTCCTGGCTCCTGCCCCCCACAAGCTCCCTGGGAGGTGAGGCCAGGCGGTACCTAGAGACACCCTGGCAGGCACAGCTGCCTGGCTGATCCAGAAGGAGACCCAGGACATGGCGACCAGGAGGATGGACGGCATGTAGGACTGGATGATGTAGACGCCCCGATTTCTCCGGAGGTGGAAGTACAGGCTGAGCCGAGGGAACTGGCCGGCTGCGGGGGGCAGCCCGTCAGGACCCAGCACCATCCCTGCCCCGCCCCTGACACATACCACAGGAATCTCAGAAGAAAGGAGGACTCTAGACCCCTGCCTCCCTCCCACCCGATAGCCTGGTGGTCTGAGTCTCCCAGCTCCGGGCCTGGCTGCCCAGAGGCGGAGAGGAGGAGACTCCATGGTGTTCCTGCTCTGGCCCAGAGGGACCTCCAAGCTGTGGGGTGGGCCCCCCTCTCCTGGCCCTCCATGCACACTGAGCTCAGGAAAAGTATAGGGCTGGGCTCACAGCCCTGATGACCAGGCAGGAGGGGCCAGGACACAAGGCAGCCCCCAAGGCTTGGCCCCTGAACCCCTGTAGTCCTAGGGCTCAGGGTGCACCCCGCATGCTGCTAGCCCCTGGAAGCAACAAAGGACTGAGGAATGAGACAGGAAAGAGCTGACCCGCGTCCACACTGCGGCACAGACCGTGCCCGTCAGCGGTTTGCAGCCACACCCTCAGGGTCCTCGGAGCTGGCTGGTGGCTCAGCTAAACACCCAGGAAAGCCAGGAGCCGGGCTCACGGGAAGAGGCCACAACAGGACGCCTCACCAGATTTGAAGTTCATCAGCTCCGTGGTGAAGCGGTAGCTGGTGATGGTGAACTGAGCCAACTGCAGCTTGTCCAGCCCGTGGATCTGCTCCTGGTTTTCGGACCAGTAGTAGACAATGTCCTCGGACGAGTAGCCGTCTGCGGGGGAGTCCATGCGGGCAGCAGAAACAGCCCCCTCAGCCCCCAGCGGCACGCCACAGGAGCACCCTGCCCATGCGGGGAGCCCGGAACAGCCGCGACGCCAGGAGCAAGGAGGACTCGAGCAGGTGGACGGGGCCAGAAGAGCTGGCAAGAGTGTAGGTCACCATTGCCAGGTGACCTGCAGAGACTGCCCAGTGGCCCAGTGATGCAGGAACATGCTTTGTCCGGGCTCCAAGGCCTGGCTGTCCGTGGGAGGCAGGCCGGGCTGCTCAGGCCTCACAGCCTCTGCTGTTGCTGCCCAGGCTTCTCGCTGCATAGAGGCCCCATCTTGATGCCTCCCTGCCCTGCGCCAGGCTGGGCACAGGCCCTGACAGGCTGAGTCCCCTGCCCTCCCACAGCAAATGCCCAAAGAAGCAGGTGTCTGCCCCAGCGGAGCCCACCCCGGCCCGAGTGGCACTCACAGCTCTCCAGGTGTAGCGTGCACTCCTGTTCGTCCATGGGGTACTTGGCCAGGTCCATGTCGCAGGCCACTGTGGAGGTGATTCTGGACAGGCACACACGGGGGAGGTCCTGGGGTGAGGCCAGTCCCTGGACGCTGGCAGCTCCCCCGACCCAACAGGCAGAGCTGCCCCTGTGCCCACCCAGAAGGCCATCTCCCGGGAGCCCCCCTTGCCGCCTCGCTGGTGGGCTTTGATGGCAAGTGCCAGCCGCTGGGTGGAAACTGAGAACTGGTCACTTTACAGACATTTGTGGGTCTTCCTTCAGGAATGAAAGACTGGATTTCATTCACGTTCTTCATCCTTTAAAACGCTGGACTTTGCCCGGCTGGTGTGGCTTAGGGGTTGAGTGTCGTCCCATGGGCTGAGAGGTCTGGGTTCGATTCCTGGTCAGGGCACGTGCCTGGGCTGTGGGCTCGATCCCCGGTGGGGGGCGTGCAGGAGGCACCCGATCAATGTCTCTCTCTCTCACATTGATGTTTCTATCTCTCTCTCCCTTCCTCTCTCTCTAAAAAATCAACAAAAACATATTTAGAAAATAAATAAATAAAACGCCAGACTGTGTGGCTAAGCCGGAGCCTAGAAGGCAGGACCAGCCTGGAACCCGGCACACGCCTTGGGACGCCCCAGGCGTTCCTGCTGACCTTGGGTGGGAGACGGCCCAGCTGCCAAGTGTTCTGATTTTCCGAGAGAATTTAGATTCCTATGGAAACCTCCTGATTTTTAAAAGGTTGGCAATTAATTCCATTTTTAAAAGGCATGTGTCAGAAAACATGTGCTCCACTACAGGAGCACACGTGTTCATAGGGGTACAGCTCACAGTCACCAGAAGGTGGACAGAGCCCAGTGCCCGTGGATGGACAAGTGGAGGCAGACATGGGGGACCCACGGACGGAGCATTAAAGGAGCAACATTCCAACCGATGTCACCACATGGATGACACTCACAGACACCATGCTAAGTGGTGGCAGGCAGACCTGAAGGTCACACAGCATGTGACTCATTGTATACAAAGCATGAGAAGAGGCAAATGCGGAGACAGACGGCAGGCTGGTGGTTTGGGGTGGGGGGATGGGGAGCCGCCACTCCATAGGTGTGGGTCTCCTTTGGGGGGGATAAAATGTTCTGGAACTAGACAGAGGTGATGTTTACACGCTATTGTGAATGTGCTAAATGTCACTGACGTGTTCGTTTATTTATTTTTATTTTAAATATGTTTTTAATTGATTTTAGAGAGAGAGGAAGGGAGAGAGAAATATCAACATAGATTGGCTGCCTCCTGCACGCCCCCTCTTGGGGATCGGGCCCACAACCTGGGCATGTGCCCTGACCAGGAATCAAACTGGCAGCCTCTTGGTGCAGGGGACGACGCTTAACCACCGAGCCACACCAGCCGGGCATTTGTTCATTTTTAAATGGTTCATTTTATATCATGTTGAATTTCACCCCATTGAAATTTTTAAATAAGGCACCAACCGTGTTGGGCAAAAGCTACAAGTGCCGGCTTCCGAGCGTCATTTCGTAAGCACAGCTGGGTGTCCAGGGTGTAAACGGCCCCCCAGGCCCCTCAGCAGGTCTTGGGTCCCCGGAGCCAGGCGGGCTCACCGGATGCTGTACAGGATCACCCCGTCGGGCTGCAGCCGGATCAGCTTGTTCTCCACGGTCACGTCGTGGAACCAGGCGGACTTGGCATTCACAACGAAGGTGTCAGGGAGCCACAGCTTGTCCACGAAGCGGCTGTCCAGGCCCAGAGTCTCGTTGGTGTGGTTGTAGGACAGCCTGCTGTCCCGCCAGCTCTGGTGCAGAAACACCGTCATGGTGTACTCCTGGGTGGGAGGGCCGCGTCAGCCGCTCCGTCCTGGGCGGGGCTGGCCGAGGGCAGCGGGGCTGCCCGGGGGTGGGCGGGGCTGCCCGGGGGTGGGCGGGGGCTGCCCGAGGGTGGGCGGGGCTGCCCGGGGGTGGGCGGGGCTGGCCGAGGGTGAGCGGGGCTGGCCGAGGGTGGGCGGGGCTGCCCGGGGGTGGGCGGGGCTGGCCGAGGTGGGCGGGGCTGGCCGAGGGTGAGCGGGGCTGGCCGAGGGTGGGCGCGGCTGCCCTGGGTGGGCGGGGGCTGCCCGGGGTGGGCGGGGCTGGCTGGGGTGGGCGGGGCTGGCCGAGGGTGAGCGGGGCTGGCTGGAGTGGGCGGGGCTGCCCGGGGTGGGCGGGGCTGGCTGGAGTGGGCGGGGCTGCCCGGGGTGGGCGGGGCTGGCTGGGGTGGGCGGGGCTGCCCGGGGTGGGCGGGGGCTGCCCGGGGTGGGCGGGGCTGGCCGAGGGTGGGCGGGGCTGGCCGAGGGTGAGCGGGGGCTGGCCGGGGGTGGGCGGGGCTGGCTGGAGTGGGCGGGGCTGCCCGGGGGTGGGCGGGGCTGCCCGGGGTGGGCGGGGCTGGCCGGGGGTGGGCGCGGCTGACCGAGAGTGGGCGCGGCTGGTCGAGGGTGGGCGGGGCTGGCGGCACCTACCATGTTCACCTCGGATATGTGGTCGATGCTGGCCACCTCGATGGCGAGCGCCACGTTCACGGGGGGGCCTGTGAGGAGGGAGCAGGGCTGAGGCCAGACCCCAGCATCCCAGCCACAGACCCAGGCAGGTGGGACGGGGAGCAGCCAGGGCTTCTGCAGGGACGCCGTCTTGGTGCGAATGCGCAATGAGGCTTGGAGGACCCACCTTCCTAGCTGGAGCCCGGGGGTCAGTGCTCAAGGTATGATGCACCCCTCAAGGGAGCCAGCCCAGAGCCAGGGGATCACACCTCCAGTTGGACCCCGGGCCACGACCGCTCGCCTTGCTCACCCCCGATGCCGGGCCGGAAGTTCCGGGCGTAGCCCTCCATCAGGTCATCCAGGTTGGGGAGCCAGGAAATCTCCAGGTTGGAGCCGACGTAGTCCCCGATGTCATTCATTGCTCTGGAGATGCAAGGTCCTCTGGTCACAGGCGGGCACCAGGGACGGAGCCTGGGTCCCTCCCTGACACTGGAGCTCTGTCCTGGGTATCCAGGCCACATGGACAAGGAGGACCACTTTGAGAGCCCCTCCAGGCCAGGAGTCACACCAGAAACAGGGGCCCCAGGGAGATGCAGAGCTCAGTACAGTTCGATGCTTCTACCAGCCTCTGCTCAGCTGCTGCACACCTCGCCTCGCTCGGCCTGGACAGAGGCTGCCAGGGTCAGGTGGAGCCCCCAGCCTGGGATGAGCCCCCAAGTTCCCTCCACAAACAACCCACATAGGGCAGCCAGCCTGAGTCCCCACATTAGGGCCTCTCATCAGATAGTCCTCAGAGGTCCCCAACTGGCCTTGTGCTTCTGAAGCTTAGCCTGACCCCAGAGAAGCTGGGGGCCACGCCTCCCGGTTGCAGGATGATCTCACTGACATCCTGACGGGGCCACAGTGGGTGTCACCCACATGGTGGGCACCTTGTGTCCCGCACACGCCGGAGAGTCAGAGCACTGAGCTCCCCAGCAGCTCCACCTGCCCACCCTCCTTCTGCTCACCTGAGCAGGGGTGAGCAGTGGCTCCCCAAATTCATGTCCACCCAGAACCTCAAAATGGGAGCTTACTTGGAAATAGGGTCTTTGCAGCTGTAAATAGTCAAGATGAGGTCACACTGGATTCGGTTGGGCCCTAAACCCAGTGACTGTGTCCTCATCAGAACAGAGCAGACACATGGAGGAGGCCACCTGAATCCAGGGGCAGAGGTCGGACTGATGCACAAGCCTGGGAACCGGAGGCACCAGGTGCTGGGAGAGGCTCAGAAGGGCTTCTCCTCACAGCCTCAGAAGGAAGCAACCTGCCCGCACCTTGATCCAGGACTTCTAGCCTCCAGAGCTGGGAGAGGGCAGCTATCTGTCGTTCTGAGCCCCAGGTTTGTGGTAATTTGTTACAGCAGCCCCAGGACACACATACCCCAACTTTAGCCCACAGGATGGGGCATACACGGTAGGAGAGGCAGGGCATTTCCCCTAAACAGCAGAGTCGGGAATGACAAGGGGCATTCAAAAATAACTCTCCTGCCCTGGCCGGTTTGGCTCAGCAGTTAGAGCGTCAGCCCTCAGACCAGGGAGTCCCGAGTTCAGTTCCTGCTAAGGGCATGTACCTCAGTTGCAGTTGTCCCTGGCCCGGTTGGGGTCGTGCGGGTGGCAACCAGTCAAGGTGTCTCTCACTTCGATGTTTATCTCTCTCTCTTTCTCCCTCCCGCTCTATCTGAAGATAAATGCAAAAATATCCTCGGGTGAGGATAAAAAATAAAAAAAATAACTCTCCTGCCCAGCCTGTGTGGCTCAGTGGCTTGAATGTCGTCCCATGGACTGAGAGGTCCTGGTTTGATTCCTGGTCAGGGCACCCAGTAGGTGAGTGGAGGAATCCACTGCCGATCGATGTTTCTCTCTCACATCGTTTCTACCTCTCTTTTCCTTCCTCTCTAAAAATAAATAAATAAAATATGTATCTTAGGAAGAAAAGAATACTTCTCTTGTTATTCTCAGAGTCACTTCCACTCTGACAAGGTCACCTTGGGCCCCAAGCCTGACCTGAGCCCACAGGGAAGACACAAGGGACCAGATCTGGATCTGGGGGCTGTGGGGAACCCTGAGACTATGGTTCCTTGTGCCTGAAGACAGACCCTCCGAAGTCAGCTGTGGCCGCGTGCCCAGGTGCCCCGCTCCGTGCCCTTCCTTCCGGCTGCAGTGAGAAACTGATGTTCCCTCTGGGCTCCCATTGCACTGCAGGCCACTTCTCCCCTCCCCGCAGTGGGAGCCCCACCCAGGCTCCCTGGCCTCCGGCTCCCTTTGACATTCTCTCCTTGTCCTCTTTGGCCGGGCACCAGGCTCCTGCCCCACTGTGCCCATCAGTGCAGCCGAGCCGAGGCCCCGTGTGCAGCCAGCCACGTCCGGCCCCTTCTCCAGGGCCCCACATGGGCCCTCTGCAGCTCCAGCCCCTTTTGGGCCCTCCCGCCCCCACTTGCTCCTCTAGAGCCAACAAATGCTGCCTCCAAGCTTCTCTCTCCACCCCCCCCCCAGCCCACTGCCTCTGTCTTGACAAGCTCCCCACTGTCTCACCCAGGCTCAGCACACCCCGGGGTTCTGGACAAAGAGCTGCATGAGAGGACGGAAGTGCTGGGGGGAGGAGTGAGTGAATGGGGACCCTTCTGAGACAGAAAGGGGCCAGGCCCAAACTGGGGACCACCAGGGACCTTGACTTTCTGGAGCAGCAGCAGGTGTGGACTCGAGTTCCAGGCCTGAGCTTGTTCCAGGGCACAGCCTGGATGGGAGCCCCTCACCCTGTGATCTCAGGGAGCCCCTGGGGCTGCCTGGGCTGGGGGGGGGGGCTTCGTCTGCTTCACACGTGGCCTTTAGAAGGAGGCTGACTTTGAGCTAGGAGTTCCTGAGCTAAGGACACTTGCAGACCCCCACTTTCTCCTCCCGTAGGACCACCTTGGCTGTGGCACAGTGCAGGATGGGGTGGGTTGGTCCTTTGTAACAAAGTATGAAAGGATTGAAAGAAGTCCTGGCTCCAAGCAAAGCACAATTAAAATGGCAAATGGAGGCCACCCTGAAGGTCAATGTAAAGGGATGTAAAATAAGCTTTATTTTTGGACTGGCCCAGCTGCCACCCAGCGGCAGCGGCAGCGTAGCCTGGAACGAGGTCGTCAGGAGACGCCGTCCTTCCCGGGCCTCGGGGTTTGGCACAGGCGGGGACACTCCCTCCACCCCATCCCACACCCACTCAGGGGCATGTGGGTGAGGCCTGGGGTCAGCCTCCACCGTGAAGATGGCCTGGAAATGGCAGGAAGGCCGGGAGATTGCTTAGCCTCTGCCACCTCTGGGGGCGAGAAGGGGACAGGTGCCCCCTGATGTCACCTCTCACCTAGGACAGGGGCTGGTGTTTTCCAGCCGTGATGAGATGTGGAGGGTATGCTACAGGCTGGTCTGTATTCTGGGGGCAGCTAAGGGGGTGTGCACTGAGTGTGGGGAGCTCAGCATGCAGTAAGAATGTGGTGGCTGACCAGCACCTTGGAGAGAGCTTCTGGCCTAGGACCCCCTAGGGTTGGGTTTCCTTTGGGGAGGTGAATAGAAGCACAGAGACATGCACCTGGCTCCAACTCCTGGGGCGGAGTGGCCACCATGAAGTGCCAGGCAGCTCCCACCCTGTGCTTTGGGTGTCAGCAGACTCCCTCCCCCTCCCACCCTGCTGAGAAACCAACCCACCCCTGTCACTTGTCTGGGCCCCTGGGCACAGAAGGGGAAGGTGGGCGTAGCTGAGCCAAGCAGTGGGGGTCCTCCTCCCTCCCAGGACCCTTCCATCCTGCACACACAGCCCACGGATCCCTGACGGCTCCGTTTTTAGGGCAGCACCAGCCGCACCGGCTCCTCAGTTACCAAGGCAAAGAGGAGCCCTGCCATGAGTGCACGGTGAGCTGGCGAGGCTGGAGCTGTAGGCACAGCCTCTCCAGGGAGATGGAGGTGCCAGCAGCCGGGGAAGGCCACCCACTCAGTATGCAGCTGGTGAGCTCAGTGCCCACGCGTGAGCTGATGGTCAGACTCGGGGAAGGCATGGCTTTGACCCAGCCCACCCCTGCTGCACAGTGCACTGCTTTTCATCCCGCCAAGCCTCTCCACCAGGACCCCGGGCAGCGGTGCAGTCCTTCCGCTTTCTGGGAGGGAGGGTGACAGAAGCTGGTGGAAGGGAGGCTGTCTGAAGGTCGTCTGCCCAGGCCCACACAGCGCGGGGCTCTCATCTGGCCGGCCGCAGCATGACACCCTTTCTGCACAGACAGGCGCATCCCTCAGCCAACACCCAGGAGCCAGAGGGTGTCGGAGTTCAGGATGTTTCAGACTTCAGAGAGGTGACACGGTGCACGTGCAGATGTGGGGGGTCTGGCCACCATGAAGTGACAGGCAGCTCCCGCCCTGTGCTCTGGGTGTCAGCAGACCTCTGGGTCTGAAGAACTTCCCAGAAGGATATGAAGACATTCACCCCGAAGTGGGATGAAGGAGGACAAACAAACTTCTTGTCGGAGCAGATCAGGCTCTCTGGCCAAATGAGTTTGGGATCAAACTTGGGCTAAGACATGAGGGTTCGGAGCCTTGGATTTCAGCTCTCACTGCTGTGGCTGTGGGCCTGGGTCACCCGCCGGGTGCCCAGCACATGCGGCTGTGGCCCGCCTGCCTCACCATCCCTTCCAGGTTCGGTGAAGTAGGGAAGAAGGAGGCAGGAAGGCCCAAGGGGCGTGAGGGAAGAGCAAAGCCCCCTGGAGGAGGGGCCCACCAGCACTGCCCGGGGTTGTGGGCACAGTGGCCAGTGCCATTGCCTGACCCAGGCCTTCCGACTCTGCCCCTACCCCACCAATAGGAAAACTCCGACCACATCCTCCAGCTCCCAAGGACGTGCTGCCGGAGAGCCTGCAGATAAACCCAGGCTGGCCGTCAGCCACTTCCAGTGCTAAAGTCTCTGGCATCACTTGGCTGACCCTGACATCCTGGATCTGGGGGTGAGGGGTGAGGTCTATGTTTGCTCTGGTCTCTCTGCAGAGCCCTTGCACCAAAAGGCTCATCACAACTCCCAGGGAAGGTGGCCAAGCCCAGGGCTCAGGACGCTGGGCGACTGGAGCCCATTTCAAGTCTCCAGAGAGAAGGGAAGCAAGCTGGGAGGGTGCTGGTGCCTGGGGGCTGGAGGGAGGGAGCCTCAGCCTGGAGAGGCCTCTGTTCTTACTCTCTTCCTTCCCTGGGAGACGGGGACCTTGTCCCATCCCAACTGTTAGGAAATCCAGTGTCTCCAGCTGCCAGGGGCACCCACCTGGCTCCTGTCCGCACACTCCAGAGCCCAGTGGGTGTCATCTGAAATGGGCTCTGAAAGGAGACTCCATGGCACCCTGGCCTGCACTCTCACAAGCACCCCCAGCCCTGAGGATGCGCCTTCCTGTCCACCCAGACCTGTTCTCAGGACCTCCCCTTTCCTCCTGCCCGCAGCTAAAGTCTGCCCAGGGCAGCGCGCGCCTAGAAGGGCACCCGCCAGCCAGGGACCGGCCAAGTGTCGCCCGGGCTCAGGGCAGAATTGGGAGCGGCTTCGACGCCCTTGTGCCGCCCCACAGCGCCGATTCAGCACCGGGACGGCGGACAGCACCCGGGGGCACGGAGAAGGCGTGCAGGGAGCGCTGGGGAAGAGGGGGACAGACACCGGGAGGCGGGGTGGGGGCGGAAAACGGGGCGAACTCGAGGTGGGGAACAGACACGGGGGAAACCGGGGGTGGGGACAGACAAGGGAAAATGGGGGGGACAAACAGGGGGATTCGGGGAGGACATGGGGGCAGGTGCGGGGGCAACAGGGAGGGCAGACCACGGGGAAGGCCGGGGGTTCGCTCCCGGCTCCATCCCAGAAGCCCGGTCTCCGCTACGGCGCAGCGCGGATCCAGCGCTCGCTCACCTGGTGCCGCGGTGCTGCTGCGCGCAGAACAGGAGGAGCGGGGGCAGCAGCCAGGCCAGCGCGTCCATGGCCTCGGACCGCTCCGCGCTGGACGGGCGCGGCGCCGGGGTCCGGCGGGTCGCGGGCGCTCTCCAAGTTGCTTGCACGGCGGCCGCGGCAGCGGCACAGGCAGGCGGGAGCGGGAGGGCGCGCGGCGCGGGCGCGAGGGCGGAGGAGCGCAGAGCCGGGAGCCGCCCCGCCCCGAACCCGGCCACCGCCCCACCCGACGCCCCGCCCGCCCCACTCCGGAGCCCTCCGATTCCTCCCGCCCCCGATCCGCGAGCACCGCCCCCTCCGGCCCCAGACGACCCACCTAGCGGAGCCCTCTCCCCGGCACTGCCCGTCCCACCACTGCTGGTCTAGCTGGCCGCTAACGGGGTCCCTCCGCGCGCCTGCCCACGACCCGCGGGGACGCAGCTTCCCGCTGCCGGGTTGGGCGCCTTCGGACCGACGGGCGCGCAGACCTTGTCCCCGAGGCGGAGTTTGCCGGGCAGCTGTGTTGGGGGATCACGGGCCAGAGGAGATGGTCGGGCAGCGCACGGGGATTGGGGAGGGTGCCAGCGTTCCTGCAGCCTTCGCCTTCTCCTGGGAGAGACCCCACCAGCAGCTCCTTCCAGAGCTCTCCACAGAGCCGGAGCAATGGCCGCAGGAGCAGCTCTGCCCACCCTCAGCGGGTGGACGGCAAAAAGGGGGTGAGCGCTGTCGCTGCTCCACTGGCCACGGTTCCGCGGTCACAGCCCCGCTCTGGCAACGGCTTGGGGTGACTTCTTTGCCAGGTGGTCAGGCCCCATTACACTTGATCACAACCCATCCAAGGGCAACCAAAGCTGGGCTCCAGGCACAATGACATCCATCCTCCCCACCCCCCAAAATGCTGAGACAGTCCAGGCCTGGCACATTTTCTATTTTAGTTCTTTCGAACATAAAATTCTGCAGCAGTTTCCACCGCCCCCCCCAAAAAAAAAAACGATCACTAACTTTAGACATTTGTTCACTGCTGGACTCGATATCGGCAGTTAACAGAGAGAGAACTGCTCATAGGAACACTTGAAGGTGGGCAGACTCATCCCGGGGTGGGTTAGCCCTCCAGAGCAGGAGCAGGTGGAGGGAAGAGCAGATAGGCCTGTGCTGCAGGAAATTTGCACCCGAATCCTGAGTGCCAAGGAATGAAGGAAGGCTCGCCCCAGCTCTTTCTTAAAGCCAGGAATGGGCTCCAAGAATCAGCCAGGTCTCGGAGGAAATGCCTCCCTTGGAGCGTCCTCCCTGACCCCCGCTGAAGTGGGTCCTTTTGGATCTGAAGCACTGAGCTCAAGGTGACTGCAGGCTCCCATTTGTCCATCTCCGTGGGCTTGCTGGGAGAGTCAAGACAATGCCTGGCTCAGAGCAGGTGCTATGGGTGTCCATGAGGATTATTTCTATTAGCCCCACCCCCACCCCAGAACAGAGATCTTGTCTATTTCTTTATAGTGCCGCTCGTGTCTAAGCCTCTGACATATACGAGGTACTTAATAAACATAGGAAAACACGGGTTCAGAGTCTCCAAAGCCCACCAGCCGTGTGATCGGCAGCCCCTTGACCGCCCAGGAGAGTGATCCTTCTCCTGCCTTGCAGGGAGGTCAGGTCTCTGTGCTGGCCAAGGTGTCTGCTCAGAGGTTGTCAGCACTGGGACCTTATTGAAAGGAGTGTGACAGAGAACCCAGCCACGGTGCCAGGATGGACACCTGGCACCAAATCAACTCCTCTTCCTGGAGCCTTGGAGGCAAACACTCTTTAAAACCCAAGTAAAGCGAGAGGTAAAGAAACCACCTCAGACCACAGACTCGCTCAGCAGCCCCAACTCAGGAACACCAGGGATGTTCGTGAACCTTAAGTCAAAAGGCTCAATCTCGCCCGGCCAGTGTGGCTCAGTGGTTGAGCATCGATCCATGTACCAAGCAGTCGCTGGTTCGATTCCCAGTCAGGGCACATGCCCAGGTTGTGGGCCTGATCCCCAGTGGGAGGCATGCAGGAAGCGGCCAATCAATAGTCTCTCTCATCGATGTTTCTATCTCCTTCTCCCTTCCTCTCTCTAAAATCAATTTAAAAAAATTTTAAAGCTCAATCTCGCTCGGGCCAGTTTGGTTCAGTGGTTAGAGGGTCAGCCCTCGAACTAAAGAGTCAGGGGTTCGATTCTGGTCAAGGGCACGTACCTTGGTTTCGGTTCAGCTCCTGGCCCTGGTCATGGTTGTGTAGGAGGCAACCAATCGATGTGTCTTTCTCATATCAATGTTTCTCTCTCTCTCTCTTTCTCCCTCCCACTCTGTCTGAAGATAAATGGAAAAGATCCTCAGGTGGGGATTTAAAAAAATAAAATAAAAGGCTCAATTTCTTCCCCAAAATGGGCTCCTTTCATTCCAGTGTGAGACTGTCCCTAATTGGTTTCGGCTTGGATCATTACTCCTTCTTCAAGATTTTTTTTTGTTGTTGTTGTTGTTGTTTTATCCTCACCTGAGGACATTTTTCCATTTTTTGTTCAGATAGAGCGGGAGGGAGAGAGAGGGAGAGAGAGAGAGAGAAATATCGACGTGAAGGGACACATCGAGTGGCTGCCACCCGCACGACCAACCAGGGCCGGGGACAAACTGCAACCGAGGTACGTGCCCCCAGCGGGAACCGAACCCGGGTCTCTCTGTACCGCAGGCCGACGCTCCAACCGCTGAGCCGAACCGGCCAGGGCTTTCTTCAAGATTTTTGAGAATCAGTTTGTGCTTTTTCTGGACCTGTCTCATTCCACCGACATCAGCTCCACTGAGACTTGCTCTAGAACGAGGACGACCCATCGGGGCAGCCCCACTGCAGGCCAAGAAACCAGACCCAGGCCTGTGCTGGGCCCTGGTGGAGACAGCCCGCTCACCGGCCCACACCTGGGAAGGAAATGGCTCCCTTCACCGGGCAGCACGGGGTGCAGCCCAGCTCTGCTCCTGACTGGCTGCGTGGCCGCAGAAGTAGCTTTCCTGGCTTTGCTGATGCATTTGCAAAAGGAGTATGGGAAGGGAGTGTCTGGTTTCCGGGCATCACAAGTCCACGAGGCGACCGCTACTCCAAAGAATATGTTTCCTTATTATCATTTTTTTTTAATCCTCACTCAAGGACACTCTTTGCATTTATCTTCCGATAGAGCGGGAAGGAGAGAGGGAGGAAGAGAGAGAGAAACATCGATGGGAGAGAGACCCATTGAGTGGTTGCCACCCACACGACCCCAACTGGGGCCGGGGACAAACTGCAACCGAGGTACGTGCCCTTAGTGGGAACCAAACCTAGGACTCTCTGGTCCGCAGGCCGACGCTCTAAACATTGAGCAAAATGGCCAGGGTATTAAATTTTTTTTTTAATCCTCACCCAAGGATATTTTCCCATTAATTTTTAGAGAGTGGAAGGGAGGGAGTAAGAGAGAGAGCATCGATGGGAGAGAGACACATCAGGTGGTTGCCTCCCTAACAACCCTGATCAGGGCCGGGTATTGAACCTGCAACCTAGGTATGTGCCCTTGACTGGGAAGGGAATCAAACGGCAACCCTTCGGTCTGTGGGCTGTGCTCTCACTGCTGAGCCACACCGGTCAGGCCAAACAGGTTCCCTTCTCTGGAAGCTAGTGTAGGACATTCCCTATATTTATTTCACTCTTGTTATTTTGGCAGAGGGTAGAGCTTCACCCTCCAAGGGCAATTTTGGTGAAACTTTTGAAATCAGCCCTGGCCGGTTTGGCTCAGCAGTTGGAGCCTCGGCCCACGGACCAGAGAGACCGGGGTTCGGTTCCCCTTAAGGTCGGGTACCTCGGTTGCAGTTTGTCCCCGCCCCTGGTTGGGGTCGTGTGGGTGGCAACCAGTCAATGTGTCTCTCTCACATCGATGTTTCTCTCTCTCTCTTCCTCCCTCTCTCCTTCCCGCTCGATCTGAAGATAAATGCAAAAATGTCCTTGGGTAAGGATAAAAAAAAAAAATCAATAATACGCAGCTGCCCTCAGCAGAAGACTCCCTGTTCCAGAACAGGTCTGTACTTGTCACCAGACACCCAGACGGCCCCGCCCCTTGTCCTGGCACCCGGGACAGTCCAGGTTAGGGGGCCTGGTCTCCGAGTTCGGACTAGTGATGACAAAGAAGCTCTGGGGTCCTCGTGAGCATACTAGGTGCTCTAAGCCAACAACTCCCTCAGTGCAGTCTGGGGTTTCGGTCCCTTGGTCAGGTACCTACACCAACCGCCGCCAAAGCCAGTTCATGCCGCTAAAGCCCGCAGCTCCTTCAGCAGACAGGTGCTGTCTCCCTGATCAGACCCAGCGTGTATCTGACTAGGCGATGCTGTGACTTGTCCCGGATCACCAGCTGAAGCTGGCTTCTCCGCCAGGTAGGGGACACGCAGAGCCCTTGGTCACAACACAGCCACAGACAGCAATGCCCCAGGCCTCCTTGGTTCCTGAGACCATCACCCTGCAGCCTCTTCTGCATTATCTCTTTGGGTAAGCGCTTTGCCAGGTGCCCACAGCGCACAGGAAGGGATGGCACCACGTCCAGGGCTGGGCGGAGGGCTGGCCAGAGTCCATCCAGGCAGCAGGTGAGCCCCAGGCGGCAGGGGTGACTCACAGGGAAATGGGAGGGGAGATGGCACTAGCTAAATTTAAAATCCTGGCCTGCTGTGTTCTCGAGGTTGCTTTATTATTTTCCTGGGGAAATGCACCAAATAGAGAGGCTACGGCAGTGACACAGAAAAGAATTTTCTCGAGCTGAGGGTGTAATTATTCATCCTATGATTTTCAGATGGAATCCATTCATGGGAGAGGCAGAGGAAACTTGGCAGAAAGGATCAAGTACGAAATACTCTCAGCAGCCCGAGATCGCTGGCTACCTAAACAAAAGGAAGCAGTTCACCAGGAAACAGGCTTAGTGGTGTTGCTGTTTTTAGTAATCAACGCCCCCCTCCCCCCCAGAACCCATAAACTTGGCCACTTGGAGACATTTTTCTACATGAGTTAACTAGATGTCCAATACCACTGCTCACCGTTCATGTGAAGTCAGAATCCTATCCTCCTGTTTTATGTTTTTTCAAGTGGCAATTTGAATTCTTTCATGTGATGGAAACTGTTACACACAAAGTAACAATTCCTGATAAAAGGGCTGTCAATCAAGGGAGAAAAACATTTTCCTTGATGCGGAGGCTGAATGACAACCGCAAACTCCTACAGAAGGCCCGGGGTAGGAAGGGTTCTGCCGCTGCACCCAGGGGTCAGGCTGTCCCATGTTCAAAGGAGGATACCAGGGTCCCCTCAGACTCTCTCTGGACACTGATGCTGGGTGCAGGATGTTGGAAAGATAGAAGCAGAATTGCTGTCATCTTTTTATTTATTTTTTTCCCTTTATTGATTTTAGAGAGGAAAGGAGAGGGAGAGAGAGAGAGAAACATCGATGAGAGAGAATATCGACTGGCCACCTTCTGCATGCCCCCAACTGGGGATTTGGCCAACAACCTGGGCATGTGTCCTGACCAGGAATCGAACTGGTGACCTCTTGGTGCATGGGTCGACGCTCAACCACTGAGCCACACCAGCCAGGCAAATTGCTGTCACCTTTATATGCTCAATCTTTGAATACGTTCATTAAACTTCTTCAAGAAAGGCCCCTACACAGATCAATATTGACTTAACAAATATTTATGTAATTTATTCACCCTACTATGGGCCAAATATTGACCTAGATGTTGGGTGTGAATAAGCTATTAAAGGGCCCTGCCCGTCTCGGGCTCACTTTCTAGGAGAGAACAGGGGCAATAAGCCAGTAAACAAAGAAAACGCTGTGAGGGGGTTTAAGCAGGAGAAAACCAGTCACGCCCTTGTCCATTTGGCTCAGCAGTTAGAGTGCGGCCCTCGCACCAAAGGATCACGGGTTCGATTTCCGGTCCGGGTCGGGGCTGTGCATGAAGCAGCCAATCACATCGGTGTTTTTTTCTCCCTCCCTCCCTTCTACGCTACTAAAATATGTGTGTGTGTGTATATATATATATATCAACAGAAAAATATCCTTGGGTGAAGATTTTTTTAAAAAAAGACAGAAACAGTCGAGAGTAACTGTGGTGGTGGCCCTTAGACTGGGTGCCACGAAGACCTTTCTGTGGGGTGACCTGTGGGCTGACACCTGAATCATATCTACCCACTGTGGGGAAATGCCAGCCACGTTGAGCCAGGTGAGTGCCCAGCACATATACTAAAACTGGACGACACAGAGAAGATTAGCATGGCCCCTGTGCAAGGAGAACACACAAATTCATGAAGCAAAAGCCCGGCCGGTGTGGCTTAGTGGGCTAAGCATGGTCCCATGGACTGAGAGGACCCAGTTCGATTCCTGGTCAGGGCACATGCCCAGGTTGCAGGCTCGCTCCCCAGTGGAGGGGGTGTAGGAGGCAGCTAATTACTCTCTTATTAATGTTTCTATCTCTCTCTCCCTCCCCCTCTCTAAAAAAAACAATAAAAACAACAAAAAACAAAAAGAGAACCAGGTGAGTGTTCCAGGCACAGAAGGAAAGTGCAAAGGCCCAGGGGCAGGAACAAGCTGTTAAGTTCAAGCAGAATCATACGCTCTGGCCCCTGTGGGCTGTGTGGGAGGGAGGGCAGCAGAGGCAGCGGGCAGCGGCCAGCCAGGTCATGCACCCCCCGAGACACTGTGGCCCGAGTCTATGTTTCATTTTATTTTATTTTTAATTGGCTGTATTGAGTAATGACTTACACACAGCAATATTCACCATTGTGAGTACAAAGTTTGACGGGTCTTGGGCCGTGTGTAGGGCTGTAAAACCACCATCACAGTCATGGCGTCCCGCCTTTCCACCCCTTCCTGCCCCTTTGCCGCCAATCTGCTCCCCGGCCTCAGCCCGAGTAGCTGGCGTCTGCTCTTTGTCACTCCTGGTTTTTTTTCAGAAGTCTCATGTAAATGGAGTCACAGAGGATTAGGTTGGTGTAGACAACCTTCCAGAATGACATTGTGCCGCCCCTCTCCCGCCCTGGGGTCTGGACCCAGTGATTGGTTCCAATAAGACGCTGCAACTTGTCAGGAATTACTAGCCTGGCAGCCACGAGACGGGATGGGGCAGACCTGAAAGGGACTCTGTTGCTTTGGTGGGGGAGGGGGATCTCCACAGTGGCTTCCCAGATGAGGGAGCCCTAGTGTCTCCTGGAGAGGGGTGAGCCACCTTTGAGGCTCTGAAGCTTCAGGAGAGGGTGGGGAGCACAGACCTTCAGGGGCACCCACCCAGATCCAATGATCAGGATGGTTTCCCAACCAGGACCCTGACCTGGGCACAGAGCATCTACCTCCACTGAGATCCGGTCATCTCCAAAGCTCAGCATGTCCACCCGGTCACCTGATCTTGGTTCCAGCTTTTCCTTTCTCTCGCTGGAGGAGATAAGGGCCTCTTTCTAAACCATCAAGACGCCCTGGCCTTCACACGGACTTTCCGCTGTTTCCTGCCTCCAACTCCCCGTGATCCCTGTGCAGGGTGACAGCACCTCACGGTCAGGCCATCACACTGAGCTTGTCTGCATCTCCTCCGTCCTCCTTCCCCATCATTGCGCCAGCCACCGTTCTCCCAGCTTATTAGTGGTGAAGGTTTTACCAACGGGCGGCCACCTCGTTCCGGACACCCACACACAGCAGTCCCTCAGATAACGTCATTCCGTTCAGCGTCGTTTCGTTGTAACATTGATGAGATGTTTGAGGATCTTTATTCCTGTGTCTATCAATTAGCTGATGGCAAACCGGCTTTATTCCACGCAGTTTCACCTGGTTACGGAACCTATCGATGACGTGCAATGAGAGCTGACTGTACCTCCCAGGATGGGCTCCTCATCGCCAGTTACAGACCCCATCTTACCACCTGCTTCACCAGACCATTCCTGGGTTGTTTCCATTCTTGTGCTGCCCTTTGCTTCTTTAGCCGACAACGCATTAATCATCCCATGGAAAGGCCCAGGGAGGCAAAGCTGATAGGGAAAAAGCCACATAATTCAGGTGGGGAGGGGGAAGAAAATTTCTCTCTCGAAAACCACCGTGGGTTAATATGGTCACTCAGTTCTGTTCCTCAAGTCCAGAATTCTGAGCAGGGAAAAGACCTGGGCACCACTAGAGGGAGACCAGGAGAGACGCGGTGTGGCGTAACTGGCTAACATCCACAGTTCTCACAGGTGAGGTGCTTTTCGCCAGGCTTAATGGCTCTGAGGGTGACTATCCCAGGATAATGCTAAAAAACTTCCCAGGAGCCCTGGCCGGTTTGGCTCAGCGGTTAGAGTGTCGGCCTGCGGTCCAGAGAGACCCGGGTTCGGTTCCCGCTAAGGGCACGTACCTCGGTTGCAGTTTGTCCCCGGCCCTGGTCGGTCGTGCGGGTGGCAGCCACTCGATGTGTCCCTTTCACGTCGATGTTTCTCTCTGTCTCTCTGTTCCTCTCTCTCCCTCCCACTCTACCTGAATGAAAATGGAAAAATGTCCTTGGGTGAGGATAAAAAATAAATAAAAACTTCCCAGGAGCCCTGGCCAGTTTGGCTCAGCGGTAGAGCGTCGACCCGTGGACCAATGAGTTGCGGTTTTGATTCAAGCCAAGGGCACGTACCTTGGTTGCGGTTTGTCCCTGGCCCTGGTCGGTGTTGTGCAGGAGACAACCAGTCGATGTGTCCTTCTCACATCAATGTTTCTCTCTCTCTCTCCCTTCCACTCTATCTGAAGATAAATAGAAAAATATCCTCAGGTGAGGATTTAAAACAAAACCAAACTTCCCAGGATTCACTGTGGCACCAGGAGTCTCTGGTCAAAGGCAGTCGGTGGCCAGCAGGGCCTGCTGCCTTGCAAGTCACTTGCCAGAGGGTGCCGAGAGGCGCTGGGCTCTGCAAGGGCAAGGTATGCATCCAAATGACCTGTGTGCCGGGTCCCAGCACTGAATGGACAGGTGAGAGGGAGCTTACTTACCACCCCACATCTCCAACGCAAACCTCCTCCTCTCCCCCCACTTCCTGCCAAGGCCAGGCAGGACACATAATGACAGAGCAGAGTGGTGGGAACTGGAGAAGGCACAGGAGAAGCTCAGATCAGCTCCAGACCCTGAGAAAGAAGAAACCCACTAAGAAGGGCTGCTGGTAGCTAACTGGGCTCAATTTTTTTTTTTTTTTATCCTCACCCAAGGATATTTTTCCATTTTTTGTACAGATAGAGTGGGAGGGACAGAGAGGAAGGGAGAGAGAGAGAAACATCGACGTGAAGGGACACATCGAGTGGCTGCCACCCGCACGACCAACCAGGGCCGGGGACAAACTGCAACCGAAGTACGTGCCCTTAGCGGGAACCGAACCCGGGTCTCTCCGGACCGCAGGCCGACACTCTAACCACTGAGCCAAACTGGCCAGGGCTCAATTTTTTTTTTTAAAGCAGAGCCTAGCAGCCATTTCTGCATAGTGGCCCCTCACACAGAGGGCCCTTCAGGGAGAAGCCTGCCCTGACCTCCCTGCCTCTGCATTGTGTTCCTGGCCCCAGCCCAGCCCTTATAAAGGAATTCCCAGAATCCTATTTCAAGCAACAGGCTTTCCCCATCAGATCAGAGCTGGGCAGCCACCCATCAGCATCTTCCCTGACCAATCAGAGTAGTTCCATTCTGACCAATCAGGACAGTGCCTTTGAGACCAATCAAACTTTGAGGATTTGGAGTCCTTATTTGCATGGAGATGGACCAATCAGTGACCAGGTGGTGGAGACTTCTGTCTACATAAGTCAGCTCCCCTCTAACTCTAGGAATAGGAATACACTTTCCTCTCTCATTGAGAGTGTGTGCACGCCCCGCGCGCGCATATATGTGCTGCCTCCAGCTCCAGCTGTCCCGCGGTGGGGATCCAGCCAGCAACCCGGAAATCAGGAGGACGTCGCTCAATACACTGAGCCACACCAGGCTGAATTGAATTTTTTTGAAAGAAAAATTATTCTTCACCACCCACTGAACGGTGGTATAGGATACAATGACCACTAGTGCCTCCACTTTTTTCATGCTAAGGCAGTTGCAGTTTTACCCATCATGGTTTTCATACCATCAGTGCAAATTTCAACGAATGAAAAAGGCAAATAACAGTATTATTATAAAATATAATTTCGGCCCTGGCTGGTTTGGCTCAGCAGCATCGGCCTACGGACCAAAGAGTCTCGTGTTCAGTTCCCGTCAATTCTGGTCAAGGGCATGTACCTCAGTTGCAGTTGGGTCCCTGGCTGGGGTCGTGGGGGAGGCAGCCAGTCGACGTGTCTTTTTTAAAATTTACTTTAACTTATCTTTATTGTTGAATGTATTACAGATCCACCCACCCAACTCTGGAAAGATATCTTGTATGCTAGAGCTGAAACGCTGAAGATGTCTCTAGAGCAGAGAAGAGAAGCGCAGGGCAGACTGAGGTGCACCAAAGCTGGAGAGGGGCCTCACCTCACGACCATGCTGTTCCCAGCTGTGCTTAGAAAGTATACTACAATGGAGCTGTTTGCACTGAATAGTTTCCTTCACCACACTCCAAAGTTGGGGAATTTCTGCTAGCGCTGAACTGGCACCTTCAACCCTTGGTTGCTAGCCCAATCCCCCGCCTTAAAAAGAGAAGTGGGGCCCTGGCCAGGCCCAGTGGTTAAAGCACCTGCCATGCTCCGAATGGTCCCGGGTCCAATTCCCCATCAAGGGCATGTACCTGGGTTGCAGATTTGATCCCCAGTCCTGGTCAGGGCTCCTTCAGGAGGCAACCAATACATGTGTCTCTCTCACATCCATGTTTCCCTCTCCCCCCACCCCCTTCCCTTACACTCTAAAAAAAATCAATAGCCCTGGCTCAGCGGTTGGAGCGTGGGCCTGCAGTCCAGAGAGACCCGGGTTTGGTTCCGCTAAGGGCACATACCTTGTTGCACTTTGTCCCCGGCCCTGGTTGGGTCGTGCGGGAGGCAGCCACGTCGATGTTTCTCTCTCTCTCTCTCTCCCCCTCCCACTCTATCTGAACAAAAAATGGAAAAGTGTCCTCGGGTGAAGATAAAAAAAAAATAATAATAACAATAACAAAATAAAATCAATAGAAAAGAATATCCTCCAGTGAGGATTAATAAAGAGAGAGAGAGAAGTAGGGAGTCCTGATTTTATTTTTATTTATTTTTTTATCCTCACCCAAGGACATTTTTTCCATTTTTTGTTCAGATAGAGTGGGAGGAAGAGAGAGAGAGTGAGAGAGAGAGAAACATCGACGTGAAAGGGACACATCCAGTGGCTGCCACCCGCACAACCAACCAGGGCCGGGGACAAACTGCAACCGAGGTACATGCCCTTAGCGGGAACCGCACCCGGGTCTCTCTGGACCACAGACCGCTGCTCTAATCGCTAAGCCAAACCGGCCAGGGCGAGAGTCCTGATTTTAGGTGAATTCTCTAATTTCTTAAGTTGGCAACTAGTATGAACTTCAACCAGTTTGGGCCAAACCAGAGGGCGCTCTGGCACGGTGTTCAGGCCACTGAGCGGCACTGGGCTCCTCCGTGAAGGCTTGGTGACCTGGGCAACCCAGACCCTCCACCTCCTGGCCGTGGTCTCCACCCGGGCGCATGGGTGCACGGGTGCGGGGCTGCAGGGCTGCAGGGTGGCGACGCGCCCCAACCTTCGCACAGCGCCGCTGGGATCGTCGGCCCCGGGGCGCACGCGGGCCAGCTCCGCCACACTGCGCCTGTGCGCGCCCGTCCCCACCTACGCCGCGCTGGACCAAACCATCGGCGAGCGGGGGGGACGCCGCCGTTGGACCAGGCCAGGGCTTAGTTGGTCTCGAGCTCGCAGCGCGAGCGTCCCCCTCCCCCATGGAGCCGTCCGTTGCCATGGAGCGGCCGCTCCAAACGGCGCTGCCTGCCGCCCCGACAGCCCGTGCTGCCGCCGAGGAGCTGCTGTGAGGCGCCGCCGGCGGGGTTGCTCCGCTCAGAGCCCGCGCTGCCCGGACCCCCGGCCGGTCGGCGGAAGGTGGGTCCGTGAGCCCGGAGCCTGGGGCGGGCTCGGGGCTTCGGCCGCCCCCCGGCTCGGACCGACGCGCTGGCGGGCGGGTGCGCCGGCGGGACCCTGCGTCTGCGGGGCAGGGAAGGGCGCCGAAGCCACCCCGCGTGGGTCTCACGGCCCGGCCCGTTGGGGGGGTGGGTAGGCTTCCTCCCACTCGGGAGGGGTGTTTCCCCGAGCAGGAAGGCTCCTGTCCGCTCACAGTTACCCAGATGGCACCAGGCTGGACGTCCTGTTTTTTGTCCTTTTAACCCTCCCCCAAAGACATGTTTTTATTATTTTTAAAAAATAATAAATGTCTTTATTGATTGTCCAGAGAGAGGAAGGGAGAGGGGGAGAAGGCAGCATCCTGGAGAAACAGGCATCAGCCGCCTCCTGCACGCCCCCTACTGGGCATCGAACCTGCGCCCCGGACCGCCCCGGACCGCCCCGGACCGACCCGGACCGACCCGGACCGACCCGGGCTGACCCAGGCCTCTCCGTGGACCGGCTGACGCTCAAGCGGCTGAGGCCCACGGGCCAGGGCTGGACACTTTCTCTCTCTTTATTTTTTAATTCTTGAAACAATCCCTCAATTACATAACACTTGCAAGTTCAGCACCCCAAAAACATGTCTTTTCCGGAAGCACTTGAGAAATTGCCTGCCTGTCACTCTGTCACCCCCAGACGCTCGGAGAGACTGTTCCCTGCACCCAAAGATGTTCTCCAACATAACCACAGCCTGACTGTCCAGGGCAGGAGTGTTACACGGACATGTCCCTACATCTGCTCATCAGGCACGTTCTGCCCGCCGGTCCCGTAAAGTCAGGAAGGCCAGAGGGTCCAGCTGGGACCAGCACCGCACTGAGTGGGCCTCGCCTTGTCTTTGTCCCCTTCGGTCCAGAGCAGTCCTCAGCTGTTCCTTGACCTTGACGCCTTCGGAGGTTACAGGCCAGTGACTTGCTGGAAAGCCCCTCCCTGCACGTGGGTGTCTCTGATGCCCCCTCCTGATTGGATGCCCGTTATGCATCTTTGGCAGGAAAGTCACAGAAGCCATGCCACATGCCCACTTTCTGCTCATGTCCTCCCACCAGGTGGCTCACAGTGTCCGTTTGTCACGTTATCGACGACTTGGGCTTTAATCACTTGATTCAAGTGGTGTCTGCAGGTGTCTCCCTGGGGAAGTTACCTTTTTCCCTTTGTAATTAACACACATTCTGTTTGGAGATATTTTGTAACCGTCATCCCTCCCAGGCTTGGGCTGGGTGGCTCTCAGTGGGCACCCACCCCACCCTGCTTGGACGCCTTCCGTGGGGTGCCCTCCTCCCACTCAGGCTCCTACTAATGCCCCTTTGTGTGCATTTTCCCACATCTGCTCGATAATGTCTTTTACAGCTGCTTACGTGAATCTGGGTCCAAACCAGATCCCCACATGGCATGCGGTCAGCTTGTCTCCTACGGCCCTTTTGACTTAAAACAACCCCCTTACCTTCCCCCATCACATTCATTTGCTGAAGAAACTGGGTCATTTGTTCCGTTTGCTGTTATTTAGGTCTCCTTGGCGTCAGCCAGTGGGTTTCCTCATTTAACATCCCGCACAGCTTTTGCTCTGCGTGTCCCCAACCACTTCGTACTTACTGATGTCACTGGAAAGGGTGGCTTTTCCCAATCTTTTCTCAGTGTCTGTTCTGATAAATAGAAATATAATTGATTCTTATTATTGAATTTATATCCAGCAACGTTACTACATTGCCTCAGTAATTTGAATCAATCTGTACATTCCCATTTCTGCCTACACCGTCATGGTATCTGGGGGTAAGGACGGTTTTCCCCTGCACACCTTTCGCCTTTCATCTCTCTGGCTGGGAGACCTGGTGCCTCGTGAGCGGCTTTACCAACCCCCATCGTTTGTTCTCAGTCGCGACGGGAAAGATCTTGATGTGTGTGATTAGGTGTGATGTTGCCTGTGGATACAGCCTTTATCTCGTGAAAGGAGTCCACGACCACTGTGAGTTCCATGCGTCTTGTGAAAGGTGTAAGTGGGATTATCAACACTTTTCTACATTTGTCGAGTTGATCCTGTAACTCTCTTCCTTTGGTCTGTTAATGTGGTGAACAAAGTTGATTTCTTTTTTTTTTTTTATCCTCACCTGAGGACATTTTTCCGTTTTTTGTTCAGATAGAGTGGGAGGGAGGGAGGGAGAGAGAGAGAAACATCGACGTGAAAGAGACACATCGAGTGGCTGCCACCCACACGACCCAACCAGGACCGGGGACAAACTGCAACTGAGGTACATGCCCTTAGTGGGAACTGAACCCGGGTCTCTCTGGACCACAGGCCGACGCTCTAACCGCTGAGCCAAGCCAGCCAGGGCCAAAGTTGATTTCTAATGCTAAATAAACCCACCTTGGTCACGATTAATTGTCCTGTTTCTGTGTCGCCGGACTTGGGCTGGTCATTCCTCACATCGGATTTTTGTATCTGCTCGTGAGTGAGGCTGGGCTACAATTCCCTCTCTCTTTTCATTCTCGGGCTTTGGTAACCAAGTCATGTGAGCCCCGTGAAATAGCCTGGGACTGGCCCTTGTGATTCTTCCTGGAGCGTGTGTGTGAAATTAGACCGTTTGTACCTCGTGCGCTTCTTGGACCTTGATGGGGAAGCCCCTGAGCCTACAGTTCGCTCTGTGGGGGTGTGTTTGACGGTCGATGACATTTCTTTTATGCTTATGGGACTTTTCAAGTTTTCTACTTTTTTTCTTGAAACAACTGTGGCCAGTAATATTTTTCTAATAATTCGTATGCTGTCTAACTTTTCAAATGTATTGGCATAAAGTTGTTTGGGACATTTTTTTTTTAGGCCCCTTTGTTCTGCCATGGGGTCTTTTGTTCCTTCTCTTTTTAGTGATCGGTTTCTTTAAAGATTTGTCAATCTCATAAACCTTTTAAAAGCACACACTGTTGTCTTGGAGGACCCCTTCTGTCACGTGTTTGTTTTTGTTGCACTAATCTCCAATCTTTTTAGTTTTTCTTCCTTCTCTTTCTTTCAGTTTCCTTTGCAGTGTCTGTTAACTTGTTGCAGTGGATGTTCATCACGTCAGTTTTCAGCTGTCTTCTTTCCGAATGTATGCACTTAGGGTTACAGTTTGCCCGGTGCCCTTCAGCAGCGCTCAGCCTCAGATAGTGTTTCCTGTGTAGTTCAGTTCAGGCATTTTATGATTCCGTGTGATTTTTTAAAATCCTCACCCTATGACATGTTCTTATTGATTTTGAGAGAGAGGAAGGGAGAGAGAAAGAGAGGGAAACATCGACCGGTTGCCCCCTTCTCCCCACCACCGTAGGCACAGACTGGGAATTGAACCCACTACCTTTTGGTGCCCAGGACGACACACCAACCAATAGACCCACCCGGGCCAGGGCGCCATATGATCTTTTCTCCGACCTGCAGGTTATTCAGAAGTACGTGTCCTATTCTCCCCAAATCACGTGCATTGTAACCCTCTCTCTGTCATTGATTTGGGCTGACCACTTATGGTCAGAGAACCAGCTTGTGTCGTTTGGGCCCTCTGACCTTACGAGGCCTGCTTGGCGGGTGAAGAGTTTTGGGAAGTGTTGTCTGGGTGCCTTAAGGGAGCGCTCGGGAGTCTAGAGTGGTTGCTGTGTGTGCATCTGCAGGGTTCAGTTGTCCGTGACACTGTTTGAATGTATGTCATCGATGGCTCTTTCCTCTGAGAGAGGTGTGGTCAAGTTCTCTAGCTTTTCCTCCAACTTTGAAAAATTATGATGCACTTTCCTGTTCCGTCACCTTTGCCTTATTGCCTTGTGGCTGATACGGAACACACCTGGACTTGGAAGGGCTCTGTCTTCCTGGTGAACTGGGCGTCTGGCTGTGGAGGAACCCCCTTATGCTGGTGCTGCCTTTTGCCTGAAGCATTTGGTCTGTTTCCAGGTAACTCCCCCAGCTTCCTAATCAGTTTCTACACAGCACATCTCTTCCTGACCGAAAACGCAGTGCTTCCCCGGGCTTGTCTTAGATGTCTCTTTCGAAGTAGCAGAGTTAGATGTTTTGATGTTGGTTTTTTTAAAATCCAGTTTGGGAAGATGCTGTTTTTTTTAGCTTGGTCATTTAAAGAATGACCTTCACTTAGATTTTGACCTGATAATTTCTTATTTTCTTATTTTTTGTCTTTATCCTCACCCGATGGCATTTTTGCATTTATCTTTGTATAGAGCGGGAGGGAGAGAGGGAGGGAGAGAGAGAGAGGAACGTCAATGTCAGAGAGACACATCGACTGCTGCCACCCACACGGTCCCGTTGGGGCCAGGGACAAACCGCAACCAAGGTACGTGCCCTTAGCGGGAACCAAACCCAGGACTCTTCTGGTCCGCGGGCCGATGCTCAAACCATTGAGTTAAACTGGCCAGGGCAATTTTTTATTTTTCTGTCAATTCTTCAAGGTTTTTAAGATGATTCAATTACAGTTCTATCCTGCATTGGCCAGCGTGGCTCAGTTGGTTGAGCGTCGTCCTGTGCACCAAGAAGTTACCAGTTCCATTCCTGGTCAGGGCACATGCCCAGGTTGTGGGCTTGATACCCAGGAGGGGGCGTGCAGGAGGCAGCTGATGAATGTTTCTCTCTCCCTCTCCTTCCTCTCTCTTAAAAAAAAAAGTCAATAAAATTATATTTTTAAAAATTTCTCTCCAGCATTTTCAGTGTGGTGGTTGGCAGCTGGCCAGACACATCGCCAAAGTGGGAACTCCAGCTGCTTCTCCTGAGCACGTTCAGCAAATCTCTGTTTTCACCCCACTTCACCCCACTTTAGAGGCACCGTTCTTGAGGTGACACAGGGCGTGTGATGCATCAGGGTTCTGGGGCTCAGGTGGCACCCCCGGGTGGCAGCACCCTCTCGTCCTTCCTCCCAGCTGCTCTTCTGTGGAAACCGTTTCTCCTCCCACTTGCCTGCCTTCGTCTGGTCACATCTGGAAGTAACTGGTCCCTCCACTGCTGTTTAGTGAGGACGTAGAGGGTCAGAGGCCGCCGGCCCGGGACTGCCCTCTTAACCGGACGTTAAGAGTGTGTGCAGTTCAGCATCATCGGTGTAAATGGGACTGTGCATGTCAGGTTCCACCTCTGATCCGCTTGTCAGCCGCTGGGTGTCGACCAAACAAACTACTGACGAGACCTGGAGCTCCCCAGCACGGAGCGGAGCAGCGGCAGCCCCCCATAACCCTCCGTAAGCCCTGCCGCTCACGCCCTGCAGCCGCAGGCTCTTCACGGGGAAGGGACCCTGTTGGTGTTTTACAAGGTTCCTTCGAATCCTGCCTCTTGGGACTCGAACGCACATTTGTTTCTCTGTAGCATTTTTAAAAAATAATTACTGGCATCGATTTATTCATGGTTTATCTGGGAGACATTACTGGGCTTTGAAAATCTTTTTCAAAGATTTATCCTGAAGCGGTCGCTAAATCAAGCAATGAGAAACAAACTCGTCAGCAATTTTAGCATCTGGTACAAAACATCAACGTTTAATGTTAACATTCCCCACCAAGTTCTGCACAGGGTGGCTCCCAGCACCCCAGGGTGTAACCAGGTGTAAGGAATGTTCCGAGGCTCCGTAAGAACTGGTTCTGAACCGCGACTGTGCGTGTGTGTTCTGGAGATCGCACGCTGGAATGCGCCACCTCCGAAACGTTGTTTCGGATGAGTTTTGACAATTGCACGCACCTGTATAACCACCACCCCAAATGAGACAGGGTGCACTATCCCAGTTCCTGTCCCCGCCTCTGACCCAGAATCCCAGCCCGATTCCTGTCATCCCTGGCCCCTGCCTGAAGCTGGGTTCCTATGTACTTGTTTGGGCCTGACTTCCTTCATTAGCACATTTCTGAGGCCCGTGTGCAGCGTGCATCAGATCTCATTCTTCGTCAGTGAGCAGTCTCCACTGTAGGGAAGTTTGTTATTAGTAAGCTTCAGGGCTGTTACCAAGAAGGTTCTGTGGACACCCCTGCACCAGGCTTCTGTGAACCTCTGTAAGCGGGCATGGCCCCCCCGGGGGCTGCTGGGTGCATGGTTGGCATGTGTTGACCAGAGCCACCCAGGTGCCCCAAGTGCATCACACGCCTGCGGTCCCTCCGTGCCCTTGCCCACGGTTAGTATTATCCGGCATTTGTTGTTGCTGTTAATCCTCACCTGAGGCTATTTTTTCCATTGGCTTTTAGAGAAAGTGGGAGGGAGGGAGGGAGGGAGAGAGAAATATCAGTGTGAGAGAGACGCATGATTGTTTGCCTCCCACAGGCGCCCCAACTGGGCCGGGGATCGAACCTGCAACCCAGGTACATACCCATGACTGGGAATCGAACCCTCGACCCCTCGTATGCAGGCCGCCGCTCTAACCACACCAGCCAGGGCACGCTATCAATATTTTCATCTCTGGCGGTCTGATAAGCTTGTGCGCCATCCCCTGGGCATCCCCTGTGGCTTAACTTGCGTTTCCCTGACGGCTGCCAACAGTGCAGCATCACGGACCCTGGCCATCCGCAAGTCTTCCTCCAGTGTCTGCTCTAAATGGCTTGCCCCGCCCTGGCCGGTTTGGCTCAGCGGTTGGAGCGTCGGCCTGCGGTCCAGAGAGACCCGGGTTCGGTTCCCGCTAAGGGCATGTACCTCGGTTGCAGTTTGTCCCCGGCCCTGGTCGGTCGTGAGGGTGGCAGCCACTCGATGTGTCCCTTTCACGTCGATGTTTCCCTCTCTTCCACTCTCTTCCTCCCACTCTATCTGAACAAAAAATGGAAAAAATGTCCTCGGGTGAGGATTAAAAAAAATTTAGAAATTAAATAAATAAATAAATAGATAGATAAATAAATAAAAGGCTTGCCCCTGGTGGCGGGACTTGGGCCTGGCCGATGTTTAGGAACTCTCTCTCTCATCGGGATGCCAGCCCTGGCAGACACAGGCTGCAGATGTGCTTCCTCGTCCAGGGCTTGTCGGTTCCTTGTGTCAGGGCCCAGCGACCTCTTGGTGCATGGGTCGGCGCTCCACCACGGAGCCACACTGACCGGGCTCTGTTGTTATTTTTTTAATCTAAGATCTTGTTCATCTGTATTTCGTAACATTTCTTGCAGCTGCTCCTGCCTCTGAGATGGAAGCAAGTGCTAGTCCGTCCCCCGAGGTGGAGCATTTGGACAGCCCCCCGCACGAGGAGGATGGTGAGTGAGGTCCCGTCACAGCAGCCCGGTTACGGAGCCACACCGGCCGGGTAGGCCACAGATTTTTAAAAATTTCCAGCCTAGCCCTGGCCGGTTGGGCTCAGCGGTTAGAGCGTCGGCCTGCGGTCTGGAGAGACCCGGGTTCGGTTCCCGCTAAGGGCGCGTACCTCGGTGGCAGTTTGTCCCCGGTCCTGGTTGGGTCGTGTGGGTGGCGACCACTCGACGTGTCCCTTTCACGTCGATGTTTCTCTCTCTCTCTCTCCCTCCCACTCTATCTGAACAAAATATCGAAAAATGTCCTCGGGTGAGGATAAAAAATAAAAATAAATAAAAATTTCCAGCCTGTTTACTGAGAAATCAAATGCCATTTTCATCCCCGTTCTTTGAGTGCCACCTCATTTTCTGTGGGTTTTTTTTTTCTGGAGATTTTTAGATTTTTTTTTTCTGATGGTATGGAGTTTTTCTCAGCTGAGCCTCATTGGCACTACCACTGGCTGCGGGAAGAACATGGTTTCCTGGCCCACCTCCCGCGCCCAGCACTCAGCACTGTGCTGTGCTGATCCGTCCACTCGTCCTGCATTGACCACCTCGGAGAGCGGAGAGCGAGCTGCCCCCTCTCACCACTGCGTCTCTCTCCTGTTCTTTTGTTTGCTTGCTATTCCTCACCCGAGGATATTTTCCCCTTGATTTCAGACAGAGTTGAAGGGAGGGAGAGAGAGGGAGAGAAACATGGATTGGTTGCCTCCTGCACGACCTTGACAGGGGCCGGGGATCAAACCTGCAACCCAGGTCTGTGATCCTGACCGGAAATGAAGCCTCGGTCTGTGGGCCGACGCTCTAACCCTGGGGCCACACCGGCCAGGACCTCGCTCCCGTGCTGTGACCTTCACCGCTGCTTTTCAGCGTCCCTTCCACGGTCTCCTGGGAAGTTATGGAGGAGCGGAGGCCTCTCCACGCTTTCCGGCGTCTGTGGCTGTGCCCTCAGGGATTCTCAAACGGCTCTCATCAGAGAACCTTCTGTCTTAGTCACTGACGGCAGCCCGGAGAGCTCACGTTCACGTCGGCTAACTTCCGATATTTACGGGGTTAGAAACCCGCCCAGGCCGGTTGGGCTCAGCAGTTAGAGCATTGGCCTGCAGACCAGAGTCGCAGGTTCGACTCCGGTCAAGGGCTCGTGCCTCGGTTGGGGTTTGGTCCCTGGCCCTCGTCAGGGTTGTGCGAGATGCAACCAATTGATGTGTCTCTCTCACATCAATGTTTTTCTCTCTCCCTCCCTCCTTCCCACTCTATCTGAAGATAAATGGAAAAATATCCTCGAGTGAGGATTAAAAAAAAAAAAAAAGCTGAAAATATTATATTCACTTCTTCACTTAAAATAGCAATAATGGACCTGGAGCAGCAGAGTCTGGTTGAACAGACGGTGGCGGGGTGGCCTCGGGAACTCCGCTGTACACTCGTGAAACGAGAGTGGAAAAGACAAATAGCGTTTAGTGTCACTGTGAAAATGTCTGACTCTGCAGACCCTCTGTAAGAGTTTTAGGGAACCCCCAGGGTTCCTTGGACCATGCTTTGAGAACCCTTGCTCTGGGACACCATCACCACTTTTGTCCAAGTCTGCGCTTGTGACGAGTCGTCCTGGAGCTTCAGTCTCGAATGCCTAGATCTGCTTTTCTGTTGTCTGAACTCTCGCCCCATTTCCAGAACAAGATGAGCTGGAGGACCCAGAGTTCAACTTCGAGTCTCCTCCCCCCGAAGCTGAGAGCCAGGCGGCCTCGGGGGGCCGCAGGTAACTCGTGCGGGCAGCCGGCACAGGGGCCGGCACGGGGAGCAGCCAGGCGGGGCGTGCTGGCCGCACAGCGGCAGCTGGTGCCCTTTCTGCGTTCAGCCCAGAGAAACAGCCGAAGGCCGGTGCTGCCGTGCAGGACAGGACGCAGGCTTCCCGCCTGCGCCGGGAGCTGAGCCGCCTGGAGAAGCTGCACAAGGACAAAGATCTCTTCATTCAGAAAACCAGGTGCGCGGGGTCGGGGCGAGCGGCGGTCAGGCCAGGGACCGGCCTCCTCCGGCCTCCGGGCCGCGGTGCCCATGCCTGCCCTCGGGGGTCCTGCCGGGCTCAGCCGCCCTGCGGCCCGGCCACCATCCTGCCTGATCAGCAGTGACACCCACTGCGTGCTCCCCGAAAGTCTGTGAAGGAGCATCTCAGACACACAGAGAAGGTGGAAGCAGTCACACAGCCGTCACCCGAGTGCCACCAGGCCTCTGTCAGCCTGCGAGCCTTGGTCTCTGTGTGTCATGCCTACGATGTTTCTCACCGAGTTATCCGAAAGCAAACCGCAGGCATCACAGAACTCTCCTCCCGAGCCCTTCTCTGTCTCCTGAAGCACCAAGTTCCGCGTGGCCCCAGTACTCGCCCCCCTAAGCAAACCAGGGTCCCCCCCAGCCTCGTGCGGCAAGTCTCGTGGCCCCAGTACACGCTGCCCCTAAGCAAACCATGGTCCCCCCCAGCCTCGCGCGGCAAGTCTCGTGGCCCCAGTACTTGCCCCCCTAAGCAAACCAGGGTCCCCCCAGCCTCACACGGCAAGTCTCGTGGCCCCAGTACTCGCCCCCCTAAGCAAACCAGGGTACCCCCAGCCTCACAAGTCTCGTGGCCCCAGTACTTGCCGCCCCTAAGCAAACCAGGGTCCCCCTAGCCTCGCGCGGCAAGTCTCGTGGCCCCAGTACTCGCCGCCCCTAAGCAAACATGGTCCCCCCCAGCCTCATGCGGCAAGTCTCGTGGCCCCAGTACTCGCCCCCCTAAGCAAACCAGGGTCCCCCCCAGCCTCACGCGGCAAGTCTCGTGGCCCAGGCCTTCAGAGCTTTGCTCAAGTTTTCTGTTGTGTGTTTTTTTCTTTTTTAATTTTTTTTTTTTATTAATCTTCAGAGAGAGAGGAAGAGAGGGAAAGAGCGATAGAAACGTCGACGAGAGAGAACATTGACTGGCCGCCTCCAGCGTGCCCCCCACTGGGGATTTGGCCCTCAACTTGGGCATGTGCCCTGACCGGGAATCGAACCAGTGACCTCTTGGTGCAGGGTCGACCTCAGCCACGGAGCACAACATCCGGCCCTTTCTGTTGATTCAGTGGTGGCGCAGGCACACCCAGAGCAGCACTAGGAGCAGCGCTCCGCCCCATGGTCTCGCTGCCCTGAGGGTCTGTGGTCGAGGCGCCCATGAGTCAGGCCTGTGCCCTCTGTGACCCCAGGCCTCCCCAGGGGCCCTTTCCGCGTCTGAGCTCGTTGTTGTGCTTGTTCTCGGTCACCCCCATTGGCCGTAGGTCACACAGGTGGCCCCCGGGGAGAGTGTTCAGAGAGCAGAGGGACGAGCCCCTGCACAGTGCTGGCTGTCCGAGAAGCCCTGGGCAAGATGATGTGCCCACAGCCCCAGGGCTGGGCGCAGGCGGAGGTGCCCGGGGCGGGGGGCAGAGGGCTGGCTACATTTCAGACCCCGCATCCAGATTCTGGCTTCTGCTCTCAGAGGGGAGCTGCGCGCTTGCTGCCAGAGGATGGACCTCATCGTCAAGCAGCAGGAGAGCGTGGCGGCCGAGGTGGCTGCCGAGAGCGAGGCCCACCACACGTAGGTCCTGGGCTCTGGGCACACAGGCCTCCCGCTCGGTGTGGGAATGGACACAATCCAGAGTGGACCCCAAGCTTCAGGTGGTCCCAAGGACAAGAAGCTGGTGGCCAGGAGGCCGAGGGGTGGTCACTTTGGGCAGGTGGCCCGGGGAGGGCTCCCAAAGGCCGCTGCTGCGCAGGGACTGGAAAGAGCGTCCTGGGTGGTGAGAGTGTTGAGCCCCCAGGAGCCACCCAGGGTGAGGGGCTGGTGTCCTGGGTGGTGCAGGGAGGCGCCGGGGTCGACCCTCAGGACCGGCTTTGCCCAGGTGAGGAGATCACGATGAGGGTCTTGGGGGCCATGCCTCTCTCTGTGCTGCGCACCCCACCCCACCCCACCCCCGCCCTGCCCGGCCCCGCATCCCCACAGACGGTTCTGTCTGAGATCAGAGCGGGGTGCTGACAGGTGCGGTGCCCCAGGAGCTGCAGCTCCAGGAGGGAGGGGGTACACTGAGCTCACAGCCTACACAGGTCTCGGTGCCTTGTGACCCCTCAACCGCTTCTAGTCGATCCCTCTTGAGGGTGCTGGGTCCTCCGGGTCCCACACTGGGGGAGCTGCTGCTCATCCTGGAGAAGCATGGGAGGCCATGGGGTGCCTGGGGATTCTCCAGTGGAAATGACAGGCTAGGTAAAGGCACTGCTGAGCCTGAGTGGGGTCCTGGGGCGTGTGGCCTGGAGGCCAGCGGGGGCTGGCCCTGCTGACCCGGCTCTGACACACGTCTCTGCTGTCCTTTCCTGCTGTCGCTGCACGCTCAGGGCTGCTGTGGGCCGCCTCCGGGCCGCGGCCAGACACCTGTGCACCGAGCTGGAGAGCGAGAGGGAGCTGGAGGCAAGGCTCAGGGCCGAGCTGCGGGCCAACGAGTGAGTCCAGGCCACCCATTCACAGCCGCCCCTCCCCTGCTGCTGCTCACTTCCGGCAGCCGGGGGACCAGTGGGAGCGTGAGGGGGAGGCCTGGCGAGCAGGCCTCCTCCCGGAGCCTTTCCTCCCCTCGGTGTGTGTCCTAGGGACCCGGGCACCAGCTTCCGGTCCCTTCCCAGTTCCCGTCCCATGTCCACAGAACAGCCCCTGGGTTTTAAACTGGCTTTGAGACTTTTCTAATGGTCCCCCAGGAAAGAGGTGGCATTGTTCTAAATACTGTGCTGGTCAGGGCTTGAGTGTTCACACCAGAATTGCCTCCAGCTGGTTTAAGTGGAGAAGGGACTTAGTGAGGGGTGTGGACAGCTCGAGGAGCGACTGCGAAGCTAGAGAAACCCACTGGGCCCTGGCCGGTTTGGCTCAGCGGTTAGAGCATCAGCCTGTGGTCCAGAGAGACCCGGGTTCGGTTCCCGCTAAGGGCATGTACCTCGGTTGCAGTTTGTCCCTGGCCCTGGTTGGGTTGTGCGGGAGGCAGCCACTCGATGTGTCCCTTTCACGTCAATGTTTCTCTCTCTCTTCCTCTCTCTCCCTTACACTCTATCTGAACAAAAAATGGAAAAATGTCCTCGGGCGAGGATAAAAAAAAAAATTTCTTAAGAGAAACCCACTGGGCTGTGGGGGCCTGACGCCCTAAACGCAGGGGAGCTCGGGCACAGGCTCAGCCTCACAGGAAGGCACAGAGAGGGCGGGGTTGTCCCGTTCGTCCTTAGTCCTTAGTTGGGAAGGCCCCTCAGCCCTGGGGCGCTCCTGGCCTTGACATTTTTTTTATTCCTCACCTGAGGACATTTTTCCATTTATCATCAGATAGAGTGGGAGGGAGGGAGGGAGGGAGGGAGGGAGAGAGAGAAACATCATGTGATAGAGCCACGTCCACCGGCTGCCTCCCCCACGACCGGACCAGGGCTGGGGACAAACCGCAACTGAGGTACATGCCCTTGACCAGGATTGAACCTGTGACTCATTGGTCCACGGACCAACGCTCTAACCGCTGAGCCAAACTGACCAGGGCTGGCCTTGACATTTGTTAAGATTACGGGCCAGTGAAGGTCCCTGGAGCTGTCTCACGTGACGTGTCCTCGTGGCCACTGGCTAGTGTACCCCCAGTGCCCAGCTCTGCCCTGCCCTCCAGGGCATCCTCGCTGCCAGGTGCTTGGTGGCAACGGGTCTCCTCCCAGGGGGACCTTGTCCTGCCAGGCTTCACGCAGAGTATGCTTTTGCTTTGGAAACAGACATGCAGTTGTGGGGAGACACTGGGCTCTGGAACAACCCCCCCCCCCGCCCCCGCCGCCCTGGGTGCGCATCCTGCTGTGTCTCTCGCCTGAGTCCATTAAGCAGCAGCTGCAGCACCGCCTCCAGTCCCAGCGCCCTCTCCCTCTCCAGTGTAGGGGACGCGTCTCCTCTCCCCGTCAGCTCAGGGTGGGCACTTCAGCTCCTGTCCTTCAGGGCGCTGTGACCCGTCCCATTGTCCTTGACTGACGCTCCAGGTGGGGGCCATTCGCACCTGCTCCTGTGTCCCCACGTTGGCCTGTCTTTCTCTGAGCCCTTGTGGCACATGACACGTTCCAGACCGTGCCGTCCTGGAGCCTTGGTGTCTGACGGTGACGGGTGCAGTCCCTGCCGGGAGCTGGGTGCTGGCTGGGCCCGCGGGTGCGTGGCGTTGCCACTCTGGGGCCTCTCGGGAGACAGAGCAGCAGACACCTGCACGTCCCTCTGTCTGTGCTGAGACCATGCGTCACTCATCCACGCCTAGACTCCCTGACCTCTGCCCACGTGGTCCCTGCCCCCTCCCCTCACACCAAGAACCACTGCCGGCCTTTGTCCCCAGAACCCCACATCCCAGTGCAACAGGAGTCCTTTCAAAGGCAGCATCTCCCATCGGTGTCCCTGGTATATGTCAGAGTCCTCTGGCCAGGCGGGCAGGTGCAAGGGAGTGCCCCGGACACTCAGGAAGTGGGGGGCCCGGTTCCAGCTGGGTCGGACTTAGTGTGTGGGGGCACCGGCAGAGCTGGGAGCCTGGGTCCCTGGTGACTGCAGGCTCAGAGGAGGAGGTGACCCATCAGAGGGGTCCACTGTCCTCCTGGAGCTCGGTGTCTGGGCCCTCCCAGGTGCCTGGGGTGGACGCTGGGCCCCAGGCCACCAGCCTCTGTGCTGATGTAAACAAGTGTCCCTCCTCTGCAAGGGACGCCCTGAGGCACATCACCATCCAGGAGGGCCGGCTGGAGGGCCTGCAGAAGTCTGCCCTGAAGGAGCTGGAGGCCGCCGGGAGGTCTCTGCAGGTGCAGGCGGCCCGGCAGCTGCAGAAGGAGATGGAGGCCCGGAGGCAGATGGAGAAGAACCAGCTGCTGAGGGTCCGGTGGGTGGCCAGGGCCTGCGCTTCCTCACCCTGGGCCAGCGTGTCTGCTTCCACCTGCTGCAGCCCCGCTCTTCCCCAGGCTCCTGGCCAGTCCCTCTCCTGGTGACCTCCCGGTGCCACCTGGACACCCTTCCCACTGCCCAGTCTGGCTCCCGTCCACCTGAGCCTCAGTCCCTGCAGGTCCCCTCTCCCAGGCTCCTGGGCAGGGTGGGCGGCTCTAGGTGTGTCACAGGTCACGGGGCCCAGCACCCTGACCTGAAGAATATGCACTCTCCTCTGGCCCCCGCGTGTGCACGTGTGTGTGCACATGTGTGTGTGTGTTCCCTCTGCTCCCGACCCCCACCTCACCACTTTGTCCAGGGGCCTCCTGACTCCTCCCCTTCCCCAGCCTCATTCAACCCTGGGCCACACCTTTCTGCCATCTGTGTGGGATCTAAGTCCCCCAGGTCTTCACCCACTTGGTCCTGGGCCCTAGGCTCCCTCAACCTGGCCCAGCCTGCATCAGAACTCCCTCTGGGCCTCCCCAGACGTTCCCTGACCTGCTGCCCTTGCTGTCCGCTCGGCTGTGTCCACCTGCCTGGGTGTTTCTCTGGGCGGGGGCGGGGTGAGCTGGAGCCGGCGCTGTGTCCCGCAGGAAGTCCACACACCTCCAGAAGGAGCATGGGCTCCGGCACCAGAAGCTGGTGGAAGACGCCAGGAAGAACCACAGGATGGCGGTGAAGTTCCTGAAGGCCTCCCTGGGAAGGTAGCGCCTTCTCCCCAGGGGGACATCCACGCAGGGGCCACTTGCCTTGGGACGCAGTCCGCAGTGACCAGCAGAAAAGCGCACTTCAGTTTAGGTTGCTGCTGGGTGTCCAGAGCAGGAGCTAGGTGCCCAGGCCTCCCGTCCAGGACCGTGTTTCAGATGCGTTGCCTTGCCCTTCACTGTCCCTCACAACACTTGCCCTGGTGGGCATGACCCTCCCCAGGGTGCGGGAGCGGGAGCAGCAGGAGGAGTTGGAGACCCAGGAGCACCTGAGGAGACGCATGGACGCTGTGCTGGCCCTGAAAAGCAGCATCACCACCAACCGGGTAGGCGCCCAGCTGCCCACACTGCCCTCCCGGCCGGGGGCCTCACCCCCAAGGCCCCAGTGCGACCCCTCTGGGCAGGAGTTCCTCTGTCCAGGTAGCAGTGTGCACCCCTGCCCGCCCTCCTGACCCCTGCTCCGCGGGAAGTGCCTCCCCGTCCTCGCCTCGTGGCTCAGCCACTCCCTGGGACGCACCGCGCCAGGCCCAGGGCTGGGGCAGGCGGAAAGCAGCACGGCCCGTCCTCGTGGGCCTGTCCTCATGGGAAGAGCAGTGACAAGGTTCCAGAGTTGGGGCCTTCCTGGAGGCAGTGACGTGCCCCTGGGGCCTGAGTGTGTGCAGTTAGTCCAGGAAAGCAGACGGGATGGAGGGGAACAGCCTCTGTAAGAGCTCAGAGGCAAGAGAGCAGGTGGCCAGGAAAAGCAGGGGAGTGGAGGTGAGCAGGCCAGTCCCACGGAGCTGCGTGTCCCATGGAGCTGCAGGCAGGGGCTCAGCCACTCTGAGGACCCAGGGTGTGGGGGTGCAGCGGCAGGCGGGGGCTGGTGAGTGCTCTGGTGTGCACGTGTGTGCGTGTGTATGCGCATACGTGCCCATGCTGTAACCTTGGTGTTTTCTGTTCCCAAGGAAACGCTCCGGAAACTCCACGCATGGAGCCAGGCCAAGGCAGAGCTGGCTGAGCAGAAGTCCCAGGCTGAGAAGCAGGCGATTCTGGCCCAAGGTGGGGACGCTTTCAAGCACCTTTTCCATCAGCGCCGGTGCCAGGAGCTGGAAGCCCAGAAACGGTGAGCCCCCACCCCGGCCAGGTGCCTGCCTAGTGTGGGAGGTGCATCCATCAGTTGTCTCTCCAGGCACCCACCCGACAGGCCTGTAGGATGCAGCCAGTGGGGTTCCAGCCCTCCCTCATTCCTGCCAAGCCCCTCCCTCCATACACCCCTGTCCAGACTCCAGCAGGTGGGGCCTGTCCTTCAGCCCCCACTGTCCCCGGGGTTCCTGGCCTGTTTCTCAGGAGCTGCTCCAGGGCACCCCCCTGCTCACGCCCCCCGCCCCTGGGCTCTCCTTTCCCCTCCTGGGGGCTGCAGCTGCCTGGGCTCATCTCTCGTGCTCAACCTTCCTGGGCGTCATTTTCTGGTCCCCCCAAACCAGAGCTCAGTGCTGCCTTCTCAGCACAACCCGCACCCGTCATTCACCCTGCAGGGTCCCAGCACACAGCTCCCCAGGCTGCACCCTGCCCTGCGACATGGATGCCTGCAGGCGTCCTGCCCCAGGGTGTCCCCACACCAAGCCTGGGCTTCTGCCCCGCCCCCAGCCTCATGGTGGGAGTGCTGTTCTCCCACCCCCAGCTCCCACCCCCGCTCCCACCCCCGCTCCCACCCCCGCTCCCCCAACGCGCTTGCTGTTAGGATCTGCCCAGGTGTGGCCTCCTGGTCCTCTCACAGGGACAGCATTTCTTGTCCAGGAGTTGGGTGCCTAAGTATCACCTCCAGAATTTTGCTATAACCCCACCCTGGTGGGGGCTCCTAGGACAGCTCTGCCCACTCCCGAGTCCCTTAGTCTGGGGCAGGCCTGGCACTTAGGAGGGGCTGGAAGAGCAGCTGGAGAGAGGGGTGGGGGGGAGAGGGGAGGGGGAGGGGCCTGATGCTGCCTCCTGTGTGCTTCATTGGGGGCCCAGCCCTCAGCCTGGAACCGGGAGCAGGGGCAGCCAGAGGGGTCAAGGTTTCTTGCGGGCACGTGCCAGGGGGCCGGGCTGGGCCCCAGGAGTGGGTGGGGGCGGGCATGTGCCAGGGGGCCGGGCTGGGCCCAGGAGTGCGTGGGGGCGGGCACATGTGGGGGGGGGGGCTGGGCTGGGCCTGTGCTCAGGGAAGGCGGCTGCCCCGCTCTCAGCTCGCTCTCCCCCCCAGTGCCTTTGAGGAAGAGCAGAAGCTCAGGAAGCTGGAGATTGTGAGTCGCATTTTGAAGGAGGAGACTGAGGAGAGCAGGCGGCGGAGGCTGCCTTCTCCAGCCAAAGCCCTGGCCAGGCCAACCCTGAGGGACAAGACCTGGGGCTACCTGAGTCATCTGGCCACCCTCAGCGAAGGGAAGACCCCTGCAGCTCCCTTCTGCCCTGTGGTGAGCAGGCAGGGCCTCGCCCTGCTCAAGGAGCAGAGGGACTAGCGGGCATAGGGGTCGTGGGCACCCTGGGGACATTTCATAAACCTTCTCGACTTGAATCCAGACAACAGAACTACCTGGCTCTCTGCTCTCACTGTTCTTTGCCATGGCAGTCAGCATAGGGCAGTTGGCATGTGCAGAGTGGGCATGGTGCATAGTTGGCACGGTGCACAGTGGGCACGGTACACAGTTGGCATGGTGCACACTTGGCATGTGCACAGTCGGCATGGTGCACAGTCAGAACAGTGCACAGTCGGCACGGTGCACAGTGGGCATGGTGCACAATTGGCATGGCGCAATCAGCATGTGCACAGTCAGCATGTGCAGAGTGGGCACGGTGCACAGTCGGCACGGTGCACAGTCGGCACGGTGCACACTCGGCATGTGCACAGTCGGCACAGTGCACAGTCAGAACAGTGCACAGTAGGCACGGTGCACAGTGGGCACGGTGCACAATTGGCATAGCGCAATCAGCATGTGCACAGTCAGCATGTGCAGAGTGGGCACGGTGCACAGTCGGCATGTGCACAGTCGGCATGTGCACAGTCAGAACAGTGCACAGTCGGCACGGTGCACAGTGGGCACGGTGCACAATTGGCATAGCGCAATCAGCATGTGCACAGTCAGCATGTGCAGAGTGGGCACGGTGCACAGTCGGCACAGTGCACAGTCGGCACGGTGCACAGTCCACATGGTGCAGTCGGCATGTGCGCAGCACGCAGCAGTTATGGTGCAGTCGGCACGGTGCACAGCGGGCACGGTGTACAGTCCGCACAGGGCACAGTCTGCTTGGGGCACAGCTGGCACAGTGTACATCCGGCATGGTGCATAGAGGGCACGGTGCACAGAGGACACGGTGCACAGAGGACTCGGTGCACAGCCCGCACGGTACACAGTCGGCATGGTGCAGTTTCCTGGCTGGCACAGCCTCGTGTCCCCAGCAGGCAACCCAGCGGTAGGGGTGTGTGTGTGTTCTAATCCCCCCATGGTTCCTTTTGAGGGACTCTGGGTAGTGGCTGGGCTCATCTTTACAGCAGGCACGTGGCAGACCACAGGGTGCCACCTGGGAACTGGCCTGCCCTGGCTGATGGCTCAGGTACAGGGGATGAGACCCTGGTCACCATGCCTCCTCAACCACAGGACCCATGGGCTTGGGTCACCTTACCTGTTCCCAGGTAACAGGCTAAGGCTGAAGGTCAGTCCTGGGCCAGGGGCAGATTTGTGTCCCATTACCCCCATCTGCAGGTTATCACCAGGGGCCAAAGACTGAACGGTCCCGGAGATGGGCACCTCTCCTCTCGGTCTTCCGTTCACTCGCTCACTTATTCACTCTCACTCACTCACACTGAGGCTGCCCTGCACCAGCCCAGGTGGGGCCTGTGTCCCTGTCCCTGAGGACGTGGAGCAGGGATGGCAGGATCCCCCCCTGAGCCCAGCTTGGCATTTCTGATTCTGCATTGACAGCTGCGACCCCAGCACCTGAAGGTCAAGGTTTGGCTTCGACAAACACCTGCCAGGCTTCTTCGCCTTTGGAGGCTTTGCTCTGCACATGCGTTTTCGGTCTTTTCCTGTTTCCCAGGCCTTGGACTCAGCTTGCACACACTGTCCCCTCCTGCTCCTCTGGCCAGCTGCCCCCAGGAGCCACCCCGGCCATTTCCCGGAGCCCGCTCCCCGGGGAGCCCTTCCATCTGACCTGTTCTGACCTCCCACTGGGCAGGAGCCGAGCTCTGTCCTGGCAGCCCCGAGGGTGGCTCTGGGTGCAGTGTGTTCAGGAAACGTCAGAGACGCTGAGCGGTGAAGCGCTGGGGAGGGTCAGGGCACAGCCATCGCTGAGAGGGTTCCTTCACGGGCGTTGGAGAGAAGCATGCCCTGATGTGCAGATACTGACATTGTATTTTAAATGGAAAAACTGCCTGGCCAGTGTGGCTCAGCGGTTGAGCGTTGACCCATGCACCAAGAGGTCCCCAGTTTGGTTCCCGGTCAGGACACGTGCCCAGGTTATGGGCCAAATCCCCAGTGGGGGGTGTGCAGGAGGCGGCCAATAGATGTTCTCTCTCATCGATGTTTCTAGCTCTCTCTTCTTCTCCCTTCCTCTCACTCTAAAAATCAATAAAGGAAAAAACATTTTTATAATAAATAAAATAAATGGAAAAACTTACTAAACGGTGTGCTCTGGTCTGCAGGAAAGTGAAAGACCTGGGGTTCCCACGACTTCATTTCTTTGTTGTGATGCACACGGCCCTGTGTTCTGAGCTAGCGCTGTCCTCTCCCTGACCAGGAGATCGACAGCTTCTCCCACCCCGAGCTCCCTGGGCTGATGAAAGCCGTCTCCAGCGATTCCGTCCACGGGAGCCCTGACAGTGTCAGCTGGGAAGACGAGACACTGGCCGAGCCAGAAATCTCCGGGCTCTGGACCGAGGCCTACAAGTCGCACCAGGTACCTGCCTCCTGCTTTCATGTCGCCGCAGGTGGGTGACAGGCCGTCTCCATTTCCCGGGTGTCCTCCCCGCCTGGCAACCAGGCCGGGCCCAAAGCTGCTGCTCTGAGGGTTCTCCCCACTGCCCGGCCGCCTCCCTCCCATCCCAGAGCCTCCAGGGCAACTGTGGGCACGCCACGGCCAGACTCCCCTGGCCTCAGTAGCTGGCCACACAGGGGACGCAGCCGGGCTCGAGTGTCGGGACGATGCCTGACTCTGTTCTGCGTCGTCTTCGGGAAACATTTCCCGGGAATGGCAGGGGCTCCGTACTTCCTTCTCCGCCCAGAGCACTGGTCCTGGTTCTGAAGGAGCAGACGCAGCCCCGTGAGCCAGGAAGTTGGCCAGTGCTCAGGGCACCTGAAGGGCCACCGCCGCTGCTGTGACACTGTCCCTGCGCCAGCCGGCCAGGCCACGCCCTGGGTGGGCGTCGGATTGGTTCCCATGGCAGTGAGGGCAAGTCCACATTGGTCCCGCTGGTTCTGGGGAAACCTGGCCGACCAGGCCACCCGGGACAGCGAGGGCAGCAGGACACCCAGCTCCCTGGCCGGCGCAGAAATCCGCTGGGATCCTGCTGTTTCTGTGTTTCTCTCCTTCTGAAGTGAGACCGCTCACCTTGCCCAGGGCAGGGCTCTCCTGACCCTCTGCCCTGGCCGCCCTGGGCCTGGCGGCAGGGTTAGCCCGTCTCCCAGCGCCCTGGGGACTGAGCCCTGCGCACGCGGGTCCGTGCTCTCCTGATGCATCCCCAGGTGCCCAGGGAGGGTGTGGACCGGAAGCCTGAGAAGCGGACGAAGATGGACGAGTACATCCTGGCCCGCACCATGCAGCGGCTGCGCAGCGGGGCGCCTCCCAGGCAGGTGGTGTCCCGGCGCGAGTTCAAAGGCTGCCCCTTCAACAGCAAGCCCAAGGTCATCCACTTCAAGGTGAGCCCCGGTCCTGGGTCCTGGAGTGGGGGACACAGCAACACTGTCCTTACCTGCTGCCGAGGGGGCCGGGCCCCTCTCCTTGGAGGGTCAGACACCAGCCCAGGAGGCCTCAGGCACCCTTCAAAGGGGATGTGGCTTCTGGGTGTCGTGTGCAGCGAGGAGAGGGAAGACGTGGGTGGGTGTGCGTGGGTCTCTCCAGGGGGGGCGCTGTGGGCTCCAGGACGTCACCCCAGCCCTGGACCCCTCCCTGCTCCCACCTCCGGTCCCCAGGAACCTGCTTCCTGCCCCTGACTCTACCCTCACCCTGCTCCGAGGGGCCACCACGGGGAGTGCCGTGTCAGGACGCTGACCACACTTGTGAGGTGCAGTCCCCCAGGTGGCTCAGGCGCCCCTGACATGCGCTGACGCCCCTCAGGAAGCTTTGAGTGATACTTGCTGGTTTCCCCAGGACTTCGACATTGGCAAAGTGTACAAGAAGAAGATGACGTTGATAAATGCCACCTACACAATCAACTACTGCAAGCTGGAGGGTGTGGACGAGCACCTCAAAGACTTCGTCCACATTGAGTAAGGGCGTCAGGTGGGCCGTGGGGCCGCCAGTGCTGCCTGCTCGGAGCTGCACCCACAATTACTGTCCCCCTCTGCGGCTGCGGCTCCGCTGTCTCGGGGTCTCTGTGGTGGCCGGGAAGTGGCTCCTGGTGCTGGGGCCGCTGGGGCCCCTTGGCTCGGGCTTGCTGCCGGTTCCCTGGGCTCCAGATCTCTGCCCAGCCCGGAACTTTGTTCCTGCAGATACTGCCCCCCACACCTCACCCCCCACCCCCGCGTCGTCCGCACTGCCCGGTGCCCCTCCCCGTGTCCTTGCCTCTGAGCCGCCCCCTCGGACTGTCACTCACTCACTCACCTGGGGCTGCATCCAGTCGGCTCCAGACCGCTCACTCAGCCTCTTACTTCCGCTGCCATGTCTCTCATTTCCACGAGTTCTAAGTTGTTCTTCACACGAGCAGGTGCTTCTGACAGCGTCCCCCACCCCCACCCGTGTCCTCAGAGCTTCCGTTCAGTGGCTTTGCCTCCTGAAGTCCGGGGTCTGGCCCAGCCCTGCTGCCTGGCTTCTGCTCACACGCCCACCACTGGGCGCCCTCCCGCAGGACCCCACCCCCAGGGTTCTTCCCTCCCTCAGGGTCGGGGACACGACCAGCCGGGGACACGTCCCTGTATCAAGGGCTGACCTGGTTTCTCAGCCCAGCGCGCCAGGCCTGGCCGCAGACGTCCCCGGGGGTCTGTCCCACCCAGCCCGACCCGGCTCCGACGCGTCCAAGCCGTCCAAGCCGTCCAAGCCCGCTGTGCCTGCAGCCCTCTGGGCCTCTGCCTGCATGGGGCTCCCCTCCCTGCCCCCCCCCTGCTGCTAACAGCCTAGAGCCTCAGGCCAGGCCTGGCCTGTCCCAGAGCAGCTGACCACTGCCCCCACCAGCATCGGTCTCTGGAGCTGACTGCTCATTGGTCCTTCCCTCCTCCACCCTCCATTGGCTCACTCAGCAGACATTCAGATGTCCCCGGAGCGCCCCCTGTGGCCCAGCAATGGAGGTGATGGGGGGGCAGCTGCAGGCAGGGGCCGCTCCGCAGTGCCCGTAGGCAGGCGCCGTCTGTCTGTCCGTCCGTGGGGATCTGACAACAGACTGTGCCCACAGCTTCGACCCCCCTGGCTCCATGTCAGCCGGTATGTCCTGCGAAGTGCTGGTCACCTTCAAGCCCCTGGTGAGTCTCGGCCCAAAACCAGAGGAGTGAAGGGGCTTCTCTCCACTCGCCACGGAGGGGGGGGGCCTTGCGTCCCTGCTGCTTCTCGGCTCCGTGGACCGACAGCCGATGGCGGGCTATGACGGCCTGTCGGGGGCTCACGCGGGCCCCTCTGTCACCTCTAGGGCGCCCGCACACGCTGCGTGCTGGACAGAGCCGCAGGCGCTGTCGGGCTCACTGGCGGCAGGTGTGGGGTCTGTGCTGGGGTGTCCCGCAGCCCTGGCAGTGTGCCCACCTCCGGGGCAGGCGGGCCGGCCCAGGCTGCGCTTGTCAGACGTCACACTTGCCACCAGGAAAGTTACACGCGTTCGTGCCGGTCGGGTTGTATCTTCCAGATCAATAAAGACCTGGAAGGCAAGGTCTCGTTTCTGGCTCAGACCGGCAGGTTCTCGGTCCCGCTGAAGTGCTCCACAAAGCAGTGCTCCGTGAGTCCCAGGCGCCTGAGCCGTGCTTTCGGGGTGTCCTGGTGGGAACCGGTGTGGGGAGTGAGGTGGGCCACGTCTCCACCGCAGCCACCAGGGCCTGGCAGCTCAGGGAGGCTCCCACACTGTCAGCAGGTAGAGGCCTCGGGGCCTCTGAGACCACACTCACCTCCACCTGGAGCAGCCCTGTGCGGGCAGAGCCCAGCCCGTGGGACCTGAGGGTCATCGCCGGGGAGTCTGGGCCTCTCTGCAGCTCTGGGGTGTCCCCGTTAATTCTCACCAGAGGACTTTTGTTGTTGTTAATCCTCACCCAAGGATGTTTTTTCCATTGCTTTTTAGAGAGAGTGGGAGGGAGGGAGAGAAAGAGAGAGAGAAACATTGATTGCCTCCCATGTGAGCCCCAACCAGGGCCAGGGATTGAACCTGCAACCCAGTTACACGCCCTGGACTGGGAATAGAACCTGCGACCCTTCGGGGTACAGCCGACGCTCCCACCACTGAGCCACACCGGCCTGGGGGCGTCTTCTTTACTCGTTTGTCTGCCCGTGGACAGGTTGCTTCCATGTCCTCTGCTGTGGACAGCGCTGCAGCGAACCCCTCAGTCCCTGGTCTCACTCCCCGTGCACAGAGCCCGGAGTGGGGTCACTGGCTCGGGCGGCAGCTCCGCTTTTGATTTTTTGAGGAAACACCATAGTGTTTTCCACAGTGGCTGCACCAGTCTGCATTCCCACCAGCAGTGTATGAGAGTCCCCTTTTCTCCACACCCTCGCCAGCTCTTGTTGTTTGATGATTTGTTGATGGCGGCCATTCTGACAGGTGTGAGGTGATACCTCAGTGCTTTTAATTTGCATTTATTTCTCTGATGATTAGGGATGTTGAGCATCTTTCCATATGTCTGTCTGCCACCTGTATGTCCTCTTTGGAGAGGTGTCTCTTCAGATCCTCTGCCCACTTTTTAATTGGGTTGCGGGGTGTTGCTGTTCCGCTGTGTGAGTTCTTCATGTCCTGGATGGTGCCCCCTCATCAGGTGCCCGGTTTGTGAATTTCTCCTTCTGTGGGGCCTTTCGCTGTGTGGAGTTTCCTTTGCTGTAGACAATCGACTCCTTGCTCCGTGAGACGTGCTTCAGGCACAGCGAGGAGCAGGGAGCCAGCTGCCGGGGACATCCATCTGGGCGCCCGGACCCGCCGTCAGCATTTGCTCCGTCTGCTGTTGACCCCTCAGTGCAGCAGCTGCTCCAGGGCGCTCACCCCACAGCCCTGGAGCACTCGGGCCGACGGCCACGCCGTCCCAGAGCCCGTCCCTGCCCTCACTGGACTGGTCAGCTCCAGCCCAGGCGCTGCGTGACGGCGACTCCTTTGTTCACGGCTGCAGCAGCGAGGAACTCGGTCTCCAGGCTGCAGGTGGGCAGGGCCCCCGCCGTGGGGACAGCAGCTTCCCCAGCCGACCACACGAGCACATTTCAGGCCTCCCTCGGGTCACCTCCCAACTGCGTGGCCAACGGGGGTCCCGTAGCAACACACAGCGCAGAGAGGTGCCCCAGGCCGAAGGGATGGAGAAGTGAGAACGGGGCCCGATGGTCTATGCTAAGACTGACGGCATCTCTAATTGTCACTCGGATGTGCGGTCGTCCCCAAACCCAAGCCCTTTGTTCCTGTGACTCGGCTAGGGTCACTCAAGGTCACACACTGTGTGTGGAAACGCTCTGGGCCCCCTTCCTTTCCTCAGCCCCACCCCCTCCGAATGGAAACTGCCCCGCAGACACTCACTCCCCGCCCCTCCCGCTGCCTTCGGCCCGGGGCACCGGCCTCCTCTGAGTGCCTTACATAAGCGGCATCAGCCGTGTCCGCCCTCCATGACTGGCCACTTCACTCAGCAGCGTGTCCTCGAGGTGTGTCGCATGGAGGACAAGGCCGGCGGTGAGGGGCCTCGCGTCCTGAGCCCGCCCTCCGCCTCCTCCCCTGGTCGCTGTCTTCCTGATTCTTGTAGTGAAAGGTTCAGACCCTTTCTCCTGCCCTCAGGTGCCCTCTCCCTGTGGCCACCACGGGGTTGCTTCGACCTGAAGCCTGAACCCCGGTCTGTACAGCCTCACTCACCCCTTCAGGGTCGAGGTCACCAGTCCACCTCTGTCACGGGGGCGTCCAGTGACCAACCAGCTCTGCAGCGGGCAGACTGGGAACAGCTGTTGCCATGGTGACCTTGGCACTGAGCGTGGCCTCGTCGCTCCCTGACGGCCTCACCTCCTGCGTCCTGCCCCCCGAGTGTGTCTCGCAGGGACATCCAGAGGCCACGGACTCCTCCACTTTCGTATCTATGGGAATGTCTTCATTTCTTCCTCATTTTTGAAGACTGGGAAGTCATCTCTCCAGGGGGTGTTGTGTCCAGCTGAATCTCGGGGGCTCTGTCAAGACAAGGAAGAAGGGAGCATGGCTGGAGGGGTGCCCCGTGGGCCCTGCAGCCATCCAGACGTGTGCATGCACCCTTCTGCCCTTCCCCCTCACGGAGCACATCAGCCCCTTCCCAGGGCGGCCGCCAGGGCCACTGGGCATGGCCTGCGCCCAGCATTGCTGTCTCCGTGTGGTGCCCACCCACCCCGTGCACGGGCATTCACGCCCACACAGTACTGCTCTCACACGGCGCCAGGACAGCCAGGCAGGTGGCCACTGAGGACCGGGCATGTGCACCACACACACCACGGGCAGGCACACGCCTGAGCCCCTCTCCTCCCCCCAGGTCTGGGGGGTGCTCTGCTTCCTCGGGGTTTGGTCCTGTAGGCTTCGTGCCTCTAGGGGTCTGTCCTCTCATCCAGGCCGTGCAGACTGCCGGCCTGTGAACAACTGTCCCCAGTTCTCGCTCATGACCGCGGGGCTGCTGTGGGGTCAGCAGCGATGCCCACCTCCGCGTCTGAGCTTGGTGATTCGAGTCTTTCTTAGTCCATCTGGCTACAGGTTTGCATCCTGTCGGTCTTGTTGTTGTTTCCTCTGTTGTTTTTCCTTCTCCGTGTCGTTCTCTCCGCTCTGATCTGCGCCACGTCCTTCCTCCGGGAGCTCTGGGCTCTGTCCGCCGCCCCGGCCGGCTCCTCACGCCGTGGTTGGTGCTGACCTCGGCCTGTCCTGTCCCCTGTCAGTGCCTCAGCGACCGAGCACCCTCTCCGCACCCGCTGAGCTCTGGGCGTCGTGGCTTGTTTCCTTCTGTCTCTCAGGATTTTCTGATTCCTCTTGGATTCTCGTCTGGTCCAGTGGTCGTTCGAGAACCTGTCGTTTATTTTCCACGGCTTTGTGAGTGTTGCGGTTTTCCTCCTGCTGCTGATTTCTGACTCCACCTGCTGCGGCTGGAGACGGCACTTGGTGTGAGACCACGTTTCCGTCTGAGACTCAGTCGGTGCCTCACGTGTGTCCTGGAGAACCGGCCACGCGAGCGGGACCCGTACTGCTGCTGGAGGCAGGCGCTGTCTGTCTGCCAGGCCTCACCGTCCGTCCTTTGTCCGGGTCCTCCGACCCGTCTCCTCAGCGTCACCTGCCCGGCTGTCCTGGCGCCGTGTGAGAGGAGTGTTGTAGAACCGCTTCTCCCTTCACTTCTGTTGACTTTTGCTTTGTGCACGTGTTTTGAGGGCCTCACAGGGTGTAAGTGTCCACAGCTGCTACGTGTCCTTGCTGTGCTGAGCGTCTATTAACATGTGACCACTCATCTTTCTGTCATTGCCATAGTTTTGCCTTTCCCAGAAAGTCACAGCGTTGGACTCGTCCGGGGCGGGCCTTTCCAGACGCTGTTCCCGACAGCAGACCCTCGGGCCCCGCATCCGCTCGCAGCTCGATAGCTCGTTCCTTTCGGCCGGCTTGGCTTTTTACTTATTTATTTATTTTTATCCTCACCCGAGGACTTTTTTCCATTTTTTGCTCAGATAGAGTGGGAGGGAGAAAGAGAAACATCGACATGAAAGGGACACATCGAGTGGCTGCCACCCACACGACCAACCAGGGCTGGGGACAAACTGCAACCGAAGTACATGCCCTTAGCGGGAACCGAACCTTGGTCTCTCTGGACCGCAGGCCGACGCTCTAACCACTGAGCAACACCGGCCAGGGCTGGCTTGAGCTTTTTAAAAATTGAACTCAGGTGCTCTCAGAGGTCGTGATCATTCCACAACCTGTAGTTTCAAGGAGGGGGACCCTCTCCCTGGGTGCGCAGCCCCTGCCTGTCCTCCTGGAGCCAGAGGCGGCTCACCCAGCAGGAGGCGGGGCAGGGCTCCCTGGGCCTCGGGCTGTGACGGGTGGGCCTGCTGCCGCCTGCGCACTCACCTCGCTCGCCCTGTGAGCAGCTGTCCCTGGACAAGGATCTCATCGACTTCGGCAGCTACGTGGTGGGTGAGACCGCGTCCCGGGTCATCACGCTGACCAACACGGGGGGCCTGGGCACCGAGTTCACGTTTCTCCCCGAGTCTGAGGGCCACGAGACGGACTTCTCCACGTCGGTCATGAGAGTGGTGAGTGCCGCGGGGCCGCTCAGCGAAGCCCCGGTGAGATGGAAGAGGGTGCAGAGGGACCTGTGCACATGGGGCTGGGGGGCCCGGTCAGTGTGAGTGGGAGACACCGGCTCCAGGAGGAGGACAGAGTGGTGGCCAGCAGCCCCAGGACCCCACCTCTCCACGTGCGCCTCTGAAGTCCAGGCGGGGGCAGGCGGCAGAGGGGCCTCTCCTCCCCAGAGGCTGTGCCGATGTGCTGCCAAGTGGTCACCACAGATGATGCCAGGCACACCCTGGGCACCTGAGGGCACAGTCGGGGGGATGATGGGTGAGAGAGGCTTTGCGTTTTTATTTTTATTTTTTTCTTTATAGATTTTTAGAGAGAGAGGAAGGGAGAAGGGAGAGAGGTAGAAACATCCATGAGAGGGAACATCGACTGGCCGCCTCCTGCACGCCCCCCACTGGGGATCGGGCCCACAACCTGGGCATGTGCCCTGACCCGGAATCGAACTGGCGACCTCTTGGTGCAGGGTCAACGCTCAACCACTGAGCCACACCGGCTGGGCAAAACTTTGCCTTTTTATTTTATTTTTTAAACTTTGCCTTTTTATTTTTATTTTATTTTTTTTTCCTCACCCGAGGACATTTTTCCATTTTTTGTACAGACAGAGTGGGAGGGAGAGAGAGGAAGAGAGAGAGAGAAACATCCACGTGAAAGGGACACATCGAGTGGCTGCCTCCCTCACGACCAACCAGGGCCGGGGACAAACTGCAACCAAGGTACATGCCCTTAGCGGGAACCGAACCCGGGTCTCTCCGGACCGCAGGCCGACACTCTAACCGCTGAGCCAAACCGGCCAGGGCTAAACTTTGCCTTTTTATTTATTTTTATTTTTTATCCTCACCCGAGGATATTTTTCCATTTTTTGTACAGATAGAGTGGGAGGGAGAGAGAGAGAGAAACATCGACGTGAAGGGACACATCGAGTGGCTGCCACCCGCACAACCAATCAGGGCCGGGGACAGACTGCAACCGAAGTACGTGCCCTTAGCGGGAACCGAACCCGGGTCCCTCCGGACCGCAGGCCGACGCTCTAACCGCTGAGCCAAACTGGCCAGGGCAAACTTTGCCCTTTTAAAACACTCATCCAGTCCTGGCTGGTTTGGCCCAGCAGTTGGAGCATCGGCCCTTGGACCAAAAAGTCCCAGGTTCAGTTCTGGTCAGGGGCATGTACCTTGGTTGCAGTTCAGTCCCCGGCCCTGGTTGGGGTCGCGTGGGAGGCAGCCACTCGATGTGTCTCTCTCATGTCAGTGTTCCTTTCTCTCTCTCCTCTCCCTGAAGATAAATGGGAAAATATCCTCAGGTGAGGATTTGAAAATAGATAGATAGATAAAACACCCACCCAGATTGGCTCCACTTCCCATGAGAAGCAGTGAGCTCCTGCTGTCAGCTCTGTCCCCGGTGAGGGTCTTCAGAGGCCTGGACGGGCCCCGGGTGGGGTCTCCAGGCAGCGAGGTGCACCGGCTGCTGTGGCAGAGGTGGGAGGGGCCGGGTGTGACCGGAGCAGGGCCCGGGATGGTGGGTGATGAGGGGCACAGGGTGGGGACGAGTGCCCGGGCCCCTCAGCGTGCTCCTCGGGCACCGCCCTGTTCTCTGGTGGGCATCTGTCTACCTGGACAGCGGCTCCACCCAAGCCCTGCCCTGTCTGACCCCCCCCCCCCAAGTCACATGTGGCGGGTGTTGTCACTGTTGTCAGCACGGCGGAGGGGTGGGGTGCTGTGACCTCTGGGACAGAAGCAGGGGTGGGGCCGGGGCAGCCCTGGCCTGCAGCCGGGCTGGAGCCAGGAGAGCGTGGGGCTGGCGGCGGGAGAAAAGCCTCTGGCCCTGAGCCCAGAGGGAGGAGCAGCACCGGGAGGAGCCCCTGGGCCAGCTTGCTGTGGGCTGCAGGCTGCAATGGGCCGAGCCGGGCTGGCAGAGACAGACCTGCAGGAGCCGCAGCCTGCAGCCCAGCCAGGGCCGTCCTGGGGCCTGGGTCCGGGCATGGAGTGAGGAGGGCAGGTGGGAGCGCCACCAGGGGTCGCGCTGTCTTTCCAGAGCAGCGTCTTCACGTCGGAAGACAAAGGCATTTACGATAAAGGCCTCCCCAGCATCTCCGAGCAGCAGCTGGAAGGCATCGAGTCCTCCCAGGCGGACCTGCACAGCCAGAAGGAGCAGGAGGAGCACACGGGGGGTGAGGAGCCCCCCATCCTGCCTATGCGCCTGGAGGTGCTGCTGGGCTGCAGGGCCAGGGGCCAGGCTTAGATTCCGAGGGATCGCCCACGAGAACGTAGCCATATATGCAAATAAGTGGTGGTTGTGGCGCGGATCGGGATTCGAATTCACGTTTCAGCAGACGGAAGACCTAGAGGAAATCCCCAGCTTTCAATTTGGCCACAGGGACTTTGTCCTCCTCACCACCCTTGAGGGTCCTTAATGGGACATCCGAGGAGCCCTGCGTCCTGGGTGCAGCAGCCTGGGATGGGGGAATGGGGAGGAGGGCTGTTGGGGGGCGGAGGCTCCCCTGGTGGTGTCACTGGAGGCACAGCTGCCTGGGCCCTGGACTCTGGGGGAGCCTGTAGCACATGGCTGTAGAGTGGGCGCCTCACCGCCTTGCCTCCCCCTGGTGTCCATGTGCTCGGGTCCCCAAAAGGCCGGTTCTGCTCCGGCCTCCGAGGGACAAAGTGCAGGGAGCAGTCCTCCCGTGGGCTCTGTGCTCAGCTGAGCTAGCCATGCGTCCACGCTGAGGCACGTGCTTCCTGCTCCCGCCCCTCGCGTCCGTTCACACACACCCACCGCAGGGCCACGTCTGTGTCCGCTTGTGTGGGCTGCACCAGGGCCGGCGCTGCCTCGTCTCCCCACATGCTGAGTCCACTCTGCCGGCAGGGCTCAGGCGGGGCACCAGCACAGCCACCGGCCACAGCTGCCGCGCACGCCTCCCTGTGCGCTGGGGCAGGGGCTCCTCTCCCACAGGCCTGCTGGCTGTCCGCGTGCTGCTGCGCGGTCCCTGGTCCCCCACACGACGCGCTGTGGCAGGAGGAGAGGCTGCCGCTGTCGCCTCCCAGGCTTTTCACTGCACGATGGTCTCTTCTCAAACCAGCGTTCGTTTTTGCTCTTCAGTTTATTTTTTATTGTTGACAGTGTTAAAGATGCCCCTGTTTTCCCCACACTTCGCTCTCCACCCGGCCCCGCCACATCCCAGGCCCTCCTCATGCTGTTGTGTCTCTTTGGTCTCTGCGTCTGTGCACATGTGCTTTGGTTCATCTTTTCCTGCCCCTCCCTCCTCCCTTCCCCCGAGAGCTGTCACTGTTCCCTACTTCCGTGTCTCTGGATCTGGTTTTTTTTCCTTCATTGATTTTTAGAGAGAGAGGAAGGGAGAGGGACAAATAGAAACATTGATGAGAGAACATCGACTGGCCGCCTCCACCATGCCCCCCACTGGGGATTTGGCCCACAACCCGGGCATGTGCCCTGACTGGGAATCGAACTGAGACCTCTCAGTCCATGGCCGATGCTCAGTCCACTGGGCAACACCAGCCGGGCTCCAGATCTATTTTGTTCAGTTTATTTTGTTCATTAGATTCCACATATAGGTGAGCTCACATGGTACTTGTCTTTCTCTGACTGGCTTGTCTCACTCAGCATAATACTCTCTGGGTCCGTTTGTGTTGTCTCACAGGCTGAGATCTTTCTGCATTGAGTATGATGTTGGCTGTAGGTTTGTCATTTATGGCCTTTATTATGGTGAGGTATGATCTCTCTATTCCCACTTTACTGAGAGTTTTTATCAAAAATGGGTGCTGGGCCCGGCCGCTGTGGCTCAGTGGTTGAGCGTCGACCCACGCACCAAGAAGTTGCCAGTTCGATTCCCAATCAGGACACATGTCCAGGTTGTGGGTCCAGTACTGTGGGGGGCGGGGGGGTACAGGAGGCGGCCAGTCAGTGTTCTCTCTCATAGATGTTTCTATTTGTCCCTCTCCCTTCCTCTTTCTATAAAAATCAATAAAGAAAAAAATTTTTTTTAATGGGTGCTTGATTCAGCCAGTGTGGCTCACTGGTTGAGTGTCAAACCCTGCACCAGGAGATTGCTGGTTCAATTCCCAGTCAGGGCACATGCCTGGGTTGCAGGCTCGGTCCCCAGTAGGGGACATGCAGGAGGCAGCCGATCGATGTTTCTCTCTCACATTGATGTTTCTATCTCTCTCTCCTTTCCTCTCTCTCTAAAAAGTCAATTAAAATGTATTTTTAAAAAGAAACCCCAGTCAGTGGGTTAAACTGTAGATTAGACTTTGCTGAAGAGAGAATTAGTGAACTGAAAGACAGACCCAGAGGAAATCTCTAAATGCAGACAGAGGGACAGATGGAGACATGAAGGAAACGGCACGATCCCCGGAGGACAGTGTGAGCTCAGATGTGTCTGCTGGAGTCAGGAGAAGGCAGCATTTGAAGAGGTGTTTGTTGAGAACTTCCTGAAATGTCAAAACCCAGCTGGCTCACGTTCAGGAAGTGAGTGAATAGCACCCAGTGAGTGACAACGGGACAGACGCCAGGGGCCGGTACACTGGACTCGTGGTAAAGGGACCTTCCAGACCATGCTTGGGCCTGGCTCCAGAACTGATGGAGCTCGTGTCCCCAGCAAATGGGTCACCACGGCTCCAGCTGCGACACCAAGAGACCCCCATCGCCAGCCACGCAGAACGAAGCAGCCGACCTCATACTCAGGCCTGTGCTGCCACAGTGGTCACTCCTGCAGCACCCAAGGACTCGCCCCTCCTCCCCTGCCCAGGAGACAGCTGTGGCCTCTGGGAGGGGGACAATTCCACCAAGTTTCAGGAGCCCGGAACTGGGGGCCTGCGGCCTTCACCACCTCAGCCCGATGCGGTGCACAGCCCTGCAAGCAACAGCTCCGCCCACCTGGGGCCATGGCGCAGAGCCTGGAGCCGTCCTTGGGCGGCTGGGCAGCTGGGCAGAGGATGGCGTGGAGAGCAGCCGCACCCCTCAGGCCTTGACTGTCCGCACAGTCAGCGGAAAGGCCACATGAGAGGACACGGCGTCTGCTCTCAGGAGCCTTCCTGATAAATGGGCTGCTTTCTGGAGGTGCCCTCTGAGCCCCAAGGGGCAGGTCAGAGTCCACTGCCCACGTGTGGGGGAGAGGTGATTGGAACAGGTCAGCAGCGGCACACAGACAAAACTAAGTACCTCTGAAAAGTTAGGCTATCAGCTTGGCTTATGAAAGTCTAGAAAGATGATATTATTTAAAATGTTTCCCCTGGCCGGTTTGGCTCAGCGGTTAGAGCGTCGGCCTGCGGTCCAGAGAGACCTGGGTTCGGTTCCCGCTAAGGGCACGTACTTCGGTTGCAGTTTGTCCCCGGCCCTGGTTGGGTCGTGTAGTGGCAGCCACTCGATGTGTCCCTTTCACATCGATGTTTCTCTCTCTCTATCTCTTCCTCTCTCTCCCTCCCTCCCACTCTATCTGTACAAAAAATGGAAAAATGTCCTCGGGTGAGGATAAAAAAAAAAAAAATGTTTCAGGACCACCCTGGCTGGTTTGGCTCAGCCGTAGAGCATTGGCCCACAGACCAGTGAGTCGAGGGTTCGATTCCAGCCAAGGGCACGTACCTTGGTTGTGGTTTGTCCCTGTCCTGGTTGGGGTCGTGCGGGAGGCAACCAGTCAGTGTTTCTCTCCCTCCCTCCCACTCTAGCTGAAGAGAAATAGAAAAATATCCTCGGGTGAGGATTAAAAACAATTTTTTTTTAAATAAAATGTTTCAGGACTCCCCAGGTGGTGGGGAGCCGCTGCCCCCGGGCCACACTCCTGCAGCCTGCCCCCCCCTTCCCGCACCAGCCGTCCCTCTCCCTGCCCCGCCAGTCCTCACGTCTGAAGCTCCTTCTTTTCCAGAATCAGAGGGAGTCACCACCATCCTGGCCACATTCCCCAGTGAGGAGCTATCGGAGTTCTCGCTGGGAGAGGTCAGTGAGGCCCGCCTTCCTCCAGCTCCACCCTCCCGATCTGCTGACCCTGACCCAGGGTGGCCCTGCCATTGGGCCAGAGCCAGACTCGACTTATCTGCCCACTGGACTTGAAGCCTCTGGGCAGCCGGTTTGCCTGAGCCCACATTCAGCCACCGGCCACCCTAGTCCCAAGCTGAGACCTGGCAGGACCAGAGCAGCAGCGGCTGACATCTGGGTGCCCTTTGCAGGGCAGAGCCACACTTGGGACCAGTGTCCTCGTGGCCAAGACACCCCAGGCACACTCACCCCACAGTGACATGGCCCGTGGTGAGGGCAGCGGGAGGCGCCTTTGTGGAACCTGAGGCCTGACGCCCTGTGGCATCTGTCTTCTGTGCAGATAAGAGAGGGTGAGATTGGCCCCTTCAGCTCCATCAAAGTGCCCATCATCTTCTCCCCAGTCACCCCGGGAGCCGTCCAGACCAGGTTCAAGGTCACATTCAGGAATCCACAGTGCCCAACAGTGAGTGTCCTGCATCAGTTTCTGCACACGCCGCACAGGACGGCCCTTCCCTGGGTGCGGGTCCCTGACCACATGACCACGGGAGGCGGCTGCCCATGCCACTCACATGTGGATGCCTGGGTGGTGGCACAGACCCGTACCTGTTGGTGCCCATACCCAGAAATGATACACATCCATGCGCGCGCGCGCACACACGTCCACGTACACATGTGCATCTTCATATGAACGTGTCCACACACGTGCCCATGTGTGCACACGTCCATGCACACACCTTATACACATGCCCATGTACACACATCCATGCCCATGCACATATATACACGTGTGTGCACACTTGTAAACATGTTTGTGCGCCCGTGCCCCCACACACCTGTGCATGCACACCTGTGCATGTGTCTGCGTGCATATTCATGTCTGTGTCTGCACATGCATGCCCATGCACACATGGGCATGTGTCAGCACACACATGTCCAATCGTGTACATGTTTATGCACACACATCCATGCATACGCATACAGTCTTTGCTCTAAATCACTAGAAATGTCTTTCTTAATTTCTAAGTAGTTAAATTCTTTATTCATTACTTTTTATTGTTTATTTTTTATAAGTCGGTGAAATTATGCTCAGATAATATGATCTGCAAACTCTGTTTCAATGTGTTAAACTTCTCTTTGTGACCAAAGGCGAGGTCCATATGTGCCTGTGAAGATGCTATACTAGCCTAAGGGCCGCGAACAGACCTGTCAGCCAGGTCACTCCCATCAGCCGTGCCCCCACCCTTTCCACGTCAGCCTCCATAACGGCTGCGTGTGTGCCGAGTCCGCCCTACGTTTCCACAGGCGGCTTTTCACGCTGCTTTCTGTTCAGTGCGCGGGTCCCTGCTGAGTCTTCCCGGGAGCTGTGCCCTTCTCCACAGCCCCTTCCCTCGCCTGCTGCTCATGCGCCTGACATGCCAGCCCCCGAGGGTGGTGCCCAGGCCCTGCTCGCTGTCCTCCGTTGGCCTTTCCTCGCGTTCTCTCTGTGCCCCAGCACAGTCTTCCTGTTCTGTATCGCTTCGCATCTTTTAGGGGCCAGATCTGTGCACCGACCCCGAAGGACGTTCACTGGGTCTTGCTGCTTCTGTCCAACTCAGGTTTGCTGAGTGTACGACGTGCCTTCCTCTGTCACTTCCTCGTTTTCACTGGTTGATCACATTGCTCTTTATTGCATTTTATCCCATTAGATGGAAATGTTATTATTCCATGCACAGCCCTTCCCTGTCCTGCCTGGCCCGCAAGTTTCACATGACTTTCTGTTTCATATGTGGAAGGAAGAAACCCCCCCAGATGGGCTGTGTCCCCAGCAGGGCTCCCCCAGAACTTGTTAGGACCAAAGTAAAATGCAACTGGGGATCCCTTTTATTTTTTTTATTCCTCACCATAAGTAGATAAGTTTTCTACTTATCATCAGACAGAGTGAGAGAGAGGGAGAGAAACATTGATGTGATAGAGTCACATCGACTGGCTGCCTCCTGCACAACCCGACCAGGGCCAGGGACAAACCGCAACCAAGGCACGTGCCCTTGACCAGAATCAAACCTGCAACTCATTGGTCCCTGGGCCGATGCTCTAACTGCTGAGCAACACTGGCCAGGGTGGGGATCCCTTTTATTAACCCCCTTTCTTGGCCCTCAGTGTCTGGGTTTCACGCAACTATCATTAGAGTTGCTAGACCCTCCTCCAACTATGCCCCCCGCCCCCCCGCACCTCAGCAGTTCCTACCTGACAGCCACGGACCCAGGCAGGTGCCGTCTCCACCCAGGTGTGACCTCATCGTGTGTCTGTGTCTCCTCCTCTCCTCTCCCCTCTTCGCCCGTCGGGCCCCTGCTCTGGCGTGTGCCTCGCACACGGGTGGTGCAGTGACCTGTGACCCGTGCTCACACTGCTCCACCTGTCAGCATGCAGGCGGGCAGCCTCCCGGGTGACGGGTCTGGGTGCCGAGTCCCGCCCGCCTGTCCTCTGGAGCAGGGCCCCTGGTGGCACCTGCACACCCTCCCCTCCAGAGTCAGGGCACGGCTCAGTCTTCTGGCAGGAGCAGCCAGAGCAGGCTGACCTGTCCCCTCGTGCCACCAGGCTACGCCCAGATCCGCCACCTCCTCTGTCCAGGCTCTTGTTTAGTGGGCTCCCGCGGCTGACGCCTACACGCCGCCCTGAGTCCCGGCACCTCCGGGCACGTGTCCTGATTGCTCTGACCAGTCTGTCTCTGGCCCCAGAAGTGGGCAACCCTGGGACCTAGATCTGGTAGCTGCATGTTCCAAGTGTCACGAGTCCTGCAGGACGTGAGGAGCAGTCCCCCTTCCGTGCCCCCGACCAGTCCTGTGGGTGGTATCTGGGAGGGGTGGTCACCCACCCAGCCTCAAGGGCTGCTGTGCACAGGGCCTGCCCACTGGAGACCCGTGAACCCAGACCCCTGAGACCCAGGACTCTGGCCAGAGAGGCGATGCCAGGTCCACGGGGAGAGAGACCTGCGCCCCTCCCTTCCCGAGCCCCCTCCAACAGCGAACACGCTGTTCATTACGAAGCTGCATGACGGCCGCGACTGTCACACCCTCCGCTCTCTCTGTTTCGTAAGGCCGCCGCTGATTTCTCAAAATTCTTACGATAAAAAAGACTTTCTGCCCTGGCTGGTTTGGCTCAGCGGTTAGTGTGTCGGCCTGCGGTCCGGAGAGGCCCGGGTTCGGTTGCCGCTAAGGGCATGTACCTCGGTTGCAGTTTGTCCCCGGCCCTGGTTGAGTCGTGCGGGTGGCAGCCACTCGATGTGTCCCTTTCATGTCGATGTTTCTCTCTCTCTCTTCCTCTCTCTCCCTCCTGCTCTATCTGAACAAAAAATGGAAAAATGTCCTCAGGTGAGGATAAAAAAAATTTTTTTAAAGACTTTCTTTCTTTTGCACTGACAAGTGCCAGAACATGGCTGGTTTAACCGCCGCCCGCCGGAGAGCTGTCCTGCGGCTCCGCGCGCTGCGCGGGTGGAGCCCGGTGCTGAATCCACACGTCCGGATCCAGTTACATTTCAGAGTCATGGGCGTTGCCGTGGACGTGCCGGTCTGGCTGCCGAGGCCCAGCGTGGACCTGAAGATATGCATGTACGACCGGCTGTACCAGGACTCCATCCTCGTCCACACGCGGTGCGTGCCCGCCGTGTCCACTCCCTCCTCCCCGAACCTCTGCAGACTCGGGCGTGTCCGGGCCAGGCGAGAGGGTCCAGGGAGGCTGCGGAAGGCTCGGTCCGAGCCCACGGTCCCGGGCAGCCCAGGAGCAGCTCCTCCTCCGCCTGGGCAGCCGCGCCTTCTCCCTGCACTTAGAGATCACTCCGCCTGTGGGGCGGCCCGGCCCGCCGGGCGGTGTGACCAGGGGCTCCAGCAGCGCCGGGGGTGCAGCACGGCGTCCGCAGGGGGGGGGGGGCTGAGCTGGGAGCAGGGACAGAACTTACGGAGCTGCAGTCACTGGCCAAGGCCCGGCATCCGGGGGCCTCAGCGTCCTGCAGGAGGGCACGTGGGGTCCAGCCTGTCCGAACCTGTGCCTGGGGGCGGGCAGAAGCCAGTCAGGCAAGGGTCCCTCCCCCAAACTCCCCACCCCCACCTCCCCCCAACCCCCACCCTTCCAGGCCCCGCACCCAGCCCCTGCCCGAGGGTCTTCCCAAAGCACGCAGGTTTCTGAGAACCTACGGACCGGACCGTGTCCGCTGTGCTGTTTTTATTGTAAGAATTCCCATCAGATCTGGTTGCAGGAAAGCCAGCCCCTAGAGCCAGGGCCCGGGAAGCACAGCTCGGCGAGGGTGTGCGCCAGCGCCCTGCAGGGCGGGGTGGTGAGCACTGACCGATCCCGCCCGCCCGCCCGCCCGATCAAAGGCCGCAGTCCGGGCCTGTGACCCTCGCTTGCTGCAGGTCCAAAGCAGCCCTGCGCCTGAAGTTCGAGGTGTGCAGGGAGCTCAGGGGCCACATGGAGCTCCTGCCGGAGACCGGCTACATCCAGGCCCTGTCGACCTGCTCTGTGCAGCTCAAGTTCCTGCCGCGGTGAGTGCTGGGCGGGCAGCAGGGCCCGGGCCTGCGCCAGGTCCTGCTCTGCGTGTCCTGCGTTTCCTGTGTTCCCTAGCTCCTCCGGGAGTGTTCAGTTGATTTGGGGGGGAGAGAAAGGAAGAGAGAGAGAAACATGGATTTATTGTTCCACTTATTTATGTATTCATTGGTTGATTCTTGTATGTGCCCTGACTGGAGATTGAACCTGCAACGTTGGCATATCTGGATGATGCTCTAACCAACTGAGCTACCCGGCCAGGGCTAACTGCATGATTTATTTATTTATTTATTTTCTTTTTTAGCCTCACCGAGGATATTTTTCGATATTTTGTTCAGATAGAGTGGGAGGGAGAGAGAGAGAGAAACATCGATGTGAAAGGGACACGCTGAGTGGCTGCCACCCGCACGACCCAACCAGGGCCGGGGACAAACTGCAACCGAGGTACGTGCCCTTAGCGGGAACCGAACCCGGGTCTCTCCGGACCGCAGGCCGACGCTCTAACCACTGAGCCACACCAGCCAGAGCTAGCTGCATGATTTAAAAGCACCATTCAGATCCTGGCCGGTGTGGCTCAGCGGTTAGAGCGTCGGCCTGTGGACCAATGAGTCGCAGGTTCAATTCCAGTCGAGGGCACGTACCTCGTTCGCGGTTCCGTCTCTGCCCTGGTCGTGGTTGAGCGGAAGGCAACCAGACGATGTGTCTCTCTCACCTTGCTGCTTCTCTCTCCCTCTCTCTCTCTCTCTTTTCTTCCCTCCCACTCTATCTGAAGATAAATGGAAAAATATCCTCGGGTGAGGATTAAAGAAAAAAAAAAAGCATGCCCAGCCAGTGTGGTTCAGTGGTTGAGCATTGACCCGTGGACCAATAGGTTGCTGGTTCCTTTCCTGGTCAGGGCACATGCCAAGGTTGCAGGCTCAATCCCAAGTAGGGGGCCTGCAGGAGGCAGCCAATTGAGGTTTCTCTATCATCAATGTTTCTAGCTCTCTCTCCCTCTCCCTTCCTCTCTCTCTAAAATCAATAAAAACGTATTTTTTAAATTAAAATAAATAAATAAAAGCACCACCCAGTGTCAGCCTGCAGACCCAAGTGTCACATGTTCGATTTCCCATCAAGGGCACTTACCTGGGTTGCAGATTCAATCTCAGGCCCTGGCCAGGGTCGTGCAGGAGGCAACCATGGATGTTTCTCTTTCTTCCCCTCCCTCCCTTCCACTTTATCTAAAAATCGATGGAAAAAGTATCCTCGGGTGAGGATTAACAAAAAAAGTACATACATACATATATATGTAATAAGTAATAAGTAAATAAAAACAGCACTCAGATCAGTTTTACTGTTCTTTTGCAAAATGTAAACAAGAAAAGTACATGTGAGTGTACGCGCGCTTTCAGATTCTCCCTCCCGGACGACGCAAGCAAGTATTTTGACTCAGAAAGCAGAGTTCTGGAGGCCCCGATGACAATACGGGTGGCTGACCAGGTCTGTGGGGACCTCCTGGGAATGATGTGCTTTGGGGGAGCAGGGGGTGCTCTGGGAGCTGGGCTCTGCACTCCAGCAAGGCCCCTGGCGTGTTTCCAATCACCTGGCCTACACACGTGCCACGTGCCCCAGCAGCCCCTGCACAGTGGACACGAAGGGAGGAGCATCGCGGGTCAGAGGGCTTCCGAGCCCTGTCCAGGGCCACCAGGCCTGTCCCCAGCTCCCAGGCACAGTGTGCCACACACTCACAGACACACCTGCTCACACCATGCGCCCAGTCTGCCCTCACACTCAGACCACAGTGCACGGGCTGTGCACACCCTCAGTACATGGGCACGTGCACACACGTGTGCTCACACTCCCTGGCCTCCCCTGTGGCGCCTCGTGGTGACAGCTGCTTCTGTGTCCTTCCAAGTTCAGGGATGCCCCTGCCTTTCTTTTTTTTGGAAATATTTGCAAAAACCAAATATGTGACCAGAAATGCGCTCACCTTTTGCACTTCAGACCAGACCGGTGGAGTTCACCGTCCATGCCATAGTCACCACCTCAGACTTGGAACTCAACCCCTCAGAGGTGGACTTCGGCTACTGCACCATCTACGAGGCTATCAGGACCCCAGTCAGCCTCTCCAACCTCTCCCTCCTGCCCCAGGAGTTTGGGTTCGTCGGGCTCCCCAAGGTGCTTCATATGGGCAGGGAGGGGCGTGGGGGCGGGAGACTGAGTTAGGAAGCTCTGGGCACAGGTCAGGGTGGCCGCTGTCCCAGGGCCAGGCAGCCTCCCCCTCCCCACACTCCACGCCCATCTCCAGACACCTCTGCCTGGCTCTCTCTGCTTGTTCCTCTCTTCGTCCCTGCTGCCCCATGCGGTCACCCTGCCTTTCTCTGCCCCTCTCCTCTCTCTCCTTCTCTCCGGCCCACTGCACCTGCGGGACTCCAGACTCCTCTGCCTTGCCCTCCTGCCAGAATTCATGCCAGCCTGGCCCTGCGGGAGCCAAGACCAAGCCTTGACCTGGCTGCCCGTCACTCCCCGGGACGTGTTTCTCTGCAGACCCCGCCATCCACTCATAATACACACACTCACAGATGCTCACGCACACGGACACACTCACAGACACAGGCATGCACTCACATGCACACACACACAGACACACATGGACACACTCACAGACACAGGCATGCACTCACATGCACACAGAGACACTCACACACACGGACACACACAGACACAGGCATGCACTCACATGCACACACACAGACACACACACGGACACACAGGCATGCACTCACGTGCACACGGACACACACGGACACAACTCACACACAGGCATGCACTCACATGCACACAGACATGCATATGGACACACAGACACGCGTACACTCACATGCATGCAGACACACATGCACACTTACATGCACACTCACATACACGTGCTCAAATGCATAGACATGCTCACACACTAACATATACACCTCCATGCACACCAAAGTCTGCCCCACCCATCACATGTGTCCGTGCAGTACCCAGCAGATCACCGTGTTTTCTCTTTGGCGGGGGTGGTTTTCCACGTACAGTTTGTGGACATCCAGCCCAACGATGGGTTTGGGACGATCCTGCCACTGGAGACCCTGGAACTCGACCTGATCTTTCAGCCCACCAAAGCCAAGGAATACACCTTCGAGCTCGTCTGCAAGTCGGAGATCAACCGGTGAGAGCGGTGGGGGAGGGGCAGGGGCCCGCTGCCTGGTGCAGGACAGCGGCCACTGGCTGGCCAGGCTGACCACAGGCTGAGCACCATGCTGGCTGCCGGCTCCTCAGACCCGGTACAGATGCCTGGGACCCAGAGGCCTTGCAGGCGGGGCCAGCTTGAACCTGTGTGAGAGAGCAAGTGAGGGTGTGCATGTGCGAGCATATGAGTGAGTACGTGTGATGAGAGCATTGTGAACAATGTGAGTGCATGCATGCATTGAGCATGCACGTGTGTGAGTTCATGTGAGTATGCATGTGTAGACGTGTGTGAGTGGACATGTGTATGAGTGTGTGTGCATGTGAGTGCATGTGTATAAGTGTGTGGTGTGCATGTGTGAGTGAACATGAGTGTGCACGTGTGTGTTTGAGCGTGCTTGTGGGAGGACCCCACTCGCAGCCTCCTGGAGCCCCCTTCCCCACAGCTGGAGAGGGGGATGGAGCAGGATGCAGAGGGCAGTCTGGGGTCAGGGACCAGCTGTGGGGTTGTCAGCCGGGTGAGGACTGCTCTGGAGCGTCCCCGTGTGGGCATCTAGTCCCTTGTTGGGACACCTCCCCTTTGAGCCCTGCTGCCCGACCACTCCCGCCCCTCTCCCCTTCCTCTCTGTCCTGTCCCACAGAGCTCTAGCCTGGTTGCTGTTGGGTCTTGCCAGGGCCCTGAACAGCACTGACGGGGTCAGGCTGGGCCCTCATCCCACAGACCAGCCCCTCCTCTGGCCAGGCCTGGGGCAGCGTTTCCCTCGATTCATTCTGGTGTAAGGTGCGAGATACCGCGGGAAGTCCTTTCGCTTGGCTTCCAATTCACAGGTGTCGCTGCTGAGAAGTCACTTCTCCGGGACTGTGACCGAGGTCACACCCTCACCTCTCACACACTGGTGACACTATGCCTGCAGCCCTCAGACTCAAGTCTCTGCTCAGCCGAAACCAGACCTTTTCTTCCCTCCAGCGTCTTAATCACGGACATGTCAGCTGCCCCTCTCGCAGAAGGAAGCACATCCGTGCCAGCCGAGCTTCTCCCTGGTGCCTCTCGAGGGGCCTGTCTCCTCTTGCTCATAATCCAATCATTGTATAAGGACACATTTTGGCCATGGCCGGTTTGGCTCAGCAGTTAGAGTGTCGGCCTGCGGTCTGGAGAGACCTGGGTTCGGTTCCCGCTAAGGGCATGTACCTTGGTTGCAGTTTGTCCCCGGCCCTGGTTGGGTTGTGTGGGTGGCAGCCACTCAATGTGTCCCTTTCACATCGATGTTTTTCTCTCTCTCTCTCCCTCCCACTCTATCTGAACAAAATATCAAAAAAAGATGTTCTCGGGTGAGGATAAAAAAAAAACACATTTTGGTGTTGGCTCTGGGTTGATTTCACCAGGTGTGCCATGTGTTTCAAATCTTTTTTTTTTTAATATGTTGTTTTTTAATCCTCACCCGAGGATATTTTTCTATTTATCACCAGATAGGGAGGGAGGGAGGGAGGGAGAGAGAATGAGAGGGAGAGAGAGGAACATCGACGTGAGAGGGACACATCAACTGGCTGCCTCCTGCACCACCCAACCAGGGCTGAGGACAAACCCCAACCGAGGCCCGTGCCCTTGGCCGGAATCGAACCCACGACTCATTGGTCCGAAGGCTGACTCTCACCGCTGAGCCCAAACCAGCCAGGGCAACGTGTTTTTGAGGAACGGGGAGAGAGAGAAACAGTCCATGGGCAGGGGAGTCCTGACCGGGAATGGAACCACGGCCTCTCCGTCCACGGGCTGACGCTCCATCCACGGAGCCACACCGGCCGGGCTCAGATATTTTTTTAAAATTTATTTCAGGAACATTTCCTTGAATTTTTGTCCTTAATGTTTGCTTTGGTTTCCTCCCCTGGGGCCTCCTGTTACGAATGCGATGGGTCTCGGCTGCGTCTTCCCCAGCGGCCCCTCCATCCCCCGTGGCCTCTCTGTGGTGGAGAAGGACCTGCTGTGTCCCTGCGTCCCAGCTCCTCCTCCTGGAGTCTCCACCTCTGCGCTGCTCCTTCGCGATTCTTCCTGGCTCCGCCGTGCTCAAGTCGTCCAAGTGCCCGCGGGACCCCGCGACCCGCCCTGCTCGGTTCTCTTTCCTCTGAAGACTCCGCCGGCGACCTGTTCGACCTTGACCTGTCCTTGGCTCGTCCCCTGTGCAGTCAGTGCTGAGCTTTGGGCGGCTGTTCGCGGCCCTTTTCTCGCTCGGCGGCTCCAGCGCGCCCTCTGCAGGGCGCGGGCGCGAAGTGCGGGGAAGCGGGTCTGGCAGGTCGGACCGCGCTGACACCGGGCCACCCGGTTGGCGGTTGGCGGCGGTATGCTCCGCCCGATCCACCTTTTGCCTTCGCGTCGCTTGGCGCTTGAAGAGGCCAGTCTGAAAAACAGCCATCTGTTTTCTTCTAAAGATGTTTTTACTGATTTTTTTAAAGAGAGGAAGGGAGAGAGAGAGAAACATGGATCGGCTGCCTCCTGCACGTCCCGACGGGGCATCATCGGGTCTGTAACCTGGGCACCTGCCCTGACCCATCCACCTGGGCCCCCGGGCCCATGCTCCGTCCACTGAGCCACACTGGCCAGGCAAAATCAACCATCTGCCCTCTCTTTTCAAGAATTAGGGAAATGTTATAGCAAATGAAACCCAAAGAAAGTAGGAGGAGCCTGGCCGGCGTGGCTCAGTGGTTGAGCATCCACCCTGCACCAAGAGGTCACTGGTTCAGTTCCCCATCAGGGCCCTTGCCCAGGTTGGGGGCCCAACCCCCAGTGGGGGGCATGCAGGAGGCGGCCAATCTATGTTTCTCTCTCTTCCTCTCCCTTCCTCTCTAAAAAAAACGAAAGTAGAAGACATAACAATGAGTAGAAATCAGTGGAACGGAAATCAGATATTCAACAGTAAAACAACAAAACTAAAAGTCTCTTTCTGTAAAAATTAGTAAAGTCATTACTCCTAGCAAGACCAGTCATAGAGAGAGAGAGAAGCCACAGCCCTGGCCAGGGTGCTCAGTGGCTAGAGCGTCTGCCTTGGGTTCGATTCCCACTTCACGGCTCATGCAGGAGGAAAGCAGTGGATGTGTCTCTCTCACATCGATGTTGCTCCCCCCCCCCATCACTTCCACTCTCTCTAAAAACCAATGGGGAAAAAATGTCCTCGAGTGAGGATTAACAAAAAAGAATCAGTAAATAATCCCAATCTTGCAGTAATCTTCCAAAGGACAGAAAGAGAAGGAAAACCTCTCTGCCATCATGGTGCAGCCGGGGGTGAGGGGTGGTGGATGCTGGGAATTGGGGAATGTTCAGGGCGGGGCTCAGGGCCAGCCGGGCACACTCCCGAGCTGAGCACCACCACCAGCCGCCTACGTGAACAGAAGGACCAGGCTGGAGGGGTGCTGGTACGCAATCAGCAGACGTGCATTGGCAGCCTGTGTTGGGTGACAGGGAACGGTCATCCTGCCCTTTCTCATGGTCGTGCATTAAACCCACTGCCTCCTGGTCACAGGGAGACAGCCGGGTGCCTGATGCGACCCCTGACCCCTGAGGGGCAGGCAGGGGCTTCGGTTCTCTCCCAGCCACAAACGACGGGGGGCCTGAGTGAGGTGCCAGAGGGGGACCGTCCGGAATAACGTTGGGAGACGTGCTGCCCGTGAGTTTGGGGCGTATGAAGGCAGAAGTCAGCCTGGCTGTGGCGGCTCACAGAGCGTCGGCCTGTGGACCAGAGTCTCGGGTTCGATTCCAGCCAAGGGCACGTGCCTCGCTGCGGTTCGTCCCCGGCCCTGGTTGGGGTCATGCAGGAGGCAACCAGTTGGTGTGTCTCTCTCACATCAGTGTTTCTGTCTCCCTCCCTCCCTTCCTCCCTCCCACTCTATCTGAAGATAAATAGAAAAATATCCTTGGGTGAGGGTTAAAAATGAAAATAAAGAAGTTCACAGGGTTGAGTGACACTGGGGAGCATCCCTGTTCCCGCCTAAAAATGAAGCCCAGGCCAAGAGGCCACAGGACCTGAACCAACTGGGAGACGGCAGCTCCAGCTGCCTTCCTGCAGGACATGGCGCTCAGGCAGTGGTGCCCACTCTCCCCTGTGCTTCTCGGTCAGCTGAGTGCGCACGAGAACCTCGGTGCTCGCGAGCCTGGGGTCACAGGACATAAATGCCTACTTCGAAGTATCGCGACGTGTGAACACGCTCTCGCCACAGACAAGTAGGACAGGGCGCCAGACGCTGTGCAGTCAGGATGAAGTCCCGCGGACAGTGCTGTGGGGCCAGGAGCGCAGAGGGGCGTGGAGTGTCCGCTCCCGGTAGTTGGAACACCGCTGCCCCTCTGGTCGAAGGAACTGACTGTACACACCTCTGTGCTTGTACCTAGAGCACTTTATTCATTTTGTTTTGTTTATTTTTTTCCCTTTATTGATTTGAGAGAGAGAGAAAGTGAGAGGGAGAGAGAGAAACATCGATGAGAGAGAACATTGATTGGCCGCCTCCTGCATGCGCCCCGTTGGGGATCAGGCCCACAACCCGGGCATGTGTCCTGACTGGGAATTGAACTGGCGACCTCTGCATGCACAGGTCAGTGCTCAACCACTGAGCCACACCAGCCAGACCATTTTGTTTTTTTAGATGTTAATAAATGTTTAACAAAATAAGCCAGACATTACCTCCTTAGCAACTGTTTGACCTGGTGATTGAAAGTTTAACTGTCCACTTAAAAAGTGCACAGAGCCCTGGCTGGTTTGGCTCAGCGGTTACAGTGTCGGCCCACCAACCGAAGGGTTGCGTGTTCGATTCTCCGTCAAGGGCACGTACCTGGTTTGCAGGTCCAATCCCCAGCCCTGGTCAGGGTCATGGGGGAGGCAGCTGCTCGATGCATCTGTCTCACATCGATGTTTCTCTCTCTCTGTCTCCCTGTCTCCCTCCCTTCCACTCTATCTAAAAATTAATGGAAAAATATCCTCAGGTGAAGATTAACAACAACAACAAAAAAGTGTGCAGAGCCCTGGCTGGGTAGCTCAGTTGGTTAGAGCATCGTCCCAATACGCCAAGGTTACGGGTTTGAACCCCATTCAGGGCACACACAGGAATCGACCAATGAAGGCGTAAATAAGGGGAATGATAAATCTGTCTGTGTGCGTGCGTGTGTGTGTGTGTGTGTGTGCAGAGAGACACATAGTTGGTTCAAAATTCATTAAAATTAACAGACTAGTGAACGAAACCTATGACAACTGACGTTGTCCTGGGCACCCCTTGAGTGAGTCACTCCACACTCGGGGGGCTGCCTTGTCTCCACTCAGAGGCACCTGGCCAGGCCTCGGAGGGACCCCGTGCGCTGCAGCCAGGTGCCCCTGGCTGAACCTGCCCCTCCTGGTCACTTCAGGTGCTTCAAGATGACCTGCCGGGCTGTGGGTGTCCACCCGCCCCTGGAGCTGTCCCACTACCAGATCAAGTTTGCGGCCACTTCCCTGTACGACACGTCTGTGGCCACCCTGTACGTCGTCAACTCTCACCTGAGCACGAACTCGATGACACACTCCGTGCCCCGCATCGGTTCAGGGGAAATCTGCCCCGTGGGGCCCACGTCTTTCGAGTTCCTGCTGCCCCCAGACTCGCCCATCACCATCTCGCCCTCGGTGGGGACAGTGCTGCCAGGAAAGGTGAGTGGGGCCCCATGGGGGGGATGGCCCCACAGACTGGCTCCTCCCCCTTGACCACAGCAGCTGACCTGCAGCGGCCCAGCCCCAGGCAGGGGAGCCACACACTGTCCCTGCAGGCGCCTGGCTGGGCTCGGGCAGGGGAGCCTTCTGGAGGGGCACAGTCCTCGGACCTCAGGCAGGGCAAGTGGGCTCAGAGGCCTGGGCCCCAGGAGCACAGCGCGTCTGCCTGGGTTGATCCACCGTTTTCCCTACTAGTCTTTTCCCAGTAGAGCAGAAAGAGCCCGCCCGTCCCCCCAGGGGATCGCAGCTTCTTTGAGCTCAGTTCCTGACCTTGAAAGTTAGGGGTGGCAGCCACTGTGCGCCTGCCTGCCGTTGAGAGGACTGAGAGGGGACCTGCAGCTGGGGGTGGGGACCGCCGGGTTTCAGTAAGTAGGACTCTTTAAAGCGTATTTCATTAAATTTTGCAAATACTGCTTAAGTAATGGTGCCCAAAGGGGTTATTACAGCTGCACTTGTGTCCCCTCCCCGTTCCTGTCTCTCTCCCCCTCCGTCTCTTCCTCTCGCCGTCCCTCTCTCACATCCCCCACACGCCACACACCCCACCTGACATGCACTGAGCACCTTGCTATAGTGGACACTGGGAGCCCACGGTCGTGGAGCAGGTCAGGGTGCAGGAACTCACCCCTGAATCTCAACGATTGAGAACGAAGTTCTCTTCTCCCTCGTGCAGTGCACAGTGAACCGGTCCTGGGCCAGCCTGGCCTCCATCACAGGACCCCACCCACGGGGCAGGGTGAGCCTGGTAATCACGCTCAGCAGCTCACCCCAGCTTCCAGGAGGGGGTGCTCGGGGAGGCCTTCCTGGAAGAGGCATGCTAAACCGAAATCCCCAAAAAGAGTACCAGCAGGCCCTCGAGGGGCCGAGGAGCTGGAGGCAGTGGGTGCTGAGGGCAGGCATCTCTGCCGCGGTCTCTCCACAGCGATGCCTGGTCCAGGTGGCCTTCCAGCCCTCACTGCCCGCCGAGCAGATCCGCCAGCAAGCCCTCCAGGCCCTGACTAAAGACAAAGTCGAGGAGACCAAGCCGGTGAGTGGGGACGCTGAGAGGGGTGTGGGGGCACGGGAGGGCGCAGGAGGGGCAGCCGGCTTTCTACAAACCCAGAACAGTCCTCCCCCGAGGCCCCGGCAGACCCCCTGCCAGGAAGGCAGACATTTGTCGTTTTAAGAGGTTACAGCTTTTCCTCTGGAGGCCCCTCCCTCCTCCTGGAAAGCACCCCCAGACGGGGTGAGGGAGCAGGGGGCCTCCTCTTCCAGAGTCTGGTTATAAGGAGAGCAGGTAAGCCAGCAACAGAGCCGGGACAGCCAGGAGGGGAGCCGCCAAGGGTCTGAGGATGTGAACTTGAGAGAAGGACAGTCCCAGCCGGGGTAAACCTGTGCGGGTCAGGGCTGCCTGCCCAGGACGCGGAGGGACTGCCGTGCACTTCCCCAGTGTCTGTTTTCACCATGAGCACGCGTGTCCAGACCCCTCTGGCCCACACTGCCTTCTTTGTGCTCAGTGTCCCTGTTGGGGAAGGCGGGCCCTGGGGTTGGCGCACGGGCCCACGGGGTCTGCGCGGGGCCCCATTTCCCTCTGGACCCTCGCTTGTCTTCATTGCTCCAGCCCCTGGGATGCAAGTACTGGACAGCCTTGACTGTGGGGCCTACCCAGCCGAGCAGAGCCCCCGGGGTAGCCCCACAGCCGGCCTCTTACTTCATAGCCCCGCAGGGAGGCACCTGCCTTCAGGCGGGAACCACGGAGACTGTCACTGTCGGTACTGCGGGTGCAGACCAGAGACAGAATGTTCCGGTCCTCCACCTCCCACACCCCAAGGCTGCAGAAGCCGGATGTCACGATCAGGTGGGCTCAAGAGAAGGCTGCCCCCCTCTGCTCCCCTCCAGGCCCCTCCAACGGGCTGCCCTGGCCCCCAGGGAGACCCCCCCCACAGACTGCCTAGACAGATGCTTTGAGCCACTTGACTGAAAGTCTAGGGCTGGGCTGACTTCAGAGACAGCGGGATCCAGGCTGCCTCGGGCCTCCAGGCTCACCCTTCCTGGGCCTGTGCCCAGCCCAGGCCCCCGTGGTGTCCCTGTGGACAGCCTCCCTCTGCAGGCTGGGAGGATGCTGCTGCTTTGACGCCCACATTCCCAGCGCAGCAGCCCAGCCTGCCAGGGTGCAAAGTGAGCCCCAGAGAGCTCCAGTGGCCTGAGTCACCTGCCAGCCCTGGACCCTCACCTGTGGATCCAGGAACACAGCTCTCTGGTTGGGTGCCTGACCAGGACCCTGGAGTGGGGGAGCCCCCACAGGAGTCAGGGAAGAGTGGGAAGTCAGCTGGTCAGACAACAGTGGGACAGCCCCCATGGTCCCCATGGTCCAGCCCGGATGAGCGTGCAGCCCTGCGGACCCGCTGGTGGAGGGTGGGGCAGGGCCTGGGGGCGTGTGGGGGGCGTGGGGGTGAGGGCACAGGTGCAGTCTACCCACTTTGTTCCAGTTTGGACGAATACCAGGTTGCCCGGGCCACCCTGATCAAATCTTTCCAGGGGAAGTTTGACAAGTTTGTGATCCCCTGTGTCGTCGCCAGTGGTGACATCCAAGACAGGAGGGGGACAGAGCCCCTGAGCTTCAGGTGCAGTGCTCTGGCGGGGGGGTGTCTGCCAAAAAGTCACTGTCCCTTCTCTGCTACCAACCCAGATCCAGGTCCCAAGGGTGAGGGCACAGTGGCGAGCGTGGGTGGGGGCCAGGGCTAGGGGTCAGGCTGGGGGGACAGGGGCACAGTGTGTCAGCACGCCCTGCCCCCCACCAGTCCCCACAACACTCTGTACCTGGAGCTGTGGTGTCCATCGGTAGCACCGTCCATCATAGTGACATCTGACAGAGGCAAGACCACCTCCAACTTCGGTGATGTGGCTGTAGGTGAGTCCTGGTGGGGCCCAGCCCCCCACACATACACCCACAGGAACCCAAACCCCCAGTGACCACTTGGGCTCCCATGCCCACTCAGGCCTGAGGCTGTGACCCAACCCATTTCAGGACACAGAGGCATAAAGAAGGTCTCCATCCAGAACATCTCCTCCGAGGATCTGTCTGTATCCTTGTCCATCCCCAGCAGGAGGGTGGGCTGGCAGGGATGGGAGCGGGGGCCAGGCGAGGGGCTGCAGCCCAGCCCTCCCCAGCCCTCCTTGACACTGGGCCCTCAGCTGGACTTCTCTGTGTTGAACCCCAATGGCCCCTTTGTCCTAATGAACCCCATCAGCAAGTTGTCTGCGGGTGAGGCCCAGACCCTGGTGCTGTCCTTCTCTCCCTGTGAGAGCGTCCTGGTGAGTCCCAGGCCCACCCCACACCCCACTCTCCATACTCCTGCCCACCTGCTGCCCGCCCACCCTGTGCCCAGGCCTGCGGCTAACCCACTGGGCCCTGGGACCAGCCAGTCCTCCTGGGCCCTCCGCCGCTGCTCCCAAGACGGAGCTCCCGCGTGCCTGGGACAGATGTCTGCCCCGTGCTAAGGGACGTGGTATCTGTAGGCCCAGGAGACACTGGACATCATCACCAAGAGAGGCACACTGTCCCTGACCCTCGTGGGCACCGGTGTGGCGTCCATGATCACATGCTCCATCGAAGGGGACGTCCTCAACATGGGCTACGTGATCGCCAGAGAGTCCGTGTCCTCCAGCTTCAGGGTGGGGCACACTACAGGGCCCGGGAGGGGGAGGGGGTTCGCCCTGGGGGAGTCCGGCCTGCCTGGATCAGGGGCCATGGAGGTGCAGGCCCCCCGGGTGCTCCCGCCTCAGGTCTTTGCAAGGCAGCCCCATCTGGGTTGAGGGGGCTCAGCACAGGTGCTGCGTGGGCGGGCAGTTTACAGACTGGCACTGAGTTCACACTGCCCTGTGGGCTGCCAGTGGGGCGGCAGGCCCTGCACCTGAGGGCCACACTGGCCTCGGAGTCCAGCCTCCTGTACGGCGCTTGCGTCCCCACCTGCTCCGGTGGGCCCGGCAGCAGAGCCGGAGGAGGAGGAGGGTCGGCAGTGGTTTACTGCGAGGGGCTGCTCCAGAGGAGGGGTGGAGGGAGGAAGAGAACGGCCAGTAGCTGGTTCAGCTGAAGGCCGGCCTGGCGGAAGAGGGGCTCTGGAGGTCGGAGGCCACCAGCAGCTGCCCCTTGAGGCAAGGCAGCTCAGGGTGGGTACCCCGGCCTGGAAGAGGGGAGCAGAGCCCGCCAGACGCGGCAGCAGCCCCCGCCGCGGTTAGCTAACTGACGGGCCCTGCAGCTGCAGAACAAGTCCTCGCTGCCCATCAAGTTCTCCCTGCGGCTGGACAGCCTCTCCAGCACCCGGCACCGGGACCAGCAGGAGCTGCCGCAGTTCCTCCGCTCGGGGACCCAGAGGACAGAAGTCGTGGGTAAGCAGGGAGAGGTGGGGCGGCCGGGGGTGGGGCGGGGCCAGGGAGGGGTGGGCCCCGGGGTGGGGCGGAGCCCGGTGAGGGGTGGGCCCGGGGTGGTGCGGGCGGGGGGGGGGCGGGCGAGAAGGGGGGGGCCCAGGGTGGGGCGGGGTCCGGGAGGGGCGGGCCCCGGGGTGGGGCGGAGCCCGGTGAGGGGTGGGCCCGGGTGGTGCGGGCGGGGGGGGGGGAGAAGGGGGGGGCCCAGGGTGGGGCGGGGCCCGGGAGGGGCGGGCTGTGTAGTGGGGCGGAGCCCGGGGAGGGGTGGGCCTCGGGATGGGGCGGGGCCCAGAGAGGGGTGGGCCCGGGGTGGCGCGGGGCGGGGGGGGGGGGGCGGATGGGTGGGGCCCAGGGTGGGGCGGGGTCCGGGAGGGGCGGGCCGTGGAGTGGGGAGGGGCCCGGAGAGGGGTGTGCCCCATGAGGGGCGGAGCCCAGGTTGGGCGGGGCCCGGTGAGGGGTGGGCCTCGGTATAGGGCGGGGCCCGGGGAGGGGTGGGCCTCGGTATAGGGCGGAGCCCGGGGAGGGGTGGGCCCCGGGGTGGGGCGGGGCCCGGGGAGGGGTGGGTCTCGGGATCGGGCGGGGTCCGTGGAGGGGCGGGGTCCTGGAGGGCGGGGCCCGGGGAGTGGTCTGGCGGCAGAAGGCAAGGGACCGCGGCGCACCCCTGCAGGCACACAGAACTACAACGGCCAGAGCGTGTTCAGTGTGGTCCCAGTGGAGGGCGTCATGGACCCCGGCGCGGCGCAGGACTTCACCGTGACCTTCAGCCCGGACCACGAGAGCCTGTACTACTCCGACCTGCTGCAGGTCCTCCTCTTCGAGAAGGTGCGCCTGTGTGAGCCCGGCCCTGCCCCTCCTCCCTGGCGCGTGTCCCTGGAGGCCCGGGTCCATGCCTGGGGGCTCCAAGCCCAGTGCCGGCCCGCAGGGGGAGAGGCCAGCGGCCTGGTCCCAGTGGCCACACCCCGGTCCTGCTGCTTTGGGAGCTCCAGCAGGGCCACAGAATGAGGCTGGGTGCTCCTTGCCGCAGAAAGTCTCCCAGCAGATCCTCCTGAAGGGCGCGGCCCGGGAGCACATGATGTTCGTGGAGGGTGGAGACCCCCTGGATGTGCCTGTGGAGTCTCTGACAGCGATCCTTGCCTGGGACCTGGAGCGCAGAGAGGGTGAGCCCTCTGAGGGTCCCTCCCGCCCCCTCCTCAGCCAGCAGAGAGGCCATGCTGAAGAAGGAAGGTCCCCTTCCTTGGGACCAGCTCCCCCTCTATTCCTAACTCCCTCAGTGGCTGCACACCCCCACCAGCCCCCAACCAGACCCTCCATCGCCAGAAGCTGAGGAGCTGAAGCCCATTCTGGTGACCCTAGACTACATTCAGCTGGACACTGACACCCAGGCCCCACCTGCCACCCGCGAGCTGCAGGTGGGCTGCATCCGGAGCACCCAGCTGTCCCCAAAGAAGGTGACCACAGCACTGCCCCAGCCCTCGATAGGGGTGGGTGGGCAGCCTGCTGCTCAGGGCTGAGAGGGCGGGTGGACTGGGCACCCTCTCCCCAGTCCCACTGCCGCCCCAGTCCCAGTCCCCGAGCTGAGCTTGGCCAGTCGCCAGCAGCTCCAATGCCCACAGCCTGCCGAGTTCAGCCTGGACAGCATCGCGTCCTTGCAGCACAAGGGCTTCACCATAGAGCCCTCCAAGGGCCTTGTGGACCGTGGCCAGACCAAGACCATCAGCATCTCATGGATGCCGCCCGCTGACTTTGATGTAGGTGCTTCGGACTGTGGCCAGGGAGCCCTGCAAGAGCCCAAGGCTGGGCAGGATGGCACCCTGCCCCATGCAGGGAGGGGCTGCTGTGTGGGCCCTGGGCAGGTGCGGTGGGCAGTGCGGCAGCAGGACAGCAGCTCAGCTGGCTGAGGGTCTCCCTCCTCCCACTCTCATTCCAGCCGGACCAGCCACTCATGGCGTCTGCCCTGCTGCAGCTCAAGGGGGATGTGAAGGAGACCTACAAGGTTTTCTTTGTAGCCCAGGTGCTGACCAGCCCCTGAAGTCACAGGAGTCTCTGCAGAGCACCCTAGACCATCCTGTCCACCCTCGAAGCCCTCTCCAGTCTGTGGGCCAGACCACACCTCCCGTGGGCCTGGGACCGGGGCATCCCCTGCTGGGCAGGTTCGATGGGGCAGTCCTCTACTTGACCACATGGTCGGGCACCCAGCCGCACAGCACGGCTGCTTCCTGCAGCCCTGCACCCCACACTCAGAACCAGCAGTTGAGCCGGTCCTGCCCAAGCCTGCCCCTGCCCAAGCCCCTCAGCCCCCAGCCACAGCAGCACCTGCGCAGTGGGAGGAAGACCTGTCAATAAACCATGCTCCCCACATGCAAGCGTGTCGTGTGGGCGACAGCGAGTCACTCAAGTAAGCAGAGTGAGAGGTGGTGACAGCCTTGGGTGGAACCCCCGGCCCCACCAGACAAATCAGCCCGAGAAACAGTGAGCTCTGCCTGGGAGACTCAGAGGGGCCTCTTGGAGGGTGGTGCCTGGGGCACTGGGGCACAGCTGGCAGCAGGGCAGGGTGCAGGGCTGGAGGTCAGACTGGCCCAGACCCAGAAAGGCCCAGCAGGAGGGAGATGGGAGCAGGGGACTCCAAAGCCCAGGGTAGGGGTGGGGTGCTTAGCCCTCCGTGCTCCTCCTGAGCTCCAGAATCCCAGATGACCCCAAGCAAGGAATGGGCAAATGTGGGGGACACACCCATCCAGGGCCCATGGTGAGGCCAGCACATGAGTTCCAGTCCCCTTTTCTGAACTAAGTGCAGACTCAGCCTTCCGGCACAACTGACCCTTCAATGTAGAAGCCCCCACCCAACCCAGGCCCATGAGATGCTCTGGGATCTCCAGATGGTGGCTACACCCCAGCCCTTGCCTTCTGAGGAGTGGCTGGTTAGACACTCTCCCCACAGAGCTCACCCACCCCAGCCCTGTGCCACACACCAGGAGAGCACTGCAGCCCTCCCTGGGCACCAGTCCCCACCCACTGCTTAGTGCCCTGGGGCCTGGAAGCCTACCATCTCCCTAACCGGAGCTCATGACAATGACCCTAGAGCAACATTTCACAGGACTTCTATCTGGTGGCAGACCCAGGTTTCTTTCTACCCCTCACTGGGGCTGACCAGCCAGAGCCTGAGCTGCTTCCTCAACCAGCGGCAAGAGGAGTCGGGGTCCTGCAAACCAAGCCAGGCCCCAGAAGGAGGTCCTCCCTGCAGGTGTATTCCTGCCTCCTCCTAGGGCCACCAGCAGGAGGGGTAGGCCACGTTTTTGGGTTGTTTTTTTTTCTTTATTGATTTTAGAGAGAGAGAGAGATAAAAACATCGGTGAGCGAGAACACCGACGGGCCACCTCCTGCATGCCACCCACTGGGGATCGGGCCCACAACCTGGGCATGTGCCCTGACCGGGAATCGAACTGGTGACTTCCTGGTGCAGTATTGACGCTCAACCACTGAGCCACCCAGCTAGGCAGAGCAGGACACTCTTTTAAAGCCTGGCTCTCCTGCTAGGGGCCCTGGTACTCAACGTCCAAGGTCCTGCCTGAACTTGATGCTAGACCTCTGCCCATCCTCCTCCCTCCCTCTCCTGAGCTGGGCCTGGAAGACAGTCGCGGCAGGAGGGAGGAGGAGGGAGGGCAGCCTGGCTGGAGTGGCCCAGAGATGCAGGGCAGCTTTGGGACACAGCCTGGGCAGACATCAGAGATCAAGGAGCAGGCACCTGGCAGATCCAGGCAGGAGAGAGCCAAGGCCTTGCCTTTCGGGGGTGGGTCACTTCCCTTCCAGGAGCGAGGCCTGTAGAGCGCGTGCTGAGTGCCAAGAGACAGGGCAGAGGTAGCTGCTCCCCCACCCTCCCTAGACATGGCACCTGCCATGCTGACCACCACCCTTGGCCGGATCACCAGATGTTGGACCAGAGCGCAGATTGAGCCTAACAGGGCACCTGGCCTGGTGGGAGGAGGGGTGAGAACTAGGGGGACCTCCCGGAAGAAACGACCCCCAGCCATTCCTGGCAGAATAAACCCCGGGCGCACAGGCCACGTCCGCATGCTCCTGGAAAGCGGGCTGCAGCCAGGACGAGGCAAGGGCCCAGAGCCGAGCTGGTTCCCGGTGGGCCGCCCCGGCCCGCCAGCGGGGGCCTGCAGAGTAAAGGGCGTTGAGCGCAGCGGGGAGCAGCCCTTCGCCTCGCGCACCGCGGGGCGGGCCAAGCTTGGCCACAGTCGTCCTGGCTGCCACCCTCCCTGGCCCCAGCTCGCCAGCCCTGCAGGGCAGGCCGCGCTCTGCACCTGGCCGCCGGGAGCCCGACCCCAACGCGGGGACCACAGGCCCGGAGACGAGGAGGGGAACCGCCAGGGCGCAGGGCCGAGACGCCGAAGCGGGACCTCCGGGGCCCGGGCTCGCGTGGGCGGCATCTCGGGGCTGGGAGTGCGGGGCGTGGTCGCGGGACCGGGCCCCCGGTGGGCGGAGCCTGTGCTTGGGGCCTCCAAGACGCGGCTCTCACTGGGTGGAACCGCGGGGCGGGGCGGGGCCACGTGCCGGGGCGGGGCTCGCGCGGGGCGGGGCCTCCATAAAGCGGCCGGGCGGCCGGGCGGGCGCGCCGGGTCCGCGCCCAGTATGTTGGCGGGGGCGTCGGCGGCCCGCGGGCTCCTGCAGCTGCTGCTGCCGCTCCTGCCGCTGCCTCAGGTGGGTCGGCCGGCGGGCGCCCGGCGTGGGTTTCGCGGGGGGGTCGCGCTCGGCGCACCCCGGCCCGAGCTCACCCCTGTCCCCGCAGGTGACGCTGGGCTTCTCGGACGGCAGCTGCGACCCCTCGGACCAGTAAGTGGGGAGGGAGGGGTGGCAGCGGGCAGCGGGGGCCTGGGGCTGCCCCGCCCCCCGGGAGGCTGCGGCGGCGCGGGCGGGGCCGCTCACGGCAGGTGCCGCGTCCCCACAGGTGCCCGCCCCAGGCCCGCTGGAGCAGCCTGTGGCACGTGGGGTAAGTGGAGGCCGCGGCGCGGAGTCGGGTCCGACGGTGCTTCCCGGGGCCAAGCCCACCAGCTCCCACTCCGTCGGGCTCCACCGCCCAGGGGTCGCCAGCACTGTCCCCCCGGGCGCTGGCGGTAAGGCGCTGGGACCCTCAGCAGCCTGGAAGACTCACCCCAGCCTCCTGCCTCCGCACCAGGGGCGGTCTCCCCCGAGGGTCCTGCCCCAGCCCCGCGCAGATCTGGGCAGACTCCCCCACAGCATTCTTGCCCACCTCCCGCTCCCTCCCGCCTCTCTTGAGAGAGTCGCCCCTGAACACGGCCATTGGTCTGGGCACAGCATTGTGCATTCGGCCCAGGACAGTGTGTCCTGGGAGTGAGCCCAAGGCCACTTGTGGCCAGCCTGGAGAGACAGCCAGGGCCAGCCAGCTCCTCAGGCCCAGCTTGGCCAGGAAGGAGGTGTCTGGCCTGGAGACTCCTCCGGTTGTCTTTGATCCTGTGCTCGTTCCTGTCTGGTGTGGTTGGGCCACTCGGGGAGCAGGTACCTAGAGGCTGTGGGTCCGTCCAGAGGTAGGGTCTTGCTCCTCCTTGCCCAGGCTTATCCTGCTCGCTGTCCTGCTGCTGCTGCTGTGCGGGGTCACGGCCAGCTGTGTCCGGTTCTGCTGCCTCCGGAAGCGGGCACAAGCCCAGTCGCACCTGCCGTCGGCACCTCAGTCTTGCGACCTGACGGTCATCCCTGTGGACAGTGACAGCCCCGTGCACAGCACTGTGACCTGTGAGTGCCTGCACGCCTGCCTTTAAAGGGAGTGGGGGCACCAGGGCCCGACCCGGGCCCACAAACTCACTCTGGTTCCCTGCAGCCTACAGCTCCGTGCAGCACCCGCTGGGTATGCGGCTGCCCCTGCCGTTCGGGGAGCTGGACCTCGACTCCATGACCCCTCCCGCCTACAGCCCCGTCTACACCCTGGAGCTGCCTCCCTCCTATGATGAGGCTGTCAAGATGGCCAAACCGGCACAGGAAGAGCCACCCCCTCAGTAGCTTAGTCCCCTCCCCCAGGTCTCATGCCTAGAGACTCCTCCAAGGTCCCAGGAGCTGAGCCGCAAAGCTCAGTACTACCAGCTGTCGCCCTGGTGCCCCTCAGAGGGAGTGAGGAGTTCTCCTGAGCTCCGCATGCCCCCAACCACCTCGTGCTCAAAGGAGACCCCCAGCCCACCCTCACCATCCTTCCTCCCGGGAAGGCCAGACATCCAGCACATTGCTGCAGCCCTGGCCTCGTTGCTATGCAACGCCAGGCAGACACACACACACACACACACACACACACACACAGGTTGCTACATCCAGCCCTAGGCCCTGGCCCAGCCCCAGCAGGCCCTCTGCCCAAAGGAAGCCCCACAGGTCAAAGCCTCCACAACTTTTTGGAGAATAAAGTTTGTATCTAAGTGGTCTTTGCCTGTAGAAAAGGGCTCCGCTCGCTGGGGGGGGTGGGGGGGTGGGCTCGGGCAGCCGCCCGGTGCAGGCAGCCAGTGAGTACTTGAGTTCCGGCTGGCCTAACCTCACCTTCAGGCTGCCGTGGTGGGTGATTTTAGGTACCACAGCAGAAGTGACAGGCTGTGTGCCATGGTGACTCTGGAGAGCCCTCTCCCTTTACCAGACCCACACCTTTGCCAGGTTGGGGACAAGGAAGCACACACGAGTCTGGCAGGAGTGTTTATTGACTACATTGCTGGGTAGGGTGGGGTGGGGTGGGTGGCAGTGGGCAGTGGCGGGCAGCAGCTCCATGGTTGGGCAGGCCGCCCACAGCTGAAGCAGCTGCTCCTACTGGACCAGCTTGAAGGACTCTCCGGTCATCATGGCCACGAACTCTGGAAGCAAAGGGACAGGTCAGCAGCCCAGCCTGGCCTGGCAGTGGGCTCCCAGGGCCCATCCCCCACTCACCCTCATAGTCAATGGTCCCGTCCCCATCTTTGTCTGCCTCCTTCATCATCTGCTCAGCCTCCACCTCGTTGAGGGGCTCGCCTGCATTCATGAGCACATACCTGCAGGACCCTCCCAAGCCCCGCACTGAGTGGCAGCCCGTAGGGTGCTCACCCTCACCCCCCACTCCCGGCCCTGGCCCTACTTGAGTGTGTCCCAGTCGATGTAACCCTTTCCCTCCTTGTCGAAGACTTGGAAAGCGGCCCTCAGCTCGCCCTCCTGGTTCTGGGCCTTCTCCCAGTAAATCCCCATCAGGGCCAGGAAACTGTCGCAGTTGAAGAAGCCTTTGTCTGCAGGGAGGAAGGCCAGGGATGGGTCCTGTGAGAGGGCAGGGTGAAGCCCCCACCCCCCCAAGGTCAGCCCTGGTGCCCCACACAGCCTCACTGTCTCGGTCCACGTCCTTGGCCATGGAAGCCAGCTCGCTCTTGGTGGGGTTGATGCCCAGCAGGCTCATGAGCCGCTCCAGCTCCCCCGTCTTCACCTCCCCGTTGCCCTCCTCGTCAAACATCTCAAAGATCCCCTTGTACTCCTTGATCTGCTCGGCTGTCAGGCGCTCTGTCTGCGGGGACACGAACACCTTGGCCAGCTTCACCGGGGCCCTCTGCCCCTTCATCCAGGGGAGGTTCGAGGCCCAGGACATGTGGCAGGAGACACCCTTCAGAGCATGTGGTTTAAAAAGGAGGCCCCAGCCTGAAGCCAGCTCCCAGAGGAGGGGGAACTAGTGGTGGGTCTGAAGGATGAGCACGGCTCTGCCAGACAGCTTAAAGGGGAAGGCAGCAGACACGCAGGAGCCAGGCACGGGCCAGCCTCACAGTGGGGGCTGCAGGGTGCAGGGGCCACAGCAGTGGACACAGGTGAGACCAGGGGAAGGATGACCTGGACCAACGTGGGAAGGACCAGGCCAGGGTGAAGGCTTCAGGGGGCTTCCAGGCATCCCAGGGGGATGGTCCACACCCGGCCATGTCTGCCTGCCACCACCATGGCAGCTTTCCGAAAGGGCTGCCCAGCCCAGCCCCCCATTCTGCCCTCTCTGTCCCGCCTTTCTGGGCTTCTTCCTCGGGTCCTAGAGACCCTCACAGCTTCAGGCCCCAGCCATCCCTGTGCCCGGAGGCTCTGCTGGTCTCCTCCGCCCCAGGCACTGCTCCCAGCCCCGCTGCACCACCCAGCAGCCCAGGAGTCCAGCCAGGAGCAGCCTCACCATGTCTGTGGCCGGTGGAGCGGACACCGCGGTGTCACTAGAGCTGCTGTGGGCAGGGCTCAAGGGGCAGAGGCGGCGGCCGCGTTTTAGCTGGGCCCCGCTGCCTGGGGTCCCTGGGGTCCAGATTCCAAGAGCCTTTTATGGCCAGGAGATCCTCCTGGCCCTATTTAGGGACAGGGTTGGCCCTTCCCCACACAGCCCCGTTCTGGCTTTCCTCGGCCTGGGCATCCCCTCACCCTGGAGCCCCCCTCAGACCCTGGGTGTTGGCCAAGGCCCCCACCCCAGCCTCAACTCTCCTGGGGCCACAGCAAGAATGGACACCTCAGGCTGAAGCCTAGAGAGGGGCTATTTCCTTGTAATGTCACCCTCCTCCTCATCTGCGGCGGGACCCTCACAGTGGCCGTCATCACTTATTTGTGGGGGTTTTGTTGGGTGTACACCCTGGTCAGGTACTGCCGTCAAGTCCACCTGGGCCCAGCGCCTTGAAGATGCCCAGAGACAGGTGAGGTCGTGAATGCTCCTCCCGCCCCCGGTGAGTGCTGCAGGGGCTGGGGGTCCGCAGTCCAAGAGGAGACAGCTTCACGTGGCTGGGGGTGGGGGGTCAGCACAGACAGAACCAGGGAACCAGCAGGCCACCAGGAGGCCAGGCCAGTTTCTGGGCAGTCGGGGGCTATTCTGGGATTTCTCAGGGAAACCTGACCTTCCTGCCACTCAGAACAGCAAAGCTGACTCCCAAGGGAGCTGGGTGCCAGGCTGTTTAGTGACAAGATGTCACAGCTGCACACACACCTGCATACGTGTGCTCAGCCCTCACACACAGGCACCCACCCCACCCGGGGCTCCCAACACCTCAGCCCAGGTCTCCTGCTCCCCTGGCCCTGAGCACAAGACCTGCTAAGGGAGCTGTTCCCACCCACCTCTAGTTCCTGCCCCCAGAGACAGCCCCCCTCGTTCCTGTCACTGCTCTCCACACCCCCTTGTGTGGTCCCCAGAGTGGAGTATGCACAGCGTGCGTGCACGCGCACACGCGCACACACACACACACCTGCCCGGTGACAGGACTCCTGATGAATCTGAGCAGGTGGGCCCAACCCCCACCCTTCAGAGCTGGCTCCTGCAGCCTCCAGTTTCCCACTGAGGCCCAGGCCAGCTGCTGAGGCCACAAGATTTGTGCTGACGGGGACAGGCTGGCTCCAGCAGACGCCAGGTCATCGGGCGGCTGGGCTGCAGGGGAATCCTGCTCTGGGTCTGCTCCCTTCCGATGGGGAGAAGACGTTCCCACCCTACTCCCTTAAAAGTCCTAAACTACAGGCATGGGAATTGAAACACCATTTCAGTGAAACTCTTCCCATCCCAAAGCCCAAACCACAGTATGTGGAGAAGACAGCGGAGGGGACGACAGCCGATGGAGTGTGGAAGCCCGAGGGCCTGCGGAGAAAGTGGGGGTAACGTCACATCACGTTAGGTAGGCTCTGGCGCCCAGATGTTTGCTCGGACACTAGTCTAGATCTTGCGGTGAAGGTTTTTAAAAAATATATTGATTGATTCCAGTGGTGAAATTTGCATAAAATATTACTCTGAGAAGGGAAGGAACATTGAACGTCAATTACGTACCACAATCTTTTTTATTTCTTTTTTAGAGAGAGAAGAAGGGAGAGGGAGAGAGAAAGAGAAATATCAATGTGAGAGTGGAACATGGATTGGCTGCCTCGTGCATGTGCCCCCCCCAACCCCGGGAGCAAGCCGAACGAAACCCAGGCATTTGCCCCGACCGGAAATCGAACCCGCAACCTCTCGGTGCACAGGACAACGATGCCCAACCAACTGAACCCAGGCCCCGGTCTTTATTATTGTTATTATTATTTGTGATAAAAACACAGCACATAAGATTTATTATCCTAACCACCTGTGTGTGCACAGCTCGGGGACATTAAGCACACTCACACTGCTGTGCAGCCCTCATGACCATCATCTCCAGAACTTTCCAGTTTTCCAAACTGAAGCTCCTCATTAAACACTCACCCCCGCCCTGCCTCTGGCACCACCATCTACTTTCTGCCTCTGTGGATCTGACTCCTCCAGGGACCTCCTGTGAGCGGAATCACACAGCGTCTGTCCCTCTGCATCTGGCCTGTTTCAGGAACATGTGCTGAAGGGCCATCCATGTAGCAGGTGTCAGAACTTCCTTTTTTTTTTTTAACGCTGGATAATCAATCCATTGCATGTTGCATTGGTCCGGATTCTCCACAGAAGGACAACCAGTTCTAGACAGATGTGACTGTTATATCCAGGACCTGCTGGGGGAGCGGAGGCCCGGGACAGCGGGTGGCGAAGGCCTGAGAGCCAGCAGTGCAGATGTCCGAAGGCAGGAGAGGACGGCGTCCCAGCTCGGGCAGAGCAAGCTCTTCCTGTGCCTCTCGCTCCGTTCGGGCCTGGAGGGCTGGATGCTGGGACGTCTGCACATTCAAAGGCTGATCTCTTCCCCAGCCAGCCCTCCACGCCGTTCAGTCCCACTTTTTTGCACCAAACTCGGCCCCGCCCCGTAATCTGGCCCCGCCCCGCCCCTGGCATCATGAGGCCCCGCCCCCTCCGTCGCTCGGTCCCGCCCCCTCCCTGTTATTCGGTCCCATCCGGCGCCCGGCCCCGCCCCGTCGCCCGGCCTCTCCTCGGGTCCGCTGGACTCCGCCCCCTTGGCCCCGCCCCTTCCGTCAGTGGGTCCCGCTCCGTCGCTCAGCCCGGAAGCGGCGCGCCGGTGGCACCTCCGCGCGTCTGCAGCAGGGGGCGCTCGTGGGCCTCACGGAGCCGGGCAGAGGCGGGCGCGGCGGGCGGGGCGCGCGCCGGCAGCAGTTCCGGGTCCGCCGCTCCGAGGTCGGCCCTCCCGGGTTCGAGCCGGACCGCGTCTCGGTGCGCGCTCGCCCGCCCGGGGCGCGTTCGGTGCCTGGGGTCAGAGCCCTGCCCTCGAAGCCTCACCCGTGGGTCCCACGGTTGCGGGACAAAAACCGGTGTAACTGTTCCTTCCCTCGTCCCGCAGGGGGCAGTGGTGGGGCGGGGCGCCCGCTGCGCAGACGTGGCGCCTGCGCCCGCCCCGTCCGGCCTGCGGAGCCCCAGACCCGCGCGCCCCGAGACCCCGCCGCCCGCACAGGCTGGGTGGGCCCGGCTGCGCCCGGACCTCGGGGCGGGCCCCAGCGGCCCTGCTCCTCCGCGAGCGCGGGGCTTTGCTGCCCCGGGGGCCCCTCCTGCCCTTCCTCGGTCTCCTAGGACTGTCAACAGGACGTCATTCCGTCCAAAAGCTAGAAGAGGTGTTTTTTTTTAAGATTTTTTAGAGAGAGGGCTGTCCGGGGACCTGAGGCCATGGGGCGGCGCTCAGTCCACTGCGCTGAGCCACACCACCGGTTGCTCACAGGTTTTTTGTTTTTTGTTTTTTCTTATCCTCACCCGAGGACATTTTCCCATTTTTTTTTTGTTCAGGTAGAGTGGGAGGGAGAGAGAGGAACAGAGAGAGAGAAACGTCCATGTGAAAGGGACACATCGAGTGGCTGCCACCCGCACGACCGACCAGGGCCGGGGACAAACTGCAACCGAGGTACATGCCCTTAGCGGGAACTGAACCCGGGTCTCTCAGGACCGCAGGCCGACGCTCCAACCGCTGAGCCAAACCCGCCAGGGCTGCTCACAGGTTTTAAACGCAGCAGCAGCCTCAGACCTCTCTGCAGCCCAAGTTCCAGTGGGCTCAGCGGCCAGGGAGGGGCAGAAGCCTGGAGGTCTGTCCTGCATAAAGGGGAAACTGAGGCTCGGGGAGGCGAAGCCCCTTGCCGAGGGGCACCGCCTGTCCTGCCTCTGCGCAGAGCTTGGCCTTGGGCAGAGCCAAGCAGCAGGGGTGGGGCACGCATGGCCCTGGCCTCAGTGGTACTCCGGGTGTCCCCCTGACAGGGTGGACTCACAGCCCCTCACCATGGATGGGGCTTTCTCCCGGGGTGTCTCTCAGAGGTCTTTGAACCTCAGTGACACCCTCCAACCCTGGCCTCCAGGGGCTGTTGGAGGGGCAGGACAGACAGGCCCTTGATGTCTGGTGTGGCAAGCTCAGCCGCCCCCAGGGGGACGCCTGCCTGGGGACAAGCTCTGGGCAGAGGCCCAAAGGAACAAAGCACAGTCTCAGATTGACGTCACAGCAAGCGCTCCGGGGCCCCTGGCTCCAGGCAGCGCCCCTCGTGGGCCCCAAGTGCTGGTTTCCAAAACATCCCGGGCCTGCAGGTCCAGCTACCCAGGAGGGGCCAGCGCTGCATTGGGCTCCACACAGCACCCCTGCTACCTGGGGTCCCAGCCCACCACTTCCTCCTTCACCTTCAGACCTCATGCCCGCAGGTCCTGCAACCACCCTCTACCTCCACCCTCTCCAGGTCCCCTGGCCCCATCCCTGCCCTGCCTCTTGTTGCCCCTTCCAGGCAAACCTTGCATCACCTCCCAGGGGGCAGATGGGCTGGGCCTCAGGGGCAGGATTCCTGACAAACAGCCCTCAGACTCTGGGGCACACTGGAGATGAGGCAAGCTGTGCCTTCAAGATCAAGGTCCCCTGTGAAGACCTGCAGGACTGAAACCCTGAGAATGGAGTTGGGGACGCTGCAGGGGGCGCTGTGGCAGAATAGCCCATGCAGAAGGGCATTTGCTGTCCCCACCCCCTGCCTGCCCCAGGGCACTTGCTGTGATGCACCACCTGACTTGGAGCAGAGCCAGGTGCCCTAGGGCAGATTGGAGCAGAGCAGGAGAGAATGGGACCCAGCCCTGGCCGGTTTGGCTCAGCAGTTAGAGCGTCGGCCTGCGGACCAGAGCGTCCTAGGTTCGGTTCCCGCTAAGGGCACGTACCTCGGTTGCAGCTTGTCCCCGGCCCCGGTTGGGGTTGTGTGGGTGGCAGCCAGTCGATGTGTCTCTCTCACATCAATGTCTCTCTCTCTCTCAGCCCCTCTCTCCTTCCTGCTGTATCTGAAAATAAATGCAAAAAAATGTCCTCGAGTGAGGATTAAAAAAAAAAGAATGGGACCCAGTGACCCTCTCCTGGCCCAGCCCACACTGGACCCAGATATCCCCACGGCCACCTGGCGCCCACCCCAGCTTCAGAAAGCTGCTAAAGGTGCTGGGCTGCCCCTAGGTCCTGCCTGGTTGGAGTCGGGAACGGGGCAAGGAACAGAAGGAAGACCGCCCTGCAGGCAGGACAGTCCAGGTCAACTTTGCAGCCCTGAGATGGGGAGGGCAAGGAAGAGACCCAGGGCAAGGGGCTGGGTCCTCCCCCTCCAGGCTAAACAGTGTCCCCAGGTGCTAATCAGAAGGAAGGGGGTCCAGTGGGATTGGATGCAGGGGACCCTCCAGGAGCAAGACCTCCCATACCACCTGTGCTGCCAACAGCTGGCCGTGGCCACTTTTATCCAGAGCCGGCTCTAGTTTCGCGCTTGTGAGGAGGGTCCTGCTCTGCAGACAGCCAGACACCGGGGACCAGTAGATACGAAGGCATTGCCCAGGAGTGGAAGAGGGTGGCAGTGTTGGGGTGAGCCGGGTGCTTTGTGGGAGTTGCTGGGGAGAAGCACTGGGGTGGAGGTGGCTGACAGGAAGGGCTCTCCCTTCCTTCTGAGGCGCCCCCAGGCCCAGTATGCAAGGCCTCAGCCCTGTCCTGCGTCCTGGCTGCATTACAGGTACACACACCCTTCAGGCCAGCTCTGGAACCCTGCATCTGGTCCCTGCTGCTCTGGCCATATGACCCCATAGGGGTTGAAACCCAGCCACCCCAAATGTCCAAACCTGTAGAGAATTTTTTTTTTGTATGTACCCTAGCAGAAGCCAAACTCGGGACTCTGGTCTGCAGGCTGACGCTCCAACCACTGAGCCAAACCGGCCAGGGCTGGAGGGGGACAGTTTAACAGCTTATTTTATACGCCAGAATCACAGGAGACATAAGGAGGACTTACATGAAGTCCACTCGAGGTAGATTAAGGGGGTGGGAGACAGTAGAGCCAGGAAATCTCGGATTGGATAAAGAATAAACGGGAAAGACTCCTTGCATAGGTGGGTATGCGGTAATTAATTAACTAACATTTACCGCACCTGGAGATGCTGTGCTGGGAACAAGATAAAGATCCAGGGTCCTGTGGTCTTGCTCTGGGTGTGCCCTGAGGGGGTCTGGAAAGATACTACTCTGGCATTTCAAAGGTATGTTTATCTTAGATGCAAAAAGACCATTGACAGGTTCACTTACGGTAAAGATTGACCTTTATCAGGGAAGCTACAGGCCTAGGAGGTGACACTCACCATGACCTGCATTTAGTGAGGAATTTTTATGTTCAGACCATCCTGCCTGGTTACTGTGGATCTCTGAGTTTGTCAGCCCCCCACCTCCACCCCGCATAGGCCTTCCCGAGCTCATCAGGGTTAGAATGTGGTTCACACGGTGATTACTTTGAGCTAAAGGCAGTTGTAGCCTCAGGCTCAAAAGAAACTGCCCCTCCCTTAACTACCTGGAAGAACTGTAGTCAGGGGCCTGGCCCTTAGTAAAAAATTATCAGCAGTAACTTGTTGTGACCTATCTCTAGGGCAGAACAAGTTTCTATTTACTAAGCATCTGTTCTTCTTAGCCCCCAAAGTACCTTGCCTGTCCACGTCCTATATCCCCATGTTCCCTTCTAGCTCTGATCCTCTCGTGCATGTGCGGGTCTGTGGCTCATGTGTGCAGGGTTCCCAAACATATGTGCGTCTCAAATTTGGTTACTTTCTATTGCTACTCTGTCTCATCTCTATTTTTTTTTTTAATCCTCACCCGAGGACATTTTTTCATTTTTTGTTCAGATAGAGTGGGAGGGAGAGAGAGAAACATGGATGTGAAAAGGACACATCGAGCCCTGGCCGGTTTGGACCAGCGGTTGGAGCGTCGGCCTGCGGTACAGAGAGACCCGGGTTCGGTTCCCGCTAAGGGCACGTGCCTCAGTTACAGTTTGTCCCCGGCCCTGGTTGGTCGTGCGGGTGGCGGCCACTCGATGTGTCCCTTCACATCGATGTTTCTCTCTCTCTCTCTTCCTCTCTCTCCCTCCCACTCTATCTGAACAAAAAAAATGTCCTCGGGTGAGGATTAAAAAAAAAAAAGGACACATCGAGTGGCTGCCACCCGCACGACCCAACCAGGGCCAGGAACACACTGCAACCGAGGTATGTGCCCTTAGCGGGAACAGAACCCAAGTCTCTCTGGACCGCAGGCCGATGCTCTAACCGCTGAGCCAAACCGGCCAGGGCTTTACTTTTTTTTGTAGAGAAAGAGAAGTCGTTCCTCACATTCACACGGAATCTCAAAGGAGCCTGAACAGCGAAAGCAATCCTGAAAAGAAGACTGGAGTTGGAGGGCTCACACCTCCTGATGTCAAACCTGCTGCAAAGCTACTGTGATCCTCACACCTGGGGTCAAATGATTTCCGACAAGGGGGCCAGGACCACGAATGGGGAAAGTCCACACACACAAAAATGAACTCAGCCCAGGCTCCACACCACATTCAAAAGTAATTCAAAATCGCCCTGGCCGGTTTGGCTCGGTGGTCAGTGTTGGCCCGCGGATCAAGGAGTCTCAGGTTCAGTTCCAGTCAGGGGCACGTAACTTGGTTGCAGTTTGGTCCCTGGCCCTGGTCGGGGTCATGGGGGAGGCAACCACTTGGTGTGTCTCTCTCACATCAATGTTTCTCTCTCTCTCTCTCTCTCTCTCTCTCTCCTCTCTCTCTTCCCCCACCCTCATCAGAAGATAAACAGAAAAATATCCTTTGGTGAGGATTAAAAAATAATAATAATAACTCAAAATGGATCAGAGACCCAAATTTAAGATTTATGACTATAGCTCAACCGGTGTGGCTCAGTGGTTGAGCATGGACCCACGGTACCAAGAGGTCTCCAGTTTGATTTCTGGTTGGGGCACATGCCCAGGTTGTGGGCTTGATCCCCAGTGGGGGGCATGCAGGAGAAAGCTGACTGATATTTCTCTCTTACATTGATATTTCTGTCTATCTCTCCTTCCCTCTCTCTCTAAAAAATCAATAGAAATATATTTTTTAATTTAATTTTTTATCCTCACCCGAGATATTTTTCCATTTATTTTCAGAGTGGGAGTGAGGTGGGGAGAGAGAGAGAAATATTGACGTGAGAGAGACACACTGACTGGCTGCTTCCTGCATGACCCTGACCAGGGCTGGGGACTGAACCACAACTGAGGTACGTGCCCTTAACTGGAATCGAACCTGCAACTCATTGGTCTGTGGGCTGATGCTCTAACCACTGAGCAACCAGCCAGGACAATAAAAAAGTATATATTTCCTAAATGGGCAAAGGACCTGTATTGACATTCCTCCGAAGATACACAAATGGCCAGTGAGCCCTGGAACCAAACCAAGGCCCAGCAGCAGCAGTTACCAGGGAAACGCAAATCAGACTACAGAGAGACACCACTTCACACCCCCTGGACTGGCTGGAATGAAAAGGGCAGACAGGCCCAGTGGTGTGCCCCAGTGGTTGAGCGTCAACCCATGCATCAGAAGGTTGCTGGTTCCGTTCCCCGTGGGAGCACGTGCCTGGGTTGTGGGCCGGGTCCCTGGGCGGGGGGGGGGGGGGGGGGCAGGGGCATGCAGGAGGTGGCCAATCGATGTTTTCTCTCATCGATGTTTCTATCTCCCTCTCCCTCTCCCTTCCTCTCTCTCTAAAAATCAATAAAGAAAAATAAAAATAGAAAAGGCAGACAGTAACAAGTGTTGGCAAGAACTTGGAGCCCTTGGACCCTGTGCACGGCTGTTGCGTATGTAAGCCCGTGCGGCTGCCGTGGAAGACAGCGTGGTGGTTCCTCCGGTTAAATGTAGAGCTACCCGCAATTCCACCCCTAAGTAGATACCCCCAAGAATTGAAAACAGATGTTCAGACAAAGACGCGTACAGTAATGTTCGTAGCAGCTCTAATCACAGTAGCCAAAAGATGAAAACAACTCCAATGTCCATCCATAGTGATGGATAAAGTGTGGCTCATCCAGTCTTTTTTTTTTTTTTTTAATCCTCACCTGAGGACATTTTTGCCTTTATGTTCAGATAGAGCGGGGAGGGAGAGACGGAGGAAGAGAGAGAGAGAAAAACATCGATGCGAGAGAGACACATCGAGTGGCTGCCACCCACACGACCCCAACCAGGGCTGGGGACAAACTGCAACCGAGGTACGTGCCCTTAGCGGGAACCGAACCTGGTACTCTCAGGTCTGTGGGCCGACACTCTAACCGCTGAGCCAAACTGGCCAGGGTCTGTCTTTTTTTTTAGAGAGAGCGAGAAACATGGGTTGGCCACTTCCGGCATGACTCCCACTGGGGATCAAGCCCAAAACCTGGGCATGTGCCCTGACCAGGAGTTGAACCTGCCACCCCTTGGTGCGTGGGTCGCTGTTCGAGCCACACCAGTGGGCCCATCCAGTCTCAAGGAGTGAAGCTCTGACACTCGGTGCAATGTGGATGGACCTTAAAAGCAGGACTCGGAGTGGGGGAAGCCAGACACAGAAGGTTACATTGCTGCACGGATTGCCATGCAGTACCCAGAACCAGCAACTCGTGGAGACAGAAAGCAGACCAGCGGGGGTGTGTGTGTGTGTGTGTGTGTGTGTGTGTGTGTGTTGCTGGGGCAGAGAATGGGGAGTGACTGCTCTGGGTACGAGGTCTCCTTCAGCGGTGATGAAAATGTTCTGATACTAGACGGAGGTGTGGGTCACACAATAATGTGAGTATGTGGACGTCACTAAACTGCACACTTCAGCCCTGGCCGGTTTGGCTCAGTGGTTGGAGCGTCGGCCTGCGGTACAGAGAGACCCGGGTTCGGTTCCCACTAAGGGCACGTACCTCGGTTGCAGTTTGTCCCCGGCCCTGGTTGGTCGTGCGGGTGGCAGCCACTCGATGTGTCCCTTCACATCGATGTTTCTCTCTCTCTCTCTTCCTCTCTCTCCCTCCAGCTCTATCTGAACAAAAAATGGAAAAATGTCCTCGGTTGAGGATTAAAAAAAAATAAAAATAAACTGCACACTTCAAAAGGGTTTAAATGGTAAATTTTACCACAATGTAAAACAAAAAAGTAGCTGATGAGACAGAACCCTACACAGGGAACCAGTGAGACCCTGGGAGGGCTTGAGAGGCCCCCTCCTGGTTGGGGGGATTTGGGGTGCCCTGGGGGGAGGGCGTTCCTCATGGATACCTTGTGCCCTGGGCTGAGCAGAAGGCAGGGTGGGGACACCAGGGTGCAGGTCAAGAGGAGAAGGTCGTGTGTGCTGGCCACTCCGAGGCTCAAGGGCGCCAGGGGTCGTGGTGTGGCGTGACAGCTGCGAGGTGGGTGGCAGGCGTGGACCCTGTAAGTGACTGGAGTGGCGTGCCCATCCCCCTGCTCCCAGGGAAGGCTGCTCTGCTCTGCGCTGCTACACTGCACAGGGCCCCTGGGCCCCTCATGGCATCTTTGCATCAGATGACCTCGGGCCAGCTTCCTGGGGGGCGAGAAGGCCGTTCCAGGGCACAGGTGCAACTTTGGGTCTATCTTTGGGCTGCTGTTTACCTGGAGGGGCCTGACAGGATAGCAGGCACCCCCAGGGGCTGGACCACCCACCTTCCTCCTGCCTGCGGGTACCACAGGCGCAAGCTGTTTACCTGGCAGGTGCTGGCAGAGCTGAGTCTGGGGTGCTCTGTCCCCCAGGCAGGGCTCTGAGAGTAGCCCCCCAACCCAGAGCGGCCCACCTGAGTTTGTGTGCGTGCTACAAGGCCCAAGAAACCCCTCCCTGAGTAAGCTCAGGCCTTTAGGTGGCACCTGAGGACAGGAGGCTTGGGAGCAGCAGGGTGGGGGGACCCTGCAGGGGTCTCCAGGGCTCAGACCCCCAAGGCTGGTGGGCACAGGGGCTGCCTCTGAGCTAACCCTCTTCACAGCCTCCCTGTCCCCTCACCTGGGGTCTAGACTGCCCGCGGGTCTGCGTGTGCCCCTCCCTAGCCCTCGGTCTCTCCGGGCCTCTGCAGGACGCTCAGCGCTCCCAGCAGGCCAGCGGAGCCCAGGGCGTAGCCGCCTCGGTGGGGCGGGTGACTGCCGGCCCTCTGCAGGCAGCTGTGGGAAGCCCTGGAGAACAATTGTGGCCACTCCACCCAGGAGCCGCCCAGACTCAGACAGGAAATGGGGCTGGGGCTGGGGTGGTGGGAGCACTGACCGCCCCTTGGGGCACGCCTAAGGCTCCCACTCCAGGAGCCCGCTCAGCTGCTGTAAGGGTTGGGGGCAGAATGCAGGGGGAGGCTGGAGCCTGCCCAGCCCCGTCCCTCCAGGCTCTGGCCCAGCATCCGGTGTTAGGGCCCGGCAGGCAGAGGCAGGGGCCCCCTGGCCAGCCTGGAGGAGCCAGGAGCCTGGGCCTGTGTGGGCCTGGAACCCAACAGTCCATAGAGGTTTCCTTTCTGAGCAGCTCAGCTGCTGCCCAGGGCCTGCTTCTAGCCAACAGGCAGGTGTGTGTGTGTGTGTGTGGTGGTGGTGGGGGGATACCTTTGTTTTCCCTGCCCAGCAGCCCTCCTCCTCCTGGTGACAGCACTTTGCTCTGGGAGCTAAGTAGTGTCCCTGCAGGGCCACTAACTGTGACCCCTCCATTCCCTGCCTCCAGGGCCACAGGAGTGAGGCCTTTCAGAGCCTTCCTGGGTCTTCAACATAGACACCTCAGAGTCTTTAGAGCACTGTGGCTACTAAGCTGGGGGTGATAGGAGGTGGGCCCAGCAGCCATTATTCCCCCAGGCAGAGAGAAAGAAGAGGAAGCACCCAGGTGAGGAAACAGAGCCAAGCGGGGAGCCTTGACAGCCTCTGTGAACACCTGGATCCAGCCATGCCTGACACCCAGACATCTGCACATGGGCTCATTCCCCGAGCCAATCAATTGCCTCTTTTCACATACACTGGTTTATGTGGAAACACAGACACTCATTACCCAGAGTTCGGACTGATTCTCCCTGCTCATGGTTGCATCCTTCTTGGTTGGAGAGGTTCCTGTTCTCAACCAAAGATGTCCCACTCCATGAATGATGATGCTGAACAACCCCTCATTTATGTGTGTCTGTGGCTCCCAAATTCATCGATGGAGCCAGGCTTCCTATTTCCACAGGGCAGCCCCAGGTTCTGCATTGAGAGTGGGTGCAGCCACCTCAGGGAGCCCTGAAGAGGACCCCCACAGGGGAAGGTGGGCTATCCTGTGATCCGTCTCTTGGAAGGCTGCTCGGGCCTTTGCTAGAGCTGACGGTCCCCTGAGCACTGCCCGAAGGTCCCAGGGAGGGGCCTTCCCTAGGATGTCCACTCCAAGCCTAGGGTGGGGGGATGTGCCCCTTGAAATGCAGCGTTCCACCTCTGCATTTGCTCTCCCCCACTTCTCGCTTGGTACTTTCTGGTTCCCCACTGGCCCCTCAAATCTGGATGTCCCCATGAGGGATGTCCAGTTCATGACCAAAGGGGGTGACCAGGAGGGTGATGGGCTCAGAGGTCAGGTCATGAGAGGCATGGTGGGGCTTGGGGACAAGCAAGGAGCCATGCCCTGGGGAGAGAGGCTGCTTCCATTGCACAGGGGAGGGGTACAGGGGTCCTTCAGGATGTGCTGGCAGCCAGAGGCAATGACCAGCACCCTCCCCAAGGCTGACGAGGCTGTCTGCCCACCACACCAGCCTCATGAGCTTTGATGCACAAGACCTTGCTGGCCAGACCTGGGGCCTTGACCAATCCCTGGGCTCTGAGACTCCCAGCCTCCTCCCCGCATCAGCCCTGAGGGTCTGCTCCCTGCTTCCAATACCAGGGGCTCTGCTCAAATGTCACTGTCCCACTGGCCACCCTGCTTTCCCTGTGCCCCTCCCAGCAGACCCATCCTGCCTCTGGCAGATGAGCCCCCACCATGCTCCGTGTCTGCTGAGAGCAGCCTCCTCACCATCCTGACCCCGTTTGCCGCCAAACCCTGCCTCTGGAAGCCGGCAGGAACTAATTAACACTCCTGGATTACCTACATTCTGCTCCCTCTCCCTCCCTTCGGTGTCCCATCCTCTGTCCTCTGGGGCTCCAGGCAGGGTCAGGCTCCTGTCTCACTTACTGGAAGCAGAGACAGGCACCACGTGACGGAGACACAGACAGTGCTCGGAGGGACGCCCACAGACCCTGCGGGAGCACCCCATGGCTCTGAGACCCTTCAAAGCCAGGCTTGGAGCTCGGCCCGGGTGGGCGCGGGTCTGGCTCCTGTGCACAGACTGTTTGAATAATTTATGTTCAAAAGGACCTACTTCTCCATCAGACCAATTCCTGCTAAAGAACAGATGGGTTGGGGGGGCTTCTAAATTATGCATCTGTGCCCCCCAGGTTTTTAGTGAATCCCTGGCACTCAGCCAGGCACCCGGGCAGCCTCCTTCACCCGTGGGCCCTGCTCTATCCTGGCCATGGGCTGGGTCTTGCTGGCCTGGTGCAATTGTGGACTCAGGACCACAGGTTGATCTCAGCCACTTGTCTCCAGAGGGAGGTCTTGTGACTGGGAAATCAGAAGCCTGGGTTCTGGGCCGGCTGGGCAGGAGCTCTCCCCTGGTCCACCACAGGTGCTGATTTACGCCCCATGGAAGAGGGGGCCAGGCAGCAGTGGGGGACCAAAAACTGCAGGAGGCCTGGGCAGAAGGGAGGTGGGGGCAGGGAGAGCATGGTCCCCACAGCAACCTTCAGACTCTCGAGGGCCAAAGGGCGCTGGCTGGAAGCTGGAAGCTTCCGTGGGTTCCTGAAAACTGACCAAGCCCAGGCCATGTCTCCCCAAGGCCAGAAGGCCCTGATGCCTGGGCACTGGTCTGGGAGGGGGATGCCTGGGACCTTTCAGTGCCCATCAGAGAAGGGTGAGGCCTCAGGATGCACAGGGGGTCTGAGAATAAGGACCTAGGCCTCCTGCTCTGTTCCTCCTTCCTTCCCCTCAACTTGGCCCCTCACACCCATAAACACATAAAGGAGGATTTCAGGTCGGGGCCACAGTGCAAGTTCCAGGGAAGGTCCTGCCACACCCTACAGATTAGCAGGGGTGCCAGGGCTGCACCCGAAATCCTGGGACAACTCAGGTGCACAGTGGTCCAGTGTCCCTGCCCTGCAGCACTGGTGCGACTGGGACAATGGTGGGGGCAGGGGAGCTCTGGGACAGGCCTGTGAGTGCATCTGCCGCCTGCCATGGCCCTTGGGTGAGGGTTCCGAGGTGTCCCCCAGGCCTCCTGCCGTCCCCACAGCAGCACAGAGGTCTCCACAGAGACCGCTCACCCCTCCTGCTCTGCTGCCTGTCCTGCCTCCACCCACATTCCCATCTGCTCCCTCCTCCTTTCCCCTTCCCCCTCCTCTCCCTCCTTTTCTATCCCTTCTCCTGACCGAGATGTCATCGGTGTTTGGTGTTCGAGGAGCAGAGAGGAGCCACAGTGCTGAGGGCAGAGGGACCTGCAGGTGGGGGGAGGGGTGGTACAAACTGCCAGTGGTTTTCAGCAGAGGAGCAAATGGGTTCAGTCCTTGCTCAGATGATGAAGGTGAGCCTCCCTGCAGGGGTGGAGACCCTGGTGTCCAGTGGAGGTCAGAGCCCCTGTGGGTGAGGGGGTGGGATGTCCGAAATCACAGGAGGTCTGTTACCTGGGGGTAGTTTGTGTGTGCACATACGTAACATTCCCCAGCTCTGTCTACTGACAGGCAATGACACCCAGGAGCAGCAAGCACACCTGGAGCCCGGATTCTGGCTCCTAAATACCCTTCCCCACTATAAGGAACCAGGATTCCTTGGAGAAATGGTTGCATTCAGGGCTGGAGCAGGGAGGGCCCAAGGTGAACCTGGAGTCCATCCTGTGCTAGGAATTAGGGAAGAGCTGCAAGAATAATGGAGGCGTTGGTGTGCTGAAAGGAAGGACCCCTGGAGCGGCAGGGTCAGGGACACAGGGAATAGCCCTGAGTGGGCTCCTAGCTGGATGGGAGGGCCACCCTGGACACACACACACACAAACACACACACAGAAACAGGCTGGGGGAGAGGTGACAGGGCCCTTGAGGTCGTGTCCCCATGCAAGGGGACAGCTGGGTTGCTGGTATGTTCTCCAGTCTCCTTTAGCTGAGTGGGAGGGCGGGGTGGGACGGGGGCAAAGGTGCTGAGAGGTGGCATTAGGGTCAGGACGACAGGACCCTGGGTCAGCGGGACAGACGAGAGGTGGGGAGGCTCATCCGCGGACGCGCAGACATCGGCCCCTCCCCGGCACCGGGCTCTCAGCCGCACCTGCACCTGCCGGGCTGGCCATCGCCCCCCCGCCCTTTCCCCGTGACCTCGCCTCACCGCCCGGGTGGCCCCTGCCCACGGGACCACCGTGCGCCCCGCGGCGCGTCCTGGAGGCCGACCTCGTCCACGCGGGTCCCGCAGGGCTGCCGCCTTGGACGGAGGGACCGATCAGCTCCCTGGAACCCACAGGCCTGGGGGTCGGCCGGGCGGGGCGTCCGCGGGGCAGGTGCGCGGCGCCTGTGCGGGGTGCGTGTATGCGGCGTGTGGGTTCCGGGGGACCAGGCTTCCACCCTGCGGCCTCCACCCACGTCTCCTGGCGGGGGACCGCGGGGTCAGCGGCGGGGAGGCCCACGCAGCGAGAGCCACGCTGCCCGGGGTCGCAGAGCTGGGCGCGGGGCGAACTAGGCCTGGGGTGTCCCGCAGCGGTTCCCCGAGGGCGCGGCGCCTTTAATTGGCTCGCGCGCGCGGCCCCGGGACAGGAGGAAGCGCGCGTGCGCGCGCGCGCCAGGGATGCGACGGGGCCGTGCGTGCGCGCGGCGTGCGCGGTGACGCGGCCGTGGGGTTTCCCGAGGCTGCGGACAGGGGCCGCCGCGCCCATCGATGGCTGGAGGCGTCTGAGGGCGGACGGAGGCGGTGGCGGCGGGAGCGGGCGCGGAGTGGAGCAGCCGCCGTGGGACCGGACCGAGCCTCGCCGCGCACCTGCCGCAGCGCCCGCGGAGCGGCCCGAGCGCGACCACCCCCGGAGCGGCGGCCGAGGCGGCTGAGGCGGCGGGGCGCGGGCGCGGCAGGCGGGACGAGCGCCGAGGTGAGCGCGGCGGCCCCGGTCCGACCCGGCCCGGCCCGGCCCGGCTGCCCCTGCTGCCCCTGCCCGGCCCCAGCCCCTCCGCACGGCCCCCCGCGGGCGCCCGCCCGGGCCGCCCCGCCCCCACCCGCCGCCGGCCGCGTCTTCCTGCCCCGCCCGGGTGGGTCTGCGGGGGGGCCGGGGTGGCGGGCGCGGACCCTGCGGGCGCCGGCGAGGGGACGTGCGGAGGGGCCGGCGGAAGGCCCGGGTCGCAGGTCCGGCGCTCGCCTCTGGGGTCGGGGTCTGAGGTCCGGGGCCGGGCTCTGGTCTGGGGGCCCGGGACCAGGCTCGCGGTCCGACCTCTGGGGTTCTGGGGCCAGGGTCCGGGCTGGGGGTCCGGGTTCTGTCGGGGTGGGGGCCCGGGGCCGGGCGGGGCTTCAGCCGGGCCCCTCCCGCGCGAGCCGCCGGCCGGGCCGCGAGAACAAAGGCCGCGCGGGTCCGCCCCGCAGCGGGTGCGGAGGCCCGTCCGTGTCCCCTCCGCTGGCTCAAGTTGGGGTTGGTGACGACCCGGCGCCGCGGCGGCGAGGGAGGGAGCGGGGCAGCGCGGCCCCCGGGACCGGGGTGGAGGCAGCAGCGCAGGCGGCGGCCGCTCCTCCCGGGCCGGCGGGCCATCGCGAGCCGTGCCCGGTCTCCTCGCGCGGTGCGGCCGGCCGGCCGGCGGGCGGGGCAGGTGGCCGGGGCGGGGGGCACGGGCCGGGCGGGGGGCGGACGGAGGCCCCCGAGGGCAGAGCCGGGGTCCCAGCGTCCCCTGCGCCCCGATGAATGGCCGGGAGTCCAGGCCCCGCGACAAGATGGCGCGGCCGCCGCCTTCGCCTTTGTCAGCGCCGCGCGCTCCCGGCCCCTTGGGCCCCGCCGGGGTTGGGGGCCCGCTGTGCGTTCTCCCGGAGGACGGGGTCGGGGGGTCGGGGAGACCGCGGCAGCCACCCGGGGCCCGGCGCCCCCTTCGGCCCGGGCGGGCTTCGCGGGGGTCGCGGGGTGAGGGCGGGGGAGGCGGTGCGCTGACAGTTGCACCGGTGCAGGCTGAGCCAGGGGCTTGGAAGTCCTGCTTCTTCTCGCGAACCGACCGCCGATCGGGAAGCTGTTGAGCATCCCTGATGCCTCGAGCGAGCACGGGTAACGTGCGGAGGCAGCCGGGCGCCCCTGCGGACGCGCTTTCCTGAGGACAGCGACGCCGACCCAAGGCGACGGCGGTGTGTGTGCCCTGGGAGGGGCGCCACGGCACCCCCGTTCGAGGGCACCCCCGTTCGAGAGCGCATTGCTGAGTGTGTTTGCACGCGTGGACACATCTCAGCCTGCAGCTGTGGTGTGGGGAGTCTGCTGGTGCTTTGTATTTTCCGTGTCGCTGTCTGTCTGATAAGAGCCTCTTTTGAGGTTAAGAAAACGTGTAGGTTACAAATAAATGGAGGTATAAGCTTTGTGAGAAGCTCCTTCCTAGGTACGGACGGGTAAGGTCTTCAAGGCATGATCCTGGATAGGATTTCTACTTCTTTGTTTTCTTATTTGAGCTTTGTTTTCTAGGGGGAGGGAGTAAGGGTTCTTTATCTGAAAGTAAGGTTTTTAGCTTGAATTCTGGTGAGATAGGTAGGGTCTATTCTGGATTCTTCCGAAGGTCCCTAATGCCCAAAGTGAACAGGCAGTTCCTTTTTTACTTCCTTACTACCACTGGGTTTGTGGCTGGGGACAGAGTTGGTGCCACCAATATGGAAATAGGTGTGAGCACCTCCAGAAGGCAGAACTAGGTGGTGGCTTTTCGCTTGATTTCACTTTGTGACAATTAGAGCTGTCCAGAAGTGGGTGTAACTGGAAAGGTGAGAGTGATCCTGCCAGGATCTTGTGGGGGGACATTTCCGGGCTGTGAGGCTGGGCGGCCAGGCCTCCGTTCCTCCTGAGACTCCCATGTTAGTGCTTCTCGTTTCACAGGCCCATTTTTCTTAGCAGGTGAGAGTTTAGGAAAGCAAAGGCAAGTCCTGTGCGGGTGCCTGTGGTGGCAGGGCTCCCTGACGTCTGCTGGGAAGGTTCTCCAGAGTCACCTATAGACGAAATTGTTCTATCTGCACTTTTGACTCAGAATGGACACTTTCTTAAATATGACTAGCCACCAGAAAGAGCCATTCTTCTGTAATATCTGTGATATTAGCAGACAACTACTAAGCAGGATGTCCTCTGACAATTCCTTCCTTAATAAAGATTTCTCCTTCTTTGATAGCTTGAGTTACTTCTGATCTGGGGGTGGGGGTTGGAAGTACATTTCCTCAGATTTAATTTCAGAACAGAGTCAAAAGACAGCCATGGCTGCAGAATATTTATTGACTTTTTTAAAGAAGTAAAATCTTTTCACGAAAATATTTTTCACGCCAAGTCACTTTGATTTGTCTTGCATTCACTGGTTTGATTGGAAAAGTTATATTCAGATATTTTTGAGAAAGATCTTCAGGATATCTGTGGACTTACATACCATCAGTTGAGTTTTTAGCTAATATTGTAATGAATAACATTGACTTTATTTTAGGTGTGCAGTGTTGACATTTAGTATTGTTTCTTCATTGGATTGTTTTATTCCTCTGCCCAAAAGATTTGGCTCATGTTGGTCTCTAAATTGGATTAAATTCTTGCTGTGTGCAGGCTTTGGCTTTTAGCATTAGTGGATTGGTAATAGATAGTCTCAGTTTTATTATCTGGGCTTGACCATATGGTATACCATATTATTTTGAAACCCCTATTTAGCGTAAGTCTAGAGAGGCACTGAGCAAAGGTTTTAGAGTTTTTAACCCTGTTATGAATTCTGAGTTCTGGTTTGCATTCTGTGATCAGAGTAGAGAAATTAAGATGTAGGTGACAGTCCAATTAAGTGTTTAGTTTAGTGCACGTAGAATGAGGGGATAAAAACAAACTTAAATTCAAACTTAGATCAGAGAAATAATTTACAAAGCTGAATGTGCAACAGTATTGAAAAAAAGTCCAAACACTTGTGGAGAATGTGTATGTATTGAGTAATGGAACATTACATTGGCTGTTCTGCAGAAGGAATGATGCAGTACCACTTCTTTTTTTAATTGATAAAAGGGTGACACTGGTTAATAAAATGAAATAGGCTTTAGGTGTGCAGTTCTATAATACACTATCTGTACATTGTATCGTGAGCTCACGACCCCAGAGCAGCACTTCTTTCTAAAGCTGTGAATTTGGCCCCGGCTCATTTAGCTCAGTAGCCTGAGGACTGAAGGGTCTTGGGTTCAACTCCCAATCAGGGGCACGTACCAGGGTTGCAGGTTTGATCCCTGGCCCCAGTGGTGGTCGTGCAAGGGGCAGCGGATCGAAGTGTCTCTCTCACATTGATGTTTCTGTCTCCCTCCCTCTTTCCCTTCCCCTCTGTCTAAAAATCATTGGAAAAATAACCTCAGGTGAGGCTTAACAAATAAAATAAAGCTATGAATTTGGTTCCAGAAACTCCCTTAAGAACTCTTGGCGCTCTAGCCCTTCGAGTTGGTCAGTGGGTGAGTGGGGTGCTGAGAGCCTTTCAGCCCTGTCAGCCCTGTTCTCATAGCAGTGCATACTGTAAGATTCACGGAAACCTGGGAATTTCTGCTGGCTTTCATCAGGAGGAGAGCCGCTTGTTTTATAAAGCAGTGTTGCTCTGTGTTTCTTAAAGATTTACGTGAGTATTTCCTTATTTGACTTACTAAATTTCAGTGCTGGGGAAAAGCCATTTCTAAAAAGTTAACAATTTTAAAAGACCAAGTCAAGATTATCTAAAGCAATTCTTTTTTTAATTTTTATTTATTTTTTATCCTCACACAAGGACATTTTTCTGTTTTTTTATTCAGATAGAGTGGGAGAGAGAGAGAGAGAGAGAAACATTGACGTGAAAGGGACATATCGAGTGGCTACCACCCGCATGACTAACCAGGGCCAGGGACAAACTGCAACCGAGGTATGTGCCTTAGCGGAAACTGAACCCGGGGTCTCTCTGGACCGCAGGCTGCTGAGCCAAACTGGCCAGGTTCGCAATTCTTTTTTTTTAAATTCTTTAAAAAATTTACTGATTTGAGAGAGAGAAAGAGAGAAACATTGATGTGTTGATCCACCCATTTATGCATTTGTTGGTTGATTCCTGTATGTGCCCTGACCTGGGGATTAAACCCACAGCCTTGGTGTATGGGGCAACCAAGTGAGCAACCCAGCCAGGGCTAAGGTAATTCTTAAGAGATTATTAAGTCTTGCCCTGGCCAGTTTGCCTCAGTGGTTAGAGCATTGGCCCACAGACCCTAGAGTCCTGGGTTCGGTTCCCGTGGGGGCAGGTACCTTGGTTGCAGTTTGTCCCCGGCCCCTGTTGGGTTCATGTGGGTGACAACCACTCGATGTGTCTCTCTCACATCGATGTTTCTTTCTCTCTCTTTTTCCGTCTCTCCTTTCTGCTCTATGTGAAGATACATGCAAAAATGTCCTGGGGTGAGCATAAAAAAGAGAGAGAGAGAGAGAGAGAGAGAGATTATTAAGTCCTAGCCAGGTGGCTCAGTTAGTTAGAGCATTGTCCGAAAAGGTTTCAGGTTCGATTCCCGGTCAGGGGAGGCAACCCATCGATATTTCTCTTCTATCAATGTTTCTCTTTTCTCTGTGTCTGTCTCTCTCTTTCTCTCTTCCTGTTTCTTTAAAATCAATTTTTGAAAAAAGCATATTCATGGGTGAGGATTAAAAAGAGAAGTGCGCAGCCAGTGTGGCTCAGTGGTTGAGTGTTGACCCATGCACCAAGAAAGAGGTTGCCGGTTCGATTCCCGGTCAGGGCACATGCTCAGGTTGTGGGCCCAATCCCCAGGGGGGAGCATGCAGGAGGCCACCAGTTGATGTTCTCTCTCCCTCTCCCTTCCTCTCTCTAAAATCAATAGAGGAAAAAGAAATTAAAAGAGAGAATACAGTTAAACCTATATTGTCTTTAGTAAAAGGTTATTAGGGTTTAATAATTAGCTGCTCCAAGCTTGATGCATTTTATCAAGGGGGAAAATATTGTGTGTATTTTCTTTAATCTGTCAGTTCCGGAATCTGAAGAGCATTGTTTGAACATATTCTTGTTTACTTCTGGATATTTGTGTGTTTGTATATATCTGTGTGTCACCTGACTTAGTCCAGTGGCAATTATAAAATGTATTCCCAAAAATTGTCATAGGAACTTAAATCCCGAATTCTAGGGATTTCACTCATTCTGCAAGGACTGAGAGTGTCAGGAGTTAGAAGCTGGTTCTGTAACTTGCTGGTTGTGTTTTTAAAAGACTCCTTTGCCTGTTTCCTCATCTGTGGGACAGGCATACTGCACCTGCTTCCTGGGGTGGTGGTGATGTGAGCATTTAGAGCAGGCTTGTCCACGGTGCCCTGTGCAAGGGTAGTGGCCTTGCTCTCACTATGGTGACGTTAGCTGACGTTACAAGAAGACAGCTTCCTGAGAGACTTGTGTTTCCTTTCTTCCAGAGGAATGTTATTTCAGGGTGAGGATGTATATAGCAGCTGTCTTTGCAAATCCCTGTCACTTACCTGACCTCACATTCTCCCCAGTCTGCTCACATCTTTTCTTGAAAGGCTTTCTTTATGCCCTTAGCGGGAACAGAACCCGGGTCTCTCTGGACCGCAGGCCAATGCTCTAACCGCTGAGCCAAACCGGCCAGGGCATGAATTTTTTTTTAAATATATTTTTTTTCTTTATTGATTTCAGAGAGAGAGGAAGGGAGAAGGAGAGAGAGAGAAACATGGATGAGAAAGAACATTGATTGGCAGCCTCCTGCACATCCCCCACTGGGCATTTGGCCTACAACCTGGGCATGTGTCCTGACTGGGAATGGAATCGGCAACCTCTTGGTGTATGAGTTTATGCTCAACCCCTGAGCCACACAGGTTGGGCTAAAGTATGTTTTTATTGATTGAGAGAGAGAAAGAGAGAGAGAAAGAGAAACATCGATGTGAGAAACATCAATCAACTGCCTCCTGCACGCCCCCTACTGGGGATCGAGCCTGCAATCTGGGCATGTGCCCTGACCAGGAATTGAACCAGGACCTCTCAGTCCTGGGGCTGATGCTCAATCCACTGATCCACACTGGCCAGGCTATGAGGTTTTTTGTGTTTTGTTTTTGCTTAGTCCCTTCACCTTTTTCACCCAGCTCCCCAACCCCCCTCCCCTCTGACAGCTGTCATTGTGTTTTCTGTCTCTGTCACTCTGTTTCTATTTTGTTAGTTTATTTTGTTCATTAGATTCCACATGTAAGTGAAATCATATGGTACTTGTCTTTCTCTGACTGGCTTATTTCACTTAGTATAATACTCTCCAGATACATCCACGCCGTCTCAAAGGGTAAGAGTTCCTTCTTTTTTATGACCAAGTAGCATTCCATTGTGTAAATGTACCATAGCTTTTTTTTTATCCTCACCCGAGGACATTTTTCCATTTTAGTTCAGATAGAGTGGGAGGGAGAGAGGGGAAGAGAGAGAGAAACATCGACGTGAAAGGGACACATCGAGTGGCTGCCTCCCACACGACCCCAACCAGGGCCAGGGACAAACCGCAACCTGAAACTGAGGTATGTGCCCTTGACCGGAATTGAACTCATTTGTCCGCGGGCCAACGCTCTAACCGCTGAGCCAAACTGGCCAGGGCTGTACCATAGCTTTTTTATCCAGTCATCTACCGGTGGAATTTTCTTGGCATTTCTTCATTTGCTCATCGGTGACAAGATAATGAAATACTTTTCATGTATTCTCATAAATACTGTACATGGAAATTTGTTTAAGAAATGCTTATTCACTCTGCTAGGTGCTGAGGCTGTAAATGGTCACAGAAGGGGCTTTGCCCAGGGCCTTACTGAGTCTGCAGTTTAATGGGGAGCCCGAGGAGCAGCATGAAGAAAGGCAAGGCCAGTGGCTCCCGGGGGCTGGCCTGTGACAGTTTAGCGATGGCTTCCTAGGAGGAGAGTTAAGTTGAGACCGGACACGTCCAGTTGGAGCCTGTCTGGCAGGCAGGTGGGGGCTGGAGGGGAGGAAGGAGTATTTCAGCTGAGGAGATGGTCTGAGTGTTTCCATGCAGCAGCCAGTTGGTTTCTTTCACCCTCTGTCTCTGCAGCACCCAGGACGGTGTCATGTGGGGGATAGGTGCTCGGGCGTTATCAGGTGCAGGAGAGCACTGCTGCTCTTACAGGGATGGAGGTTCTGAAGGGTGTGGGGAGTGGTGAGAAGCGGACGTCCAGAGGCCAGAGCCTTGGTGAAGACTTTGCACTTTTACCCGAGGGCTGTGTGAAGCCTAGGGGATGTTCAGGACGAGACTGACCTGATCAGGACCATCACGGGGTACTGAGCTTGTACCCTGCCCAGAGGAGGGAGGAAGACTGAGTGCTGGTGTGAAGGGGAAGGGGTCTGGGCAGAGTGGTAAAGCTGGTGCCTGAGGAAGGAGGGAGTGATGACCACATGTTCCTGCCCTGGCCATCTGGGTCACTGTTTTGCATTCGGTGGGGAGATGTTTATGTTCATCATGCATCCAGCATGCGCCTATCCTTTCACTTCCTCTTCCCCCTGCAGAGTTCTTCAGGGGATCTGTGGACAGAGTCCCTCCCCAGGGCATTCTCTGATCTCATTGATCTCCACCAATCTACCTTGCTGTCTTATTGATCGCCCTACTACTAGTTGCAAGCTCCATGAGGACAGGCACTTGCTTCACGGCAGTGTTCCAGCCCCTGGAACAGGGCGCACATTGAATGGTTGTTGAATTACTGACTCTGTACATGGGAATGTGGCAGTCTGGGGGAGGCAGGCCTTTCGGAGTTGTCATTATTTAGATGGTGATTGAAGTCTTGGGAGTAACAACCACTTAGAGCAAGAAGTCTCAGAGTATGATCTGTGCACTCCTGGGGGTCACTGAGACCCCTGTCCCTGGGATCCAAAGGTCAGAGCTCCTCAGATGGTGTGTGCTTCGATGGCACCGATGGCAGTGGTGGGTGAGATTGCTGTTCTCCAGGCTGTGGTCAAATCACTTAGTGATCATGGTCATAGTATTCTTCACCCCATGAACTCGTGGCACAAAAAATCCAGTTTAATCTAACATCCCAGTGAAGCAATAAAAATTAACAGCAGCTGAGTCTTCCTGTTTCTCTGGGTGACGGAATGGGAAGTGGGCCTGAAACACTGATGCAGTGATGTCTCCAGGGCACGGGGCTCGGAGTGGAGGGGACAGCTGACAAAGTGTGATGGCTAGGGTGTTGGCAGGTCTTTTCTTGAAAATGAACAAAGCAGACCAGATACTTAAAGGAGAATGAATGACAGTATTGTGAGCAGTGATAAAATTTGGAAAACATGGTTCTGCTACAGTGAGCCTGACGGCTTCAACACTTTTCTAGGAGACAGGTGATGATGCTCACAATGTTTCTGATAGTATTTAATGAAATGTGTCAACATTCGGAAGATCTGCCTAACTCAGTGGATTGACATTTTGCAAATGGCCTGTGTGTGATGCTACTAACTTACTAGTAGGTAAAAGACTGTTCAGAGCAAACGATGGAGTAAACCAGGGTTTAATGCAACTACCAACAATTGACATAATTTCAGATTCCATGGCAGTACTACCCTTTAAGAAACTTTTTGCTTGTGAAGTTTTTTGTTATTAAATTTTTTGTTTTCTTTATTGATTTTAGAGAGAGAGAGGAAGAGAGAGGGAGAGAAAATTGATTGGCTGTTTCCTACATGCCCCTCACTGGGGACTGGGCCCACAACCTGGACATGTGCCCTGACCGGGAATAGAATTAGTGACCTCTTGGTGCAGGGTCGATGCTCAACCACTGAGCCACACCGGCTGGGTACACTTGTGGAGTTTCAATGTAGTGTCAAGGAAGGCTGTCCATACTTATTTGAAAAGGCTATTAAAATGCTCCTGCCTTTTTTGACTCCCTATCTGTGTGAGGCTAAATTTCCCTCATGTACTTGGACTAAACCAAGGTTGGGACAGGCTGCATGCAGAAGCAGGGGGAGGTCCAGCTCCTGCCGAGGGGACGTCAGTGTGCTAATGTGAGAGACCACCGCTCTTCTCACCAAGTTGTTTTTCTCGTAAAAATGTTATTTGTGGCCCTGGCCAGTTTGGCTCAGTGGTTAGAGTGTCGGCCCACAGACCGAAGGGTCATGGGTTTGATTCCTGGTCAAGGGCACATGCCTGGGTTGCAGGTTCAATCCCCAGCCTCGTGCAGAAGGCAACCAATCAATGTGTCTCTCTCACATCAATGTGTCTCTCTCTACCTAAAAAAAAAAAAAGGAAAAATATCCTTGGAAAAAAACAAAACAAAAAAAGAAAAATATCCTTGGGTGAGGATTAACAACAACAAAAAATGTTTTTTGTGGTAACATGTACTAGGCTTATTAAACAATTTAATTTTATTATATATTTTTTGTTAATCCTTACTGGAGAATATTTCTTCATTGATAAAACATATATATATATATTTTTTTTAGAGAGTGGAAGGAACAGAGGGAGGGAGGGAGAGAAACATTGATGTGAGAGAGACACATTGATTGGTTGCCTTCTGTACGACCCCGACCTGAACTGAGGATCGAACCTTAACCCAGGTATGTGCCCTTGACCAGAAATGAACCAGAGACCCTTTGGTCTGCAGGCAGATGCTCCATCCACTGAGCCAAACCAGCTAGGGCATTTCCATCGACTTTTAAGTAGAGTGGGAGGGAGGAAGGGAGAAACATCAATGTGAGAGAGAAACATGGACTGGCTGCCTCTCACATGACCCAGACAGGGCCAGGGATCAACCCTGTAACCCTTCAGCGCGCAGCCCGATTCTCTAACTGCTGAGCCAAACCGGCCAGGGCTTATTAGATACTTTTAGAATGTCTCCTTCAATTTCTAATGTAGTGGATATCTATAATCTATAGATAAAACCCTATAAACAAAAGCCCCAGGATTCTCAGTAATTTAGAATGTGAAGGCTGAGACCCAGCCATCTGAGCTGCACTGATTCGAAGAGCAATGTGGTAGTCGAACCAGCCAGGGCACATCAAGGCCTTGGCCCAGGGTGCCTGCAGGGATCCAGAGGCCTGCAGCTGGAGACAGTGCCCTGTTCTCGTGTGTTTCCTCCCCTCCCCTTGTGCAGCTTTATAGTTGCAGGATTGTTCCCTTTCCTGGGGACAGGAACCAGAGATTCTCTAAAGGCTGAAGACCTATTGGTGTAGCTTGATAAGAGGCCTTGGGACAGCCCGAGGGACAGCATTAAAGGATGGACAGAGGAGGAGAAGCTCACGGAGATGTGATCAGAAGTTGGACGAGTGCCGGAGTGTAGGCCAGAGCCTACAGACAGACAGGCTTCTGGGAGGGAAGGGGATGGTCAGGGCAGCAAGTGTGGCTGAGAGTCAGAGGTCGACTGAGGTTCCCCAGGGCTGCAGATCCACAGTGGGGTGCATGAAGCTCTGAGAGAAAGGGGTGCAAGGCAGGACATGTGGGGTCCAGGGGCTCTGCTCCTACGTGGGGCAGTGTGAGCTTTGTCAGCTGCTCAGAGAAAGGGGCCTGGGAAGGGGAAGGGTACCCTCAGTAAAATGTTCATTCAAGGCCTGAGCAGTGCCGGAGCAGCTGGTGACAGGCAGTGAGGAGAACCAGCCCTGCCCTAGTGGGAGAAGTGTCATTTCTCAGGGCGGGACAGACAATGCTGGAACGGAGGGCTGGCCAGGCCATGGTGATGGCTGGGGTTTCCCTTAAACAGGGTGGTGGAAACATTTGAGCAGAGAGCAGGAGGAGGTGAGAGGATGAGCCAGGCAGAGGGAGGAGCCCTGAGGCAGGACTGTGCTTGGAGTTGGGATGAGAGGTCCTGGGAAATTTGTGCTACAGTACTCCCCTTGGCCTGGGCTTTACATGTACAGAGTTGTTGGGAGAGTACTTCAAGCTTTGCCTGTTGGAATAAGGTCCTTCAAACCTGGGCCCTCCAGCTGGCATTCCCTTGGCATTAGACGAACTTGCATTTTACCCTGTTGGTCCTAGTGCTGTTAGCTCGTGTTTGTTGGGTGCCTGCTGTACCAGGCATCAAGGCAGGACGTTGTGATTACGGCATGATCTACACATCATCTCTGAGGCAGGTGCTGCAGCTAGCCCCATTTCACAGACGCTAAACTGACAGGAAGACTAGGTAATTAGCCAAGGTCACAGCCAGGGGTCAGTGGAGCCCATGTTTGAACTTGAGTTGTTTGCTTCTAGGGCCTGTGCTCTTAATTATTACACTGTGGACCTTCTGGCAGGAGCTAGCTGCTTCTCTTTCTCAGAAGACTCCTGTCTGCACCTGCCTCCTTCCTAGCTTATTAAAGGGAGGCCTCTTCCCTGTGCGAACATGTTTACCAGCCATTCCATGTGTAGTTCTTCCTAGCCCCAGTCTTATATAACTTACCCCTCGCCCCCCAATCTTGGTATCTTTTTCAGTCTTCATTCTTACATTTCTCTTTTTAAAACTGAACTCCCTGACAGGCGATCTGTTTCCCCTGCCTCAGTTCCTCCGTCTGTCTTGTCCTTATTCTCTGAGGACCTTGTTCCTGTTCCCCCTACGCCACCAATGTAGTTCTGTAATGATATCCTTTGCAGTAAAGCCGTTCTTTTGTCTCGGTTTCCATCTTTAACTTTTGCATTTCAATAATAAAAATGTTGACTATGTTGTGGAAAATTAGGAATGTAAAAGTAAGAGGTAAGGGTAGATTCCCTTCACAGGAAGTAACCACGTAAGCTGCTGCTTTCCTTTTCCTCTTGTGTCGTTCAAGCACGTGTGCAGGGACTTTGCTCTCCCCGTGCAGGGTTGCACTGTATTTGCAGTCTAGTTCTAAGTCTTCTGCTCTGCTCCATGTTGTGTGTGTTTCTGGATGTCACCCCTATTAGTAAGGAGGGTGCAGGCTCGTGCTCCTTTTCTGCCTGTGGTTGGCCACGCCCACAGGCTGGATTTCCTGGTTCTGCCAACGCTGCTCTGCTTTGAGGCCTTGAGCAATTGACTCATTACCTCGAGCCCAGTTTCTTCATCTCAGGGTAGTTGTGAGGATCGTGAGAGATGGTGCCCATAAAATGTTGAACCTCATGCTGAGCGCGGCGTGAAAACAGAGGTTAGCCCTGGCCGGTTTGGCTCAGCGGTTAGAGCATCGGCCTGTGGTCCGGAGAGACCCGGGTTCAGTTCCTGCTAAGGGCATGTACCTCGGTTGCAGTTTCTCCCCGGCCCTGGTTGGTTGTGCGGGTGGCGACCACTCGATGTGTTCCTTTCACATCGATGTTTCTCTCTCTCTCTTCCTCTCTCTCCCACTCTACCTAAACAAAAAATGAAAAAATGTCCTCGGGTGAGGATGATTTAAAAAAAAAAAAAGCAGAGGTTAGCTCCGGTGCCACTGTGTGCAGGACACGGGTTCCTGGCTCCCTCCACTCCTCGTGCTTCCAACCCACGCAGGCTCCAGGTTCCTGTTATTGTGGCTGCTGTCTCAGTTCTCAGGGCTGCTGCGAGGCTCTGGGAGGTTGCCTGGGGTTTTCCTGTGGATGCTGTAACCGACAACCAGGAATGGGCCGAAACAGCAGACGCGCGGCCTCTCTGTCCTGGAGGCTGGAGGGCTCAGCAGAGGTGTTGGTGGCTGCTCCCTCTGATGCCTCTCTGCCTCTTTTGTCACTGGCCTTCCCCACTTTGCTGTATGATGACATCAGTCATTGGATTAGGACCCACCCTGACCCAGTAGGACCTCAGTTGAAATTAACTAATTAAACCTGCAAAGACCCCTTTCCCAAAGAAAATCATATTTACATGTTCCAGGTGGGTAAGAATTTTCCGAGACACAGTTCAACCCACTGCAGTCACCAGAGCTTCCTTCATCTGTGGTTCTTGTGTTCCTCACTGTCTCCTGTGTCCGTCCTTCTCCTTCACATCCAAGCTTGTGAAGATAATGCCTCAGATGCAGGTTGAAGGAACCACCAAGGAAACTTAAATAAAAAAGAAATGCCCTGTAAGGGTTCCGATGTCTCCTAGAGCCCAAGTTCAGGGACGGGCTGGGCTTTTCCGGTCACGATGGAGTCGGGGTCGGGAATCCATTTGGGGGTCTCTGTCCATCTCAGTGTCTCTGGTGCTGCTTGCGAGGGAAGCGAGCTCTCTGAAATGTTTTTTTCTGTTTCCAGCATGTTCTGCTTGTTGGCGTTGAACTCAGTTGACCACCCACCTCCTTGAAACTCTCCCCCTTAGATCCTGGTTCTCCTGCTACACTGCTATTTGTCCTTGGTGTCCTTGCAGGGGTCACCCGTGCCTGCTTGCATCTCTGCCTGGCATTTCTGTCGTGAGCCTTAGGCTCGCCTCAGCGGTACTTTCTGTCACCATCTTGTCTGTGTTGAATGCTGTGTACAGGTTGTTTTGATGACTCTCAAATTTGTGTGTGTACCCTTGCCTTTCTGATCTGGACTCCTCCGTCATCCACCTACTTCTCCATTCTTTTCACTGTTTTCTCCACTGAGTCCTTACTCCTTCAGATCTCAGCTCGAATATCACCTCAGAGAGGTTACTTCTAGTCACCCTCCTGCTCTTGGCCACATGGAGAGGCCATGGTTACTGACGTCATGGCACCCACCTTGCGTTGCAGTTGCCCTGTTGTGAGGTCTTATCTCTGCCTGTCCCTAACCAGCCCAGGTTGGAAGCAGAGGGCACACCAAGTGGGCTGTTCATGTGGGCAGGGTCAGTTCTCCAACCTGAGTCAGACCCCTGACACTGTCCACCCAGAAGCCCAGGACAGGGGTAGGGAAGGGGTTGGGGAAGTGCCATAGCATGAAGGGCCGAGCTTCTGGGTAGTTTTCCTGGGAACGGACAGGAGGGCGATTGGCTGAGCTCACTTAACCACTGATGGGGTGTGGGTTTGGGGGTGACTGCTTGAGACCCAGAAGTGAGAGGGGAAAGGGGAACTTTCTCTGGGAATGGATGGTGTCGTGGTACTTAACACTAAATGGCAGGCATTTAAAAGGAGCTTGTGGCCCTTGCTGGTTTGGCTCAGCAGTTAGAGCATCAGCCTGCAGACTGAAGGGGTTCGGGTTTGAGTCCGGTCAAGGGCATGTACCTGGGTTGCAGGTTCAATCCCCGGTCCCGATCAGGGAGACAGCCAATCGTAGTATCTCTCACATCGACGTTTCCCTCCCTCCCTCCCTCCCTACCTCTCTCCCTCCCTAAAAATCAATGGAAAAAATATCCTCGGGTGAGGATAAAAAATAAAATAGCCCTGGCCGGTTTGGCTCAGCGGTTAGAGCATGGGCCTGCGGTCCAGAGACACCCGGGTTCGGTTCCTGCTAAGGGCATGTACCTCAGTTGCAGTTTGTCCCTGGCCCTGGTTGGGTCGTGTGGGTGGCAACCACTTGATGTGTCCCTTTTACGTCGATGTTTCTCTCTCTCTCTCTCTCCCTCCCACTCTGTCTGAACAAAAAATGGAAATATGTCCTCGGGTGAGGATAAAAAAAATAATAATAAAACAAAACAAAAATAAAATAGATTTGTGAATCAGTAAGTGCCCATTGTACCTGCTTTACATGTTCTTAAAGTACGGAAGTGACCCCACACGTTCCCATCACTGACAACCTGACAGCCCGGAGGCGCTGTTTCCTCAGTTCCGAAGAGTTCTGGAAACAGCTCCGGTGGACCTTTGTGGACTCCGACAGCGCTAATTTCCTAGAAAACAGGATTACGAGCTTCTAAAATTGTTGGGATTAACTAGTCAGTGGGCGAGTGGTTCTTTTTTAACAGCAGAGAACCCTTTTAGGGCCCATCTTCTATCGTTTGTATACTGACTCGAACTTAGCAGTATGTGCTATTTATATGACAAACACCTTTTCACTGTAAATTTGTAACGATGCTGTGTGTATCGAGTGCAGCAGTGGGTATTCCGGGTATGGAAGAGGAAACTACACTCCTGGATGTGGCAAATTTCCTGTCTCAAGGAAAGAGCGTGCCCCCCCTTTTTAAATCGATTTTTAGAGAGAGCAAGGGAGAGACAGAAACATCAATGTGTGAGAGAGACATCGGTCGGCCACCTCCCACACATGCCCTGACTGGGCATCAAACACCACCCAACCAGCTGAGCCAAACCAACCAGAGCTGTAATTTCTGTATTTAAAAAAAAATTTTTTTCTTGATTTTATTAGAGAGAAGAAGAGAGGGGGGAGAGAGATAGAAACATCCATGAGAGAGAACATCGATTGGTTGCCTCCTGCATGCCCCCCTCTGGGGTTTGGCCTATAACATGGGCACGTGCCTGACTAGGAATTAAACTGGCGACCTCTTGGTGCAGGGTCGATGCTCAACCACTGAGCCACACCAGCTGGGCAATACAATTAGTTTTTAAGGACACACATGGCTAATAACTACCGTATTGGATAGCACAGCTGTAGACTTAGTGTTCGGGTTGTCATTAGTGGGAATTTGGGAGGTGTGAGGAAAAGTCTCCATGTAAGAGGGATGAAAATTTGGGAAATTAAATCTGTTCAGAACTTCTATTTAGCAGCTGTTGCATAACCGAGGTTAGGAACCTGTATTGTATAAATTTTGAGGTGTTTATCAATTATGGTAAATGTGTAATTTAAATTTATTGTTTTTTATCCTCACCCGAGGACATTTTTGCATTTATCTTCAGATAGAGCACTAGGGAGAGAGGGAGAAAGAGAGAGAGAGAGAAACATTGATGTGAGAGAGACACATACAGTGACTGCCACCCACAGGACCCCAACCGGGGCCAGGGGCAAACTGCAACTGAGGTGTGTGTCCTTAGCGGGAACTGAACCTGGGACTCTCTGGTCTGCAGGCCGATGTTCTAACTGCTGAGCCAAACTGGCCAGGGTGTGTAATTTAAATTTAAAAGAATGGGCCCAGCCCTGGCCGGTTTGGCTCAGGTCGGAGTGTCCGCCCGTGGACCGAAGAGTTGTGGGTTTGATTTTGGACGAGGGCTCGTACCTCGGTTGCGGTTTGTGGTTTGTCCCCAGCCCTAGTCAGGGTCATGCAGGAGACAACCAGTCGATGTGTCTCTCTGGAATCGGTGTTTCTCCCTCCCTCCCTCTCCACCTGAAGATAATAAATGGAAGAGTGTCCTCAGGTGAAGATTTAGAAAAATGAAACAAAGGCCTGGGCGGTGTGGCTCGGTGGAGGGAGCCTTGTCCCACGGACTGAGTGGTCCTGGTTCGGTTCCCGATCCAGACACGTGCCCTGCTTGTGGGCTTGATTCCCCGGTGGGGGGTGTGCAGGGAGCGGCCAGTTGATATTTCTTTCTCACATCAATGTTTCTATCTCTCTCTAAAAAATCAATAAAAACATATTTTGTAAATAAATAAATAAATAAAAGAATGGGCCCTGGCCAGGTGAGTCAGTTGGTTGGCGTGCCAGCCTGAGTCCTGGCCAGTTTGGCTCAGCGGTTAGAGCGTCGGCCTGTGGTCCAGAGAGACCCGGGTTCCCGCTAGGGGCACGTGCCTTGGTTGCAGTTTGTCCCCGGCCTTGTTGGGTGGTGCGGGTGGCGGCCACTCCATGTGTCTCTTTCATGTTGATGTTCCTCTCTCTCTCTTTTCCTCTCCCTCCCTCCCACTCTATCTGAACAAAAAATGGAAAAGTGTCCTCAGGTGAGGATGAAAAAAAAAAAAAGAATGGCTGCCAAAGCCCGGCTGCTGTGGCTCAGTGGTTGAGTGTTGACCCTGCACCAAGAGGTCTCCAGTTTGATTCCTGGTCAGGGCAGATGCCCAGGTTGTCCGATCCCCAGTGGGGGGCATGCAGGAGGTGGCTAATCGATGTTCCCTCTCATAGATGTTTTTGCCTCCCTCTCCCTTTCTCTCTAAATCAGTGAAGAAAAAATAAAATAACAATACTTTTCAGTAATATTAGATAGTAACAGTCTTCAGGCAGCCTGGCAGAACTGAGAACCCAGAGAATTGGAAACAGTCCAGCTGGTCCTAGCCCGTCAAGCTTTCAGGGCCGGGAGGAGTCGTGTCAGCCCTGCACGTGGGTGCAGAGAGCGAAAGCTGGGGGAGCCTTCCTGCTGAGACGTGCTCTCTCGGTGAACATTGTTATATTGTGAGAGGTAGGATTCTACCGAAGTGTGAATTTATGGGGAAATCTTTCATGTAATAGAGTTTTCAAAATTGATTGGCAAGGTTATATTGATTGAGTCCTGGCCGGTATGGCTCAGCAGTTAGAGCGTCAGCTGTGGTCCAGAGAGACCCAGGTTCGGTTCCCGCTAAGGGCATGTACCTCGGTTGCCATTTGTCCCCAGCCCTGGTTGGTCGTGTGGGAGGCAGCCAGTTGATGGGTCTCTCTCACGTCGATGTTTCTCTCTCATCCTCCCTCTCTCCCTCCCACTCTATCTGAAGACAAATGTAAAAATGTCCTTGGGTGAGGATAAAAAAGAAAATTTTATTTTGTGATGTGGGAAAGTCAAGTGAGGTTCGTGTTTCTGTCCACAGACCATTGTTGGAGCACACCCTCTCCCTCCTTCCCGCATCACCTGCCGCGGCTCTGGGGCAGCAGGGCCCAGGCGGTGTGTAGTGGCCTGCCAGCCTACAGAGTGCTGTCTGGGCCTCTGCAGGGGAGAGGGCCACCCCTTCTGTGAGCTCTGGCCCCCCAGCAGATAGTGGGCCTGAGGGCTAAGCAGTTTACCTGAGGTCACAGGGCTGGGACCAGACCCTGCGGTTTCAGTCACTGCAACGGCCTCCACAGAAAACACCCTCTCTGTCTTGTTTTCCTTGAAGATTTTTGTTTTCACTTCTGTGCTAACGTATACTAAGCTGAAGAGCCTGTTGAGGACAAGGAGGAAGTCAGTCTTTCAAGTTCATTTTTAAATTCTCTTGCAGTTAACAGGCTAGCGATTCATGAAAGGTGTTGGGACTTAACCTCTGCGGGTTTAGCTGTCAGAAAGGCACTTGGGGCTTGTGCGAGGCACTTCAGTGCAGATTTTACTTAAATCTCCGTTGGTCCAGTGTGTGTGCTCTGGTGGCTAGTGTCCCGTCTCCTATTTAGTGCAGCAGCCACGGGGTGGCACGCCCACGTGAACTTGCCAGTGTGCTCCCGCTAGGGGTGGGGCTCTGACTTCAGTGACCCATCTGGAATGTCGTAGTGATAAGGTGCTGCACAGTTCACATGGCTGGGCATCTGTTACCGCTCGCTTTTGTGTCTCTGTGGCCCTGCTCCCTCCCTAAGGCGCTGCTCCTCGGCCTGCCCATCCGACAGCACACTCCTTGGATTGAAAACCCCACAGCCCAGTCCTGGACTCCGCCGACTGAGTTCTCAGAGGGACATTTGTCAGTGTCTGCAGACATTTGGGGTTGTCACAACTTGGGGTGGTACGGGCATCTGGTGGGTTGAGGCCAGGGGTGCTGCCCAGCCCCCTGCCGTGCACAGGTTTGCACCAGTGAGTGGTGCTTCAGGGAGACCCATGCTGTGCCAGTTGGCCCCACTCCTGGGGGTCGAGGACAATATGAGGATGCCCCCTTGGTGTGGAGGTGGTCTGCGTGGACTTGGTCCCCTGCAGTCGGCTTCTGCTGCACCCCTCCTCGTGGTATTGCCATGCTCTCCAAGGGGTGATTTCTGCACACTCCGCTGAGCTCTCCTCATTTTCTTTAGCTTTCTGCTGGGCCGATTAGTTCAACTTCCATAAAAATGAAGTACTTCACACCATTGAGTAGTAAGCTTAGGAGACTGAGAATTCAGCTCACACAGTGAGAAGCCAGTGGCCAGCTGCCTCCCACTCAGGTTTTTGTCATCATCTAGATGCCTCCTGCCCCTAGACCTCTAGAACTCCTGCAGGGGACATCCTTCCGCTCTCACCCCAGGGCCAGCCCCTCTGGCTGAGGGCGTCCTCCTGCCTGAAGGGGCAGCTTTGTAGGTACTCCAGACATAAGGGACAAGGGGTCCCAGCAGTCACTGAGTGGCAGAGAAGGTGTTCATTTTCTCCTCCATCCTGCATGTGAGTGCCAGGCTGCTGTAATAATGCCCACATGGCACTTTTAAAGCAAATTCACATTGTTTCCTCTTTACCACTGAACACCTCAGTGTGCACTTTCTGAGAGCATGGCATGTTTTTATAACACTGATGCTGAGCTGTTTTCTGTCCGCATTCTGTCTCTTGTCCCACAGCTGTCCCCGTCCGGGTCTGTGGGTCCAGGAATGCATGCTGCACTCAGGGCTCACGTTTGTTCTTAAATCAGAGCAGCTGCTCTTGTGCCTCACCTGGTGCAGGTGCAGGCTGGTCGCCTTGCAAATGCCCTCACCTTCAGTCTGTTTGCTTCCTCGGGGCTAGAATTAGGCTGTGCATTTTGGGGAGAATACCACAGAAATGTGTCCTGGACTTTTTCTGCACTCCTTCGAGGGTCCAGTCCGAGCCCCTCAAGCTTTGCGCCTGCCTGTCTGCTGCACCAGCTCTTGGCTTCAGCGGAGTTGCTCACGGTGAGCCACTGGGAGCCTGTCCTTGCTGCCTTCCCCACGCCCCAGGGACCGCAGATCTCGCAGAGGCCCTGTCCTCAGGGCCATGCAGAGCTGCTCTTCCTGGGAAGTGCCTGAGTTGTCTTGGGTTTGTTCTGGGAACACGCAGGTGAGCAAACCAGTTCCTATTCTTGGTGAATTATAGTTTATTGTCCAGTTTTCACCACACCTAAAGCCAGGGGACTGAGAGGTGACGCTCTGTGGGTGCAGTAGGGTGGTGAGTGCTACCTCCTTGCTCCTCTGTGCTTTGGCTCTGCCTGTCCCCTTCCAGAGTTCGGGCTCAGTGCAGCCGTTCCCAGTTCTGGCATCTTCAGTGTGCCTAGGATTTTCACACTGTTCTAGATGAAAATAAATACCCAAGTCTGAGTCCAAACAACTTCAGTATTTATGTCCTGAGAACTTAGTAACCATTTGAAAAAGTACTACCCATAAATTGAAGGAAACTTTTTATTTTATTTATAACTAAGCTGCTGTAGTTAACTAATGGGCTGTGTGTGCATGCAGCTTCTCAGACTAGAACCCTAGCACCGCCACCTTCCTTTCCTGTGCAGTGGTCTTTTTTTTTTTTTTTTAATCAAAGCAACCACTGAAAACGCAGCTTTGGAAGGATGTGATGTCATGAGAAAGGGTGTGGCGCCACCTGCTGTTGGAACTGTCATCTGCCTGGTTTCTCTGTGCCTGTGCCAACTTCAAAGTATCTTGTGTTTTGTGCGTTTGCTGCAGTGTCCAGGCATGGCTCATGTGGTGTGGGGCCTGGGCTCTGACGGCTCACTGTCCTGTCCTAGTCACTGCAGCCTGGGGGTGTGTGCCACGAGAAGGGGTTCACCCACTGGAAGTGTCTGGGTGAGGCTGAAGGAGGGAGCTTGCCCTCTCCAGGTGTGATTATCATTTCGGTGCTGTCTGTCACCAGAAGGGAGGTCGAGGATGTGCATGAAAAACCAGTGCCTCTGTGGAAAAGGAAATGTATCATCTTGGAAGCTCTACTTAAAAACGGCCTTTTAGAAGGTAGCCTGAAAGTTTTTCTTGACAGTTGTGACAGATGAACTGAAAACATAAATGATTTGTCAAAATAACAAGAGACTGCCCTGGCCGGTTTGGCTCAGCGGTTAGAGCGTCAGCCTGCGGTCCAGAGAGACCCGGGTTTGGTTCCCGCTAAGGGCACGTACCTCGGTTGCAGTTTGTCCCCAGCCCTGGTTGGGTCGTGAGGGTGGCAACCACTTGATGTGTCCCTTTCACATCGATGTTTCTCCCCCCCCCCCACTCTATCTGAACAAAATATCAAAAAAAGAGAAAAGAAAAAGTTATTAAAAATAAATAAATAAATAAATAACAAGAGACTACCTTTATCAGATAGATACCCTCTGAGTCTGGCCAGGGCCCTTCCTTCTGTCTTTGACACGGTAAGCAGATGAGACCCTGCTGATAGCCCTGAATACTTCAGAAGGGGAAAATAGAAGGAGATGCTTGTGTCTGTTGATCATACATTTTACTCCGCTTACAGTTGACCCTTGAACAACATGGGGCTTAGGGGTGTCAGCCTCCTGTGAAGTTGAAAATGCATATATAACTACAGTCAGTTCTCCACTTACCCAGGCTCCCCATCACTGTGCTGACCCTTGAACAACATGGATTTGCACTGCATGGGTCAGTTAGGGAAAAGCCACGTGTAAGTGGACCCATGTAGTTCAAACCTGTGTTGTTCAAGGGTCAACTGTATCTATTTGGATTTGTATATGACACTCTATGACTCATCCTTATCAGATAGTTAAATGGTGCCACAGTGAAGAGATAAATGCTTATGGAACTTTAAAGGGAGAAGTTTGTTACTATATTAAAGATACCAGCCATTGCTTGGCCTATCCTTTCCTTCTAGGGAATCTCCCCATAGTCCCTGTGGCAGGACCTCACCCGTAGTCTCTCCTCTCCTGTGCCACAGCGAATGGGCCGCCTGGCCTGAGGACAGCAAGCCAGTGAGCTGGTGTGGAGGACTCTTCCCAGAAAGAGTCACAGCTGGCATTGGGTTATAGCTAGGGTGTGGGGTTGTGGGTGGTTTTATTAAGAGAGGGTGTTAGAAGCATGGAGAAAGTGCATCCAGGAAAATAGAGCGACCTCTGGCTGGGTTCTGGTGCCTGTTTCCATTTTCCTCATTTCCAGTTGCATATCCACTAGGACCTATGTGTTTCTCGTCCTTGGCAGCTGTCAGCTCTCTCCACTTCTGTCTTTGGATTTATCAGATCTCTTTCCACCTCTGTCCTTCGATCTGTCAGATCTCTCCACTTCCATGGGTTTGTCTTCTTGGCAAACAGAAGAGACTTGACTAGTTAAAATTTTTTTTTGGGGGGGAAGGGGGTGTTGGAGAAATCAGGAGTCATTTTAATTTTCGTTTCTAGAATTAACCATTAACCAAAAGATGCAGTTGTTAATATCAAATTAATTTTTTTCTTTAAGGTTTTTCATTGGCAAACAGGACTTTGAGACAGATAATTAGACAATGAGCTTATCCAGTGAAAATATGTGAAGTGATTGAAAATCAGAATATGTTGTCCGTGTAACCTGACCTTCCTTTTTTTTTTTTTTTAAAGCCTCACCCAAGGATTTTTTTTTTTCCCATTTATCATCAGATAGAGTGGGGGTGGGGAGAAGAGAGAGAGAGAGAAACATTGACATGAGAGAGACACTTCTTTTGGCTGCCTCCTGCACGTCCCGGACCAGGGCAGGAAATTGAATCTGCAACCCAGGTACATGTCCTTGGCTGGGCCATAAAACCAGACATCCTGCGATGGAGAAAATAAAGTTAGTTGCCAGCTTCCTGTCCTGCCCAGAGTAAGGAGTGGCCGTGTCTATCAGTGTGCAGTTGAAGCGGATAAGAAACTAAGTAGCAAGAACAAGTCAGCGTTCCACAGACTTTGCACCTTTTGTCCGTGTCCTCAGGGCTGCGTGGTGTCACCATGTCTGCTCTGCGCCTGTTGTGAAAGACCCCGTCATCATCCCCCTGCCGAACCTCATCCAGTTCCATTTTCCTTGATGCTGGACGGCACCTGGCATATCAGAATTAAGTGCTTTTGCCTCCTGACTGGAAAGCACATTCCCTGCCCACAGGAGTCAGAGTCATGTCTTGTTGCCTGTGGAGCCCTTGCCAGTGCCTGGCACGTCCTGGAGGCTGTATGCATGTACATGCTTGTCGAGTGCGAGCCCCGGCGTCCAGGCCATTCTGCTGCGTGCTTTCTCAGCCATTGGAAACTCGTGTCCTGTTGCAGAGCTGCCGCGTGGGCCCTGTGTGCCCCTGCTCAGTTCGGTCTGGCTCCTTTGGCCCCATGGGCTTTTCTAGCAGGGGCCACGGCGTCCACACAGATCTCTGAGCTTCGTGGGGAAGAGCTCTGGGTAATTCCAATAGACTCAGGCAGTCTCTGCTGCTCTCGTTCTTTCCAGTTCCCGTTGTGAACCACAGACCTTGTAAGTGGGGTTGTGGAAACGCTTCCAGTTCAGAGCCTTCTGTGTTCTGAGTTTTTACAGGAAATATGATACTTACGTCTTCAGTTTGTAAGTTTCTCTTGACTGTGGGAGAATATTTACTTTTTATAATTGTCTTTTTTTTTTTTTTAAATCACCAGAGGACATTTTTGCATTTTATCTTCAGATAGAGCGGGAGGGAGAGAGAGAGAGAAACATCAATGTGATAGAGACACATTGAGTGGCTGCCACCCACACAATCCCAACCGGGGCTGGGGACAAACTGCAACCGAGGTACGTGCCCTTAGCGGGAATGGAACCCGGGCCTCTCTGGTCTGCAGGCTGATGCTCTAACCACTGAGCAACTGGCCAGGGCTACAATTGTCTTTAATTCTTTAAGGCAAAAACGCATTTGTGTTTCTAGGATTTCTGTCTTAAGAGACACCAGCGGTCAGGGTCTTGGGCCAAATCTGGCAGAGGGTACCCAAGTCACTTGGAGAAAGTGTTTGTTGGTGTGTGTGTGAGAGGGTGTGAGTGTGTGTGTTTGTTCTTCTTCAGACTTAGAGTTCTGGGAATGAGGTGGGGAAGGTAGATGGGCTTTAAACTAGGCCAGTTTGGTTCTTTGTTTTCTTTCTTTATTGATTTTAAAGAGAGGAAGGGAGAGGGAGAGAGAGATAGACACATCGATGAGAGAACATCGATTGTCCTCCTCCTGCATGCCCCACACTGGGGATTGGGCCCATGACCTCTTGGTGCATGGGTCAACGCTCAACCACTGAGCCACACCTGCTGGGCCTGGTTGGGTTTTTGCTGCAGGAGTATTTCAGGATGTGAGCAGAGGTGTCAGATGTCAGAACTGTTGTTCAGAAAGATAAGTCAGGTAGTGATGTATAAGATGGGGCAAGAGGGAGAGAGATAGCTAGGCAGATGTGGACAGCTGGAAGGAAGTGGAGGCAGAGGGGTGCAGGGCAAAGGGTGGGGGTGGGTAAGATGGAGGGGGCAGTGTGGTGTGAAGGGGCTCCTTGAGTCTGCTCTTGGTGAAGAGACCGCTAGTGGGTTTGGGGAGGAAGGGCCTCTAAGTGCAATAGGGCACTGCCATGTCCGGACTCTAGGGCATCTCCATGTCAGGACTAGGGACTGGGGTGCAGTCCAGGACGGGGACTCACAGGAAGATGGGAAGACGAGAAAGGAATGAAGTCCCCTCGCCAGTCGGAGCTGGGCTGAGGAGGAGGAAGTGATGAGGTGTGTCCGCTGTGGCTGACCTGGGTCAGATCAGGGAAGGGCTGAGGTTTTGCTGTTGCATCACCCAGGGGGGGGGGAGCCACCAGGTGGAAGACGCCGTGTGTGTCATTGGAGGCCGAGGGCTCGAGCTTGGAGGAGAGGACAGGTAGGGAGGGCCTTGGCGCTGCCTCACAGAGACCACCTGTGAAGCCCGAAGTGAGGAGGTCACACACTTACTCATAAGCTCCTCAGGAGGGCTTGTGGGCATGTGGTGCTTGGTGCTGGTGTCAGAATGGTACACTGTTGATTTCTTTCTTTTTTTTTTTTATCCTCACCCGAGGACATTTCTCCATTTTTTTTTGTTCAGATAGAGCGGGAGAGAGAGAGAGAGGAAGAGAGAGAGAGAAACATCGATGTGAAAGGGACACATGGAGTGGCTGCCACCCGCACGACCAACCAGGGCCGGGGACAAACTGCAACCGAGGTACGTGCCCTTAGTGGGAACCAAACCCGGGTCTCTCTGGACCGCAGGCCGACGCTCCAACTGCTGAGCCAAACCGGCCAGGGCTGTTGAGTTCTTTTTAAAGACATTTTTATTGAATTTGTTGGGGTGACATTGGTTATTAAAATGGCATAGGTTTCAGGTGTACAGTTCTGTAATACACTGTATATTGTATTGTGTGTTCACCACCCCAATTCGAGTCTCCTTCCACCACCATTTACTTTCTCCTGCCTCCCTACCCCCGTTCCCTCTGGTAGTCACCACACTGCTGTGTCTGTGTAAAGATAACTTCATTAGACTTAGCTGGTGCCAGAAAACAAACCACCTGGAGCTCGAGATGAAGAGAAAACAAGAAGAATTAGTTGCGAGGACTGGAATGTAGAGGGGTCTGGGAGCCCAGGGCAGGCGGCAGGGAGCAGCGCCCTTCCTGCTTCTCTGGGCCCGTCTTCCTGCTGCCCGTCCAGTTATGCACGTGGCGGTCGAACTTCCGGCTCCACGTTTCCTTTCTGGGCGTGGAGAGACTGCGCTGGGCACGGTCTCGGTCTCCATGTTCCTGGGGGATAGCGTTTGTTTGGTCTGACTTGAGCTGGGTACCTGTTCCTGGTGTGGTCAGCTGTGACCGGGAGAGTGGAGAGGCAGGGTGGTGTGATGTGAACATGCTGCTGGGGCCATGATGGGCTTTGGAGGAGGAATGTGGGGGCAGCTCTTAGAAAGGCCGCTCTAGAGCTGAGCAGACGCCTCCCCAATCACTGTTCCCCTTGCCTCCATCAAAAAACAGTGTACAGCCTTGGCCAGTTTGGCTCAACGGTTAGAGCGTCAGTCCGCAGACCAGAGTCCCGGGTTCGGTTCCCGCTAAGGGCATGTACCTTGGTTGCAGTTTGTCCCCAGGCCTCAACGGGGCTGTGTGGGTGGCAGCCAGTCGATGTCTCTCTGACATTGACATTTCTCTCTCTCTCTTCCCCCCTCTCCCCCTCCCGCTCTATCTGAAGATAAATGCAAAAATATCCTCGGGTGAGGATAAAATAAATAAATAAAAAAAAACAGTGCACGGAGCGAGCAGGGATGAAGATGAGGCTCAATCCTCCCTCCAGCCTGGCGGGATGGGAAAACAGAAGTGGTCCAGAGAACAGGAGGGAGCCTGGAGAGCTGGGGGAGGGCAGCCAGGACAGTGCATCTGTCTGAGGGCGAGCGAGACTTCCTGGCAGAGAGCATCGGAGCAGAGGGGAAGGCGTGTGAGCAAAGGGACAAACCTTACGTTTTTTATCTGATTTTCTTTCTTTTTAAAAAGTTTACACAGATTCATTTATTTAAAAAGAGAGTAAGTGTGGTGTTAGTGCAGACCGCAGGCTGCACACCCACCAAGGGGAGAAGCTCCGAGCTGGTGGCCAGCCTTTCTTTGCTCCGGGGTCTCTGATTTCACAGTTACAATTACAGGGGTGGGAACAGGGCTTACTTGATTGGGTTACTGAGGAATTAAGCGAGTGATGGATATAAAGTACTTAGCAGCATAACACCTGGCATATAATAAGTACTTGATAAACTTCCTTGCTGATTAAAAGTAATTTCAGCTATACCTTTTTTCAGCTGTACTTTTAAAGTCTAGTTTAGGCCCTGGCTGGTTTGGCTCAGCGGTTAGAGCGTCGGCCTGTGGTCCAGAGAGACCCAGGTTCGGTTCCTGCTAAGGGCATGTACCTTGGTTGCAGTTTGGTCGTGTGGGTGGCAGCCACTCGATGTGTCCCTTTCACATAGATGTTTCTCTCTCTCTCTCTCTTCCTCTCTCTCCCTCCCACTCTGAGCAGAAAATGGGAAGATGTCCTTGGGTGAGGATAAAAAATAAATAAATAAAGTCTAGTTTAGTGGCTTAGAATATGTCAGTTCAGTAATCCCTAATAGAATGACTGTACTCCTTAGGCTTATTAAATTGTTGCGAGACAGAGCTGAGTGCAGCGATGTTCAGTCTTTTTTTATGGCGCACATAAATTAATTACTAAAATTCTGCAGCACACCAAAAAATATAGTTTTTGCTGATCTGACTAAAAAAAAATACATTTAATTTCTATTAATTTACTGTACCAATAAAAAGTATTTACCTACACTTTTTGCTCCTAAGTGACTTTTTAAAAAATTAGGTGCCTGTACTTTGTAAGGACTTTTGGTAGCAAGAATTCACCAATCAGATGCAACCTTATTATGCAACATGACCAATAATATGCAGCTAATGAGATCTATATAATTATGGTTCAAGACAGGACATTGACACCGGACGGCTCTTGTGTTGGCTGTTGTCATTTGTTTATTAGACATTCTAAGGGAAAGGAGGTTGGTGCCCCTGGCTAAGTAGGTATCGCATGTTTCTGAAATGACTGGCGCACCTCCTGAAAATCATCTGCTCCGAGCGAATCGCTGGCTTGGAGCTTGCCTGACAGCCCAGGGCTATGACCAGACCTTCCTGGTGTGAGCTCTGCTGGGACATTGGTGTTGTTTCAGGACATCGACACCAACTTGGACTCGGAATGAGGAGCCCACATAAGAACTAGAAAAGGTCAGAGAAGGAACCCGTGTCTCCTGAGTCCCAGGTGTGGTGTCTTCCTCATTCCCCCCCCTTTTGAGGGAAATTATCCTCTAGTAGCTTTCCAGACTTTCTGTGCCTTCATGCTGACCTTAGACTTGATAGTGTTGAGTATAGACTTCCTTTTCGGAACTAGTTCCATGTGGATGGCGCTCTGTCAGAAAGGCCCCTGCTGTGCTCCATCCTTTGTGTATCACCAGTTTCTCCGCCTGGGAGCTTTTGGGGTCTCACTCTGTCTGTGGTGTTCTAAAATGCCAGTCTCTCTCTCAGTTATGCTGGGTCTGGGTGTGTGTTCCCAGTCTGGAAACTTAGGTGGTTCTAGAAGGGAATTATCGAAGCTGTAGAGAGGAGTTGGGCCTGAAGTGTCCTGAGCATCTTGCTGTTTTCATACACTCTTCCATGTTAATGCATTTCCCTGGCTGTGTTAGTTCTTTCCCCCAAATCATGACTGGTACTCAGTTGTCACTCTTGTGCTTGATGGCAAAGTTCCTTCTTTTTAATTGATTTTTTTTTTTGGAGAGAGAGAAACATCGATGTGAGAGAGAAACATCGACTGGCTGCCTCCTGCACTCCCCCCACTGGGGAGTAAGCCCGAAACCTGGGCATGTGCCCTGACCGGGAATTGAACCAGGACCTCTCAGTCCATGGGATGCCACTCAATCCACAGAGCTACACCAGCCGTGCCAAAGTTACTTTTTTATTGCAGAATTTGAGCTAGTCACCTGGGCAGAACCTTTGTTGGGAGAAAGTTGGAAAGGCCTTTTCAGGGCATATTGCATAGTGGTATTTTTCTGCAAAACAAAAAATTTCTAAGATATTCCCTGAAAGATTCACTGTGTCCTATATGTAAACCAAGTCTTTTTTAAAAAAATTCAACAAACAAAGCAGAGTACAGGATATTTAAAAAAAAACAAAAACCTGAACACGTTTAGAAATTATTAGTCAGCATTTAGGGTTAGCCAAAACTGTTTTGCATTGGGATGTATTCCTTGTGTTGCCAGCACACGTGTCTGTCCATGCCCCTGGGACGGACACTCACCTTCTGCACAATGAAGTGAGTTGTTTCATCTCCACGTGGAGGTGAGTTCTGAGCGGAAGTGCCATGGTTTGCTTTTTTGCCTGGCTTCCAGCTTGGGAGAAGGTGTGAGAAGTCCACTTCTTCTTTGGCCAGCAATTTTGAGAAAAACATTCTAGCACCTTCAAGGTTAGTTAACCAGCTTTCCTTTGGAGAATATGGAACCTGGAGCGCTCTGAGGGTTAAACACCCAGACAACTTGGCTAAAGACCAGATCAACTGCGGAGGGTGCCGTGCCTGGGCACAGATGCTGTTTCCTCCGGTTTCTGTCACTCTTGCTCTGGTTCTCCATGAAAATGGTGAGCTGCACAGAAAGTGCCCCGTGGTCAAGAGGCACAGTAATGGAGCAGCCTGGGGGACGGCCAGGCCCCAGAACTGCTCGACGGCTGGACCCGTGGTGGTGACCACTGTGGGCTCAGTTAGAAATCGTGACAGAACTCTAGCCAGGAAACCCCCAGGTATTTGGAAATCAGACAAGTCAGAGATGGCATCAGAAGGGAAATTAGAAAATCTTTTAATTTGAATGAAAGTTAAAACAAACAACGTAACGTGTGGGACACAGCAGTGCTTATAGGGAAATGTATAGAATTAAAAGCTTACAGAAAGCAGAAGTCTCACCAAGCTAGACACTGAAGATGAGCACACTGGCTTCAGAGTAGGCAGGAGGAGGAGAGACTCAGGAGCCTGGGACAGAAACAGTGGAGAAGACCTGAGGACTGAGAGCAGCCCTTGGAGAGGATCTGGCATCCCGAGGGAGAGAAACGTGAGCACTAGAGGAGGAAAATCAAGTGAATGTGAAAATTAAAAATGAAATAGTTCTTCATCTGTTTGTGAAGGGACACGCAACTAAAAATGCACTGAGTGTGTCATTCAGTCGTGAGGGTGCTGAGTGTTTCCGCTGCTGTAGAGCCTTTCTTATGTGTGTCCGAGGGGCAGTCAGGGAGTGATTGTGAGCTGCAGCCGTTTTCTCTGACTTTAAGTCATTCCATTTGTGTTTAACAACTTCAAAGGCACATTTAAAAAAAAAAAAATCGTTTGCCCTTTGTTGACTTTACTATTCCCTTCTCCCAAACTTAATTTTGAATAATTTGAAGCTATAGGAAGTCAAAACAAGGGGTCGGTGAGCGCTCTTGCCTTCCCCAGGATGTAGTGATTTGTGACTTTTCAGGGCCATTTTCTGTCTCCCTCCCTGTGCTGTCTGGGGGGACCCACTTCATTGATACTGATGTCATTGTTGATTCTTTACACCTGCAGCCTGACCTTTACCGCCCATAGGGGCAACACTGACCCAGCAGTGCCTGAGGAAAGCCCACATTTCACATTTCTTCAGTTTCCCCCCAAATGTCTTCATGCCCTTTTTTTCAGATTCAGGATTGAACCAAGATACTATGAGTCCTGGCTGAGAGGCTGAGGCGGTTTGATGCGCACCTCCCCGATCCCACCACCCCCGTGACCAGCCGCAGGGGCTGGAGGGCAGGACGTTGGCTCCCTGTTGCTTCTTCCAAAGACCAGGGGCTGGACTTTGTGTCATGTCTAGAGCCACAAGGCAATCTAGGCATTTGAGTTAGCAAAGTGGGATACGGTTTTCTTGCTATTTTTGTTATTCCTGCCTGCCTCTTCATGTGGAAAACCCAAAGGGTTTGTATTTGGAGGTTGGGGTAATTGTGATAATCACCTAAAATGAGTAGCTCTCACCTGGGCCCCTAGGGACATCAAGTGGTGCCTGGAGACATTTTTGGTTGGCACAATAGGGAAAGTGGTGCTGCTGAATATCTTGCAGTGACAGGGCAGCCACCACGGAACAGTCCAGACTGGGTATCTGCCTGGCTGGGGGCGGGATTCTCTGCTTTTGACCTTGACCATTCCATTGAAGCCATGGTGTGCACTGTGAAGCACTCCCCTTGAGGAGGTGAGCCCTGATTAATTTCTTTGGCCTCCACCTTCTGGTTCCCACAGATGGTGTGATTTTTGTTAACCATATTTTTTTATTTTAGAGAGAGAGGGAGAGATAGAAACATCAATGAGAGACAACATCGATTGGCCGCCTCCTGCACATCCCTCACTAGGGATTTGGCCCATAACCTGGGCATGTGCTCTGACTAGAAATCAAACCAGCAACCTCGTAGTGCAGGGACGATGCTCAACCACTGAACCATACTGGCCGGGCCGTTAACCATCTTTAATGGCCCTTTTTCCTGTTCCTCCCTTCTTTTTATTTTATTTATTTAATTTTTTTGCTGATTCTCACCCGAGAATATTTTTCCATTGAATTTTAGATAGAGTGAAAGAGAAGAGGGAGAGAGGGAAAAAAACATTGATGTGAGAGAGACATTGATTGGTTGCCTCCCACATGACACTGACCAGGGCCAAGGATTGAACCTGCAACCCAGGCATGTGCTCTTGACAGAGAATCGAGCCTAAGACCCTTCTGTGTGTGTGTGTTTGGGGGGGGGGGGGGGGGCAGCGCTCTAACCACGGAACCACGTTGGCCAGGCAGCACTAACAACCATTTTAAAGTGAACAGTTCAGTGGCATATTGACAGTGTTGAGCAGCCACCACCTCTACCTGATTCCAGAATGTTTTCGTCACCCCAGAAAGTTCGCTGTGCCCGTGAGCATTTCTTCACTCCACATGTGACGCAGGGCCTCTGGCAACCACTGCATCTGTCTGCACCTGCATGTTCTGGTATCTGTGTAGGTGCAGTCATGCAACATGTGCCCGTCTTTTTCATGTAGCATCATGTTTTCGGGGATCATCTGTGTGGTGGTGTGTCCATGCTCGACCCGTTTATGACTGTATAGTATTCCACTGCGGGGGTACCGTGCGATTTTGATTGTTCTGCACTGGTGGACGTTTGGACTGTTGCCCTCTTGGGGCTGCTGTGACATACGTGTACACATTTCGTTCTGTTTCAGTCCTGCTTTGTGTATACTTGGAAGTGAGGTGGCTGGGTCAAGGAAATCCTGTTTTAATGTTTTGAGGGACCACCAACCTATTTTCCTCCAACGCCCACTTTCACCGCCAGGGGAGAAGTACGACATAAGCAGCATAATTCCAGAATAAGACACTTGCGTAAGATAAATGCCTTAGAATTCACAGCTCACATGTCAGTGTCTTGATGCCTCTCCTGCCCCAAGACCAGATGTGTGGACAGGGGTTCGTAGACTCACAAAACTGAGTTCATCCACAGGTGGGGGTAACCTGTGAAACACCCCAAAGTGGTCTTTTCACACAGTTTAATTTGGAGAGATTGCTAAGACATATTTAAATGATTTGAAAGTTTTGGGGAAAGAACAGCAGATATTTCTGCAGAACCTAGAGTTAACATACTTTTGATCTGGCTGTGTTGTGTATGCTGGTCCCCAGACTCCGTCCTAGACTCCAGGCCAAGCTGTGGGGCTTCGTGCAGCAGGGGGGCTGGACGTGTTCCCATGTGGACTTGCCCGCACTTAGGCAGCACTTGGCCAGTGGCTTCTGTGAGAATCAGATGCGATCCTCTGCCTGTGGGATGGGGAAGGGAATCTGGGTGAGATTCTTCTGAGAAGCTTCTTGAGTTGCAGTGAACTTTTTTCTGTTGTCATTGTGATTTTTCTAGTAGCCGGATTCTAACAGCCTTCAGTTTAACTCGGTATTTTCTCTGGGGCATTTGTAAGGATTAAAAAAAAAAAATTGAGATTAGATACCCTCCACCACCACTGAAGAACTAAATATTAAGTTAATACTGAGTACTAAGGAAAGTGATTTAAGGTGAGAAATGGTGACTGGGAGGGGGTTCCGAGCTCATAAGTGTAGTAGCTCGTGCCTCATACCTGAGCACAGTGTTAATGCAGTCTCTCTCTCCCCCTCTCTCTCCTTTTCTCTCCCTCTCTCCCCCTCTCCCGCTCTCGCTTGCTCTATGTTGCAGACAGTTTTACATGAATCGGAGGCCAGACCAGAAGCACTTCTGAATTAAGGTAATTTTGATGTTATTAATTCATATCAGTTTTCAAGTACAGTATTTACATTTCTTCAGGTTCTGTTTTTCTTTTCTTTTTTTTTTATCCTCACCAGAGGATATTTTTTCCATATTTTGTACAGATAGAGTGGGAGGGAGAGAGAGGAAGGAGAGAGAGAGAGAAACATCGATGTGAAGGGACACATCGAGTGGCTGCCACCCGCACGACCAACCAGGGCCGGGGACAAACTGCAACTGAAGTACGTGCCCTTAGCGGGAACCGAACCCGAGTCTCTCCGGACCGCAGGCCGACGCTCTAACCGCTGAGCCAAACTGGCCAGGGCTGTTTTTCTTTTTAATAACCTGTTTTTGCCCATCTCTGTTTTTAAGCCCAAAGTTGGTTTTCAGACAAATTGATTCCGAGCGGGGTGTTTTCTTATGTTCGATGTTTCTTCAAAGGTGTTTGTTGTCCAGTGCTCAGCAGGGAGGGTTAGGGTCTCAGAGCTGTGGCTCACATTTCTGGATAAGAGTGGTATTTCTTCAATTTCTTTCACTAGGAAGCAAGAGAGCCCTTTCCCAAATCAAATCTTAGTTGGAGTAAGAGCAGATAATACAGATAAAGGTAAGGCCACATGAATCAGAAGAAGTCCCAGCCCAGCTGCTGTGGCGCAGGGGTTGAGCACCCTCCTGTGCACTAAGAGGTCGCAGATATGATCCCAGCCGGTGTGGCGCAGCCGTTGAGCCAGCGACCCACGCACCAAGAGGTCACCGGTTTGATTCTCGATTAGGACACATGCCCAGGTTGTGGGCCTGATCCCCAGTGGGGTGCGTGCAGGAGGCGGCCAGTCGTCGTTCTCTCTCATTGATGTTTCTTTCTCTCCTTCTCCCTTCCTCTCTCTAAAATCAATAAAGAAAAAATAAAATAAAATTTAAAAATATAAACCTTACTGTAAACCCAGGTCTGTCTGATTCCAAACCCATATTCTTATTAGCTGCTACATCACATTGTCTCTTTAAAATTAAAATGATTTAAAATTGAAAAGCAAAACTAAATTGAACGAATTAGGTATTTGAACAATTGGGCATCGTATGCAAAGGCTGAACTTGACACCATGGACAAAAATGGACACAGTGGATCAGAGCCACGTGCGAGCCTAATGCCGGAACACGCTGCAGGGCACTGACATCATCACGGCTCTCATCGGACAGGCTTTTAACCGTGACGTCAGAGACGGCCCATAGGGGACCATTTATGGACAGGACTCATTCAGATTGAAAATGTCTGCTCCTTTGTGACATGTGAGGAGAAGGAAAGGCTGCAGCCTGGCAGGAAAGGTGAGCAGATCGCCTGTCTTTGAGGTGACCTGTGTTCAGAGCAAGTGGGGGGCTCTCAGAACTCAGCGTTGAGAAGCGAACCACCCAGTAAAAATGCAGATGACTGAGCGGACACTTCAGCACAGCACATACAGAGATGGGACCTGCACGTCTGTGCCGCCTGGGACCCTTGCTGTGTGTCTGTTCATGACTGAAGAGAAGACGCTGAAAGCAGCCGGCGATTTCTCACAGTGTTAGCCCTTGTCCCGTGTGTGTGCTCCAGCCCCCGTCCTAGGTGAAGGCCGTACACACAGATCCACGGGTGAATCTCAGGAATGCTGAGTGAGCAAGTCCGTGTAGGTGCAGTTCTAGGAAACACCGACTCGTGTTAGTGGCAGAAAGCAGATGGGTGCTGCTGGGGTGGGAGTGGCATTACAGAAGAGCAGGAGGAGACAGGGGGCTGGTGTGTTCGCTGTCCTGATTGTGGTGGTGGTTTCAGAGGGCCCACTGGTGCGTGTTCACGGTCACTTACACTCTACCTGGTTGCCACTGTGACCATGGTCTTGATTTCTGCAAAAGGGTAGGCATGTGACAAGTGAAGTGGGAGGTCATTCTCAGTCATTTGAGATTGAAACTCTATTCCTGTTCTAGCCACTGAGCCACAGCGGCTAGGGCAGTCAGGCAGGCTTCCAGGGCCTTGTGTGGATTCTTGGTTGAGTCCTCGTAGCACTAGAGGTGGTACTGTTACTGTCTCCACTTTCACACCAAAAAACAAAGGCAGAGAATGGTTAGGGACTTAGTGGAGGCCACCTCGTAAAGAGAGAGGGGCGGTCCTGGACCCCAGACATACGACCCGCACCACATGCAACCTTACTACCTCTAGCCAGCAGGTCCCGCTTAGCCGGCTGTGTGGAGCCAGCAGTGTCCTGAGATTGCAGGGTGTCAGTGTAGAAGCACAGATGGTCTACGTGCTGGGATGCAGCCCCACAGCAGAGAGCAAATTTCCCTGGAACTCGGGCTCATGGCCTGTCAGGCATGTGGAGGTCGCATTTCCAGTCCCCAGCACTCCGTCCAGCCTTCATTCTGGGTGTGTGCCTTGTGTCCCTTGGCTGTATCAGCTGTGTGACATTAGGCTCTGAGGTGAGTGAAGTAGAACTTGGTGTTTGGCCTCAGAGGGTGTGAAGGGGTTGGATTTATTGAATGTGTTTTGATCACCAAGTACGTGTTGGGCTCTGTGCTCAGCCCTGAAGCAAAGAGGCCGCAGGCCAACAAGGTCAGGTGCAACAGAGAAGAGCAGCTGGTGACCAGACCAGAGAGGGTCCCAAGCTATTTCCTGTGGCTCCAGGAGAAAGGTGACAGGTGAGGAGACCTCAGCCCTGCTTTCGTGACACTGGGCATTCCTGTCTTTTCACCCATTCCCTGAGCTGCCACTCTGTTCGTGTTTTGTGACCTGCCCCTGCAGTTGCTGTTCTCTCCAGGTGCCAGCGTCTGGTAGGGTGGTGCATTGACTCGTCAGGTGACCTGGGAGCCAGGGAAGAGCACTTCATCTTTCTTGGTTCCTGAATTGGGAACACAGGACAGTCTTGTGCAGAGAGAGCCTAGCCTACTGCCTCCTCCTCCAGAAAGGCACTTCTGTGAGTCATCCCCCAGCTGAGCATCTGCGGTGTGATGGGGACCAGGAAGGGCTTGGCACCATGGTGCCCCGGTGGCCGTGATGGCAGCTGCTGTGTGCCAGCTGAGCACTTGAAATGAGGCTAGTCCAAATCAAATAAGAAACACCTCCTTTAGGATTGTTTTATGTTGATTACACGTTGGAATGACATTTCTGATATACTGAATTGAATACCTATTTTACTAAACTTAACGTTAACCTGTGTGTTTTTTTTTTTTAATTCTCGATATTTTTCTGTTTATCTTCAGATAGAGTGGGAAGGGGAGAGAGAGAAACATTGATGTGAGAGAGACACTGACTGGTTGCCTCCCGCATGACCCCAACCCGGGCTGGGGACGAACATGCCCTTGACCGTACTCGAACTCGCAACTCATTGGTTTACGAGCCGACGATCCAGAGCTGCTTGTTTACTTCTTATTCTGGCTACCGGAAAACATAGTTCCGTGTGTGGCTTGCACTGGCAGTGCCGGGCAGCAGAGCGATCCAGGAGCTGAGCTGAGCTGGGCACTGGGCCTCGTGAGTGGAGCTGGGGCCGGTATCCAGAGGCTCTTCCTCAGTGAGCGGCTCACCTGACCTGGCTCAGCTGGGACAGTTAGTGCTGCCCCTGGAAAGGACCAGGCCATGTGCCGTCCTCCTGCAGAGAGAGCTCTCCACCTGCAAGACAGTGGCTTCAGGCAGACTTCGCGCATCGCAGCCAGAGCCGTCCTGGGGGAGTGTCGCAGGAGCCGCTGGCCGAGGAAGGGAGTTCTTTTCTCAGGTGCTGTTCTGGGCCTGGCCTGCCTCGCTCGGAGGCCCGTCAGAATTGTGGCCTTGGGCAGGCTGTGATTCATTTCCCCCCATCACCGTGTGGACACTTGTAGGACCTGCTCCAGGGGTGGTGGTGACACATGATGTGACACAGCGAGTGCCCCTGGGTCCCAGCTCTGACCACGGAGCCAGTTGTGGATCAGTCACCTCCTCATTCTCAGGCGGGCCGGGGGAGGGAGGGGGTCCTTCCCCTCTCTGGGACCTGCTCCTGGCGACAGGGAGCGGGTGTGTCTCTCTCACCAGTGTGTAGGAGGTGCTCTGTAAACGGGGTGAAGTGAATAAGGTGTTGGTAGAGTGAAACCAAGGGTGCTGCCAATTTTTTTAGAAAGGAAGAATTGGTTATTTGGGCTCAAACCGGACACTTGCCTGAAGAAAAAGCAAACACTTCTGGTTGGTTTGGCTCAGCGGTTAGAGTGTCGGCCTGCGATCCAGAGAGACCCAGGTTTGGTTCCCGCTAAGGACACATATTTCGGTTGCAGTTTGTCCCCAGCCCTGGTTGGTCGTGCGGGTGGCAGCCACTCGATGTGTCCCTTTCACGTCGATATTTCTCTCTCTCTCTCTCCCTCCCACTCTATCTGAACAAAAAATGAAAAAATGTCCTCGGGTGAGGATAAACAAAAGAAAAAGCAAACAGGCTGCTCAGTAGAAGTGAGTGGATGTTGAAGAACCACAGCTGTCTGGGGGAAATCATTGTAATTCAGAAGAAATTAAAACACTTCGATGAGTATGAGCCATGCTTTTACCTTCTGAATGTCTGGAGCAGATGCAGACTGAAGGCTCTCCGAGGTTTCGGACAGTTTTGAGAGGAACAGCTTGGGACGGCTCTGCCCCCACGGATAAGATGTCGGTTCCTGGGCATGAGTTGTTCTCTCACCGGGTCACCCAAAGGTGTGCCGCACCCTGTAGGCAGGGATTGTGTTGTCAGCCCACCTGGCTGCTGCCTCCAGGTGGGAAGGGAAACCCGCGCACAGGCGCGATCTCAGCTGGAAGAGACACCTCAGGGTGAGCTGCATCCTGCGTGGAGGGTTGGGAGCAGACTTCGGAGCTCCACCGGGAGGAAGGGAGACGACAGGACGTTCCGAAAGCTCGAGGAGCAGGAGGCTGGGCTCACCTTCCCCTAGGCTCCCGTGGAGGTCTTGTGTGGGTTTTGTTAGCTAGGATAGGAGGTAGCCTGAGTTCAAGCTCCCTTCTGGTTTCTAAAGAGGCAGACCAGTACTCACAGTTTAAAGTCCGAGTTTTAAACTATTTAGTACAATAACAGTATATTTGAAGTTTGTATGTTTGGAATTTTTAAGCTTTGAGTAACGTACTTCTCCCTTACCAGATTTAATACGTTGTTCAATGTGAGTTCTCTGTAGTAATATTTAAACGTGACGTTGCCGAGAGCCTGTGAATGACTCGACGAGAAGGGAACTGAGTAGGGCCTCTGAGCAGCGGGGTCCAGAGCTGAGTTTGGGTTTGCAGGTGTCGGTTTGCCGCCTCCCGGTCAGGCACAGCTCTGCAGGGGGTGGGGTCTTAAGAAATGGTTTGTTTTACTCTTTGTGTCTGGGACCACACCATGCAGGTGTCTGCTGCCAGGCCTTCAGTCCCTGAGTAACAGAGGCATAATGGGTCATGTGCACCCAGAGGGGTCAGCTCTGGACAGAAACCAACCCCGCGCCTGGGACGCCTGCACAGTGTGGTTTCGGGGCTCTTAACTGCTCTGTCCCTCTCAAAACTGACCACTACCTCAGACAGCCTGCAATACCAAGAAATACTGATTTTTTTTTTTCTTTTTTTAATGTATTGAGATTGGCCAGCCGATGTGGCTCAATGGATTGAGCGTCGTCCCATGGACTGAGAGGTCCTCTTCAGTTCCTAGTCAGGGCAAATGCCTGGGTTTCAGGCTTGGTTCCCAAGAGGGGGTGTGCAGGAGGCGGCTGATCAATGTTTGTCTCTCTCCCCCTTCCTCTCTCAAAAAATCAATAAAAACATTTTAAAATGTATGGGGAATGTTCAAACATAGGTAACACAATATCGTGTAATCACACAGCTCCAACATTTACAGAATTTTGCCAATTTTGTTTAGTCTTCTTCCTCTTTTCTTCCTTCCTGTCTTGGAGCATCTATTTTTTTTTAACCTCACCCGAGGACATTTTTGCATTTGTCTTTAGATAGAGCGAAAGGAAGAGAGAGGAACATCGATGTGAGAGAGACACATCGACTGGTTGCCAACCAGGGCCGGGGACAAACTGCAACCGAGGTACGTGCCCTTAGCAGGAACGGAACCCTGGTCTCTCTGGACCGCAGGCCAATGCTCTAACCACTGTGCAAAACTGTCCAGGGTGAGCATTTTTCTTTTTCTTTTCCTTTTTTTTTTTTTTTTAATATTGGAAGCCCAGCTGGTGTGGCTCAGTGGTTGAGCGTTGACCTATGCACCAAGACTCGCAGGTTCGATTCCTGATTGGGGCACATGTCCTAGTTTTGGGCCCAATCCCCAGTGAGAGGCATGCAGGAGGCGGCCAGTCGAAGTTCTCTCTCATTGATGTTTCTATCTCTCTCTCCCTCTTTCTTCCTCTCTAAAAATTAATAAAGAAAAACAATTTAAAAAATATTTTTATTGACTTGAGAGAGAGCGAGAAACATCAACTTGTTCTACTCATTCATGCATTCATCGGTTGCTGCTTGTATGTGCTTTGACCAGGGATTGAAACCTCAACCATGGCTGTCAGAATGACGCTCTAATGGCTGAGCACCTGGCCAGTCTTGTTCTGTATGTGCCCTTGCCTGTCTCTCTCTTCTTGGTTGTGGAGTGAATTTCAGACCTGTCATTTTATTAAACATACCATCATGAATCTTTGAAGGCAAGGAGAGGCTGTGGGTCAGTCATGCTGGACGGAGGGTCCACACTGCCTGTCACTGCGTCCTCCCTGGCAGGAACACCTGAACAGATGGCGGCGTCCCTGTCCACCACCCCTTGTTGCCCATTGTCTTGCTAGAACCTTGTGTGATGGTAGGGGGCTGCCCTTTTGATCTGCACTCTTTTAATTTTGGAGGTGAACTTGGATTTGGAAATGAAGGAAGAACAGAAGAGGGTGAAATTGGTTTAATCCCTCTTGGGAACTCTTGTTTGTCCTGGGTGAGACGTGGCTCTGGGGTGGCCAGCAAGTCGGGGACTCCTGCCTGCGACACTGGGGGCTTGGGGGGCTGGCTCTGCCTTCAGAAGTTTCAGAGGCCAGCACTGTGGACTCGGTGCAGCGGCCAGGGTGCAGGTGTCCCCAGGCTGCCCTACTGCTAACGCCCTGGGTGTGCAGAGCACTGCCCTGATGAGAGGTGCGCTTTGTCATCTAATCACAGTGGTGCTGATGGCGCACTTTCCGGTTATCTCGGTTCATTTGCTCTCAGCCTGTGATGTCGAGGGCACCTTTCTGGTTTGGCTGTGAGCACCAGAGTGAGACAGTTTGGCGGGAATCGTATTCCTTGTGTGCGGCAGAACCAGAACTAGAAGTGATTGTTTGATACATCAACAGACTTGCAGCCTGAGTGTCATTGGTAGTGAGTATGTGCAGCCTTTGGGGTGCTGGGCGTGCCACCAACGTGTCCTTCCTAGACCCGCAGGGTGTGGATGAAACAGCCCACGCTGCACTGTCACAGAGCAGGGGCCCTGAAGCACCTGCTGCACATGGTGAGCACTTGAATACGAGGTCGTGCGAACACTGACTCTCAAAGATGCTGCATAGAATCAGTCCAGCGTTGGGGGGATCGCCTCACCTGCTTGCTTTCTGACACTTAGAGTTCGACAGAGTATTTCCAAAATGGAAGGTCTGAATCAGAGCCAGTGCAGATGTGGGTCATGAGGAGCAGATAGGCCTCTCAGCAGGACCCGTCTTAGTGGATTAGATGGTTAGCGCTGAGTCAGCTCCCGGAGATTAGCAGTGACTGTGACCCAAGAGGGGCCTGATGGTGGGGTTTCCAGAAGGCTTTGGGGGACTAAGGATAGTGAAGAGAAAAGCAAAAGCAAGTAACTGTAAGTAAGACTTTTCTTTTGTTTTTTTGTTTTTTTTTTAATCCTCACTCGAGGATATTTTTCTGTTTATCTTCAGATAGAGTGGGAGTGGGAGGGAGAGGGAGAGAGAAGGAGAGAGAGACACAATGACTGGTTGCCTCCTGTACTACCCCAACCGGGGCTGGGGACGAACTGCAACCAAGGTACGTGCCGTTGGTTGGAATCGAACCCGAGTCTCATTGGTCTGTGGGCCAACGTTCTAACCGCTGAGCCAAACCTGCCAGGGCAAGCAAGACTTTTCAACGTACCTGAATGGTTGTGTATAGAGCGCACTCTGCCGATATGGAAGCTAAGAGAAAAACATGACCAGCAATTCTAGTGAGAATGATGTTAGTCTTTTTAAATCTTAAAAATGAGTATATTTTGGCCCTGGCCGGTTTGGCTCAGCGGTTAGAGCGCCCGCCTGCGGTCCGGAGAGACCCGGGTTCGGTTCCCGCTAAGGGCATGTACCTTGGTTGCGGTTTGTCCCCGACCCTGGTTGGTTGTGCGGGTGGCAGCCACTCGATGTGTCCCTTTCACGTCGATGTTTCCCTCTCTCCCTCCCTCCCACTCTGTCTGTATAAAAAATGGAAAAATGTCCTCGGGTGAGGATAAAAAATAAATAAATAAATAAATAAATAAATAAAAATAAATAAATAAATAAAAATGAGTATATTTTGTTCTTTTAAAATAGCTACAGTTATCCCTGGCCGGTTTGGCTCAGCGGTTAGAGCATCAGCCCGCGGACCAGAGAGTCCCGGGTTTGGTTCCTACTAAGGGCACATACCTCAGTTGCAGTTTGTCCCCGGCCCCAGTTGAAACATGTCGATGTTTCTCTCTCTCTCTCTCTCTCTCTCTTCCTCCCTTTCTCCCTCCTGCTCTATCTGAAGATAAATGCAAAAATGTCCTCGGGTGAGGATTAAAAAAATAAAATAGCTACAGTTATTACAAATTTATTTCTATTTACCAACTGATTAGGTTTCTGACCACCTTCAGCATTGTTCAGTAGTCTGTAGGAGTTCACCTGGTGAAGGTGAATATGAACTGGCTTTTTCACTGAAGATCTGGAGAAGAAAGTGTGAATGCTTCTTGGTTCCAGGGCCCAGATAAGCTGTTACTGTTTTTAGAGAAAAAAAAAAATAGATATGTAAAATAATGTGAAAATAAAGGCTGCCCACTATCACTGTATCTTTCTCCAAAAATAACCACTAGTAACATTTTCTTGTGTCTTTATGGACACAGAAAGAAAGGCTTCACCCCTTTTTTTTCTTTATTGGTTTTATAGAGCGAGTAAGGGAGAGGGAGAGAGAGAGAGAGAAACATCGATTGGCTACCTCCTGCGTGCCCCCCACTGGGGATCCGGGCCCACAACCTGGGCATGTGCCCCAACCGGGAATCCAACCAGCTACCTCTTGGTACTGGGTCAACACTCAACCAGTGAGCCACACCTGCTGGGCAGGCTGCGCCCTTTCCACACTGTTCTGTGCCTTGTTCATCTCGTGTCCTGTTTTCACAGAGGGAGCACTGGGCAGTGCCGCGTGTCCGTGGGGAGGAGAAGGGTTCCCAGGGAAGCGGAATCTCTGGGAGCACGACGGCCCCGTGTCCTGTCATGGTTGTGGTGTCCATCTCTCACGCGTGTCCTCCAGGGCCAGCAGAGTGTCTGTTAGCTCAGGACCAGAGGCTATCCCATGGATGTGCATGCACCCAGCAGGTGGCTGGGCAGTGCCCCTGGGTGACTTTGGGCAGTGTGCTTCCTCAGTGAGGTCCATCCACACAAAACCTCTTTTCCAGATTGATTTTAGGAAATGCACCTTTGACATGAGAATAGAGAATTTAATTTTTTTTAAAAATGTAATGTCCAACAACAGGTTGGTCTCTCGCCAGACTGTTTATAATAGATCAAATAGGGCCTTACAGGACACTTATTTTTCTACTAGTAGAAATAGGAGTACAGCTTTTCTTAAAAATTAACAAATGTGGAGTTTGAATCTCTTCATTGAGACTCAGATGTGAGCATCATTGATGCTATTTACTAATGAAAGAGAAATAGGTCTGCTTGTTTGCTGTGGTTCAGCTGGGGATCAATCAGCCAGTGCTGGCATCACCGCTTCTGAAACACTGTACAGTGGGGCTTCTCGGTGTGGGGCACTCGGGTTCCTGAGGGTTCACTTCTCTGGCCTGAAGTTACACACACAACAGTGACTAAATGTGTATCATTTGTGACACACGGAAAGAACATCCAACTGAAGGAGATGTTTAACCTGACATCTCAGAGGTCATCTCTCCTAACGTTAGAAGTTGGGTCTTGCCTTGGCCAGTTTGGCTCAGCGGATGGTGTCAGCCTGAACACGGAAGGGTGCTGAGTTCTTCGATTCCAGTCAAGGGTTGCAGGTTCTGTCCCTGACCCTGCACAGGGCGTGTTCAGGAGGCAAACAGTCAATGTATTGCTCTCACATCGATGTTTCTCCCTCCCTCCCTTCCACTTTCTCTGAAAAATCAAGGGAAAAATACCCTCAGGTGAGGATTAACAACAACAACAAAAATAGAAGTTGGGTCTTTACCTGAGACCCAGCATCTCAGAAAGCACTTTCTTTTACCTAGATCTTAAGGAGTTTGTTGTTTTTAGTCCTCAATTTAAAAATTACTTTAGATTTTTAGTGTTTTAATTAGGATCAGAAGTTATTTGACTAAAACTAACCATTTGAGTCCGTGCACCTCATGAGGACTTTGGGGTGTCTCTCTCCACGTTGCCTTTGGAAGGGCTGGGTAAAGGAGCCTCTTGCAGACAGAACAGCTGTCTGATGGGGGGGTCCGGGGGTAAAAGCCATGCTCTGCAGAGTGCCCGGGCTGGCGGGAAGCGCAGGCGTCCCTGTGCCCGACAGGACATTACAGCCTTTTGTTTAAAAATGATTTCCTATTCTCTTAGCACTGTTATTAGTTTGTACATTAACATCCACAAATCGCTATCCTTAGAGTTTAGTGCAAACAGGAGAGAGAGTTTGCTAGTGAGTCATAGGGCACAGTCTGCTCAGGGCTCTGCTCCAGGATGGGAGCCACAGGTGCCCTGCATGGGCTGAGCTCCCTTCGCTGCCCATTTCACTGTTGCCTTTTGAAGCAGCTGTTCGGATCAGAACTATTTCTAAGACCATAAAGACATGTGTTGCTTTCCCAGAGAGCCCTGCCCTCTGCTGTGTCCTGCTCACTATGCCCCACCCGCCAGGCCTTGGCGGCAGGGCTGCGGGTACCGGGCCTGGTCAGCCTGAGCTGCAGGACTGTGGTGTTGGTTCTCAGTCTGCTGGGATCCCGGGGCCCCTTTTTTTTTTTTTTATTTTATTTTATTTTTTTTTTATCCTCACCCGAGGATATTTTTCTATTTTTTGTACAGATAGAGTGAGAGGGAGAGAGAGGAAGGAGAGAGAGAGAGAAACATCGACGCGAAGGGACACATCGAGTGGCTGCCACCCGCACGACCAACCAGGGCCGGGGACAAACTGCAACCGAAGTACATGCCCTTAGCGGGAACCGAACCCGGGTCTCTCCAGACCGCAGACCGACGCTCTAACCGCTGAGCCAAACTGGCCAGGGCCCGGGGCCCCTTTTGATGGGAGAGCACTTTGTCCTTGCACCAGACGCCGGCTGGACACCACCTTGAGTCCTTAGGGCTGCTGTGCGAGCCAACATCTGGGCAGTCGTGGGCTTGAGGCCATTGGTGTGGCTTCCAGGGGCCGGGTTGTCAGGCCACCACTGTACCCCACTTTCTGGCCTGGCTTTTCATGTGAGAGCTATTCTAAATGTCTGTTTCAGCTTCTTGGGGTCTCTAGTGAGACCCCAGCTCCTTCTTGAAAAATGCTTAACAGATTTTTCCTTTTTTGACCCACTACCAAGTTATTGAAGAATATAAACTGTATTAATACAGCCCTTGCTAGACATTTTATATGTTCTGATGAATGTTAAACTCTCTGATTTATAATGAAACCATAACTCTCAGATTTTTAATTTCCTTTTCTCGCCTACTTCATTAATTACTTGGCCATTGTTTATTTACTTTCTTTTAATTAGCTTTTTTTTATTCCTCACCAGAAGATATTTTTCTACTTATTATCATATAGAGTGGAAGGGAGGGAGAGAGACAGAGAGAAATTGATGTGATAGAGCCACATCACACGACCTGACCAAGGCTGGGGATGAACTGCAACCGAGGTACGTGCCCTTGACCGGAATTGAACCCACGACTCATTGGTTCACGGGCTGACGCTCTAACTGCTGTATCAAACTGGCCAGGGCTGTTTTTATTTTTCAGAGAGAGAGAAACATCAATGTGAGAGAGCAACGTTGATTGGTTGCCTCTCACATGCATCCTGACTAGGAATCAAACCCGAAACCTTTGGGTGTACATGACGATGCTCCAACTGAGACACCTGGGGGTGCTGCTTGTCAACTTTGTGTGCTTGTGTTTCTGTTGCAGACCCAGTTCCTTGAGGCGGCATTGCAGAGCACCACGGTCAGAGATGAGTGAGCTGGACCAGTTGCGGCAGGAGGCCGAGCAGCTGAAGAACCAGATCAGAGTACGTAGCTGTACACATGTTCGGTCCTACTGGTCGCCTGCATTTCAGCCAGGGGTTACCCGCTGGAGGGGAGGATGTTTAGGACTGAGAGTGAGTCTTCACTGGCCCAGGATGTACTAATTGCAGATCCCATTATTTGGCCTAGTTCATTTTCAGGATTTTGTTTTCTAGTGAGTGTTTCATTATGTGCATATGTGAAAGTGTTTCCATATGATTTATAAATATCTGTACATTTTTTCTTAACCTTGGAATTAGCTTTGTGACATTCTTTTGATCATTGTATATAGAGTGTGGTGTTGGCCTCCCTCCCCTGTGACTGTTAAGTTGAGGGCAGGAGACTTGTTTAAAAATAAGAGTATGGCCCAGCCGGTGTGGCTCAGTGGTTGAGCATCAACCCATGTCCCAAGAGGTCGCCAGTTCAATTCCTGGTCAGGGCACAGGCCCAGATTGTGGGCCTGATCCTCAATGGGGGGCATGCAGGAGGCAGCTGATCTGTGGTCTCTATCATCGATGTTTCTGTCTCTCCCTTTCCCTTCCTCTCTCTCTAAAATCAATATAGAAAAAAATAATTTTTTTAAAGAGTATTATCAACAACAATAAGTATTTTAGATGTGCGTGATTTGTTCTTAAATTTGAAAAGAGGTTCTCTAGGGTAAGTCATTGGTGTCAACAGCTTTTATAGGTTGTGAGAGCAGAGACATCTAATTGAAAATGAAACTGCCTGTACAAAGGCCAGCGTCCACAGAGCTCTGAGCACTCAGTGCAGTGTTACGCGGCAGAGCCAGGCGTTTGAGGAAGGGAGGAGCCGTGGGTTTAAAAGGAATGTGTTCTGCCCGGCCGGTGTGGCCCAGTGGATAGAACATCTTCCCAGGGACAGAGGTCCCAGTTCCATTCCTGGTCGGGGAACAGGAGGCAGCTGATTGATGTTTCTCTCTCTCTCTAAAAAATCAATTAAAAAAAAAAAAGGAATGAGTTCTGCTCTTCTCCAGTTGAGTGAGGCAGTGCTTTCAATGAATCCCTGCGAGAGAAACATTGAATACAAGTAAATGTTCCTGTTCTCAGACTGCTGGGAGGAGGAGAGGAGAAGAGGTGGACTTAACAGAAAAGACGTATCCTCAATATATGTGGGTAGATTTCTGTTTTTTTGGACGAAGGAGCCTTCTCTCTGACAGTGTGGTTTCATCCGTAGGCTCCAGCCATCAGAGTATCACTTTTCAACACGTGTCCAGTTTTCTGAGAGCACTGGAACAGTGGCACCTAATTGTTTACTTTTAAGTGACCAGTTATATTCAGACGGCCTGGTGGTAACTGGAGAAAGAGGCACCCACATTATTCTAGCTGCTTCTTTGTGAACTTGAGAACAGGTGACAGGCTATCTGAGCTCCACAGCTGTGGAGGGAGCGGGGGTGTCCTGCTGCGAGAATCAGAGCTTCCTGCATGAAGAGCTGCTGCTGCTCAGCAAGAACAGGACTGTGTGTCTGACTCATTCTGATCACCTTGTACCATAGGTCTGTCCACCCTCCAAAACAAAGAAGTCAGAATTTTGTTTCTCTGAAACTTTGAATTGTTCATAAATAGCAGGTTCAGATCTCTTCAGATAAGAAAGTGTGTGTGGCGCAGGTCAAAGACATCACCTTTGGTTTTTGTTGTGTTTTTTGTTTTTGTTGTTGTTTTTAATCCTCATCCGAGGACATTTTTCCATTTTTTGTACAGATAGAGTAGGAGGGAGAGAGAGGGAAACATCGATGTGAAAGGGACACATCGAGTGGCTGCCACCAGCACGACCAACCAGGGCCGGGGACAAACTGCAACCGAGGTACATGCCCTTGGCGGGAACCGAACCCGGGTCTCTCCGGACCGCAGGCGGACGCTCTAACCGCTGAGCCAAACCGGCCAGGGCTGTTGTGTTTTTTTTTAAATCCTCACCTGAGGATATTTTTCTCTTTATCTTCAGATAGAGTGGGAGGGAGAGAGAGAAAGGGAGAGAGAGAGAAACATCAACGTGAGCGGGACACATTGACTGGCTGTCTCCCACATGATCCCGACCAGGGCCAGGGATGAACCGTAACCGAGGTACGTGCCTGTGGCTGGAATCAAACCTGCGACTCATTGGTCCGAGGGCCGATGCTCTAACGCTGAGCCAAACGAGCCAGGGCAAAGGCATCACCTTTGGAAGAATGGAGGCTGGAAGTCGGCGTCGCCCCTCTTCCCTGTCTCAGATCCCACGCCAGGTGGAGCGCACTCGGTCCTCCTGGGGACGGGGCTATCATGTTGGCCATGTGTGGAACTCACACATGTAAAAAGAAACAGGTAGAGTTAATTTTTAACAAACTGTATCTAAACCAACGTACCTAAAATACCACTTCAACATATACTTAATTTTTTATTTTACATTCTCTTTTTGAACTGGGTCTTGAGAACTCAGTGTGTCTTACATGATCGGCACACCTCTGTTTGCACGTGCCATGGCCCCCGGGCGTCTGGTTCCCATGTGGGATGTTCCAAGGGGAGCTGCTGAACACTAGCCTGCCCCGTCCCCACGGGCATTTGTCTCCAGAGCTGGTGCTGTGCAACTCTCTAGGCCCGGCACAGGGACGGCCAGGGCTGTGCACCCTCACACTGCGGAAGGGAGGACTCTCCTTTCAGACGGAAAAAACACCCTTGTTTCCTGATTTCACAAGACATACAATTTCTTAAAGCGTGTGGGGCACAGTGAACAGAAATGGTGACTTTGTGTGGGGGCTGCTTCCTCCCTCAGGTTTGCTTTTAGTTGAGCAACCCCAGAGGACTGTCTCATCCTTTTTCATTTTTGTATTTGTGAGGAAGCGTTCGGTCTCCAAGGGATGAATATCTGACAGTACACGGGCTAAGTGACGATGAAGAAAAATACCATGAAATGTACAGGTGCAGGCTTTTTAGGAAGTGACTGTGCCCACCTGTGCAGGTGAGCAGCACTCGCTGTGGGACGGTCCCGTGTTGCAGGCAGTAGCCAAGAAGAGTGGGAAGAGAGCTGACTGGTTAATAGCTTGGACATAGTCCTCTGATTTAAGGGGCCTAGAAGGTGAGCTGTCACCTTCCATGATGTTTCTCCTCGCAGACAGTGCACGGCCTTTGCACTGCACACTGCCTGTTGTGCACGTCTCCGACCTCTGTAGCCCGGGCTGAAACTGGGAGGTTGGGGTCTCGACTGTCAGCAGCTGCAGAGCCTGTCCCTCCCAGGGCTCCTGCCCCTTGAGAAGTCAGGTGCTTATCCCGAGAGACGAGCACTTGCTTAGGCCCTTGGGCTGACGTGGGAACTGGGTGGGAGTCATCTGTGCTCAATTTCAAGTGCTCTTTCTGTCAATCAGTGGTGTCCCCACAGTCTTAGGTGGTGCCTGATTTTTGGACACCAGCTAGGGGAGGATTGCATAAGTCCCATGGTGTGTCTTTTCAAGTAAAAAATTCTTGCTGTTTTTTCTTAAAATTAAAAGCCACTGGTAATGAGAAGAGTGTTCAGAAGTAGGTATCAAGCTTGGTGCTTGGCAGGTAGATGGCGCTGATGAAGGGCCTGCTACCCGGGCCTCCCCCCACCTCCTCCTCACCCCAGACTTGGGTGACAGACGTGCTTGAGTGCACAGTGTTTTGTTTTTGTGTTTTTTTGTTTTGTTCCTCCTTACCTGAGGATATTTTTCCATTGATTTTTAGATAGCGTGAAAGAGAGGGAGGGGGAGAGAGAGAAACATTGGTGTGAGAGAGACACATCAATTGGTTATCTCCCACATGCACCCTAACCAGGGCTGGGGATCGAACCTGCAACCCAGGTAGATGCTCTTGACCAGGCATCAAATCCGAGACCCTTTGGTGCATGGGCCAACATTCTAACCACTGAGCAACACCAGCCAGGGCTTGTCTTTTAATTATATAACTAATTGAGCAGCATTAATTAAGCAGAATGATATACTCACATGATTCAAGTTGGAACCTAGATCTCTGGGACTTTTATAATAATAATGTCTTTGAATATGTTCCATGTTCTTGGTTAGCAAATATCACACCAGCTTCCTGGAGTAATAATAATTAGCAGAGAGGCACCTGCCCCTCAAGGACGGTTTCCTGGGACCCTCGCACCAGTGCCGGGGTATGTGTAGAAGCCACCACGTGGCCAGTGCCGCTGTGAAAGCACCTGGCCAGGTGACTGCATAACGGAAACACTTTTTTTTTTATTAGATATTGTCATAGTTTTCTTGGAAATTATTTCTACCCTCACATTTTGGCCCCTTTAAAGCTATTGTCCTTTCAAATGTATGGTTGCTGTTTGTAAAATACATAAACTGATTTGAGATTTCAAGATTTTGTTTTCAAGTGACTTTGAGCACTTTGGGACAGTGAAGCATTTTTATTTATGGGTTTGTTTTTTTTTTTTGGTTAATCCTCACCCGAGGATGTTTTTCTTTTTTTTTTTAAGATAGAGTGGAAGGTGGGAGGGAGAGAGAGAAAAACATTGATGTGAGAGAAACGCATTGGTTGGTTGCCTCCTGCACAACCCCAACAGGGGCCAGGGATCGAACCTGCAACCCAGCTACGTGCCCTTGTCTGCGAATCAAACCCAAGACCCTTACGTCCGCTGGCTGACGTTCCAACCACTGAGCAACACTGCCAGGGCCCATGAAGCATTTTCATTAACTTTAGTGTGTCCTTTATAGTTCTCACCTGCTTCACAAGGTCATTTCCTAGATAAGAGCATGGGCAGCAGAACAGCCCAGAAGTCACACCGGGCCCTTTGCTCATTTCTGTAGATCCAGCATTGTCTGTTGTTTGGTTTGAAAATAAGAGTTCCTAGTTCATGCAGTCCAGAAGAATAGTTCTTTGGGCCGGACATCTAGTGCTTTTCAGACGTTTTTCTCTGGGCCCCCCAGCTCCTGAGGTGTTAAAAGACAGAGGGAGATGTGTGTGCAGGTCTCTGGAGATACGAGGTCTGTGCAGACAGGCTGGGGCAGTCCCTGGCTCTAGGGTTCTCCTGTGCTGCCCCGCTCCCAGTGTGGTCGTTGTGCCATGCAGGCCTGGCACACTTGATCCCGGTGCTCTGTACTGAGTGTGGTCTGGGGCGCAGCTGTGGCTTGCCTGGACAGTCCACACGTGGCCCTGAACGTGGATGTTGCAGGACCGGGTGGAGGAGCCTCTGTGGTTCCCAGTCTGTCCCTGCAGTGCACAGGTGCTCTGTGGAGCTCTGGTGGGAGGACCTGGATGGGCTGTCTCTGAACCCGACTGATTTCCTCTTGTCGTTGTTATCTCTAGGATGCCAGAAAAGCGTGTGCAGATGCGACTCTCTCTCAGGTAAGAGCCATTTGCACAGTTGCCTGCCTGGCACCGAGGTGGTGGTTCCTCCCCCCGGTCTCTGGGATGGACTCTGCCAATTTCCTGCGCAGCGAGGGGGAAACCCATGCTGGGAGCGCATTTGCGCACAAGGCTCTCTCATGCTCTGCTAGGAAGTAGTGTGTTTAGGATTAAAAATAAATCTCTCCCAAGCCTTAAATAAGTTTTTGTTATTGTAGAGGTTGGAGTTGTAAAATATCAGTTTTAAAATAAGGTGTTTTGAAGCTTTTCTTCTTTAAAAAAATGTGCCTGAGAACTTTTATTTCTAAAGTTAAATTGGGCAGATCCTCAAAGTTTAACCTAAATGAGGACTCAGCAGTTCCCTCCCAGACAGAGCCAGTGCCGAGAGGAGCACACCCACCACAGCTCTCACAGCACCTGCCAGGCCCCGAGGTGGGAGCAGCCCGGGGTCCATCGGGACAACAGGCAGACAGGGAGGAAGCAGGCAGGGACAACCCAGCTGGAGGGAGGCGCTGGCTCTGACGCCAGTACAGGTTGGATGGACCTCGGGATGTGGTGCTGACAAGGATATTCAGACAGGCCAGTCCCTGGAGACTGAAAGTAGAGGCTTGCAGGGTTGAGAGGGCAGGGAGCGGGTGCTTAGGGACTGGGGGGTGGGAATGCACATGGTCCACGTGCAGTCCCACTGGGTTGTGTGCTTAAAGTGGGGTTTCAGCTCATCGGAACAAGCAACGTTTTTGCCCAAAGAATTAAACAGAAATGCGGAAAATTTTTATTTCTACTGAGGAGGATTAATTTCTTGCAATGTTCTAATATGTTAGGGCAGCAATTCTCAACCTGTGGGTCATGACCCCTTTGGGGGTCGAACAATCCTCTCCCAGGGGTCGCCTAAGACCATCAGAAAACAAAATTACAGTTATGAAGTAGAATGAAAATAATTTCATGGTTGGGGGTCACTACAACATGAGGAACTGTATTAAAGGTCGTGGCCTTAGGAAGGTTGAGAACCACTACTTTAGGGGATGGACTTTAATTGGGGATTAAACAATAAGTTAAAGAAAAATTGTACTGATAGAAGGACCTGAATGCGAATTCTGAGCCGCACTCTAGACTGCACGGGTTCAGGCCGGGCCTGCTGCGCTCACTCCCTCTGCTGGCCCCAGCGCTTCCACGCAGGGCCCCGTCTGGGGCGGTGTGCGTGTGCAGCACTGTGAGCAGCACGGGAGCATGGCCGCGGGAGGTGGGAGGGGCTGCCCCGGGGGTCAGTTGGTGAGATGGAGGAGAGAGAAGAGGGAGGCGTCCATGTGGTCAGCACTGTCTGTGGTGCCCGCTGGAGGGATTGAGGCGGAGAGACCAGGTAGAACAGCGGGTCTCACAAGAGTCATGAAGGAACGTGGACGCCCTATAAACAGGAGAAAGCCAGTGGGGAGCTGCTGGGTGGGTGATGGTGGGGCTGGTGGGCAAGGCAGTGAGAGGGCGGAGAAGAGGCCTTGGGGCCCGGATCCTTCACAGTGTAACCTACAGGAACTCACTTTTCAGATCACAAACAACATCGACCCTGTGGGGCGGATCCAGATGCGCACAAGGAGAACGCTGCGGGGGCACCTGGCCAAAATTTATGCCATGCACTGGGGGACGGATTCCAGGTGAGTATGATGTGAGCACTAGTGCCTTGGACGTCCGGCACCGTCTGGTTTCTAGGGGAAGTTCACCTCGATGCATTTGCTGTGGTTTGTAAGGAAAAAGTGAGGCATTGTCTCAGGTGTCTGGGCGGGCCAGGTGTGGGCTCATAAGTGCACACTCCCCTTTGGATCTCCACCTGCCCAGGCCTGTTTCTGCACCGCTCTCGGCAGTTCCTGTCAGCACTGATCTTTCTTTTTCCCTTAACTTTGTTTCTCCCAGATCCAGGCCCAGTGCCTGTGTGACCCTGGGGACGTCTCCTAGCATCTCTGCCGTGGCTCCTCATCCTTTCAGCCTATTCCTCGTGGCTTCTTGGCTGATGCACATGGTGTCAGTGCCCTGGTTCAGACTGGGAGGATTGAGTGCCTTGACCTTAGAACAGTGGCTCGTGGTCCTAAGTGCTGTGCAGGGGCTGCTGCTGCTTCCTCCTGGAGTCCACACCTCACAGCGAGAATGCGTCTCAGCTGCTGTCCCCACTCTCCCCGGGCCCACCTGCCCCACCTCCCTGTGTCCACCATTCAGCAGACTTCCCATTATGGCTCATTGCTTCTCCTTTAAATCCTGCCCCTATTCAGACTTCTTGCCTCTTGCCTTGTCTTCAGGTGAGCCCCGCCCTCCCCTCGCCCCCCCATCACTCTCACCCTGCAGCATCAAGACCCAGTCTGTCCAGCCCTCTTTAAGAGGCTGCCTTTTCCACCCAGACAACTGAAGAACCTGCTGGGTGGCTTTGTGACTAGAACGAATTCTTTCGAATGAATACCTAACGTGATTCTTCAGATGGCTTTCTTTAGGGAGCATATTTTTGGATATTAAATTGTCAGGAATTTTCAACTCGGTTTTCTCTTTGTTCATAAAACTGCTTTTTAGAGTACAAACAACTTTAGAACCAAAGATTCTATCTTTATTTCTGTGCAGTATCCCATATGATTTCAAATGCAGATGAGGATGACTTAGACCATTTCAGTGATGCTGCCAATCCGAAAGAGGGAAAGAGGGAAAAGAAGGAAAATGCCCTTATTAGTCAACCCACCTTAGAATTGTAATCAAAAGTAGCCATTGACCAAACAGTACATGACCTCTGGGTCTTTACCTCCGTCTGCAGGAGCAGCAGTGTCCTGTCAGCTGGGACATTTGTAGCCAGGCCGCACTCCCCTCGGCTCTCTGAGCACAGTGCTCTCCCCAGCAGCCAGCCTCTGCCCGCTGGTCCGGAGGCTTCTCTCAGCTGGCCGTCACCTGGGCCCTGAAGGGTGACCGGGAGCTACAGCTGGGCTGCAGGCAGCTGTGTTCCTGGAAGGAAGGTGGATGTGTGGAGGGCAGTGGACATGAGGCAGGGGCACGGGAGGAGCTGAGGGCAGGTGGGGCCAGATCATCCAGGCTCTGATCACCACAGGCGAGGCCTTACGTTCAGCCTGGGGTTCAGATGCAGGTTGTGCTATGAAGCCCCGGGGCTGGGAGGGCTATGACAGGGCAAACCAAATTCAGGGTCGTGGTCACCCCTAAAGAAGCGGTGATGTGGGGGCCCCGTGGGGGTGGGGTTGGTTGGGTTGGTCTCATTGTCTTTCTTGGGCATTTGTTTGTAGCTGCTCTTTAAACTGGGCAGTTTAGCTCTTAACACCTCTGTATATGTGGGCCCTATTTCACAGTCATAGACACAAGAACAAAAAATGATATTAAGAATCACCTGTTACTCAGAGCATTTCAGAGATTGTTTTTTCTAGAAAGTCTAAAATAGTTTTTTTAGAATTTTGGACATACATTTTGCTCACATCATCTTGGTGTTTTCTGCCTTCACCAGCACAGTGATCATACAGGGTTTTCTCCTGACCCTGGCTGTGGTCCATGGATACTCGCACAAGGGCGCTGGTGGCTGCAGGAGAGGCTCAGTGAGAGCTTGGTCTCCACATCAATAACGTGTGTCAACAGAGTGGAACAGACTTACACTCACATCCCACTTTGTGTGCCCTTCAGAGTCCCTCTCGGCCACCTGACTGCATGCTAGGCTTTCCCCACTTCCTCAGGTCTGCTGAAGTCTTTTTGTAATTGAGAGTGAGCCCCCACGAACCCAGCAAGGCCCCAGAGTCTTCATCCTCTGAGTAATAAAGGCCTGAGCCGTTGGGTTGTGGCCCTTGGCCTCTGTTTGGTGTTGAGGCCCTTGCTTCCTTCTGGGCTCCTCTTTCCTCCGTGTCAGGGCAAGTGGCACCTCCTAGTGACTGACCACTGCTTGGCAGAAGGCTCTCAGAGGCACAGGAACCCTGGTCAGCAGCAGTTGTCCCGTTGGGATTACGAGGTGTCTTCTCTCACCTTCGGGAGGATCAGCGGGCATTAGCGTTTCCCTAAGTCAGGCAAGTCAGCAGGTACTAAGCTTCCTGAGCGGGAGACCTTCCTGAAGGTGACCCTCCCAGAGGGTGAGCAGCTCTACACTGGCCCTCGAGTCCGTGTAGAAGGGCAGACAGGCAGCATAGTGGACCCTACTCTGTTACCCAGAAATCATTGCATGCCCGAGACGTGTAATAGGACCAAGATGCAGGGATTTGCTTGAAGAGAGTGCTTCTGTAAAGGAATGGCCCTTGGTTGGCTCTGAGATGAGTTTTGTAGCACAACGCTGAGACTGTCTCTGTTCCCGGCTTCGCTCTTCGCTGGCTCCTTGTGAAGGATGTTCGTGCTGAGTGCATCAGAACCGTGTGTTCTGACTAAAGTGTCCCGGTTATCAGAGTGACTCGAGTTTTACCTCCAGGTTAGGATCAGTTCAAGAAGCCAAATATGCTCGTGGCTGAAATGGTTAAAACCTGTGTGTTTGGGTAAAATCGTTAAAGTTAAAACTTTGTCATCATTCACCGCACTGACGCCTATCTGCGTAGCGCGAGTCGAGCTTGTTGCCACCGTCGGAAACGGCAGTTCCTGGGATGTCTTAGGAAGAGCTTTGGGCCCCTTGCTCGCTTGCCCATGAAATCCCTTTGCCTCTTGGTCATGCTTCCCTTGGACACTGTCCTGTCTCTGTTCTACAAAGATAGAGCACCTCTTCAACATACGGATGTCAAACTGATCACGCTTGCCCAGAACAAGAAAATAGGAAAACATTCGTGACAATTGGTAGTTTCTCCTGCCGGACCAGGCACAGTTCCGCTGTTGCCTGTCATCACCTTGCAGAGCAGTTGGGATGTGGTCCCTGAATGTCTCTCAGGGACCTGAATTCCAGTTGCAGCTCAGTCTGGGAAGTTCTCACGGGCTTTTGTAGTGTGTGAGAAACATCTCATAAATTTGGAATATGGAAGGGATTATTTCCTTGTGTCTAGGCTTCCCCTGTACTACAGTAGAACAGAGAATAGGAAGCTACATGGTTTCTACCACCTTTGGCTCTTGAAAAACCTGTGTGGCTGACACTTGATTTATAAAGAACAGAAACCAAACGGAAGCAGTAATAAGTGGTCTGCTCTCCTAGCTGACCGGGGCCGTGGCCTGGTGGTCTTGTCCTCCTGAGAAGCCAGGCCCTTGAATCCCGGCTTCTGTCTGTGGGAGCATTTTCTGTAGTGTTATCACAGCTGGTCTGATCGTGAAACTTCCTCTGGACTTGTCAGTCAGTGTGCTCTATCTGCAGCTCCGCCGCCCTGACACACGGAGCCGCTGCTTCAGCCCAGTGTGGCTGTGGGCCTGACAGTCTTGCTCTGGTCTTCCTTGCAGGCTTCTCGTCAGTGCCTCGCAGGACGGCAAGCTCATCATCTGGGATAGCTACACCACAAACAAGGTAGGAGCGGCAAACCCTTCCCTGAACTGGCCCAATTCACTCACGCAAAACACACAGCTCAGGACGGGTGCGGGCCACGGGGAGTTTGGGTTTGGGTATGAAGTTCTCGGTCTGCTAGAAGCCGAGTCGCATGGCTGGCCCACATTACTAGTCTCTTGCTGTCCCAGGCACAGCTCTTCCGTGGTTTGTCATTACGTCACAGAGCAGGTGGGACGTGGTGACTCCTTAATGTGTACAGACCTAGATTCCAGTTTTAGCTCAGTCTTGGGAATTTCACATTTTGTTTAAAAGTATAGAAATTTTAGCCCTGGCCAGTTTGGCTCAGCGGTTGGTGTTGGCCTGCAGACCAGAGAATCCCGGGCTCGGTTCCCGCTAAGGGCACGTACCTCTGTTGCAGTTTGTCCCTGGCCCTGGTTAGGGTCGTGTGGGTGGCAGCCACTCGATGTATCTCTCTCACATCGATGTCTCTCTTTCTCTCTCTCTCCCTCCCACTCTATCTGAACAAAAAGTGAAAAAATGTCCTCAGGTGAGGATAAAAAAACTCAAAAACAAAAAAAAACCTGTAGGGTAAGTTGTTACACAGCATAGGGTTTTTCATTAAATTACTACTTTAGCTGACTGGCCACACCTATGAAGTATTTTCATAGTAATTCCAGTAGCTGATGTTTTTGAACTTGAGCGTGTTTGCATCTCTGTGTTCTGTTGCCTAGGTCCACGCCATCCCTCTGCGTTCCTCGTGGGTCATGACCTGTGCGTATGCCCCTTCCGGGAACTATGTGGCCTGCGGTGGCCTGGACAACATCTGCTCCATTTACAATCTGAAAACTCGCGAGGGGAATGTTCGTGTGAGTCGTGAGCTGGCCGGACACACAGGTACAGTCCTCAGCAGCAACCTTTCAGCTGGGTCCGCTGAGTGCCTGGCGTATGTTTTGTGTGTCCTCGCCTCTGCTTGGTGAGAGCGATGCGATGGCGGGAAGAAACCTTCAGATTTAAGTCCCTGTGGCGTCCCCTTTTCAAGGTTCTCAGACATGTGATGCAGGCCACTCCCTTTCAGTCTGTGTCTGCTTCTAAGTCATCTTCCACTTGGGCACCTTTCCACAAGGGTTTGCAGTCTGGACACACGTGTGTATACCTGCACTGTGTGTGTACATGCGTGTATGCACACAGACGCACAGGCATCACTGATGACCCTCACTGCGTCCCACGTGTGTGCACAGCACTCTTGATGCACAGGACACAGCGCCATGGCCACTGGAGTGTGGGCGGAGAAGAGCGGCTCTCCTTCCGCGTTGGATGGGACGTGACTTTCCGAGCTCAGCTTGCTTGTGGCAGTTGTGACAGAAAGCACAGTGCTTCTGAAAAGGCCTTGATCTAGTGCTTCAGTTCGACAGCTGTTTTCTCCGTCCTGAGAACAACAGCCCAGGAGGCTTGCCTGCTTCACGTGCAGCGAGAAATGATCGCAACTTGTGGAGTCAGACAGCCCATTAGGTTAATGTCAGCTGGTTGAGAGCATATCCTTGGTCCTTTTAAATGCATTATGTTCAGCCCTGGCCAGTTTGGTTAAGCAATTAGAGTGTCGGCCCTTGGACCAGAGAGTCACGGGTTCAATTACAGTCAAAGGCATGTACCTCGGTTGTGCTTCAGCCCCCAGCCCTGGTCAGGGTTGTGCAGGAGGCAACCAATCGATGTGTCCATCTCACATCAATGTTTCTCTCTCTCTCTCTCTCCCCCCCCCCCCCATCTGAAGATAAATGGGAAAATACCCTTGGTTGAGGATTAAAAACAACAACAACACTATGTTCAGAGAACATAGTCTGTGTTCTTTTTTTAAAATATGTTTTTATTGATTTTTTTTTTAGAGAGAGAGGAAGGGGGAGAGAGATAGAAACATCGATGTGAGAGAGAACATTGATTGGCCGCCTCCTGCATGTCCCCTACTGGGGATTGCACCCAAAATCCGGGCACATGCCCTGACTAGGAATCGAACCAGGACCTCTCCGACCATGGGATGGCGCTCCATCCACTGAGTCACACCAGCTGGGCGAGACTCAGTTCTAGCGGAGCAGGTAGTCGTCCACGGCAGCCACGTCCATGCACTGGACCAGGCTACACTGTGTGCTGGGCAACTCGGGTGCTGATTGGAGCAAGGCTGCCACTGCTCAGATCTGAGAGCGGGGTCTGCACACCTGGGGGTGGGTTGATCTATTGCTCCCTCTAATTCTATCAGTCTTTGCTTCATCTGTTTCAAGCTCTGTTGGTAAAAGTATATACGTTCATGGTGTCTGACTCTTCCTGGTGAACTGACCTCTATCACGGTGAGACGCTTCCTGTGGTCTGATGTCTGCGTCGTCACCCAGTCCTCCTGTGCATGTGGTTTGTGTGGAGTCTGCTCTCATCCATCTTCCTTCCCACTTGACTGTCGTGAACAGAGCCCCTTACAGGCAGTGTTTTGGGGCCCATGCTTTCTGCCGGCTACCAGTCCCAGCCTTTGCGTGCTGCTGAGGCCTCTCCGCGCCATGTGATGCTGGTGCCACTGCGCTTGCTCCCTCACTGCCCACCCGCCCTCCTGTCTGCCCTCTCCTGGAGGGGCTTGATTTTCCACAGTTCTCTTTTACTGTGCTGGCTTTTTTGGTTACCTCCTTCCATTATGTTTTAGTGGTTTTTGTAGGGATTACAGTGTACATGTATAATTTTTCATGGTCCATTCAGGGTTGGTGTTGTATCAGTTCGAGGAAATGCAGGCCCCTTGCAGCCTTACAGGCCCATTCCCCATGCTCTGATGTTCTCACAGGCACCGCATCAGCGTGTTATAGCCCACAGCACACTGTTACGTTACTTTCCTTTCAACGTTCTTAGACGCTTGGAGAAATTTTAATAGTCTTTACGTCTACTCAGATGTTGGCCCTTTCTGGTGCTCCTCGTTCCTTCCTGAAGGTAAGAGTTCCTGGGTCCCTTCAGCGCGCTGAGCAGGCCTGCAGTCAGCCTGCCTTGGGGCCAGGGCTCCTCTCTTCTCCCACCCCCTGCTGCTGCTGGCTGGTCATTCACACTTGTCTTTGGTGTCCAGCTGTTCTGTTTCTAATGCTGGAATTTCTGTGTGTGTTTTTTTTTTTTAATCCTTACCCAAGGACATTTTTCAATATTTTATTCAGATAGAGTGGGAGGGAGAGGGAAAGAGAGAGAAACATTGCCGTGAAAGGGACACATCAAGTGGTTGCCATCCGCACGACCAACCAGGGCCGGGGACAAACTGCAACCGAGGTACATGCCCTTAGTGGGAACCGAACCCGAGTCTCTCTGCTCCGCAGGCCGACGCTCTAACCGCTGAGCCAAACCGGCCAGGTCTTACCCAAGGATATCTTTCCATTTCTGTTCAGAGAGAGAGAGAGAAATATCGATGTGAAAGAGACATATATAAATATATTTTTATCCTCACTTGGGGACATGTTCAGATAGAGTGGGAGGGTGGGGGGGTGGGAAATATTGGCGTGAAAGGGACACGTCAAGGGGCTGCCTCCTTCACGACCCCAACAAGGGCCGGAGATGAATCGCAACCGAGGTGCATGTTTCTGACCGGAATTGAACCTGCAACCTATTGATCTGCAGACCAAAGGCACTCTAACCATTGAGCCAAACTAGCCAGGGATAGAGACATATTGATCGGTTGCTCCCTACATGTCCTCAACCAGGGCTGGGGACCAAACGGAAACCGAGGTACGTGCCCTTGATCAGAATCAAACCCTTGACCCTTTGGCCTGTTGGTTGATGCTCTAACTGCTGAGCCAAATCAACCAGGGCCTGTTTTCTTTTTAAATAATATTTTTGATTTTTCTGTTGAGATTTCCTGACTTAGTTTGTTACGAGCATATTTTGTGTCCTTGAGCATGGTTCTTAGAGCTTCCCTGAAGGTTCTTGTCTGCCAGTTCTAGCAGCTGACCCCCTTGGTGTTATTTTCTCTCGAATATGGGTAACATGTTCCTGCTTCTTTCTTCCCTTTCCCTTTCCCTTTCTCTTCCCCTCCCCTTCTTCCTCCCTCCCTCCCTCCCTCCCTCCCCCCTCCCTCCCTCCCTCTCTCCCTCCCTCTCTCCCTCCCTCCCTCCCTTCCTCCCTTCCTCCCTTCCTCCCTTCCTGATTTTAGAGGGAGAGGGAGAGAATGATAGAAACATTGATGAGAGAAAACATTGATTGGCTGCCTCCTGCATGCCCCTCGCTGGGGATCAGGCTAACAACCTGCGCATGTGCCCTGACCAGGAATCGAACTGAGCCACACCGGCTGGGCCATATTCCTATTTCTTAGTCCATCTAGTGATTTGGAATTGTGCCCTGGCCATTGTGGTGTTGTGTGGCAGATTGGACTCTGCTGTGTTCCTCAGAAATACTGATACTTTGCTCCGTCAGGTGGCAACAGAAACCTGTTTCGTTCTGTTCTAATCTGAGGGGCTGGGCCTGCTCGCTGCCTGCGGTGCAGGTGGGAGCCTGGTGTCTGTGCAGTCAGGGCGTCTCCTGTGGCTTCCCCTTTCACTTGCCGCTGTGGCTGCCAGAAGTCTGTCCGCTGGCTTTTCAAAGTCAGGCCACAGTTCCGTCCGCCCGGTAGGGCAGGGTGGTGGTTGCAGATGGGCCTGCCCCCAGGCAGCACTGTGGAGACAAGCTCTCCCCCAGCCAGCTACTGGCAGCTGTCTGCTGCTTCCAGTGCTTTGCCCTGGACCAGAGCTCGTAGTCATTTGTGGGAGCAGGCTGCCCTTGTGGAGACGAGCCCCTCCCCCTCCCGGGGCCTGTCCCTGAAACTCAGGGGCTCCAGTGCCCGCACTGCATGAACCCTCTGTGCACAGCACACGAGCTCACGAGACTTGAAAGACATGTTCTGACGTTTCTTAGTCTTTACAGTCGGACTCAGTGCACTGGGTTCTATTGTGATGAAAGGCTTTTGGATCTGTTAGCACTGTTTTTTGAAACAAAAAATAAAACTGGCTATTAGAGGGAATGTTTTAGAAATTTTGTTTCCTTCACCTGTTATGAAATTTTACTTCTTGATAGTTGAATTTTTTTTAAGCAATTTATTTTTAAAATTTTTTACTTACTGATTTGAGAGAGAGAAACACATCATTTGTTGTTCCCCTTATTCACGTGTTGCTTAGTTGGTTCTTATCTGTGCCCTGACTCAGGGTGGAGCCCTCAACCTTGGCATATCAGGACGATGCTCTAACCAACTGAGCTACCCAGCCAGGGCCTGAATGTTTTTTTTTTTACAAACTATTGACCTCTTAAGAGTGTTTGTGACTTTTTCTTCAGATACAATACTTAATTTTCCGCTTCAAGTCAATAAAGGTTAAAATTTGATAAACTTTACAACAGTCCCACTTTCGTCAGGGGACAAAGGTGTAAACAGCCAGCAGGTTCAGCGAGTTTCCTCCTGAGCATCTGTATGACTTGTGCCTTTTCTCTTGGGCCTGAGCGGGAAGTGGAGAGCCCTTTGTAAGTCGTGGCTAGGAAACTTTCCTGCACAGTCTTAGAAACTTGTTTGCACAGTGGAGCCGTCTGCAGTGCATTCTGGACAGGCACCTGCGTCCTCCATGCTGACGGCACCGGGTGGAGCGTCGCGTGGGCCTCAGGAGCGAGCGTCCTGGTGACCAGTGTGTATTGCTGTCGTTTCCGTGAAATGTGAGGCCCACAGAACAAATGGAAGCTGCTTCTCAGGCTTTGGAGACTCTTCAGCGGCCCACCTCAGAGATAGATGCTGCAGTCTCTGTGCCAGGCCACAGGGTAAAGCAAGTGTCATGGGAAAGCAAGTTGGAATCTTTCTGCTGGTGGAGAGTCTGACTTTCAATTTGTAAAAAACAAACAAAAAAGACAACATCTGTGCAGCACAGGGAAGCCCGGCCCCATAGCGCGCGGTCTGCCCGGACTTCAGAGAGAAAGCATCAGGTGCTCTCTGTGGTGTGTTTTGCATCTCAAGTGTGACTACAGAGTCAAGGGTCCCCTCTGGAGATGGCTACTGGAATAAACTCGCAATGATTGGTGGGATATTTATTATTATTACATTTGAAAACATAGTCTGAATCTGTTTTGGTGGAAAAAGTAATTCAAAGGCATTAGATGACATTTGAGAAATTAGTTAATTCCCTAAAAACTCATTTCCGATGAGTGTCAGGCCCATCGTCACAGATTATTTTCAGAGCAGATCCCTGTGGGTTAATGAAGAGACCTGAGCCTTGTTCTCAGAGATGCTCCTTCCCAACCCTCCCATGGTATTGGAGACACACAGGCCTGTTCTCAGGTCCCTGCTCAGCACGGCCCAGTGCATGAGCAGCCTGATCCGGGGCCGCCCAGAGAGAGGGTTAGTTCCCGTGACAGCCTCTCCTTCCTGCTGAAGTGCCGAGGTGGCTCCAGCCTCATTCTGTAGGGCCGTTTGTTCTTACAGTGAGAGGCCGACACTGGTTGTTTTGTTAATTATCACTTAAGGATATTTTTTCACTGATTTTTAGATAGAGTAAAAGGGGGGAGGGAGGGAGAAAGAAAGAGAAACATCGATGTGAGAGAAACACATCAATTGGTTGCCTCCCGTATGACCCTGGTTGGGGTTGGCGTTCTAACCTGCAACCCAGGTACATGCCCTTGACCCTTCAGTCCGTGTGCCGATGCTCTTAACTACAGAGCCACACTGGCCAGGGAAGAAGCTGAATCTTTTTTTTTTTAATCCTCACCAGAGGACATTTTTGCATTTATCTTCAGATAAAGCAGGAGGGAGAGAGGTAGAACGCAAGAGAGAAACATCGATATAAGAGAGACACATCGAGTGGTTGCAACCCACACGACCCCACCTGGGGCCGGGGACAGACTGCAACCAAGATACATGCCCTTCGCGGAAACTGAACGAGGGACTCTCTGGTTTGTGGGCCGACACTCTAACCGCTGAGCCAAACCGGCCAGGGCCAGAAGCTGAATCTTTTATATCCGTGTGAAGCACATTGGGTCGGACCCAGTGCCCATCAGTTACTTTTGACAGGGGTATGAGAAGGAAGTCATCTCCCGTAATTTTGCTCCAGGGCTGCTCTTTGGCAGTTGGTTAATTGTGACATCTCACTTGGGCTTTTTATGGTCACAGTCTGGGAAACTGATTCTCACTGCTCACCCTCGAATCTCACGGGCTGCCTGCACCTGGCTGGGCACAGGGCCCGCGCCGACATTGTGCAGGCTTGCCTTCGGCTTCCCCAGCTGGCTCCTGCACCTCCTCTCCATCTTGCCCGCTGAGCAGTCCCAGCGGGGAAAGAACCCCTTTCCCTAGGGTTGTTATGAACCTTGGCTCTTGGCCACAGTGGGTTTCAGACTTGTCCCAACCAGCTGCCTGGATTCTGATTGTTCAGCTTGGGATCTCAGACCCTCCTGGCAGACAATGGCAAGGTCCGCTGAGCCCTGCGACTGGAGAGGGTGAGGCCACACAGCCTTGTGAGTGTATGTGAGGTGTTGAGTCTGCTGCTCTGCCCATGGGATTCCTGCTTCTGGCATAACAATTCCAAGTTCCTCTTTGGATGTTGTAGGTCTCCTCCCTCCTATCGAAACTGTTCTCTGGCATTTCCTCACTTAAGATCTTCAGCTGACCTCTTGTCCTCTTCACCAAACTTGTCGAGTGTGTGCTCTTGCTGTGTCTCTGCCCTCCAGCTCCTGTGCACACCACAGTGCAGGGCGGCGGCCTTTCCCCAGGTCTGGCTGAGCCTCCTCCCGCTCTGCAGTGGGAGCTGTGGCAGATGGTGGCTTTTGTTTTACCTGAGATGCAGGGTGTGCGCCGTGAGACTGAAGGAAGTAACTGAATTACGTTATTTCTGGCGTCGGAGAGAGTTCCACGGGGTAGATGCTAGTCTGTCTCTCTTGTGGGCATCTAGGCAGTTTCTGGTTAGTAACTGGTGTGCACGTTACTCCTGTAGCTGAAGGTGGTTTCTCCAGTCGTAACCACTGTCTTGGGATACGTTATCAGCTTTGCTGACTGGTCTCCAGGCTGCACGGGGGTCCTCTGGGCCTTGCGCTCTGAGTCTGCGGCCCCTCCACGTAAAGGAGGACTTGTCTACTCTCTGCCCTGTCTCACCTCAAGCCATCTCCTCTCTCTCGGGATAGTCACATTCTCATCCCTGCACTGGGCTCTCCCCCGTGCACCCTGCCTGCCGCTTGTGGGTCTGCAGGGCACGCAGCGACACATTCCTGACTTTGTCCCTCCAGACTGTGGTCAGGGTCTGTTCCCTGCTCCTGTCAGGCTCTGAAAGGCAGCAGCTCCTCTGGGCCAACCACTGGGTAACACAGACTTTGCACCTGGAGAGGAGGGCTGTCCCCACCTCAGGTAAAATCGCGCGCACACACACACACACACCATTTATTGAGAACGTCGTGGGCACGCGATCAGCTCTATTCCTTCAGCAGTTCTGTGGAACTATCTCTTGTGGACGTGGCTGACTTGGATTCCTCAGAGGACTCACAGGAATGCTACTGCTGGTTAGTCTCCACGCGGAGAACTGGGCCCATAGTTTTATTTTTATCCTCACCCGAGGACATTTTTCCATATTTTGTTCAGATAGAGTGGGAGTGAGGGAGAAGAAAAGAGAGAGAGAGAGGAACATCAATGTGAAAGAGACACATCGAGTGGCTGCCACCCGTACGACCCAACCAGGGCCGGGGACAAACTGCAACTGAGGTACATGCCCTTAGCGGGAACCGAACCTGGGTCTCTCTGGATCGCAGGCCGACGCTCTAACTGCTGAGCCAAACCGGCCGGGGCTGGGCCCATAGTTCTGGATCCAAAGCCTGTGGGACTGCCTGCTGCCCCAGAGTTCATCGCTGCTGGGCTCCTGCCAGCTGTTCAGCCTCAGCACTGCTCTGCTGGCCCTGATTAAACGTCGATTTCCACTTTCCCTTTCCAGGAGACAAAAACATTTTGTAAAAAATATATCTACCTGGTTATTGCTTTTTCCCTTCAATATACAAAATATAAAAAAGACACAACAAGTGTTATAAGATTTGAGCCAGCAACCTTGACCCCATTTGATGAAAAGTAATGTATTTGGCCCTGGTTGGTATGGCTCGGTGGTAAGAGCGTCGCCCATGGACCAAAGAGTTCTGGGTTCGATTCCAGCCAAGGGCACCTACCTCAGTTGTGGTTTGTTCCCAGCCCCGGTTGGGGTTGTGCAGGTGGCAGCAAATCGATGTGTCTCTCTCACATCGATGTTTCTTTCTCTCTCTCCTCTTCCCCCTCCTCCTCCTCCTCTCCCTCCAGCTCTATCTGAAGATTAATGTAAAAATATCCTCAGGTGAGGATTTGAAAAAAAGGGGGGTGTAATGTACTTGTGTCTATATTTCGAAAGCTCTAACTACGAAAGTTAGGAACTGAATGCTGAAGGCCTCACCCGTCCCGCCCCCTGCTCTCTAGGGTGGTATCGGGTCTTGCTTGCAGGGACGCGTCTTCCCGCTCACGTGGCTGGGAGCCCCAGCACTTGTGATTTCCACGTCCCAGCTATTGTTCTGGGACCACCGTTCCCCTGCCTCCCCAGTCCCTAGCAGCAGCAGCACCTGCTGACGACCAAGGCCCTGAGGAGTCCGTCTCGCAGTGCTCAGGCCGTGCTTGTAGCATTGTCTCTGGCCGAGGGCTCTGCCGAGTAGGGACAGGGGATCTCGGCAGCCTGTCCTGTGCTCACAGGGCAGATGGCCAGGTGCTGATGTTGGGGGGTGAGGGTCCTGACAGAACAGGGTGGGCTCCCAGGCATGCCCGTGCAGGAAGTGATGCTGTCCTTGGAGGTGAGCCCTGCTGACGGCGCATGGGTGTGAGGAGCAGGTGGGGCTTGTCATTGAGCCCTGCTCCTGTTCGGCCAGACCTCGGTTCACCATGTGGCCCCAGTGTTGCTGTGGACGTGACGTGGCCTCCAGGCATATAGCTCGTGTTTTCAAGTGGTCTCCAAACACTTTTTCTGTGGGAGCCAGTTTAGTAACGTTTGTTCAATAGATGCCTTGCTTTCTCTATGTTCTTACACTTTTTACATCAAAACCCTTCAGTGGTTTCTTTGGGTGTGTTTTGTTTATTTCACTGGCTCACTGCTGGCAGGGGTAGGATGGATGCCCTTCCCTATAGGGCCTGCAGCGCCCATTCCTGCTGCTGGGACAAGGCAGCCATGGGCACAAGCCGCTGGGGCTGGGCTTGCTCACCCCACACCCCTGGTTCTCAGGATTACTTATAGGAGAACAAAAACAGATTCTAGTCAACGGAGCTAATTGGGTAGAAACCATAATGCAAAATGGATCTTCTTTGCCTTTCCTGGTTCCAAAAGCTGGTCAGGGTGGGGTGTCGCAGCAAGTGCCGCTTGTCCCAGTCTCAGCACCCTCCCACACACTCAGGTGACGCCACCATTTCCACACCGACTTGTCTACTGCAGCTGCCATCCATGGAAAACAGACCCGCTGCCCGCCTGGCACCTTGGTCCTGCTGGGCTGTGCCTTCCTTCACTTGCATGCCTCTCACGTGCTCTGGCCTTCCACCCTCTCCCCACAAGAGTGGGGCCCCACAGGATAAAGACCAGCCTTCTTCCATGGACATGTCCCAGGGGTTGCACTCTGGCCCTGGGGGCTCCTGTGCTCTGCATGGGTGAACTGGTGACTAAGGAGTTGGGTGGGGATCAATATAGGTATAGGCCTCAGAGGAGAGCATGTGCCCCATCTGTGTTGCCCCAGTGCCCTGTGGGGCACAGTGCCGCGGCCTCCTTGGTCCTGAGGCTCCTTCCTGGCTGGTCTGGCCCTGCCCAGACCCTGGCCAGCAGTGCTGCTAGTGCTCTGCTTGCTGCACAGGGGCCAGGCAGGGCGGCAGGCTGGGTGTACCCTGCTGCCTTCCGGTTTCAGCTTACAAGGCTGGAAAATAGTGGGGCTGCAGATTCTGGTCATTGTCTGGGTCTGTTTTCCAGGTTACCTGTCCTGCTGCCGCTTCCTGGATGACAATCAGATCGTGACCAGCTCTGGGGACACCACCTGGTGAGTGCCTGAGTTCCCGCCCTTCCCACACTGCGGGCACACCTGCCCGCAGCTCTAGGCCCGGGGAAATGAGCGTGTTCTGTTTTGTTTGTTTGTGTTAATCCTCACCCGAGGACACTTTTGCATTTATTTTCAGATAGAGTGGGAGTGAGAGGGAGAGAGAGAGAAACATCCTGCCTGTTGCCTCCTGCATGACCCTGACCAGGGCTGGGGACCGAACCACAACCCAGGTATGTGCCCTTGACCGGAATCGAACCCACAACCCTTTGGTCCGCAGGCCAAATATCTAACTGCTGAGCCAAACCGGTCAGGGCTGGGCTGTTTTTTTGTTTTGTTTATCCTCACCCGAGGACATTTTTCCATTTTTTGTTCAGAGAGCGAGAGAGAGAGAAAGAGAAACATCGACATGAAAGGGACACATCAAGTGGTTGCCACCCGCACAACCCAACCAGGGCCGGGGACAAGCTGCAACCGAGGTACATGCCCTTAGCGGGAACCGAACCCAGATCTCTCTGGACCGCAGGCCGACGCTCTAACCCCTGAGCCAAACTGGCCAGGGCTGGGCTGTTTTTTAATTCAGCCTTACCCAAGGATATTTTTCCATTGATGGGGGTGGGAGGTGCAATTGATGCGAGACACATCGATTGGTTGCCTCCAGCATGTGCCCTGACCAGGGTGGGGAATCGAACCTGCAACTCAGGTGCACATACCCTTGACCAGGAATTGACCCTTCGATGCCACGCGGATGCTCTAACCACTGAACCACGCTGGCCAGGTTGTTGCCATGAATCAGGGTGTCAGTGGAGTGGAGTGGCCGCGAGACGAGGGTGCCTGGGGCAGTGAGAGGAGCGCTCTGTGCCCTGCAGACTCTGGAGCTTGTCTGGATGTTGCGCCCGCTGTCCTTTTCCTGTGCACAGCCCGTGGGCAGCAGGTGCTTTAGCCCCAGAGAGCACCGCCTGTATGGGTGCTCGGCATGACCCCAGGCTGCAGGGCTCACGGCTTCTAATGGGTCGCTCCAGGTTTCTGAGTGGTGAGTCCTTGCCTTCCTTTAGATAGAGGCCCACTTCAGTAAACTCCAGAATGTGTTCACTGTGGCTCCAAACCGTGTCCTGTGAATGATCAGTTATTTTGTGAGTCACGTTAAACTTCGTCTGTCCTTGTGGGTTTTCCTGTGCCTTTGAGGCCCAGACATCCAGTCCCAGAGGCAGTAGTGGGCTCCCATGCGGGTGCTACTCCCTCAGTAGCTTGCTCTGTTTTACAGGGTGTCCTTTGTATTTTTTTTTTTTTATCCTCACCCAAGGACATTTTTCCATTTTTTGTTCAGACAGAGCGGGAGGGAGAGAGAGAGAGAAACATCGACTCGAAGGGACACATCGAGTGGCTGCCACCCGCAAGACTAACCAGGGCCAGGGACAAACTGCAACCGAGGTACGTGCCCTTAGCGGGAACCGAACCCGGGTCTCTCAGTACCACAGGCCGACGCTCCAACCGCTGAGCCAAACCGGCCAGGGCTGTATTTTTTACTTTTTAAAAAAAATATTTTTTCTTGCCCTGGCCGGTTTGGCTCAGCGGTTAGAGCGTCCGCCTGCGGTCCGGAGAGACCCGGGTTCGGTTCCCGCTAGGGGCACGTACCTCGGTTGCGGTTTGTCCCCGGCCCTGGTTGGTCGTGTGGGTGGCAGCCACTCGATGTGTCCCTTTCACGTCGATGTTTCCCTTTCTCTCTCTTCCTCTCTCTCCCTCCCACTGTCTGTACAAAAAAATATATATATATTTTTTCTTCATTGATTTGAGAGAGAGAGATAGAAATGTCGATGAGCGAGAACATCGATTGGCTGCCTCCTGCACGCCCCCCACGGGGAATTTGGCCCACAACCTGGGCATGTGCCCTGACTAGGAATCGAACCGGCGACCTCTCATTTCATGGGTCAATGCTCAACCACCGAGCCACACCAGCCGGGCAGGGGTGTCCTTTCTGTATAAATGTCATAGGTTCACAAAAGGTTTATAATCTAGACATTTCATTTTGGGGACGGGTTTCTTCATTTGGAGAGGTGTTTTTTGTTTTTTGTCCTCATTCAGGGACATTGTTTTCATTTATCTTTAGACAGATTAGGAGGGAGGGAGAGAGAGAGAGAGAAACATTGACGTAAGAGAGAGATTTCGGCTGGTTGCCTCCCGCGCGACCTCGACCAGGGTTAGGGACGAACCGCAACTGAGGTATGTGCCCTTGGCCAGAATCGAACCTGGGTCTCATTGGTCTTGGGCCGACGCTCTAACTGCTGAGCCAAACCGGCCATGGCTAGAAGAGGTTTTTATTTAAGCTTTTTATTCACAAACACTTTTCTCTCGGACTCCTGGAGATGGCTTGCTTCCTTTCTGTAGCTCCTCAGGCCCAAGTGAGGAGGCCCTCGCAGCCCAGAGTGAAGTAGTCGGATTGGGTTTGTGTCGCTGGAACGAGCTCTAGGTTGTGAGGCTGAAGTGAAGAGTGCATTTTCTGTGCTCTTGCCGTCTGTGGGTTGAGGCTCAGGAACAGCATGTCCTTTGTGCATGGTGCTCTCAGCATCTCGTCCTTGAGACCCCTAAAGTGGCCACATGAGCCAGCAGCCGCTGGCACTGTGCCCTGCTCTCCTTGGCATTGCTCCAAGCCATTGGTTTCCCTGGCGTTGCCCCCACCCTGGCCTGCAGGACCCCTAAGGGCGTGGAGTTGGTAGCAGCAGACAGGGCACATCATCTGCCCCATCCCACAGCCCCTTGAGAATCCCCCTGGAGCCTGAATGTGTCGTGAGGCCTCGGCGTGTCCCTGCTGTGATGGGACACTGGCCTCCTCTTTGCTGATGTCTGAGCAGACATGGAGCTCAGTTCCTCAGACCTGTGTCCGGGTGTGTTTGTTTCCTTTGTTCCCCTTCCAGAGCCGTATTGTGAATTCCTGTTTGTCTTTAGTAAAGCTCACAGGTTGACCGTGGTCCTGGGGGTTGAAGGATGCTTTGTTGCTGGTTGTCTGGAAAAGTGAGGTGACTCTCTCTGCTTGTTTCTTCTCTTGCTACAGCGCCCTGTGGGACATTGAGACGGGCCAGCAAACAACCACATTCACTGGACACACCGGGGACGTGATGAGCCTTTCTCTTGCTCCCGACACCAGACTGTTTGTGTCTGGTGCTTGTGATGCTTCGGCCAAACTCTGGGACGTGCGAGAAGGAATGTGTCGGCAGACTTTCACCGGCCACGAGTCCGACATCAACGCCATCTGTGTGAGTAGGGGTCGATCTGTGGGTCAGGGTCCGGTGCCAGCTGTTCACAGCTTAGATTAGTTATTGACCATGGAATACATTATTTAATTTAAAATGTTTTCAGGGTGAGATGTTCTCTATTTTCTCTGCAAGTGCAACCTAGTCTACAGAAAACTTCCTGTGGAAAACCTAGAAATAGTGTGGTTTGTCCCAGGGAGCCAATTAATTCTGTGCTGTCTACGCATCTCTTGAACACTGATGGTGCCTGTCATGTACTGGGCCAGCTCCCAGTCCTGGGGTGTTGGGCTTCCCTCTGGGTGGGGGCAGCCAGTGCAATAACTCATCCATCGTGCAGCCTGTGCGGGGCGGGGCTTCCCTTCCTACATCACCTGAACTGGAGGGGCGTGGCCCAGAGGGGAGCTGTGCAGATGCGTCTGGTTGATTGTGGCACCCCTTCCCTGCCTTCCCTGGGGCTTCCTGACTTGGCGGCTGGCGGAGAAACACAGGCCTTGGTGGACCACACTCTACTGTTCCCTTGGGAAGATGAATGAAACAAAACATGCTCTGGTGGAGGACAGCCCAGTGTCTGAGGGCACTCCTGTGGCTTACCCAAGGCAGAGTGCTCATGTTCGGTCCCCAGTTTGCTCCCCGGGTCCCTGTGGTATGGCCCCCAGGTTCTGCCTGAGTCCAATCCTTGCTGCCTTTTTGTCCTGTGCCAGCCATGGCCCTGCTCTTGGGCAGCCAGTATTTCCCATCTTTATTTTTTGTGCCTTTGCATATTGTCTTGATTTGCTTTTTCTTTCCAGTTCTTTCCAAATGGCAATGCATTTGCCACTGGCTCGGACGACGCTACCTGCAGGCTTTTTGACCTTCGTGCGGATCAGGAGCTCATGACTTACTCCCACGACAACATCATATGCGGGATCACCTCCGTCTCCTTCTCTAAGAGTGGGCGCCTCCTCCTCGCAGGGTACGACGACTTCAACTGCAACGTCTGGGACGCACTCAAGGCCGACAGGGCAGGTGGGTGACGGCGGGGCCTTTCTCCACGCCCTTGACCCATGCCAAGCTGTTTGGGTTCCTGTCGGTCGGGCCGGTGTTGGAGCCCTGCCGTTAGAGTGTGGACCCCGGATCCAGGCAGGTGTACCCATGAGGCGAAGCCTGAAGCTTGCACACCGAAGGCCAGGTGTGGTGTCAGGTGCCTTGGAACATGGTGTGCAGAAGATGGGGCTTCCTGTCCTAGCTGTGGCCACTGGGCGGTCAGACTAAACTGACTGATTCCAGAGTCACCTGGCTGTGTTGGTCCTGGTGCCTGGGAGAGTGGAAGAAGGGCCTGTGGCCCCGGGTCTTGTCGGGCCTCACCTTGGCTTCTGCTTCTGGAGGGCCTACTTTCCGCCCTGTTTGAACCCTTCCCTCCCTCCCTTGCACCCCACCTCCTCCTGCTGCCTGTGATGGTGAGCCAGGAAGGGCACTGCTCCACCAGGGAAGCCGGCCTCTTTACCCAGCTGCGGCATTGATGAGTACGGGGGATGAGGGTGGGGGTGGGGGGGGGGCACTCAGACTGCCAGGTGGCCCTTGCTGGTGTCCAGGGCCACAGCCTCACAGGATCGTGTCACCTGGCCTGAAGTTCAGGTAGTTTGGGTTTTGTGATTTTTGTTCGATGTTTTATTTAAGCTGCTTATCCCGGTAAGTGCTCAGGAATTAGTGCAAGAGGTCCTGGGTTATCTGCTGCGTGTGCTGTTCTGTCATTGTGCTGTGTCTGACAGGCCAGCACTGGGTTCTCCAGTGTGGTGGTGTTTGGACACTAGTCCCGGCTGTAGGTACGCCCGAGTTGTTAGGAGAGGAGCGCATTGACCCTCACTCGCCTTGGATAAGAAAGGCCCTGTGTCTCGGGAACTTCCACCCAAACCAAACCTTCCCTCCCTACTCTTTCCTTCTGAGCCCCTGAGGCATTGCAGGGTCGACCTGAGGGGTTCTGGGTCGGCCTAAGCAAGGGCACCTGTCACCCTACCTTGCACAGGGTGGCAGCACTGCTGGGGGTTATGCCTCTGGGCTCTGGAGTGACTGCTCTCACTTGCTTCCAGGTGTCTTGGCCGGACATGACAACCGCGTCAGCTGCCTGGGGGTGACTGATGACGGGATGGCTGTGGCGACAGGGTCCTGGGACAGCTTCCTCAAGATCTGGAACTAACACCAACAGGTAACGGAGCAGCCAAGGGCCCACACGGGTGAGATGGGTTCGTGGTGGTGAGTGAATTGTGATGTGGGTTGACGAGGAGTTCCAGTGAGATGAGCCTTTGCCTCAAGCTGAGGAGTGTGCCCTCGGCCCACACCCAGGCAGCACTGTAACTGACGATGGGTCTAAATTTAGAGGCGCAGTTTCTTTTATTTTTTATTTCTAATCCTCACCCGAGGATATTTTTCTATTTATTTTCAGACAGAGCAGGAGGGAGAGAGAGAGAGAAACATCAACGTGAGAGGGACACATCGACTTAACATCGAGCTCATGACTGGTTGCCTCCTGACGACCCCGGCCAGGGCTGGGGACGAACTGCAACCGAGGTACATTCCCATGGCTGGAGTTGAGCCTGTGACTCTTTGGTGCGAAGGCTGATGCTCTAACTGCTGAACCAAACCAGCCAGGGCTTTTTTACATTAACAGAATTTTTATTTATTGCCCAGCCCAACGTCGACCCTGCACCAAGAAGTCACCGGTCGGATTCCCAGTCAGGGCACATGCCCAGGTTGCAGGCTCAATCCCCAGTAAGGGTTAGTACAGGAGGTGGCCAATTGATGTTCTCTTTCATCGATGTTTCTCTCTTCCTGTCCGTTCCTCTCTCAAATCAGTAAAACATATTTTAAATTTTTTATTTTATTTATTGTGGTGATAGTAGTTAATAAAATTATGTAGGTTTCAGGTGTACATCTCTATAATGTATCAGCTGTATTATGTATTACGTGTTCACCACCCAAAGTCAAGTCCCCTCAGTCACCATTTATGCCCCCATACTCTCTTCTGTCTTCCCCACCCCTTTCCCTCTGGTACTCACCACGCTGTTGTCTGTGTCTGTGAGTTGTTCTGTTTTCTTTCTCTCCTTTGCTTAATCCCTTCACCTTTTTCACCCCGGCCCCCACCCCACCCTGATGGCTGTCAGTGTTCTCTGTCTCTGCGAATCTGTTTCTTCTTTTTTTTTTTATCCTCACCCAAGGAAATTTTTTGTTTTTTGTTCAGATAGGAGGGAGAGAGAGGAAGAGAGAGAGAGAAACATCCACGTGAAAGGGACACATCGAGTGGCTGCCTCCCGCACGACCAACCAGGGGCAGGGACAAACTGCATCCGAGGTACATGCCCTTAGTGGGAACCGAACTCGGGTCTCTCTGGACTGCAGGCCGACGCTCTAACTGCTGAGCAGAATTGGCCAGGGCTTTTTTCCATTTTATTTGTTTACTTTTCAATACGTTTAAATCCTTGAGGGTACAGCATTACACGAGTTCCTTGTGCGGTGGCCTGGTCAGAAGGTCTCCGGAGTTTAGTACGGTGCACCCACTGTCTCCACAGCCGGTGCTCCTTTCCCCAGGTGGCTGGTTCTGCTGTGTTTGCCACGAGGGTCACTGTGTTGTTCTTTGCTTTGTACACAAGCCCCTCTCTTGCACGGAGAGAATTCCGTTTCATCGCAAGCACGAACACCTTCAGTGTTATGAAGAGTTGCGTATTCTCTCTGGTTCTGGACACCCCCACATATAGCCGGCAAAAATGGCCTGGGCCACAGCCTTCCAGATGTATTGGTCATTACAGCATCCTGCTCCTAGCAGCCTCCACAGGGCTCATGATGGTGGGAAAAGCTGTTTCTATTTGGTTGTTTATTTTGCTAATTAGATTCCATAGATGAGTGAAATCGTATGGTATTTGTCTGCCTTATTCACTTAGCATAATATTCTCTGGGTCTCTTTTTACATTTCTTTGAACTCTGTTTCAAACAGCAGGCGGACGCCACAGTGACTGGAAGACCATTCCACCCTGACGCGTCACAGTGATAGCATTTCCCATCCACCCTACTAACGTGGGCGCCCCCCCCCCCCCGAACTCCAGAAGGGCAAGACCTTTTCCTCCACTTACTGCTGACACCAAGAGCACAATCCCACCGAGAAGAGTCTGCTGTGAACTCGGCGAGTCGTGCATTCCTCCCGGGACCATTGTCTTCGTTTGCTTTCTGTCTTGAATGAAGTTAAAAGGAAATACTATAATAAAAATGTTAACCAGAGAGTAAGCTCAGTGTACTTGTGAGACAGACATACCTGGTCACTAATAGAGTGGAGCTCGAGGTCCGCAACCCTGTGTGTTGCTCATGCACAGCAGGTCAAGGCCTTGACCTTGGCCTCGGCTCTAATTCCAGGTTGTGTTTGTAACAGGATTTGAAAACATTCATATTTCCTTTTTGAAATATCTTTATGTTTAGTAGTTAAACAGAGAGGGTCTAGTGCAATCTCTCTGAAATTGTTAATGATGTAAATCTAGTCCCTGGTTTCTTTAATTTTTGTCTAGTGTCATATACTTGTTGCGCACAGACATGGCACAGAGAGAGAGAAAGAACCGAGTGTGGTGACCAGCAGAGTCCAGTCAGGCACCTTTCTTCCTGCCCTGTCCTCTCGGCCTTCTCAGTTCAGTTTCTAACCTCACCTTGGGTTCCGTGTGAAGCTGGGGGGAAGTTGATAACAACAGCCTGACACTACCCTGTGCCCTGCCCCAGCCATCATAACCTCTGTTTTCAGGAGAGGTGCCCGTCCTGTGCTTGGATAGTCAGTCAATTATTTGTGTATGAAACAATGTAAAAATCAATGTTTTGAAAATAATGATCTCAAACTTTCTAAGTTTTAAACAATTTGGTTGTTTGCCATATTGGGTGGGTTAACTCTTAGACTCGCATGCTGTAGAAATGCTCAAACGTGCACATGGGCTCTGTCCTTAGATGTTCTTTTTCTTTTAAGAAATCACCTCTTTGAAGTTGTGACCATTTACGGCTCTGCCCACTGTCGCTGCTACTCTGCACGCACCGGAAGCAGTACAGTGAGCCGCTCCGCACGCTGAGTAGCAGGGTGTCACTGTTTTCTTTATTTCTTAAAAAAAAAAAACACAAAAAAAAGTCCTGTTCCAAATGATTGCTGTTGGATTCTGGGGGTTCGGGGGTGGGGGGCAGGGAGCGGAGACCCCGGCCTTCCTCTATAAACTCACAGCCCGTCTCCTGGGAACCAGCCTTTTGCACCTGAGGCATATCGTTTTTCTAATACACACCCAGACTCCTCGGTTCCCTCTGGGTCTGTGCCCAGCGGCAGCCTGTGGGCAGGAGTGCCGAGGCCCTGCCCTGAGCATCCCGCGGCAGTGGTGGAGGCTCCTCGCCCTGTTGTCTGCGACTCCTGTTCGGACTGTGCTGGGACACGCGGCGGGCCTGGGTCTGCAGGGAGCCCCGCGGAACCCCCCCTCTCGACGCCTCTAGAGCCTGTCTGCACCTGTCCTTTCCCTTTTGTATTTAATTTCAGTCAGTGTGCTGCAAGGAAGCTGGATGCAAGGTAGCCCTGTATTAAACTGTACTGTTATTTAAGATGTAATAAAGCAGTTTGACATGAGGGACTTGGGTGTAGCTGCTTATTCCCAGGTGGGCGGGTTTATGAGGGCACACTGTTCCCTGCGCGGTTGGGTCTGACCAGCGGTGGTGAGCAGTGCCTCAGCCCGCCCTTTGGTGGGTCTCAGGTGGGCTCCTCCAACAGCACGTGCCCAGCACCCCGTCCACCTGTCGCCATGTGGACTGTCCCCGCTGTCCTGAGGCGGCTGACTTGCACTCCAGCTGGTGTCCTGAGCCCTAGGCCCCCAAGCTCTGAGCAGGGAGCGCCCCCCCCCCCGCCCGCCCCAGGCCTCTCCATTCATCTGGATCTGGAGCTGCAGCCAGAGGACGGGAGCATCTGCCCCCAAAGTCAGAGAAAGGCTTCAGGAGCCCTTGTGAGTCAAGGGACCCCTCCTAGGCTAGGTTAGAGAAGGGCAGCTGTGATTCTTGTGCTCAGAGGGTGGCACTTTCTCCTAAGGAAGTGAAGACCTCCCTCAGCGGGAAGAGCACCTGGATTTGCAGGTGCTGCCAGGCCAGGTGGCACGCACACAGCCCATCTCCCCACCACGGCCCCTTCCCAGGTGGCCGCTCCTGAAATACATCTCTGAGTTTCAACACTGTCGCTGCTTTCCGGAATGCCAGGGCCGGGGCTGCTCCTGGACTGCTGGCCTGAAATACCCGCCCGTTCCTGGGCACCCTGCCCTCCCACTGCCCGGCAGGCGGCCCCTGACCAGTGTGCAGGAGGGAACCTCCTCCTCCAAGTGGGTGGGGTGGGAGAGGCCTTACTGCCCTGCCCTGCCGCCCAGCTGTGGGGGGTGGCCCCCCCTTCCTGCACACACACACACTCTCTCTCTCCCTCTCTCCTTCCCTCCCCATTCTTGGGTCCAGCTAAGCCACTCCCAGAGCCAAGGCCAAACTCTGCCCCTTCGTGTCCTCACTGATTTTGGGCAAGAGGCTTGCCTTCTTGGATCCCACTTTGAAAACTGCAGACAAGCCCTGGCCGGTTTGGCTCAGTGGTAGAGCATTGGCCTGGGTTCCAGAGAGTTGCGGGTTTGATTCTGGTCAAGGGCATGTACTTCGGTTGCAGTTTCATCCCTGGCCCTGGTCGGGTTTAGGGTTAGGTCAATGTGTGTCTCCCTCCCTCCCTGAATTAAGTTGACTTAATACAGTCTCTTTTTTTTTTATCCTCACCCCAGGACATTTTTCCATTTTTTTGTTCAGATAGAGTGGGAGGGGGAGAGAGAGAGAGAGAGAGAGAGAGAAACATCGATGTGAAAGGGACATGAGTGGTTGCCACCCGCACGACCCAACCAGGGCCGGGGACAAACTGCAACTGAGGTACCTGCCCTTATCAGGAACCAAACCTGGGTCTCTCTGGACTGCAGGCCGATGCTCTAACCGCTGAGCCAAACCGGCCAGGGCAATATGGTCTCTAAAAAAAAACACAAAAAGCACCTGCTTCCTAGAGGCCTTGTGAGAATTCAGTGAGTCCCGTGTGTACATGGTGCTAGAGCAGGGCGCACTTGGCCCATGACCATTGGGGTCCCCCACCCCCACCCCAGGCTGCCTCTGCTCAGTGCCCTTCCCCACCCCAGGCAGGGCATCCCTTCCCTAGCACCTTGGTGAGGTTACAGCCCAGCTGTTCCTGACTGAATGGTGTGCCTGGCACTTAGCTGATCTGCAGAAGAGATGCTGTCCCCTCACCCCCGTGCCCTAAAACCAGCCCAAACAGGAGACTGTCGAGTGGACTATTTTAGACATTGGCCCCTGGGGAGGGCTAGGTACGTACGGCCAGGCAGGAGAGGCTGGACCTGTCCTAGGTCCGCCGGCTGGAGGCCAGAGGGGTTAAAGGAGGACTTCGGGATAGCCAGAGACACCCCACAGAGCCTCCCTGCCTCCCCTGCAACCCGGGTTCCTGGCCATTTCCCCTGCAGGGTGCTGACAGCCTTGGTTTTCCCCGTTCACCCCCCAGGCACAGCTGAGGCCAACTTCCCTAGAGCTGGGAGCAGCCCTTCCACTCCCTGCATCTGGGAGCCTGGGGCACCCCCTTCCAGCCCTCGAGAGCCAGGGAGTTCCCCAGGTTGCACGCAGAAGTCCAGCACGCCTGTCCACGAGTCCACTTCGGGCAGCAGCCCCATCATGCTCCACACCTCCATGTTGCCGGCTCCCTGCCTCTGGAACCAGCCACCCCCCCACCTGGCTGTTGCCATCGTTCGACACTTGGAAAAGGGTGGGTCCGGGTTTTGGGGAAGGGACGTTTAAACAATATGAAAGCGTGTTTAAGAGAAAGAATACCACCCTGGCCAGTTTGGCTCAGCGGTGAGAGTGTCAGCCCACAGGACCGAAGGGTCTCCGGTTCAGTTCCCAGTACCTTACCTGGGTTGCAGGTTCAACTGTTGGGCCCTGGGGGAGGCAACCAATCAATGTGTCTCTCTCATTGATATTTCTCTCTTTCCTTCTCTTCCACCCCTCCCTCCCTTCCACTCTAAAAATCAATGGGAAAAAATATTCCCGGTTGAGGATTAACAAACGAAGAAAGAAAGAAAAGAAAAAGAAGACTGAGAAATAAATACTGAATTATGTTAAGATAGCCTGCAGCGCTGGCTGCACAGTGAGTGGTTCTCAACCTTCCTAAGGCCGCGACCCCTTAATACAGCTCCTCATGTGGTGGCGACCCCCAACCATGAAATTATTTTCGTTGCTACTTCATAACTAGTTTTGCTACTGTTAAGAATCGCCATTGGAAATATGTGTTTTCCGATGGTCTTAGGCGACCCCTGTGAAAGGGTCGTTCGACCCCCAAAGGGGTCGCGACCCACAGGTTGAGAACCGCTGGGTTACAGGGAAAGGTCACTGGCCAGAAAGGAGGAAGACTTTCCACCTTTCCAGTCCCTTGAGCCCCTGTAAGGCAGAACCCCCATCCTATGCCCAGCCCAAACTGGCCAGAGTGTCCTCCATCCCCACCCCCACCCCAGCCTCTGCCCAGCTGCTGGCCCCTCCCTCCCCACCACAGCCTGACTCAGCCTTTGGATTCAGCCCAAGTGACACCTCTGGGAACATTCCAGATGCCCTAAGGCACCCCTCCCAGTGTGGACCTTGTTATTGTCTTCTTGCCAGTCAGCCCTTTGGGGCCTGGGTGTGAGCTCCAGGCTTCCTGAAGGGGGTGCAGCAGTTTGCTCCTCTCTGAAATGAGGAAACGCTTTTGCCCAATGTCTCTGGACAGTACCTGCAAGAGTTCCCTTTAGATAAGAAGAGTACACAGGAAGGGTGCCTGCCCTGTCACCTTGACGAGTGACCCTGCCCGAACTCATGCCTTGGTGCCGCCCCTACGGACTGTCCTGCTCTAGAAGGTTCTTGGGAAGCGAGGCCCAGTGCCTGGCCATAGCAAGTGCTAGGCCAAGCATTAGTAGTAGGATGTCAATGATTACATTTCCAAAAATGCAACTCAAATGGAATCTCCTGCGTGTGTGTCTGCTAGTCACTTCGGGGAAGTGGGTGGATGTACAAAACTACCAGATGGGGAAGTTGCAGCACTTGAGAAATCCCCTCAGACTTTCCCCATTCTTGACCCCCTCCCCACTCACCCTTGGTGACCCACTGCTCAGTGGTCCCAGGGCAGCAGTGAGACATGTCCTTTTCTGTGACCAGTGGTGTTCCAGGTCGATGGACACAGGGCCAGGAGGCCCCATCAGAGAAGACTGACAACAGCTGGTATGGGGGGGGGCTGGGGAAACCCGGGGACCAGGTTGCTGCAGAGGGGGAGGGCGCTCCATGTCAGGGAGACCCCAGTGTAGAGAAGGACTAATGGCTGGCACTTGGGGAGTACCCTGCAGTGCATTGCCTGGTTCATCTCCTGCAGTGACCCTGGCACACATTTGGGATATGACTCCGGAATGCACTGGTGGGTAACCCTCAATTCAGGAAGCCTTGGGAGAACCCACGGGGAGGCAGCAGCTCCACCAGAAGCTACAAGGTGGGCATTGAGGCCTTGGCCCCTTCCTCCTGTTTGGGTACTCCAGTCTTCGGGTGGGGGGAGAACAGTGTTGGCAGGTTATTCTTGGGGGCCCCACTTAGAGGGCAGGCCCAGAGCCCTTGAAGTCCTGTGATGTGCAAGGACTGACCAGGCTGCCTGTGGTGGATGAAGCGTGCTCCCTCCAGCTGTGCCTAGAGCCGAGGGGTGCGGTTCTGTTGCAGGTGCTCACACTGAGTTTTGAATCCTAAAACGTGTTCTTTCTAAGCAGAGTCACACCTGGTAGTCATGGACTTCTCAGCGGGTGGTGCTTTGGTGGAGGGGAACGGAGTGGGATGGGGGCAGGCCCTGAGCAGGTCTGCTTAGGGCCAGCTGGTAGTGTGTGCGTTACTGATTTCGTGCAGAAAAAACTTCACAATATGCGTCCAGGTGATTATGAGTGGATGTTTATTAAAGCTGGGGACAGTGAAACAAGGAAGGACTCAGTGTTGAAGAAGTAACAGGAGAGCCTAGGCTGGGCTGCCTTAGCTCACTGGGAAGTCAGAGAAAAACGGGCCTTGAAGACAGGGTCAAGGGTTAGGCCTGGACAAACTGCCACGGCCCATTGCTCCCCTGGCTGCAAGTCTCCTGGGGACCCTTAGAGTTTAGGAGATGCATGTCTTGGGGGGAAGGCACCGGCATACTCCCCAGAGGGAGAGTGCATGCTGTGTCCTTTGCCTTGAGGGTATTTATTTCTCCCTTGCAGGTGGGAATCTTGGGGAAGGTCTCAGGGAAGGGTTTTAGCAGAAGAGTCATTAATTTTCCAGGTGTGCTCTTTCAGGGTCCTGATCCTCACTGATTGGTCAGTGCCACGGCAGTAGAGGGGTCATTCGTCATTGCAGCTGGACCTGGTTTTGCTGCTTTTCTGGGCCTGGAGCTGATACACAAGGTAGGATTAGATGTTATCTCTAGGGAGGTGACCTGCATCCCCATTCCACTTGCCAAAGAATTCTCCTGGCTTCTTACTAGCCTGGCTCCCCCCGGTACAGAGTGCCCCACCTGGGCCCTGCGGCCGGGATGGAGTCCAAAGGCCAGAACCACGAGCGGTGTGGGCGGGGCGCCCTTGGGGGCGGGGCTGGCGTGCGCGAGCTGGCGGGGCGCGCGTGCATATGGCGGAGCGCATGCGCGGGACGGGGCGTGCGTGCGCACTGGCTGCGCGGCGGCATTGCTGCTGGGTGAGCCGGCGCCGCGGTCCGGTTGGCCATGGGGCGGGGAGCGGCCGCGGCGCCGGGGGCCAGCTAGCGACGGCGACGAGCGGCGGCGGGGCGGCGGAGTCCGCGGGCGGAGCCTGGCGAGGGGACGGCCCCGCAGGCGCCCGCGGCAGCGACCGGTGAGTGCGCGCTGCCCCTCGGCCGCCCCGCGCCCCTGGGGTCGCCGGGCCGGGGATGCGGGCGTCGGGAGGCGCTGGCCGCTGCCCGCCGCGGGACGTGGGCGCGCCCGAGGGCGACCGCACCCGGAGCGGGGCCGCGGCCGGACCCCGCGGGCGGCCTCCCCGAGTGCGCTGGGCGGGCCGCTGACGGGTCCGGCGTCCGGGCGGTTCCTGAGTGGGCGCGACTCCGGGCGCCGGCTCACGTGTCCCCGCCGGGCATCACCCCACCGCGGCCTTGCCGACGCGTTTCCGGCACCCCTGGCGCTGTGGTCACCTTTGCTCCCGTCGCCGGGGCGCGGGTCGGGGTGCAGCGCCCTGTGGCACCTGGAGGCGGGCCCGCGGGCGGCTCTGCGCTTCCTCCTCCGAGCTCGTCGGCGGGTGGACGGGGCGGGGGCACGTAGGTGCCCCTGAGAGGTGAGAGGAAAGAGTGAGTTTTATTGAGTTTTGAGATAAGGTAGGTGTCACCTGCGGAGTGCAGAGGTAGGTGGGGTTTTCTTTGAAAAATGTATGTCTTTAAAAAAACACTTTTTGTTTACTTTTGATTGATTTCAGAGAGGAAGGGAGAGGGAGAGAGAAACATCGATGATCTATCGGCTGCCTCCTGCACGCCTCCTCCTGGGGGTGGAGCCTGTGCCCCACCGGGAATCGAACCGGGGATCTCCTGGGGCATCGTCGACGCTCAGCCACTGAGCCACGTCGAAGGCCTCTGTCTTTATTGCCCGAAATCACAGTCTTTCTGTACGCCCCGCGCTACAGCGTTTAGAGACCCGCCAGGGGAGGGTGCAGGTCAGACTGCAGGGCCTTCTCCAGGGGCTTCGCTTGCATCCCACCTGCATGTCAGCTGCTAACTGTTGTGGGTGTTGGTGGCTTTCCCCGGCTCTGTGACCCACCTTGCCACACTCTGAATTTAATGCATCCAAACAGATAGATACGAAAACGGGTGCAGGTGGCCGGGAGGACTGCCAGGGGCCCACTCACTGTGCAGCGGGACAGGGTGGGTGCACAGACCTGTGTCCCTACCTGTGTGTGTGGGGATGCTGCCACCTCTCCACAGAGCCCCCTTCAGATCTCTGGTCCTGCAAGGTGTGGGCTGAAGGTCCGTCTCTTGCTTCACGTGGTCACATAACTTTCCAAAAGGTCTTTGTGAGTGCTCAGTCTCACCACATCCTTGCCAGCATTGGGCATTATTTATTGTTTATTGGGGGGGGGGGGAGACAACTTGTTAGGGACCCTTTTCCCCCAGCTCAGTACTAACTAGTGAGATTGAACAGTTTCCCATTTCTGGGACCAAATAAACTTTCCTTTTTCATTCAGCTCCAACAAATATGTATTGAGAGCTCACACTGGAATCAGGTTTCAGGTTCACGTGTGTGTGACTTGTTACGTGTTTTATACATGGACTCACTGGCATCTTGGTGTGTCTCCTCACCACTGCACGGCGGATACTTTATGACTGTGCTCCGACACCACTTCTGATTCGGCTCCCCCATGCACCGCGGTTAGTTAAAATTAGGTTGACGCTGTCAAGAACTTGACTGAACTTGGATAGAGTTAGAATATCATCCTTCTAGAAGAGTTAACACACCAAACAGACTTGAATTAAATGTGAGTCCTGCCCTGGCCAGTTTGGCTCAGCGGTTAGAGCGTTGGCCTGCGGTCCGGAGAGACCCGGGTTCGGTTTCCGCTAAGGGCACGTACTTCGGTTGCAGTTTGTCCTCAGCCCTGGTTGGTAGTGCGGGTGGCAGCCACTCGATGTGTCCCTTCACGTCGATGTTTCTCTCTCTCTCTCTCTCTCTCTCTCCCTCCCTCTCCCTCTCCCTCCCTCCCTCCCTGCCTCCCTCCCTCCCTCCCTCCCTCCCTCCCTCTCTATCTGTACAAAAATTGGAAAAATGTCCTCAGGTGAGGATAAAAAAAAAAATGTGAGTCCTGATTCACCATTGTCAAAAAATATACTGCGGAGATAATTTAAATTTTAAAATATTCAGTGTGATTGTTTCATAAATTAGTTTACTGCTTGGTCATCACATTAGTCTTTGCAAGTAAATGTTAACATCTTCTAGCTAATGTGTAATGGAATAGATAGTTTTTAAATACATTTGCATTTTGTGGGCCTCACACTCACATATGGCTAGCACAGTAATACCAACGCCAGGAAGTTGGCATTGGAAACATTTATGAACTACCCCACACGCTATTTGATGTCACCAGTTTTTCCCGCGTGTGATTGCAGTGTTGCCCGTGTTTACATTTGTGTGTCTGCTCATGACTGCTCGTCACTGCAGGGAACCCCTGTGCTGCCCTCTACAGCCTGCCCCAGGCCCCTTCGTGCTCATTGGCCCCCTCTAACTGTGCGGTGGACTCCTTCAGTCTGCGGCCCTGAGACTGGCTTTCTCACTTAGCGTGATGCCTCTGAGGGCCGCCTGAGCAGTCCCACAACTTATGTATGTGCTGGGAATCAAAGCCGCAGCCTTTTTTGTACTGGGTGACACTCCACCCAGCTGAGTCACCTGGCCAGGGCTGTGCAGGTTTTTACATGGACAGTTTTTTCCTGGGTGGATGCCCAGGTGCAGTTGCTGGGTTGTATGTTAGTTTTCATAAGAAACTGCCAAACTCTTCAAATGAGTGTCTTCTCACGTTCCCTCCCCATGTCTGGGATGGTTCTCCGAACCTTCTCAAGCTTTTCCTTATTGTGTCGGCTCTGGGGGTATACAGCCACATCTCCTTGGGGTGTTAATTTTCATTTCCTAGCAGCCAGTGAGACATTGCACGTGCTTGCTCCCCTGCACAGGTCTCAGTCTGCGCGCCCTCCCTGCCTGCTTTCTGATTGGATGGTGCTGCTTACTGTGTTCTGAGAGTTCTTTGTATGCTCCAGACCCCAGCCTTTTGTGGGCTCTCTGGTTGGCTGTCTAGTTTCTCTTAGTCTGTAGCGTGTTTTTAATCCTGGAACAGGGTCTTCCACAGAGCAAGTTTCTAGTTGGAGTGAAGTCCAGTTTATCTGTTTTTTACCTTTTATGGACTGTGCTTTTTATATCACATATAAACAATTCTCTTTAGCCCTGAGTCCCAAAAAAGTTTCTCCTGTGTTTTCTTTTTTTGGTGGGGGGTGAGGGGGGGATTTAATGTGTGTGTGTGTATTTATCTTTGTCAAAAGTATTACAGATGTCCCCCCCTTTTTCCCCCATTAACTCCCTCTTCCCCACTCCCATGCCCTCTGCTTTCCCCAAAATATGGTCTGTGTCCATTGGTCGTGCATATTCTCCTGTGTTTTCTTACAAAAGTTTTATAGTTCCTGATTATACTAAGTATGATTGATTTTGACCCATTTTGAGTTGATTTCTGTTTGTGTGCAGTTTAGTTGGGGTTAGCTCTAATTGCTCCAGGAGCAAATGTGGGAAAGATTATCTTTCCTCACTGAATTGTTTGTGCATCTTTGGCAGAAGTCAGCCAAGCACATCTGTGTGGGTCTGTCTCTGGGCTCTCCTCTGTTCCATGGATCTGTGGGCCTGCCTCCCACCACATGCCACGGCCTGATTGTCCCGGTTAGAGAGTAAGTCTTTTTTTTTTTAAAGCTTTTTAAAATTGATTTTTAAAGGGAGAGAGAGAGAGAGATAAACATCGATTGGCTGCCTCCTGCACGCCCCCTACTGAGGATTGAGCCCAAAACCTAGGCATGTGCCCTGACCAGGAATCTAACTGGCGGTCTTTCGGTGCACTGGAGGGTACCCAGCCAACTGAGCCACACTGTCCAGGGCTGGAGAGTAAGTCTTAGAGAGCGAGCCTCTCCCTTGTTCTTCTTCTTATAGTGGTGTTAGCTTTCTAGTGCCTTTACCTTCCAAACACTTTTTTTTTTTTAATTAATTAGTTTTTGTTACAGATGTTTCTCCTTTTCCCCCCACTGATTCCCCCCTCCCTCCCCCTCCTTCCCTGCCCTGTCCCCAGCTTTGTTGTCCATGTCCATTGTTCATGCATACATGCATATAAGTTCTGTGGTTCATCTCTCCCCCACCACCCCCTCTTCTGGGGATTGTCAGTCTGTACCCTACTTCCACTTCTCTGGGACTGCCCCATTCCTCAGACTGTTATGTTCATTATATTCCACAAATAAGTGCGATCCTATGATACTTGTCTTTTTCTATTTGGCTTGTTTCACTTAGGATGATACTTTCCAGGTCCCTCCATGTCATCTCAAAGGATAAGAGATCTTTCTTTCTTACAGCTGCGTAGTAGTCCATTGTGTATATGTACCACTGCTTTTTTTATTTATTTTTATTTTTTTATCCTCACCCGAGGACATTTTTCCATTTTTTGTACAGATAGAGTGGGAGGGAGAGAGAGGAAGAGATAGAGAGAGAGAAACATCGATGTGAAAGGGACACATCGAGTGGCTGCCACCGCACGACCAACTGCAACCGAAGTACGTGCCCTTAGCGGGAACCGAACCCAGGTCTCTCCGGACCGTAGGCCGACACTCTAACCGCTGAGCCAAACCGGCCAGGGCTGTACCACTGCTTTTTTATCCATTCATCTACTGATGGACACTTGGGCTGTTTCCAGATCTTAGCTATTGTAAACAGTGCTGCTACAAACACGGGGGTACATATATTCTTTCTGATTGGTGTTTCAGGCTTCTTAGGGTATATTCATAGAAGTGGGATCACTGGGTCAAATGGAAGTTCAATTTTTAATTTTCTCAGGTAACACCATATTGTTTTCCATAGTGGCTGCACCACTCTGCATTCCCTCCAGCAGTGCACTAGAGTCCTCTTTTCTCCACACCCTCACCAACACTTGTTTGATGATTTGTTGATGGCGGCCATTCTGACAGGTGTGAGGTGATACCTCATTGTTGTTTTAATTTGCATCTCTCTGATGATTAGTGATGTTGAGCATTTCTTCATATGTTTCTTAGCTATTTGTTCATACACTTTTTAGAAGAAGCTTGTCTATCTCTACAAAACAGCCTCATTCTGGACTTTATGGAACTTGAGTTAAACCACAGCCCACTGGGGAGAAGTGAAGCCCTCGTTGTGTTGAGCCTTCCGGCCCAGGAGCAGGTGCATCTCTCCTGATCTCACTTCTCATCAGCGATTTATTATTTCCAGCATACAGGCCTTCTGCATGGCTGTTGTTGTTTTAACTTAATTTTTTATCTATTAATTTTAGAGGGAGGGAGGAGAGAGAAACATTGATTTGTTGTACCACTTATGTATTCATTAGTTGCTGCTGCTTTTTTTGTTTGTTTGTTTGTTTTCTTTATTGATTTTATAGAGAGGATAAGTGAGAGGGAAAAAGAGAGAGAAACATCTGTGAGAGAGAATATTGACTGGCCGCCTCCTGCGTGCCCCCCACTAGGGATTGGGCCCGTAACCTGGGCATGTGCCCTAACCAGAACTCGAACCGGCGACCTCTTGGTGCATGGGTCAACTCTCAACCACTGAGCCACACAGGCTGGACCATTGGTTGGTTCTTGTATGTGCCCTGACCAGAGATTGAACCCGCAACCTTAGCATATTAGAATGATGCTCTAACCGACTGAGGTACCCTGCCAGGTCTCTCTGTATGTTTTGTTATGTTTACATATTATGATGATGATGATGATGATGATGTTAATCCTCACCTGAGGATATGTTCCATTGTTTTTTAGATAGACTAGAAGGGAGAGAGGGAGCAGGAAAGGGAGAGAAAAACATCGATGTGGGAGAGAGACATTGATTGGTTGCCTCTTGCAAGACTTCCACCAGGGCTGGGGAATCAAACCTGCAACCCAGGTGCCCTTGACCAGGAATTGAACCCGCAACCCTTTGGCTGATGCTCTACTGCTGAGCCAAACAGGCCAGGACACATCTCATTATTTTTATTTATTTATTTATTTTTATTTTTTTATCCTCGCCCGAGGACATTTTTTCATTTTTTGTTCAGATAGAGTGAGAGGGAGAGAGGAAGAGAGAGAGAGAGAGAAACATCGATGTGAAAGGTACGTATCAAGTGGCTGCCACCCGCACGACCCAACCAGGGCCGGGGACAAACTGCAACTGAGATACGTGCCCTTAGCGGGAACCGAACCCAGGTCTCTCTGGACTGCAGGCCGACGCTCTTAAGCGCTGAGCCAAACCAGGGCTCTCATCATTTTTAAAGTGATGGTAAATGACGCAGTTGCCATTTCTGTCTCCATCTGCTCGCCAGTGGCACCAGCCAGGACTTCTGTGTGGCGCTGGCAGGAGTGGTGAGAACAGGCACCCGGCCTTGCTCCCGTGTCGGGGAAGGCGCCCTATCTCCATCGAGTAGGGTGTCAGCTGTAGGTTTTGTAGATGTTGTTTACCAGTTCAGGACGTTTCTGTATTCCTATTAGCTGGGTTTTTGTTTTGTTTCTTAATGTTTTTATTGATCATTTGGAAAGAGGAAGGGAGAAAGAAACATCGATTGGTTGCCTCCTGCACGCCCTCCACTGGGGATCAAACCTTTAACCCTACAACCTGGGCATGTGCCCTGACCAGGAACCGAACTAGGACCTCTCAGCCCATGGGACTGATGATCAGTCCACTGAGCCACACCTGCCAGGCAGCTGGAAATTTTCACCGTAAATGGTCATCGCTTTGTGCACCGTCGATGTAATCTGGTAGTCTTTCTTGTCCTGCTGATGTGATGCGTTCCGTCGGCGGAGGGCCTTGCGTTCCCAGGACAAACTCCTTTGGTGATCAATGGACTCTCTAACATACGTTATGTTGGAGTCCAGGCTACTTTGGGTGGCACAGAACAGGCATGGAGGGTTGGTGTGGCACAGGGAGCTTTGAGCTGCTGCGCACTTACCTGCTTAGCTGTAGAGTGGACTCTGGCTCTTGCTCAGGTACAGTGCAACGGTTATTGGAAAGTGCTTCTGGGGAGAGACCCCTGCGTTGCCTGTTAGGTGCAAGTTGTGGGGTGGGGTGGCTGTCCTTTGTGCATGAAGGGAACTCTCAACAGTACTGCTTTGTACACGGCTGAGTTACCGTGACTTCTTAACTCATACACACTTAGAAATTAAACTTTGAGCACTGGCTACAGACTTAACTCCCTTCAGCCACTTAAATGAGAATTACATAGAATGAATCATTCCTTTGAATCTGTTACCCATAATATCAAACAAAATACATAAAAATCTAATGATTGTAAAATTATTACAATCGTTTTGAAAATTTCAGCATCAAGATTTTTTTGTTTCTTTTTTCTTGTGGTACGTGCCCCTAGCGGGAACTGAACCCAGGACTCTCTGGTCCGCAGGCTAACGCTCAATCGCCAAGCCAAACTGGCCAGGGCAGCATCAAGGGTTTAATTCATTCATTTTTCTTATCTTCTCAGGATTATAGTAACCTTACCAGATAGTTATTTCTGCATCTTCTTGGAATGATAGAGTTTTCCACATCCTTCTAGGATTACAGCCTCCCCTGCCCGGCTCAGACCAGGTTCGGTGTGACGGTCAACGCTTAGGATCACGAGTGTCCCCGAGTGACTGCAGTTGTGAGCCCCATGCTTTCGCATTTTATCAGTATTGTGTCCTGAGCTTTCTTACTTCAATGGGGCTTTTCGAGGCGTGCCTTCCTTATATGTGGATTTTAGCTTCATGTACCTGGTGCAGTGCCCTGAGTGTATTCCTCAGGGTTTGATGGGCCCGAGTTTCGGAGGGGATAAGTCAGGCATTGTTTCCATAGGTGGAGGAGTTGAGTCTAAAGGTCCTCTCTCCTCCCAGGACCCTGGGCCAGCTCATGCCTGAGGCCCCTCTGTTGGGGCTCCCTGTTCTGTCTGCTGTGGTTGTGAGCAGGGGCCCAGGCGTGTTGGCCCAGGTGCCAGCTGTGCCCCGGGGCTTGTCCCCTAGATGCTGCCTCACAGCTCCTAGTGAGGGTGAGTTGGGCAAAGGCAGCTGAGTGGGGGACAGGGCCTGGCGGGCGGGAGGTGCTCCTGCTGCTCCATGGCCTCCTGGCCGGGCAGGCTCGCCTGGTTCGCATCCCTGCCCCAAGTCCTGACTCTCGGGGAGGAGACCTCAGGACAGCATGGCCTGCTGAGTGGGAAGGAAACATCTCTGGTCGTGTCTGTCCTGTTTCTGTCACAGGTAGTGTTTTTTCCTTTAAATACGTTTTTATTGATTTTAGAGAGGGAAAGGGATAGAAACATCCACCAGCTGCCTCCTGCACGCCCGCCTGTCTTAGAGCTGCAGGACTCACACGTCTGTCAGCTGTGTCCCTGAGTGTTTCATGTGTGTTTACTGATTTCTTTTTTAAAGAAGAGAGGAAGGGAGCCCTGGCCGGTTTGGCTCAGTGGTTAGAGCGTCAGCCTGCGGTCCAGAGAGACCCGGGTTCGGTTCCCGCTAAGGACATGTACCTCAGTTGCAGTTTGTCCCCGGCCCTGGTTGGGTCGTGTGGGTGGTAGCCACTTGATATGTCCCTTTCACGTCGATGTTTCTCTCTCTCTCTTCCTCTCTCTCCCTCCCACTCTATCTGAACAAAGAATGGAAAAAATGTCCTTGAGTGAGGATAAAATAAAAAGAGGAAGGGAAAGGGAGAGAGAGACACGGATGTCTATCTGATTGGCTGCCTCCTACATGCTCCCTACTGGGGATTGAACCTGAAAGGTCACGTGCCCTGACCAGGAATTGAACTGGTGACCTGGTGCTCAGTCCACTGAGCCATACCGGCCAGTTTTTTTGTTGTTGTTGTTCTTTATTGATTTTAGAGAGAGAAGAAGGGAGAGGAAGAGAGAGATGGAAACATCGATGAGAGAGAACATTGACTGGCTGCCTCCTGCATGCCCCCCACTGGGGATCAGGCCCACAACTGGGCATGTGCCCCGATTGTGGTCGACGCTCAACCACTGAGCCCCACCAGCTGGGCCCAGCGAGTTTCTTATTGTTCGTTACTGGTACACTGAAATACCATTGATTTTTATGTGTTGAATTTGTCTCCTGCAACCTTGCTATCAAACTCATCTGTTGGATGGAGTCACTTTTTTATAGATTCCTTGTGATTTTCTACGCAGAAGAGCATGGCATCTGCACGGGCAGTTGTGCCTGCTCCTTCCATCTTCTTATTTCTGCGTCATGGAGCCTCCAGCCTTGAGTCAGAGCCGACATGCTCTGCAGGGTCTGGTTGTCACTCCTTTCTTCATCCACGTGGATAAAGCATCTGTGTTTCTCCAGCTCAGGAGGCTGCTGACCCACTGGGTCAGTGTTGGTCTCCAGGGGCTTTGGGGCTTCTTACGCCTCTGCATCTGGTTGGGCTTCTCAGGTGACTGTGAAGTGCAGGGGGTGTGGTGCAGTCAGGCATCCCGTCACCTTTGACCTCACCATGGAGGCCCAGGCTTGTCTGGAGTTCCGAACTTCCCCCGCCCTTCTCCCCACCACCCCACATTCACCCTCCCTGGTCTGCCAGCTCGGCCTCCCTCAGGAGGTCGGAGGCTGTGTCTGCTGCTGGAGAAAGAGCACTTCACTGCGTGTCGTGACCTCGCCTCGCTGCTTGTCCACGTGAAGTGGACGTGTGGCAGCCACCCTGCCGGTTCAGCCGGGCCTGTGGGTCTTCCTCAGGGGACCAGGGAGGGCTGTCCTTTTGACCCCTGCTTCCTGAGCAGGACACTCTCGGGGTGCTGCCTGAGCTGCAGTGCTGGGCGGGGGGTGTTCATCTCTCTCCCCCTCCCAGTCAGGAGTTTGCTTAGAAAGTTACTTTTTGATCCAAGTTTTCCATTTAGTGTAGTTCTTTTAATCCCTTTATCAAACTGGTTTATTATGGTTTTGTTCCAAACTCTGTTCTTTTTCAATTTTTCTGTGTATTGATTTCTGCCTTTATTTTTATCACCTCTTGTGCCCTTATAATAAGGCTTATTTTATTCCTTTTCTAGCTTTATTGAGTAAATCTTTGCTCATCACTCATCATCCTTTAGAATCTCAGCATGGCCAGCAGCGGGCGCCAGCTCTGGTTTCTTGTGACCCTGCCCCTGTCCTTCTCTGCAGTGCTGGTGCTCCTGTCCACTTCAGCGCCAAGTGGGTTGGAAGACAGGCCCGTGTTCCCAGGGCGGAGGGTTGTTGGCTTCTGCCCTGCTCACTGGCTTTATTGTATTGTGGTTGGAAGATAAGGCTCTCTCTACCTTCACTCATTTTTTTTTTTTGGTACGTGCCCCTAGCGGGAACTGAACCCCGGACTCTCGGGTCCGCAGGCTGACGCTCCAACCGCTGAGCCAAACCGGCCAGGGCCCTTCACTCATTTTTGGAAGTTGGTTTTCTTTGGGATTTAAATGGGTCAGTGTGGGTGAGTGTTCACTGGCCCTGGATGGGAAGCACAGGCTCTGTCTGTTTTGCAGGCATGGAGTCCAGTGTGACCTGCTAGCCGCTTGTGTTGATTACATTTGTTCAGCTTTTTTGAAGTGAGAGGTACTTAACACCACACCCAGATCCCCTCGATTAACCGCAGGATCCCTTCCTGGTTCACGAGAGAGATGCCGCCTCACTGACATGCTGGGTTCTGTTCTTTGTGTTTTAACTCCTCTAGATTCGTTAAAAGCACAGGCAGACTCTTGAGCTCGTAAGTGTCTGGGTGGAAGCAGGCTGTCTGCAAAGGCCTCTGGCAAAGCGGACGGCAGCCATTCCCCAGGGGCGGGTGCTTTGTGTGGAGAGGCACAACTTTGTGCGTATTCGTTTACTTGCTTTATTTTATTGAATTAAGGGATCAGCGTTTTTCTGACCGAAGCCCTGGTTCGTCAGTGATGGAGATGGAGCCAGAGAAAGTCATCATGAGGAAGGGGCTGAGTGCGGAAGCGTCCCCCTACCGCTGTGCTGCGTGCCATGGGGACGAGGGCGTGGTGCTGGGCCACCCCATCCGGGGTCGGGCCAAGTCCTGCAGCCTGTCTGCCTTGCCTGCGCTGGCGAGCACCAAGGAGTTCAGGTATGAAGGCCCTCGGTCGCCCTCCGGGGTTTCATGCTGGGCCTAGGAAGACTGTGAGGAGGCTCCCTCGGAGCTCTCCTGGTCTCCGCAGGAGGCTGTGGGCGGGCGGGCACGCCTTCCTGGACACACACTCACTCACACTCACACACACGCACAGCACTGCCCCAGCTACGTCCTCAGTGGTGCCCATGAATGATGGGCCCTGGAGGCGTGTGCTCGCAGCTCCGCACCCAGTCAGGACAGGCAGAAGGCCACAGGCAGCCACAGGGTGGTGGGGCAGGTGTCCCCACCTCCGTCCCTCGGGCAGGCTGCACTGCTCTTGCGCAAGAGTCTGGGTCACAGTGCTCAGAGCTGGTGCGCAGCCTGCCAGACGGACGCGGTGCTGCACCTTTGGATATTGCTCTGGCCTCTGGAGCAGGAAGCACCCAGGCTCCAGTAGGAGCTGCGAGTAAGCATGGCCTTGACATAAGGGTCTTGTGTGAAACGCAAGGGGCGTCCTGAGCAGAGTGCATGGTTGTGTCAGGTGAGGTGGAGAAGCCCACAGCTTTCTGGGTTGAAAGTTCTAGCCCGCATATGTGGGAGGGAGCCTGGGGTCTCTGGCCGGGGGCAGCTTCTCCCTGTGATATTGTCCTGAGTTCCATTGACCCTCCTCGTCCAGGCCGCACAGTGCAATGTGGCTCCCAGCAGCAGGCATTGGGTTTGGTTCTGTTGATTTGTATAACGCACACTTTCTGTTGCAGACGACAGGGAACCTGTTGGGTTGGCAGTCAGTCAAGGGTGCATCTGCTTGTGGGTGTCAGCAGGGGAGGAGGGAGAATGTTCCCAGTCACAGCTAAACACCAACTTAGATGAATCCTCTGCAAACCCATTTCCAAGATCTTTTGTCCCTGAGGCCCAGTGTGGCTCCATGCGTGCCCTGGTCGACAGTGAGGTTCAACCTCCAAGCAGACACCAGGACCCTCAAGGGCCGGCTGCCTGCACCGAAGGATGCCAAGTCTGCTTTGTCTGCGTTGGGATTTGGAGAGTCCTGGAACGCCGAGCTAGGCAGTCAGAGACCAAAGCGAGTTCACCAGCTCTGCTTGGCTGTCCTTGTGGCCGCGTTCTTGGTGCAGGAAAGCAGGTCATTGGCGGCTGGTACTGTGTGTGGGGTAACACGTCCCTCTGCCCTGCCATGTGGTGTGTCCTCCTTGCTTCCCTGGCCCTTGGCTGGGGCTGGCATTAGACCCCCAAGAACAGGAGAGGGAGGGCAGCCAAGGAGCATCCCCAGGACATGGCTGCAGTGCCCTTGGTTTAGGTGGTTTGATTGTGGCCAAGTCTCTTTCCAGTTACTGGGAAGGTGGGCTGCTCCAGTAGCATCTTCTCTACTGACAGTACAGCTCCGAGCGAGTGTTTCTGGCAGAACTTTAGTCTAGGCCACTCGGGGTGGTTTCTGAGATCCTGACTCCCAGACGTAGACCTGAGGACTGTCCTCAGACAGACTTGCCAGGAAGCCCTGCACACACTCAGACCCCAGGCCCGTCCCCACGCCCCAAGGTCATGTCCCCTGTTCTGGGCTGGGTCCTTTTTCTGAGGATTGATTGTTCTAGGTGTGTCTGAGTGTCTCTGATGCTGCCGCTGTGTGGACAGCGTGTGGCATTCAGATGTGCTCTGCAGACCGGCGGCCTCTTCCGGGACCACACTGGACACGTGCTGTCACCAGGACTGCACACTTCTGAGCGTCGGGTGCAACTCTGTGCATCGCCATGCTCTCTCCACAGGAGGACCCGCTCTCTGCACGGGCCATGCCCAGTGACCACCTTTGGACCGAAGGCCTGTGTGCTGCAGAACCCCCAGACCATCATGTGAGTGCTGGGGCCCTCCCCGGGGCCTTTGTCTTGGGGGATTGCTGTACTGTGGGAGGTTTGAGTGCTGGAGTTAGAGGTCCTCAAGTCCTTCCAGGACGTGGCGGGGGGTGGCGGGGCAGGTATGCCTAGGTTTTTTGTTTGTTATTTCCAGTAAAAACTCATAAGAGGAAAAATGCCTTATTTCGTACTCACACATTTGGGGGGTCAAATATGTTCCTCCTTTTCCCTCATTGACCCCCTCCTCCCCACTCTCACCCCTCTCCTGCCTTTCCCTACACTGTTGTCTGTATCCATTGGTTGTGCATATATGCATAAAAGTTCTTTGGTTTATTTCTTCCCACCCCCTCACCCCCCTTCCCTTTGAGGTTTGTCAGTCTAACAACCAGTTTGTACTTCTTAATCCCTTCACCTTTTTCACCCATCCCCCAACCCCCCTCCCATCTGGCAACCAACAAAATGTTCTCTGTATCTATGAGGGTGTTTCTGTTCTGCTTGTTCATTTTGTTTGTAGATTCAGTTGTCAGTAGGTATGTTTATTGGCATTTTGTTTATTCATAATTTTTTTTCTTTATTGATTTTAGAGAGAGGGAAGGGAGAGGGAGAGAGAGATAGAAACATCGAAGAGAGAGAACATTGATTGCCTCCTGCATGCCCCCAACTGGGGATTTGGCCCACAACCTGGGCCTGTGCCCTGACCAGGAATTGAACCGGCGACCTCTTGGTACATGGGTCAATGCTCAACCACTGAGCCACACTGGCTGGGCTGTTTGTTCATATTTTTGATCTTCTTTTTCTTCAAGAAGACCTTTCAACATTTCATATAATAATGATTTGGTGGTGATGAACTCCTTTAGTTTTTTTTTTTTTTTTGTCTGGGAAACTCTTTATATAGGCATTGATTCTAAATCATAGCTTTGCAGGATAGAGTAATCTTGGTTGCAGGTTCTTGCTTTTCATCATTCTGAATATTTCTTGCTACTCCCTTCTGGCCTGCAAAGTTTCTTTTGAGAAATCAGCTGACAGCCTAATGGGAACTCCCTTGTAGGTAACTAACTGCTTTTTTCTTGCTGCTTTTAAGACTCTCTCTTTGTCTTGAACCTTTTACATTTTGATGATGATGTGTCTTGGTGTGGCCCTCTTGGGGTTCATCTTGTTTGGGACTCTCTCTGCTTCCTGGACTTGTATGTCTGTTTCCTACACCAAGTTAGGAAAGTTTTCTGCCATTATTGTTTCAGACAGGTTTTCCATTTCTTGTTCTCTCTCTTCTCCTTCTGGCACCCCCAAGATGTGAATGTTGGCACGCTTGAAGTTGTCCCAGAGGCTTCTTACAGTATCCTCATTTTTTTTTGGATTCTTTTTTCTTTTTGATGTTGTGATTGGGTGTTTTTTGCTTTCTTATATTCCAAATCGATGGTTTGCTTCTTGGCTTTATCTACTCTACTATTGATTCCCTGTAATTTATTCTTTACTTCATTTAGTGCCTCCTTCATTTCCGACTGGTCCTTTTTTATGCTCTTCAGGCCCTCACTAAGTTCTCTGAGGTTCTCACTAAATTCACTGAGCATCCTTATAAGCAGTGTTTTGAACTCAGCATCTGTTAGGTTGCTTATCTCCATTTCGCTTAGTTCTTTTCCTGGAGTTTTGTTCTGTTCTTTCATTTGAGATCTGTTTCTTTGTCTCCTCATTTTGGCTGCCTCCCTGTGTTTGTTTCTATGTATTAGGTAGAGTTGCTATGTCTCCCGGGCTTCCTAGTGTGGCCTATTGTAGTAGGTGTCCTGTAGGGTCCAGTGGCACAGCCTCCCTGGTCTCCCAGCTGGGCTCTCGAAGTGTATCTTTCGTGTGGACTTTACACCCTTCTGCTGTAATTGAGTCTGGATTGCTGTGGGCACATCAATGAGAGGGTTTTACTCAGGCTGATCATCTGCAAGGACTGGCTGTGCCCACTATCCACCGACATCTGTCTACCTTGGAGGATCAGCTGTGCAGAGGCCACCAACAGAGCAAGACTGACTTCAGCAGGGCTCTGGCACCTTGAGAGTGTCACTTGTGGCCCTGGCCAGTTTGGCTCAGCGGTTAGAGCGTTGGCCTGAGGTCCAGAGAGAGTGTCACTTGTGGAGGTGGTTGGGTGGTGGTGTTTCGACATGGTCTGAAGCTGTCCACTGGGTGTGCTGGCTCTGGGGCAAGGTAAGCCACTGCCTGGTGTTCTACCCAGGGCCAACAGGCATTAGCTACAAAGCTGTCTACAGATGGCTGCTTCTTGTGCTGAGCTTGGAGATGCCTTTCAAACTGCCTCCCCCACGCTGGAGCCTGGAGGGTGGGAGTCAGAGTAAGTCTGTGCGCGGGTCCTTTAAGAGGAGCTGCCTGGGGCTCCAGCAGCCTCAGCCTCCCTCAGCCTCAGTTCCTGCTGGTTTTACAGCCAGAAGTTATGTGACTTTTCTTCCTGGCACTGGAACCCTGAGCTTGGGGTCTGGTGTGGGATGGGGATCCCAGTCCTCAGGGAGGACCTTCCCAGCTGAGGTGTCCTCCTGATTTTTATCACCACATGTGCCTGTGGGACCAGCCCGTCCGCCTCCGCCCCTCCTTCCAGTCTCAGCGTGGCTGTTTCTTTAATTTCGTAGTTGTAGGACTTCCATTCAGCTCAATTTCAGATGGTTTTGAATGATGGTTGTCTGTAGTTTAGTTGTAACTTTGATATGGTTGTGGGAGGAGAGGATACTGCAGTTACCTGCGTTCCATCTTGACTAGAAGTCGCCTCCTTTAATTCTTCAAATGCAAGACATTGTCTTTTTTTTGGTGGTGTTAATCCTCACCTGAGGATTTAAAAAAATTTTTTTTTCTTTAATTTTTTTTTCTTTATTGATTTTAGAGAGAGAGGGGAAGGGAGAGAGAAACAAACATCGATGAAAGAGAACATCGATTGGCCGCCTCCTGCAAGCCCCACACTGGGGATCTGGCCTACAACCTGAGCATGTGCCCTGACAGGAATCGAACCAGCGGCCTCCTGGTGCAGGATCGACGCTCACTACTGACCCACACCGGCCAGCGAGGATATTTTTTCTATGAATTTTTAGAGAGGGTGGAAGGGAGGGGTGAAGGGTGGGGAGAGAGAAATGTTGATGTAAGAGAGAGACACAGTGATTGGTTGCCTTCCACACGTGTGTAAGGGCCAGGGATCAAATCTGCAACCCAGCCCTGGCCGGTTTGGCTCAGTGGTTAGAGCGTCGGCCCATGGACCAATGAGTCGCGGGTTCAGTTCCAGTCAAGGGCACGTATCTCAGTTGCAGTTCATCCCCGGCCCTGGTCGGGTCCTGTGGGAGGCAGTGTGAGGCAGTCAGTCGATGTGTCCCTTTCACATCAATGTCTCCTCTCTCTCTCTCTCTCTCTCTCTCCCTCCCTCCCTCCCTCCCTCCTTCTTTCCCGCTTTCCCCCTCCCTCCCTCCCACCTTCCCCTCCTCCCCCTTCCTCCCACTCTATCTGATGATAAAGAGAAAAATAACCTGGGGTGAGGATTAAAAAAATATCAGAATTCCATCTCAGCCGGCACCTGCGGCAATCTTAGCCCCTTCTAGGGTCCTCGACTTCCAGGGGAGCCGAGGGGATATCACGGACACAGGGGAGGGGTTGCGGGCTCTTGAGATTCTGCCACTAACCCCCTAACAGGTCTGAGCATCTGAGGGCCTTTGCCCCAGCCCCACCCACAGTCAGTGTGGGGCGTGGCAGCTGCCTGTGCTGCCCTCAGTTCCGCCTGCAGACGCTGTGGAGGCTGGAGCTGTGGTCCCAGGAGGGGCGGTGCCTCTGCCCCTGCAGGTGTCTGCTGTCTCGTCACGGGTCCCCACCCGCCTCTGCCCCATCCTGTTCACCGTGGGCTCCCCGACACCAGGGCAGCCTGCCCACCCCGGTGCCCCCAGGCCCAAATCCCCATCACCTGCCACTGCTCGCAGCTCTGCCAGGTGGCCAGCTCCTGCCTGCCCTCCACCTGTGCCTCCTGTCTGCTGTGGTCCCAGATGGGTGCTGCCCTGCCCCCACCCCTGCAGAGGCCCCTCCCTTTGTTTCCTGGTCTGGGCAGAGTCCCTCTCCTGTCCTCACATCCTGGCTCACGTGCCCCTGGCTCACGTGCCCCTGGCTCACCCTCCAGCCTGAACTGAGCATCAGCTCACTTTCCGCTGAGCCCATAGTCACCCTTCTTGTGTTTTGTCCTCATGAGCCTCAAGTTGGGGCCCAGGCTGGCCTCTGAGCTGCTCCCCGAGGTCAGGCCGGGTTGTTCAGGGGGTGCCCCGGGCGAGCGGCAGGGGCCCTGGATGTGCCCAGGGCTGCAGGTGGGGGTTGAGGAGTGAGCAGTTGCCTGGCCTGCTGGGCCCTGAGCCCGCACGGTGGTGGGGCTGTCATCTTGGACCAGAGGGGCCAGGGCTCCCTCTCTCCACCTTGCACCCCCAGCACCATGGCCGGGCTCCCAGGGCTGAGTTCTCCGTGACACTCAGAGGGCAGGCGCAGCGCAGAGGCCAACACGGGGCTTCGCGCCCTGCTGTCTGGAACGTCCCGCGGATGCGAGTGCACTTCTCTCACGTGGAGAAGTGCGGAATGGCCAGCGGCTGCCTGGCTGCCCCACTTTCTCATCTGCATCCACAGCTCATGGCTGGAAAGGTCAAACCTCACTTTGCAGGTGACCCGGGAGGAAGCTGAGTGACTGGTTGGCACACAGGCCCCTGCAGGGCACAGCCTAATCTGCTGGGTCTGCTGGGAGGGGTTTCTGTTTTCTCCTCTGCGGGCTGATCAGACTCCCGCTGACCTGGGCAGAGGGCTGTGGGCCCCATACTGCCTCCGTCACCTGAGGTCAAGCAGAGGGACGGTGTTTGGGGTTTGCTAGCTCCTCCCATGGGTCCCAGCCAGTTTCGCAGCCCAGCTCAGGTGCCTCTGCCACTGGGACATGTCACTGCACCCAGGATGCTTGGCAGGGCTCATCCTGACTGCCCTTGCCGGTTTGGGTCAGCAGGTAGAGCGTTGGCCCCCGGACCACAGAGTCTGGGGTGATTCCCAGTCAAGGGCATGTACTTCGGTTGCAGGGTGGACTCCTGCCCCGTCTCTCTCAGTGATGTGTCTCCCGTCAGTGTTTTTCTCCCTCCCTCCCTCCTTCCTTCCTTCCCTCCCTCCCTCTCTCCTTCCCTCCCTCCCTCCCTCCCTCCCTCCCTCCCTCCCTCCCTCCCACTCTGTCTTTAAAAAGGGAAGGTGATCAAGAGGACTGTTTGAAGTGGGTGATCAGCAGGAGGCCCTGTAAACAGTGACATGTGACTCTGCCCTGGTTTTCATTGTAGGAGCCTCCTGACGTATTTGTCTTAACAGCCTCCAGCATGTCACTTCGGGGTTATGCTGTGCTTTCGGTTTTGGGGATCAGAAATCAGGTTTATGGTGCAAATGCACAGTCGGGAAAGGGGGGGCACTGTGTTATGCACCTGTTGTTAGCAAAGCGTGACCCAGATGCTGTGCACAAACCACGAGTCCCTTCCTTGTGAGTTGTGTGCGACCTGGGTGGACGATGAGGTTCCGAGAGGATGTGACGAGTGGCCTCCCCCTTGGCAGAAGTGCCCAGGTGGGTGAGTGATGGTCAGTCAGTACCAGGGCAAGGTCAGTCACCCCACACTTTTATTAGTGGCTTGTGCCATGGTTTTGAAAGTCATTAATGGGCCCGTCAAGTTTTCAGGAAGCCGCTGCCCTGGGAGGCATGTTTCAGCCTGTGCGTCGATGGGTGACCGTGGGAAAGGGAAGCCTGCCGTGTGCCCTCAGTGACTGTTCCCCCACATGCCAGGGTGTGCCAGCCCGTCACATGCTGCTCCCTGGACCTTGTTCTGTGTGCACGTCCCAGCTTGTGCTGGGCTAGCCTGGGACAGGCCTGCAATTTTGTTTTTTTGTTTTTTTAATCCTCACCTGAGGACATTTTTGCATTTATCTTCAGATAGAGAGGGAGGAAGAGAGAGAGAAACATCTGTGTGAGAGAGAGACATCGACTGGCTGCCACCCACACAACCCCAACCGGGCTGGAAACAAACCACAACCAAGGTATATGTCCTTGGCTGGAATTGAACCTGGGACTCTCTGGTCTGCAGGCCGACGCTCTAACCGCTGAGCAACACCAGCCAGGGCCAGTCCTGTGATTTGAACAGTGGTCAGTCACAGTGGGGATCTCTGCCCTGCCCCTCGGCGAGGACCCGTGCACCACAGGCGTGTGCCCCATGTCAGCCCACAGTGCCAGTGACCACATCAGAGCGTCACAGAGACTTGGGGGTTGTCCTCAGGCAGTCCCCACTTGCTTTTTTTTTTTTTTTTTAATTTTAATTTTTATTTATTTATTTTAGAGAGAGAGAAAGGAAGAGGGAGAAAGATAGAAACATCGATGAGAAAGAGCATCGATTGGCTGCCTCCTGCATGCCCCCCAGTGGGGATCGGGCCCACAACCCGGGCATGTGCCATGGCGGGGAATCGAACCGGTGACCTCTTGGTGCATGGGTTGATGCTGAACCACACCCGCCGGGCCCCACTTGCTTTTTAAAAAAATTATTAGTCCTGAGTCCAATTTGGCTCAGTGGTTAGAGTGTCAGCCCACAGACCAGTGTCTCGGGTTCAATTCCTGGTCAAGGGCACATACCTGGGTTGCAGGTTTGATCCCTGGCCCGTGTCTCTCCCACATCATGTTTTTCTCCCTCTCTCTCCTTCCCACTCTAGATAGATAGATGATAGATGATAGATAGATAGATAGATAGATAGATAGATAGATGATCGATAGAGAGAGAGAGAGAGCGCGAGCGAGCCCTGCCAGGGGGTCTGCTTGGCGGAGCCCTGGGGTGTCCCGGTGGGCCTGGCCCAGTTGAGCGCCCCTCTCCCTCCAAGGCACATCCAGGACCCTGCCAGCCAGCGGCTGACGTGGAACAAGCCCCCGAAGAGCGTCCTCGTCATCAAGAAGATCCGGGACGCCAGCCTGCTGCAGCCCTTCAAGGAGCTCTGCGGGTACCTCATAGAGGTGAGCAGCGGGGTGGCCCAGAACCCCTCTGCCCCTCTGCTCAGTCCTTGCCAGCAGGGTCCCACCTCTGGGTCGCCGAGGGGCACGGGCGGCCTGCACGGGGCTCCAGGTGACGGGCTGGTGAAGTTGGGCTCGCTCCGCGGTGGCAGTGGCCGTGCGGTTCGCAGCCCAGACACGGGAGTTGGTTCCCCATCGTCAGGCACTGGAGGCTGGGCTCCGCCTCTGTGGGCTGATGCACCCGTCCGCCCCCAGGAGAGCAACATGATCGTGTACGTGGAGAAGAAGGTTCTGGAAGACCCGGCCATCGCGGGTGACGACAGCTTTGGGCCGGTGAAGAAGAAGTTCTGCACCTTCCGAGAAGGCGAGCCGCCTGGGTCCTGTGCCGTGGGAGCCCCCGCCCCCTCCCACCACGGCCACGTGACCACCTTCCTTGTTCTGCTTTCCAGACTTCGATGACATTTCCAACCAGATCGATTTCATCATCTGTCTAGGGGGCGACGGGACCCTGCTCTATGCCTCCTCGCTCTTCCAGGTGAGACCTCGCACACACCCGCCTTGTCGCACTGCTCCATGCTGCGGGCTGAGCAGTCCGTGGTCCGGCATCTCTGACGGACGGGCACTGCGCCGCCGTCTGCTGTTGGACTCGGGGGCGGGGGGGGGGGGTAGCTGCCCTCAGTCCCAGGCCCACCCCACTCCCGCCTGGAGGCTGCTGGAGCCAGGAAGTGGGCAGGGGTTCTTCACACCACTGTGGGTCTCAGTGGCATCAGCCTGCCCACCGCCCCTGCCCGGCACTGACCCTCCTCTTCCGCCCACAGGGCAGCGTGCCTCCCGTCATGGCATTCCACCTGGGCTCCTTGGGCTTCTTGACGCCCTTCAACTTTGAGAACTTTCAGACCCAGGTCTCTCAGGTGATACAGGGTGAGTCGGGCGCTCCGGGCCCACAGCTCAGCCTTGTCCTCTCCTTGGTTCGGGGGTTGGTGATGTGCAGAAGCGATACTTAGTGTCTCGAGAGTCAGATTTACTGCCTCCCCTTCTTTATTATTATTGTTTTATTTCTTTTTAATCCTCACCCAAGGATGTTTTCCCTTTTTTTCCAGGTAGGGAGGGGGAGAGAGAAACATCAACATGAGAGAGACACGTTGGTTGGCTGCCTCCCGCACCCCCAACCAGGGCTGGAGCAACAGCAGCTGGGGTCCATGCTCTTCCCCAGAATCGAGCCCGCGACTCATTGGTCCGCGGGCCGATGCTAACCGCTGAGCTAAACTGGCCAGGGCTATTTTTCCCCTTTTTTATTTCATTTACTGAGGTGACGCTGGTTCACAAAGTCATGCAGGTCTCAGGTGCACAGCGCGTGTGCTGTGTCCCCGCCCCTCTGCAGCTCAGAGAGGATCTGAGTGCTGATTGGCTCAGACGTCGTCCTGACACTGAGAAGTCTGAGCAGGTCGCGGGTCGAGGGTGTGTTGAGTAGCAGTGGATAGATTTTCACAGAAGACAAGGGTGTTGCTCGCTTTGGGAGAAAAAAGGGGGTCCTTGGTCAAGGGGGGTTCTCTGCTTCCTCTGGGGTGTGACCCACCCGGGTCCCCAGGGAACGCAGCTATTATTCTTCGGAGCCGGCTGAAGGTCAAGGTCGTGAAGGAGCTCAAAGGGAAGAAGATTGCCATCCCCAATGGGGTCAGTGAGAACGGGGTGCTGGCCTCGGACTGGGACCCGGAGGTCGGGAAGCAGGTCATGCAGCACCAGGTCTGTGGACACGTGCAGGGTGGGGGGACTTCGGTCGGACCCCACGGGCAGCCCCCTCAGGACCTTCAGGGCAGCCCAGAGAGAAGGTGCCTGTGGGCAGACCCACGGGCGGGGCTGCTCCGCCCTCAGTGTGCCCTGGCCTCGCCGCCCCCAGGTCTTGAATGAGGTGGTGATTGACAGAGGCCCCTCCTCCTACCTGTCCAACGTGGACGTCTACCTGGACGGGCACCTCATCACCACGGTGCAGGGTGATGGTATGTGGGCGTTGGGTCTGTCGTGGGCACCCTGGGGGTTCCACAGGGTGGGGGCGCATGGAGACCGACCCTGCGGCCTGCTCCTCAGGTGTGATCGTCTCCACCCCGACGGGCAGCACAGCATACGCAGCGGCTGCCGGGGCCTCCATGATCCACCCCAACGTGCCGGCCATCATGATCACGCCCATCTGCCCCCACTCGCTGTCTTTCCGGCCCATTGTGGTCCCTGCAGGAGTCGAGCTCAAGGTCTGAGCCCACTCTCTCCACCTGTTCCAGTTTGTGTCAATGCCTGGGGCTCGTGGTACCGACCCCTGGTTCTGGCCCAAGGCCGCCTTGTCCCCTGGCACCCTAGGCTGCAGGCCCCACCTTGCTCAGGGCTGGGAAGGGCCTCCCTCCCCTCCTCATCTCTGTCCGCTGGGCTCCTGTGGCCTCGGGTGTGGGGCCAGCCCCTTGTTGGAGCGCTCTGTCCCTGCTGCGTGGGGACGGGGTGCGTGGCCCCAGGGGTGGATGACCCCTGGCAGGCGGGGCTGCATCTGCATGGAGCTAGGAGCTGGAGCCGGACGCCTGGGCCTGGGCCTGGGCCTGGGCCTGGGCAGACGTCTGTCTTCTTCCCAGGGCTGATGTCGGAGAGAGTTAATGCCTTCAGGGCCTAGAAGTGGCCTTGGCCTGTAGTGGGTGCTGTGGGCACCTCCAGGGTTCCCCTGGACAATGCTGCCCAGGCATGAGTCTGAGGTGCTCAGCTGTCTTGCCTGATCCCTTCAGATCATGTTGTCACCAGAAGCACGGAACACCGTGTGGGTGTCCTTTGACGGGCGCAAGAGGCAGGAGATCCGCCATGGAGACAGGTGGGTGGGTGCGGGGTTGGAGCAGGGCGGGGGTTAGGTGTGCCCACCTGCTGCCTCGTCCTCCTGCCAGAGTGACGTGTGTGGCCCTCTAGGTGCAACTTGTCACCAAGAGTTCAGAGGGGTCCTTGTCACATCAGGGCCGTGCCTGTCACACAGGTGGCTGCGTGTAGCCTGTGTCCTGGGCCTGGTGGAGACTCAGCTCCTCGCTGGCCGCTGTGTCTCCTCTTCCTCCCCACCTGCCTTGGGTCTCCTCCTGGGACTGGGGTGGGCTGAGCAGGTCCATGGATTTGTCCTGGGATAGACCACAGCACCCCTGGCCCCGGCCTGGCTGGGGAGCCAGGTCCAAAATGGCTCCTTGCTGGTGAGGGGGCACCGCCCTGGGGAGGGTGCTGGGTGGACGGGGCAGGCAGGCCCTGGGCTCAGTGTGCACATTGCGTCCCCAGCATCAGCATCACCACCTCCTGCTACCCGCTCCCCTCCATCTGCGTCCAAGACCCCGTGAGCGACTGGTTCGAGAGCCTGGCCCAGTGCCTGCACTGGAACGTGCGGAAGCGGCAGGCGCACTTCGCAGACGAGGAGGGCGAGGAGGCCGAGGAGGGCGAGGAGGCCGAGGAGGGCTAGCTGCCAGCCTGCCGCACACGCGGGCCGCTCGCGGGCCTCGGGCGTCACCGCTTCTGTCTAGCAAGGAGCCCAGACTCTGCCTTTTGTCCACCGGATCATCCGTTTTTAACATTTTAAATCTGACCTTTTTTTGCATTTCTGAATAAGCCAAGAAAGCAGCAGCAGGTGCTCTGAAGGCAACAGCGCGCGCCATGTGGTCCGTCCACGCCCGTCCCTGGGCCGGGACGCCAGCTGCTCTTCAGAGTCCCTTGTCTGGAAGCCTCCGTAGATCAGTCTGTTATATCGAGGGGATTGAAATGGATGGGTCTGTCCTTTGGTGTTGAAAGTGTCTCACAGCCGGAAGCCCTCCAGCCACACGCCTCCCTCGCGCTTCACCCCTGAGGTTCGAGGGGACATGTGAAGGGCACTGGGAAGGGTGCGGCAGCTGCTAGGCACAGGGGCTCCATCCCTCCCGCCATCCCCAGCCTGTCTCCTGCCCCTGCGTCTCACCATGGCCCGTGACGTGGTCAGTGAGCCTGGTGCTGACCAGGGAGGTCAGCCCACACACATTCCTCACCAATCAGAGTTGGCCTCCCTCCCTCCCGGAGGGTCTGGAGCCTCTTGCGCCCTGACGTGCTGGCACAGAGGTCCTGCTGGGCACGCAGGGGAGGGTCCCAGGGAGGGTGTATCCTGCTGTGAAGCGCAGTCTGTGCCGTGTGCCTGTGTCCTGTGTCCTGTGTGTGTCCTGTGCTCTGTGTCTGTCTGTGTTATATGTCTGTCTGTGCTGTGTGTGGGGCCATCTGTGCAGCCCGTTGGGGAGCCGTGAGCCTTCGCAGTTGTCACAAGATGGGGACAGACAGGTCACTGTGGAGAGGGTGGTGGTGTTCGTGTGGCTCCTGGGGCATCAGGTCACCTATCCTTCAGCGGTCGCCCTCCCTTGGCTAGCGGGCTGGGGGCAAACAGCATGCATGTGAGAGCCACACGGCCCAGCCTGTAGGGAGCCCACGGTCGGAGCCACGGCTCACTCTGGACGCGGCCTTGGGCCCCTCACCCAACAGGCATCCGGAATCCGGGCCTGTCTTGAGTCTTGGTTCCTCTGAGGGGCAGTCTCATCTGCTAGACGGGAGGAGGGCGGGGCTGACGCCCTCAGTCTCCCCGGAGCTGGCTGTGTAGCCTGAGCGCCATGCCGCCATCTCTGCCCACGTGTGTGGTCCAGTGCTTTCCCCACTCTCGTCCCTGCTGAGGCCCCTCGGCATCTGGACCTCAGTGGTGCTTGGCACTGGCCTGGTGTGGGGCGTGGGGGTGGGCTCTCACCGCCACCTGCCCACCCGCTTGGCTGGCCAACCTCCCTCTGGCACTGGGTTCAGAAGAAGAGCCTTTGGAATCCGGCCACTTGCTGAGACATGGGTGTCGGCCCAGCCCTGGAGCAGCAGGATGGGATGATCTAGAGAGCTTTGGACTTTCTTAAGTAAATTCTCGATGTTTCATATTGTTAATATCCTAAAAATTTATTAAATGTTGAAAGCCTTACTACTATTTTCAGATCCTTTCAATAAACATACTTGTTTAAAAACTTGGGTTGAGTGACAATTTTATTTGGTTCTTTGTAAACAATTCGGAGATGCTGAGGGCGGTGGGCTGCGCCCTCCGGAGTCCATGAACGCCCCCCCATGTGCCCTCAGCACATGGAGAGACGGGGTCCTGCTCAGGCAGCCTCCACATGGAATCCGGAATCCTTCCCAAGTGCCCAGGCAGCCTTGCTGTCAGCAAGGGCAGGTGGGCCCTGGGGCTGGGCAGGTCTCCTCCCCAGGGCTGTGGGTGTGGCCACCTGTCTAGCACAGAGGAGCAGTGGGGGTGCAGGGCCTGCAGAGAGGATCTGCACTGAGGTGAATCAGAGGCAGCCCCAAGTTCCAGGGCCCGCACAGATCCTCACGCAGCTCCATCAGGCCTGTGGGTGGAGCTGTGGGCTGGACCTTGGAGCACCTGCCTCTCTCCCCTGCTCCTCCGGCTTCCTTTGGTGGGTGTTGGGCGAGGCTTTGCACATCAAAGTGGGTGCTGCAGTTCTGGCCAGTTTGGCTCAGCGGTTAGAGCGTCAGCCTGCGGTCCAGAGAGACCTGGGTTCCTGCTAAGGGCATGTATCTCGGTTGCAGTTTGTCCCCGGCCCCGGTTGGTCGTGCGGGTGGCAGCCACTCGATGTGTCCCTTTCACATCAATGTTTCCCTCCCTCCCTCCCACTATCTGAACAAAAAAATGGAAAAATATCCTCAGGCGAGGATTCAAAACAAAACAAAACGGGTGCTGCAGATACACACCTGGACCACCACACACGTGCCACTGGCCATCCTCAGGGCAGACCGAGCAAAGGCCCAAGGCCTGCTGGGAAGTCAGGTCGCCCCCATCCCTGTTCTCCCTCGCACCAGCCCTGGAGCTCAGCCTCCCCAGCCCCAGGGCCCACCGCCCTGTGGGGTAAATCACACGTGAGTTTCGTCGTCTGTAGGAGATCCTTTCACACCCGGGCAGCAGGGGCCAGTCGCCCTCCTGCCTGCTGCCCGCCCCTGGGCCCCTGGCCGGGGACTTGGCCCCGCCCCATTTCGGGAGGCAGATGTCTCTGGGCAGTTGGCACGCGCCCCGCAGGCAGCCTGCAGACAAGCAGGTCTGGGCAGGTGCAGAGACACTTGGTGGCACCCATGGCTTTGGGGACCCAGCGGCTGTGAGGACCTCAAGCCGAGCCTGGTCCCATCCCAGGGCAGTGCACCCACGCTGAGACCAGGGGCCAAGGTCTCGAGCAAGAGGGCCTGGCTCACTGGGGGGCATGGGCACTTGCCCACAGGGTCACTCTTCTCCACAAAGGCTGTTGACCTGCAGGCCTTGGACCTTCCAAGCATGGGGAGCCCATCAGAGGGGCTGGGCCGCAGGGGCTCCCACCGCTCGGGACAGGCAGCCCCGCCTGATGAGGCCCGTCTGGGTGGGGCGTCTGTAAACTCCAGTGCCACTTGCTGCTTGCAGGCCCGGGGCCCTCCGCGCCCCTCCAGCCCGGCCCTCCGGACGCCCCGCGGAGCCGGGGCTGCTGCCCGCCCGCAGGGCCAGCGGCACCCCCTTGTGCTCGGGCCCTGGGTAAGAGCGACGAGGGCGGACGCTCCTGCGGTCCTGGGACGGCCAGTCTGAGAACTGGTGCTCGGAGCGCCCCTTGAAACGAGAACTGCTGCTTTCTTCAGTTTTCCGTTCGGTATTTTCTGGCCGTGGGTGACCTCGGCTCACAGAAACCTCGGGAAGTGGAACCACAGGTACGGGGCACAACTGTAGGCCTCATTAGCCGGATTTGCTGTCCCTTGGGGCTGCAACTCAGCCTCTGGCACCGAGGCAGGTGCGTCTGCCTACTGGGCGGGCCCCCTGGGCCGGTGGTACGGCCCGGACTGTGCCGATGGGCGGATCTGGGTGTAACCCCCTCGACTGGTGGTACGGCCCGAACAGAGACGACAGGCGGCTGAGTGGGCCCCCCCTGGACATGTGGTACGGCCCGGACAGTGACAATGGGCGGATCTGGGTGTAACCCCCTCGATTTGTGGTACGGCCCGAACGGTGACGATAGGCGGTTGAGTGGGCCCCCCTGTCCATGTGGTACGGCCCGGACAGTGACGATGGGAGCCCGAGTAGGCCCCCCTGGACATGTGGTACGGCCCGGACAGTGATGATGGGAGCCCGAGTGGGCCCCCCGGGGCCGGTGGTACAGTCCGGACTGTGACAATGGGAGCCCGGCTGAGGCCCCCTGGGCCAGTGGTACGGCCCGGACTGTGACGAAGGGCGGCCGGCGGTACCGCCCAGACTGGGGCAGTGGCGGCCGTAGGGGCGCCGTCTACCCGCAGTGTCCCAACCCTGACCCTAGGAGCGGGTGGGAAGCCAGGGCACGGGGAGGTCCCGCAGGGCGGAACGGAAACGCCGTCAGCTTCCGGCGCGCCACTTCCGACCCGGAAGAGCACTTCCGCCTGCAGCGGGCCCGCCTCCCCCCATTCCCGAGGCAGCGGACCCGGCCCAGGGGGCGGCCGGCGGCAGCCCCGTTCGTTCTCGGCGCCGCACCTTAAATGCCGCGCGCCCCTGAGGCCCGGACATGCGTCCCAGGCGACCCCCGTCAGGGAGGCGCCGCGCCACCCGCGTGACCAGTTCCTCGCGGGCCACGCCCCCCGGCCCGGCTCGCGGGGTGCGGAGGGTCCCCGGGCCCAGGCGGGCTCCGCCCTCCGCACCGCAGGCCGAGCCCCGGCGCCCCGATGCGCACGGAGACCCCGCGTGGTGGCCTCTCCGGCCGGTGGGTGACGGGGCCCCGGGAGCCCGCAGCACAGCCGCCTTCCGCGCTCGGGGCGGGGCGACTTCCCGCTGGAGGGCGGGTCTCGGGCGCGCTTTCCGGGGCGCTGCGCCTCGGGGGACGCGGGTGGGCCGTCCGGGCCCCGGAAGGCGCCTGGCCCGGCGCGGGCAGGTGCCGTGATGTCCTGTCTGGGTCGCTCCCTCAGGGCGGGCGGCCGAAGACGCGGGATGAAACGTGACCACCGTCGCCTCCGGTGCGCGCAGGGCCCTCGGGACCAAAGTCCAGCCCCGGCCCTCCCCGGGCGCCCTCCCCGGAGCCGTCCTCGGGCCCCGTCACGCCCCTTCCCAGCGCCTGCAGCTCCGGAGGAGCCGGCCCCCCATAGTCCTCGGCCCCCGTACCCCCTCCCCGCCTCGCACGCCCCACCCGAGCCCACGCCCGGCCCGGGGTGAGCGCCCCTCCGGGCCGAGGCCTCGGCTCTGCGTGCGCAGGGGTGGGGGGCGGGGGCCACAGGTGGGCCGAGGGCGGGCGGGTCGCAGCTTCCGGCGTCACTGCGGTTTCAACGCGGACACCAGGGTGGGCACGGCCCCGGGGCAGGTGCAGCCGGTCCCCCCGCCCCGGACCGGAAGGGCACGATCGCCCGCGAATTCCTTGCATTCGGTGATTTTTCTGCCCAGGGTTTTAGAAAACGAAGGTTCAGCCGTGGCTGGTTCTGGGACGTGGTTTCGTAAGTGGGGTCGGTGCCTGCCCGCCAGGCCCGGCGCTGCACCCCCCCCTCGGCAGCGCCTCCTTTGGGCCTGGGTCTGGGCTCTGGGTTTGCAGGCGACCCGCCTGCCTGGGGGGCTGGTGCCTGGGGGGCTGGGGCACGCGGCTCCCCGCTGCTCTGGAAAATAAACACGTTTCCATGGAGAAGGGCAGCTTGGTTCAGCGGCTTTTTAAACGTTGGCCGTGTTTCGGTGGAGCGCGTGGACCTCACGGAGATTTAAACTTGCAAGTGACACCTTCAAGCAGCGTGAGACAGTATCAGCGTGAAAGGGGTGTTGGGAGGGATAGAAAGATCCTTATTTTTCCGTTAATCCTCACCATAGGATATTTTTCCATTGATGTTTAGATAGAGTGGGAGGGAGGGAGAGACACATATGGATTGGTTGCCTCCAAAAGACCCGGGGCTGGGGATCAAACCTGCAACCCAAATACTTGCCCTTGACTGTGAATCAGACCCGTGACCCTGCGGTTCTCAGACTGATGCTCTGACCTGCCGGCTGAGCCAAACAGGCCAGGGCTGAGAGATTTGTTACTTGAAAGAAACCCATTTTCCAGTAGACTTGAGAACATGGAGAGAAGTGAGTCAAAAAAAAAACAACAAAAACGGAATTTTGACAGTTCTTCCACTACACCTCAGCAAGCCAACCGTACCTACGTGGTGACGTGTGCGTGTTCTGCACCACTTGTGCTTTTTGAATCGGATCATGCTGTGCAAAGTTCTCGTACCTGCCCTCAACCCATGACCAACATATTTGTCAAAACTTGCAGGGCTACAGTGTGTCACAGCAGCTGCCAGAGTTGATTACAGACTCTTCACTGGACACCTGGATAGTGTCCAGTTCCTCCGCGTGAAAAACAGAGCTGTTTGAATGTCCTTATATGTACAAGCACAGACCTCTGCTGGACTGTTTCTTGAGGGTGAATTCCCAGACGCAGACTTTCTGCATGGCAGTGTGTCAAGTCCGTAGACTTTCCAAACACTTTATCCAAAATGCTCTGCTGACCGTTTGAACCAGTCTAGAGTCCTTGCCTGGCATTTGAGGACATTTCTTTTTTTTTTTAGCCGAATTGATTGGAGTGACATTGGTTAATAAAATTATTTTCTCTTAGCTGGCTCCAGCCAAACTTTTCTTCAGTAGCGAGCATATCAAGATGAGACTAGCATCCCCATAGCTTTGTCTCCCTGTTAGATCCCAGGCACCTTCCCCGCTGGTCCCGAGCCCCTGCCTGCAAGGCCTGGAGGAGGCTATAACCCCGAGGCCATGGGGTGCGGCGCTGCGGTGTCGTAAAGATGTCTCGTGTGTGTTTCTCACAATGTCACGTTTCAGTGGACCTGGTTTCCTTTTAGCCTTCCACGGGCTCATTCTGAGGATGGGTCCAGGCAGGAGAAAGGTTAGGAGCCAAGCCCTGGCCTAGCGGAAGGGGCTGTTAGCCACCTCCTCCATGCTGGGCAGAACAGTAAAAGCTTGCGGGTTAGGTCTTGTTCTTTGTGCTGTCATGTGAGAGGGAGGGGAGTCAGACCTTTATCACTGGGGTGAGCCACTGCTCCCCGTGCCCCATGTCCAGCCCCCTCCGCCCCGTTTCCAGGAAGCCTCAGGTAAAGTAAGCTGTTGGCTCTTAAAGTCAATTTTTTTTTTTATCCTCAACTGAGGACATTTTTTTTTGCATTTATGTTCAGATAGAGTGGGAGGGAGAGAGGGGGGAAGAGAGAGAGAAACATTGACATGAGAGAGACACATTGACTGGTTGCCACCTGCACGACCCAACCAGGGCCAGGGACAAACTGCAACCGAGGTACATGCCCCTTAGCGGTAACCGAACCCGGTCTCCGGTCCGCAGACTGACGCTCTAACCACTGAGCCAAACCGGCCAGGGCTGAAAGTCAGTTTTACCTTGTCAGATGAGGGCCGCTGACCTTCAGTCTTTTGCAGGAGAGGAATCGTTTCTCACTGAGAAACTTGAACCACGTGGGCTAAGAAAGAACTGGCTGTGGGAACACACGAGCTGGAGCCCGGGAGGCAGCTGTGATTCCGGCCAGGACCTTGGTGAGTAGGACCCTCTGAGCTCAGGACCACCTGACCCCCAGCTCCTTCCAGCTCAGCATCTAAGGCAGCGGTTCTCAACCTGTGGGTCGCAATCCCTTTGTCGGTCCAACGACCCTTCCACAGGGGTCGCCTAAGACCATCGGAAAACACATATTCCTGATGGTCTTAGGAACTGAGACACGGCTCCTCTGTCCGGCTGCAGGTGGGCCTGCCCTCGTGCAGATGCGCCCACGGACAACATGAGGAGCTGTGTTAAAGGGTCGCGGCATCAGGAAGGTGGAGAACCACTGCCAGTCTAAGGGTCTTCACTGCATCCTGGAGTACCCACTGTTTAATTCTGTTCGAGATTTGAACCCCAAGCCCTGGCCAGTTTGGCTCAGTAGTTAGAGCGTAGGCCTGCGGTCCAGAGAGAAAAAAAAAAAGAATTAAACCCCAGGCTACTTTCCAATGATAAACATTGATTTCATTTGATCATCCATCATCCATGTTGCAATGACCTACCTACCTGTGTGCCACCCAGCCCTGTTTGTGCATTCTTGTACGTTACTGACTTTCACTACTGTCCAGTATTACGCTGTGAGAACCCAACCGTGTATACTCAGCTGTCCTGCCGGCAGCCAGCTGGGGGTCGGGAGCGTTGGCCTGCAGGGCCCATGTGTAGGACCTCCTCCAGGGGAGATTCTCTAGTCGGCATTGTGGGTTTGTCAGGGTGTGCCTCTTGTCAACTTCGACTGTATAATCACTTCTTCTTTTTTAATTTATTGATTTTAGAGAGGAAGTGGGGGAGAGAGGGAGGAACCGATTTGTTTATGCATTCCTTGGTTGATTCTTTTTTTTTTTTTTTTTTTTAATAAAAGTGTGGTTTGGGGAAGCACTTTTAACCTTCGTCATGTCAGATGACATATACAATAAAATTAAATTACAGCTCGTGTAATTGAACAAAAAGTAATTTCTCTATATAAATGATTAGTAGGTACCAAAATAGAATACAGTTTTTAAAATGAAATTGTGTATACATAGTTGTGTTCATAAAGATAAGTACACTATGCCCTGGCCAGTTTGGCTCAGCAGTTATAGCGTCGGCCTGTGGTCCAGAGAGACCCAGGTTCAGTTCCCGCCAAGGGCATGTACCTCGGTTGCAGTTTGTCCCCGGCCCTGGTTGGGTTGTGCAGGTGGCAACCACTCGATGTGTCCCTTTCACGTCGATGTTTCTCTCTCTCTCTCTCTTCCTCTCTCTCCCTCCCACCCTATCTGAACAAAAAATGGAAAAATGTCCTCGGGTGAGGATAAAAAAAAAAAAGAGATAAGTACACTAGTCAAAAGCTATACGACATTAACAGCAAATCCAAATGCAAAGATATTCTGAGCTCCACGTTTCACCGAGCATCAAACCACCAGTCTTTAGTCCTTTTCTTGTGTGTTCTTCTGTATCCACATTCTCTGCATCTGTTTGGATCCCTGGACTTTATTTCATTTTCTGTGCGACCTTCTCCACAGATGTATATTATTGGCTGCTGCTTTGGGGGTTGGGTGTCCACTGTTAGACCCCCCCAAATTCTAACCAGCCTATCACCCTACTCACAGAGCACTGACCCCTTGCTTGATTCTTGTGTGTGCCCTGACCATGGATCAAACCCACAACCTTGGCATATTGGGACAATACTCTAACCAACTGAGCTACCCGGCCAGGGCCTGTCAACCTTGAATATAAAATATGAATATTTTACCAGCAAAATGATTTTTTTTGGAAAAAGCAGAGGAATTGTAATTCAGGACATGCAAACTGATTAACCATAGGCCAGTCCGGGAACAGTGGAGTGGAGTGTTCTTTGTTTTGTTTTGTTTTTTATTCTTCACCTGAGGATATTTTTCTACTTATTATCAGGTAGAGTGGGAGAGGGGGAGAGAGAGAGAGAGAGAAAAGAGAAACATCGATGTGATAAGAGATACATGGACTGGCTGCCTCCCACACGACCTGACCAGGGCCAGGGACAAACCACAACCGAGGTGCGTGCCCTTGACTGGAATTGAACCTGAGACTCATTGGTCCGCAGACCACTAACTGCTGAGCCAAACTGGCCTGGATGTGTTTTTTTGTTTGTTTGTTTGTTTTTAAATATGTTTTTGTATTGATTTTTTTTTTTTTTTTTTTTATCTCCTCACCCGAGGACATTTTTCCATTTTTTGTTCAGATAGAGCGGGAGGGAGAGAGAGGAAGAGAGAGAGAGAGAAACATCGACATGAAGGGACACGAAGGGACACATCGAGTGGCTGCCACCCGCATGACCAACCAGGGCCGGGGACAAACTGCAACTGAGGTATGTGCCCTTAGCGGGAACCGAACCCAGGTCTCTCTGTACCGCAGGCCCACCCTCCAACCGCTGAGCCAAACCGGCCAGGGCTGTATTGATTTTTTTTTTTTTAGAGAGAAACATCGATGTGAGAGAGAGACATTGATCGACTGCCTCCTGCTCGCCCCCTAGTGGGGAATGAGCCTGAAATCCAAGCGTGTGTCCTGACTCTGAATGGAACCGGGACCTCTCAGTCCAGGGGATGGCGCTCAACCTATTAAGCCACACCGGCCAGGCTGGAGTGGAGTGTTCTTTATAGAGAAAGGAGGGGGCTGTTTTGAAGGAAATTTCATTGGCAGAGAATGAGAGTTTGGAATTGTGGTGGCTTTTCAGGCTGAGCGGCTGTGGCTTCTCATTGGCTGGGTTGTTGCTAGGTAAGGAAAAAATCTTACTCCTGCTGGGTGTGAAAGTTAGCTGGGGCAACCCCTACAGGGCTTTTGGGGTTCACTCACTATAATCCCCTCCCCTTGAGGGTGGCTGGACCCTAGAACTGGCTCCTAATGGATGCTGGCCAGCAAACACACAGGGAGACCATTTCTGAGATGAGGTTATAAAAAGACTTGGCTTCCTCCTTGGGTGTTCCTGATGCCAGGTTGTGAGCAGCCCCAGGAGAGGCCCGCTGGGGGAGGCCTGCCACTGACAACCAGCAAAGAACCGAGTGATGAACACCAACAACCAGGAGAGTGAGCTTAGCAACAGACCTTCCAGCCTTCAGATGAGCCCCAGCCCCGCTGCCTCGCTGCCCCTGAGCCACAGAACCTGAGAGATCATACATGTGTTTTGTTTCGAGCTGCCAAGTAGGTGTGATGTGTTGTCTACACAGCAGTGGGTAGTTAATACCCTCTGTTTTGTCTTGTTTTTTTAAGGCCTCACCCAAGGATATTTTTCTGTTGATTTTTTTCAGACAGAGTGGGAAAGAGAGAGAGAGAGAGAGACATGGAGGTGAGAGAGACACATCCATTGGTTGCCTCCCGCAGGACCCCAACCAGGGCCAGGAATTGAACCTGCAACCAAGGGAGGTGCCCTTGGTCTGGGATCAAACCTGAGACTCTTCGGTCTGCGGGCCAACGCTCTAACCACTGAGTCACACCAGCCGGGGCATTACTCATTTTTTTAAAATTAGGGAATACTGCCCTGGCCAGTGTGGCTCAGTGGATTGAGCATCATCCCATGCACCAAAGGGTCGCCGCTTCGATTCCAGTCAGGGCGCATGCCTAGGTTGCAGGCTCGATCTCCAGTAGGGGGCGTGCAGGAGCACCCCATTGATATTTCTATCGCGCTCTCCTCCCTTCCTCTCTCTAAAATTAGTAAAAACATATATATTTTTTTAATTTTTTAAATTTTAATCCTCACCTGAGGACATTTTTCCACTTTTTGTTCAGATAGAGTGGGCTGCCACCCGCTCCACCCAACCAGGGCCGGGGACAAGCTGCAGCCGAGGTACACGCCCTTAGCGGGAAGTGAACCCGTCCCCCTGGACCGCAGGCCGACGCTCTAACCACTGAGCCAAACCAGCCAGGGCAAAACATATTTTTTAAAATGGAATATTTTTCATCTTTTTTTGTAATAATGTGTATTTTTTTTATTGATTTGAGAGAAAGGAAGGGACAGGGAGAGAGCGATAGAAACATCGACAACAACTGGTTGCCTCCTCCATGCACCCCCATCACGGATTAAACCCACAACCTGGGCATGTGCCCTGACCAGGAATCAAACCCACGACTCTTCCGTGTACCAGACAATGTTCCAACCACCTGAGCCACCCGGCCAGTATTCCCCCTGTTGTGAAGCTGTTTCTTTACTTCCTGTGTGGGTGACAGCAGCACCTGTCTCAGAGGGTTTGGTGAAGGTCCACTGAGTTAATAAGTAAGTGCTCTGTGGAGATTGCTAATTATTATCACTGGTCCAGAATCGTTAGGTAAGGATCCAGTTTCTCTTTTGGATACTTATGGGTAACAACTCTCCTAGCATCAGAGATTGATAAGGCCTTTCTTCCCGGGAATTGAACCTGCAGCCGGGGTATGTGCCTTGACTAGGAATGGAACCTGCATCTTTTTGGTGTACAGGAAGATGCTCCCGGCCAGGGTCTGGTATTCTTTCTTTTTGTTGTTGTTGTTGATCTTTATTCAAGGATTTTTTTTTTTTATCCTCACCCGAGGACATCTTTGCATTTATCTCCGGGTGGAGTGGGAGGGGGAGAGGGAGGAAGAGAGAGAGAGAAACATCAATGTGAGAGAGACACATTGACTGGTTGCCACCCACATGACCCCAACCAGGATCAGGGACAAACTGCAGCCAAGCTATGTGCCCTAAGTGGGAACCGAACCCAAGTCTCTGCTCCGCGGGCCAATGTTCTAACTGCTGAGCCAAACCAGCAAGAGCTATCCAAGGATATTTTTCCATTGATTTTTAGAGAGGGTGGGAGGGAGGGAGAGAGAAACATTGATGTGAGAGAGAAACATCCATTGGTTGCCTCTTGTGTGCACCTTGACAAGGGTCAGGGGTTGAACCTGCAACCCAGGTGTGATGCCCTTGACCTGGAATCGAACCTGCGACCCTTCAGTGCATGGGCCGATGCTCTATCCACTGAGCCACACCAGCCAGGGCCTGGTATTCTTTTTATTTTGTTTGTTTGTCTGTCTCTATACCAATGTATCACATGACCTGAAAGTCCTAGTCACAGTTCTGGGGGTGGGCAAGCTCCCTCCCCCACTTCCTCCTCTTGGGTAACTACTTCTTACTGATACCCTTTGGACTTCTGTAACCGTCCCTTAGTAATCAATGTGCACCTGGTAGGGATGCACTTTGAGACTAAACAGCCTGTTACTTCTCAGCTTCTACCTGGTAGTTTCATTATCTGTTGGTGATTCTTGGAGAAAAGTGTTAGTAGGATTATTGTGATGGCTGCCAAATGGTGACTTTTTCATTTCATCGGGGTCCCTTTGTAAGGCTCCCATCTATCCATCCATCGTAAGGAAGAGCTTTCTCTTCTTCCTCTTCTACCTGTGGCTGTGCAGAGGCGGGTCCTTGCTTTGTTCAATGGGGTCTTAGTCTTTTTTTATCCTCACCCGAGGACATTTTTCCACTTTTTGTTCAGTTAGAGTGGGAGGGAGAGAGAGGAAGAGAGAGAGACATCAAGGTGAAAGGGACACATCGAGTGGCTGCCACCCACACGACCAACCAGGGCCGGGGACAGACTGCAACTGAGGTACGTGCCCTTAGCGGGAACCGAACCCGGGTCTCTCTGGTTCGCAGCGCTGAGCCAGACTGGCCAGGGCAGGTTCTAAGTCTTTATGTCATTGTCTACTCTGTCTCACTGCCCTCGGACTGTGCTAGAGGCCGTCCCCCGCAGGAGCTCCTGTGTCCTTTTGCCCTGTCCCCATCTTGGTGCACTTCCTTTCTGGGCCACTGGTACCCCAGCCCCAGCATCGGCCATTTCGCCAAGCAGGCTGGATCATCTCAGTGGAGAGACATTTAGAAACCAGGGTCAGGACAGCGGGTGGGCTTGCTGCTGTTGGGGTGCCATTGTCTCCAGGCCCTCTCCGTGGGCAGAGTTGTGAAATAGATACAGAAGTATAGAGACAGATACGTCGTGCACAGGTGTGTGTGTGTATACACATATGTGCATATACATACACACCTCTGTCCATCTGTCCATTCCATCCATCCACCCACCCATCCATCTGTCCATCCATCCATCCATCCACCAACCTCCCCATCCATCCATCCTCCCACCCATCTATCCACCCATCTGTCAGTCCATCCATCCATCCCATCTATCATCCAACTTTCTATCAAAATGCATGAGTTCTTCTACCTCCATTCAGTCTGTCAATGTGAGAAATGTTCAAACCAGTAGGGAATTCTTGTGAGTTTATTTGAGCCAAACTGTCGACAATTATCAGGAAGCAAAATCCCAACTGGGGCCAGGGATTGAACCTGCAACCCTGGTACAGGCCTTGACCAAGAATCTACTCTGTGCCCTGGCCAGTTTTCTCAGTGATTAGAGCATTGGCCTGTGGACCAGAGAGTCCCGGGTTTGGTTCCCGCTAGGGGCACGTACCACCGAAAGAAAAAAGAATCAACCCTGTGACCCTTCGGCCTGTGGGCCAACACTCTAACCGCTGAGCCACACGACCAGGGCCAGGTCTTCAACTCGAGCCACCACCAGCAGGCTGTCGGGTGTGTCCGACCTTCTCCCACGACATGTTTCAGGGAGATCTTGATGCCTCTGCCTCGTGTCTGGGCACCACTGGTTAGGGGTGGGTGTCTGCCCACTTCTCCAGGCAGAGCTATGCTTTCCCTTTGTGGCTGGTCACCCCTTGTGGGGAGATGGTTTGTGCTAAATGCTCCCCTGATTTATTCCTGCGGTGGTTCCTCTCTGGACGCCTGCCTTCGTCCCCGACGCATCTGTGGCTCTGCGACCCGACTGCCCTGCCCACCTCAAAGCTGTAGGACATGCAGTCCATGGCTCTGTCTGTCCCTCCCCCGCGTCCACTGGTGGGGTGATCTGTGCTCTTTGATCCTCACCTGTGGCCTCAGGCCTGAACTGTGTTGGCTCAGGAGCAGGTGGTGGCTGGGGCTGGGCCTCTGGGGTGTGACCAAAGCTGCCCCTCATCCGGAGCTCCCCTACGTCTGCTGCAGCCCTTCTGCCCCCAGATTGAAGTCCGAGGTGTCTGGTGGGGCTCTGGCTCCTGTCCCTGTGGGTGATCTCCGAGGGCCCTTTCTGCTTATTGTTACGGTAGCGACCCCGGGGTGGGGCGGTGCCTGCAGACTTCCTCCGGCCGCCTCTGCCCATCCTGGCTTCCTTGTCTGGCTTCCTGCCTTCAGTCCCCTCCTGCAGGCTCTGGAGGTTGACCAGAAGCCTCGAGTTCCCCATGCAGGTCTGTGCTTCTTTGCCTGTTTAATTCCTGAGAAGATTCTTCTGATCTCCGGCCTGGGGGCACAGCCTGGCCACCTCTTCGGTCCCGCAGGTCCGGGTCCCATCGGAGCCCAGGTCTCCAGCAGCATCTCCGGAGTTTCCTGCATTTCAGCCCTGAGGGTCGGGAGGGGGGTCCTCCGCTTGCCAGGCTTCTCCTGGCATCTCCTTGCCTGTCCCCAGCCTGGTGGGCTTGTTCCGGAGAAAAGAAAACAGTGTGTGACGTGAGGCCTGGCTGTGGTCTAGCACCTTGCCTGGGAGGGTCGAGACAACCAGCGTCCACTTCCATGTTTCAGGATGTCCTGAGCCCTTGCTGCGACTCCAGAGGACTTGGGCCTGCCTGTCCCCTGGGCTGGACGTGAAGGCCAGGTGGGTCTTCGTTCCCAGGCCGTCACAAGGGTTTGTCCATGGCCGGTGGCTGTTTGTGATGGTTCAGTGTCGTGGACAGAGTGGGACTGGAGGGGGAGCGTCTGTCCTGGGCTTGCTGGGCCCTGCTCTGGCTGCAGGGGCAGCGATGGTCCCTGTGTGGGTGGGCCAGGGTCCCTACAGCTGCTGTGGTCCCCGCGGGAAGCCCGAAGGCTGCCCTTGCTTGTGCAGTGGGGCACATTCAGCCCCACGGCCGCCGAGCCCTATTCAGGGAGGCTGCTGGGGTCTGGGGAGGTGCTCACTGTGAGATCGGCTGTGGACGCCCACAGCTCAGGGCATGGGGTACACAGGCAGGTCAGATCTGCCGAGAAGTGCACCACCCGGCCCTCCGTTGGCCTGGCCTATCCTTGCACGTTGATCAGTTTGAAACTGGAATCCATGACGAAGACAGTTTGGCCCTAACAAGTGGGCTCTGGCTGAAACCAGCTGCGATGTCCTGGATGCTGAGGCACCTGGCGCCGTGCTGATGGCGGGATTCTGTGGGGAGGACGGGTGCTTTTCCAAGTGTGAATCTCAACCTTGCAGAACCGCGTGGAAAGGAACACAATGCCTGCCCTGGCCAGTGGCTCAGTGGTTAGAGCGTTGGCCTGTGGATCAGAGCGACCCAGGTTTGGTTCCTTCTAAGGGCACGTACCTCTGTTGCAGTCTGTCCCCGGCCCCAGTTGGGGTCGTGCAGGTGGCAGCCACTCGATGTGTCTCTCACATGGATGTTTCTCTCTTCCTCTCTTTCTCCCTTCCGCTCTATCAGAAGATAAATGCAAAAATGTCCTCGGGTGAGGATAAACAACACCAGAAAACACAGTGCCGGTCCGCATGTGCCTGGCGCTTCAGAGCCGTTCTCGCCACCTCCAGCCCGTGCTGCTCCCAAGATGCGCGGGCCGCAGGCTGCGTTGCCTCTTTTCCAGGATGTTTTATACTTTTTGTGTTTTTGTTTCTAACCGGCGTGTGGCGTTTCAGCCTGTTCGCCAGCATTTGTGGAGCCACGCTGTGTGTTCCCTTCTGCGATGTCTTGTCTCGGGCTGCGGCAGCTTCCGAGCATGGTGGGCACGGTGGGCACAGTGTGGGCGTGGCGGGTGCCCAGGCCCGGGTCAGGCCACTGCAGTGTGTCCCTGCAGACAGACATCCGGGTTGTGGTTCGCGTTTGTTCTGCTACCAGCAGCAAGGGCTGCGCCGACCCCATCTGAAAGCAGATCTTGTGAGTGTGTCTGAAGGACCCGCAGCCCCGGCCAGTGGGTGTCACTGAGGTCAGCCTGGGCCACACAGTTGATTTCCTCTCCTTTCCTGTTCCTTGTCCCTCGAAGTGACTTTTTTTTAAAAAAAACTTTTTTCCTTTATTGATTAGAGAGAGAGAGGAAGGGATAGGGAGAGAGATAGAAACATCGATGAGAGAGAACATTGGCCGCCTCCTGCATGCTCCCCACTGGGGATTTGGCCCACAACCTGGGCATGTGCCCTGACCGGGAATCGAACCAGGACCTCTCAGTCCATGGAATGATGCTCAATCCACTGACCCACACCTGCCGGGCTTGCAGTGACTCTTGATGGTCACATCCTGACTGTTTGGACCTGGAGTGGGTGTTTCTGACTTGGGACCGTCGGTGATTTTGGCAGCACTGCGGGGGTGGCCCAGCGAGTGGGTCCTCTTGGCCGCCACCTGAAGACCAGCCCAGGACCTAAAAAGCCCTGAAACTCAGGCCGCACTGCGAGCCCCAACCTTGCGGCCTCTCCCGTCCGCCTGCTCCTGCTGCTCCTGGCGTCCGCACGCGCGGCAGCACCGGGGCCCACGCTGGCTCCAGACGGACGGTGTCGAGCGGGAGGATGACCAGGTCAGATGATCAGGAACAGGAAATCACCGAGTGACTGACGCCCAGCTTCTCCTTGGAGTGACATGGCCCTGCCTGTGGCGGGACAGGTCACTGTGGGAGCCAAGGGGCAGGACCGCGAGTCAGGGGAGCGGGAGTTCGGAGCTGACACTGAGGGTGTGCAGGTGACGGTGCTCGTCCCAGGCACGTCCAGTGACCAAGCATGGCCACTCCCAGCGCAGGCCCACCAGAAACAGGTGAAAAGCCGCAGACAGATGGTTGGTGGCCGCATGGCCTGAGGGTCAGCAGCGTGGACACTCACCGTGACATACCGCACAGCAGTGACACAGCACTTTGTGTACGTCAAATACAAGGACCACCTGGGTGTCCATCACTCAGTGATTTCTTGTCCCTAAACCACCAACCTTATAAGAACGGGGTGGTGCCGAGTCACCAGGAAGTGCAGGTTTATTGAGGGAAACACCTGCCGGGCTGCCTCCAAGTAGAGCGCAGCAGCCGGTTTGTACAGACTAAGAGTTTTTAAACTTAGGGCTGGGGTAAGGGGTTGCCCCCCGAGGAGTCGTGGTCGTCCTTGATTGGTCGGGGCTGGGGTCTTTCCGAGAGTTGTTCTTCTCGTCCAGCGGCTCTTTAGGTTTGGGTGGGGGTTTCAGGACGCTGCTCCGCCTGGCCGGAGCGATAAGCTTTGGTTTCCTGGAGTGAGGGGCTTGGGGCGAGGTTGAACGATAAGAGGCTGGGGTGGTAATATGGAAGTTAACAGACCTGAGCAGCTGCAACCAGGGTGAGTCGGTCCGGCGCTCGGCACGCGGTCCCGGGCTTCTCAGCGCAGCGGCGTCGGCGCTCTGCGGCGGGAGACACTCCCAGGAGTGTGCACGGAAACGAGCGTGAGAACTCCAGCTCCGTTCTGTGAGGGACAGGAAGGGCCGGAAGTCCTCGGGCCCGAGACTGCTTCATGCTGAGCTGGTTGTCAACCCCGTGGGGGACGCCTGGGCACAGGCCCCGTACCCTGCCACTGGGTCAGCGGGGGAACAGCGGCATCCGAAGGACAGTGACAGACGCCGTGACAGGTCCCCAGAGAAAGCAACCTGGTGGCGTTGGGGCCTTGAAATTAGGACTTGGCCTGATGGGAGGCTTTCCTGAGGGGCCGGCCCGCGCCAGGCTGGGTGGGATCTCCAGGGCCACGGTTCCTGCCCGAGCAGCTGCGAGGATGCGGAACTGGGGCCTGGGCCCCGGGGGGTGGGGGTGGGGTGTTGTGTGGGGGTATCAGTTTCTTCAGCTTGGGGGAGGAGGCATCTAGGGGTGTCTGGGCTGTCTTTTCAGGGCAGTGGGCTGACACATTGATCTGAAAATAAGGCGAATTCCATATTTACACTTTTAGTGGGCGACGAACATTTTTAGGGACGTTGAGTCCCATGAGTAATGTGTTTGCTTTCTTTACCGTGTCAGCTACACCCCTGCTCTCTGCTGGTGGCGTGCTGCCGACAGGACACAGTGTCTGTCCTTCCACCGAAACCACCGCGGCCGAGATAAGGACGCGCCGGCGGGGACATCATGTCGGCGTCCGCGAAACCCCCGGCCCCTGCGGAGCTGGCCCCGGGCTCCGAGGACGGGCCCCGGGGAAAACTGCCCCTCGGCTGGGGCTCTCTGTTCGGCCACCGAAGCGAGAAGATTGTTTTCGCCAAGAGCGACAGCCTCCCCGAGGAGAGCGTGCTCACGGTCACCATCAACGAGACCACCGTCATCGAGTCCGACCTGGGCGTGTGGAGCTCGCGGGCTCTGGTCTACCTCACGCTCTGGTTCTTCCTCAGCTTCTGCACCCTCTTCCTCAACAAGTACATCCTGTCCCTGCTGGAGGGCGAGCCCAGCATGCTGGGTGAGCGGGCCTGCCAGGCGGGCGGGCAGGTGGGTGGGGTGGGCGGGCCTCCTGCTCACCTGCCGGCCCCTCAGGTGCGGTGCAGATGCTGTCCACCACGTGCATCGGGTGCTTGAAGACATTCGTCCCCTGCTGCCTGTACCAGCACAAAGCCCGGCCCTCCTACCCACCCAACTTCATCATGACCATGCTGTTCGTGGGCCTCATGAGGTGAGGGTCTGAGCTCTTTATACACGTCATTTAAAACACTTTCCCGTCACCACAGCGAGCAGCCGCTGACTGACGTCATCATAAGGTGACTGTGGGTGAGTTTTCGAGGAAGAGGTTCCATTTGGGACAATCAGTGCACCTGGTTTTGTGGCTCTTACTGCCACAGACGTTTGATCAGATTCTGTCTGGAACAGCCACGGAACTAACCGTGGTTTGAGATTGTTGTGTCCCCTTTGGGGCAGCGCTCGGGCCACACCAGAGCCTTAGCCGTTTCTGCCGATGGACTGGCCATCTTCTGAAGGGCCGGACCCAACACGGTGTGCGGCCCGCTCAGGCTGACTCCTTGTTGAGTCTGGTGAGGGCTACAAATGGACTGACCCCCCCCCTGACACACTTCCGGCTCATTTTTAGGTTTGCGACAGTGGTTTTGGGTCTGGTCAGCCTGAAAAATGTGGCGGTTTCCTTTGCTGAGACGGTGAAGAGCTCGGCCCCCATCTTCACTGTGATTATGTCCCGGATGATCTTGGGGGAGTACACTGGTGAGCAGCCTCTTCTGGGTCCCTAGCTCACCCCACCCTGCCCACCCCACCCTGGCGGGTCTCTCCCATCCAGGACCCTGGTGAGCTCCTCCGTCTCCCTGCACCCCGGCTGGATGGCACTGGGGCTCCGCACTTCACGGTGTCCTCACCTCTGCCCTGCGGGGCTGCTTGCGTATGCGGGGGTCTTGGGTTGGCACAGGGAAGGACTGACAAGCAGTAACCTCGGTGACGTCCCAGGAAGGCAACCGCTTTCCACCTTGTGAGGGGACGCAGCCGGGAGCTCGCCTTCCCCGTGGAGCCCCGCCTCCCGAGTCCTCCCATCCACCAACTGCTCCCCACTGCCTCTCCTGCCCTCCATCCTCCCCAAGTCCAGCAAATCGGACGAATGCCCACATCTCCAACCTTGACAGGAGCCTGCCTCCAGCCACGTCACACACACCTGTTTCTTGAGCCAGCCTGTAGAGGCAGGTGCACCCAGGTTCCAGGCCAGGTGCAGGGTGATGCGCACACAGTACTCAGCCTTACATAAAGGGCGCTCATACACGCCTCTGCTTCAGTCCTGAAGATGCAAGATCTGAAAGTAGGGCAGGAGCCTGCCCCTGGCCGGCGGGAGGAGCGCCTAGGGGACAGGGACGCTGGGCGCCCACCGGGCTGTTGCTGACCGTGAGACAGTCGAGCCCGGCTGCCCAGCCCCAGAAAAGACTCAGCTGCCAGTGACGGAAACACCACAGTCTGGCTTCCAGGGTGGGGATGTGTTTAAAGAACTTGTTAGGAGGTCTTGGCAAACAACCGAGGTACCAGGACTTGACCTGGGCGCCCAGGGCCACCCGCAGACACGACCAGATGAGTAGCAGCCTCCGGCAGCGGTGTCATGAGCACCGGAGTGGCCTTGGGGTGAAGGCCTCTGCCCCCTAGGCGTGCACCCCAAACACAGAACAGTCCTCCCTGGAGGAGGGAGGTTCCCGTGCTCTCCAGTTTTCATATATATTGTCCGTCATGCAACAGAATTCAGGCCAAGACGGTGGGGAACCACGGGGGACGCAGGTCCCACTCCAGGGTCCCCTCCTGAGCTCTTGGCCTGGCCACCATGCGGGGCCGCAGGTTTGCCAGTGCACTGAGCACTTCCTGGAGACCTTGAGCTGTGCTCGGGCTGCACTGCCTGGGGACAAGGGCATGACCGTGGGTGTCTGAGGGCTGCGCTTCTCTCCTTTTTGCTGAACACGGTGCGCACATTGTCCATGCTGGCTTTCAGAAGGACCTGGACGCTGCCTCTGATCACAGCAGGGGTGCCTGTGAGGCACCCTGTGCGGGGGGCACGCTCTCCCTGTGCACGTGGACTTGCACCATTCGCATCACAGTGTTTTAGATCTCAGATCCTGGGCCCTCACGGGGCCTCCCCTGTCAGGCACTGAATCGCACACTCACCCCCAGTTTTCCCTCTTTTTAATCCTCACCAGAGGGCATTTTTCTATTTATCATCAGATATGGTGGGAGGGAGGGAGAGAGAAACATTGACGTGAGAGGGACACATCAACCAGTTGCCTCCCACATTACCCTGGTGAGGGCCGGGGACCAATGCAACCAAGGTACCTGCCCTGGACCAGAATTGAACCTGAGATTCATTGGTCCGCCGCTGGCCAACGCTCTAACTGCTGAGCCAAACCGGCCAGAGCCAGTTTTCCCTTTTAATAGAATTACCTGGAGCTCTCTCACTCCCTGTGCCATTTGCAAGTGAGGACTTGTGGAGCCCTGGGTGGGGGCGCTGTCCTCAGGAGGGGCCGGCTCTCACTCCTCCCTCCCCCTCCAGCACAGGGTCCCGTGGGCGTGGTTGGTTCTGAGTTCAGGTGAGAGCCCTCTGCTCTCCCGAGGGGCGAGCGCTGCTGTGCTCCTGGAAGTACGTCCCCCCTGTGCTCGGGCCACAGCCAGGCTCCTATCTGTTCCATCCTCTTCAGGGTTGCTGGTCAACCTGTCCCTTGTCCCCGTCATGGGAGGCCTGGCCCTGTGCACAGCCACCGAGATGAGCTTCAACATCTTGGGGTTTTCAGCTGCACTGTCCACCAACATCATGGATTGGTGAGTCCTGGGGGACGGGGGAGCATAAGAATCCAGAGCCACTCGGAATTCTTTCCTGCAGCTCAAAGCTGCACACGCCCGATACTGCCTTTTCCTAAACAGCAAAACAGTAGGTGCTCCCGTGGGGTCACTTACTTTAAAGAAAAAAGCCAGAATCTGATTTACGGGCTGATATGCAGAAGCACTCAGTAGGGCCGTGGTTGGCTGACAGTGCTGGAGGGCAGGGAGGGTGGACACTCCAGCCGAGGGACAGCAGAGGCTCCAGCTCCTGTCCAGGGGCAGGTGGCGCATCCAGAAGGCCAAACGGCTCACCTCGGGTTCCATCTCGTGGACAGGAGGTGATGCCCGCTGCCTTGGTGGCTCCTAGAAACACGATGGGCATCCCTTCCCGCCCCCGCCCGCCGCCAGGACACTGCGCCTGCTGCTCCCATTGCAGGACTTCTGTTTACAGGAGCCTCCCTCCAGGTTCTGACTGTGTGGTGGCCTTGGCCCCGAAAGGCTCCTGTCCCTGCTGTCAGCAGCTCCAAAACGCTGGGTCAGGCTCCCGGGTCCGGCAGCTCCGGGAGAGCTGCTCTGACATCGTCCTCCCCTAGGTTTTTGCCCCTGAGAGCAGTGCTGGTCCCTTTGCTTCCTGGGAACAGCTGCTGTCTGACTTTCTCTTTGTCCGTGTGTGTGCTTCCCGCGTGGCTGTCCCGTGTGGGAGTGGCCCTTGTTCTCCTGGGGTCTGTGGAGCCTGAACTGTTCCATTCACTGGCTCCCACGTGTTGGGTGCTGGGCCGCAGCAGTTGCTGATTGAGGGGAACTCTTAGTTCAGGGGGTTTTGTGGGGCCCTTAGAGCCGGGACTGTGGAGTCCTCTAGCACCTAAGAACTTGGAACCTCGGGCCCATCACTCAACTTCTGAGTGCCTCAGTTTACCCACCTGTAAAAAGGGGACAGGCACAGTGCCCTTCACAGTAAGGTGATGCCCAGGAAACACCCAGGTGGCTGTCCATGGTACTGCCCTCATCGTCACCCTTCAGGGAGGCTGCAATTACCCCTTCCACTTGAGGTTCCACACCGACTTCCTGTGTTGACGGGTAACCTCTTCTTTTCTTTATTCTAGTTTGCAAAATGTTTTTTCAAAAAAGCTCCTCAGCGGGGACAAGTACAGGTTCTCGTAAGTATCACAACTCCCTGCCCGAGGGATCCAGGATGCCCAGAGGCCTGGTGCCTCTCCCACTTTGGCTCAAGTGGCCTTTAAAAGTACCCTGTTGCAGGCTGGTGTGGTTCACTGGTTGAGCGTCGACCCTGCACCAGGAGGTCGCCGATTCGATTCCCGGTCAGGGCATAAGCCCAGGTTGTGGGCCTCATCCCCAGTGAGGGGCGTGCAGGAGGCAGCCAGTTGATGTTCTCTCTCGTCAATGTTTCTCTCTCTCTCCTCCCTTTCTTCCTCTCTAAAATCAATAAAGAAAAAAATATTTATAAATAAATAAATAAAAGTGCCCTGTTGTCACCTGGACCAGTTTGGTTCAGTGGTTAGAGCTCTGGCCTGCAGACCCAAGGGTTACATGTTCAATTCCTGGTCAAGGGCATGCACTTAGGTTGCAGATTCAATCCCCAGACCTGGCCGTGCAGGAGGCAACCAGTCAATGTAGACACCTTGATGTTTCTCTCACTCTCTCTCCTTCCCTTCCAGTCTGTCTATAAAAACCAAATGGGAAAATGTCCTCGGGTAGAGAAATACCCCCACTTCCCCATGGAGGCACCTGGAGACTGCCTTTCACTGCCGTGGCTGTGCAGGTCGCCAGGGCACACACGGGCCCTCCGTGTCATCCCAGGGAAAAGCAACGTCTAGTCTGCGTGGTGCTTTTTGGGGCTCTCCCGTGAGTCTGGGCGGAGGCTCAGGTCCCACTGTCCCCACAGGGCCGCTGAGCTGCAGTTCTACACCAGTGCCTCGGCCGTGGCCATGCTGGTTCCTGCCTGGGTCTTCTTCATGGTGAGTTTCGGGGTTGGTCTCCTGGGCCCTGCTGCCTGCGGCCTCAGTGCTCTGGGAGCAGAGTGAGTGGAAGTCCCTGGTCGTGTGGGTGGCTTGGTGTCCTGCTTTGCTGACTTGTGCACAGTGTCCGTGACGTGCCCTGAGGAGAAGGGACGGAACGTGGAAGCTAGGCCTGGTGCGGGTCTCTGAGGTTGATCTGTAGCTATGGGAGTTTCCTGAAATTCTCCTGTGAGGGTTATTAGGCTTATTGATATTTATTTCAAAATAACACATGCCCACTGATAGGATAGCAAACTGGCATTGGGTTGCTTGGCACTTGCTGTCACCCGCAGGTAACCGGGAACCTCCCATTCCCCGTGGATGGTTCCCTGGGACACTGTTGGAATTGCAGTGGCTGGTGGAAGGACCATGCGGAAAGTGCTCATAACATTCCCACCGCTGTTGGTGCACATCCAGCGGTTCCCTGTGGTCACCACCACCATCTCAGACCGAAACCCTGTGCCTGGCAAACATGACCTCCTTACTTACCCCTGCAGGGCCCCGCTGGGCCTGAGACTGACGGGGACCTGGGCAGGTCAGAGACGGAAGCACACAGGTGCATGGCTGAGCTCCATGACGGAGCCCTCGTGGGGAGTGAAGACCCAGACAGGCAGCAGGACTGGCTCACACAGCTGGTCCTCGAACGGTGACTCCGTCAACCTTCGGCTTCACGCCGCAGAGCCCGCCGATGGGTCAGTGAGGACCCGTCAGTGAGGCTGGGCACAGGGGCAGTTGTGGGCAGGTCATAGCCGGGGGAGGGGCTGGAGGAAGGTGAGAGTCCTGCCCTGGCCAGTTTGGCTCAGCGGTTGGAGCGTCGGCCTGCGGTACAGAGAAGGTGAGAGTCCTTGCACCTGCTGTTTTCTGAGTGCCTTTCGCTCAAAATGATCCTGATGCCAAAGTGGTGGATTTGGAAAAACTCTTCCCCTCCCCCTGCCCCTACCCTACCATCTACTCTTCGTATCTGAATCTTACTCCTCAGAACTTCTGAGTGGAGTCACATAGCGTCTGTTCTGTGTCTGTTTGTTTGTTTTTTATCCTTACCTGAGGACATTTTTCCATTTTTTGTTCAGATAGAGTGGGAGCGGGAGAGAGAGAGAAACATCGACCTGAAAGAGACACATCGAGTGGTTGCCACCCACACAACCCAACCAGGGCCGGAAACAAACTGCAACCGAGGTATATGCCCTTAGCGGGAACTGAACCCAGGTCTCTGAACTGCAGGCCGATGCTCTAACCACTGAGAAAACTGTCCAGGGCTGTTCTGTGTCTGGCTGATTTCTCGAACATGTCCTCAAGGTCCGTCCACGTCGTAGTGTCTGTCAGAGCTTCATGTTCAGGCTCAATGATATTCCAGCATGTGTGCGTGTGTGCATGCGTGTGTGTTTGTGTGTGTATGCTGGGTGGTTTCCATCTTTCGTCGCCAGTATTGCTGCTTTGAATGTTGCGGTGCATATATCTGCTCGCGAGCCTGCGTCCACATCTTTTGGGGACACCCAGAGTGGGTTTGCTGGATCCCATGGTAGCTCAATGTTTACATTTTTGAGGAACAACGAGACTGTTTTCTTTTTTTTTTTTTTCCTTACCCGAGGATATTTTTTCCATTTTTTGTTCAGGTAGAGTGGGAGGGAGAGAGGAAGAGAGAGAAACATCGACGTGAAAGGGACACATCGAGTGGCTGCCACCCACATGACCAACCAGGGCTGGGGACAAACTGCAACCGAGGTACGTGCCCTTAGCGGGAACTGAACCCGGGTCTCTCTGGACCGCAGGCCGACGCTCCAACCGCTGAGCCAAACTGGCCAGGGCAACGAGACTGTTTTCTACGGCAGCCACACCGTTCCACAGTCCCGCCAACAATGCGCAGGGGTTCCAGCTCTCCATGTGCCCGCCAGCACGTATCATTTTTGTTGATTTGTCAGTAGCTATCCTGGTGGCTGTGAGTAGTGTCCCACTGGTCTGAGTTGCATCTCCCTGGTGGTCAGTGACGTTGAGCTTCCTGTTGAGAGCGTACGGGGTGTGTGTGCGTGGATGTTTAAAACCCTGGTCGATGCTGTTCGGTTGCCCCCTGGAAGGCTGTTTTCGAGCGCTGGGTCCTCAGTGCCAGCCTGTCGCCCAGACGGCTGGGTGTGTGCAGCTTGCCTCTCCGGGGTGACTGGTACAGGGCATGCAGAGGCCGTGTTCACTGTCACGCAGGACTTGCCGGTGATCGGGAGGAGCGGGAAGAACTTCAGTTACACCCAGGACGTCGTGCTGCTGCTGCTGATGGACGGCATCCTGTTCCACCTCCAGAGCGTCACGGCATACGCACTCATGGGGAGAATTTCCCCTGTGACCTTCAGGTGAGCCAGCAGCATTGCCAAGACAAAGGGCATCAAAGCTGTTTGTGGAGAAGCCTTGAAGTCTTGCTTTTATAAAAGATGCCTGTGATTGCCAAGTGCCATACTGATGACCCTGATCGTGTCTCGTGATGACCAGGCCGTGGGTATTGGTGGCATTTGAAGTACACGCGTAACGTGTGTGAAAGAGCTTTTCAGGGAAATGGCCACTAGAAATCTTCACGTTGGACTAGAAAGTGTTCGGACAGTTTTGAGTCTTGTTCTGCCTGGAACAGACTGGCGGGGAGCTCTTCCGCCTGACGGGCACTGTCACAGGTCGGAAATGCACCGAGTACAACGCAAAGCTGAATTGCTAGTGTTACCTAACTTCAATCCATTCTTTTTTTTTTTAATTCCTCACCCAAGGATATTTTTCCATTTATCATCAGATAGAGTGGGAGGGAGGAAGGGAGAGAGAAAGAGACAGAGAGAGACATCAACATGATAGAGCCACATCGACTGGTTGCCTGTTGCATGACTTGAACCAGGGCCGGGGATGAACCGCAACCGAGGTACATGCCCTTGACCGGAATCAAACCTGCGACTCATTGGTCTGCGGGCTGATGCTCTAACTGCTGAGCCAAACCGGCCAGGGCCATTATTATTATTTTTTTAATCCTCACCCAAGGGCATTTTTTTTCCATTTATCTTCAGACAGAGTGAAAGGGTCAGAGAGAAAGAGAAACATCGATGTGAGAGATACACATTGACTGGTATACAGGCCCACACAGGCCCCAGGGCTGGGGACAAAATGCAAGTACGCGCCCTTAGCGGGAACCAAACCCGGAACTCTGGTCTGCAGGCTGATGCTCTAACCGCTGAACCAAACTGGCCAGGGTGAAACTTTGTTTTTCAGTGAACATTAGGGATGGTTCAAAAAAGACCAAAAAATAGCCCTGGCTGGTTTGGCTCAGGGGTTAGAGCGTTGGCCCGAGGACCAGAGAGTCCTGGGTTCGGTTCCCACTAAGGGCACGTACCTCAGTTGCAGTTTGTCCCCGGCCCCGGTTGGGATCATGTGGGTGGCAACCACTTGATGTGTCTCTCTCACATCAATGTTTCTCTCTCTCTCTTCCTCCCTCTCTCCCTCCTGCTCTATCTGAAGATAAATGCAAAAAAGCCCTTGGGTGAGGATACAAAAAAATAAAAGATTTAAAAAAAGACCAAAAAACAAAACCAATTCCTTTTAAAGAAAATAGGTGGGGTTTTTTGTTGTTGTTTTATTCCTATTATAAGAGCAATACTTGCCCGGCCGCTGTGGCCAGTGGATGGACCGTGGTCCCATGGGCTAAGATTCCCTGTCAGGGCACATGCAAGGGTTTCCGGCTCGGCCCCCGTTGGGCTTGTCCAGGGGGCAGCCAATCGATGTTTCTCACATCGATGTTTCTATCTCTCCCTTCCTCTCTCTCTAAAAAACCAATTAACACTTTTTTTTAAAGCAATACTTTTATAGAAAGTTTGGAAAAAGTAGGAAGGCAGAAAACATAGTTTAAATTCCTTGGAACCCCACGAGACAAGCACTGTCAGCGTTTCCTGTACTTGACACCGACTTGGCTCTCACTGTGTGTGGCTTTGTGCTGCACAAGGTCCCCGGGGGACCCATTTCCTGTCAGCTGCCGTGCAGCTATTGCAGGTGTGGGGGACAGCGTCTCATTCTTCAGAGAGCAAGTGGAGTGATTAGGGTAAAACGTCATAATATCCATAATTTACTTAAGTATATTTCAGTCCAGAAACGAAGCAAATAGGCCGAGTTTTCATGGTTAAGGATAGAAGACAGGCACGCGGCCGCTCAGTTGGTGCCTCCTCCTCGTTTTGACGCCTTTCCTAATAGAATGAGAGAAAGAAGGGGTTAGTGAGCGACTCTGAGAGCTCAGCTGCCACGCTATGGACGTGAGCGTGCCCTCCGTGGGTGGGTGTGGGTGGACATGGGCCGGTGTGCAGGTGGTCACTGCCCCTCTGTCTTGCAGTGTTGCCAGCACCGTGAAGCATGCCCTGTCCATCTGGCTCAGTATTATAGTTTTCGGCAACAGAGTCACCAGCCTGTCGGCCGTGGGCACCATCCTGGTGATGGCTGGTGTCCTGCTCTACAACAAAGCCAAGCAGTACCAACAGGACGCCATGCAGAGCCTGGCTTCGGCCGGCACCCGGACGCCAGAGGATGGCACGGAGCCGCTGGTCCCCAAGGACCCCAGGCTGCACCACTGAGCTCTGGGGCCTCGACGGTTGCCAGGACCCTGAGGACTGCACACTGTTCTCCTGCCTCATGGCCCCTGCCCTCTGCTACCTGCACACCCACCCCCCGGCCAGCTGGGTGGGAAAGTGGCATGTGTGGCCATTGCTGCCCCTTTCTGGGGTTTTCGGTCAAAACCAGCAGGAACTCGGATGGGGACCCCAGGCGTTGGCTTCCTGGGGGGCTGCCGCTGAGCCATTGTCATGTAATGTGAAAACCGCCTCCTGCTGCCCAGCCTGACCACAGCAGAGCTTGGGGCCTGCCAGCCGCTGCATGGCCTTCGCTGGGCATGCAGGTCCCACCGCAGGAGGCCCTGCCCTGAGTCCTCTGGGTCAAAACCACAGGACAACTGTGAAGCCAGAGCTGGGTCCAGGTGCCAACGTGAGCCACTCCCTGGTCAGTGCTGATGGACAGAACCTGTCTACCCCACGCCAGCCATCAGGCCACCGAAGGCACGTCCTGCTCCTCGGCCATCTGGGGCGACCTCTCTGCCAGAACAGAACCAGGACAATGCAAGGCCAGGGAGCCCGGTAGAGTGGGGAAGGGACAACGACACAGAAACAAGGGGCCCTGCTGCTGAGGGCTGGGAGTTGGGTGTCCTCTCCCCACCCCGGAGCCCCCACTTGGGGAACAGTCACTCAGGGAAGGGAAGGGCCCCCCTCCCCCCCGCCAAGGGTCCCTCACCTCTGGTGACTTCTGTCTGTGGAGGTTGAGGATGGACATCTGCAGTGTTGAACTGTGGGCAGGGAGGTGCCAGTATTCCCTGCTGTTCAGGACGAGGCGGCACTGCAGGGTCCCTGCAGGGCACCGTCTTCACGCAGTTGGCTCTCCTGAGTGGAGAGCACTGTCGGGTGGGGAGAACCGTCAGGTGTTTACAGTTTTCGTTATGCTGTTATTAAGAGGACAGTCTATAAAAGGAAACAGGCACAGGCGCCGTGGGATGCGCCATGCATCAGGTCGCCGCCCTCCAAACTGCCAGGGGCTCGGCCTGCTGTCCCTCAAGAGCAGGCGGACGGCCACACGGGTCTGTGTGCCCTGAGTTGGGCTGAGACTCCCAACCTAGTAGGGTTTCTGATGGGGACGTGGTCCACCGCCAGCCAGTCTCTGGGGCTTCTCCTTTGGCCTTTGACCTTTGACCAGCATCGTAGTGAGCCCTGGGGCTTGTCAGAAGCAGCCCTAAGCGATGAGCAGGTCTGGCCCCCTCCCCCCTGGCACCTGCCTGTGGGGACTGCGAGAACCACCAGAGACAAGGACCCGAGACTCGTTTCCCTCCCTGCTGTTCAGGTCCTGGGCTCCCACAACCCGATCCCTGGTTTCCCCGCCGGCTTCTCAAGTGGAAAATAATGAAAAGAGCCTCTTCGGAAGATCAGACCTCTTGGAAACAAAGAGCAATAATTAGGTCTCATTAAGTTCTGCCTACTTGAAAAGTTTGCCGTGATGAGTTAAAGTGAGGCCTTCTAAACTACAAACCACCTTTTTACGAAGCTGACCTGCGTCTGGAGGACAGTGAGATGTGTGGGTGCCTGCTTGGCAAGCTCTCCACTGTGAGGATGCTTCTCGTGGGACTCCCGAGGTTTCTATTCCCTCTCCTCCTTTTCTGCTTCCCCCCAAAGCAACGGAGGAGGACTCGTGGGAGTTGACCCGGGAGGCGGGATGTCACATTGGTCTGTGACGACCAGAGTGAAAGTACTTCTCCCGGGCGCCTGTCCCCGCCCTCGAGAAGGCAGCTGTGGGCTAGCTGCAGACCTGGGCTGTGCACAGAGAAGGGGCACATCTGTGGCAGGACTTCAGGCAGCCTTTGTCGTCTAAGCGTTTTCAAGTATTGTCAGGGATTTCCTGGTCCCACGCCCATGATGAGCCCACCCTCCACTCCTCTGTGGCTGTCAGCTGGTTTTGATTTTCTGAGTTTTTGGACCAGAAACAAAATGAAGATTTTCCTAAGTTATTATAGTAAATGAGGCACTTTCCTGCCAAGCTGCTTTTGAGACTCCTCATCCCCAGCTGTGGCACTGCCCTTGTTCGGGGCTCACATTCCTTCCCTTGGTCTCATCTCCACGCCTACATCTCCCACATCCCGGGCATTCCCAGGATAGCCCTGTGCCGAGAGTCACAACCACAGCCTCGCTTGACTGCTGTCTAATGACTGTATAGACATGGTATTTTTTTAATTAACTTCGTCGAGTTTTTATAGTATGTTCTCACCAAACCGTCTCAGATGTGCGTGCACCAGCGATGCCCTGGGTGTCATTATCCACACTGGGTCACTCTTGTGTCTGTGGTTGTGCCTTTGTAAACAAACACTTGAGCCAGGTTCAAGGCAGGTCATCTGTTCACATCCAACAATACTTAGATACTCAGACATGGTTTTCAAAACTTACACTACTGAATGGCATAAAAAGCTTCTTGTTTTTACTTTTTATTCATTTATGTTTTTTGGCAGTCCTCACCACAGGATATTTTTCCATTGATTTTTTTTTAGATAGCACAGGAGGGAGAGAGTTAACATTGATGCTAGAGAGACACATTGCTTGGCTGCCTCCCACACGACCCCAACTGGGGCTGGGAATGAAACCTGCAACCCAGGTACGTGCCCTTTACTAGGAATAGAACCCAGAACCCTTTGGTCCAAGGGCCAACGCTCTAACCACTGAGCCAAATCAGCCAGGGCAAAAGCTTCTTGTTTTTAAATTCCAATAGTCATTTCTGCATATCAGTATTCAAGTCATCTGCCTTAGAAAGCTGGGAACACCCTTGCACAATCCAAAATGTGTCTTTAATTTTAGGAAAACATGGTGAACAGGAAAAAAATGTCCTGCACAAAGAATGTCAGCCACGTGGAGCGGTGCTTGTGGCCTGTGCTCAAAATACTTTTCCCCAAACCAGTGGTTTTGCTTCCTGCTATGGCATTCTCCTGTGGATGGTCACTTAGACCAGCCCATGGGGATGACAGACACACAACATGGCTTTTTACATCTGTCCACATGATGTGCTATCTCAGGATTGGAAGTATGTTCGCTGTTTCCTGGCCTAGAAACATTAAACAAGGATGTCATTACAGATAGAAATCCTATTTTCTGCTTTTGCCTTTGACCAACGTAAGGGCTTTATTCTTTCCCAAAATGAGTACATGCCCTGGTGGGGGGGCCTCTTCATTTTCTTAGGTTGTAAGAAAGTTCCAGCGTCCCCGATGAATCTGCATTTTCTTGGCTGAGGAGCCAAGAACACGAAACCTTCAACCTCACTGGCTCTGATTCTCGGTGATGGCCTCTGGACCCATGCCCAGATGTCCAAACAGGGTTACAGACTGTTCTAACTGGCAAAGTCTTCTGTTTGGGGTTTCCCCACCCCCACCCCCATATTTCATTTGAGGAAAGTTGGAATTCAGCTGATCTGCTGTTTTAAGACTGTTCACTGCAGTCTGAGTTGGGTCTCGGCCTGCCCAAGTGTTGTGGGCTCTACACCAGGAGGGCCAGTCAGGGTTTTCCCCACACTGGGGAAACTCGAAAATTATATCAAATAACTGTCTACATCAGAGTCAAATAACCTTTCCTTTCTTCCAAATAGAACTGTGTTGAAGTCCAAGATGTCCACAGTGCTTTGTATTTCACCTCTCGGTATTCACGTGACTGGGTCAGTACTTGACAGAAAACGGTTCCGTTGAATAGCTGAACCACTGTTCACTCCCTGTGGTAGTAAGTTGATCCTGTGGGTGCTTCTTGTCCTTCTGTGTACATGAAGCCACGGCGGCAACCGCAATCCATGACTCTTGTTGTGCAAAAGTAAAATAAATGTTCCATGTGTACTCGTCTCCGTGGGTAACTGCGGGCAGGCTACCGAAAAGCCCTGGTGGTTTCTTGCTGCAGGCACCAGTTTTCCGTGTCTGGAGTGAAAAAAGGGTTTCCTGTCCCCGAGAACTGGGTGGGGGAAAAGTCCCAGTTCGGGCTGTTCAAAGCCCCTGCTGGGGACCCCGAGGCTGCAGTCGGACTGAGGGCCGTGGCTGGGTGCAGCAGCGCTGCCCGCCTTGCTTTTTAGTTGTCGGTCCTCGCCTGGGGATAGTTTTTCATTAATTTTTTTTTTCAGAAACAGTAGAATGGGGAGGGAGGGAGGGTCGTGAGTCAGACACGTCCACTGACGGCCACCCGCACGACCAGGGCGGGGTGGTATCTGCACCCAGGAGGCCTGGCAGCCGGGACTTCAGGGGCGCTGACTGACTCCGGCCTGCGAACCCCGTCCCGGCTGCGCTCTCACCGCGGAGCACGCGGGCCAGGGCTTTGAGCGGATCTGGGGAGCGGCGGCCAGAACCGTGGGCTGCCGCCTGCACGCCCCCACGGGGATCCGGCCGCGCCCCCGGGCCCCTTGACCCACAGTCCGCGCCTCGAGGCCCGGCCCGCGCCGCCCGCTGTGCCCACTGCCGGCTGCCTCGCTTTTATTTATTTTTCTATTCTCACCCGAGGACATTTTTCCATATTTTTATTTCAAATAGAGAAAGAGAGAAACATCGAGGCGAAAGGGACACATTGCGAGGCTGCCACCCGCATGACCCAACCAGGGCCGGGGACAAACTGCAACCGAGGTACATGCCTTTAGCGGGAACCGAACCTGGTCTCTCTGGACCGCAGGCCGAGGCTCCAACTGCTGAGCCAAACCGGCCAGGGCAGGCCGCCGGCTTTTAGAGGAGCCGGCGGTGGGCTCCGGCTCCGCCGGGCTGCAGGACACCCGCCCGCGTCGACCGCGGGGCAGGGGCGGGCCGCACGCTCACTGGAGCGGCTCCGACTGGCTCCGCTGTGTTGCTCCTCATCCGTCAGCACCGGTACCGGAAGTGACGCGCCAGGCGCGCGCCGATCCGCTCCTTCCGGCCCCGCCCTGACGTCATCGCCGCGCGTCGACGCGGGAAGTAACGACGCTCCTGGCGCGCGCCGGGCGCTGTTTCTCCTCAGGCTCCGGGACCGGCGGCGGCGGCGGCGGCGGCGCAGGGGTGAGTGTGAGTAGCGGCCGGCTCACGCGGGCTCGCGAGCCGGGCGGGCGGCCTCCCCGCTCCCTCGTCCCGTCTCGCCCGCGTGGAACTTGGGGTTGAGGAGGCGGCGGCCACGACGCTCCCCGAGCCACCCCCGCCGGGTTAGCGCGACCGGCCCGCAGGAGCGGGGGCCCGCCGTCCGGGGGCACAGCGCTTGCCGGGCCGGGGCCTGCGGGCTGTTTGCTGGTCGGGGAGCCGAGCGCGGCGCCGGGCCCCGAGCGGGCGGGAGGGCCGCAGCCGGCGGGCGTCGCTCGGAGCCCGGCGCCCCCCTCTCTGCGCCGCCCCGCGCGCTGACGCGGCCCCGTCCCCCGAGCCCTCCCAGCCCCCCGACCCCTCCCAGCCCCCCGACCCCGCGCGCTGACGCAGCCCCGCTCCCTGGGCGCCCCCAGCCCCCGGAACCTCCCCCGCTGACGCGGCCCCGCCCCCTGGGCTCTCCCAGCCCCCCGACCCCGCGCGCTGACGCGCCCCCAGCTCCCCGCCCCCCGGGCATTCCCAGCTCCCCGACCCACCCCCCAGCTGACGCGGCCCCGCCCCCTGGGCGCCCCCCAGCCCCCCGAACCCCCCAGCTGACGCGGCCCCGCCCCCTGGACGTCCCCAGCCCCCCGAACCCCCCAGCTGACGCGGCCCCTCCCCCTGGGCTCCCCCAGCCCCCGAACCCCCAGCTGACGCGGCCCCGCCCCCTGGGCGCCCCCAGCCCCCCGAACCCCCCCAGCTGACGCGGCCCCGCCCCCTGGGCGCCCCCAGCCCCCCGAACCCCCCAGCTGACGCGGCCCCGCCCCCTGGGCGCCCTCAGACCCCCGAACCCCCAGCTGACGTGGCCCCGCCCCCTGGGCGCCCCCAGCCCCCCGAACCCCCAGCTGACGCTCCCCGCCCTCCCGTCCCCAGTGGCTGAACTCCAATGGGTGATGAAAAGGACTCTTGGAAAGTGAAGACCTTAGATGAAATTCTCCAGGAAAAGAAGCGACGGAAGGAACAGGAGGAGAAGGCAGAGATAAAACGCTTGAAAAATGTAAGCCTGGTTGTTTACGTAACGGGTTTTCGTAAAGGAGATTTAATTTCTTTGCCCTCGTTTTTCCATTAGAACAGCGCTCCTTCGGTGAAGTTGCTCTGTCCTTCCAAATGTCGCAGGTGAGCCCAACCTCTGCCCGAAACCCTAACCCAACCGTCCGATGCTCGGTTCACCCTGGAGGCAGGTCGATAACACACTAAAGCTGCGTAGGTGGCAGTGTCCACGCGGGGAGTGAAGTATTTTGAGCCTAAGACCCTGAGTGCGATTGGACTAATTTTTCTCACTGAAGTAGTACGACCGCGATGCCGTCGCCAAGCGTTTTTAGTGCGGTAGAAATTTGCCTTGAATGGTGGTGGTTTGCGTCTTCCTTGGTTTGCATAATAACATGCCCCGGAAACCTACCTTCCGGTGACCCGATAAGGGGCATTGGCCAGAGCGGGCTTCTCCGATTAGCCGCAGCCACAGGATCAGTATCGGGAGACGTGGCAAAGTGCGTCCTCTGCAGAATGTGTTTCAGGGCTCGGTTTTGGCTCATAAACAACTAACCAACTTGGCGTAGAGGCTAAAGCCCCTTGTTGTAGATGCTGGTTTCACATTTTCAGCTCAGGTTCTGGGTTACAGAGAGCTGTAGTTCTAATGTCGCCGGATTTGAATGCAAGATTTTTTTGTATTTTAAGTATAAAATTTTTCTAAGTAAAATCGCGTTCAAAGCGTCTAATGTGAACGTTTGGTTTGGGGTGTTGGCAAGGTTTGGCTGTCATTAGAATGCTCTTACCCGTGAAGGAAACGACTTTCTCCTTGCTTCTTAGTCTGATGACCGGGATTCCAAGCGGGATTCCCTTGAGGAGGGGGAGCTGAGGGACCACCGCATGGAGATAACAATCAGGAACTCGCCCTACAGAAGGGAGGATTCCATGGAGGACAGGTGAGAGAAGGTGCTCGGCCAGGAACGGCACCTGGCGGCAGGTGCGCGTGGCCAAGGAAGCAGGCTGGGGGCAGTGCGCAGCGGCATCTTGGCTGGCCTTTCTCTAGGTGCTCGGGGAAAGGCAGTAGCCAGGACTCGGTTCGCCATCGAGATGGGCTCTGTGCTGTGGGGTGTCAGCTCACCCCTCTCCTGGAAGGAGTGGGTGTACTTCCTCTCTTTGTGGTGATTTGTCTTTGTGTTGTTCTTGTTAATCCTCACCCGAGGGCATTTTTTCCATTGAATTTTGGGAAGAGTGGAAGGCAGGGAGTGGGAGAGAGAAAAACCAACGTGAGAAAGACACATGGACTGGTTGCTTCCCACACGATCCCAACTAGGGCTGGGGATTGGACCTGCAATCCAGGTACATGCCCTTGACCGGGAATTGAACCCAAGACCCTTTGGTGCGAGGGCCAGTGCTCTAACCACTTATCACACCGGCCAGCAGGGCTTAGTGCTTGTTCTTCAGTCGAGGCAGCACTGCATACGTAGTGTGTGTAAGTAACTATGCTGTGTGTTCACGGGGATTGGTAGAATCATCATCTAGAGTTTTGTACAAATGAGCCGAAGTAGAATGCTGCAAGTCTCAAGCAGAGCCTTGAAGCAGAAATGGCCCTCCCAAAGTCGGAATGTTTTCACGCTTCTTCCTGCCCTGTGGTCTCTCTCCACTGATTTCCTTCTCTCCTTATTCTCAAATAATTAAAGGCAACATGACCAGAAATTAAGGTAGAGAGGCATTGGATGAATTCTCCCAAGATTTTGGTCATATAGTTGATTGACGATATTGTTACAAAAAAGAAAAATATTGTTATATAGCCTTTTGATATCATTTGTTTTGATTAAAATTATGAGATCTTTTTTTAGACAGTTTTATTGGGGTATAAATGACAAAATAAAATGCACATATTTAAAATGTGCAACATGATACAGTGTTACACACATGTGAGGCCATTACCACAGTCAAGGTGATGAACATGTCCATCATCCCCTGAAGTTTCCTAAGCATTGTTGTTCCGTGTGCCACATTGGTTTTTTGCTTATAGTCTTCATGTGAGTCTGTGTTGGAGAAACCCCATCACACTCCGATGCTCTGCATTACTTTCACAAGCATGATGTGGTGCTGTTGTATCTTATTTCAGAGGAGAGGAAGATGATTCTTTGGCTATCAAACCACCCCAGCAAATGTCTCGGAAAGAAAAAGCTCATCACAGAAAAGATGAAAAGAGAAAAGAGAAGCGTAGGCATCGCAGTCATTCAGCAGAAGGGGGTACAGAGCACTTGCTTTTTTTCCTGTTGTATTCAAGTGTCCGTTTCCTGGTGCATGACCTCCTGTCTTCTCCAGGAAACAATGGGAAAAAGGAGAAAGTGAAATTTTAGCTGAAAGCATAAATTTACTGTAAATCGTAAATTGATTGTAAATCTTTCTGAATAATTATTTCACTTTCCTTTTGTTCTTTTTATTCCTATAACATTGTGTTGGGGTGATGTGTCTACATATAAAATTGTCTTAATTCACAAGTGTAGGGGGAAACACACTGTTCAATGTTTCATTGCTTTAACTGAAAATTGGATGCTTAAAAATGTCCAAACAATGGCTTTGATAGCACACCAATACCAAGAGCTGCTGAGGGGTTTGAGAAAACGACCTGGGCGTGATTTAAATCTCATTGTTATACATGCAGTTGATTAACGCAGTTTTGTAACATGATGTAGAAACCCACTATTTGCTCTCTATTCTTTATGAAGGGTGATTTCTTTTTTATTATGGAAGTAACATAGTCTGATCAGTTGGTTTAGTACAGAAATCTTTAAGAATAATGTGAAAATCACAATTTTATAGTGATAACCACATTACTTTTATTAATTGAAGGTTCACTGCTTAGAGTTTTATGTTTTTTTGTTGTTGTTGTTTTTTTACATAAAATTAGGATCGTTTCTCCTAGTTATTAACCAAATATTTTTTCTTCCCTGGATATTTTTACATTACATGCTAGTTATATTTCTTCGTATGACACTCTCCTTAGGCAAGCACGCCAGAGTGAAAGAGAAGGAGAGAGAGCATGAGCGCCGGAAACGACATCGAGAAGAACAGGATAAAGCTCGCCGGGAATGGGAGAGACAGAAGCGGAGGGAGATGGCGAGAGAGCATTCCCGGAGGGAGAGGTAGAGGGCTTGGTTGTTGGGGCTCTAAGTGTGTGTCGTGGTCAGCATCCCATCGAAGCAGTGAGGCTCGGCACGTGCAGCAGGCTTGGTGCAGAAATGGTGCGCAGACAGTGGCGGCACTGTGCATGTCGGGTGGTGGTTACTGAGAAAACTGTCCTGAAGGAAGTGAGTTTGGAAAACAGAAATGAAATCATGAAGAGAAGGCAGTGAAGGGAGCGGAGATCTTGTGTTTGCTTATTCCCAGTGGAGGCTGGTGTGGAAGCCCCTCAGGAGCCAGACTGAGCTCGGTTCTAACTCATGCCAGATACCTCGCCTCACTGTGCGAAATGGGCCTGAAGGAAGGAACATTGCTAGAGGGAGGGAGCTAGAGGTCTGAGATAGGAACTCAGACGCAAGGAACGCAGGTTTGGGCCAGACATGCAACAGTGGAGAGGGAAGGAAGACAGGAGAAATGATCCTCCCAGACTTGTTAGTTGATGACAGGTGAAGAGGAAGTACTTCTGAGCTTGGCACAGCAGATGGTGAGGGAAGTGCCCTGTGGGAAGAAGGTGAGTGCTTTGCTCATTTCCACTAGTGTCCTGTTTCCAAGTCATGATCAAGAGTAGAGCACCTGGGAGACAGTCAGCTAGTCCACGTATGTTAAGTCTGACACAGAGTTGGTGCTCAGGAGAAGGCTGTGGTGTGGGGGGGTCATTTTCTCATCACTCAGCAAGCATTGGGCGCCTGCTTGGTACCAAGCTCTGTTTTAGGTGGTCTACGCCAGGGAGGCTAAGGAAATACATTGTCTAGTGTCCTCTGCAGCAGAAGTAGACTGGTCCTTCCAGGCAGACAGAGGGGAAAAGGAACCAAGGAAACACCAGCAGACTTGGGAACAGTCTGGAGCTAGGACCCCAGATTCGTTGACATTTGTTTGCAGGTGCCTCTCTGGGCTCAGCTTCCCAGGAGAGAGCATTTGGTTAGCCCCAGGTCTGTCCTCCATGACCCAGGTAAAGGGTACATGGACACATGGGAGTATTAGGGCCCCTCTGTGTTGAGGACATTCCCAGAGAGAGTTTGGGAGTTAGTCTGTAAGGAAGGGGGAAGCGGGGGGAGGTGGTGCTCACGTTCCCTGCAGCCAGGGCCTTTAAAGGAAGATGTGTGGAAGAAGCTGGGGCCAGGAGGTAAAGGTCTGAGGCGACCGCAAGGCCAGCACAGCTCTCACGGTGCCCGGACAGCATGTGAAACATCACTGTTTGCCATGCCCTGTGCTGACTGTGCACAGTGGGCTGATCACACAGCTGTGCAACCCTGCGGAAGCCAGGCTTGGAAGTAAAAGGAACGTGGGAAACAACATAGTGGCCACACTCTGCAAGGGAGACAGTTCACAGGTTTAGCCCAGCAGGTTATTAAACAAAGGACAACTGAGTGAGAAAATTAGAATACAGAGTTGTGACAACATTACTAAAATGTCCAGTTTTCAACAAAAAAGTTTTGTGACATACAAGGAAATAAGAAAACACGACTTCTGTTAAGGGAAAAAAGCGTCAATGGAATCTGAGTATCCAGAGTCAGTGAAGTGTTGGCTTCAGAAAAGAGTGGAAGCAGTGACTCACAGGTGGAGCGATCGGAAGGACATGTCCTGACGACAGAAATGAGACAGAAGAAGGTGGAGAGCTTCGAAGGTCTGTGGACAGCATCCATGTGATGGCAGTCCCCAGAGAGAAGGGGGCGGGCACAAAGATGGTTCTGAAAATAATGGTTGAAGCCCTGGCCAGTGTGTTTAATGCTTAGAGCACTGGCCCTCGTCCCAAAGGGTCAAGGGCATTTCCCGGTGTTGCAGGATTAATCTCCAGCCCCGGTCAGGACAAGCGCGGGAGGCAACCTGTCGATGTGTATCTCTCACATCAATGTTTCTTCCCCACCGCCCCCTGCCACTCTCTCTAAAAATCAATGGAAAAAATACCCTCAGGTAAGTATTAACAAAAGGCTGAAAATTTCTCAAACTTCATGAGAAACAACTACATTTCCAAAAAGATCAATGATCCCCAAGCATGGAAAGAGACATCACAGTCCATCTGGTGAGAGCCAACAAGGTCTTGAAGAGCAGCAGGAGAGACACAGTCTCCACAGAAGACTGCTTATTGGTGGAGGCCAGGAGGCACGGACCATGTGGTCACGCTGAGAAAACTGCCAACCAGGGACTGTATGCAGCAAAACTGTTCTTTGAAGTGAGCAGAAAGTGAAGATGTTCCCAATGAGTATGGCTTGGTGGGACCCACTGTCAGCAAACTGCCCCTTAGAGAAATACTCAAGACCTTCAGCTGAATGAAAATGACTCCAGATGTTTTTAAATCCACGGGAAGTAAAGACAAGCACTGGAAATGGTAAACATGTTAACATAAAAGAACATATAACTATGTTTCTTCTCATGTCCTCTTTTCTACTAAAGGTATGGAGTAGTAGAAAACAGTAGTTACACAGACACTGTTGTCATGTGATGCGTACACAGAGGTGCAGGGAAGGGAGTGGTACTGGAATCCTCTCTGTCTCCCGGGAGTGAACTTCATGTGAACCTGATGAGATGTGTACCACAACCCCCAGAACAGACACGAAGAGTAAGCAGAATTAAAGTGGTACGCTACAGGCACTGATTTAAACCAAAAACAGAAGAACAGAGGAACAAAAGAAAACAGCAAAAAAAAACAAACGTCTAACCATATCCATAGTTATATTAACAGTGAATGGTCTCTACCCCCAACAAGGACAAGATAGTCAGAGAAGTGGGACCCAGCTGGATGCTGTCTATAAGAGGAATAGCTTTGAGTCAGAGACAGAAGCAGGTTGGACAGAAAAGGTTAGGAAAAGGTTATGCAAACAGCAACCATAGAGCTTCAGTGGCTATACTAACATCAGTCAAAGTAGAGGTCAAGACCAGTACCAAACAGAGGACTTCATAACAGAGCTGAGTACATCAGGAAGGCATGATGGTTATAAATGCACGTTCACGTGAGAGCCCAAGATACATAAAAGAAAGCAAAACAAAACAGGCTATTATCTTTGGAAATTCCTCTACTTGTCAACAGAATGATGAAAGGAAATCAAGGTTATAGGAACTTTGGAAAATACTATCAACCAACTCAATCTAACGTGCTAAACATCCCACCTGCAGGCTGCAGAATGCACTCATTTCAAGAGCTCCTGGGACAAAGATCATATGCTAGGCTATGTAATAAATCTCAAACTCAGAAGAACGAAAGTCCTACACAGTACGTCCTCTTACCATGCAAGAACTAAGTTGGAATCAGTAACAGAAAGAAACCCAAGGAAATCCCCAATGTTTAGAAATCTAACAAGCATTTCTGAATAATCTGTGGCCCAAAAAAATTATTTAAAAAAAAATAGAAACTGCCCTGGCTGGTTTGGCTCGGTGGTTGGAGTGTCAGCCCGTTGACCAAGGGGTCGCAGGTTTGATTCTCAGTCACAGGCGCATGGCTGGGTTGCAGATTTGATCCCTGGCCCCAGTCGGGGTCTGCAGGAGGCAACCAGTTGATGTTTCTTCCACATCGATGTTTCTCTCTCCTGACCCCCTTCCTCCCTTGCACTCTAACAATCAATAGAAAAACATCTGACGAGGATTGACAAAAAAAAAAAAAACTCCAAAGGAGAAAAGCAAACAACTCAAAACAGCAGAAGAAATGGCCAAAATAATCCAGAGCAGACAGGAAGCAGATTTGTGTGGGTGGTGCCTGACCACAGGTGGACGGGGTCAGGGGCATGTTGTGGAAGGTTTTAGCATGCTGTGGTGATGTTGCACAATTTCATAAATTTATGGGAAAATTACTCCAGTGATTGGATTTTATATGTAAATTACACCTCAGCTTTATTTTGAACTAGTTTTTTACTCAGAGGCATCTGCAAAACAGTGCCTAGAACCCTAGCCCTTGCCAGGGCCGAGCCAGCGACCCCACTGCAGCAGTTGGGCCGGCGCCGGTGTTGCCACCATGGGCCTTGATTTCTTCTCTGTGTTTTGCTTGTGTTCGTTTCTGTGGGTCTATGATGATACTTTAAAAGAAAATATATTAGTTTTTTTGGTGTATTTGGACTAAACAATAGAGCTGTGGAAATTACCTATGATCAGGTCTCAGTATTTGGCCAACTTACGGTGCAGCCACCCACACGTATTTTGGTCCCTCATGTTTCCCAGACTCAGGTGACACCTCACCTTGAAGCTGCTTTTCCCACTGCCCCCTCGCACTGTGGCTGTGGAGACCTGCCGTGTGCACAGTGGACCTAGACTGCTATGTGGGGCGCCTGCTCAGAAAGTTCTTGGGCTCTTAGGACTGATGAACGGGAATGCAGAACATTCCAGAACCAGTGGGTTTGTTCCTAGTGGGCGTGGTCTCCTTGTATCAGCTCTTCATCCTGCGCGCTCCTGGGGATGCCCTTGCTCGTATGTTCTGCTTTTAAAACACTGTCTATGAGTTGAACAACTCAGAAGGATGATTTACAAGCTTGAGCATAAAGCACGGGGTGTGAAAAAGGCCCTTTCTTTCTGGGGAAGAAGTTGGCATGTGTTGGTTGCAGGGACCGCCTGGAGCAGCTGGAGAGGAAGCGAGAGCGGGAACGCAAGCTTCGGGAGCAGCAGAAGGAGCAGCGGGAGCAGCGGGAGCAGAAGGAGCGTGAGCGGCGTGCAGAGGAGCGGCGGAAGGAGCGGGAGGCACGGAGGGAAGGTGGGTTTGGGGGTGAGCGATGCGGAGCCTCTCCTGAGCTGCTCCCGTGTGGGGGGTACTCCAGGAGGTCTCAGAGGTGGTGGAGCAAAGGTGGGACCTGTCAACAGCAGCAGGTTGTCTGTGTGTGGTGGAGCTGCCCCCGATGGGCTGTCCCAGGCCTGGCCTTGACAGCTGTGTCAGCATCCTGTGCACCTGCTGCCCAGAGGTGGTTGGGCATAGGCTTGGAGAGGTGGTTCCTGGCCCTTCTTTCTGACCAGTAGACATGGGTCTGGAATGTGCACCTGGGTCCTTGGGTTTGGCTTCCTGGCCTGTGCCCCAGTCAGGTTCTGTTAGCAAGTTTGTGTGCAAGATTGTGTCAACAAGGGTGGGGTGAGAGGTGACCGAAGGGCCGTGCTGGGAGGAGGGCGCAGCTGGTGCCATCTCCTGTTATGTTCTGGGTGCCAGTTTCCGCACATCACCGAACGAGAGAGGACTACAGTGATAAAGTGAAGGCCAGCCACTGGAGCCGCAGCCCGCCACGGCCACCTCGAGAACGGCCTGAGCTGGGAGACGGCCGAAAACCAGGTGAGGCCGGGCAGCACCTGCGTGGACCGCTGTGGTGTGGGTCTTTGCTGGGGAATTTTTTTAACGTCTGCCTTTGTTGGTTCGCTTCATAAGTAAAAGAAGAGAAAATGGAAGAGAGAGATCTGCTGTCTGACCTACAAGACATCAGTGACAACGAGAGGAAAACCAGCTCAGCTGAGTCATCGTCAGGTAACCACTCCCCTGGCTCAGCCCGGCTTCTCGGCTGTGCAGGGACGGCCCACAGGTTCATTGCTCCTGTTGTTTCCTAAAGCGGAATCAGGTTCAGGTTCTGAGGAGGAAGAGGAGGAGGAGGAGGAGGAGGAGGGGAGCAGCAGTGAAGAATCAGAGGAGGAGGAGGAAGAGGAGGAGGAGGAAGAGGAAGAAGAGGAGACTGGGAGCAACTCCGAGGATGCATCTGGACAGTCAGCAGGTGAGCGCACAGGGCCCGAGAGTGTTTTTGTGTTTTTTGATTCATTTCATTTTATTTTATTTATTATTAACTTGAGAAATAAAAATGTCAATTTGTTGTTTCACTTAATTCATTGTTTGCTTTCTGTATGTGTCCTGACCAGGGATCGAACCCGCAACCTTGGCTGTCAGGACAATACTTTAATCAATGACCTACCCAGCAAGGGCACACAACAGTGTATTTGGATCGAGTTTTGGGAACTACAGAAAAATAACTTTTTTTTCTTTATTCATTTTTTTGAGAGAGAGGAAGGAAGAGGGAAAAAGAGATAGAAACATTGATGAGAGAGAATATCAATTGGCTGCCTCCTGCATGCCCCCCACTGGGGATGGGGCCAACAACCTGGGCATGTGTCCTGACCAGGAATAGAACTGGCAACCTCTTGATGCATGAGTCAACACTCAACCACTGAGCCACACTGGCCGGGCGGGAACTACAGAAAAATGAATAGAAGTCTAATTTTTTAAAAATTCCAAGCTTCCCTTGCTGGTTTGGCTCAGCGGTTAGAGCGTTGGCCCACAGACCAATGAGTCAGGGGTTTGATTCCTATCAAGAGCACGTACCTCAGTAGCAGTTTGTCCCTGGCCCTGGTCGGGTCGTGCCGGAGGCAACCAGTTAATATGGCTCTATCACATCGATGTTTCTCTCTCTCTCTTCCTCCCTCCCATTTTATCTGATAATAAGTAGAAAAACATTCTCAAGTGAGGAATAAAACAGTAAGATAAAATAAAAATTTCCAAGTTGAAAATGCCTAACATAAGACCCCCAGAAGAGCAGACTGGAGAACATGCTGGGTGGTGCACTCCAAGACCTGGCCACACCTGGCAGATACCTTCTCTCTTGCAGAAGAAGTGAGTGAGGAAGAAATGAGCGAAGATGAAGAGCGAGAAACCGAGAACCACATCCTCGTTGGTAAGAGTCTTCCTGGTAATAGTTTCTCTTTTCCTCAGCTGTTTCCAAGTGCGTCGATACTGCTTAGAAGTTGTGAGTATGATTGTGTCAATCTATTAAACCGTTCTCCAAGGCATGTCATGACCCAGAAGCCATAGGGATTCCTGTCCTGGCCTTGTCCCAGGACTGGGCTGACTGGCTGAGACCTGGGTGCCACACTGAGCACCAAACTGTGCCCTTGGGGACCAGCCTGGCATTCCTCAGAGGGACAGTGCTAACTGAATGCCACCCTGAGTGCTGCTGGGGCCTAGACAGAAGGAACAGGGCACTGCCAGCCCTAACCTGGCCTCAGCAAGTGAGCAGGGTCAACAGCTCAGGTCTGACGCAGGCCACATTTGTGGGGCCACACGTTGCCTACAGGCAGCTAAGCTGTGCCCTTGGGCCTGACGGATGAGGTCTCGGGGTGCCTCCTCTGAGCTCCGCATCCAGTCAGTGGCTCATGTGGTCACTGCCCAGCTGGCGAGCCCCAAGGCCCAGGTGCCCTCTGTCCAGGACAGCAGCTCCTGCGTGGCACCCTGGGGTGGCTGCATTGTGCCTTCTCTGTGCACTTGGCATCTCCACCCTCAGAGTAGGGGTTGTGACAATGCTCATTCCTGGTTTCATGATGGGGTTTAATTCTGAAGTTCCAGAATCACGCTTTGACCGAGATTCCGGGGAAAGTGAAGAAGGGGAGGAAGAAGTGGGCGAGGGCACCCCACAGAGCAGCGCCCTGACTGAGGGAGAGTTCGTGCCGGACTCCCCAGCCCTGTCACCCATCGAGCTCAAACAGGAGCTGCCCAAGTACCTGCCCGCCCTGCAGGTCAGGCGCCCTCCCACCCCAGCTGGCTTCACTTTTCTAGTCACGATAGGGCCAGTGGCTGAGAGCAGAGGACGGGTGCGGGGTGGGGGTCGTCACCTGCGTGCAGTGAGCATCACTGGCTGGGCTCAGCCACTGGCCTCCCTCATGTCCATGGTTGTCATCTAGCCTCTTGCCCAGCAGCATTGCTGGGGGCACAGCTCCTGAGGCCTCATTTCACAAAGCCCATGGGCCACGTCTGTAGAAGGCAGGCAGTCTGGTGAGTGGCCGGCTGGGTGGTCACTTCTGCCGTTGCTGTGCAGGGGTCACGGCCGTGGGAGTCAGTGCACATTTCTGCCCAGAAAAACATCAGTAATGGGGGAAGTAGCAGGGAGGGACTAGGAAGGAGCAGGTCCCAAGAGGGACGAGTGGCCTCAGGTGCTCTGCCTCCCCATGGCTGGTGCCCCTGCTGGGAACAGCACTGCGGCCTCCCACTCGTTCTGGGTCCTTGTGGGCAGTGGGATTCGCTCTGTCGGTCTTGGTGTGCCTCAGTGTCCCCAGCTTTCTTTTTTAATATGTTTTTATTGATTTTTTTTAGAGAGGAAGCAGGAGAGAGAAACATCAATGTGAGAAACATTGATTGGCTGCTTCCTGTGCACCCCTACTGGGTATGGAGCCTGAAACCCGGGCATGTGCTCTGACTGGGAATGGAACTGGAACCTCTTGGTCCATGGGATGATGCTCCATCCACTGAGCCACACCGGCCGGGCGATAGCCCCAGCTTTCTTAGTGGCTCTGCCAAGTGGGACTTCTGAGCAGCGTGCCCCTGGCCACACGCCCCAGAGAGGATGGCAGCCCAGCCCTGAGCTCTGCCCTCACACCTGAGGGGAGACGGCCGGCCTGGCAGGGCACATGCAGGGGGAAGGCATGGGGCTGGGTGGTGTGGAGGGTGCTCCTGTCCTCAGTCTCTCAGGGCACATAGGCCAGACTTGAAAGGACATGCCTTGGACTGGCTTCTGCCCACGTTGGTTTTATTTCATAATGAAGGGGCACATGCTCACTGAAGAAAACAGGAGGAAAGCATTGTTCCTGCCGCACCACCCAGCACTCCGGTTCCTGGGGGTGGGGGGTGTGGTGCCCACGGCAGCCCCCCTCACACTGCTGCTTCCTGCCAGGGCTGTCGGAGTGTGGAGGAGTTCCAGTGCCTGAACAGGATTGAAGAGGGCACTTACGGGGTGGTATACAGAGCTAAGGACAAGAAAACAGGTGGGCAGGGCCTCGGGTGGACCCAGAGGGAAGGGGAGACGGGCCAGGACAGTGCCGAGAAGGGTTGCCCCTGGGCATGCTCAGCCCCTGTGGCTCTGGGAGGGAGGCGGGGCTTCCTGCTCATGAGTGACACATCAGGGCAGCTGAGACCTCCGTGCCCCCAGAGGTCATACTGACCGTGAGGCTCCATTGGGGTGGGGGTGGGGGGGCCCAGGAGCTGCTGGGGCGCATCCATCTGGAATGAAGACCCCGGCACAGGCTGGGAGCTGCAGCTCCCCCAGTGCACACGGCTGGGTTTTAGAAGGTCACAGAGGTTGAGCCGTTGAGTCCTTGGTGATGTTTGTGTTGGGCTGTCACCGTCTGTTACGTGTGCTGTGGTCAGCAGGGACACGCAGAGGAGTGGGAAGGCCCTGCTTGGCAGTTTGGCACAGAAGCTGGCCTGGAAGTGGGCTTTGTGTTCCCAGTGGGTTTGCGTCTGTGAGCTCCCAGCTGGGGCGCAGCCTCGTGCTGTGAGCTAGGATGGGCTTCACAAGCCCTGGTCCACGCTCACGGGAGGAGCTTCTCCCCGTGTCTCTTCACTCTGTGCAGATGAGATCGTGGCTCTAAAGCGGCTGAAGATGGAGAAGGAGAAGGAGGGCTTTCCGATCACGTCGCTGAGGGAGATCAACACCATTCTCAAGGCGCAGCACCCCAACATTGTGACCGTCCGGGTAGGCAGCCCACCGTGCCTGTGCACCCTGCGAGGGTCATTCAGGGTGCGACTCAGGCTTAGCTCTCTCTCGGGCAGAAATGAAATCTGGCTTCCAGAAATGTCAGGCACTTCCTAGTCTTCACTCAGGTCCTTGCTGTCACCCGGCGCCTGTCCTGGGATTTTAGGCTTCCCGGGAGAGCTGGGATCACGGGTGGGAGCAGGGACGCCCGTGCCAGCGGACCATCTTGCTCCTCAGGAGATCGTCGTGGGCAGCAACATGGACAAGATTTACATCGTGATGAACTACGTGGAGCATGACCTCAAGAGCCTGATGGAGACGATGAAGCAGCCTTTCCTGCCAGGTGGGCTGGGCTGGGCGGGCCCTCCTGCCACCCTGAGGGCGTCTCATAGGTGCTCCTTCTGGCCTGAGTCCCCACACCACAGGCATTGTCCCCGGGGCAGCGGGATGCTGACTTGGTGACTCTGACCCCAGCACGTGGTGTGTGAGGCCACACTGGGCCGGGCGTTCCCAGGGTGAGTGCACCGTACCCCTCACCCTCCAGGGGAGGTGAAGACCCTGATGATCCAGCTGCTCTGCGGCGTGAAGCATCTCCATGACAACTGGATCCTGCACCGTGACCTCAAGACGTCCAACCTGCTGCTGAGCCACGCCGGCATCCTCAAGGTGAGCCCACAGCCGCCCGGGTACCTGCTCCCAGCTGTGGGCCCACTCACCACTGTGCTGCCCTTGCAGGTGGGAGACTTCGGGCTGGCGCGGGAGTACGGGTCCCCTCTGAAGGCCTATACCCCAGTCGTCGTGACGCTGTGGTACCGCGCTCCGGAGCTGCTCCTGGGTGCCAAGGTGAGTGCCGGGTCATGTGGGGCCTGTTCTGCGGGTGTGGCCCTGCCGGCCTCCTGAACGTGTCCCTGTTCCCAGGAGTACTCCACAGCTGTGGACATGTGGTCCGTGGGCTGCATCTTTGGGGAGCTGCTGACTCAGAAGCCACTGTTCCCTGGGAAGTCGGAGATTGATCAGATCAACAAAGTGTTTAAGGTGGATCGGGGCGCCTTGCTTGGTGGGGGGGGTGCTGCTGGGCATGGCTGTTCTGAGACATCCGTTCTTTCAGGACCTGGGGACTCCCAGTGAGAAGATCTGGCCTGGCTACAATGAGCTCCCCGCAGTGAAGAAGATGACCTTCACTGAGTACCCCTACAACAACCTGCGCAAGCGCTTTGGAGCCCTGCTCTCGGACCAAGGCTTTGACCTTATGAACAAGTGAGCCCGGTGGGGTCCCCACCCCTCCCCTCCCCTCGACTTCCCCACTCTACCCCACCCCAACAGAGTGCTCCGTGTGCCTTGTGTTCCCAGGTTCCTGACCTACTTCCCTGGGCGGAGGGTCAGCGCAGAGGACGGCCTCAAGCACGAGTATTTCCGAGAGACACCCCTCCCCATCGACCCCTCGATGTTCCCCACCTGGCCCGCCAAGAGCGAGCAGCAAAGGGTGAAGCGAGGCACCAGCCCGCGACCCCCCGAGGGAGGCCTGGGCTACAGTCAGCTGGTGAGGGGCGGGCTGGCAGGGGAGGGAAGGTGTGAGGGGGTGTCCCTGAGGAGGGGCTGGCCCGGCCGGGGCCCCACAGTGCCACTTGCTTCCCAGGGTGACGATGACCTGAAGGAAACCGGCTTCCACCTCACCACCACAAACCAGGGGGCTTCGGCTGCAGGCCCTGGCTTCAGCCTCAAGTTCTGAGGTTCAGAATGATCCCAGACCAACCCTGGGGACCTGGCTGACGGGGCTCAGCGGGGACCAGGGGCAGTAACTGGAGGCACTGTCGGGGTCAGACGCAGGTCCTGCCCCAGCGACGCAGCTGCTGCAGTGAATAGTGACCGCGAGTCCGGACTGCTGGTCTTATTTGGTTTTCCACGTTCCATTTGTTTTCTCTTGGCTTGTACATTTGTAGAATTAAATCTTATTTCCTTGTGGAGAAAAAGGCTGTCTTTTTCCAGATGTCTCCCATTTGCCCATTGAGGAGAGGAGGGGGCATCAAGGTGGCCAGTGTGGACAAACAGTGTGCACGCGTGCACGTGGCCACGCGACCGTCTGCAACAGTCGGGTTTTTTCTTCCTAATCTGAGGCTCCTGGAGCACCTCCTGTGCTCACCAGGGCGTCCGGAGCCCAGGGTCCCCAGGCCCTCAGCTGGGCCTGCCGCTGCCACGGAGCTTTGCACGAGGTGGTTAAACACTGAAGGTGTAGTGCGTGTTCCTGGAGAGCAGCCCTGGTGCGTCCTCTCCACGGCCGGCCGAGCCTGGTCCCCGCCGTGCTGCCTGCAGGCCCTCGGGTCCCACAGATGAGGACCCGGTGCGGTGCTTCTGACCCACGGGCCGCCTCTTCCAGCTCCTCCTAACCGCAAGGGCGTCCCTCGGGCAGAGGCACGGTGGCCGGGCCGTGTCGCACCTGTCGCACCGCCGCCTGCCCTCCACCTCCGCTGAGGTGCTCGCTTCCCCGACCCGCCCCCTCCCACCCCGGCCTGCTGCCCCCCTCACGGGGCCTCGTGTGCCCCGTGTCCAGGGCCAGCCCGGCCAAGCGCTCCTTGGCACCTTGGTCTCCGTCGACTGCGTCCTCACCCAAGAGGCTGGGGGCAGTTAGGGGGCCCCGGCCCAGGCTCCTCACATCAAGCGGGGCACGGTCTAGGGGGCCCCAGCCCACGAGGCCCAAGACTAGTCTGCCCTCCCAAGAAAGGGCGCGGAGACGTGAGAGACAAAGCGCTTTATCAGCGGCCCGCGGCCCACACTCAGCTGCGCACGCGGACCCGCCAGGAGAAGGTGCTGAGCACGCGCTGCCGCCGGCGCACCACGCACGTGTACGTGCCCTCGTTGATGGCGTTGGCGATGATGCTCAGGTGCGCCTCGCCCAGCGCCAGGTAGCCGGGGTAGGAGAACTCCAGCGGCTCCTGGTCCTTGTACCAGCTGCGGAGGCGGGAGGCGGGACGCGAGGCTGGGCAGGGTCCCCAGCCCGCCGCCACCCGCACTGCCGTGGGCGCGCCACTCACTGCACTTTGCCTTTCTTGTGGAGCAGCTTCCGGCCGCAGCGGAAGGTCACGTTCCTGCCCTCCGACACCAGCCTGGTTTTGGTCCTGGGGGGCGGCGCGGTGGCGGCCACCGTGGGAAAGGGAAACTCTGCGCGGGCAGCGAAGGGCCGCATCAGTGCGCGCCCCGCGCCGCCCCCCGCGCCGCGCCCGCCGGGCTGGGGAGCCGCCCCACCGTAGCAGAAGTCGCAGCTGCTGGGGCACAGCCTCTTCATGAGCCTCCGCCGGGCGTCGCAGAAACCCCTCCGCGCCCAGGACGCGCACACGAACAGCCGGTCCAGGCAGCCTGCGGGAGGGCGGCCTGGCCTCAGGGCCTGCCCGGCACCCCCGCCCCCCGCGGGCCCCGCCGCGCGCACCCACCGTACAGCCGGTGCAGCCCCCACAGCTCGTCCTGCGACAGCGCCTTCCAGCCGCGGAGCGTGGCGTTGAGGTGCATGAGCGCCCGGCCGTGCTGCGAGTGCATCAGGCCCAGCGCGTGGCCGATCTCGTGGGCCGCCACGTGCACCAGGTCGGTGAGCCACACGCCTGCAGGCCGCGCGGTCAGCGCCTGGGGCCCGGCCCGCCCGCCTCCCCGGCCTCGCTCCCCGCGGCCGCAGGTCCGCAGCGCAGCGGCCGCGGGCAGGGGAGGACGGTCGAGGCCGGCGCGGCGGTAAGCTCGCCCCCAGGAACGCGGCCCCGATCCTCTCCAGGGGCGCGCGAGCCTGGAACCCAGGCCTGTGGCCGCCTCCCAGCCTCCCCCTCCCGGCCTGACCCCACACCACCGCCCCCCCGCCGTGACCCGCAGGAGGCGGGGCTGCCGGCACCTTTCTTCCAGCTGTAACGCGTGGGGCCCAGGACCCAGTACTCGCTGTCGTCGAAGTGGATGCCGCCGTGCGGGGGGAAGAAGGCGTGGGCCAGCTCGCCCGTGGGGCCGTCGAAGCAGTGGTGCAGTGCGGACACCAGGCAGTCCGTGTGGTTCACCGGGTAGAAGCCTGGGGGGGGGAAGGGGCACGGGGCTGAGAACGGGCCCGGGGGAGGGCCGAGGGCGGGGGCGCGGCACCCACCTATTCGGAGGTCACTGGACTGCTCCGGGGCCACCTCGCGGAAGCTGAAGGGGGACACGTCACTCCACATGCGGAAGGCGGCGGCCAGGCCCCGCCGGGTCTCGCTGGGGCTCAGCAGGTTCCGCGGGAAGGAGAGGATTCTGAGGTGGGGGCAGGGTCAGGGGTGGCGGCTGCGAGGCGGCTGCCGCGCTCCCCCCAGGGCCAGGGTCGCACCTGTATGTGAGGTTGAAGTGGTCCCAGCGCAGCCTGGCTGGGGTCAGCGTGTAGCGGCGTCTGCGGGGCGCCTGGGGGGCCAGCGGGCCGGGCCCCGGGGTGGTGAGGACACCGGCAGGGTGGGGCGTGGCGTCTCCCTTCGGGGGAAGCAAGTGCTCCGGGGAGGCGGCAGGGGCTGCCCAGGTCCGCAGCACGAGGGGAAAGGGCTGGAAGGGAACGGGGTGGGCGGCACTGACCCCACATTCTGTCCGCCTGGCTGTTCCACCTCTAGCGGGCCAGTGTCAGTCGTACCGCCCGAAGGAAAGAGGTTGCTAAAGACAAGCCGGTCCCAGTGGGCGGGGCCGGAGCCAGCTGCGGTCTCCCACCCCCACCGCACCCGGCACCGCAGACGCGCACTGGCGGGCGCTCGGAATCCTGCGCCGGTCCCGGAGCCGGGAGGGACTCACCTGCGCTGCGCTCGCGGCGGGCCGAGCGGCCGGTGCCCCCAGCCGGACCAGCAGCACGAGCGCCGGCAGCAGGCACAGGGTGCCCAGCACAGCCCCCAGCCAAACGGCCTGCGTGCGGGCCCCCGACGACGCCCAGGGGACGCAGGCCCCGCGGGCCATGGCGCCTGCGGACTTGCTGTGGGGGCTCAGGGCCCGTGGGCTGCGGGACCTGCAGGAGCGCGAGGAGCCGGGGGAGGCGCTTCGGCGGCTCAGATTACAACCCCGGGGTGGGGGTGGGGAGGCGGGGGCGGCCACCCCTGAAGGGAACCAGCTGGCCATCCTGCTGTTGGCGCTGGGACCCCAGGCCTGGGAGTCGGTGGCAGTGGCCGGGGCAGGGCCTGCTGGGCAGGGACACTTGGGCGGGGGGTAGAGGGTGGGGGTGAGGAGGTACCCGCCTGCCAGGAAGGGCCAGACGCCAAGTGTTCAGGATCAGGCAAGGATGGTCAGTTGGGATCCCAAACTGGCCAGAGCTGAATAACCCGGTGGCATTTTTCTCGATGGAATCCCCCCAACCCTCTGGACACTGAGACCCGGGAGCGGAACCTCCAGCCAGGCCAGCCCAGGACACGTCCCCTGCCGGGCTGGCCCAGCAGGGTCCCTGCGAGAGGGGCGGGGACACGCGGGAGGGGACGTGGCAAGTGAGTACAGGCGGCTGAGAGGGAAGAAAGGCGGGGTAGGCGGTTTGGGGATGACGCCAGGAGGGGGGGACCTGCGGGGGTCCCACCAAGAGCTGGAAGAGGACAGTGGAGGGACCCTGTGGGGTATGTGGGGGAAGGCGCGCAGGGGCAGGGGCTGTGGGGAGCCAGGCATCGGGACTCCGCTCTCCCAGAGGAGCCGGGCACAGGGCCCGAGTTTGGAGCGGTCCTGAGTGGGAGGTCGGGGACGGTGTCCTGAGGACGAAAGGCTTGACGGGGCGGCCTTGAGGCTGTGCCGGGGTGAGGAGTCCAGGCAGGCTGGGTGTTGGCAAGGGGGCCGAGTGGACTAGAGGGACGAGAGAGAGGTGGGAGCTGGAGGTGAAGTGTGCGGGCCGAGGAGCCGGAGGCACTCGGCTGAGGGTCCTGGCCCTCCCCTCTCCATCCAGGCCTTGAGCCCAGAGTGACAGCGGTGTGCCGGGCCAAGCGGGGCCAGTGCCAAGTGCCTGGCCAGCAGCCACGAGGCTCTGGGGGAGCATTTCGGGTGGTTCTTGGAAAGCACCACGGCGGAGCCCAGCCGGAGCAGGGTCCCTTCTTCATGGCTAAATATTTGCCCAGCAAAGCTGCCCTCCCCGTCCTATGCCTGCCCTCTCCCCAGGTCCTGAGGCTCTGCCGGGGCCCCTGGCCCAAAACACGTTGCACACACGCACCCCGCCCTGCTTCACCAGGGCCGGAGCTCACAGCAAGAACCAGGTCCTAGTTCGGTCCAAGTCCGTCTCCACAGCCTGCCCAGGTGAAAAGAGGGACGGGGAGGGGACCTGTGCCCGGAGGATGTTTCCGGCCCAGAGTTTGGGGGTCTGGGCAGGAGTCTGGACCTGGGAGCCCTGGGCAGGTCAGGACAAGCGGGCTGGGAGTGGGCGGGGCGTCTGGCCGCAGGACAGGGCCCACAGCTGGGCTCGCCGCAGCGGAGGGCCCGTCAGGACAGCCCGGGGGCTAGAGCCGTGGAGAGGGACCCGGGTGGGGACGGCACCAAAGCTCATCTGTCCCGGAGCGGGGTGCCCACCCCCCCCCCCCAAGGCAGGCACAAGCGCCAAAGTCTGTGAATCTTTTTATAAAACATAGGGGGGGCTCGCGAGGGTGGTGCCGGGACGTGGCTCCCGAGCGAGGGGCGCGGCTACACGAAGATCTGGATGCGGTCGCGGATGGGCTGGCGGCAGATGGGGCAGGCACTGAGCGCGGCGCCGCAGGGCGCGCAGGCGCCGTGGCCGCACTGGAACACGAGGCGGATGTGGCTGTCGATGCAGATGGGGCAGGTGATGCGCTCCTCCATCTGCCGGTAGCGGCTCTGCAGCTCCTCCACCAGCTGCCTCGGAGGGCCGGGTGCGGGGGCTGCGCCGGCCACCTCGGTGCCATCTGTGGGCGGGGCCTGGGTCAGGCGCAGCCACGGGGGAGGGGAGGCCGGCCCGCCCCTCCTGCCCAACCCACCTGGCCGCAGCTTCTTGCTGATGACCACCTGGCACCTGATGCACTTCTTCATCCTGCGTGCGCACTCTGCAGGGGAGTGCGTGGTCAAGCGGGGCTGCGCTGCCCCGCCCCACACGACCCGCAGCCGGCGCCGGGCCCCCCCCCCAACTCACCCTCGCACACCGTGCGGTGCTCGCACGGAGAGAACAGCACCAGCAGCGCCAGCTCGGAGCACACCAGGCACTCGGCTGCCTCCGGCCCTGAAGGCGTGGCCACGTGCAGGTTCATCATGGTGTTGGGGATGCTGACCACCGGCCTGGGGCCTGGGGCCGTGCCCGCGTCCGCCTGCCGCTCCCTGCAGTTGGAGGAGGAGGAAACTTGAAAGGACCCCGCCCAGGGGCCCGGGTGCCGCCCACCACCACGCGGGGCTCACCGGAAGCGCCTGGCACAGGCCTGCAGGGCCTTGAGCACACGGCCCTCGGCAGCCAAGTCCAGCGGGCAGCGGCCTCGGTGGTTGGTGTAGCTCACGTCGGCGCCCTCCAGCGCCAGGAAGCAGGCGACCGCTGCGCCCACCGTCAGCTCCGCGCTGGCCGGTAAGCCCGAAGCCTGCAGCTGGGTGGCAGACAGAGGCCAGTGAGGGTGGCAGGCCTCAACGGGGACACTGGCCTGAGGGAGCCTCTGCAGACACCACCTGGCCCCAGCCTGGGGCAGAGGCACGGGCACGCCCTCTGTCTGAGGCCGCTGGAATGGAGGCAGGCAGGAAAAGCACCCGAGAGGGGGCCAAATTCTGACCACCCCCCACGCAATCCCCTCTCCCAGGCTGGCCTGGAGCGCAGAATTGCAGAGATGCTAGCCACACTTGGTGACCGGGGCAGAAGACACCTCTTGCAAACCGCAGCCCCAGGGGGCTGCCCCCCACCCCCACCAGAGGGCCTGGCTCCCAGGGGTCACCCTCAGTGGAAGTGGGCACGCAGGTCCTGCCTGGAGCCCGCAGCCAGGCCCGATGGCCCACCTCTCCAGCACCCAGATCCACACTTCCTCACCCTGGACAGCAGCTGCACAGTCCCTGGGTCCCCCCTGGCCCCATCAGCCGCCAGGGGCAGCAGCTGATGACGCTGCAGCGCCACGTGCAGGGCTGTGTCCCCCTCCTGGTCCTCCGCGTTGACGCTGCAGCCCGCGTCCACCAGCAGCGGCACCAGCCCCATGTGGGCCTGTTGCACGGCCAGATGCAGCGGGCTCTGGAGCTTACGGTTTTGAACATTCACATCACAGCGGCCCTGTGGGGGACAGAGGCTCAGCCCAGGGACCCTGGTGGGCCCTGACTGCCACTCCTGGGGCCAGCTGGGGACCCTGCATCCACACCTCTTGGATGAGAATCTGGGCCACCTCCTGATGGTTGTTGAGGGCGGCCAGGTGCACTGCGGTGAAACCGTCTTCCTTCTTGGCATCCACCAGCTGCCGCGCCCAAGCCAGAATCCTCCTGACAGCTCTGTGGGAGCAGGGAGATGTGTCTTGCTGAGGGTGTCCCAGAGTGCCGAGCAGCCCGGCCAGAGCCTGTCCTGGCTGTGGCCACCCCAAACTCACAGCGTGTGGCCCTTGAGGGATGCGTAGTGCAGCAAGGTGAAGCCCTGGCTGTTGGTGGCAGTGACATCAATGCCCGGCACCTCAGTGAGGACCTCCACAATGCCGCTGGCGCCGGTGCCCGCAGAGATGGCACAGTGCAGGGGCGTGTTAGCCTGGGCATCCTGTCAATGGTGGGCCCGTGGTCACTTGGTGGCAGGCTTCCTAGACCCCAGGGACAGGGACCCAGCACTCAGCACTCACGGGCAGGTTGACATCGCAGCCCAGCTCACACAGGGCCTGCACCACCTCTAGGAAGCCCCTCTGCACCGCCACGTGCAGCGCCGCGCTCCGGGCGCTGTTGAGAGCGTTGGCCTGGCACCCTGCACTCAGGAGCAAGCGGGCGGCCTCAGGCTGGTTCCTGGCGGGAGAGGAGGCGGAAGGGTGCTGTGCCCACTGGTGGAACCCAGGCCCAGCCCCCACCGAGACTGCCGGCCTCACCCCAGGGCTGCATAGTGCAGAGCTGTGTTGCCCTCGTCATCCGGCAGGTCCATGCCCGCCCGGGACTGCAGCAGCAGACGCACCAGCTCCACCTGGCCTAGGTAGGCAGCCACCTGCAGGGCCGTCCTGCCCTGGTTCTTGGTGTCCACCTGCCAGTAGCGCCAGCAGGTTAGTTCCCAGCCCTCTGCCCCCTCCCTGGGGCTGGCCGAGCATGGGGGCGCAGGGCAGGGTCTCGGGAGCGTGCCTGCTCAGGGTGCCTCCGCAACAGGTCCAGAGCCCGGGCCGCGTTGCCCAGGGCCACCTCCACCACCAGCCTCCCTGGGTGCTCCAGGTCACTCTTCTGGGTGCGAAGCTTGTCCAGGGCAACACTCAGGGAGCCTGGGGTGGGGGCTCAGGTTGAGCAGGGGTCAGGGGCAGCCCACCCCCCACTGGTGTCCACTGCTGGGGCCCGCACTTTTGCTCTCCCTGGCACGCTCGGCCACATCCAGGTTGGCATCCTCCTCAGGCCGATAGGCTACCAGGCAGGAGGGGCTGAAGGTCCACAGCTGACCACCAACCGCCACACACAGGTTCCCATCTCCGAAAACCTTCACCACTTTCCCGACTCGGCCCAGGGCCTGAGGAGAGGGTAGGGTCACAGGCCAGTCTCCCTGGGTGTGAGGGAGGTGGGGTGGGGCAGGGGTGGGGGTCTCACAGGCGCCATGTCATCTGTCCACTCGCCATGCCTGGCCTGCAGCCGCTTCGCTGTGTCAAGGTCGTCGATGACCCGCACCACATCACCCACCCAGAAGGAGTTGTGCTGAGTGAGAGAGAGGCCTGTGAGGGGTCCCCCAGATCAGTGTGGCTGCCCAGGGTCGGGGAGCAGGAGGCACCCCCAAGCTCCACAGGTTAGGCAAGTCTGAACTTGACTCCAGCCCCTGATAAGAAGCACAACCAGAGGGTCTGGCTGGACAGGGGCCCCTGGTCACCAGGGCAGCCCTGGGTGGCTCACAGCTCAGCCCCAGTGTCAGGAGGGTGACAGCTGGGGACCGTGGCAGCAGCACATCCAGACCAGACAGAAACCAGCTCTGCGCTGGTGAGGCCCAAGCCGGGCCTGTCCTCACACGGATGGGGAGCAGGCAGCATGGCCGAGGCCAGACCAGAAGGGCGTGGGGTGTGGCCCCAGCATGACCGTGGCAGGGCCCAACCCCCACACCTGTGCCCCCGCCTGCACAGGACTTGCTCTACAACCACCTGTTTTGTGGCCCCACACACCCTCGAAGGCCCCCAGGAGTCCTGACTCCAGGTCCTGAGGTGAGTGATGGCACAGCCCCTCCCTGGCACCCACTCCTTCCCAGGCCCCCTCCTAGCCACCCACTGACCTCCCACCTCCTCCGTTCCCATCTGTGAGTCCTGCTTCCCCAATGCCTCTCCCCAGGCAAGCACCACCGTTTGTCCGCAGGGGACCCCCCACACACACACCTCTCCCTCTCGCTCCCACTGCAGCAGCAGGAGCACTTCGGAAAGTAAACCAGAACTGTGGGGGCTCCCTGCACCCACCCTCCTGTGTCCCTCCACGCCTCCCTCAGGGCTGAGCAGGTCCATGGAGGGGGAAGCAGGTGGAGGGGCTCAGCCCAGCCCCCATGCACCTTGGTGAGAGCCCCGGGGTGGAAGGTCCAGCGGGTCTCGTGGCTGAACTGCACGCGCACGTCCCCACGGTCCGTGATGCGGTGCACGGTGCCCATCTGTCCGATGAACTGTGGCGGGTCGTGGAGGCTGTGGCTAGGGGTCCAGGGGATGTGGGGAGGGGAGGGCACAGGGCTAATGGGCGGGGCAGCTCACCTCCGCCATCCTGGGGTTCCACCCGCCATGGCCTTCCTGCATCTCCCTCAGGATGTCCGTGTCCAGCAGACACGTGACCTTGTCCCCAGGCTGGAAGGGCTGGCCATCGGCACTCACCCTGCGCTGCAGCTCTGCTGGCTTGCCTGGAGGCGGGCAGCAGGCGCCTGCTCAGGCCGCGCCCCTCCCGGGCCCTCCCCGGCCCCCCCCTCCGAGACTTCACAGGCCAGCCCCAGCCCAGCACTGCCCCAGGTCCAGCCAGGGCAGCACAGCGGCTCGGCAGCCCTTACCGAGCCTTGGGAGGTGTTCCTTGTAGTAGAAGCCACCAGCCGCCTCCGCCACACACTTGAGGTCCACCTTGCCCTTGTGGCCCACGCGGTACACATTGGTAGTGCCATCGGCCCACGTCACACTGGCCACGCTCCGGCCCGTCTCCACATCCCAGCCACGAATGTCTGCCACTCGACCTGGCTTCCCCTCCCCTCCTGGAGAGACAGGGTCCCACCAGCAGGCTAAGCTCAGCCACAAGGCGCAGCCACAGCTGATGCCTGCCCAGCCCCCACCTTCCCACCCTGGACCCCCACTCACCGTCCTGGGAGCCCCACTCCCAGTCGGGGCCTCGCACCACCTTCGCCCCCTGAAAGATGCCCCTCAGTGGGATCCTTGGGAGGCCCTGGCGGGGACTCAACATGACCCTGCAATAGAGCGTGTCCCGGGCCATGCAGGACGGCAGTGACCCCCAGGCCCTCTGCTCTGCCAGCCTCACCCCCCACACCCCGGGCCCAGCAGTTCAGGGCCCTCCATGTTCTGGGCCTGGAGTGAGTCTGCTGACCATGCTCCTCCAGGGACCGTCCCTGCTGCGGGGTTGAGGGCACCGCGGGCCGCCCGCACAGTACGGCCTCTGCACAGCCCCACACCTGCTGCCTCCCAGAGCTGGGAGCCTCGGCCAGGCCGCCTCCTGGGGTCGCACGGCCGTTCCAGGGAGGGCTCAGCACGTGGGTAACGCAGGGATGAGAAATGTGGGCCCAGACAGCTGACCCCTGCTCCACCTCGGGCCACATGTGTGAGGGGATGGTGCCTCTGGGTGCACACCCCAACCCAGTGGCCTGCTCCCCAGCCTGATGCCCTTGACCACAGCAAATGAGCCTCCCAGCCAGACCAACAACTCTTCCCCAGTGCCTAGGGGCTGGCTCCCAGGGCGGGCTGCCCACTGCTGGGCCCAGGGCCACCACGGTGGATGCTTGGCCACGCAAAGGCCACAGGCCACCCTCGGGGCTCTCAGGGCTACACTGGGGAGCCACGCCCGGCTTTGGGGATGGTACCAGGGCAGAGGAGACCTCATCCATGGCACCACCCTCTGCAGACCTGCTCAGTGGACAGGGCTGGTGTCAACATCCAGGCCCCCGGAGTGACCATAACTCCGGCCACTCTTCAAGGCAATGGCTCAGGAAGGCCTTGACCTGCCCCTGGGGAATAGTTAGTAGGGGGCCGCTCCAGTCCTCCAGGGCCAAGACCTGGGCGGGTGTCGGGGTGCTTGCAGGGTCCCCGCGGCCCGCGTCGCGGTGAGCCGTGGCTGCAGAGGCGACGGCGGGACTCACGGGCGCGAGTGGGCCGTCTCGTAGCGCTCGAAGGCGTGGGTGAGGTCGTGCTTGCTGCTCAGGTAGCACTGCGTGCACAGGTCGTAGTCCACGCAGACGCGGCACTTCCAGCGCATGCCCCGCAGCCCGTGTTTCTTGCAGCCATCGCAGATGATGTTGGGGTGCCGCACGCCTGGGGGCGGGGCAGGGTCAGGGGGGGTGGGCGCGCCCCGCCCCCCGCCCGCCCCGCGCACGCACCGATCTGGGCGTTGTCGTAGAGCAGCAGGTCGTGCGCGCCCTGGTAGCCGGCGCGGTAGTTGGTGCGGGCGCCGTGGTCCCACTGCACGACCACAGTGCGGTCGGGGGTCGAGGGGCTGCCGTGGCGGCCGAGCTCCACCACCGTGCCCACGCCGCCCTCGCCGCCGTCCTGCTGGCCCCACTTCCAGTCCACGCCGCGCACCACGCGCATGCCCACCTGCACACCCGCCTGCGGGTCCGGGTCCATGGTGGGCGGCGGTGCTCTGGGCCCTGCAGGCAGAGGGCACCCTCAGGCCACAGAAGAGCTGGGCGGGGAGCAGTGTAGTGAGCATGCGCGCTGGAGTCCGCAGGAGGCCCCGCGGCCACCCCGCAGCAGCCGGAGGGGCACAGGTAGCAGCGCCCTAGTGGGTGGGTGGTCACCTCTTTGAAAAGACCCCTCCGGCTGCTCTGTGGTGAGCTGCAGGGATCTGCGGTAGTGCCCATGAGATGACAGTGGATCCCTGGGACCCTGGGGACAAACCTGGCAGGGAGGTCCCCTCGCAAATGTGTTTAAGAATAAGTGGAGTTGCTCCCAGACAGCAGTGAAAGGTCAGACAGCAAGGCTGACAGAAGAAAACAGAGGGTGCAGCCGGCTGACGGGTGGACGACTACGGCTCAGAGCTGCTGCTCGGCGAGGCACCACTGACACAAAGGGCAGGGACACCGACCGGACCCGTGTGTGGTCCGCACATCCCGCAAAGGGCTTGTACCCGCCATGTGAAACGGGCGCCTGCGTCAGGGGGCAGAGCAGACGCTCCACCGAGAACAGGCAAAACACCGGAACGGGCCACCCGACCACAAAACCACACGGGGAGGGTCACCAGGCCACTGCTCACTCGTGGGATACCACCCACAGCCTTCTGTGAAGAACCTGGCCCAGCTGCCCCGGGTGTGTGCAGCACCCTCGCTGTGTCCTCCTGGCTGAACTGGGTGGGCGAGCCCCAGGGAGCAGGAACCCACCCCACTCCGCCAGCAGCCGCTGGAAGGTGAGCCTCACACACACACGTTGAAGGGACACAGAAAGGTCACAAACAGGACCAGCAGATCCCAGGTGTCGGAGGCAGGGAGACTGGCAGAGGCGGCCGAGGGGGCTCCGGGACCAGGGAGGTACTGTCTCCTGCTCCAGAAACACATTCCTGTTCACCTCGCAAACTGGGCTCACTCATGTCCTGTGCCTCCCTCACTAAGTGACTCTTCAGTCAAGTTTCTCTAGCAACACAAACGGACTTGAAAGACAGTGGAGAGACAGTCCGCAGGACTGCAGGGGGCTGAGGGCCTCCTGGGAGGTGAGGCAGCCGTCACGTCCAGCCTGGAGGCTGCCTGAGCAGTGGAGCGGGCCTCGTGCAGCTGTCGGGACTGCAGCTGGGGAAGGCTTGGTGGGGCACTGCCCCAGACAGGGCTGGATGTGACCCCAGCAGTCTGGCTGCATAGCTTGTGGGAGGCCAGAGAGAGACCCTAAAACTGGCTGGGGTGCAGCAGAGTTGCTTCCAGATCCTGTGAGGGCCCAGCAGCCCTGTATAGCCACTGGGCACTGAGGCCAGTCCAGGGAGGAAGGCCACATCAGCCTCCACCTGGGCCCCACTCCAGGGTCCTGGGCCCAGCTGCACTCCCAGCCCAACACTCAGCATCCCAGGCCTGGCCAGCCAGGAAACACCTTGGCCCAGCTGAGGCTGCCGATGGGCAGTGACAAGAGACAGCAGCCAGCCCGGCCCAGCTCTGAGGCCTGCATCCAGCACAGGGTGGCAGGGTTCTCAGCCCATGACTACCCTGAATGACCCCTTGTGTTCTCAGGGGTATGAGCTGCTCAGCCTACTTGGTCTGCAAATTCCCCCTCCTCCCGGGCAGGGTCCTGGTGAGGGCGCCTTCCTCCCCTGTCCAGGACCTCTGGGGCTTCCACACACAGGTGGACGTTTTGAAAAGGACCCAATAGCTAATGAAGAGCCTTTCCTCAGAGAAACCACTCATTGCTGATTCACCCAGACATCCTCACCTCTCGAGCCACACCACCCTTGTGGCCTGTCCTGCCCTCCCTCTGTGGTCTCTGCCAAGATGAGCGCCAAGGCCCGAGGCCGCAGCAGGCTCCGGCGACAAGGGCTTCTGGTCCTTCCACAGAATACAGCCACACCCAGACCATGTCAAGAATGACCGTTTGGAAATGCCCTGAACGGTGCCAGCAAGCCCCAGACAAGGGGAGGGGCCCTGTGGCTGCCACCTTGCAGTTAGGTATGGCAGGCCCCCCACATGTGACCCCAGCAGACTGCCTGGTGCCTCCCCTTCAGCAGGTGCCACAGGCGTGACTCAGGCTGAGCAGCACCAGCCTGGCAGAGTGGTATCACTGTCCCTTAGGGCACAGGCCCCATCCAGAACCTCGCCAGGCTGAAGACCTCTGCCAGACCCCCACACCCCTTCCCGCCCAGACACACCTGTTGAGCGGCAGCTGGCCAGAACGGCCTCTTTCCAGGCAGCTACAGACAAATATGGACACACGGGCCCAAGGGAAGGTCCCTGTTTGCAGGGGCACCCCAAAAGCAAAGCCCAGAAACTAGCCCTATGCTCAGACAAAGAACTCAAGGAGGAAAGGACCCAAGTGCCATTAGCCAGTGCTGTGGACACAGACAGGGCCGCATGCCCTGTGAGCCTAGCCTCAGCCTACCTGGCCAGCCACCACACCTGCCTGTCTTCTAGCCCATGAGTCCATTGGCCAGGTGCTGCAGGACCATCTCCAAGAAGACATGGGGTGGGGGCACCCCCAAGCAGGAAAGCAAGCGTGGCCCAGCCTTCAAAGGGTGGGCACAGAATAGAAAGTGGGGTCGGGGTGCCTGGCAGGTTCTGGGAAATCAAGGCCAGGCCTCAGCTGGTGAGTGGCAGCAAGTGGAGCCGCTGGGTAGGGTTACCAGGGCACCTCCGGCCAGTACTGCTGTCTTCACACCCGGTATTTTTAGCACAGCCAGACAGCTCTCCCAGTCCTGGCCAGGAAACCACCACCCTCCCAGGGCTGACCCTTGCAGGAGCCCACCAGCCCACATGGGACACCCTAAGCCTTGGATCCCCCCCCCCTCACTTCTCTTGTCCAGACCAACACCCCTTGAGGAGGACGGTGAAGGACAGAGCAGTGTCCAGCTCTTGGGGGCACCCAGTCTGGGAGCCTCCCTGTCACCTCCCCCCACACCTCATCCCTGGAGGTCTTGGGGTCTGCCCTCTGTTTCAGCACCTCGGTCCAGCATGGCATCACCTGGAGCCTGAGCAGGGCTTCTAGCAACGCCTGCCTGCTGTCCCCTCCTCCACACTTGCCACAGCAATGCAGCACCAGCTCCTACATCTCAGAAGCACCTCAGTACAGCATCCTAGGACCCTTGTGAGGTGAGCCAGGTGGTTTTCCAGGCCTCTCCACCACCTTCCTCCACCCACGGCCCTGCCTAATCTTTGTCACTGTCATCCCTGGGCCCAGCACATGGCCAGTTGGGCTCCGTGTGACATCAGGTCCTGGGATCAAAGCTCACCACCTCACCTCAGAAGGTCCACTAGGGTGTATACAGAGAGGGTGGCAAGTGGGGAACGGACCAGGGTCAGGAGCAGGTAGGGGCTGGGCAGGGAGCCCCCATTCCAGTGGGACATTCACCCACAGTTCGCAGGCCAGGTCCATGGCTGGCACCCAAACCTCCTCAGAGGCTGCAGGTGTCAGGACGCGTGACAGGTGTGCCTCAGCAAAGTCAGATCTTACCTCAGAACACACACCAGCTTCGTGCCAGCATCCCAGACGTTTAGCTTCTGTTTCCTGGGTCACAGATTTGCTCAGCCACCAAGGATTTCCTGTTGGAAACCAGGAGCCATTGCCGACACAGACCACAGCAAACCAAACAGGTAGCCAGCCAACAAGTCTGGGGAAAAATGGTTTAAAAAGGCAGTTTCACACTTTCAGCATTTTTCTCAACCAAACAAGTGGCCTCAGGTCCACTCTGTTTGCTGGTCATTCCCCTTTTCACAAGGACCTGCCAGCTTGTGGGGGGCAGAGCTTACAAACCAGGCACTGGAACAATGTACAAGTAAGGTGATCCCCTATTGCGGAATATTTTATTGGAAAAACGGAAAAGCTGTCAAGATTAAATCACATTTGGCTAGGAGTTGGCAAACGCCTTTATTCAGAAAAATAAAGTTGCATGAAGTGGAGACTGGGGGTGACAGAGGCAGCCACTCCTCTCCCTGCACCCCTAGTACCTGCTGCTGCTGCTGGAATCAACAGGCTCCCACTACGTGGCAGCTCTGACTAAGACAGGTGGACATCCTGGGGTGGGGGTGAAGCCCTGAGGCAGCAGAGGAAACCCGACTTGGCTCAGCAAGAGACCTCCTGGGCGGTGGCCCAAAGGAAGTGCAGGGTGGTCACCACCTAGATGGAAGCCCTCACACTGGAGTATCACGCCCCAACCACTGCACCAGGCCAACTGTGGTTGGGATCATGACATTCAGGCCAGAGGAGTGGTGAGAGAGGACTCACCAGGAAGGACTGGGTTGGTCAGGGCTTCCACACACTTAAGCCGCTTGACCCCAGCCCATCGGATGCCCAACAGGAGTCTGTCTGGCACCTTTGCTCATTTCTTCAATTAGTTCCGAACTCAGAGGGGAAGAGGGAGAATTATTGATCAACAACACCCGCCCCCCAACACACACACACTCAAGAACAAGCAAAAGCCCTCTGTCATGCCGCCAGACAGAATAAATCACGTGGTGTGAGCGTCCAGTCTAAGCCACCACCCCGCAAGCCCGTCACGAGCTCACCTGTCTGGCCGTGCAGTCCCCCCGCTGCCCGCCGTGAGCCTGCTGGGCTGCAGCCCGACGCCTGGAGACCTGGGCACCTGCACCGAGCTTGAGCGCAAGCCCCGACCTGTGGCAGCGGGAGACGCGCAGTTGGCACCTCCGACGGGACCGCACGGCCAGGGCTCGCCTGTCTGCTGCTGGGCTGCCCGCTGTGCACGGGCCGTGCCCGGGTCGGCGCCCGCGACACCCAGGCTGCCCCAGGAGCCTGCCTCCTGCCCTGCAGGGCTTCCCGGGCCGGGCCGCCTGCGGGGGGCTGGGGGCTGGGGGCCGGGGGCTGGGGAGACGGCAGGGCCCGCGCGGAGCCCTGGCACGAGCGCCGGCCGGGGGGAGCCGGACGCCGGGGCGGGCGGGACGCGACGCAGCTGGGCGCCCACCCCGCCGCCGACCCCGCCTCCCTGGGTCGCCCCGCCCCCTGTCACTCCACCCTCTCTCCTCGGGAAGCCGCTGAGGCCCCGGCGGCTGCCAGACCCCTGCCCCGGCCGCGGTGTCACCGTCCACCGGTCCACTTGCCCGGAAGTTTGCGTCCCGCCCGTTCGGCGCGGGGACTCCGGGGACCTGAGAAACGCGACTCTGTCCGCCAGCCGGCCGGCTGACAGCCCCTCGGCTGCTCGGCACGAGCCAGCCAGGCCAACCCGCCGCCGCGCCCGAGCCCACCGGCTGAGGCTGCCGAAGCCCCCAGCGCTCGGGCTCCTGGGTCGCCGCAGGGCCTGCCGGGAGTTGTAGTCCGCAGCCCGAGCGCGCCAGAAGCGGGAGCCGGCCTGAACCACAATTCCCAGAAGGCCCCGCGGCGGCGCTGACGCAGGCGGCTGCCGGGGCTCTGCAGCCGAGTGGGCGGGCTGGTGAGCGGGCGGGCGTGGCGGAGGGAGCCCCGGCCCCGCGACGACGGGAAAGCCCGCTTCCTCGGGACGAGCGGGGGCTCGAGCTTGGCTCTGCGCCGCCGTGGACGCGGGGCGCGCTCGCGTTGGACAGCGTGGGACGCACGTCGTCAGAGGGCTGCGGACTGCGGAGGCCTCATGGGACTGTCACCACATCGGGGGCAGGCCGAGCGGCGGTCGCCCGAACGGGAAGGGTCCGGGCTCCTTGTCGGGTGCGCTCGGGGATACTGTTGCCCCGGGTCACCGAGGGCCGAGCTCGCTCGGTGATGGGACTCGGCACCAGAGGGCCAGAGCCTGAGTATCCAATCCAGGCAGCGCGCGGACTCGGGGCCACGCCCTCCGCCCAGGGGTGGGGTCGACACCGGAAGTGCGTCAGTGGGCGGGGCGTGCCGCTCTAGTTCGACCCTACGTGGCGCTCTTGGGTTCGGAGACGCGTTCCGTTGCCGGGGAGACGGAGGCTACGGGTACTTGGGTGTCGGGCTGCAGCATCCTTGGCGGGCCCTTCGGGACGCTGAGATGGACCGTGCTCAAGGCCAACTTGATATACTTTGTTTTCAAATCAAAATACCCTGAATTCACGGAGGACGGAGGATAGTAAAAATCACGGTCTCTTCTGTGCCCCACAGAGGCAAATACTTTCAACGACGGTAGCTTTTCTTGTAACAGGACACTCCGGGTGTCTAAAGCAGAAGCTGCTAGTTGTTTAGGTATTTAAATATTTCTGGGGAGTTCCAGATAAGGTCAGTGAGAACTTGGTCTCCAAACAACTCTGACACCTCTCTGCCCCCATGGCCACGTGACCTCCTTAACCTGTTAGGATTAGGTCAGCTGTCCGGGTGCGTTAGCATAACTGCTTGCTGCGCCCTGTTATTGCGTCAAATCGTGCCTCCATACTTGCACAATATTTCTTTTATTCTTGAGTTAACACTTAGTATTTTTATTTTTTTTTTCTTAGTATGTTTTTTATGCCTAGAGTTTTACTAAACCATAGCAAATGTTTACCCAGGGCTCTGCCATTTTTGCCACATGCCTCTTGATAACATTTTCTAAGGTCTCAGACATATTCTATTTAATTCTGCCCTCCTGTTCCAAGCCAGCCTGATTGCTTTCGAAGCCCGTGTACCAAGCTGTCATCTTGAGCTTTTCTCAGCGAGAATCCTTGTGGCTCTCTCTGCCTTTCTCCTGTGTTGGAGTCCCTGTCTCCTGGAATCTGTGCTGACCCTGTTCTTGGTTTACTGCCTCATTTTGCTGAAGTCAGCCCTCTAGTCGCTTCCTGGGAAGGGTCCATGTCTAAAATGTGTTTATTCTGCCCTCACTCTGATTAATAGTTTGGCAGGGTATAGAATTCTAGGTTGGAAATACGTTTCCTTCAAGATTTTTGAAGTCTTCATTTTGGGTTTTTTTTGTTGTTTTGTTTTTGCTTTCAACTCCCAGGGCTGCAGTTGAACACTCCAAAGCCATTCTAATTCCTGATGATTTGTGTGTGATCTGGTTGTTCTCTGTGAAAGGGTTTAGATCTTCTCTTTATCCTCGGTGTTGTCAAGTGTCACAATGATATTCCTCAATGTGGACCTTTTTACCCATGGTGCTATACACACAGTTGTCCTCTTCTTCCCAGAAGTTCATGCCCATCAGCTTGGGAGCTTTTAAATTTTTTTCCTTTATTGATTTTAGAGAGGAAGGGAGAGAGAGAGAGAAACATTGATGAGAGCCTGGCCAGTGTGGCTCAGTAGTTGAGCATCGACCCATGCACCAAGAGGTCACTGATTCAGTTTCCGGTCAGGGCACATGCCCAGGTTGTGGGCCAAATCCCCAGTGTGGGGCATGCAGGAGGCGGCCAATCAAATGTTCTCTCTCATTGATGTTTCTGTCTCCCTCTCCCTCTTCCTTCCTCTCTCTAAAATAAAAACATCTCCTTAGAAGAGGATTATTGGTCTTTGATCCCAGTTTTCTGCACAGAGCTCCAAAAATTCTTGAATTTCCTAAGTGAAAAGCATCTTAAAGATTATTTTGATATTCATCACAAGCCTTTTTTAACCACAGTTTGTGTTAAGGTAGTTTTTGAAAAACCTCTAAAGATAGGGCTGGTTGTCAGGGGACCCAACCATGTAATTAGGGGGTTGGAACGCTCAGCCTCACCCCCTGACCTGCAGGGACAGGAGAGAGATTTCGTTCAATCACCAACAGACAATGATTCAATCAACCATGCCTATGAATTGATGCCTCCATAAAACAAACAAACATCCCTGGCCAGTTTGGCTCAGTGGTTAGAGTGTCGGCCTGCGGTCCAGAGAGACCCAGGTTCAGTTCCCGCTAAGGGCATGTACTTCGGTTGCAGTTTGTCCCCAGCCTTCGTTGGGTTGTTCAGGAGGCAGCCACTCAATGTGTCCCTTTCACATCGATGTTTCTCTCTCTCTTTCTCTTCCTCTATCTCCAGCTGAACAAAAAACGAAAAAAAATGTCCTCAGATGAGGATTAAAAAAACAATAATGATGAGGTTTGGAGAACTAGGTTGGAAGCTCATGGAGATTTGGGGAGAGTATTTTCCCGAGAGAGAGCACACACGCTCCCTGCCCTTTGCCCCACACCTGCCCTGTACATCTCCTCCACCTGGCTGTTCCGGATTTATGTCCTGTCATAATAAACTGGTAACTTATTACATAAACTTTTCCTGAGCCTTGTGAACCGCTTTAGTAAATGAATCAGACCTGAGGACGGGGTTATAAGAATGTCCAATTTATAGCCAGTTAAACAGAAACCCAGGTGACAACCTGGATTTGCAATGGAATCTAAAATGTGTGTGCGCAGCCCATCAGTCTTATAGGGCTCAAGCCCTTAACCTGTGGGATCTGATGCCACCTCCAGTTAGTGTCAAGATTGAGTTAAACTGGACCTTGTTTGTGAAGATGTAGAAGCATCGAAATGGTTGGAGAGGTCTGACAGGAAAGGTGGGGACAGCGGTGTTCTGGAACCAAAGTGGGACATAAGTAACCTTGCTGCTATGATTCCAAGCAGTAGTCTGAATCAACCTAACTGTTAAGCAGAAGGTGAACCTCTCAGATAGAAAGTCAGTATGTGGGTTCAGGAAGACTGTGGCCCGGAACCAGCAACAACAGGCAAAAAAGTCATTAGAGTGTCAACAGGATCTAGGTCGACTGGCTGCACTGGCTCACGCTTGCATTGACCCAAGAGCAGCTTCAGGACAGCAAAGAATGAAACTCCAGCATTCACAGTTGTCGAAAAATGAAAAAAAGGCTGCAGCAGATGCTGAAGGGGGAGAGGTAATGTGGCCTGGATAAGGGAGATGAAGACCCTGAGAATGTGGGGCTGTGTGAACCCTGAGGACTAAGAAGAGCTCCTTGTGACTAACTGTGCTCGAACAAACTCAGTTGACAGCAGCAAACAGTGGTAATGTCACCAAGAAGGCCACCTCCAGTTCCTCAACCAGAGCAAACTGAGCCCAAGATGACTAGAGAAGAGAAACAAAATCAAATGGTGTTGCTGACAAAAAGGCTTGTGACTGAAATTCTACTGACTGTCACAGGCGAAGACATTTATTTCGTGGCCAAAGATGCACCACCCGCGAGCTGGTGGCCCTCAACGCACTCGGTGGGCCAGAAAGCTGTGAAGGTGGCGGGAGGGGCGGGCACGGAGTCACCTGACGCAATGAGGAAGAATTACAGCACCAAGAAAAAGAACAGCAGCTGTTACGTGACAGACTGAAGGAAGGAAAGCGACCAACAGGAAGGGTCACACAAAGCAAACTGCCCCGTAAGGAGCCCATCGTGATCAGAAGCAAGAGAAGCAGCCGGCGATGTGGTTAATGAAGAGGACAGAGCTCCAAAGAAAGGGCACTGGTTTCAGAGCCGAAAAAGCACGGAAGAGGCAGCCGGGCAGGGAAGTTCAAGCAGGACCCGCAAGCCCGTCTACAGCTCTTGCAGCAGCTGTAGCTCAGGTCCTGGTCCAGGGCCCCACCTCCTTCTCCTAAAAGAGGCCCACTACGAGAGGTCCCCAACAGCTGAGGCTGGACGTGGTGTAGTGGAAGTCACTCTGGCAGAACTTAATGGAGAGCTGCAGGGCTAGAACGAAGATCAGCAATCGGCGGACCTCTGATGGAAACCGCAGGGAAGGCAGAAGTGGGATCACCTCACTGGACAGTTGGACCCCTCCTTCCTGTCCCAGTCAGGGTCCAGATAGATGTAAGAGAGATGACACCACGGACATCTTAGTGGGCCAGGCATCAGCATAAGGACCAACACCTCCCCCTCGAAAACACAGGAGTGACGTGGAAGGAATACCGTGATGCTCAAAACCCTGTGTTTATGGGTTTGTCTCATTAGAGAGGCATGTTATGGCCATGCAGGTGACACCATCATCTTTAAAAAAAAAGTCTGTAGCCCTGGCTGGTTTGGCTCAACAGTTAGTGTCAGCCAGAGGACCATAGGGTCTCGGGTTTGATTCCCAGTCAAGGGCACGTACCTGAGTTGCCGGTTCAACCCCCAGCCCCAGTCAGGGTTGTGCAGGAGGCAACCAACTAATGTTTCTTTCTCTTTCTCTCCCTCCTATCCACTCAATAAAAAAAAAAAAAAAAGCAATGGAAAAATATCCTTGGGTGAGGATTAACAAAAAATAAATAAAAACATCTGTAAATAGGTGTACTTTTTCCAAATGCTGCTCCGAATTACTATTTCTTTGTGTTACTTTTTCTTTAAAAAAAAAAATAGTGCCCTGGCCAGTTTGGCTCAGCGGTTAGAGCGTCGGCCTGCAGTCCAGAGACACCCGGGTTCAGTTCCCACTAAGGGCACGTACTTCGGTTGCAGTTTGTCCCCAGCCCTGGTTGGTCGTGCGGGTGGCAGCCACTCGATGTGTCCCTTCACGTCAATGTTTCTCTCTCTCTCTCCCTTCCTCTCTCTCCCTCCCACTCTATCTGTACAAAAAATGGAAAAGTATCCTCGGGTGAGGATAAACAAAACAAAACAAAAAAAAATAGTGTGTGCCCTGGCTGGTTTGGTTCAGCGGTTAGAGCGTCGGCCTGTGGTCCTGAGAGACCCGGGTTCGGTTCCCACTAGGGGCGCGTACCTCAGTTGCAGTTTGTCCCCGGCCCTGGTCGGTTGTGTGGGTGGCGGCCACTCGATGTGTTCCTTTCACGTCGATGTTTCTCTCTCTCTCTCTGTTCCTCTCTCTCCCTCCCACTCTACCTGAACAAAAAATGGAAGAGTGTCCTCGGGTGAGGATAAAAAAAAAAATAGTGTGTAGCCCTGGCCGGTTTGGCTCAGCAGTTAGAGCGTCGGTCCGCAGACCAGAGAGTCCCGGATTTGGTTCCTGCTGGGGGCACATACCTTGCTTGCAGTTTGTCCCCGGCCCTGGTTGGGGTTGTGTGGGTGGCAACCACTCGACGTGTCTCTCTCACATCGATGTTTCTCTCTCTCTCTTCCTCCCTCTCTCCCTCTCGCTCTATCTGAAGATAAATGCAAAAATGTCCTCGGGTGAGGATAAAAAATAAAAAAAATAGTGTGTAGATGTTAATACTTTATAACATGAACTATAAGCACACCATCCTCTTCCAGACATAATGTTCTTAAATTATTATTATTTGTTGTTGTTTTTAATCCTCACCCGAGGACATTTTTCCTTTTTTTTTCAGATAGAGTGGGAGGGAAAGAGAGGAAGAGAGAGAGAGAGAAACCTTGATGTGAAAGGGACACATCAAGTGGTTGCCACCCGCACGACCCCACCAGGGCCAGGGACAAACTGCAACTGAAGTACGTGCCCTGGTCAGTTTTTCTCAGTGGTTAATGCATCGGCCTGCGGACCAGAGAGTCCTGGTTTCGGTTCCCGCTAAGGGCACGTACCTCAGTTGCAGTTTGTCCCTGGCCCCATTGGGGTTGTGTGGGTGGCAGCCACTCAATATGTCTCTCACATCGATGTTTCTCTGTCTTTGTTCCTCTCTCTCTCCCGCTGTATCTGAAGATGAATGCAAAAATGTCCTCGGGTGAGGATAAAAAAAAAAAAAATTGAACTCAATAAAGGAAAATAAATAAGTAAGCAATGAAGGGTTCTGCAATAAGGCCTGCCTCTGCATTGACTTGCAAGATTTTGCATTTATTCAGGCAAAAAATGGTCAAATGGTTACTACATAATTTGTTCCCAGAGATTTGGAAGGCAGCTATGCTCACCACTATACCACCATCGCTGTTCCCAGAGATTTGAAACATTCAGTGAAACTTTTTAAAAGTTAGATTTCATGATGTTGCTTCTTTTTTTAAAAGAAAGTTACTGTTTGAGAATAATGTCTCGTTATACCAGAAAATGGTTATCCTGAATGACGTTGAAAAGTTCCCCTCCCCTTTATTATTATTTTTGATCGATACGTGTTAAAGTAACAAGCCCTAAAAAAATAAATAAATAAAATAAAGGAGTACTGGCCCTACCGGATGGTAAAGCACTTTCAGACCCGAACAAATGAAATGGTGGGAAACAGGGCAGAGACACTGTAGGCCATGCCTGTGGAGTACAGGCCACCCCGCAAATCTTGGGCAGAAGGGGGGGAGCGTTTATTTTATTTATTTATTTATTTATTTATTTATTTATTTATTTATTTATTTATTTTAGTACATGCCCCTAGCGGGAACCGGACCCGGGACTCTCTGGTCCGCAGGCCGATGCTCCAACCGCTGAGCCAAACCGGCCAGGGCAGAAGGGGGTGCGTTTCATCATGAAGTTGGGTCCCAAGCTCGTGCCTTACACAGGAACACATCTGGAGTTGACCAAAATTAGATGCAGACTAAATAAAACCACGCAGGTACTGGGGACCCAAAGGACAAGGCCTTTTTAGCCTCAGGACTGGGAAGACTTCCTCAACACCAAATCCAGGAATGACAAAGCGCAGACAGAAGCGTTTTTGCTGAACCACTCCAGGTAAAGCCAGAGGCCAGAAACTGGGAGACCTATCTGTACCTTACAAAAGTCTGAGGCTACGCTGATGAAAAAAAAAAAGAGAGAGACTGATGGACAAGAACAAGGGAAAATGGCCCTGGCCAGTTTGGCTCAGCGGTTAGAGCGTCGGCCTGCGGTACAGAGAGACCCGGGTTCGGTTCCCGCTAAGGGCATGTACCTCGGCTGCAGTTTGTCCCAGGCCCTGGTCGGTTATGCGGGTGGCAGCCACTTGATGTATTCCTTTCACATCGATGTTTCTCTCTCTCTCTCTCTGTTCCTCTCTCTCCCTCCCACTCTACCTGAACAAAAAATGGAAAAATGTCCTCGGGTGAGGATAAAAAAAAAAAAAAAAAAAAAAAGCCCAGGCCCGTTTGGCTCAGCGGTTGTAACATTTGCCTGTGGACCAGAGAGTCCCGGGTTCAGTTCCTGCTAGGGGCATGTACCAAAAACAAAAACAAAACAAAACAAAACAAAAAAGAACAAGAGAAAATGAGCCAAGGGCACTGAAAGGGCAGAAAACGTTTTAAAATGGAAAGCTTGTGTATGTATTTTTAAAGTCAAGAACCCTCAGGGCATTTCTGAAAGGGGAAAGGAACCAAGGAGAACTGGCCCTGGACACCCCGAGGTGCATCCAGCACCCAAGTCCACGCCCCGCGCAGCAGTACTCCACGCGACCGGCAGGTGGCGGTCGCCGTCTGCGCGCCGCGCGCCCCCTGCCCGAGGCCACCATAATGGTCAAGATGCTGATCCCTGTGACTGGGGCGAGGCCGCTTTGTGCAGAAAGCGTCTGTTTGCTGCAAAGTTTGTGACATCGAAACGCAAAAGTTTGTCCACCCATAAGGTACTGCCACGTAACTTCCACAAGCATCTCTAAGGCATAGAGGGCGTGGGGTCCCTCTCCCCCTGCACTGTCCCCCGTCCCTGCTCTGCCCACCAAAAGTGCTCCTACCCCTTAGGTAGAGCATCTGCAGTTGCCTCGGGTTTCCACTGGAACCGATGTGAGCAAGCTGCCCTATGCTCTAGGGGTTCCTGGTAGGGTCATGGGGGTCCCTGGGTCACCATTACTTTCTGCTTCTCTGGGGGAGCTCCTGAGTCCCCTACAGAGCTGGGGCAAAGGTCCGCCCCGGGCCTTCACTGCCTGAGGGGGAAGGAGGAGCCAGGGGCAGGGCCAGGAAGGGCTCTTTTCCAAACCTTTAACCCTGACCCTTGGCTTCAGACTCTGGTAGAGGCCTTGAGATCTGGTGCTCACCAGGAATTTTGGGGGATGACCAGGGGCTAGTGAGTCTGTGGAGAGCTCCATGAGTGAGTGGGTGTTCCAGAGCGGGAGACCAATAACTCGGTGAGCACCGAGTTCCTCCTCTCCCTCCCCCAGGTGAGAACAGCACCCAGAGGACCCAGGGTCCAGAGCACAGTTGCCAGGGACCCCTCCTCGCCTCCCTGCCCAGGACACAGAGTGGCCCCTCAGCCAGGCTCTGCTCCCTGAACTGAAGTGATTCTGCTTGGGTAGGTCAGGCCAGGTGTCCTCTGGCCCTGGCGGGCTGTCTTGAGCACTAGGTCTAGGCAGGGATAGGACTGAGTGGCAAAGGTTTGGGGGCCCATCCTGAAGACAAGAGTGGGAGAATGTGGGCTTGAGGGGGGGGGGGCTGTTCCCTTTGTCCAGCCCTAAGTCCCTTCCAAGACCATCGGGAGGTCTACCCCAAAGCAGAGTAGAGGGTTCCGACCTGTAGCTGCCTCTTTTGTGTGAAGAGTGAAAACATTTTTCACCAAAGAAAGCCTCATCCGTTTGCGCCCTGCCTGGTCGGCGCTGTCCAACGCTAAAGGAGCAGAAGCCCTGGGGGCAAAGGGAAGTTTCCGTCCTCGCCTTGTCACCGTCAGAACAGGCGAGACCCCTACTTTGGGTCCCCACCGCGAGTCTGGGACGGGCCACCGTGACCTGGAGGTCCTGTGCATTTCAGGCCTCCCCTCCCCATCCTGAGGCACCAGGTCCCCGACTGGCATGGCCTAAGGCAGTCGTGGCGTTGCCCTCGTGCCCACGACCCCGGACCACAGCCCAAGGGTGAGCCTGGGAGGGGCAAGGAGGGGGCGGGGATCCGGAGTGCGCTCACACGGCGAGGAGCCGTGGACCTGCGCGGAGCCCACCACCCGAGCGGTCCGGGATGGGAATCTCAAAGCCGCGGTGGCCCGCCCCAGGGTTCACGACCGCCGCCGGGCGTCTGCTCTCCCCTGAGATCCGTCCTCCGGGGACCGACAGGCCACGGCCCAGCGAGGGTTAAAGGGGGCGGGGCGTGGGGCGGCCCCGCCTCCGCCGCCGCCGCCGCGCCGGGTCCGAGTGCGCACTGGGCGCGGGGGCGGGTCGGAGCGGGCGGCGACGGAGGGCGCGGTGCGGCGGGCGAACGCGGGGAGCGGCGGCGCCGGCGGCGGCGCGGCCCGCGTGACCCTCTGCCCGCGCCCGAGCGCCCGCGACTCCGCGCCCCGCCGCACCCCGCCGCGCCCGGCCCAGCCGCAGGATGCGCGCCCCGCCGCCGCTGCTGCTGCTGCTGCTGGCCGCCTGCGCGCTGCCGCCCTGCGCCGCGGCCGCCCCGACGCCCCCAGGCTGGGAGCCGGCGGCCGACGCGCCCTGGTGCCCCTACAAGGTGCTGCCCGAGAACACCGAGGCAGGCGGCGGGCGCCTGTGCTTCCGCAGCCCCGCGCGCGGCTTCCGCTGCCAGGAGCCCGGCTGCACGGTGCACGCCTCGGCCGGCCACTTGCTGCGCGCCAGCGTCCTGCGCAACCGCAGCGTGCTGCTGCAGTGGCGCCTGCCGCCCGCCGAGGCGCGCCGCGTTCGCGCCTTCGCACTCAACTGCTCGTGGCGCGGCGCCTACACGCGCTTCCCGTGCGAGCGCGTGCTGCTTGGCGCCTCCTGCCGCGACTACCTGCTGCCTGACGTGCATGACGGCGTGCGCTACCGTCTGTGCCTGCAGCTGCTGCCGCTGCGCCCCGAGCACGCCGCCGCCGCCGGCCCGGAGTCCTCCGGGCCCACCGAGTGCGTGGAGTTCGCCGCCGAGCCGGCCGGCATGCGGGAGATCGTTGTGGCCATGACGGCGGTGGGCGGCTCCATCTGCGTCATGCTCGTGGTCATCTGCCTGCTCGTGGCCTACATCACCGAGAACCTCATGCACCCGGCCTTCGGGCGTCCGGGCCTGCGCAGGCAACCCTGAAGCTGGAGACGGCTGCCCACCGGGGCTCTGTCTGCCGACAAGTGCGCGGGTGACCCCAGGTCCGCTCTGCCCTCCTGGTTCCTGCTCCCTTCTTAGGATTTCCACGCGGGGCTTGCCGGAGATGGATAGGGCACCGGCCGGCCCGAGCCAGGGCCTTGGAGTCATCCCACGACTTGACCAGCCCGGCATCCGCTTCCCAGAATCCAGTTCGGGACTGGCCCTTGGGCCTGGGCAGGGGTGCCAGCCACATCCAGGGCTCTTCCCACTCTCCAGAGGCCTGTATAGGGGCCGCCGGGATTTAGAGCCCCTTCTAGCAAGAGCCTTTGGCACCCCCGGTTGTCACCCTGCGTCTCCAGCCTGTACCAAGTTGGAGTAACCAGGCTGCCTTCATTGCTTGGTCACTGCGCTTTGCCGCTCGAGGCCCCCTCGGAGCTTCTCCTCTCTCCACCCCCACCCCTGTGGGCTTAGGTTAGCCTTGTGCCTTAGTATCTCTGGCCCACTGCAGGAGCCAACCACCCTGTCCCGTGCAGTCCAAGGGGATCTGTGGCTCTGAGATTGTCTGGCTGTGTGCGCTTTGGGCCAGAGTCCCCCTGAGTACCTCCCTTCAAGCTTTGCAGGAGCCTCAGTAAACAGCGGTCCATGGTGTGTCCCTGTGTGAGTGTCTGGCAAGCTGGGAGACATAATGTAGCTCAGCAGGCAGGGCCTGGCATCCAGCTGCTCCAGGGGTGAGTGTCCTCTGACCTTGGGGGAAGCTAGCAGCTCTCCAGGGCTGGGACCTCCCCTTGTCTTTTTGCAGTGCTGCCTCTGATGAGGACTTTGGTGAGTAGGAGCAGGTGTCTGGGAGAGGCCTGGTCTGAGAGGGCAGTGTTGGGTCCCGGAGAGCAGAATAGATGCCAACCTTGCCCAGCTGGATCTTGCACTGTGGTCTGAATCCCAGGCCTCAACCACAGCATGACGGACTGTACCACCCCACCTCTTCTTGCGCTGGGGGCCAGTGATGCCTCCCCACACACCCACTATGGATGGAAGGCTGGCCTTGCCCCTCTCCGGGCAGATGCACACCCTAGCTGAGGCTTCTTCCTGCGTCGACGACCCGGCGATGCCCACTCTCCATGAGCCCCTGACTGTGACCACCCTGGACCTGGCACTTCTGGAGTCACTGTGGCTAACCCTTCACACCCATACCCTCACCCCAGTGGCCACCAGCAACCCCAGGCCCTGGCTGGTGCCCCCGCAGCACCCACTCCCTACCTCTGTCTTCGCTCTGCCCGCCCCTGGCGTGGCGCTGGTCAGGTGTGAACCTGGCCCCAGTGTCTAAATGCCCATCGTTCTTACACTAAGACCACTGCCTCGTGTGCTTATTTGGGAGGTGGGGGCAGGGTGAAGGGGAAGAGCTGGGCCTTCAGCTCCTTCAAACTTCTGGAGCAGCAGCCCAGTGGCTGGCTTTAGACCTTTGTCAGGTCAGGTTTGGCCAGCTCGAGGCTGGGTGCTCAGGTCCCTGCCCTTGGAGCAGGGATAGGCAGGCTGTCGCACTGAGGGCCTGCCCTCCTTCGGACTTGGGAAAACATCTGCTGGGCCTGCAGCGTTGGGTGGGGCTGGGCGGGAGGCATCTGCTGCAGTCAGAAATGGCCGTTCCAGGGTGACCCACTGGAGCTGTGACCAGCAGCAGTTGGGCAGTTCCAGGAAAAGCCCCCTCTCTGGCCTGGGCCCCCAATGCAGTGCTGGAGCTGCAGGGGACAGAGGGTAGTCCTGGGTCCCCCCGTGTGTGACATGTCCTAGCTCACCACCACCCCTCCCTCTGGGCCTGCCCTCACCGAGTCTGCCCTTGAGATCCTGCAGGTTCTGTGACCCTGAGAAGCAAAACCAGCCTCGATCGGAGAGCAGGCTCTGGAGTGACTCATGGGGGGGAGGGGTGCACCAATGTGTGTGGGGGGGTTTTCTACTTCCAGCAGTCAGATGAGAGCCTCTCCCAGGACACCTGTGAAGGGGGTTCAGTTGTATTCCACAGGAGGGAGCCCCTGGCAGCCCCCATCTGAGGCTCCCTGGCATCCATCCTCTAGCTCCTGGGTGCTCTCCTGGCCTCCTACCCCTCTCCTGGACCTCCACCTGATTTGGAGCCCTGGTTATGGGTTCGAGTTCACACTGGCCGGGACCACAGACCTGTCCCATCAGCGGATGGAGAGGCAGCCTGACCCACAGCCTTCTCCAGAGATAGGATTTCAGGCCTCTGTTCCAGGGTCTTTTTGTTTTTTATTTATTTATTTATTTTAATCCTTACCTGAGAATATTTTTCCTTTGATTTTTTGTTTGTTTGTTTGTTTGATTTTTAGATAGAGTGGGAGGGAGAGAGGGGGATAGAGAGAAACATTGATTGGTTGCCTTGCGCAGGACCCTGGATTGAACCCGCGACTCTTTGGTTTGAGGGCCAATGAATGCTCTAACTTCTGAGACAAACCGGCCAGGGCCCCAGGGGCTTTTTGGAGGCCCAGAGTCCAGCTGCCAGCCCAGCAGGGTCCAGTGGGTGAACCTGGCCTGGGAGATGGTTGGCACCTGGTGGCCAGCTGAGCACTTCTGCTTCTGAACTCAGTCATCCCCACAAACTGCTCCTTCCGCATGGGGCCCTACCGTCCTCCCAGGGGTGCAGGGACCCGCTGGTCCACCTTGTCCAGACCCCTTCATCCCCACTTCCTGGAGGAGCCTCCCTGTACCCGTCTCCCTTTCTGATCATGGCCTGTACGGAGAGCAGCAGCTGCGTGGACTGCTTTCATTGGCGTGTGCACCAACTTTGCACGAATTACACAAACATATTGACACATGTGCCATAGAGTTCTTATAATCAGGAGCAAAGACCGTTTTATCCGAAGGAATTCTATCTAGGGCTGTGCAAAATTCAAAAGGATCAGATCCCTTTAAGAGTCCAGAGTTGCCCGGCTAGTGAATGGAGCATCGTCCCGTGGACTGAGAGTTCTGGTTAGATTCCCCCGTCAGGGCACATGCCCGGGTTGTGGGTTTGATCCCCAGTAAGGGGTGTGCAGGAGACAGCCAACCACATCGATGTTTCTATCTCTCCCTTCTCTCTCTAAAAAATCAATAAAATGTATATATATATATTTTTTTTTATCCTCACCCGAGGACATTTTTCCTTTTTTTTTTTTTTCCAGATAGAGTGGGAGGAAGAGAGAGAGAGAGAAACATCGACGTGAAAGGGACACATCGAGTGGCTGCCACCCGCACGACAACCAGGGCCGGGGACAAACTGCAACCGAGGTACATGCCCTTAGCGGGAACCGAACCTGGGTCTCTCCAGACCGCAGGCCAACGCTCTAACTGCTGAGCCAAACCGGCCAGAGCAATAAAATATATTTTTAAAATAATAATAATAAAAGAGTCCAGAGTCCATTAAACAAAATGGACCCAGGCCATGGGGAAGTCCCGGTGGGCCAAAGGTCGCCAGACGGGAAAGGACCCGAAGTGAGCACTCATGGCCTCGGAGCCAGAGGTGGAAAGGGCTCCGTCTCGAGGGGGGTGGCCGTGCAGGTCACTGTCCCTCCCTGAGGCGGGTCCCTCCGTCCTGCGGGAAGGAGAGGTGTTGCTGTGGGTGACGGCGGGCAGTTCTGCAAACGTGGTCTGTTCTCACTTCCAGATGGCAAAGGGTGGGCTTCTTCGTGACCTGGGAGACGAACACGGAACAAAACACACTGGTTGCCCTGGCCGGTTTGGCTCAGCGGTTAGAGCGTCGGCCTGCGGTCCTGAGAGACCCGGGTTCGGTTCCCGCTAAGGGCACGTACCTCGGTTGCAGTTTGTCCCCGGCCCTGGTCGGTTGTGTGGGTGGCAGCCACTCGATGTGTTCCTTTCACATCGATGTTTCTCTCTCTCTCTTTGTTCCTCTCTCTCCCTCCCACTCTACCTGAACAAAAAAAAAAAAAAAAAAGGAAAAATGTCCTCCGGTGAGGATAAAAAAAAAAAAAAAAAAAAAAAAAAAAACACACTGGTCACCACGGAAGCTGACGAGCACACAGGGGAGGTCCGCTCACCAGGACAGCGGGTTGACGTCACCTGAGGGCCCAGCAAAGGGGAGACAGAGGCTCTCTGTGTGGGGGGGGCGCCCCTCTTGGGCACGCCATCCTGCCCTGCGTGTTCAGAAAGTGGGGCTCCTGGGAGGGACGCCCACAGCCCGGAGCACTAGTGTAGACACAGCTGTCTGAACCTCCCAAGCAGGGGCCACACTGCCAGGGGTACACGGGGCACAGCCTCTTCCCTGAGGCCCCGGCTTCCCTCTGAGAAACAGTGGCACCCAGTGACCCCTATGGCCATTGGTCCCTGGACTGTGGGCCTTGTAAGTTCTCTTCCCCAGACAGCATGTGCCCTGGGAGTTGGGGGCCCTGAAGTTAACTCCATCTCTGCTTGTGACTCAGGTCATTCCTGCCTGGATGTCAGGCTCCCGATGGAGCAAAGCAAGGAGGGACGGGTCACCTGTCCATCCTCCTGCTGGAACGTTCTGGGTCTCTAAGCGGCTTCCCGCTCCTGTGCCTGTGCTGTTCCCACTGTCATCGCTTCTGGTGGCTTCCTGATGCCAAGGGACCTGCTCGTGCCAGGTGGGAGGCTGGGGGAGGCTGTGGCTGCCAGCACACCAGGGTGGCAGTACCACACGAAAGGTGGCACACACAGACCTCAAATACCTTTTCTCTAGCTCCACCTTGTGCTTGTACATTTTCTCTGCCAGGTCAGAAACAGAGACGATGGAAAAACCATCTTTCCCCATCCACCTGCCATCCTGACTCTCACTTTCCAGTGGGATCCAGGGGTGCCCATGTTACTAAGTTTCCAAGTCAGGGGCTCCAAGGTTGTCTCTGCAGCCTCCTCTCTGGCTTCCCCTGCTTTGCTTTGCTTTTTATCCTCACCCGAGGACACCTTTCCATTTTTTGTTCCGATAGAGTGAGAGGGAGACAGAGAGAAACATCGACATGAAAGGGACATATCGAGTGGCCATCACCCACACGACCCAACCAGGGCCGGAGACAAACTGCAACCGAGGTACATGCCCTTAGCGGGAACCGAACCCGGGTCTCTCTGGACCGCGGGCTGACGCTCCGAGATCCAAGATCAGAAGTCAGCAAACTTTTTCTTTAACAACCAGAGTAAATGGTTTCTGTTGAAACTCAAATGATCCCTCATAGCTAGATAGCAGTCAGACGATATGTAAACAAGTATGGCTGTATTCTTCATAAAACTTTACTTGTGGACACTGAAGTGTGTATTTCAAATGTTATGTATCAGGCTCCAAGGCCCCACTTGGCTGAGTGAGAGAGGCTCCGGCCCGGGCTGGGCTGTCCTTTTATTTCTAAGTTTACCAGCGGTCTTTTTAAATCTTTACTTTTTCCAGTAATCTGAGCAAAAAAACGTTCCCCATTTCTGATGCAGGTGTTCTTTTGTGACTTTTACCGTTTTTCTTTTTCTTTTGGTATGTGCCCCTAGCGGGAACCGAACCCGGGACTCTCTGGTCCTTAGGCCAACACTCCAACCGCTGAGCCAAACCGGCCAGGGCTACCGTTTTTCTAACTCCATTTAGCTCAGCATGAAATACCCGGTTAATATTTTTGTCTGTTTTCCGGCTGTCTTTCCGGTGTGCGTTCCTCATTGGTAGGGATGTTACTACACATCTTGTTCTCTTTTTTTCTGACGCTAAATCTGAGGGATGTGATTTCCACTCCGTCCTGTCTCACAGGACACAGGGCGTTTGCCTGGACTCCCAGGCAGGGTGTGGTGGGCGGTGATATTGCCCCAACTTCCCAGCTTAGCCGTGGACAAGTGTTGTTACAGGGCTCTGCGCCTGGGATGGGGTCCCCCTCCCCACCTCACACTGCCTCCTTCCTCTGCCCAGTGTGTTCTGCCCACTTGGAGTCCAGTCTGACAGGTTCTCCCCTGCTGGTCCCTTCTCCCTTATCGGTGACCATTCTGATGCGCCCTTACATTCATGTTTTATCATTTACCTTGACATCCTGTTACTGATCTGGTTATTTTCCCTCCTTGCCACATCTCTGAGAGGCAACAATGTCGCAGTGCACACAAATAGTTTGTTTCCAGCCGCTGCACAATATCCCAGTGTGTCCCTCCTCCACAAGTCCTTGTCTTCACCCTGGGAAGGACACAGGCAGCTGCACTATTATCTCAATGTTTCTTCTTTTTTCTTTAAATCCTCACCAGAGAATATTTTTCCATTTTCAGATAGAGTGGGAGGGAGGGAGGGAAAGAAAGAAAGAAACATCGATGTGAGAGGGACACATTAATTGGTTGCCTCCTGCATGACCCTGACAGGGGCTGGGATCAAACCTGCAACCCAGGTACAAGCCCTTGACCAAGAATCAAACCTGTGACCCTCTGTTCTGAGGGCTGACACTCTAACTGCTGAGCCAAACTGGCCAAGGCTAGAAACCCAGTTTTATTTCCATTTGCTTTTTTCTAATAATGGAGAGGTTGGGCACGGCTTCCTCTTCTCATGAGTCACTTTAACGCCCCCTGGTACAAACCGCTTTTTCGGGCCCTCTGCACATTTTCCTATTGCTATGACCTTTCCTCTTGATTTTCAAGAGCTCCATGAATATTCTGGGCCAGCGCTGTCCAAAAAGACTTTCTGGAATGATGGGGATGGTCTTGTCTAGGTTGTGCTGGCTGCTGAAACAAGTGACCACAAACGAAGGGGCTTAAAACCACGGGACCGTTGCTCCCAGGCGGCCGGGCTGGGTCCTGCTGGAGGCTCTGCAGAAAAGCTGTCGGTGCCTCTGTCCACCTTCTGCAGCTGCCGACGAGCGCTGGGTCCTTGGCTTGTGGACTCAGTGCTCCAGCGTCCAAGGATGTCTGCCAATGGTCTTCTCCTCGGAGTATCTCCTCTGTCTCTGTGTCCAAATGTCCTTTCTCTTATAAAGACACCACTCACTGGATCAGGGCCCACTCGGAGCAGTTATGACCTCATCTTAATTTAATTACACCTGCAAAGACCCCTATTTCCCAGTAAGGTCACCCTCGCCAGTACCAGGGTTCCGACGTCAGCACAGCCTTGTGGCGAACACAACTCGAGCCTCAGCCGAGGCCCGTTGATGTGGGCACCAAGGACTTGAAATGTGGCTGGTGTAACTGAGAAACTGCATTTTTTTTTTTCATGGTACATGCCCCTAGCGGGAACCGAACCCGGGACTCTCTGGTCCGCAGGTCAACGCTGAGCCAAACTGGCCAGGGCGAGAAACTGCCTTTTAAATTTTAGTTGTTTAACTTATGCCACCACGTATGCTTAGTGGGTGCCGTGTCCAGCAGTTCTAGGCACGTCGCTGACCAGTTCCCATGTTACACATGTGCCAACATTGCCAATAGTGCCCTTTGCTGACAGGAAATCCTGACTTTCGCTAACGTCAGAACTGTTATTTTTTCCTCCAGGTTGTTGTGTGTGTTGTTTTGGTCTTGAGCAATCCTTACACACCCAAAGCATACAAAACATATCCCTATATCTTTTTTATTGGCTTTGTGACTTTACTATTTGTGTTTATAGCTTTAACCTATCTAGAGGTCATCTTTGTACATGGTATGAGGTAGGGATCCGACTCTTTTTTGTCTTGTTAATCCTCACCTGAGAATATTTCTTCCATTGATTTTTTTTTTTTTTATCCTCACCTGAGGACACCTTTCCATTTTCTTGTTCAGAAAGAGTGGAAGGGAGAGAGAGAGAGAGGAACATCAATGTGAAAGAGACACATCGAGTGGCTGCCACCCGTACAACCCAACCAGGGCCGGGGACAAACTGCAACTGAGACACATGCCCTTAGCGGGAACCGAACCCAGGTCTCTCGGGACTGCAGGCCAACGCTCTAACTGCTGAGCCAAACCTGCCAGGGCTTTTTCCATTGATTTTTATTTATTATTATAATTATTTTTTATCCTCATCCGAGGACATTTTTCCATTTTTTGTTCAGATTGAGGGGGAGGGGGAGAGAGAGAGAGAGAAACATCAATGTGAAAGGGACACATCGAGTGGCTGCCACCTGCACAACCCAACCAGGGCCGGGGACAAACTGCAACCGAGGTATGTGCCCTTCACAGGATCCGAACCCAGGTCTCTCTGGACCGCAGGCCGATGCTCTAACTGCTGAGCCAAACCGGCCAGGGCTTTTTCCATTGATTTTTTTTTTTTTAATTAAAAAAAAAATTTTTTTTTTTCTTTATTGATTTTAGAGAGAGAGAGGAAGGGAGAGGAAGAGAAAGAGAGAAACATCAATGAGAGAGAACATCAATTCGCCGCCTCCTGCATGCCCCCCACTGGGGATCGGGCCCACAACCTGGGCATGTGCCCTGACCAGGAATTGAACTGGCGACCCCTTGGTGCAGGGTCGACGCTCAACCACTGAGCCACCCTGGCCGGGCTTCCATTGATTTTTAAAGAGAGTAGAAGGAAGGGAGGAAGAGAGCGGGGGAGAGAGAGAGAGAAACATGGATGTGAGAGGGACATACTGATTGGCTGCCTCCTACACATGCCTGGATTGGGGTGGGAGATTGAACCCGCAACCCAGTAATGTGCCCTTGACAGAGAATCAAAACCAAGACCCTTCAGTGCGTGGGCCCACACTCTAACCACTGCCCCACACTGGCCAGGATGGGATCCAACTTTTTTAAAAAATATGTTTTTATTGATTTTTTAGAGAGAGAGGAAGGGAGAGAGAGAGAGAAACATTGATGTAAGACAGAAACATCCATCGGCTGCCTCCTGCTCACGCCCACTAGGGATGCAGCCTGCAACCCAGGCATGTGCCCTGACTGGGAATCGAACTGGGCCCTCTCAGTCCATGGGAAGACGCTCAATCCACTGAGCCACACGGGCGGGATCCAACTTTTTTTAAATTTATTTTTTTTTTACCTTTGTGGTTAACATCATTTATTTAATTATAATTTTTCCCCAATTTTCATTAATTTATTTTTGTTACAGATGTTTCTCCCTTAACCACCCCCCCAGACCCCCTTCTCCCCAACCCGTCCCCCTACCCGGGATCCAACTTTTTATATCCATGTCTCCGAGCCACTTCTTCCAACCTGGACTTCAGAAACAACCCACCTGTTTCCAGCACGTGGAAATGGTTGCTCCAGCTTGCTCCTTGGAGAGCTTTCAGGATGGACAGCGAGGAGGGAGAACTCGGGCAGAGCCCGCTTGTCGCCCCGAGCGGACTGCATGACTCCGGGAGGCCACGATGGCTACAATTCACAGGGGTAAACCATGAAGAAGACAGAGGGCATGGCCCAGGCGGTGCGGCTCGGCGTTTGAGCATCAACCCACCCACCAAGAGGTGGCTGGTTCAATTCCAGGTCAGGGCGCATGCCCAGGTTGAGGCTCGATCCCCTGTAGGGAGCAAAGAGGAGGCAGCTAATCAATCAATGTTTCTCTCTCATCAATGTTTCCATCTCTCCCTCTTCCTTCCTCTCTCTAAAAAATACATAAATACATAAGTGAAAACATACCTAAAAAAAGAAAGAGGGCATGGAGACCTATAGCTTAAAATCCTAATGGTCTTATTTCTAGGTGGCTCATCTGGGGCACTAGCAAGTTTATTTGCCAAATTAACCAAATGAGAGTGGATATCCTATTTGATCCTGGTCCTTATAATTAAATGAGTAAGGACTTATTTCAGCTTTATTTTAAAAAAATTTTCTTTATTTATTTTAGAGAGAAAGGGAGAGGGAGACAGAAACATCGATGAGAGAGAACATCAATGGGCCGCCTCCTGCGTGCCACCCACCGAGGATTTGGCCCGCAACCTGGACATGTGCCCTGACTGGGAATCAAACCAGCAACCTCTCGGTGCAGGGATGACACTCAACCATGGAGCCACACTGGCTGGACACTTATTTCAGCTTTTAACAAACACAGAGGTAAAGGCTACTTGACTGAATTCAACATCTGAGGAAAGACCAGTGTTTTCCTTACAATCAAGTTAATTATAAGTCATAGATTCATCTAAATTTCGGGAGCAAATGTGAATTTTGCTCTAATCAACAGGCTTTGAAAAGGCCGTTGTAAAGGATGGAGATGCCCAGCCCGTTTTCTATCCTTTTGCCAAAAACCGCTTTCGGGAAGTTCCTATCAAGCAAGTCTCATCCAGTGCCGAGCCTGCTGTCACGGACCAGCAAGCATAGCTGAAGCTGATACAAAGCAGAGAAGCCAGGCCCAGCCAGCGTGGCTCAGTGGACTGAGCGTCATCCCCTGGCTGAGATGGTTCGATTCCCAGTCAGGGCACGTGCCTGGGTTTTGGGCTCGATCCCCAGTGAGGGGTGTGCAGGAGGCAGCCGATGGATGTTTCTGTCTCATATCGATGTTTTTATCTCTTTCTCCCTTCCTCTCTCTCTAAAAAATCAATAAAAACATCTATGTATTTTTAAAAAGTAGAGAACCCAGGTTGGTAGGTTTGAATAACCATGTCAAACGCTTCAGCAAATCTGTGAGGATCCTCACTCACCTTAGGGAAGGCCCTACTAGGGCTCACAAGTCAGCATGAGTCAGGGAACAAAGGAAACTTGGGCTTTATTAGGATCCTCAGAGAGCTTAATTTTTTTTTTTTTTATCCTCACCCGTGGACTTTTTTTTCCCCCATTTTTTGTTCAGATAGAGTGGGAGGGAGGGAGGGAGAGAGAAAGAAAGAGAGGGAGAGGGAGAGAGAGAAACATCGATGTGAAAGGGACACATCAAGTGGCTGCCACCCGCACGACCCAACCAGGGCCAGGGACAAACTGCAACCAAGGTATGTGCCCTTAGCAGGAACCGAACCTGGGTCTCTCTGGACTGCAGGCCAACGCTCTAACCACCGAGCCAAACGGGCTAGGGGTAATTTAAATTTTTTAAACCTCACCAGAGGACATTTTTGCATCTATCTTGAGATAGAGCAGGAGGGAGAGAGAGAAATATTGATGTGAGAGAGACACATCGAGTGGTCACCACCCACATGACCCCAACCGGAGCCAGGGAGAAACCACAACCGAGGTATGTGCTCTTAGCAGGAACTGAACCCGGGACTCTCTGGTCCGCAGGCCGATGCTCTAACTGCTGAGTCAAACTGGCCAGGGCTAATTTAATTTAAATGTTTTTATTGATTTTTAGAGAGAAAGGAAGGGAGAAAGAGAGGGAGAGGGAGAGATAGAAACATCAATGAGAGAGAAACATTGATCGGCTGCATGATCCTTCATGCTCCCTACTGAGGATTGAGCCTACAACATGGGCATGTGCCCCAACTGGGAATCGAACCATCGACCTTTCGGTGCATAGGTTGACGCTCAACCTCTGAGCCAAACCAGCCAGGCAGAGGGCTTACTTCTTTTTAAAAATAATTTTTATTCTTTATTGCTTTGAGAGAGAGGAAGGGAGAGAGACCATCAATTGGCTACCTCCTGCATGCCCCCCACTGGGGATTTGGCCTACAATCTGGGCATGTGCCCTGACCGGGAATCGAACCAGTGACCTCTTGGTGCAAGAGTCAACGCTCAACCTCTGAGCCAAACCGGCCAGGCAGAGGGCCTACTTCTAAAAGGCCCAGTACTGATAGGTACAGAGGAGGGAGTGAGGGAAGGTTCAGCTGAGAACGGTACCAGAGGTGGAGCTGGAGTGGGAGGGGAAGAAGCTGGAGAGGAAGCCAGATGGCTCCAGAGATGGAGCCTGAGCAAGGTGGGTCCAGGGGGGAGGCGAGCCCGCATCGGAGGCAACAAACAGGAGGCTTCCAAAGCCATCTTCTCATTAAGTTTTTTGGCCTCAGTTAATTGTGAAACTTTATTTCGCAAACAGGCAACTTCGGATCCCTCGTTATGCCCGGAAGCCTCAAAATGCCACTCAAAACAGGTGTTTCATTTCGTTTTGGTAATTTCAGAACTATGACTGTCCAATTCGGTGTTAAGAAAAGTAAGTTTGGGAATCTCAAAGGTTTCCCGTGATAACTACTGATAGTCCAAATCACTTTTGGTCATGTTGTCCATTTAGTTAAAAAATACACACGAGTAGGGACCGTAGTTTTTATTTATTTTTATTTTATTTTATTATTTGGTACGTGCCCCTGGTGGAAACCAAACCTGAGACTCTCTGGTCCACAGGCCAACGCTCCAACTGCTGAGCCAAACCAGCCAGGGAAACCATGTTTTTTTGTTTTTTTTTCATCCTCAGCCGAGGACATTTTTTCCATTTTTTTTTGTTCAGATAAAGTGGGAAAGAGAGGAAAAGAGAGAAAATCGACGTGAAAGGGACACATCGAGTGGCTGCCACCTGCACGACCCAACCAGGGCCGGGGACAAACTGCAACCGAGGTACGTGCCCTAGTGGGAACCGTACCCGGTCTCTCTGGACCGCAGGCCGACGCTCTAACCGCTGAGCCAAACCGGCCAGGGCAGGACCATGGTTTTTAAACATAAATTCAGCCAGAGTCCATGTAGGAGGGACAGCTTGAAAATATTCTGAGACTCCATTTTTCACATTTTTCTCTAGAGCAATGGTCCTAAATAGCCCTGCAGGCTCAGTACTGGCCAGTCTCACTGAGAATAGCCTCACCTTAGAACAGCCTGGTCACTGAAAGGTCAGCCGACAGCTGAACAGCCAGTTCTGTAGAGACAGCCTACTCTTCAAAGAGCCTGGTGTCAGTGCAGACAGACCTAGGGAAAGGCCCTGAGACTGGAAATCTACCTCTGTAAGCAAAGGTCAGGGAAAGACAGAGGAAGGAGGAAGAAGCTGTTACTTGTCTGACAACCGGTAAAATGTATTAAAAGAAACTCATACACTGACTGGTGCCTTGGGCGTGGGCCAGATGAGTGGATCCTGGCACCACTTAGCAGGTGCTAGACAACTATATAGGTCAAGACAGAGTACTTACAGTACTCCTAACTATTCCCAGGTACAGGTAACATCCCAGGACCTGGCATATGGCAGGAGGCAAGGGATGGAGGCTGGCTTGTTTCAACAGTTTCCAGGGAGGTGTGAAGCAAACAATCTCCCCACTGGTGGGTCCAGCAGGAGGGTCAGGTAGAGGTCATGTCTTGGACCAGCAGTCTCTCCTCCCCACCTGGCCAATGGCTGAATGACACGGTTTCAGTGGGGCAGTCTGGTTCCAGATAGGAGCAGACTGCAGCTGGAATAAATGAACCAGTCCCAAGAAACAGCCTGATCCCCTACGGGTCCAGACAAAGTGTCAAAGGAGAGCCCAAACAAACAAGCCCTTGAACAGAAAACAAAAAACAAAAAAAAAGACACAAACCCCCCGAAAACTCTAATCAGAACCCGAATAAAGCCTGGAGAGCTTCAGAACACAACAAGCAGAAGCTGGATCCAGGAGAACACTTACCCTTTGGCTCCCGAGCCGTGGAGAAAAAAGGGAACTTAGATGGGCCTGTGGGCGCCACACCTGTTGGCTCCCCAGCCCTGGAGCTATGGGGGAGTCGTCTCTGGCTCCCGATGAGCCCCAAATATGCTGGACATAAATAAAAAGTCGGCCAGGTGTTCATTCAGCAAAAAAGATTTATTTGGGGGTCGGGAGGAAGACTAATTCTGTACGGGCAGCCCCAGGCAGCCCCATGGAGGTTTCCGCACGGAGGAAGATGGAGGAAGTACATTCGAGAGCAGAAGCGGAAGTTGCGGGCAGGTGCAGTCACCACCGCGGAGCTCAGTCCCGTCCCGGGAGCTGTCCCTGCAGGTTCTCTCGAGGACCGGGGTGTGGGAGCTCCTCCCACACGACCTGTCTTGGTTAAGATCTCCGTCATCAGTGTGGAAACCTGACATCACCTAGGCTTCCTCCCTAACCCTCTCTCCCAACACGTGTCAATGCATTTCAGGTTACAGTTTGCAGGGTTGCCGCCGGAGGGCGCTGGCGGACGCCTGCGCGAGCCTGGCGTCGGGAGGCGGTGGGAGGCAGTGTGTCGTTCCAGAAAAGCCGCGGGCAGCGAAAAGGGGACGTGGAGGATCTCTGGGGCTGGCCGAGGGTCCCACGGGTACTAGGGAGCGCGTGGGGCCGCCCCGAGAGGCGCCCGGTCGCATCCAGCCATCTCACACACCAGTCTGGGCCGGCGTAGCATCACTTCCGGGGACAACGACGGGACGTTCGTGACGCCTCATGCGTCATTCTCGGCGACGGCGGCGTGTCCTTGTGACGTCACCACGCCGACGCGGGTCGGCGAGTAGCTGCTGTGAGGAACGCGGGCGTGGCCTGCGCACACCCGGAGCAGAGGCGTGCTCTCCAGTCCGGCGCCCGTGGAGTGGGCCTCCCTCCGCCGGCTGCCTGGGATCCAAGACCGCGCGGGGAGGCCTGCGGAACGCCGAGTACCGGCCCGCGCCTCGCGTCCCGACGCGATACGTCGCCGGCGCCGCTGCTTCGCGTCATGACTTCCGGGAGCCGCGGCCGCCATCTTGCCCGCGCGGAAGAGCCGCGGCTGGGTGGGAGCCCCGAGCCGGAGGGCGCGGACGGTGAGGCCACCGCCATGCCGTCGTCGCCGCTGCGGGTGGCGGTGGTCTGCTCGAGCAACCAGAACCGCAGCATGGAGGCGCACAACATCCTCAGGTAGGTGGGCCTCCGCCCTGGCCCAGCGCGCCCCGTGGGACCCGAGCGGCCGGCCCTCGGTGCCCGGCCGGCCCTCCTGACCCACCCGAGCTGGGCAGAGGCGGCGTCGCCCCCGAAGGAAGCCCGAGGGGCTGCCCGGTCCAGACTCATTGGCTCCAGGTACCGAGAGCTGCGAGGGGTGGACAGGACTCGGTCGGCCGCGCGGAGCCCCCACGTGTGCTCAGCATCGCGGGAAAACTCAGGTTCTAAGCGCAAAGGTTCCCAGGTGTCGCGAGCGCCAAAGGCCCTAGTAAATCGGAAGGCCGGCGCTCTGTGCGCCCACGTTGCACGCATGTCTGTGCATCTGGAAACGGGGTCTGAGATAAAAAGGCTCATCGGGGAGGCGAGAAGCCCGAGCCCAAGATTAGGGTCTAGAAGATGGCAGTGAGTGTCTGACGGCTGTCCCCGGGGCGTGTCGTCGCTTCTCAGACCTGCTGGAAAACCCGCACGACAGGCCCTTAGGAAGGAAGAGGCTTGAAAGGGAGGGGTGGCGGGGGTGGGAACGGCCTATTTTATTAACCTCGTGAATTTGTGTCTTTGCTCCCATAGACATTTTCAGGTGACAGGTAAAAAGCTCTCCCAATCCCCTTGAAAGCCTCCAGGCGGTCGTTTCTGGACTGCAGTCGGGTTGGAACTACTGGTTTATATTGGAATACTAACGCCTCTCTTGTGGCCCTGGTGTTGTGTGTGTAGTGAAAGTTAATTCTGCTGTTTTTTTTTTTTTTCCCTTGATCGCTTGTCTTATTGTTGAAGTTCGGTATGCACATCAACATGGTTAGTAAAACAGTTGAAACTGCCTTTTCTCCCACAGTTTTCTGTATGTGGACATTCAAGGACAGCAGTGCCAGGCTGCTCTCGTCAGTCCTGCTTTGGCCCTCCTGCGTGCTTGGAAGAGTAGAGACTCCCCCACGCTCTGATTTTCTTAGGAAGCTGGAGGTGTCTGGCCTTGATCTGCTAATTATGAGTTTGATTCTTCCCAACATCCACCACGCTGTCCACACTATTAACTTAATGTCGTTTTTTGGTAGAATGTGATGTGCTTTGAACCTAAGTCGTCTTTGTGAAGGTTATTTTTAAACTAAGTTTTTAAACTGTGAAGTTATTTTAAAACTAGAAATGTGTTGGAATTATACTATGTTTGGGTCACATCTCCCAGTTGCATCTATGTGTTCAGTCATTTAAAGTTTGGTGAATTTAAGCAAAACAAGGCAACGTTCACACTCCTGGAAAATTACTCAAGGAAAATGAGATTTAATATATTTAGAATAATAATTACTATGGAGACAACCTCATCCTGCTGGTTCTGGATAGTGATCCTTTAAGACCTTCTGCTATAGGTATGTGCATAACAAAGTTGGGGTGAAATCTTGGGAAAGGAAAACTTAAAAAATTATCTGCAGCAACCTGGTTAGTTGCAAATCAGTTTCAAAGTCATGCCTTTCTGATTCCCTGGGACAAGTGGCTACAAGATGACAAGTCCTGGCCTTGGTGGGATTGGTTAGAGCATCTAGATACACCAATGTTGCAGATTGGTCCAGGGTCAGGACACACACAAAAAACCAATGAGTACCTATGTAAGTGAAACAATTTATCCATGCCTGCCTCCCCCTCTCCCCCTCCCTCCTTCCCTTTTTCCCTCCCTCCCTGCCTCCCTCCCTCCCTGCCTCCCTCCCTCCCTCCCTTCATTTCTCTCTCTCCCTCCTCCCCCACCTTCCTCCCTTCTTCCTCTTTTTAAAATTAATTAAAAAAAAAAAAAGATAGCAAGTCCTTTCTAGTTCATAGTGGTGGGAGCTAGCACAGCATTGGGTCTCCTGTGGAAAGCGGGGTGAAAAGAGCCAGAGTAGGAATTCTTTTGTTTACTATCTTTCAAATTTACTCATCAAAAGGACAGCCTCAGAATGAGGACAAAGGAGGTAAGTTTAGGGTAACACGTAAGGTTATTTTATACATGAATCTTTAATTTCTAAAATACCTACTTGGGGGGTGTTTTCTTTTGTTAAAATAGTGTTTGCTTATTGCAAAATTCTCACTGTAGGAAATACAGAAGATGAAGATCACTCTAAATACCGTTTTTCTGTGTCTAATACCCACACTTAAGGGAGTTCAAAATGAAGCTTTGTAACCTCTCTTCACATCATATTATGAACATAGTCTGATTTCAGTCCTTATTTCTGCGTTCTTTTTAAATTATAATTATTGAAAGAGAGAGACATCGATTTGTTGCTCCACTTATTCATTCATTCATTGGTTGCTTCTTGTGAGTGCCCTGACTGGGGATAGAACCCATAACTTTGATGTATCGGGATGACACTCTAGCCAACTGAGCTACCTGGCCAGGGCCCACTTTCGTTTTGGTGTATTGAATCTGAATACATCTTCCTGTGGAGTGATGGCCGGTGGTTGTGAACTGAGCCCAGGGATCCAGAGGGATGGGGGGGGGGGAGCATGGTGACTTGTAGCCTGTCTCCCATTCATAGACAGTTAGGTTTTCTATTTTTCAGTCTTACAATGTCAGCATCCTTGTGCCATGTGAACAACTGCACACTTTTCTGGTTATTTCCTTAGCATAAATTCCCGGATGTGGAATTGCTGAGTCAAAGGTACACATTTTCATACATTTTTGCCAGACTGCCTTTCAGAAAATACTTATAAAATTCTCATTTCCTCACAATTTTATCACGCTACCAGAGCAGAAATATGGCTCTCACCTTCCCTTAGTTTTAAAATTGCTTTGCGAATTGAACACCTTTTCATGTCATTTTCACTTTTGAAAAACTAATTAAGGCTTTATGTATTTTTTATTTTTTACAGAGTTTAAAAGCATCTTTAAGAAATTTATATGAAGGTTTTCTGTTACAATTAGGAGAGCTTATGAAAATCAGGTTAGAGACTTGGGCCTTACAGCTGATGTTTGTGGAAAGCTTAGGGAAATGGGTGGTAAGTGTAAAAGGCAAGAAAATTGTGTGCATTCTGGTTACAAATACAACAAATGATGCATTGGAAAACTTCTGAAGTGAAATATTAAAAGGAATGCACTTAACTGAACACACACTGTAGGCACTTTATCAGTGAAACCCTATTTTATTTTTGCCCTGTTGGAAATCAGCTTGGCTGTATCTTTTGAGAAGTTCAGTACAAGTAATAATAAATGTTGGCACTTTCCAGAGCTAGTCAGAATGTTCCCTGGGTGATTTCTTATTATTATTGAAGACTAATTTTTTTTTTTTCCAAATACCAGTCCTGGGGGACCTTTAGGTTTTTAAGGGTGTTGGAAGACTTATGTTTCCACAGAGACTCCTATTCTTTGTACTCTATGGATTAAGATTTCCCTTTAGAGCCAATTTTAAAATTATATTTCTTCCAAATTGCCTCCTAGATGTTAAGAGGCATGTTGATTTGAGGGAGTTACGTTTTTAAATTGTAGCAATTCAAAACAAATTTTAAAGACAGACTCTATAACTGAGCTGAGTTATCAGAGTTCTCAATCACAACTCCTTGGCTGTGTGGTTTGGGGAAGATGAGGAGTAGCTGCAGATGTGGGAGAAACAGTCCATCTCTCGAGCGTCTCTGTGTTTTCCCAACCCCACCTGCTGTCACCTGGTCAGCTCTTAGATGCCCACACTCACACAGGAGAGGAGGGGACACCACCCAGAGCAAGAAACCCCTGCTTGTGAGTGACACTGGGGACTTTAGTCATGGTAGATGAGCAACAGAACCAAGGCTCAAGATGGGGAAAAACATGGGCTGAAGGAGGGATCCAGGGTGTGTGTGGGGGTTCTGTGTGTGATATCCTGTGGTTCTCTGGTTTGGGGTGGGGTCCTCAAATTCTCACGTCAGGACTAGAGCATTTGGGATCCAAGCCACACTGGGAGAGAGATCCTCGGGCCTCCTCCCAGGTGGGACGTGTCTCAGGACTGCCTGAGGTTGTGCAGTCACACATCTGGCCTGTCCCAGACCTAGGATGCTCGGCACAGGATGCTCCCAGTCAAGATGCTGAACACATCTGGTCTGAACACATTTCCAGAAACCTCTTACCCGGGAGGGTCAGCTGGGCCCTGTGGCCTTTGTGACATCTTGTTCTGGGAAAATGTGAAGAAAGTGGGGTAGAAACCACGTGGGAAGGGGAACGGGTCTGAAATTGAGTACTGAGATGGCAGAGGACCAAGCTCACATTCATGGGTTTTGAGAGACCGCATGTTTTTGTCTTCAGAAGCAGGATAGAGGGTGGAGAGTTCCATTTGAAGGTGAACATTGAGACAAAACCGGGTGGACCAAACTTGGCTACAACTCCAGCAGCTAAACCATTCTTTCCTGCATTAGGGTCTTCTCTATAGCCTTCATGTAACATGAGAGCAGGTGGGGTCAAGCAGGTGCAGCAGGTTAGTAGTGAGTCCTTGTGTTGGTCCTGGAAGGAAGCACATTGATGGTCATGGTGCTGGTGCTGTGTGGAGGGGTGGGTGCCCACAATGGCCAGCAGAACAATGTGGCCTGTGAGAAGCCAGGGTCGAGGAACAGGGCCTGGAGGGGGGATGTCTAGGCAGGGCACCAACCAGGCGATCTGAATGGCACAGTTGTCACAAGCTCGAGGCACAGATCTGCTTAGAAACTGCTCAGTTTCATTTTTGGCTTTGTGGGAGCATAAGAATAAAATAAATCCTAGCCCTGGCTGGTTTGGCTCAGCAATTAGAGCGTCGGCCTGCGGTCCGGAGAGACCTGGGTTCGGTTCCCGCTAAGGGCACGTACTTCGGTTGCAAGTTTGTCCCCGGCCCTGGTTGGTCGTGCGGGTGGCAGCCACTCGATGTGTCCCTTCACGTCGATGTTTCTCTCTCTCTCCCTTCCTCTCTCTCCCTCCCGCTCTATCTGTACAAAAAATGGAAAAAAATATCCTTGGGTGAGGATAAAAAATAAAAATAAAATAAAATAAATCCTAGAAAAGCTTTATTGAACTGTGGTTAGGGCCCACAATTTGCTAGAGAGAACACCAATTTTATTGGAATGTTTTTCAGAAGTTTGTCTTCCCAGCATTGGGTGTTTCACAGTGAAATTAAAGGTAGGCGTTTAGGTGTGATAACTAGGAAGCAGTTGATTTGTGCTCTGTGAGCATGTGGTCAGGTAGCTAGAGATGGGGCTGGGGAGCAGTGACTTACCTGTGGAGGTGCCATGAGGTGAGTACACTGACCTCACAGGCTGTGCTCGTAGGCGGTTGCCAGTGGGTCTAGGGCTTCAGTCTTAGCAGAGTAGTGCTTTATGTTAGACTAGTGGTCACACGACAGAAGGTAGAAAGGTACCATTTTCTCATTCTTTTTGGTATTCATTTTATGTTTTGTTTGTTTTTTTTACTTGTCTGAAAGTGACTGGCAGCAATGGCTAAGTTAAGTCATGCTGCTAATTTACCTCCACAGGTTTGTTTAGCATACCAGAATTGGTGTTCATTTTAATGTTAGTATTTTACCTTCAGTTATTGGATAACAATGGAAATAATTCTGTACCCCCTCTTTAACATTTTCTTTGATAGGTTCTTTTATTTAAACAAGTGAAGCTCTGGTGGGAACCTCAGTTGTTGTTGGTTTTTTTTTGTTTTTGTTTTTTTGTTTTTTTTAATTGATCCCAGAGAGAGGAAGGGAGAGAGAGAGAAACATTATAAATCTGTTGCCTCCCACATGGTCCCTGACTGGGAACGGAACCTGGTGTACTGGGCTACATTGGCCAGGGCAGGTAGTTCTTTATGCAAGATTTTTGATACTCATGAAGACATTTGATAAATCCTTGTCTGGAAGATTAGTTTAACATAGGAAATAGTTGGCCCTTGAGACAAAGCCTGTTGTTAGAAGTGTTATTCTAGCACTCAGTTCTTTTCTATAAGAAACGTCGTCACGCTGACAAGATGGGCAGTTAAATCAGTTGCACCAGCTAAGAAGAAACAGCGCTTCTGTTGCTAAGTAGCCTTTTTGCCCCTTGAGAACATTTTGTTGGGAGAGGAACAAACTGCATTTCATTTTATTTTGAAACACAGTCGGGAGAGTGGTGAGCACAGGCAGCAGACAGTTCCCTCCAGACAGAAACCAAGCCAACAAGGAGCCTTGTCAGAGGCCACTGGGTAGAAGGTTGGGCCAGGTTATCTTGGAGAGATGTACTTTTGGGGATACGGGTAGGCTGAAATGGAGAGTGTTCCATCTGGACATCTAGTGCAAACCTCAGACCCAACGTGATGTGATGAGTACAGGAGATGGGCCCTGCCGGGTGGCGGCCAATCAGATCTGGGTGGCTGCAGTAGGTGGAGGGAAAGGCCCACCTGGGGTCTCTACCTGAAGCCTTCTGGGAGCCCGGCGGCTGCTTCTAGGTGGCACGCCTGCCGTTCTCCAACCTGAAACACTTGACCCGGCCCAGAGTCTCCACACCTGTCACCTCCACTCTTGCCCCATGGCCTTCTCCTTGCCGTGCTGCTCACTGTCCTGTGTGCTGGGAGTTCATTGGCCGCCAGCACTACCACCTCCCACCCCCCCCATCTGAGGAGAGAGATTTGGGTCCGTTTTAACCACTGCTGTGTCCCTAGCATATAGCATGCTCCAGGAAATACTGTTGAGTCAACGTGGACTGGAAAGCTCACCTGCCACCAGGAGAAGTGGAGGTTTTTTGTGTTTGAAATGTAGACCATTGGGGTTCACAACTCTTTCACTGTGGCCAGATGAAGACATGCTCACTGGATGTTTTATTTCATCAATGATTTCAAGAGTGGATGTGCCTGGGCTCATTTGAAGAGTTAGGCTAATTTTTTTTGTTGTCTTTTTGTGTGTTTTTTTTTTTTATCTTCACCCGAGGACATTTTTCCATTTTTTGTTCAGATAGAGTGGGAGGGAAAGAGAGGAAGAGAGAGAGAGAGAAAAATTGACGCAAAAGGGACACATAGAGTGGCTGCCACCCACATAACCAACCAGGGCCAAGGACAAACTGCAACTGAGGTACATGCCCTTAGCGGGAACTGAACCCCGGTCTCTCTGGAACACAGGCCGATGCTCTAACCACGGAACAAACCAGCCAGGGTGAGTTAGGCTAATTTTAATACATTTTTTTATCTTTATTGATTTGAAAGAGAAAGGAAGGGAGAGAGAGAGAGAGAGAAACATCAGTGAGAGAGAACATCAATTGGCTGCCTCCTACATGCCCCCCACTAGGGATTTGGCCCACAACCTGGGCATGTGCCCTGACCAGGAATTGAACTGGCGACCTCTTGGTGCATAGATCGATGCTCAACCACTGAGCCACACGGGCTGGGCTAATTTTAATACTTACTTACTTATTTATTTATTTATTGAAAGAAACATTGACTTGTTGCTCCACTTATTTATCCATTCATTGCTAGATTCTTTTTTTTTTTAATCCTCACACGATATTTTTCCATTTTTTTGTACAGATAGAGTGGGAGGGAGAGAGAGGAAGGGAGAGAGAGAGAAACATCGACGTGAAGGGACACATCGAGTGGCTGCCACCCTCACGACCAACCAGGGCCGGGGACAAACTGCAACCGAAGTACATGCCCTTAGCGGGAACCGAATCCCGGTCTCTCCGGACCGCAGGCCGACGCTCTAACCGCTGAGCCAAACTGGCCAGGGCCATTGCTAGATTCTTGTATGTAAACCTACAACGTTGGCATATTGGGATGACACTAACCAACTTTGCTAACCAAACAGGACCTAATAAATTCTTTCATTCTGGCTAAATACCTCAAAGAAATTACCAAAAGGAAATAACTGAAGATTTTTTGTTGTTGCTTTTGTTTTTTTTTAATGTTTGTTTTATATAAAAGTATTAGTTTTTAAAAAGCATGATGCAGTCCGGCTGTGTGGCTCAGTGGATGAGGGTCAACCCATACACCAAGAGGTCGTTGGTTTGATTCCTGGTCAGGACACATGCCCAGGTTGTGAGCCTGATCCCCAGTGGGGGGCATGCAGGAGGCAGCCAGTTCATGTTCTCTCTCACCGATGTTTCTATCCCTCTCGCTTCCGCTTCATCTCTGGAAAATCAGTAAAGGAAAAAAATTTTTTATCCTCACCTGAGGACATTTTTTTGCATTTATCTTCAGATAGAGCAGGAGGGAGAGAAGAAGGAAGTGAGAAAGAAACATCAATGTGAGAAACACACATCAACTGGTTGCCACCCGCACAACCCCAACTGGGGCCAGGGACAAACTGCAACAGGGGTACGTGCCCTTAGCGGGAACCAAACCTGGGACTCTGGTCCATGGGCCAACGCTCTAACCGCTGAGTCAAACTGGCCAGGGCGGAAAAAAATTTTTTAAAAAAGCGTGATGCAGCCCTGGCTGGTTTGATTCAGTTGTTAGAGTGTTGGCCCAAGGACCAAAGAGTTGTGGGTTCCATTCCAGTCAAAGGCATGTACTTTGGTTGCAGTTCGTCCCTGGCCCTGGTTGGAGTCGTGCAGGAGGCAACCAATCAGTGTGTCTTATATCAGTGTTTCTCTCTCACCCTCCCACTCTATCTGAAGATAAATAGAAAAATACCATCGGATGAGGATTTAAAAATTAAAAAGGGTGATGCATGAACTTGTATCTGAGTGAATATTTTGCACATTTTTGTTGGGCTCGTTGCCCAGAATGATTTTTGAGACCCCTTTGGTTTTGTTTTGTTTTGTTTTTATCCTCACCCGAGGACATTCTTCCATTTTTTGCTCAGGTAGAGTGGGAGAGAGAGAGAAACATCGATGTGAAAGGGACACATCGAGTGGCTGCCACCCGCACAACCGACCAGGGCCGGGGACAAACTGCAACCGAGGTACATGCCCTTAGCGGGAACCGAACCCGGGTCTCTCAGGACCGCAGGCCGACGCTCTAACCGCTGAGCCAAACCGACCAGGGCTGAGACCCCTTTGGAAATGGGTTTTTGGGAAGCTGATTTCTTACTCTTACCCAAGAGTTCTCTCTCTAAAATGCCCAGTTCACTCATTGCAGGCACACCTGAGATACTGTGGGGTGTGTTCTAGACAACCTCAGCGACTGAGAGTCACTTAGTTTTTAGTTTCCCAGTGCATATAAGTCGCATGTGTACACTGTATTGTAGTCTCAAAGTGTGTAGTAACATTACGTCTAAAACAACAACGAACATACCTTAAGTGAAAATATGTATTGCTAAAATGCTAACTGTCACCTGAACCTGTAGGGAAGCCGTGTCCTTGGACTTAATTGACCCGGGCTGCCACAGACTTTGAGTTTGTAATGTCCACACAGCGCAGTGAGGTGGGTGTCCTGTGGGCGGTTTCACATGATCTGTTTGAGAGCATCAGAGCTGCTGCTGCAAGGTCGGTGTTGTGGAAGACGTGCAGGCTCTGGACACAGATCCAGAGTGGTTCGGGGACGTGTGAGCAGCTGCTTTCACACTTCAGGTCACTGCTGGTCACCGGCTCACCTGGCTGGAAGTGTTACCTCCTGGTTAATCCACACCTTCAGCCCACATGCTTCTCAGCTCTCAGTAGGGTGCCCAGGCCTGGCTGCATCCTCCGCAGGGACAACCTTGCCTTCTGCTGGGCACAGACCTCGGCTGCACGTCCTGTCCTTGGGGAGCTGTGGTCTTGTTCCTGTGGGTCTTTGTTCTTTCATAGCACACTTCCCTTGCCCTTGGCTAGAGAGGCAGCCCCCAGACTAGTTGGCCCCGACCCTGTGTCCTCAGGGTAAACCCAGCCCTGGACACAGGTGAAGTGTTGGTGAGTTGGTGCTGTGTGGACTTCTGGGCGCCCTGCTTTCCCCTGAGTCCCTCCTGCCCTCTGGAGGAGGCTTTGGGTTGATGGGCTTTCACACCATGCAGACGCAAAGTTGGTCTGAGGAGTGATTCACTCTTTGATGATGTACATTTTCTGCATTAGACAGCTGCTCGGCTGTGGAGCATAGGCAGGCGCCTTCCAGGCACTCACAGGGCAAGTGGCTTGTTGGGACAGCTCTTGTGGGGCAGTGGTCAGTCGTGAGGCCGCCGTGGTCCCTGCTGTGTTCACTTGTGACCGTCTTGGGGGAATGTGACCTCCTTGGTAGTGGGTACCAGCCGACCTTCCGTGACCATGGCCACCTGTGTGGAGTCGAGCAGGCAGTGGGTTCCCGTTGGTTCCTGGAGGATGGCTGGTCCCACGGCCACGGCCATGGCCTTCTTCGGGCATGTTGGTGCTTCGACAAAATTCCTTTTTGTGTGTGTCGTTTGAGTGGGTGAGGAACGGGTTCAGATATGGGACGAGGTCGTCGGCATGTCTATGCCTGGTGGCTGGGCTGTTGCCCTCTGGTCATAGCGCGTGTTTGCGGACATCCTTGCTGCCAGGCCTCCCTTCCCGTCAGGGTCTGTAGTGGCGACCAGAAGGAGGAAATGTCACCGTTGAGGTGTCTGGCCCTTGGTTTGCTGGTCGTCCACCTCCCGTTCCGCTGTGCTCTTACCAGTTCTGGGTTCCAGAGTGTGGGCTACCCTTTCTCAGTGGCGGTGAGTGCCCTGTGTGTGGGTGGACCCATAGGCTCCGGGTGGTGTGGCTGCTGCATCTCTGCGACCTTCCTAGAGCTGGTGACAGGTACACCGGGAGTGAGGGGTTGGGTGGAGGTGACAACAGCTTTCACAGCTGGACACCTGGATGTCAGCATCTTGTCCAGAGGCTTCCCAGTCATCCCAGCAACTCCATCTGAGCCAGATTGGTTTTCCTCGTTGTGAAGCTCATCCATTTGCCACCCAGCAGCTATTTCAAGTCAAGGATTAAAAACATGTTCTCAAGTATTGATGAAGTTACTAATTTTGTTTATTTCCCACCTCGTGCCCCTTGTTTGTAGGGTTGTGTGTCTTATTTAACCCAACTGTGATCTTTGTCTCCTTTTGTGTCTTTCAGCAAACGGGGATTCAGTGTGCGGTCCTTCGGCACAGGGACTCACGTGAAGCTTCCAGGGCCTGCGCCCGACAAGCCCAATGTCTATGATTTCAAAACCACATATGACCAGATGTACAATGACCTCCTTAGGAAGGACAAGGAACTGTATCCCAACTGGTTACCCTTTTACAGACCCCAGTGTGGTTGTCTATGGCAGGTGTGACCTGTGACACAGTCATCACACTGACCCCCATGTCAGGCTGGGAGGCGGGTGGACTGTGGCCGCTGCTGCGTGCTGTGCTGAGTCAGCACGTGCGATGCAGATGCCTCCTCTCGTCTCAGAATTTGGTGTGTGTTCCTGTGCTGCTTGGACAGTGCAAGGCTGGCACCATCCGGGGCTGCGGACACGGGACACGCAGGCGTACATGTGACGTCCATGGTGACAAAGTCATGATGTTACACAGATTAGATGGGAGGTGGACACCACAGAATCGTTCCCTTTCTCACTGGGGGCTGCCTGCTTCCCTTCGCAGGCAGGTGTGTGCCTGTGGGTGTGCACTGATACATGGGGTGGCAGCTGCACCCACCTCTGGGGATGTCTCCAGGGTCCCGTCTGTGAAAGGATCTCATGTGCAAGCAGAGGGAGCATCTTAGGAGTAATTTCAGAGAACTTTGCTTTGAGACAGAACAGGCTGGTCTGTTGCTTAAGACCCACCCACGGAAGAGCCTTGGCCGGTGTGGCTCAGCAGTCAGTGAGTTGGCCCTCACACCAAAGGGTGTCGGGTTCAGTTCCTAGTCAAGAGCATGTACTGAGTTGCAGGTTCGATCCCTGACCCCAGTCAGGGTGTATGTCCCTCTCTCTCTCCCCCCTCCCTTCCACTCTCAAAATGAGTGGAAAAAATATCCTTGGGTGAGGATTAGCCCCCCAAAAAGACTTGTGAAAGAAGAGGCAGTTAAAAGATTTTTAGTGACTGTGACACCGAGTTGTGTATAGTTAAGATGATCATTGGCCAGTTTTGACTGGGCACCTGATTGCCTTGTGCTGCCTGGAGACTCCTGGCCTGCCATTGCTACTGTGAGTGACCTGTGGTTCTCCAGGTGGGACCCAGACCTCTTTCAGGTGAGGGGGATTGACACCAGGTGGGAACCTTGGTCTCCATAGTATTGTGCTTGCAAGTTTTAATAAACCACAATGTTTTCTGTACATCTGTTGATTAGTTAGCTGGAGTGGCCGAAAGGTTCTGGTACTAATGAGAGCGGAGCCCCTTGCTCCATCCTCCCTGGTTACGCGTGAACGGGCATCTCTGGTCAGTGCCACAGCGGGCAGTTGGGTTCTGTGGGTGGCTGTGGAAGGCGGGGTGGCTCTGTGCAGTGCCCTGGGTGGCCGCCCCCCAGATTCCTGTGTTCCTTTCTCAGAAGCCCCAGGACATGCATTGGGCAAAGCTCCCAAGTGTTTCTGGCGAGTCACCACCTGTGACCTGTCTACATGCTGGAGCAGCTGCTCTGCTCGTGCTCTTGGGTGAGAAGGGCGGAGCTCTGGCTGGCCGAGGAGCAGCCCCTGGAAAGGGCTGGGGTCTTAACGCCAGGTTTCTTCCCTTGAATTGTAAACTCCGTGTGCTGTGTTCAGCTTATCTCGAGACACTGGCCGATTCTGAAGATCATCCTTCAGTCGGCACCATTCACGTTTGAGCCCACACCCAGCAGAAGTGAGAGCAGGGACGGTGCCTGCGTGCCCCTCGGTTATCGCAGATGGCCTACCACACCAGCACTGGCACGTGACACACAGGAGGGATGTGTCCCTGATAGTTCAGACAAGGAGCAGAATCCCACTTCTCAGAACTCAAGAGTGTCCCCACAAAGCATCCATGCCAAAGGCAACTGCATGCATGTGTCCCTTTGCACGCCTCTGCTGTGCTGGGGGTGGGGGGGGTTGACTGTGCCCACTCACCAACAGTACCTGCCTCCTGGGGACCCTATGTAGGAAAGTCCCTTCTCTCTTGATTGCCCCTCACAAAGTTCTGGGAGGGACACTTGTTGATTTATTGGCTTCACTTGGGTGAAATTTCTGTCTCCTGAAGGGTGAGGGCAGAACAGCCATGTGCTTGGTACTCGGCTTGACCCAGGGCAGCCCTTGGTGGGTAATGGAGGGACATTTCTCCAGGGGTCACTGCACTGCCAGTGCAAGGGAGGGGGAGGGGCTGGACATGGGGGAGGGGATACTTGATTAGCGATGGGACAGGCTGCTTGTTTCCTCATTTGCTCATGATTCATGTAGCTAAGAGCCAAACACCCAGGTCTGGAACAGAACACCTGATGGGCTTTTGCAGAAGTGGCAGCTATAACCTGTAGTGGAAAGCTAGGAAAATAATTTAAATGTAACCTGAAGATAAACAATGTTCAGCGAATGCATTTTCTGTAGAGAATGACAGGGTTCTGGGGGTGGCCTGCAGGCTCTTCCTGCTGCCATCTGCTCACCGCCAGGGCCTCAGGTCCTGTGTGTGCCGCCTCTCGGTCTTCCTGAGAACTGACCTTTGGTAAGGTTTGGCCAGCAGTCCTGTTAGGATCAAAGGACTTAATAGCTAACGGCACAAAGCTGGGTTTGGTTTGGGTTTCCCTCCACCAGCAGGAGCAGGACCTAAGGGGCTGAGGGACCCCTGCCTCGGGCTTGTGGTGACATTCGTGTGGCTGAGCACTGGCCTTCAGTCCTCGAAGAGCCTGCCTCCGGGAACTCGAGAGCACTGGGGCTGGGGGCACGGGGGGCTTTGTTAAACCAGAGCTGCACCAGTGGTTCTCCCCGTTCTGTGAAGCCAGGCCAGTGAGTCTCTGCCATGTTCCTCGGGTGTCTGCTAGTAGTCCCGGAGATCCGAGTTCACCTGTCCCTCCACATACCAGAGGTCTCTTCCGGTTTCATAAAGGAGGTTCTGTGCTGCTACACAGTCTCCACTCAACGCACACCCCTTGGTGGTTCCGTCACACGGCTGTTAACTGCTGTCACGGCAGCTTCAGAACATTGTCGTCTCGTAAACACCCGTAGTGGTCACTGTCCATGACCCAACTCTCCCAGCCTGTGGCCACTGTCCCCCTTCTGGCTGGATTCACCTCTTCTGGGCGGCTGCCGTAGGTGGAGTCATACGGCCTATGGTCTGACCGCTGCTTTCGAGGTTTGTTCATTTTGTAAAGCACATCAAACTGTTTTGCTTTATTTTTTTAAACCTTACCAAGGATATTTTTTCAAGTGTCTTCAGATAGAGGGGGCGGGGGTAGAGAGAAACATCGAAGTGAGAGAGACACATCGACTGGTTGTCTCCCACACGACCCCAACCAGGGCCAGGGATCAAACTGTAACTGAGGTATGTGCCCTTGACCAGAATCGAACCACAACTCTTTGGTCTGTGGGCCGATGCTCTAACCACTGAGCAGAACTGGCCAGAGCTAGAAGTGGTCCCCTTCCCCCCGCCCGAACTGTTTTTGTTGGTGGGTTTTTTTGAGAAACAGAGGCCTAGTTTATTTGTTCCATTTCTTGGCATTTGAAGGGTTCCTCCATGACATCCGTGGCCTCGAACTGCCCATTTAAGCTTTTTTTTTTCCTTTATTGATTTTTAGAGAGGAAGGGAGAGAGAGATAGAAACACTGATAAGAGAGAACATCAATTGGCCCCCTCCTGCACACCCCCCACTGGGGATTTGGCCCACAACCTGGGCATGTGCCTGACCGGGATTCGAACCAGTGACCTTTTAGTGCAAGGGTTGATGCTCAACTACTGAGCCATACTGGCCAGGCTCAAACTGTCCATTTTTAAGTCCACCTTTTTTCTCTTGACTTAATTTCTTCTTCCCTTTGCTATGAAGCCATTGTTACTATAAAGCAGCTTAAACTTCGCCGCTGTCCTGGCATAGTGTAACTCCCGGGGCCAGGCTCCCCAGGGCTTCCAGCTTCCACTGAGGAACCTGGCTGGACCTTGAACTTACTCGGAGAACCTTTGGTGAAAACATTGGCAGTTTCTTCTAATGCGAGAATGACCAGCCTGCAGCTGCATGGAATCCATGGGTCATGGGAGGATGGGCTGGCCTGTCAGCAGACTCAGAGCCTTTTGAAACCTTTCAGTAGATAACTGCTTTGTAAATTACAAAACCATTTGCCTTAAAAAGCAAGTAAAAGCCCACCTCTAAATAGTATGATTTTATTTTATTTTTTGGTTAATCCTCACCCGAGAATATTTTTCCATTAATTTTTTTTTTTTTTTTTAATCCTCATCTGAGGACATTTTTCCTTTTTTTCTTTTTGTTCAGAAAGCATGGAAGAGAGAGAAACATCAATGTGAAAGGGACACATCAAGTGGCTGCCTCCCACACGACCCAACCAGGGCCGGGCACAAACTGCAACCAAGGTACGTGCCCTTAGTGGGAACCAAACCCAGGTCTTTCTGGACCTCAGGCCGACGCTCTAACCGCTGAGCCAAACCGGCCAGGGCGATTTTTTTTTTTTTTTAATAGAGTGGGAGGGAGGGGAGAGAAAGAAACATGGATGCAAAAGAGAGACACGTCAGTTAGTAGCCTCTCACATGACCCTGATGGGTTAGGGATGGGACCTCCAACCCAGGTGTGTGCCCTTGACCAGGAATCGAACCTGAGGCCCTTCTGTCTGCAGGTTGATGGTCTTTTTTTTTTTTTTTTATCTTCACCTGAGGACATTTTTCCATTTTTTGTTCAGGTAGAGTGGGAGGGAGAGAGAGGAACAGAGAGAGAGAGAGAGAAACATTGATGTGAAAGGGACACATCGAGTGGCTACCACCCGCACAACCGACCAGGGCTGGGGACAAACTGCAACCGAGGTACATGCCCTTAGCGGGAACAGAACCCGGGTCTCTCAGGACCGCAGGCCGACGCTCTAACCGCTGAACCAAACCGGCCAGGGCTGCAGGTTGATGGTCTTAACTGCTGAGCCAAACTAGCAGGTTTTAGTACATGGATTTGAAATGCAAATATGAGACTGAGCACAGGAGCCTGTGTCCAGCACACCTTTCTCTTGTGGCTCTTTCATCACTTTTGGAGTTAGAATTAAAATTTTTAACTGTTTATTCTTTTCCATTTCAGTTTCATTGTCTTGTAGGCCTTGGCTTAATTTACATGTATGCCTGCTTTTGCACTGTGTACTTCTTTCTTGTCTTGAGATAAAAGATAAAAATAAAAGTGGTTTCTCACACTGTAAATCCCCACAGCTTCCTGACCTCCGTCCTGGGTATACAGTCAGTCAGTGGGCACAGCAGCAGGAGAGGGGTCCACCCTCTCTCTCAGGCCCCTGCACCATCACTGTAACTATGGCCACTGGGCTTTCCTAGAAACATTTTCTTTGGGTCTCATCAGACTTATCTCTAACTGGTCCTCTGTCTTATGCTGTGCTCGGTGGGTGGAAGCAGCTGCCAGCTCCTGGCCCTGCCCTCGGGTGCGTCCTGCCCTCGGGACCTGCGCTGCCCGCCTGCGCTCTGCTCCAGCCGTCGAGCTGTCACTTGCTTTTGCTCCAGGTGACTTCGTCTGGGTCGTCCTGGTTGGCAGCTCTTTTTAAGCAGTTTTTTAAAATGGTGTTTGTTTAACAAACAATTGTGTTCCCAAACCAGATGATGGTTCCAAGAGGAAGAGGGATCTAATTTTGCCAATATTTAAGCTGTCAGGTTTTAGAACACTTCATGCTTAAAATATAGATTGTTGGTTTGAGATGTTTCAGGTAACACAGAGTAGCTCAGAGTAGCTGTCGTGTCTGATGTTTACCTGCTCGTCTCTGATCCAGTGCCACAAATTGAGCAGAGCTGACTGGCCGAGGTAGTTGCCGGGGGTCGCTTGTGGGTCTGGACATAATGGAGGTGCCCTGGCCATGCTCACTGTTTCACATATTTGCCCAGGTTTAGGAGACAAACCTGGTCCCCTACCTGAGGTCCTGACCCCAGGTGTGTTGAAAGTGCATCTCTTTGCCTGAAGACAGGGTGGTGTGGGGCCCTGGCATACCCAGCCAGAGCGGGCCCCAAGCCTCATGTCAGGGCAGCAGGGCAGTGCCCAGTGGTTCTCCGAGCTGACGTCAGGGTCCTGTGTCCTCATTTGCACAGCCTGTGCACTTTGCAGAACAGCTTTTTTATTTTTTATCCTCACCCGAAGACATTTTTCCATTTTTTGTACAGATAGAGTGGGAGGGAGGGAGGGAGGGAGGGAGGGAGAGAGAGAGAGAGAGAAACATCGAGGTGAAAGGGACACATCGAGTGGCTGCCACCTGCATGACCAACCAGGGCCGGGGACAAACTGCAACCGAGGTACGTGCCCTTAGCGGACACCGAACCTGGGTCTCTCCGGACCGCAGGCCGACGCTCTAACCGCTGAGCCAAACCGGCCAGGGCTGCAGAACAGCTTTGACCACAGAAGTGAGTGAGTGTGAATTTGTTAGAAGCGCTGGCTCGAACGCCTTTGTTGCAGTGGTTCTGAGTGTGGTCCGAGTATCCCCGCTGTCCCCACAACCCTTTCAGAGGGTCCCCAGCTCAAACCTGTTTGCTCCTTGCCTTTCTCCCCCAAGTGTGCCAACAGCTCCCCAAAGGCTCTTGCCCCGGGTGCCAGTCCTCCAGCAGCTGATGGGCTGTGTTCTGTCCTGGGGACGACAGCACAGCCCCAGGATGTGACTCCCCTCAGCGCCTCCTCAGGAGGGGGGGAGGGGCCCGGCCGGCAGCCGCTGGGCAAGGCCTGTGATCCTGGGAAACATCTCGTATCCTTGCTGATTCCGTGTGTTGCCGGGAAAATGTAGGGTGGGCAGGCTGCTTACAGGCCCTTTGGGGTGTCACCTGGATCTGTGACGAGGGGGTGGGCAGGGTCCCTGAGCAGCTTTGCTCATTCACGGGAGGAGTGGGAAGGAGGGGGTGGTGGCCTTTCTCAATGGGCCAGGTGACGCCTGTCTTCACTGGGTATGCTTTGCAGTGGTTCACACGTGCGGTTCCCCTCGGCGTGCTCTCCCCAGTCAGCTCGAGGGGGGCCTGGCCTGCAGCGCGTAGCTAGTGTTGGAGGACTGGACGGACGGTGGGGACTGGGGTGTGCTGCAGTGGCATTCAGGGGTGCAGCCCTCCCAGGGCGGGGAAGCTTTTTTTTTTTCTTTTTAAAATTTTTCTTTATTGATTTTAGAGAGAAAGGTGGGGGAGAGAGAGAAATATCGATGAGAGAGAACATCGATTGGCTGCCTCCTGCATGCCCCCCACTGGGAATGTGGCCCACAATGTGGGCATGTGTCCTGACGGAATCGAACTGGCAACCTCTTGGTGCAGGGTCGACACTCAACCACTGAGCCACACCGGCCGGGCAGGAAAGCTTTTTGAGGGGTTGAAAGAGGAGGACTCATGGGTGACGCCAGGCTGGGAACAATCTGGGGTGCCAGCATACCTGGCCCTGGAATCTCAGAGGTGGCCAGACCACGGGCCCCATTCAGCTTGTGCTAATTAAAGTGAAGGCAGAGCCCTGGCCAGTTTGGCTCAGTGGTTAGAGCATTGGCCATGGACCAGAGAGACCCAGGTTCGGTTCCCGCTAAGGGCATGTACCTCGGTTTCAGTTTGTCCCCAGGCCCTGGTTGGGGTCATGTGGGTGGCAGCCATTCTCTCTCGCATCGATGTTTTTTTCTCTCTCTTCCCCCATGTCTCCCTCCTGCTCTATCTGAAGATAAATGCAAAAATGTCCTTGGGTGAGGGTTAAAAGAAAAGAAAGTGAAGGCAGAAACGTTGCTCCTACGTAATAATCCTAAAGTTTGACTGAAGTACTTGAGCTGTTCCTGAGATGGGCTGGGGCAGCTTCCCTGTTGGGGAACTTTCTACCCACTGGGTGCCCAAGTAGCTCCAGCTGCAGGGAGGAGCCCCTGGTCAGGCATGCCAGGCTAACGGGTCTTGGAGGACTCCTGAAGACACCAGAGACGAGGAAGCCACTGACAGGAGTCGGACCTCCTGGGCTGGGACTGCTCTTCATGGTGGCTGTGGGCTTGGGGCATTGCCCTGCGCTTCCTCCGGGCATGGGGCTCTGCTGCCCGCGATGTGAGAGCCAGGGTTGGGGAGGGGGCCTGGCCCTGGGCCCCTCCCTGGGAGTGTGTGCCTGAGCAGGGCAGGCTGCAGCCTTGTCCTCGGTACCATCCCCGACCCAGTGCAGCCCAGCACATCTGGACTGCCTGTGGCTGCTGTGGTGGCCCCCGAGGGAGGGTGCACCTCTGGGCATTTCTGAGCCACAGTGCCCTTGAGAATCTTCCCCGCACCTGAGAATCTGTGCCTAGTGGGCTTGACCTTTTTGAGATTGGAAGTTAAGTTGGGTGACAGGATTCCAGTGCTGTGCTGGCTCCCCCTGGCATGGTCCCCCTCGGGGTGTTGACCGCAGAGGGTTTGGGGTCACCTCTGAAGCTGAGGCACAGAGTGGGGACACCTGAATTTGGTGCGGCAGCGTCTGACAAGGATCCTTGGGTCATCCAGTGAGCGTCTGCAAAGCAGCCCTGAGGTGTCCTGTCAGCGGAGTGCCAGCGCCTACGGTCAGTCCAGCCAGGACCTGAGCAGGTGATTCCACAGGGCCCGAGGGAGCCTGCTGCTCCAGAGCCTGGGCAGGGATGCAGGGCAAAGGTTCTGAGCCCCTGTTGTTGGAAGAGAACCTGTGGGGCCTGTGGTGGGCGCCGGCTCCTGCCCTGTTCAGGATGCTGCCAGGCCGCTGGCCCTGAAATCCCTTCATGAGCAGGTGCTGCCTGGCTTGGGGTCGGGGCTGTCCCTGCCCCGGTCCTGAGAGTTTGGATTCTCTACCCAGCTGGGCCTGCGCAGGCGCTGTGCTCCCCTCTCCCACCTTGGGAAGCTCTGGGAGGGGGCAGGAGGCAGGTGGAAGGCCCTGATTATCATCCCTGGGACTCTGAGGCCGTGGGGTGTGGGAGCCCGCTGCTAAACCCATGGCCTCTGCAGTAGGCATCTGGTCCTTTTTGACTCCTGCCAGTATGGTTCCCTTGCTCTGGAAACGCTCATCCATCTCCTCCGACCTCGGCCCTCCCTCCTTCCTGGGACCTCTGCTTTGAGCTGAGTGCGCATGGGGTCTCTGGCCCAGACCTCGCTCCACACGAGCCCCTGACTCCTGCCGCCCACCTGCGCACACACTCCTGCTGCCATGGAGCTGGCGGTGCCCACATCAGGCCAGAACAGTTCTTGCACAGCTGGCCTCAGTGTGCTCCGGGATGGTCCGTGGAGAGGCGTGACATCCCCTCCAGGGGCTCTGGGTGCAAATGCAATGCCCCCACGTCATGAACGGCTCCTGCTCCCTGGCACTGTAAGCAGGTGTTTGGGGGGGACTGTCGAAGTCCCCTACAGCCAATGGTCAAACCTTGGCATCATCCCGTCTTGGCTTCAGAAGCATTGTGGGGTCCGCAGGAGGCTGAACTGTATTAGGAACCTCCTGTCACTGAGGCTGTGCTCCTTCAGGGACCAGCTGTTAGGCCGGGGGCTCAGAGGTTAGGGGCAGGTAGGTGGTGCCCCTAACCCTGGGTGGGCTCTGGAACCAGCAGCTCATGTTTCACTGTGTGTCAGCTGCAGGGGAGGCTCAGCCAGCCCCCCATCCAGGACCCGGAGTGCCTGTGTGTGGGAATGGGGGTGGGGTTGTTCCCAGGCCCAGGCCGTCAGCCGTCCTCTCGGCTCCCTGCGTCCACTGCTCCCCCAGGGGTGTGTCCTCCGGTTCAGGGCTGAATGGCGGGCGCTGCCTGGCCAACCCTGCTGCTGCCTCAGCACTTGAGGTCCTTGTTCAGCCAGGAGACATTTTCGTGGAACACTTTGTTCTCTGACCAAATGCCTCGGGTCTGTTGGCTTCCAGCAGTTCGCGTCCCCTCCTGTGCACGAGTCCTCAGAAGCCGGCCTTCACGGCCCCTCACTCTGGCCCCAGCTTTATCCTGATGAGGGCTTTGTCCTGGGACGTGCTTCCCCTTGGCCTCTGCCCTGCCCCTGCATTCCCACTCCTGTCCTTTGGGGTTCGAAGTGGGGTTCCAGGTGGTTCTGGGTCCCTGGGGAGTGAAACAGTGGGAGGGGGTCATGGTTTCCTTCCCAAATGGCTCCTGGCACGGGCACCTCCTGTCCTTGGTCCTGCTTGGCTTGGCCCAGGCCAAACAGCCCTGGAATTTGCCAGAAAATGGTCCAGAGAGGCCACTGTTCTACTTCCCTGTTAAACGCGTGTGGGTCAGGTCTGATTCCTCAACTTACGACATCAGCTACTTAACCCAATGAAGGTGAAGCGAAGGGGGGAGGAGCTTTGCGAGTTCTTGGCAGGATGGTTGCAGCCCTGGTCCGAGCACCTGGTGGCCATCTGTCCTCGAGAGCCAAGCCTGTGGGGTGGCAGGTCTCGGAGGTGCAGGGGGCTGAGGGTCAGGAGCGAAAACAGCACAGCTAACAGTCCAGCGTTTTCTAAGTTAAAGCTGTTCAATAAACCACCTACACACTTTATAAAAGCCGTTCTCAGTATCCAGGAAGGTAGGAGCTGATGTGACTAAGTCATCACGACTTAAAAGGACTTAAAAAGTCGGGTCATTGACAGCACTCAGAATTCCTGCATCAGCCCACCTGCGCCTCTGAAATAGCGCTGACGAGGTGCTTGTTCCCATCTGTCTGGAATGGCCCTAGAGGCCCATCCTCGTGTTCAGGGATCTGCCTGTTGAGGTGGGTCCTTTCCCGGGGACCCCAAGGATAGACAGCCACCCTGCTGGGTGGGGGTGGGGCCATCTGGAGGACCCCTGACCTACTTGGCACAGACTTCACTGTGGGACCTGGGTGTCCCTCTGAGCTCCAAGGGACGGGCTCTCATGGCCCCGCTGCCCTGTTCATTCTCATCCTCGCCTGTCCCTTGTGGTTTGAAGTGGGATTTCAAGTGGTTCTGGGTCCCCTTTCACTCCTGTACCCTGTTACTGTCAGGTTTCTGGAGTTTCATTGCTGTTGCTAAGCCTGGCTGGGGTGGCGTTGTCCTTGTTGAAGGGTCAGGGTCAGGGTCAATGTGAGCATAGGTGCTGCGGCACAAGTCACCAAGGCAGCTGGTGAGTTAGAGCAGGTGGGCTGAACGTCTCTGACATTCGGTCTCTGCTTTCTGGACTGTGTTGGTCCAGAAGCTGTGGCCTGCTGGCTGGGGCAGGCACATCCTGATGCCGATCAGGGACGGTCTGCCCACCCACGGTGTTCTCAGTGGGCTTGGGCTGTGGCAGCACCTGTCCAGAGCGCCCGGCGCCTGCCTGGGTCAGTGGCTCACCTCCTCTAGAGTTCCTTAACTCCAGTGCCCAGCTACACGCAGAACGGCATTTTGCACATGCTGGACAGAAATAAGCGAATCAAGCCCCGGCCAGAGAGGTTCCAGAACTGCAAAGACCTGTTTGACCTGATCCTCACTTGTGAAGAGAGAGTGTACGACCAGGTGGTGGAAGGTGAGCCCACAGACTTGGTGCCCCCACGTGTGCCTGGGGCCTGCGGTGCCCTCTGTCCTGCTTGTCCCTCATCACACCCCTCCTTTCCCTGGCCCCAGGGGGCAGGCAGCAGTCCGGGAGGGTCCTGGCAGGAGGACTGGGGCCGATTCTGTCAGGGCAGGGCTGCCTGTGCTGCCGGCAGCACCGTGTGAGTTCAGGGGTCGGGGTACTTGAGGAGCATGTGAGGCGGAGCTGGGGCCTGTGCTCTGAGAGGGACCTCGCTGCTGACCGCTTCCCCTGGGCAGGTGCGCATTTCAAGGGCGAGGTGGGGCCTGGTGTTGAGTTGAATCACCGCTGTATTTGGGGAGGAGGTGGTGTGATGCTCGGCCAGGGTCTCTGACACCCGTGTCCTTCTGTCCGGTCAGATCTGAATTCCAGGGAGCAGGAGACCTGCCAGCCGGTGCACGTGATCAACGTGGACATCCAGGACAACCACGAGGAGGCCACCCTGGGGGCCTTCCTCATCTGTGAGCTCTGCCAGTGCGTGAGTATCCACACCAGCTGCCCGCTCTGGGCACAGCGCCCGAGGGCCAGGGTCAGGGAGTGCGGAAGGTCCAGGTCCACCTGTCCGCTCTGGGCACAGCGCCCGAGGGCCAGGGTCAGGGAGTGTGGAAGGTCCAGGTCCACCTGTCCGCTCTGGGCACAGCGCCCGAGGGCCAGGGTCAGGGAGTGTGGAGGGTCCAGGTCCACCTGTCCGCTCTGGGCACAGCACCCGAGGGCCAGGGTCAGGGAGTGTGGAGGGTCCAGGTCCACCTGTCCGCTCTGGGCGCAGCGCCCGAGGGCCAGGGTCAGGGAGTGCGGAAGGTCCAGGTCCACCTGTCCGCTCTGGGCACAGCACCCGAGGGCCAGGGTCAGGGAGTGTGGAGGGTCCAGGTCCACCTGTCCGCTCTGGGCGCAGCGCCCGAGGGCCAGGGTCAGGGAGTGTGGAAGGTCCAGGTCCACCTGTCCGCTCTGGGCACAGCACCCGAGGGCCAGGGTCAGGGAGTGCGGAAGGTCCAGGTCCTCCTGTCCGCTCTGGGCACAGCACCCGAGGGCCAGGGTCAGGGAGTGTGGAAGCTCCAGGTCCTCCTGTCCGCTCTGGGCACAGCACCCGAGGGCCAGGGTCAGGGAGTGCGGAAGGTCCAGGTCCACCTGTCCGCTCTGGGCGCAGCGCCCGAGGGCCAGGGTCAGGGAGTGCGGAAGGTCCAGGTCCTCCTGCGAGCGAGGGTGTCACGGGCAGTGATGAGCGGTGCCCACAGGTTAGGATTGACAGCCGACTAATTCACCCTGTGCATTAAGTTGGTAGAAGGCAGTGACTGCTGGTGTCTCGCTTCCATGAAGATGCCATGTGTCAGGGCCCTGAGGAAGCTGGTCCTCTCCACTGGTCATTCCAGACATCTGGCCCCACGCGGCCCTGGGCGCCCTCCCTGGGGTGGAAAACCCCTGGGCTTTTGCAGCCACTGCAGCTGTGCTCAGAGCAAAATATTTCCTCTTACCGAGCAAGGAGCCCTATGCCTTCCTTGTCTTCTGCCCGTGGTGCCTGCGTCTAGGTCAGCTACTGTGAGAGACGGAAACAGAAGCAGGTGCTTTAGCCACGTCTAGGGCGCCCTGCTGGCTTGCTCTGAGGGCGCAGCACAGCCTCCATTCCCAGTGTTCCTCGGGGTCCAGTGTGGCTGCTGAAGCTCCAGCAGCTGTGGCCATGATTCGCTGTTGCGCCGGAGAGAGGGCTGGAGGGAAGACATGTCCCAGAAGTCGCAGACATGACCTGGGTCGCACTGGCCAGAGCTGAGTATGGGGAGCCGCTCTTCTTCAGACGCCCTGCTTGGGCCCGGACGGGGCAGCGAGGGGCCTCGACTGCAGTCCAGCTCGGGCCACCCCAGGACTGTTCCCTGCAACACCTGCTCCTTTTAGGACAGTAGTTGTCGGCCAGGACACTTGTGGGTCTCACGCCTGGGAGGGATGTTGGTGCAGCCAGTGGGCAGAGGCCACAGATGCTGCTTAACACCCTGCACAGGACTGTGTGTGCCGTGTCATCCCCCACCCTCACCCGCCCCACACACGGGCTGGCTTTCCTCCCTGGTGACGGTCTGTGAGCCCTGCCCCGAGTGCTCGTCTGCAGAGCGAGGGCCCGTAGTTGCAGTTGGTGTGGGTTGGAGAGCAGGCCCTGGTTCCAGAGCCCAGCTCTTCCCTTTGGGCTCCCCCAGGGGAGGGCTTGGAGCCGCAGGCAACCTGTGCTAGTAGCACATGGCAGATGGGTGGGAAGCACTGGTCTCGCCAGCACAGGTCCACAGCTTCTGCTCGGCCTGGCGTCCTGGTCCTACCCCGCTCAAGAGGTTTCTCTGCCCCCAGATCCAGCACACAGAGGACATGGAGAATGAGATCGACGAGCTGCTGCAGGAGTTTGAGGAGAAGAGCGGCCGGACCTTCCTGCACACTGTCTGCTTCTACTGAGCCTGCGGCCGGCCTGCGCCTGAAGCCTTCTTGCGCTCCCTGTTGTTCATACTGGTTCCTCCCAACCCTTTTGACTGAGGCTGCTGCTGAGGGCCAGCGCCCACCCGAGCTGTAGTGCGGCTCCACCTCTGTCCTGTTTGGTGCCCCACCCTTGTTACGAGTGTGATAGTAAAGTTTGTTTTCTTTAAGCAAAACATAAAAACATGGTGTACAGTTCATTTCCCCCATATCTGTCTGCGTGTTCCTCCCCTTTCCCTCCCTGTCTGGGGTGTTCCAGCGCCTGTTGGAGAGGCCTGCCACTGTCCAGGAAACACATGCTGCTGGTCCTCACTTTGTCCTGAGTCCCCCACTTGCCCAGTCCCTGCTGGCCCCTCACAGGTCCTCCGGAGGAGGCAGAGTGGGGTGCCCGACGTGCCTCCCTCCCGGTGCAGCCACGGAAGCTCCCGGGGCCACAGTCCAGGGCCTGTGGGTACAGCCTAGCTTCCCGGCACCCAGGAGGTCTGCACTCCCTGGGGCTGCTGGCAGAATGGGGCCGTTCCCTATGGCACCTGCTCCCCACTGTCAACTGTCCCCCAAGTAGCCTGACTTCCCAGCGACCCCTCCTGCTTTATGCAGCCGTGGAAAAGCTCAGGTCGCCTGTGGGGAGGGGCTGGACTCCTGTGCGGGCCCTGGGCTGCCGTGAGGCTGATTCAGGGCCACCTCCCCAGGCTCCCAGCATCATGGGGCCACCAGAGCACCAACAGGGCCCTGGCGCCCCGACTTCCAGGCTGCCCAACCCAGGTGCCTGGGGCCGACCCCCGAGGGAAGTCCAGACAAGCTGGCCCCGCCCCCACGGTGGGGCATTCTTTGGCTTTTGCTCAGCCAACAGGCCATGTGGCCGCGGCTTGGGAGTGACATCCTGGCTGCTCCCCAGCGACCCTGCAGGCCTCCACTGAAGGTAGTGGCCGCTCAGCCTACCAGAGCCCCTCACTCGACCCCAGGGGCCCAGGATGAGAAACTTCAGTTGACAAGTAGGGAGAAGAGTGGGGAGAGGCACCCCAGGGCCCTCTCCAGGATCGCCATTCCGGTCGGGACGCGGGCTGGGCTCCAGGGCCCGTACTGACCAAATGCCCCGGGGAGGGGTCGGGCGGGTGTCCGGGGGCGGGGCGGTCGCGTGGTCCCTCCCGGAGGCGGCGCGCAGGGAGAGGGGCCAGAGCGCGCACCGGGAGGAAGGGAGGGAGGCAGGGCCGAGGGCGGAGCGGAGCGCGGCGAGTGCGGTGGCCGGGCCGCCGAACGACCCCGAAGCGGCCGCATCTCCTGCCCCGCGTCCCTGGCCTGCTCCTTTGACCCGGCCAGAGGCGGTGGGTGCGCGGCGCGCAGACCTTTGCGGAGGCGCCGGGGGCTCAGCATCGGGCCGGGGCCGGGGGGGCGCCGGGGCCGGGGGGCGGCGCTCCGGCCCGGCCCGGCCCCGCCCGATGTCCATGAGCGCGAACACCATGATCTTCATGATTCTGGGGGCGTCGATCGTGATGGTGAGCGGAGGGGCTTCCCGCGAGCCCGCTCCCCCACCCGCTCCCGCCTCCCGCGCCCGCGCGCCTCCTGCCGCCTCCCCCTCCCGCGCCTTGTTTACCGGCCGCGCGGCCTGCGCTCCCCCTGCCCGGCCTGTGCTCCCTATCCCGGCTGCCCTGAGCATCCCCATCCCCCAGCCTGTGCTCCCCCACCCCTCGGCCTCCGCTTCCCCACTCCTCCGCCTGCGCTCCCCCATCCCCAGTGCCCCACCCCCACCTGGACACCCCGGCCCGGCTGCTCCTGGGCTCTGACCGGTCATGGGCTCTTCCAGGCCATCGCGTGCTTGATGGACATGAACGCGCTGCTGGACCGATTCCACAACTACATCCTCCCGCACCTGCGGGGCGAGGACCGCGTCTGCCACTGCAACTGTGGCCGGTGAGTCTGTGCCCGGCAGGGCACACGCGTGATCACACGTGTGGGGCTCAGGGCCCACTGGGGTGCGGGGAGCCCCCAGCAGGCCTGCGAAGGGCCGCGCTAGGCCAAAGGGGCTGCTTAGTCCTGTGCCAGGCCCGGTGGGGGAAGGACTGTCCAGCCTCCTGCGGGTACCTGGGGGTTGGCCAATCGCGTTCCGGAGGGGGGAGCATGCCTGAGTCAGTTAGGACCCCCTCCCAAAACCCCTTCAGAGAGAGGGTGATGGGCAGAACAGGTCCCAGGCCTCCTGGTCCAGGGCCTGGAGGCCAAGAAAGCATCAGCCCAGCCTGGCGTCCGGGAGGAATCCTGCACAGGGCTTTGCCCACAAAGCACACCAGCCTCCACCCTGGACCCTGCACTGTGTCCATGAACTTTCCTGGGAGCCAGGTACAGGGAAGTGCAGCCACTCAAGGTGGGCAGGGCCCAACCCCTCACTGTACAGAGGAGGAACTGAGGCAAAGGGGTGGAGCTTGCTCAAGGTCACTCAGAGAGCTTGGAGAGCCCAGGCCCCTCCACCCACTGTGACCCCCATCCTGTGCACATGTAATGACGGCGTCCTCCTGGCCATGCATGTTTGTACGTCCATGTACGAAATAAACATCTCATGAGACGCGAGTGTGTGTACCGTCTGTGCATATACATGTGGGTACACAGCACACGCGCATGTCCGCATGCACACCCTCACCCCCGCAGGACACCCTCGTGCTGGGATCAATGAGAAAGCGGACAGAGGCTTGAGCGGATAGAGACTTACCCAAGGTCACACGGCTAGTAAGAAGCGGGTCACAAACCCCAAAACCTGTTCTTCATCCCGACGAGTGCACACGTGGCCAGTGTGGGAGTCAAGCGGGCTTCATGCCTCACTCAGCATGCCCCATGCCTGTGGCTGCTGACCCAGGTGTTGAAGCAGAACCGGGCATTGGAACAAGCAGACAGCAGTGCACAAATCCCTCACCTGTGCTGGCCAGGAACCACCAAGAGCATTTCCTAGGTGGCCATGCCTTCCCAGAGATCCTTCTGTTCCTGCCCTACACTAAGAAAAGGCACTGGGTCAGCCCACTCCCTCCTGGGGTGGCCCTGACTGAGTGGGTGTAAACTGGGGTACCTGAGACCCTCCTGGTGGCGTGCGCAGCACCCGGCCCTGACCTGAGCTCTGGAAGCATTAGTACACACATTCTACATGTGTGGGCTGTGGTATTGTGACCAGCATCCATGTGCCTGTGGCCCCTTACTGAGGGCGGACAGGATGTATTCAGAGTATACTTGCACAGGGTGTGTGTATGCGTCATATGCAGTGTCCAGAATACATGTGGGCTCATATAAGCAGATGTCTATGGGGTACACACTGAGCTGGGCCTGTGTGCACAGGTTAGTGTGTCTGTGGATGCAGAGAACATGGAAAGCCACATCTGCTATGGACAGAGAGTGTTTCTGCATGTATGTGTCCACATGTGTGTGCTTTGTACACTTCACTACATACATGATATGTAAATTCAGTGTACAAAATATTGTTTATTGACAACATACATGTGTATGCCCAGTACATGTATATAATACCATATACAGAGGCCAGTGTGCTCTATGTGGGTCCAGCGACTGTCTGCAGAGTAGTTTTGCACATGGGGCATCAGTGTATAAACCATGTACACACATTGCCACAATGGACTCTACCCATGTGTGTACACACCATGTACAGAGTAAGCATGCACACATGTGCATGCCTTCTACATACCTATATGGAAAATTTTATGCAGAGGACATGTATGTAAATTAATGCTTTAAAGTGTGCGTGCCAGCAGGCGGTCTGTGCACACAAACCTGTGCATGTGCCATGGTGCCCACAGAGAGGATGGCTCTGTGCAAAGCCACGTGCATGTGCATCTCCGTGTGATATGCGCCATGCTTGTGCCTCGGCAAGCATACACGTGCACACATGGTGAACTCACGGGCCGAGTCCATGGTATACACGCCATGTCCTGTGCATGTGGCCGGCGTGTATACACAACATGCGTTGGACCGCAGGTAAACACATGCAGCATGCATGGTCCAGGTGGGACACATGTATGTACTCATCATGGAAATATGTGTGCACATGAGAGACCTGAGCCCCCACTCCCAGGAGCCTGCATTGGAGGAAGAGGGGTACAAGGGGCAGGGGAGGAGCTGCAGATGCCAGGCGAGTGATGGAGGCACAGATTGTGCCCTCCAACCCCCAGGGGTCCTGAGCTACCTGGGGTGGTTGTGCCTGGCCTCACCCTTCTTGCAGAGCACTGGGAGAATTTCTGGCTCCCTTGGTGATCCAGTCTTTGAAGCGTGCTGCCCTGACCTGCTGTGTGTCCAGGAGTATGAAGCAGACATCCTGAGGAAGACCCTGTCGGAGGTCGTAGGCCCAGAAGGCTGGGGAGGCAGGAGAGGGTGGTGAAGTTCAGTATCATCAGCCTCCATGAGGCCTGGGGTGCTCTGGGTGACGGGGACTGCTCATGGGTTGTGAAGGGCGTCCTCTCCTGGGGGCCAGGAAGCTGCTGCACATTCTAGATGGTGATCAATAGTTTTCCATCACTTACTGATGACTCATAATGGCTATTGACAAACTGATCAGATAAGCAACGACTGCCAGGTGTCAGGCGGTTCTTGCTGACTGACCCAGGGTGGGTGGCCCCTGCTCTATGGAGCTGTGGTGGCTGAGGTCCCAGCCACTGGGACTGGGCACACTCTGTACGTGCTGTGCACAGTGGCCTCCAGGGCTCCCAGAAGGAGCAGGAGAGGGTGTGAGGAGAGGCCTGTCTGCTGCCATCCCCTGGGCTGGGTTTGGGGCTCCAGGACTCCACTGACCCCAAGGAGAGGAAGTCACTGTGTGGCCAGTATTGGTTCAGCAGGGCCCGAGGTCAGGGAGAACTGGTGGGATTTCCATTTGGGGGAAGGTCTCTGGGGGGCAGTGAAGCAAGGGGGGTGGGTAAGGTCCTATCTTCACTAAAGACCAGGCGGAGGTGTTGACATCTAACTGAAGGGAAAATGGGAGAAGTAGGTTTGGGAGGGAGGAGCTATTTTTAGGTGTGAGTTTGAGGTGTCTGTGGATCCCACATGGAGACGCCAGGCAGGCAGCTGGAGCCCGGAGTAGATGTGTGGGGTGGCAGGGACTTTAGGGGGTGGGGATGGAGAGTTGGAGAAGCCAGGAAAGGGACTTAGGGAGGAGGGGGAACCAGGAGAGGTGGCCTCCTGGGCAGGAGGACCCCAGGGAGGCCCCTGCACTGCTGGGCAAGAGGAGGGGCTGCGGTAGCTGGCGAGAATGGGAGCTGAGGGTGCATGGACCCCACTGCGTCTTGGCTCCCAGCCTCTCTTGACAGTGAGGGGGGTTGGCGAGCCCAGAGTCTGTTGTCCTGAGTGTGGTCTCCTAGGCAGGGCCTCTCCACCTGGGACCATGGGCCCAGAGGCCTTCTTGGAGGAGGAGGGTATCCAGGCTGGTCTGAGGCTTGAGGGGGCTTTGCGGGGAGGGTTTAGTGTGATCGTCAGAGGCAACAGAGGCAAGCGAGGACCTGGAGGGTTCAGATGCCCAAGTCTGGCCAGTGGAGGGAGGGGAGGCTGAGAGGCACAGGCTTTGGTAGATGGTGGGATGCAGGGGAAGGGCCACGGTCCAGAGAGCCCTGGACAGCTGAAACCCTGCCATCCCACCGTCCATAGTCCATTGGGAGCAGCGAAGCAGACAAAGGCTTTGCAGATCCGTGCAGGGCACAGGCCAGGGCGTGCCCCCGGGAGAGGGGATGAAAGGATGGGGTACTGGGCAGTGCATCAAGGACGGAGGAGCAAAAGGAAGACCCAAGACCCAGGGCAGGATGACAGCACTTGGCTTTGCCTGCAGGGGGAGCTGAGGAAGGGGCTTGTGAATATCAGGTGCAGAGAGAGGCCAGAGGGGTGGTCCCAGAGGGGCCGCATCCGCCCCGTGTCCAGCAGGTGGGCTGTGACCTGGGCCGTCACCCTGGAACAGTCCGTCTACCTGCACTGTGCTTGTGACCCCGTCAGGGTCAATGATAAGCCCCAGGCCAGGCAGAGGAGGGAGGGGTGACGCACGGGCAGGCGCACCCCTGGCCAGCACCCGGACGTCACGCTGACCACTGATCTCGCCCACGCCCACCCTCTGGGCAGCCTCCGCCTGGGGGCCGGGGCCCTGGGCGAGTCCGCTGGCCCCTTCCGGCCCTCAGCCCCACAGGGCTGCTTCAAAGACCCCAGCAGGGATCCCCGCGCGCCCCGCGGGAGAGGTGCCAGCCCGCCCTGCCGCCCCCAGGCACCACATCCACTACGTGATCCCGTACGACGGGGACCAGTCGGTGGTGGACGCCTCCGAGAACTACTTCGTGACAGACAACGTCACCAAGCAGGAGATCGACCTCATGCTGGGGCTGCTGCTCGGCTTCTGCATCAGCTGGTTCCTGGTGTGGATGGACGGCGTCCTGCACTGCGCGGTGCGCGCCTGGCGGGCCGGCCGGCGCTACGGTAAGAGCTGCGCCCCGCCTGCCCCGCCCTCGCCTGCCCCGCCCTCGCCTGCCCCGCCCTCGCCGCCCCGCCCTCGCCTGCCCCGCCCACGCCCGCGGAACCCCGCCCCTGGCACGCCCAGCCCGGCTAGCTTCGCCTCAGGCCACGCCCCTTCGCGCCCCGCCCACGCAGACCACGCTCCCGGCACGCCCCTGGCCCCGCCCCGCCCACAGGCCACGCCCCTCACGCCAGTCTCAGGCGCTGTCGCACTCTGGGCCAAGCCTCACCCAGACCACGCCCAGCCCGAGCACACCCGACTCTAAAGCCACGCCCCTCTCCCGGCCCCGCCCGACACACCGTCCCCGCCCTTTCGCTCTAGCCACGCCCCAGCCCGACCACACCCACCGCGCCGGCCCCGCCCCGGCCTGACCACAGACCCCGATCACGCCCTCAGATGGCTCGTGGACCTGGCTGCCCAAGCTGTGCAACCTGCGGGAGCTCGGCAGGCGGCCGCACAGGCCCTTCGAGGAGGCGGCCGGGAACATGGTGCACGTGAAGCAGAAACTCTACCACAACGGCCACCCGAGCCCGCGGCACCTTTAAGCCGCGCGCAGGACTCGCGGGGCCACCGGCCTCCGCGCCCTCGTACACGGGACTGGACGGCCGCCTGGGCCAGGGCGCCCCGGCCGCCAGGTGTGTCCAGCGGAAGGTGCTGTCTCCTCTTCTTTTTATAAAGGGGTCGGGGTGGGGCCGGTCTGGGGGCAGGACCCCGGTCTCCAGGGCCAGGCAGGGCGCTGGGGCTTGGGGCAGCAGGGGCCCCACGTCCTGCCCTCGGCCTGCGCCTGGCCTGGGACCATGTTTGTTACGTAAAACCGGCTGTTTCCTATGTGCCGGTGTCCTTCTCCGTCCTGGCGGAGGGGAGGCCGGGAGATGGTCTGAGCAGAGAAGGGGGCCGGACCCCGGCCGCACCCACGTCTGCACACGGGAGCATGTGCATGGGGCGTGTGCGTCCGCGGGCCGCAGTGGGGGGTGGGGGGAAGGGGTCTGGGGGAGACCCCGGCCCAGCAGCAATAAGGCCCCTGAGCCCCGATGTGGCAAGTGCGGCCACCCTGCCCAGGGCATCCCTGGTCAGCGCCTCACTGTGACCCCCACTCCTGCTGGTCAGTAAATTCTCCAGAAAGCTCCAGCCTCTGCCTCTTCTTTCACCTCTGACCCGGGGAGCCCTTCAAGCCCCGCCCCTCACATCAGCCACGAGATGGATACTGAGGTATGGCGTCAGAGTTTTTATTAGATTCTGGACAAAAAGGCCCTAGCTCCAGAGAGGGAGGGCAGCTCCCCAGCACTGAAGGACCCTAGCCAGCAGGTCGGGGGTCTCCCAGTCTCAGGTGCAGCCCCAACCAGGTACCCAAGGACACGAAGTTGTGCGTACGTCAGAGACATGAAGGGCACCACGGGGTCTGCTCTGTTCAGCCCTCGCTGGGCTCCGGTCCAGGTGGGACTGGGGAGGTCAGGCTCCCCTCCACCGCAGGTCACAGCAGCAGCCAGCTACTGGGCAGTGTCCACTTGGCTGCTTCCCCTGGACATGGGGGCTGTGCCTTCTCCCTGTTCTGGGCCTGGCTGGAGACACCTCTCCCAGGAGCCGCCTAGGAGTGGCCCAAGCCTGACCCTCCCCAGCCAAAACCACAGCTTGGAGGGGCAGATTCCCACCACAAAGACACACAGCTGCAGCTGGTCCTAAGCAGAGGCCTTTAATGCTGCCCTTGCCCTGACCAGAGGAATAGTAAAAAGGCTGGGGAGGTGGGCGGCTGTGCAGCACCCACACTGGCCTCTGGGAAACATGGGCATCTCGGTGCTGCCTCTTGGTGATGCCACCCAGCCAGTGCGCCCCAGGGTCCCCAGTTGTCGAAGCCCAGCTCACTCAGTCCGCGCACTCGGGAGTGGGGGCTGGCTGCCCTCGGGCCTGGCTCTCAGCTTTCAGCCACTGCATCTTCTGTCGGTGCTGCTGGACGGCATCCTGGACCCGGGCGTCCATCATGGCCTCGGTGAGGACCCCATCCTCCGAGGCATAAGCCATGGCCTAGCAGGGAAAGAGAACGCTGAGGCAGGGCGCCCAGAGGGGCTGCCTCAATGGGGACAGGGTCTCCCAGCCTCACGCCTTCAGAGACCACTAGGCACCAGGGCCCAGTCACACTCTAGGCCAGAGCCAGACCCAGCAATGAGACAGCCTGGAAGCTCCCCTTCCCCCCATCCATTCTTGCTCCCTCCCACCCATGAGCTGGCTTCCTGGAGATGCCCTCCTTTGGGGTGGGGGCACATGGGAGCAGAGTCAGGGATGGGATGGCTGGTCAACACCCGCCCTGGGCAGAACACACCCTGACCTGCTGATGCACACACCCGCCCTCCAGTGCACACAGGTGTGCCACACACCCTGCTTATAGGTGAGCTGCAGCCCAGAGCTGGTGCCACCCGCCCGGCCCCTGGCCCTGTCACTCGTTTCTCGGCGACTTCCTACAATTAGAAAGGCCCCAGGCTGGCGCTCAGGAAGCAGCCCAGGCCCCTGCAAACCTGGATGGCCCTGCTTCTCAAACCGCAGACGCCCTCAGCACCAGGGCACAAACAGAGCCACCACAGGCCATTCGAGGGACAGGTCCACTCTGACGGGGGCACGGTCCCCAGGCAGACAGCATCCCAGGAGCCCCAGCAATTCTGAGCCCCGCACGCTGAGCAGCTGTGGTCTACCAAGACCTGCCTGGCACAGGATGCCCGCTGTAGGCCAACAGTCCTTCCAGAACCACGGGCCACTAAGCCAGGCCATCGCCCTGCAGCTCTGCACGCCCAGTGCCCAGGGCTGCCAGCCATGAATGTGGGCAGGCACCTGGGTGGGGTCATCAGGCCTCAGTGTGGTCCAAAACACCTCAGCTGCCAATCGGATCACCTTTGTGTGACCATGGGCCACCCCCACCTCCAATGACCCAGTACCCTACCCGCTTCCCATCACTGGGCCTGCTGCTCTGGTCGAGCCTGCTGTGTAGACAGCCACTGGTGTCTGAGCCCGTCCAGCTGTCCCTCCAGCTACCCGAGAGGCCTCAGCCCACATGGGACCCCGTGAGCAAGCTCCTCTCCCCTGAGCTAACTAGTCATTTGCTCCCCTTGCTCAGTGCCCTGCCTGGGTCAGAGAGGGGGCTGCCCCTGCAGCCTCCTATGATAAGCACAGGGCCCTGAAAAGCAGTGTAGAAGGAGGGAACCCCAAGGGCCCCTGTGGGTCAGGGTCTGGGAGCAGCTGGAGGCTTCCCTGGCAGGAACGGGCAGAGATGCTCCTTCCGGAATCCCAGAATACCTGGGCAGCCATGTCCCCCCAAAGGGGACTGACCCCTACTGAGGGAGGGCTAGGCTCCATGACGTGCTTCCAAAAAATGAGGCAAAGGGGAGAATGGCTGACTTGACCCCGGAGACACAAAGCAGCCACCACCTTGACCAGGTGACCCAGCCCAACATCCCTGTGATGTCAGGTGTCCCCAGATATGATGTGACCAGAAGGGCACTTCACCTCTGGGGTCACCTTCCCAAAACCCACAAGCCCAGTCTGATCATGAGAAACATCAAACCGCCCCGACGAGAGGCATTCTACGTAACACCTGACTGGCACCCTCAAAGCTGCCAGGATCATCAGAAACAAGGGACATCTGAGGAGCTGCCACAGCCCGGAGGAGCAAAGGAGGTGACAACTAAATGCACTGGGGTACCTGTGGGATTCTGGGAAGACCGAGTCCAGGGGGAACTGCTCGTGATGTGGGGGGATGTGAGGTGCCCAGGAGCCCTGTGCCATCCCAGCAATGTTTCAGTGAACCTAACATTATTTAAAATCTTTAAAGTTCATTAAGAAAAAACAACAAAAAAGGGCATGCTCTGGCCCCTGGTGGCTTCGCTGGTGAATTCTACCAGCTCCTTAAGGAGCTAATCCCAGTCCTTCCCAAGCTCTCCCAGAAAACAAGACCAAGGAGAGGCTCCCCACTCCAGGGGCCACAACACGGACAACAAAGCCAGGCAGACACAAGGAAAATCACCTCCAGGCCAACATTCCTGACCAGCGCAGGCACAGAAGTCCTCGGAAACACCAGCACGCCGCGACCAGGTGGGTTACTCCAGGGTTCAGCACAGGGAAGTCAGTAGTGCAAAGCACCACCACTGAAACAAAAGGGCAGCCCCGGCCACGTGGCTCAGTCGGTTGGACTGTCGTCCTGCACACCAAGAGGTTCCGGGTTCAATATCTGGTCAGGGCACACGCCTAGGTTGCAGGTTCGATCACCAGTCGGAGTATGTATGTTTCTCTCTCTCATTCTAAAAATCAATAAAAACATATCCTCAGGTGAGGATTTTAAAAAAAGGTTGTGGGTTTGATTCCAGATCAGGGCACAGCCTAGGTTGTGGGTTCGATCTCCAGTCTCATACAGGTGACCAATGGATGCTTCTCTCTCACATCATTGTTTTTCTCCCTCTTTCTTTAAAAAAAGAAAGAATAAAAACATATCCTCAGGTGAGGATTAAAAAAAAAAAAGGACAGCCCTGGCCGGTTTGGCTCAGCGGTTAGAGCGTTGGCCTGCGGAGACCCGGCAGGAGAACCTGAGAGACCCGGGTTCGGTTCCCGCTAAGGGCGCGTACCTCGGTTGCAGTTTGTCCCCGGCCCTGGTTGGTTGTGCGGGTGGCAGCCACTCGATGTGTCCTTTCACATTGATGTTTCTCTCTCTCTCTGTTCCTCTCTCTCCCTCCCACTCTACCTGAACAAAAAAATGGAAAAATGTCCACCGGTGAGGATAAAAAAAAAAAAAAAAAAAAAAAAGGACAAAAACATAATAATCTCAATTGATGCAGAAAAAGCACCTGGCAAAATCCAACACCCTTTTTATCTTTTCTTCATTAATTTCAGAGAGAGAGGAAGTGAGAGGGAGAGACAGAAACATTAATGAGAGAGAACACTGACTGGCTGCCTCCTGCATACCCCACACTGGGGATTAGGCCCATAACCTGGGCATGTGCCCTGACTGGGAATTGAACCAGTGACCTCTTACTGCATGGGTCAACGCTCAACCACTGAGCCACAATGGCCAGGCCCAACACCCTTCCTTGATAAAAATGCTCAGTTAACTAGAAATAGGAGAAAATTTCCTCAATATAATAAAGACTGCAAATGGAAAACCCACAGCAAATATACCAATGATGAAAGATTTCAGCTTTCCTCCAAAATCAGAACAAGACAAGAATGCCTGGCTCTCACCAGTTCTCTTCAATGCAGCACTGGAAATTGTAGCCAGAGCAAGTGGACAAGAAAAAGAAATAAAAGGGATCCAGATTGGGAAAACAATAAAATTGTCTGTCGTATAGGTGACATGATCTTATATGTAGAAAACCCTAAAGATTGCCCCCCAAAACTGTTAAATAAATCCAGCAGAGTTGCAGGACACAAAATTAACACATAAAAACGATTTGCGTTTCTATCCAGTAACAACGATCAACCTGGAAAGGAAGTTAAGAGAATAAGCACACCTACAATGGCATCAAAAAGAATTAAGAAGGTGGACGATGTGTACACTGAAAACTACAAAATACTGCTAAAAGAAATTAAGACTCCAAAACAGAAAGACATCTATGTTCACGCCCTGGAACTTAACATTGTTACGTCGAAGCTACACAAAGCAATCTATAGATACAGGGGGAAAACCCTCACATTCACATGGAATCTCAAGGGAGCCCGAACCGCCAAAGCAACCTTGAAAAGAAGACGGGAGTTGGAGGGCTCACACTTCCCACATCAGACCTCCTCCAGAGCTGCAGTGATGCACCCATCGCGCTGCTGGCATAAAGACAGATGTAGGGAACAACGGGACGGGACAGCCACCCAGAAATAAGCCCCCCAAATCATTGTCAAATGATTTCCGACAATGGTGCAGGACCACCAATGGGGAAAGGACAGTGTTTTCAACATGCGGTGCTGGGAGAACCGGACATCCACAAGCAAAGAATGAAGCTGGACCCCTACCTCACACCACATATAAAAGTTAACTCAAAGTGGATCAAATACCTTAACGTATTACCTCAAACCACAAAGTCTCAGAAAACATAGGAGAAAAGCTTCTAGACTGGACTATGCAGTGATTTCTTGGCCAGAACACTATAAACAGAGATGACAAAAGGGAAAAAATGGATAAACTGGATTTCATCAAGTTTTAAAGTTTTTGCCCAGCTAATGTGGCTCAGTGGACTGAGAGGTCCCGGTCCGATTCCTGGTCAGGGCACATGCCTGGGTTATGGGTTTGATCCCGTCAGGGCCCCTACGGAAGACAACCCATCAATGCTTCTCTCTCCCTCTCCCTTCCTCTAAGCATGTCCTTGGGTGAGAAAGAAAAGCCGACACTCACTATACGGACAGACCTTGAGGACGACATCTCGTGAAAACAAGCCAGACACACAAGGACAAATGCCGTGTGATTTCCCTCAGGAGCTCCGGGAGGAGTCAGATCCATAGGGACAGGAAGTAGATGGTGGGCGAGGGGCTGGCGGGGTGGGGTGTCTAATGGGGATGGACTTCATCTGGGAGGATGGAAAGTCCTGGAGATGGCAGTGGGGACGGCTGCACTCAGTGTCCCTGAGCTGTACAAGCAGACGAGGTCGGGATGGTGAGACAGCAGCGTGTCCCCACGGCAACGGCTGCAGCCTGCCTGACAAGACCCCTGCAGCGGAGTCCACGCACCACCACTGGGCGCTGCAGAGCACAGTGCCCTGGCTCCCGCAGGGAGGCGCGGACCCAGGCTGGGCAGAGGAGGCTGCTCCGCTCCTTCCCAGACGGTGGAGTGCAGTCTTCACTTCTTCTCTCCCGTGAAGGGCGGGACTAGCAGGCCTCCGCTGAGCTGACCAGTCAACCAAACGCACCCTGATGTGAGGACCAGACCTTAGGAAGAGTGCCCCTCGGTCCCTGGGTGTCTGCTCCCGCCTGTCGTGTGGGGTCTGAGGACACCAGTCTCACAGGTCAGGCACTTGGTGGGCCAGTCAGGGGTATGTGGGTTCTGGAGCCAATGCTGAGCCAGGGCATGACCCACTGTTAGGGAATGAGCATCCTTGTCCCCCAAACTCAGACGGCGAAGGCCTACCCGCAGTGTGGCTGTATTTGGAGACAGTGCCTCTGAGGAAGTGGTTTAGGTGAGAGGAGTGTCCTTATGAGGAGACGCCGGACAGCCCTGTGTATCTGCTGTGAGGACCCAGCGAGGGTGGCCCTCATCAGAACCCACAGCCAGGATCCGCTGCTCTGACACGTCCCCTCCAGAACCACAAGCGATGACGTGTGATGAAGCCTGGGCTGTGGCAGGTCACGGCAGCTGAGCTAAGACAACTGCCCTGCACTGTCACAGGCCTGGGGCAGAGCCCCCAGCTGGCCTGCCCAGGTCACTGCGACAGTCCCTGCATGCCTGAGCCAGACGTTCCCATCTGAGCAAGTGTGCGCTTAGTGAGACACATCCATTCAAAGGCATTTCTGCACTGACGGTGGTCGGGCTGCCCCACTGCCTGAGACCGCAGTACAGGAGCCAGTGCTGTGGTCGCAGGGGACAGCCCCTCTGCCGACCGGCTCTCCTGCCCAGCAGCCCAGGAGCAAATGCTGGGCTGCCTCCGAGGCTCCTGCGGGTCAGCTGCTAGGACGCCTCGGAGGAAAACGGGGCATCCAGGAGTGATGAGAGCCCCTGGCCTGTGTGCTGGGAGCCACAACGTGGGGATGAAGCCACCCTCATGGTTGAGGCTGCAGGAGAGATCACAGTGAACCTGTCCTGAACGCCAGAACTTGGAGGGTGCCCGCAGGACCAGAGGACCCTCAACACCAGTGGTTGGCACCCTTACCAGGTGAGTAGCTGCCCAGCTCCTCTCCTCACCTCGCCCGCCCTGCTGAACCAGACTGCTCATGGGACGTGTCCCAGCCCAGCTGCACCCCTGCTATAACCCGGCTGTGCCCCTGCCCCCCGCCCCGGCTGTGCCCCCCCGGCCTGGATGTGCCCCCAATCCGGATGTGTCCCCCGGCCCAGCTGCAGAGCTGCTGTGCCCCTGGCCTTGGGCGTCAGCTGGGAGAGTCCAGTGGTTCCAGAGCCACTGAGCCGGGGGGTCCAGAGGCCCAAACGACACAAGCCTCATTCCCACGGGGCCCGTCTGATCTGGATGACGACGAGGGGCCACAGCATGAAAGCTGCTGACGGCCGCCCCCTTCCCCCATGGTGGCACAGGCAGGTGGTGGCGGGGACAGGGCAGTGATCGCGTCCTTCCCCAGAAACACTGGAGGCAGAGGCAGCACCGTCACAGGGCTGAGTGCCCACACTGTCCCCTCGTGCCACGGGCATGTCCCCGGCTCACCTGCCACGCCACGGCGAGCTGGGAGATCTCCCGGCCCGACATGCCCTCTGTCAGGCGTGCGATCTCTGAGCACTTCTTGCCGTAGTCAAACTGGGCCAGCTTCAAGCGCCTGTGAGGAGGAGTTCTCGAGTGAGGCCTGGTGTCCCAGGACTCAGAGCCGCACGAGGGCCTGTGAGGCCCACGACTCCCAGAGGGAGGGCAGGACAGCTGCAGGGGCAGGAGCCTGCAGGGAAACCCCAGGCACAGCAGGGCCACCCTTCCTGCCCTGCAGCACTTCCTTTCCCCTGGAGCGCGGGGTCCAGGCAGGGACTGAGAACGTGTGGAAACGAGGGGCCCCACCGCCCGCCCAGGTCAGGGACCACGTCGTCTTCACACCAGACCCGGCCCCGCACCCAGAGCGCAGAGCATCTAGAACTGTGTCAGGGAGGAGCAGAGGAGCAAGCAAAGCAAGTGAGAGATCAGAGGGAGACACTTGCAACTGGAGCAAAGTTCAGCTGGGTCTCCACGCGCACGCTGAGCTCCCCACGGGTCTGCCTGAGGTCCAGGAGGAACCAGTCAGACACCGAACAAAGGCCTCAGCAGCTCGCCCTGGCAGGCCAGCAGGAAGTGGGTGGGCAGCCAGGCAAAGGGAGGAGGCCTGGAGGGAGCCGGAGGGAGCCGGAGGGAGTCGGAGGGCACAACAGCACAGAGCGGCAGTAGGCAGAGGCCGCCTGGAGTGGAAGCAGCTCTCGTCACTGCCAGCAACAGGAGGAATTCAGGTCAGTGCTGCTGAGACCCATCCCCTGGAGATAGTTAAAATAGCCCAGCCTCCACTTATCTGGAGCACGGTGTGACAGCGTGGTCTGGACAGTGTGCAGGGCCACCCCTCCAGGGGGCTTTGCAGAAGGCCATGCTGCGTGCTGGCACAGGGCCCCGGGCTCCCCGGAGTCAGGGTTGGCAGTGGATGGTGGTCTCAGAGTAAAGCTCCATGAGTCCGAAATGGGCCACCATGGCCCCTACCTACCCAGGCCTGACTGCAACCTGGGATCTGCTTCCTTAAGGCACTTCGTGTAACAGAACATGGTGGGGCTGCCAACTCGAAGACCCGGCAGAGAGCTGGGCAGGGACAAGGGGGCCAAGTAGGTAGACAGGATGGGCAAGTGGACGGGGCAGCAGGTGGATGGGGTGGCAGGTGGACAGATAGCTGCGGGTAGAGGATGAGAGGAGCAGGTGGACGGGGCAGCAGGTGGACAGGGAGGAGCAGCTGGACAGGGAGCAGTGGGTAGAGGATGGGGTGGCAGGTGGACGAGGAGCAGCAGGCAGAGAGGACAGGAGTGGTAGATGGGGTGGCAGGTGGACAGGGAGGAGCAGCTGGACAGGGAGCAGTGGGTAGAGGACGGGGTGGCAGGTGGACGAGGAGCAGCAGGCAGAGAGGACAGGAGTGGTAGATGGGGTGGCAGGTGGACAGGGAGGAGCAGGTGGACAAGGAGCAGTGGCAGGTGGACAGGGCAGCAGGTGGACAGAGAGCAGCAGTAGAGAGGACAGGAGTAGTGGACGGGGGCAGCCGGGCTCCAGCAATGAAGCTACACACGAGCACACCCTGAGCCCACAGGAAGCCACAGTTAGACTAGGGTGCAGTGCGTGAACCAGGAGCTGGCGGGGCCAGGGCACCACTGGGAGGCGGTGCTGGGAGGGCCCCAGTGTGACAGGGCAGGAGCGACACGGGCTGCCCAGGACACTTACTGCTTTCCTTCTGTGGCTGGTTTAAGAACATACTTGTCAAAATACATCCTCACCAGGCGCTCCCGCTCCTGCAGCTGCGGCAGGTCGAAGCTGACCATCTCGTCCATGCGGTCATTGATGGCCCAGTCGAACTGCTCGGGCTGGTTGCTGGCCAGGACCAGCATGAACCTGCGGCCGACAGACAGCGGGAGTTGAGGGCTCCAGAGCCAAGTGCTCTCTGCTGGGGAGCAACCCACATGGGGTAGTTTTCTAGCAGATTCTAATTGGCAGCCAGCGTTTGAAGATCCAGCATTGGCTGCTGCTGCCCACCCTCCCAACTCTGTTCCTGCCCCAATTTCACGCTTCTCTGGCCAAGGGCCCCACCTGACGGGGTGGCTGGATCAGCCTCGCTATGCACAGAAGGGACAGGGACCCAGGGTCAAAGACAGACCCCTGCCCTCCCCACCAGAAAACCAAGTTCAGGGCCTGGGGTTCAGCTGGGCAGAGGGGCCAACTCAGCAGGAATAGACACACCTCTCTGGGGGTCTCAGCCATAGCACATGAGGGTGACATGTCCCACGCGCAGGGCTGGGTGCCCCTCGGTGACCGGTGGGGGGTACATCGGGTCTCAAACGAGGCAGAAGAGCACAATTAGGGGCATCTGTGCTTCAGGTACCCAGCTGCGGGGCCAGGGCCCTGACGGCCCATCTCTGGGGGCAGCCGAAGGTGCCAAGGGCAATGACCTTGCCCAGCTTTGCCTGAGACACCCCAGCAAACCGCGGTGGTTCCTGACCACACCGCACAGATGAAGGACAAGGGGGCCCCAGATCTGGGACACCGCCCGGCGCGCCATGGCACCCGGGTCAGCCAGCGCCACCCAACCCTGGCCCTGCAGCAGCAGCGGGAGCAGAGGTGGTGCCTCGGTTTCCCCCTCGGCTCTCGGCTCGGGACGCTGCTGTGGGGCCGACAGGCAGGTGCAGGAGAGCGCTGCCCCCGGCCGTGAGCTAGCGGGCGCCTCACTTGCTGCTGTGCTGGCCGGTCCGGTGCAGGAAGGCGTTCAGGGTGGCCCTGAGGTCCTCGCTGATCTTCTCCTGCAGAGAGAAGTCCCAGCGTCAGGACAAGCACAGCTCTGCACGCACCCCGCGGACGGGCAGCCCGTCCGCTCCTCCCAGGAGGCGTGGCAGCGCCTGTGACCCGAAACTTGACTTGAAGAAAATCCTGAAAAATGGCCCTGGCTGGTTTGGCTCAGTGGTTGGAGCGTCCGCCTGCGGTCCGGAGAGACCCGGGTTCAGTTCCCGCTAAGGGCATGTACCTTGGTTGCAGTTTGTTCCCGGCCCTGGTTGGTCGTGTGGGTGGCGACCAGTCGATGTGTCTCTTTCACATCGATGTTTCTCCCTCCCTCCCTCCCACTCTATCTGAACAAAATATCGAAAAGTGTCCTCAGGCGAGAATTAAAAAAAAAAAAAAAGAAAATCCTGAAAAATGCCACAGACACAACTTCTGCTTTTTTAACAAATTTAGAAAAGCACAGCTGAGGAGCGGCTTGAGCCAGACCCGTCATGACCCTCCCAGATCAGAGGCAGCTGAAACCGTGGGGGGCCTACACACTGGACACAGCACCTGAGCCCGCTGTCAGGCGGAAGCTTCCAGAACACTCACCGTGGCTCGCTTCCTGAGGAAGGCGTCTGCTTCGTCCACGAAGAGGAGAAGGCTGTGAAGGGAGGGGCTGCGTGAGGGGTGGAAGGGCCCATCACACACACTGCCCTTGTGGGACGACCAGGTGCTCAGGAGCCCAACCACACGTGGCCCTCGGGAGCTCTGGGACCCCAGACCTCAACCTGGGACAGGGCGTGCCAAGGCCAACATCAGGAGGAAGTGTCTAGAACACAGTCCGTCCTGACCTGGCACTGACTCAACACCGGGCCAGCACCAAGGGGCTCCTAGGATGAGCACAGGGTGAATTCCCCACCCGCCGCGGGGGCGGCCAGACCACTGGGACACTAGGACAGGCCGCGGAACAGTCTGACCCCTTCCTATCGACAGCTGTGGCCACCAGGAGCTGGGTGTGGGAGCCTGCCAGGGGCCCGCCAGGAAGCCTGCTCACCCTCGCCGGCTGGTGCTGGCCCAGTCGAAGACCTTGTGCACCGCGGTCACGCCCTCACGCCCCATGGGGGCCACATCCCCGCCCGTCATGATGGCATAGTCCATGCCTGAATGTAGGGCAAGTTTCTGGGGGGAAGGCAGAAGGCAGCGGTGGGCTGGGGGTGTGGTACGGGTGGGGGAAGCAGGGTCAGAGCTGGGTGGAGGGGGTGGGGCTGCCGGGCAATCCCTGCAGAGAGAGGACCCTCCTGAGGGGCCATCCCTCCCACACAAGGCCCCACCCACAGCATCCAGGCCCCAGGCAGGCGCGACCCCTGGGGAGGGGCCGCCCTCACCTTGGCAAACAGCGTCTTGCCGGTCCCAGGTGGCCCGTACATCAGGATGTTCCTGTACAGGCTGCGGTTCTTCCTGGTGTTCCGCGTGGAGATGGCGATGTCCCGCACCCGGGCCTCCAGGCTGGGCTGCCAGGGCACAGGGGCTCCGTCTCAGGGACACCTGCCGAGTCTGTCCCTCCTGAGAGCCAGGCCAGCACCCGCCACACCCCCACCTCTGCCCACCCGGCAGCACCACTTACACTGAGGACCACGCCCTCCAGGGCATCCTGAGGCTTACTGAGGAGCCGCCTGCTGACCTGTGGGGAACCAGGGGTCAGGGGCATCAGCCACTGAGTGCTGCAGCCGGCCTGGCATGAGGAACAGCACTGCCCAGGGCCCACACCCCAGGCAGGACCGGCCACTTTCGAGGGCTGCCCGGCCAGGCCATCTGTGTTACTGGGCTGGGCGACACACGGGTTCATTAGTGACCTCTTTCTCCCTCCGCCACCCACATCCCGGTTACTGCAGAGGTCACAGCCCACAGCCCACGGCAGAACAGGCCTCGGGTCAGTGCTAGGCAGGAAGCACACATCCAGGGGTGGGTGTACAGGGAGGCAGCCGACACCGTCACTTCCAGCTACTTCTCTTACAGGACAAGGGCACACGGGAGCCCCACCAGTGTGCCAACACTCGAGTCGACCCAGAGGTGACTGAGCGGGCTGGGATGAGGCTGCCCCAGTGCTGATGTGGACAGACCCTGAGGATGACAAAGCCAAAAGCAAACCCAACGTGCAGGAGGAGGAGGACAGTGTCTGAGTTAAAAAGGAAGGAAGGAGCACATAGGGCGCTTGGCTCCCACCAGGAGTGGGGGGACACAGCCAGGCCCCATACCTGCAGGGGGTGCCGTAGCGCCTCCAGCACGGAGATCCGAGAGGTCTCCCTCACCAGGGACGGCTTCCCCAGCCGGGCCTCGATGTACCGCCCAGCCACCAAAGTGGCGTTCTTGGCAGAATAGACACCGACAGCCAGCAATGTCAGCCCGGCCACCTGCAGCAGGGCAGAAAGGAGGTAAATCGTGCCCAGCCCTTGGCACCCCACCCATCCTGTGCCAAGTGCCGGCAGGGGTCCCAATCCCACTCCCAGTGGTGTTCAATCACACACCACTGCAGAAGACAAGACACCAGAAAGCTCATCCCGAGCCCCTTTCTCAGAAAGCTACTGGAGGATGTGCTCCAGCAGGACCAGGGAAGCTTCCAACCACAGGAGCTCCAACAGGCTGCTGGAGGACACACCCGATGCCAAGGGGAGCATGGTCACCGGGCACTTGACAGAACTACCACGAGAGGCTCCCGGAACTGTGCCAACATCTGGAGACAGATTGAAACTACTCCCTACAGAGCAGACAGCGGGGCTGCTGCAGGGGACGGCGACTCAGGCTACAGGAGCTAGGTTCAGAGTCGGGACAGCAAGAAGAGGGGCTCAGATTCCATCGACCTCACAGGTCCTCCTGCTGCCTCAACCACCCTCCCTCTGCATGTCCACAGCTTGGCAGGTAAATGCTCAGCTCACAGATGGCTCATCAGACAGGATGGAGAGCCCAGGACAGGCAGGGACTGTGGAGTGAGAACGGACTGAGACACTTAACCAGCAAACTTGTCTCTGGATCCTTGCGTAAACAAATGGCCAAGGTGAGGTCTGGAGCTGCCACGTGGAGACCACAGGAGAAGGGTCAGGGGGCCCTATGCGTGGAGAATACTCCAGGGGTGATGACCACAGAAACACGTGGCATGCAGATCCTGCTGGGGGCAGGGGGCACGTGCAGAACTACAGGACACGAAACCCACAGCCACGGTGCTGTCCTCCCTCCTGGCTCCTCTCGGTCAGCTCTACTTCAGTGGGGCTCCTCTCCTTTGCCTGGTGTCCTTTGTGCCAGCTCAGCAAGGGCACAGGAACAGGACCTGCTCTCATGCACAGGGGCCAGCACCCCAGCAGACAGCGCGGGGCGCAGGGTGCTGACAGTCCGGAGCCCAGCACCTGGAGCCGCCTCCCAGTCAGAACAGAGGGGACCAGTGGGAAGAACAGCTACACTTGCTTCTCATTCGGGGCCCAGCACTCCCCCAGGTGTCTCATCAGACGCAACCTCAGGGGCCTCTGACCTCCCACAGACAAGGTCGCGACCAGCAGGACCGTGAAAAGCCGCCACTGCGGGTTTAGCAAAGCCCCAGGGATGTGACCTCGGCTTTTCTTGCAGGTTTATGAACCTCTTTGAATCCTGCCCTCACTTCCCACGATGCTCACGATCAAGCTGGCAAGGGAGTCCCCGAGGTTCTGAGTCACGACTGTCCCCTCGGCAGCTTTCAGTGAAAACACTCGGCAGCTGAGGCCACAGCGGGGCTAAGCGCAGGGCTCCCGAGGTGGCCAGGCCGTTCGCAGTGTGGGCCGCCACCTCCACTCGAGAAGTTGGACTGTACTCAGGGAAACGAGGTTGACCCAGAATCACTGATTCCTTCAGAAGACTAACAGACGGGCATGGTGGCTGGCTCGGACTTCAGCACGTGACAGCTGTCCCAGCAGCACTGACAGGCGGAGACACAGGCTCCTCCCCAGGACGCTGTGCCCCCCAGCTGCACCTGAGCACCTCCTGGTGCCAGGCAGGGACTCAGGGCCACAGCTGCAGCCTCTGCAGAATAGTTCCCAACACCAGGTCTCCCTCCCGGGGCAGGGGCACAGAGGCTACGCCCTGGCAGCTGGCTGTGCTGCTCGCTGTGGGAAGCAGGAAACGGAAGGAGGGACAGAAGGAGGTGGCCGGGGCTTAGAGCCAGCCCCCAACCCCAGGCAGCCCTATCGCGCTCACCCGGCCCCACTGGGCTGCAGGTGGGACTCCCAGGAACCTGGACCTGCTCTCAGCAGGGCCCCCACACTGAGGACAAGGGTCCTCTGCACATTACCCACAACACAGTGAGCAGTGCGACAGGAGCCCGAGTTCACCCACATCACTGCCCGGGATGGACCACTCCAGGGGGCAGTGAACCACCACCAGTCTGACCAGCTGCAAGGTCCCGACGGGAGGTCCCCGCAACTGCACTCCCGGGACAGTCCCTTCCCTGCTTTCCTGGAGGCACAGGCTGACCTCACCCCCACCCTGTCCCGAGTGAGGCTGGAGCTGTCCAGAGCAGCACAGTGCAGAGGGCGCGGGCACACAGGTGCTGTGGGCCTGCTCCTCCCACCACCTGGCCGCCCGCGGGGCTCAGTGCCCTGCTGAGCAAGCTTCGCGCAGCTACACGGTTCAGGAGCTACTCCAGCCAACGCCCCTGCCCCACAGCACGGCACAGACCGCGAGCTTTCAGAGCGTGGGCCCGGGGCCCTATGGATGGTGGGAGGCCCGGCAAAGCTGGGTTTGAATAGAGTTCCCCGACATGACCTCTGACCCCGGTCTCAGCTGGGTCCCACCACTGAGGCTGCCTGGCAGGTTTCTGGTTACACTTCCCAAAGGGATGGTACATGAAACTAGCAACCCCTTCCCATGTCGCCCTTGCAGCCGGAAGGTTGGAAACCCAACATCTCGACGTCGACTGGTCCCAGTGCCCAAACCCAGAGGCTCCGTCTTGTCCAGTGTGCGTGGGGGCAACGGGAAGACCAGCAGCCACCGCCTTGGGGGACAGGCCTGAGGCTCAGCGAAGGCCCCGCGGACCCCAGGATGCTCACCGTGGCAGTCACTTTGTCCCAGTCTGTCACAAAGGCACGGAATCCTTCTCCAAACAGTGTGCCAGCCGTCCTGGAGGGGAAGCACTGCGGTGACCGGGAGGGAACCAGGCCCGGGCACATGCTGGAGGGCGGTAAGGGCCCCGACAGGCAGACTCCCCGTCAGGCTCCGCGAGGGCCAGAGCACGGTCTCACCGGATGGACTCCAGGATGGTCTGGCGGCGCTCAGCTGCCTGCAGACGGATCTGCTCCCGGATGATGTCCGCATTCTCGCGCTCGGCCTTGGCCCGGGCACGCGCCTCGGCCTCCACCCGCAGCATCTCGTTCTTGTGCCGCAGCTCCATCTCCCGCTCCACGGTGGCTGCGCAGACAGGCAGGGAGCGCAGCGCTCAGCCTCAGGCCTGCGGTCCCCAGGCCACCAGCCCACTGCCCGCTTCAGACCCCCTGCGGCCAGGCCCCTCCAGTGGGCTGGTCCTCGACAGAGAGCCCTGAAGCCTGGGTACCCTTCTCACAGGAGAGTAACTCACGTGAGACCCCGGGGTGCCCGGAGCAGAAGAGCGAGCCCCAGAATGCCCAGCCCACCGGTTCTGCTTTAAGGCCCCAGCTCCGAAGGCAGAGCCCCACCACGGGTCTCAGAAAGCCTGGCCGGGGCTCGAAGTGCCCAGAGCAGCGCCCACCCACCCGCTTGCCCACAAGCCCTTCAAGCCACAGCTTCCTAGGAGGCTCTGAGGACACGGCCCCGGGGACACGGCCCACGCCCAGCGAGCCGACAACCCCACCTCGCCTCATGGCCTCCTGCTTCTGCACGGACTCCTCCTGCTTCCGTAAGTTCTCCTCGTTGAGAAGTTGCTGAAAGAAGTCACAAAAGAAAAGCTTTCAAAATAAAGAAACAGTCAACACTCACAACCCCAGGGGCTCAGACCTTCTCAAGGGGCCTGCACCCGCCACAGCCAAGGTCGGCAGGTCTGAACATGGCCCCTTCCCCAGCACAGTTAGGCCAGGGGGTCACGGGTAACCCTAAAACACTCTGGCTTTTGCCTGACTGTTCAATTTAAAAACTAGAATGCCGCTCTGGCTGGTTTGGCTCAGCGGTTAGTGTTGGCCCACGGACTTCAGTTCTGATCAAGGGCACGTACCTCAGTTGCGGTTTGTCCCCAGCCTTGGTCAGGGTCGTGCAGGAGGCAACCGATTGATATCTCTCTCACATCTCTCTCTCTCTTTCCCCCAATCTAAAGATAAATAAAAAAATATACTCGGGCAAAGATCTAAAAAATAAAATAAAATAAAAACTAGCACGCTCACTGGAGGCACAAACATTTGAAGCCCCACCACAAACCTGTCACAGCAGCCACGTTCCCGGCCACATGTCAGCTGGCTGAGCCCTGAGGGCAGCTGGAGCCGACCTCTGCCATGCAGACCACACAGCATGGTGTGGCAGGAGCCCAGAGGCCCCTTTCTCCCTTGTGTGCGTGCCGGTGTGCACGTGTAGGTGTCCAGCCAAAGCTCCCGTGGGACCCAGCCCGACCCATGTGTCCACAGCCCTGGCCTCGGGCCCACCTGCCCCAGAAGACGCTGTGCTCTCCGGCAGGACGAGGCTCCCGTGTGCAGGCGTGCTGACTCACCTGCTGCTTCAGCTGGTCGTCGTAGCGCTGCCGGGCCAGCTTGTCCTGGTACTGGGCCCTCTGGGGAGGGAGACAGCAGTGTGAACACAGTTCAGCGGGGGACTGGTGGACGACCCGAAACCAACATGGGGACCCAGACTGGAGAAGCCACCCAGCCCGCCTGTGTTGTCAGTGAGCACACCCTCAGTCACGTTCAGCGCTGAGGGATCCATGGGCCTCAGCGTGTGTGTGAGGCCACCCCAGGTCCTCGATGGGGGAGACCCTGGCTGCATGTAGGACCTCGTCACCCCCCCAGGCCTCCCGGTGCCTGCACGGCCCTGTGGCCCTTACGGCCTGGTGCTGCCGTGTCTCCTCGCTCAGGGTCTTCCTCCGTTCCTCAGCCTGCACTCGGATCTGCTCACTCTTCAGCTGCTCCACAGCGGCTTCATACTCCTGTGGACACACAGCGGCTGAGGCCCAGACCCTCGAGGCCACCACTCAGGACTTCCAGCTCGGCCTCATGCTGCTCAACAAGCCTCTCCCGCTCCAGTGTGTGCTCAGGGGCAGACAGGTCTGAGCACAGGTTCTGCTGGAGGAACTCGCCACATGGCCACCCCTTCGTCTCCCTCCTAACCACTGCGGGAGGAGGCACCCACCGCTCACATGCACCGCCTCGCCCTCAGCCACAGCCCCTCCAACTGCACCACACCCACTACTCACTTTGAGCTTGGACTGCTGCTCCAACTGCAGCGTCTGCTCCTGCATCTGCGCCAGGCTCAGCGCCTCCTTGGCATGTCCTGCAGAAGTGCGGGAGACAGACCGTAGGACATGTGGGTGCCAGGCAAGCATTCACGTTGCCAAGGGGCTCAGGGAGACCACCGCTCGCCCCAATCTCAAAGCACTTGTGCCTGCCCTCATCCTGATGAGATCTTGCCCAGTTACTGCACCTGTCTGTTCTACCCCAAGAGAAGGACCCTCCACCCTGTGTGAGGACCCATCCCCCAAGAGCCATCACATTCCAGAGGGCTCCATCAGAAAGGCTAACCCTTGCCCACAGGTCAACACACGGTGGTCCTTTCCTAATTAAACAAAATGCAAGCCCGTGGCCAATGTCCTTTGTTCTTCACGATCCACGCGTTTCTCAAGTCTCGGATGTGCTGCTGATCAGCTATCAGACACATGCAGGCCAGAGGACGAATGAGAAGTAAGTGAGAATTAAATTGGAAATGAGCCACGGGCACCGGGAGGCAGCCCTTCACAGATCACCTGTTATGACCACATGTGCTAGAATACCTTCTTATGAGTATTTCCTTCATAAAGCGCGGTTCATGTCTGTCTATATCTGAGTGTTCTGGGAAAGAAACCAACTTCTGGTCCCCTCTTGGCTGAGATAGACCAAGTCTCTCAAGCACTTCTGCTGTGACACAGTTCTCCAAAGCAAGACGAAGCCGACCCTCGAACACCACGGTTTTGAGCTTCTCGGGTCCATGCACACGCAGATTTTCTCAATATACACAGTCGGTCCTCAGAATTCCTGGGTTTCACCTCCGCAATTCAACCAACCGTGGGTTGAAGACAGTATTTTTGATCTGATTGGGAAGCCACATAAGTGGAGGGCTGACTCAAGGTATACGAGGGTTTCTGACGGCACAGAGGTGGGCAGCCCTAACCCCTGTGCTGTTCATGGATCCGCCGTATTTTACTGGAAGTCTTGTGACATGCAAAAGCCTGGAAGGCAGGGGTCCTTTGAACTCAGCTCTCTGATGCTAACACGTTCCTAGTTTGCTCCCTCAGCTCATTCATCCTTCTATCCCCCAAGATCTGTCTTACTTTCTGAAATCTCCAAAGTAAACTGCAGACCTTGGCACCCATGACCCCTTACAGCAAACATGTCATTAACTAAAGAATTACACCTGTTCAGTTTTGGGGTTTTTTTGGGAGTTCAACTGCCACTGTGAGCAAATAGAAGGACACCACACATTAGACGGACATGGTGGAAGTCATGGTGTTTGCATGATCCGCCGGGGCATGTGGTTTGGCATGAAGTGTCAAAGCTGGGGAAGGACCTCTGGGACATCCACTGCCAGGCCCCCCTGGGTCTGTGGTGACAGCAGGCTCAGGTTACTAGAACTCCTCTGAGAGGCGGCACTAGGGCCCCAGCCCAATGCACCAGTGAGCATGGGAACCCACAAAGCCGACGGCTGAACAGACCACAGGAGCCCCTTTAACAAGTGACTGTGACGGAGAAGGACTAGAGAGAACAAGACAGAACGCAGATGTCACAGGCCCACCACACTGGGACCGAATCTCAGTCACCCAGTATGCTCATGTGACCTTTGGCAAGACAGGTTATCCTCTGAGCACTTTACTTGACAATGGAGCAAGTCAAGTTCCCCTCACCCAACGGACTCTTGAAAGAGTGAAATGGGACAGCAGATTAAATGCTCAGTACAGGCCTGGCACCTGGTTGCCCCACTGACCAGACTAGTTTTAGTACTGACAATAACAGCTCATCCCCTCGAAATCATCCTGCACTCCAAAGCATCTAACAGCAGCCATTACAAGCAGGGTGTTCATTTAGGCACCCGCCCTCCTGCAGTGTACAGGTAGGTGGGCTGGAGCTCACAGGTAGCTCAACGCCAAACATGTGACTCTGCCCTCCGAGGGTGCACCAGGGGACCAAAGGACAGAGAAGGTGGTCCCACTGCAAGGAACAGCTGAGAGCAGTTCCAGTTCACTTAGGGCGAGCAGGCTGAGGCCAAGCACTGTGGGCACTGCTGCCTGAGAACCGGGTGTCTGGGGAGGACAGGCCTGTAGAGGGAATCTTGGACATGGGGGCTGGAGGAACCCTGGGAACAAGGCCTTGGGACAAAAAGGGGCGGGCCACCAGGGGAAAAATCCTCTCCCACTGGGCAGTGAAGAGACCAGGAAGGATGGCAGGAACAAAGAGTGAGGCAGACCCCACTTCTGGGACAGTCACTGATGTGAAGCCTGAAGGGAGACCATAACATACAGTGGCACCTGACGACTGGACAGGACATGGCTGCTTGGTGGGGAAGTGAGGTTCAGAGGGAGAGCAGACAGGCCCTGGGGACCCAGGTGGAGAATGTCATGGGGCAGGAGACATGGGAGCAACTCAGAGGCATGAGCAGGCAGAAGGGAGGCCCCACAGCTGGCCCCTCACATATCCAGGGGGGCTGCCTGCACGCCCTATATAACTGTGTGGAGCGGGGAAGCAAACAGTCAGGGTTCAGCTTCTAAAAGCGGGAAAACTTTGGCATTCTGGATGTAGTAAGTGGGTGAAACCCCACTGGAGCTGGGGCAGAAAGGTGTCCCCCAACTAATCCTTTAACAAGAACTCAGGTCACATGTCAGAAGTCTGTCATCATCCGAGGTGCTTGGACGCCAGCCATTATTTCTCAACCCAACCTGATGATTAAAATTACACTTAGTCTGGGAGGGGTGTGTCCCAGCTAGGCATAACGGGCTGTCGGCTGTCCCGATCCCCGATGTTTTGAATGTCCCTGTAGGATCTGAGAGCCAGGAGGTTCATGGAGCCCTCTGGGGTGGGGCGGGACTGAGCCACAAAGTGCCAGGGCAGGTTCAGCTTATACCTGCTTACAAGGCTTCTTCCTAGGGTCTCCTTTGAGAAAAGGGCACCTCTACTTAAACAAAAGTTTGAGAGCCGTTGCATTCTTTCAATCAACGTTTATTCAGCGTCTTCTACATTCCAGGCTCTTAAACACTTACACTACATCTTGAGACAAATGGTTCAGGTCACAGAAGAAAGGGGCGCTCGGGGAAAGACGTGGGCTTTGGGCTTAGTGAAGCTCCAGTTGCTGCTGATGCCTTGCGTGCCCTGGGTCAGGAAGGTCATCAGGCTGGGCCAGGGCTGTCTGACTTCTTGCTTTACAGACCTCACCTACCTGAAACCTAACGTGTCCCAACAACCTGCTACATTCTCCTTAAAACCAACGACCCTCGACCATGCTTCCCTTCTTAAGTGGGAAACCGCTAGCAACCCCCACAAAGGACCCCGGATCTGGCCACACCTGGGCCGTTCCACGTGGAGGCAGCGAGAGGGGGAAGGAGCTCCCACACACGGCAGGAACGGAAGACCAGGGCCCAGCCCCAGAACCTGAGACCTGTAACCTCTGCAAGTCCTCTCTGCACCGGCCTCCTCACCTGACGGGCACGTGGCAGCTGGGAAGGGGCCACAGGCGATAGAATCCCGAACCTCCCTGCACGCAAGGGAGCGTGGGCACTCACTCCTGGAGGCCAGGTCCTCGGCTGACAAGTAAGGACCGACCGTCGACAGCCACGTGCGCCCCTACTGCTCAGGCGACTAAGAGGCCAAAGGTCCCCAGGTGCCAGCACGCCCGGGGCTCGGAGGACCGGCTCCCGTGGAGGAGCGCCCGCCCTCGCCCGCCCGCCCTCGCCCACGCCGCCGCACTCACGCGAGTGCTCCAGCTCGCGTGCCGCCTTGGCCGCGCGCTCCAGGCCCGTCGGGTCGAAGTTGCTCCATTTGTCCTTGGGCGCCGACCGGTCTCCCGCGCCGCGGTCCCCGCCGCCCTCGGCCCCAGGCGGTGCAGGCGGCAGGGACAGCGGTGGCCCCTCGCCTTCGCCCTTGGGGCCTTTGATGCCGAAGAGCCACGACATACCCCGCAAGCACCGCGCGCTACCGCAGCCGCCTGGAGCCGGAGCCGAGCTGACGCGCGCTCCCCGGTGCAGCCTCCACGCGCTGCGAGCCGGCGGCCAGAGCCACTGCGCAAGCGCAAGACACGCCTTCTCCTGCCAAGCTGCGGAAGTGCGTGGGGCCTGGTACCGCCCGCGGCCCTCGCATTGGCCGCGATGTCCGTGACGTCATCGGTGTCGGCGCCGCGATTGCCTGAGCTGGCTTTGGGGGCGGGCTGCCTGTGGGCGGGGCGAAGCGCCTAGTTACGGGTTTCGGGCAGGGACATAATTCCTGGGCTGGGAAGCATGAGAGCCGTGGTATACGTGAGTTCTGCACAGCAACGGCGTGTTCCGTTGCTAAGGACGCCTGCAGAGTTCCAGTCTTGGCGGCGGTGGAGAGTCAAGTGCCGAGGAAGAGGAGGGGATCTTGATGTGCGGCCCAGAGGGGAGACTGCGAGGAGAAGAGTCTGCGGAGGCGGCTGACCCGCGAGGGAAAACCTCACCCGGGCCCGCGGCGGGGCCTCGACACCAAGGGCCGAGCAGCTCTTCCGATTGCTGCCTGCGCCCACCCGCTCCCGCGGCCACGTGGCCCTGGCGCAGCGCCGCCAGGGGCGAAGCCTGCGCCTGGGAGCCGGACCCTGGAGCGAGAGGCTGCGCTCAGTACGGGTAGAAGCGCGCTCCCAGGCCGGACCGAAACCGCCCCTGGGTGAAGGACCGGACTGGAGAAGGGCACTGCGATCCTCCTGGTGTCTCAGCGAACCACAGTGGTCCGAGGTGGCGATCCTTCTGTTGCTCAGAAGTGGCTCACAAGGGAGGGGACAGAGATCAACCACCAAGTACGCATAGGCAAGAGCAGCCCCCTCAAAGCCCCACAGAGGGCGCCTCGCCGGAGAAGAGCTTAAGGTCCTGGCTTCTGGTCACTGACTGGTGAGGACTTCACGTTGGGAAGGCCACGTGCCTGCTTTCTGGACAAAGGGCAGGCAGGACCCTCCTGGGAAGAGGGAAACAAGGGTGGACACAGGGCGGAGTTGCTCTAGGACCCACAGTGTCCAAAGTTAGCAAAGTTCGCCTTTGGGTCAAGGTCCAAGTTCCCCCTTCCTTCTTTCCTTAGAGAATTGTTAAATTCCTGGAATTATGTGGAGTTTCCCCACTAGATTGAAAACAATTGTAAGCCTGGATAAAAGGGGAGGGGGGTTCAATGACAATTCTGTCATTTCCCCCACCCCCAAAATGAAGAGAAAAATCAAATGAGTTTTCCAGGCAGATGCCCCCCAGTGGCCATCAAGGTTTTCGTGGACTAGCCACAAACCATACCTCCCCCAGCTGCCCGGGCAGCGCCTGGCTGGGTGAAGAGGAAATGGGTAAAAGGTCGAAGCTCTCCTCCAGGCACTGCTTGGCCACAGGCCCCTCCCTAGCTCCATCCGCAGGCCCGTATTTGGCGAGCTTGTGTACTTTTATATAATAAGGAATAACTGAGAATATAGCTCTACCCATTTAAAAAAGTCAGTTTCAAAACACATCAGATTCATTTAACTTGGTCTAATTTTTAAAAGTGTTGTAATAACTATGGTAGCAGATGGGTACTAGACTACTGGGGTGGTCACTTAGTAAGTTATACGAATGATTGAGTCTCATGCTGTACCAACTGAGCTAGCCGGGGAGTATAGAAACATTAAATCATCATGTTGTACACCTGAAGCTAGTATAATATTGTATATCCACTATAATTGAAAATTTTAAAAATTAAAGTGTTGATTGCTGTCTTAAGACTTAGGGAATTGGCTCTGGCCGGTTTGGCTCAGCGGTTAGAGCGTCGGCCTGTGGTCCTGAGAGACCCGGGTTCGGTTCCCGCTAAGGGCGCGTACCTCGGTTGCAGTTTGTCCCCGGCCCTGGTTGGTTGTGCGGGTGGCAGCCACTCGATGTGTTCCTTTCACGTCGATGTTTCTCTCTCTCTCTCTCTGTTCCTCTCTCTCCCTCCCACTCTACCTGAACAAAAAATGGAAAAATGTCCTTGGGTGAGGATAAAAAAAAAAAAAAAAAGACTTAGGGAATTGATGGAGGAGTTCCCTCCTGTTTCCCTTATCTGAGCACGGTGGCACCACACTTTGCAATATCTGATGCGCCACACTTTCTAACTTCTGCTGGACCCTGCAAAATGTCCAGTCCACTTGTGTTTGTCACTTAAAATCTTAGACAGGAAGGCCATTGGGAAGAACAGGCATGCCTTTCCTAAAGACACTGTTAATAAAGGGGGCTGCCCCGGCCGGTTTGGCTCAGTAGTTAGAGCATGGGCCCCACGGACCAAAGACTCACGGGTTCAATTCCCGTCAAAAGCACATACCTCAGTTGCAGTTCGGTCCCCAGCCCTGGTCAGGGTTGTGCGGGAGGCAACCAATCGATGTGTCTCTCTCACATCTATGTTTCTCTCTCTCTCTCTCTCCCTCCCTCCCTGAAGATAATGGAAAAATATCCTCAGGTGAGGATTAAAAAATAAATAAATAATAAATTTTATAAAAATTTAAATAAAAAATAAAGGGGCTGCCCTGGCCACTTTGGCTCAGTGGTTGAGCATTGACCCATGCACCAAGAGGTTGCTGGTTCAATTCCCAGTCAGGGCACATGCCCAGGTTGTGAGCCAAATCTCCAGTGGGGGCATGCAGGAGGCAGCCAATCGGATGTTCTTTCATAATGTTTCTCTCTCTCTCTCTCTCCCTCTCCCTCACTCACTAAAATCAATAAAGAAAAAAAAAATGTTTTTAATAACTTAATAGATAAAGGGGGCTATGATGGTGGTGCTTTCTACCTGACACAGTCATGTTTGATTGATAAATGTGGGTTTCACCTCTGCTCAGGCTGAGCCCTTTTACCAACGGGATTTCCCCAACATCCCCCTCCCCACAGTACAGCTATCTTCTGAGGGAGCCCTCCAGCATTGGAGACCTGGAGGAGAAACTCCACAGGTTAAAGATGCAGGTGGAGTCCAGCCAGTGTGGCTCAGTGGTTGAGCATCGACCCATGCACCAAGAGGTCATCAGTTCAATTCCTGGTCAGGACACATGCCCAGGTTGTGGGCCCAATCCCCAATGAGGGGCATGCAGGAGGCAGCCAACCGATGTTCTCTCTCATCGATGTTTCTCTCTCTCTCTCTCAACTCAATAAAGAAAAAAAATTTTTTTTTTTAAGATGCAGGTGGAGTCCAGCCAGTGTGGCTCAGTGGTTGAGCATTGACCCCGCACCAAGAGGTTGCTGGTTCGATTCCCGGTCAGGACACATGCCCAGGTTGTGGGCCTAATCCCCAGTGGGGGTATGCAGGAGGCAGCCAATCGATGTTCTCTCTCATCAATGTTTCTCTCTCTCCCTCCCTCTCACTTTCTCTCTAAAATCAATAAATAAAATAAAATAAAATAAAATAAAAAGATGCAGGTGGAGCCTGGCCAGTGTGGCTCAGTGGATTGAGCACAGTCCCATGGACTGAGAGGTCCCAGTTCGATTCTCTATCAGGGCACATGCCCAGATTGTGACTCAATCCCAGTCGGGGGCGTGCAAGAGGCAACTGATCAATGTTGCTATCTCTCCCTCTCTACAAAAAAAAAAAAAATCAGTAGCCTGTTTGGCTCAGCGGTTAGATCGTCATCCTGCAGTCCAGAGAGACCTGGGTTCGGTTCCCACTAAGGGCACATGCCTCGGTCGCAGTTTGTCCCAGCCCTGGTTGGGTCGTGCGGGAGGCAGCCACTCGATGTATACCTTTCACATCGATGTTTCTCTCTCTCCCTCCCACTCTATCTGAACAAAAAAATGGAAAAATGCCCTCGGGTGAGGATAAAAAAAAATCAGTAAATATATATATATTTTTAAAAGATGCAGGTGGACAGCTTGGCCTCTAGCCTGACCTGGAGCCCAGAGTGGGGGGACACAGCTGCCTTGGGAGCCCAGGCCAGTAGGAGTGGAGGGGGCCCCACCCAGGCTGAGTGCAGAGCACTCTGCCCCCAGAGTCCTAGCAGCATGCATGGTTTCTGAGTCCCCTGAACCTGGCCAGACAGGGGATCTGCACAGCACACCAGAGCTGTGCTTTCCACTGTAGCCAGAGGCCCCCTGCAATCCAGCCCCTGGATTTCCCTGCACCAGGCTGCAGACATCAACCTGCCTGGTGTCTCCCATGGACCACACCTCATCTGCTTAAACTTGGGGGCCTCTCACATAATGGGCATGAGGAAAAAACAGGCCTTATTGAATCTACAAATTCCACACCTTTTTACAAAATATGTTTTTATTGACTTTAGAGAGAGGAAGAGAGAAGGAGATAGAGAAATATCAGCCACCTCCAAACCCAAAACCTGGATATGTGCCCTAACCTGGAATCAAACTGGAGACCTTCTGGTGCACAGGACACCACTCAAAGAACTGAGCCACACAGGCCAGGGCCACACCTTATTTTATTAACACAGAAATGTTGAAGGTCCCAAATTGGATTGGTCTGAAGAGCATGTGCAGGGTTTGACTAGATAATAAATGCCAGTATTAAATGTAGAGTTCCTTGCCCTGGCTGGTGTGGCTCAGGTGGTTAGGCATTGTCTCATGCACCAAAAGGTCACTGGTTTGATTCCCAGTGCCCGGGAACATGCCCGGGTTGTGGGCTCAACTGGCAGTTGATCAATGTTTCTCTCTCACATCCATGTTTTTCTCTCTGAAACTCAGTAAAAATATAATTAGCCCTGGCCGGTTTGGCTCAGCGGTTAGAGCATCGGCCCGCAGACCAGAGAGTCCCAGGTTCAGTTCTTGCTAAGGGCACGTACCTTGGTTGCGGTTTGTCCCTGGCCCCGGTTGGGGTCGTGTGGGTAGCAACCACTTGATGTGTCTCTCTCACATCAATGTCTCTCTCTCTCTCTTCCTCCTGCTCTATCTGAAGATAAATGCAAAAATGTCCTCGGGTGAGGAGATATATATATATATATATATATATATACATATATATACACACACACACACACACACACACGTACTTATTTAAAATAATGAAGAGCCACGCACCCAAAATTAGTTGAGAGGTGATTTCCTTGTGGTTTAAGAATGGACACATAAAACTCTACCTTGAAAATGAATAGATGTTATCTCTAGACAAAGAATGGGATTTGGAACAGAGGTTGTTTCCATTTGGTTTGTTAAAGCTGTAAGGCCATCAGAGTTACATAATGCAAAAACTAGACGGAACTCCCCTCCCTGCTGTCACAGTAGTGATTTAATGCCCATGTAACTCGACATAAAGTTTTACATTGTTACACCACAGCTACCACCACTGTTCTCATAAAAACTAGACTATTTCCATGGAGGCTTTGCATTTGACATTGTATATGGTAACTGACAGGTGCCAGGGCAATGATGGATGGAAATCTACCCCAGATCCAAGCATAATGAGAAAGTTTGCTTATATACTTGTCATCGACTCCTATTCAACATGGGCACCAGATTTGTCTAGCTAAATGAATTCCAAAGAGTAGAGAAGTACACTATCTCAACTAATTTCAAAATGCTTTTTATGTCTGCATATGTTGAATACTTTTTACAATTAAAAAAAAAAAAAAGATGTTTTAAAGGTAAAATGGACAATTTTTTTTTAAATGTTTTATTTATTTATTTAGAGAGGGAGAGATAGAAACATGGATGAGAGACATCAATTGGATGCCTCCTGCATGCCCCCTACTGGGGATTGAGCTCACTACCCTGACTGGGAATCGACCAGGGGAGCTCAACCCCTGAGCCACATCGGCTGGGCAAAAATGGACAAATCTTAAGACTGGAATTGCAAATATGCGAAGGACCAAACCTGTAAACCAGGTAAACCAAAGTCCTTTGCCCCATCTTTGGAAACTGCTTCAGGAACACCACATCCGACAGGTGTCAAGCTACTGTGTGACTGGACATTGCCTTCTGTCTCATACCTGAGCACTGTGTATCTGTTGCGGTTTGTATCCTTTGTTTGTGTATCTGTGCTTTGATTCATAGTAGCTTCTCATGTTATGGAATTGATTTGCTCTCCACAGGGCCCCCGCAGATGCTCCCCATGGCCCTGGGGTTAAGGAGAGGTCATGAGGATAGCCACACGGAGCCCTTGGACACCTGCTGCCTTGGGCCCAGCACTGGAGAGGGACTGACCCAAAGCTCACTGCGCCTCCAGGATTGTCCTCCCACAGGTGTTTATATTTAGGTCAGCAGTTGCCTGCTTGTGTGCTCCAGCCCACCGACCTGTCCTCCATGGAAGCTCCCCCCACCTGCCAGCTGGGTCCAAAGAGAACCACCCAGTAGAAGGTTGGCGCAGGCCATCCCCAGAGGCACTTGGGGTGGGGGGCCCTTGGCCCAGGCACTTGTTTGCCCACCTGCCCTGATGATAGGAGACATGCTGTGAGCACCAGCCGGCCCTTTGCAGGGGTGAGCTGGACCTGCCTTCCCAGGAGAAAAGCAGGTCAGCTGCACAGTCTGGAAAGACCTCAGAAGCAGTCACTCAAACCCCTTGGCCACTCAGGGAGCCCGGGTGTCCTCTGGGAGGGGCTGGGAGTGGGCACGTGTGGGACCAACCCAGGAGGAGCCCCCCAGCCTCACCTGGAGCACTTTCGTGTCCAGTGAGGGCTGGCCCTGGAGCAGAGGAGGCAGCAGGAGCCGGCCGGCTCAGTTTCCACCCTCTCTCTGGCAGCACTGATCACCCAGGGAAGCCACGGCCTCCACTCCCGTGGGCGCTGTGGTCAGGGGCTCTCCCTGCCCACACTGGTGGGGACGGGGCCTTTTCTTCCGGTAAAGCTCTCACAGTGGTGGCTAGACGCTATCATCTGTCATGAGTGCACACACCTGCATTTCTGAAATGTGGGCAGTTGAGTGGCAGGTGTTTTAATGAGAACACAGTAAGTAGGGGTTGCCCCCGCCAAATCCCGCCCCTGCCCAGGAGACTTCAGCCCCTCCAGAGAATGGCAGTGGGGTTAGGAGCCCCCCTGCCCGGACTGGGTACCAATGGGCAGGGTCCCCCTGTGTCCCCACCTCAGCATACTCACTTCTACGAGGACATACGAATTCCACTGGCATTTTATTTGTTTTAATGGATGTTGGAAGAAAACTTTTCATCCCGAGAAAAAAGTAGCAGACACACAACTGTGCACTTGAGTTTTGATTTTCCTAAACTGTCCCCTCGCCCTGGCAAGAGACTGGGGACTGGCAACTGGCATGCCCCGTACCAGGAGTTGTTGCCATGGAAACGGCTCCTGCTTGAGCCAAGTCCTGCACTGGCTGCACCACCCACTGGTGGACCTCACTGACAGAGATGGGGGCTCCAGACCCCCGCTGCTTTCTGGTCTCCTCACAGACAGCTTTTGTCCAAGAGCTCACAAGCTGGAGAGCCATGACCGGCCACGTGGTCAGCCCAGGGCAGCAGGGAAGACCCCGTGGAGAATGAATGAACATGAGAGAGCCTTGGTGAACCCCCGGATCTCTCATCAAAGGAGGGATGTCAGTAGAAAAGGCACAGCTGTGAAAACAGCCCTCCTGTGGGCACCCCATTCGCTGGAGGAGCCTCCCCTTGGGTCCCCTCCCAGCGGCCAGGACCCTCCCAGCCCCGCCCACGCCTGCTGCTTCGAGGTTCTCAACCATCTCAAGCAGATGCAACCTCAGCACAGCCCTTTCAGGTTTGCGTGGTTTGTGGGGAGGCCCACAGTTGCCTTCTGTGTGTGGAGAGGGTCAGTCCTGGCAGGTGTGAACCCAGAGGGACTGAGGGGTCTGGGCCTGAACATCAGGGAAGGGAGGGAGACCAGGACAAAACTGTTTCCTCCAGACTGCTCCCAGATGTGGCACAGATTCCAAGACCTTCGGGAACTGCCTGGGGTGATGCAAAGGGCGGTGCTTCCGAGATAAGGGCCACCGGGAAGACATTCTCTGGCAGGGAGAAGGGAGCTGGGTCCCTCTCCCTGGGCCTCAGCATCCAGCAGAGATGAGGGAACCAGAGCCCCTTCAGGGAGTATGAGCATGTCTTCAGCTGTTCTGCCCTCTCTTGGGGTTGCAGGCATGTTTGGAGAAAGGAACTCACCACTCAGCATGTCTCGAACGGGTGACTGAGCCATTGGAAAAAACCAGCTAGTGGGCAGGGGCTCAATGTGGAAGGGGGACTTCTCTGGGTGGCCAGGGGTCTTGGACCCATGAGCACCTGAAAGGCTCAGTGTGGGGGGCACAATTTGCATGAGGGAAATTCTGACCCTCAGGGGTAGATCAAGCTTAAGGCCCAGGCCCTGGGACCCTGCTGTTTACACCTACCAGCCTCAGGACAGGGCAGCTGCTGAGCTCATAGGAATCTCTGATCCTTGGCTGCCTGCTGACCACCAGTCGGGGTGTAAACAGAAGCCCACAGACACACAGGCCACCATCCCACTCAGGATCCCCTGAGCCTGATTTGAGCAGGTTGGGCAACATGAAGAAGAAATCCAACACCCACCTAACAGAGTGCCCCCAACCAAGTCTGGCCTGGCCAGGCACTGCCGTCTACCCCAGGGCCCTGGACCCACCACCTCAGCTCCCCTTCCCAATCTGCTCATTCTGCTCACGCAGTCAGGGTCGTGGGACAGGGGAGCCTTTGTCGCTCATGCCATTGTCACACAGACAAACCCTGGGCTGCCACACAGCGGGCCCCCACCAATGCCTAGCACACTGAACTAGTGGGTGGTGCAGGTCTTCCGCCAGGGCAGGGGCCACGTGATACTCAGAGAGCGAAGGCAGATACACACACACACACCCCGCCAGCCCCAGAACACTGTCAGGGCGGGGAGACCACCTCTCAACCCTGCAGCTGCTCCGTGGGGGCAAAGTCACATTGCAGTTCAGGGCGTCACCTTGCCAGAAGAGGGCAGAAGGCTGAGGTGGCTGGGGGCAGCCCTGAAGAGCCAGACCCCACCGTTCCAGCACATGCCCCATCCAAAGTGCGGAATCCGGGCCCACAGGAACAGACAGGGCTCTCTCAATAGGAGGTGCACGGAGGGGTCACAGAAGCCCCCCTTCCCGAGCACCAGCTGGCGCACAGGTCCTCCACCGAGACCTTTACCCTTTTACAGGGCTGGGTGTTTGACAAGGAGTAAAGATTCTAAGGAGACCGTAGGATTCAGTTTAAATCTGATTTACTGTATTTTAAAGTGTGGGACGTTAGTAGGGAAGAGGCAGAGGATGTGCCTGGTGGGGCTGAGGGACAGTAGTACTGTCTGCCCTTGGGACTGGTCTGGTGGCCCCAATAGTAAGTAGTGATGGAAGGGAGGTGTTAGAACATGCAGAGAATTGCTAGGGTGAATCCACCCAAGGGAACCTTGTCTGTCCCCACCCCAGCATGGAAGACCCCACTCAGAAGCAACAGGAGGGTCCCTGCCAGTGATCCCCAGGGTCATGAACGCCAGGCTCTGGTCGTCCCAAAAGGTGCCTGTAGCTGGGCCCGGCAAGGTCAGGAAAGGAAGGCAGGGCCACTGTCTCTACCAGACACTGCCCCCAAGCCACCAGCGGACATTCTGGTTAAGACCACCTTTCAACCCACCAGGCGCTGACCACAGCGTCCACCTCCCAACACTCCTCCCTGCCCTTTGGCAGTCCTGTCTCCTCCAGAAAGCCTTTGGGACCTGCCTGGAGCCCGCTCCTCCCCTTCCCCCATTCACCTTCTATCAACATCCAGGACCTGAGTGGCCAGCTGGACCAAGCTCCGGATACCAGCTCTCGCCCCAGAGGGGCTGGCCCTTCGCACAAGTGGGGGTTTCGGCTACCCCACCGCCCTCCAGTCCTGGGCCTGTCCTGGTCTGATGTTCTCAACCCGCGCCCTGACTCCCAATCCATCTCCCCGATAAATCCTGCCCACAGGACACCACCGAACGTCCAGTTCTGGGCCGGGCAGGGGAGAGGTCTCGATGGCTAGCGCTGCTGCCAGGGCTGCAGCGGTGGGTCAGGCCGAGGAGTCAGGCTCCGGCCGCGGAGAGCGGTCTTGGGGGTCACGCGGAGTCGCCACGCGGCCAAGGCCCGGCCCGCACCCCCAGCCCCCAGGACAAGACTCTGGTTTCGGCGGCGGGCGCCTCCCCCACCGGGGATCGGGAGAAGGGGCCCTCGACTGCGCAGGGTGTCCGGCTCACGGGCCCCGGCCCGGGGCCCCCGGCGGCGGCGGGGGGCGCGGGGCGCGGCTGCGCTCGCTGTCGGGCGTGCAGGCCTTGGCCGACATCGCCCTCTCGCGGCCCGAGCGGAAGGCCGCCGTGACGGTCACCAGGTAGGCGGTGCCGGGCGCCAGGCCCTGCAGCGTGGTGCTGTTGCCGCCCGCGGGCACGTCCACGCGCTGCGCCGCCCCGCCCCGCAGCGGCCCGAACTGCACGTGGTAGCCGAGCGCGGCGGCCGGGCCCAGCGCCGGGGCCCAGCTCACGCGCAGGCTGTGCGGCCTGACGTGCGAGATGACGATGCGCTCCGGCCCGGCCTCTTCTGCGGGGGAAGCGCCCGTGAGTGGGTGGGGGCGTCGCCCGGGTCCCCGCGCCCCTCACTCCGCGCGCCCACGCCCCATGCCCGCGTCCCCCGCCTCACCAGGTAGCGTGCGCACCCGTAGGTGCTGCGGCCTCACGGGGTGTACATTGGATTCGGGCACCAGCGCCACGTCGTAGTCTGTGTCGGGGTCCAGGTCGGCCCAAGCCCAGCCCGTGGCGTTCCCCGGCAACTGCTGGCGACGCGTCGTTCCCGGTTCTGAGCTGGGTGCCAGTTCCAGCACGTAATAGCCCGACTCAGTGGTCAGCAGGGGTGGCCAGGCCAGGCGGAAGCTGCTGGACGTGACCTCAGAGGCACGGAGCTGCTGCTGCGGCTGCATAGCGTCTGCGGGTGGTTCAGGGAGCCAGGGAACCGAGGTCAGTCCCTCACGCAGGGCCTGGGCCCTGACTGCTGACTCAAGGAAGACCCTTAGAGAGATATGGGCGGGGTGTGTGGGGGGTACCCACCAGGGAGACGCAGGGAACAGGAGTGCTGGGGAGCCAGGCCAGGCTCCACTCTAGCAGATGCTAATAATATGCAAACCCGTGACAGGGCTGGGGGAAAGACAGGAATGCAGCCCCCACTTCGGGCCCCATCAGGAGCATCCCTCCGCGCCTCAGCTCCACCCCTCTAGGAAGCCATCTGGGTCACTTCCCACCCACTCCAGTGGCCTGGACAAGGGCCCCTGAAAGGTGACAGGGCCCCAGATGGTATCTGAGAACAGAGGACTAACCCCTGACCCAGCCAGAGTGGCACAGGGTCCGCAGTCAGCTTAGCTCTGGATAGTCAAAGCAAAGGGGGCCCACGGTGCAGCCAGGAGATGGGGGGCCACGAGGGGACGCCCTGAGGGGTGGTAGAGATGTGACAAGTCCAGGAGCAGCTGGACCTGGGGTTGGGCATGCTGTCTGCCTCAGGTCCCCAGGAGAATGTGACCCCCAAAGTGGGATCCCCAAACATGCATTACTCCTGAGCCATCATCTGTGACAGTGCCGGCGGAGGTGGCTGATACATGTCTGGGCAGGGTTAAGCCTGTCACGATCCTGTTGTTTCCTTTTCTAATGCTGACATCCCCAACTGCCAGCCTGGCACTCACTCTCCTGCCCATCCCCCACATACAGACCCACTCCCAATCCCAGGAGCCCCCCACACTGCCTGACTGCCCTGCAGCCTCCCTTTTTCCTGTCTAGTGGCTTACTTTTCCTCCTGCTGTCCCCTCCAGGCTCAGCTACAGTGGTTGACCTGGGGCATCCAGGGGCACCTTGTACCCCTCTGCAACCTACAGTCGAACCCCTCTGGTTTCAGGTGGATGATTAACCGACAGGTAGAGACTTGGGAAGAACCCTGGGGTTAGTGGCATTTTTCAGGGGCACCAGCAGGCTGAGCAGTGACCAGGCCCTCCATTTCCAGTCCTGCCCTCAGTGCACTTTGGCTGGATCAGGAGTTCAGAAGAAAAACTTTGGGGAGCTGCTAGCAAACCTGCTTAAAGCCCTCTAGCTGTCCTTACCCTGGGGAGCACTGAGGTGAAGTAGAGCCCTATGGAGGCCGTCCCAGCCCCTCCTGACCTGGCTCCCAGCTCCAGGCATGGTGAGCTCTGGCACACGTACAGGACCACCTGCTACCCACCTGCAGAGTCCTCGGGCTTGGAACCTCCTTCCTCTTCCTCACCACTCGGCCACACCCCACCAGTGCAGCCCTCAGTCCATGAGCCCAAACCAGGCCCCCAACTCCATGTGGCCTCCAGCAATGGGCTGGACCCATCAGAGAGAGCCCCACCTGGAGTTGTTTACACAGGCCTGCCCCTATCCCTCCACAGCCCAGGTGGTGGGGCACCTCCAGGATGAACCCCTGGGGAGCATCAATGTCCTGCAGCCCTGGCCCCTCTTCCTGGATTCTAGCAGGGGTCACCCGCTCCCTCCCACCTACCGAGAATGGAGCTCCTCAGCTCCTGGGCAATGATGTGCAGGTCGTCCACATCCACAAAGTGCAGGTGCTTCTCAGCAGGGGCCGAGGCGGCATCTGACAGCTCCAGGAGGTTGCCTCGGCCAGTACTGATGATAAAGACGGTGACGCCCAGGTCCTTCAGCTCCTGCATGGGGGGCCCCACGGGGTCTCTGGAGCCACCATCTGTCACCCACACCAGTACCTTGGGCACCCCCGGCCTGGCCCCTGCAGCTTCTGCAAACAGCTGCTCCCTGGCATATGCCAGCGCCAGGCCAGTGTTGGTGTTGCCCATGAGCTGAGCTGCAGCACGTATGGCATCCTGGACAGCCGCACCTGAGCTGTGCTGGCCAAAGGGGAACTCGGTGTGTGGCCGGCTGCTGACATGCACCAGGCTGGCACGCAGGGCCCCAGGGCCCAGGGGCAGTGGGGCTGCCAGCTGCCCCAAAAACTCCCGAACTCGGGAAAACTCATAATGAGACACGCTGGCCGAGCTGTCCAACAGAAAGAGCAGGTCTCCCTGGGGGGCTGATGCCTGGGGCCCTAGGGAAGAGAGGGAGGGTTCAGCCCCAGGTGGTGGCTCCCAGACAGCCCCACACCCTTGGCAGAACCCCAAGGGCCTGAGCTTTCCCTAAGCAGGCACTTGCCTTCACCCAAATAGGCCTTAAAAGCCTGCTCAGTCCCACCCCCAAAGGTCCTGGGGGTGGCATCCAGGGGGCAGAGGGGTCCTGAGCCAACAAGAGGTCCACACTCTCAATGGGTCCCAACTCTGCACCCCAGCCACTTTCCAAGCTTACATCTCATATCTGTAAAGGAAAGCTGACTCCTCCAAGCCCCCACACCCTCCCTTTCCTCAGCAGACTGCAAGCTAGCTGGAGCCAAGGGTCCTGGCCCAGTGCTCAGGAGTGCCAAGTGGGCAGGCCTGGGCGGATAGGGGCTGCTCCCTCAGGCTTGTCTTCCAGAGAAGCAGCCCCCAGGCTGGAGTTCAGCCATACAGCTCAGCCCGGAGTAAGGCAACAGGTGGACATGGGGGGGGGGGGGCACAGCAGCTGGGAAGACTGTGGGCAGAGGTGGGGAGATAGGGGAGACAGAGCACTGATCACAGCCCCTCCCACAGCCCAGATGGCCAGGCTGAAGTTTTAACCCCACTTACAGATGATGTCACCCTCCCCTGGCCCCCATCCTCTGCTCCATCTGGACCCAGGAAGCAAGTTACCTGATGCAGCAGCCTGAAGGTTCCACCAGCGCCTCCCGGGCCTCCCCCTTTCCCTCGGCACCCCCATGGGATAGATGGGCCCCTCCACCACTGGGCCATTTGCAGACGAGGACTGGGGTTTCTGAGTTCTGGTCTGGGCCTTGGAGCCTCAGTTTTCCCTAATTCGGTGGGGCGACTCCAACCTGCTTGTCATTCCTCCACTAAGGGTCATTCCAAGGAGAGGGAAACTGAGGCAGGAACAGCCTCCCGGCACACACCACCCCTCCCGTCCAGGCCCCACGATCCGGTGGAGACGCCGACGGAGCAGATGGCGGCCTCCACGTCCCGGCGCTCGCTCGGTGGAGCCGCCTGGGGCATCTGGGTCCGCCCAATGCAGGTGGGTGGGGTGCCGCGCCGGCCGCCCCCGCCCCGCGGCCGCGGGAGGAGAGCGACTGCCCCGCGAGGGCAGCGGGGTGGGGGTGCCGGAGTCAGGTCCGCCAGCCGCCGCACTCACCGTTCTCCGCGCCGCTCCGCGCCAGCGCCAGCGCCAGGCTCAGGGCCAGGCCGAGCGCCGTCCAGAGCAGCATCGCGCCCGACGGAACCCGCCGCGCTCGGACTCCGTCGGCCTCTCGCTGGCTCGCTCCTGGGCGGCAACACGCGTCGCCGCACTCGCTGGACCCGGGCCCCGCCCCCGGAGGCCCCGCCCCGGAGGCCCCGCCCCGAGGCGCGCGCTCAGCCGCGAGCCGGGGCGCACAGACTCGGGGGAGCGCGCTTACAGAGGGACCCAGACGCGCACTCTGGGCGTGTGTGCACACAGATACTGCAGTCTTTCTTTTTCTTTTTTTTTTGGACTTTGGAGAGAGAAAGGGAGAGACAGAAACACTGATTGCCTGCCCCCTGCACACCTCCTACTGGGGATCCAGCCCGCAACCCAGGCATGTGCCCTGACCAGGAATTGAATCGGCACCTCGCAGTCCATGGGACAGTACTCAGTCCACTGAGTCACACTGGCTGGAGGACACTGTGGTCTTTCTTTACAGCTATGAGACAGTGGGGTCTGCTCTGCCCCTGCTCCCAGCCAGGAGCAGATGGGCCCCTAAGTCGGGTCATCTACATGCCCACTGCCCAGGTTGTCGCAGGGCTGGGAGTCCCTGAAGCCAGGCCCCAGGACCCAGGAGGTGTGAAAGGGTAGGGGTGACACCAAGAACAAGGTACCCCTAACAAGGCCCAGGCCCTAGCCTCCATCGGGCCACAGGGCTGGGGGTGGGGAGGTGTGCCGCGACTGAGACTGTGTCCCCAGGAACTGGCCAATGGGGATTGGAAGGGCTGAATTTAGAAAAGACACAAAGCCCTGGCCAGTTTCGCTCAATGGTTAGAGCATCGGCCCGAAGACCAATGAGTCATGGGTTCAATTCCAATAAGGGCATGTACCTCGGTTGCGGTTTGTCTGGGCCCTGGTCAGGTTGCGTGGCAGTCAACCAGTCAATGTGTCTCTCTCACATCAATGTTTCTCTCTCTCTCCCCCCCACTTCCTCTCTCCCACTCTATCTGATGATACATAGAAAAATATCCTCAGATGAGGATTAAAAAAAAGAAAAGACACAGAGCATTGGACATAGCACAGAAACCTGAGACCCGAAGGTGGGCTTTTGGGGGGACACAAACCCCCACCCCACCTGGCTTCTTGGAAGAAAAGGTATGGGAGCTGGGGATGCTGGTTCAGGCCTGTCCTGTGTGACCATGCTAGACCTACTGCTGTCCCCATACACCCGGCCCAATAAGGGGCGTAGACCGGGCTGCGTCAAACTCCACATCTGAGGACAGACCCCCAGCAACCCACTGGAGTCCCCCTCCGGAGGGTCCTGCTGGTGAGCCCTTTGAGCCTTGCTAGGTCAAACCAGAAATGGCTGGCTGCAGGGGGCATCCCAAGGGGTACTAGCCCCCCAGGGCAGATTTCCTGCCCTTAGGTTGGGGAGGGCAGTGCCCCCTGGGCAGGAGCTGAGGTTGAGGAGAGCCTGCCCAGACCCCTCACTCCTAAGATGCCTTCTGAGGCGTAACCCCCTCCCAGCCATTCCTCTCTGTGGAGTTGGGGGCACAGACCCCCCCAAGGCCACTCTGCCAGGATGTTCCCTCCCTTCCCACCCTCCCGGGGGGATGCTCTGCAGGTCAGGATGGGACTCAGTGGTTTTCCTTCCTCCCTTTCTGGCAGGTGAGAAGCTGCAGACAGGCCGAGTTCCACTTTGCCTAAAAAAGGAAGCAGTTCAGCTGAGCTTGAGGAGCAGGGGCAGGAACAAAATGAGAACTGTGTCCCCGCCGCCCCCACCCCTCCCCGGGAATCTTGGCAGTGGCCATGCTGGCTCAGCTCCACAGACCTCAGGCCTCGGCGGGGACCAGAAACTGCCTGGTGCTTCCGCCTGGGCCCCATGAGGGGAGCAATGGGCTGGGCCCCCCAAAGTCCAGGGTGTGCTGCCCAGAGAAGCTCTGCTTGGCCCCCAGCTCCCCAGCATGTGCGGCTACCCAGGGCTGCTGGGGAGATGGGGACTGTGAGCAGAGGCCAAGGTCAGGCCGCAGCAACAGCTGGAGGAGGCCCAGGGGGCCCCAGGGGTGACACACTCATGTAGACACATACAAACACTTCTTGGTTCATCCTCCATCTCCCTGGGTACCACCCACCTAGGGCAGGGAGCTGGGCCATGGTGGGTCCCCCCTGTGGCACGGCCGTGGCTTCCCTGTTTGTCCCCCACTCCTGCCCAACGGGCGGGCCCCAGCAAGGCCTGTGTTGCAGGGCTGACAGGGAAGTTTCCGTCCCTTCTGGAAAAACTGAGCGGGTCTTCTTGGCTGCGACTCAAGCCCTTGAGGAAGCAGCTGCCCTCCTGCCTCCAGCCTCTGCATCAGAGGAAGAAGGGATGAGAGTCTCAGCATCAGTAGTCTTCAGCCAGGGCCTCTACCCAGCCCTGGCAGGGGGCTCCTCCTCAGCTCTGCCTGGAGTCACTTCTGCTGCTCGGGTTGAGCTCCCACCTGACCCTCAGAAGACTCCCCTGCTTCTTTTTTTTTTTTTTTTTTCCATTTTTTGTACAGATAGAGTGGGAGGGAGAGAGAGGAAGGGGGAGAGAGAGAGAGAGAAACATCGACGTGAAAGGGACACATCGAGTGGCTGCCACCCGCACGACCAACCAGGGCCGGGGACAAACTGCAACCGAAGTACGTGCCCTTAGCGGGAACCGAACCCCGGTCTCTCCGGACCGCGGGCCGACGCTCCAACCGCTGAGCCAAACTGGCCAGGGCTCCCCTGCTTCTTCATCATCGGCTCTGCTCCCTGACCCCAAATCTTGTTTCTGTGTCCTGCAGCCCCCACCCTTGCCCTAGGGAGACATGGCCAGACAGAGAGTCCCCAGGGAGCTAGGGTCAGCCAGGGGTGCAGTGGTCAGGGCCAGGGCTGAGCTTGAGGCAGACGCCAGAGGAAATATAAATATAATGGTCCGGAAAGCTCCTCTCTGAAGGCAGGCAGGCTGGGGGCGAGGAGGGGCCAGAGAAGAACAGAGGCGCCAGATCACAGCCAGCCCGGGGCCCCCAGGTCGTTCCCCCCCACCCCCAAGGGGGCCCAGCCCTGCTTGGTCCTGGCCTTGGCCTGATGGCCTTGACTCAGATGGGAGCCCCAATGCATCACTTCCTGGAGCTGGCCACCCCGCCTGTCTGTCCACAGGCAGGTGGAGAGGGTTCCGGGAAATCCAGGGGCAAGGCTGCAGGCCCCGCCCTGCCCCCACCCGGTCTGAGCCCGCTCCCTCCTCCGCACAGTCCAGGCCTCTGAAGAGAAGAAGGGCCTTTTGTCCCCAGCTCACTGCAGTCATGTTGACCCCAAGGAAAAGGGCAGCTCCCGGGGCCTCTGACCTCACCCCTGGCCCTAGCCTAGGGCTCTCTGCTGGGCCTGAGGAGCAGATGGGCCTGGGCCCTGCCCCCACCCTGCAGGGGGTGCCCCCCTTCCTCTGTTTTTCACGTTGCTGTATCTACCCACACATATGTAGTAGGGGCAGAACCACGAAAGGGGGGTGATTGCCCTGGGCCTGGGGCAAGGGTGTGGGCAAGCCAAGGGCCCCTGACCTCACCCCACAACAGTAAGTGGGACACAGCTGAGAACAGCAGGGCCCAGAGGCCCCTTCCAAGCCCACCCAGCTGCCCTACAGGCACATTCTTCAAGACGCAACCTGCCTGTTTACGGTCAGGGACGTGCCAGGGCCTGGGGACTTGTCTGGGGTCTGTAGGTCCCAGCCCCTCACTGCCCAGGAGCCCAGACCTGCACCCTGTGGCCCTAGATCGGATCCCCTACCCAATCTCCCTGCCAGGGTGTCAGGGAAGCCGGCTGGTGGGTTGAGCAGCCTAAGTGCAGGGTGGGTACCACCCCTCTGCGTTCACTCATCCTCTGTGCTGAGCCCGGCCACAGGCAGATTCTGCAGTGGGGACACAAGTACTGGGCACAGACAGCCCGTCCTCCCAGCACTGCAGGGTTGGAAGGGGGACAAGCGGTGACGTGCCTGCAAAAATTCCCCTCTACCGAGGGCGGGCTGTGTTAGCCCACGGGGGCAGGAGCCACAGGAAGTGCTGAGACCCTGGGTTTGGAGCAGGCAGATAGCAATGGGGAGGCTGGGAGACAGACAGGGACGGCGTGGGCTGCAAGGCCTCGTGGGGCAGGCCAGGGCTCGTGGGCGGGTGGGCTGATGCCAGGCCTCTGAGGAGACACCTGGGTGTCTGCTGTCAGAGATAGAGTCGAATGGGCAGGGCTGGGAGGCAGGCATCCAGAACTCTCCTGGGTTTTCAGTCTGTGCGGGGAACTAATGGTGGTGTCCTCCAGGTGGGGCCCTGAGCTTTGGTTCCCTCTGCTGGAACCTTCTATTACAGGGAGGCGACCACTGCACCCTGTGCCCACCCCAGGCAGGGTCCAGACAGGCTTGCATGGGGAAGGAGAGAGCATGAGGGACAGACCTGTGTCAACACCTTGGGGGGACTCCCCAGAAGTGGGAGTGGGGCCCAGGGAGCAGGGGCCTTAGACCTCAGAGCCAGCGCCAGGCTCTGCCTGTTCTTACTGTGGGGGTCCAGATCAACTGACCCCAAGATGTGCTTCAGTGGTATGCAGAGGGTTTTGAGCTAAAGGCAGCTTTAGCCTTAGGCTCCAGAGACACTTCTGCTCCTCCCTTAACTACCTGGAAGAACTTGAGTCAGCGGCCTTGCCCTTAGTAAAAAATTATCAGCAGTAACTTGTTGTGACCTATCTCTAGGGCAGAACAAGTTTCTATTTACTAAGCCTCTGCTCTTCTTATCAACCTGCAACAGCCTTTGAAGCCCCCAAGGTGCCTTACCTGTCCCTGGCTCAGGATGTCCTATATCCCCATGTTCCCTTCTAGCTCTGATCCTCTCGTGCATGTGCGGGTCTGTGGCACATGTGTGCAGGGTTCCCAAACATATATGCATCTCAAGTTTGGTTACATTCTATTGCTACTCTGTCTCATGTCTGTCTGATTATTAGACCGCCAGAGGAGCCTCGGGTGTAGAGAGCTTTTTCCTCCCACTCTACCCGGCCCACCCACCCCAGCTAACTTCCTGCCCAGCACCCCTTCCCTGACCCACATGCCTGGGTGGGGGTAGGGTTCACACCTGGGTGCAAGCTGAGGGATGGAACTGGCCCAATCCCTGGCCACTCCTCACTGTCTGAGGGTATGCTGCAGATGCCTCAGTTCCCAGAAAATACTTTGTGCATGAATAAACGACCTTGGGCAGGTCAGGGAACCTTGCACAGTCTCCAGCTCTTGTAGGGTCAGGACAACACCTCCCCCCAGGGTGTGTGGGGGGTGGATGGGATAGATGCTCACAGGCACAAGCCAGAACATGCTGGTGCGCAGGCACACACACACACACACACACACACACACACACACAGGTGCGTGGAGGCCCCCACAGCCAGGCATGTTCTTACAGGGCAGGGGTCTGGGCACCTGGGTGGGGCAAGAATCTGCATTGTCCCAAGTAAAGGTCCCCCTTTGACCCATCCAGTAGCCGGCACCTGCTTCCCAATGAGTTTGGGCCCCTGGGTGGGTAGAGGGGCATTGAGATCAGTGCTCCTAGACCTTTAGGGTGGGGATGGATGGGCCATTCCAGGCTGGGGTTGAAGGGGCTTTCGTGGGGGAGGGAGCAGAGGCACCTTCAGGATGGAGGCTGGGCCTCCGGGGCTGGGGCCCTGAAAGAGGGGCTTCTGTCTTGGCCACTGTGCTGGGCAAAGGTTGAGACGCAGAGATCTCTGGGGCTCAAGTGGGGGCAGGGGGACAGAAAGGCTGGGATATGCATCTGAATGACAGATCTTGAGGAGGGGGAGCATTGTGTCTAGAGGGCCAGGTCCTTGCCTCCACTTAGCCCAGGCTGCCCCACCCTTACGAGGAGCCTGTCCAAATGGTGGCAGGTAAGAAAGGGCACCTTGGACACATAAAAGAACAAAGGGTCTTCCTCAGTCTTCCCCAGGCCCTGGGGCCTGTTTCTGGTTCTCTATGATGGGTCAGCCCTTACCCCCCCCCAGCCCCCCCCACCCCTGCACGCAGTATCCCAATTTTCCTGACGGATGGCCCTCTAAAAGCAGACCCTGCACCGCTGGTGTGGCTCAGTGGCTGAGCGGAGACCCGTGCACCAAGAGGTCACCTTTTCGATTCCGAGTCAGAGCACATGCCCGGGTTGTGGGCTCGATTCTCAGTAGGGATTGTGCAGGAGGCGGCTGATCGGGTGTTTCTATCTCTTTCTCCTTCTCCCTTCCCCTCTCTCTAAAAATCAATAAAAATATATTTTAAAAAATAAAAATAAATAAAAGCAGACCCCCTAGGCCTCTGTGAACCTCGCATAGTCCCCCACAGGTGAACGGATGGGGCAGGCTGGGGCTGAGGTAGGACTTCCCTGGGGCTCAGGGCTGGCCTGTGACACTGGGACACACCTTAGGAATGAACCCTGCGGGCTCAGGCAGCTGAGTTCCCCACCCCCACCAGGCCCAGCTGTTGTTTGGTGACTCCAGGGCCAGGCCTATCCTCAGGAGAGTCTCCATCCTAGACGCCTGGCCAGAGCCAGCCCAACCCTGGGCAGGAGGGGAAGGAAGGGGACCTTGGCCCAGGGGAAGTTATCCTTGGCAGCTGGGCGGCTGGCCAGGCTCCTGTCTGACTGGGAACAGCATCAGAGCTGGGCAGAGACAATTGGAAAACCCCAAGGACTCCTGCTGGACCTGAGCCAGCCACGGCGGGCTCTTCTCAAGGCCACGGAATGAGCCCTGACTCTGCTCATCCCCTGAACCATGATCCCTGATCTCTGGGCGCATCTGAGCCTTGATCCTGCTGGTCAGAGGTGGAGTTCAGCTGGCAATATGGTAGGCTAGATCCTTTAAAAGGCTTTTCAACTGCCACTAGGCTCTGGACGGATTACAAGCACATATTTTTAATATACTGCTGGGCTTACAAGGAAGTAAATATCTCCAAGCTCCCTTCAAAATTAAACACTGAAAATAGACAAACAGAGGGATCGTGAGCAGAGACCCAGGATGACGCAGGGAACCAGATGGAGAAGCAAGGCCAGAGCCACTCAGCGATCGCGGAGCCAGTGCCGCGCTGCAGAGGGGCCACCAAACCAGGACCCTGCCTGGGCCCAGGCTGGCAGCGCCCCACAAAGGGGATCCTCTCCTGAGGGAAGCAGCCCTAAAATTTTCACAGGTATGGGCTGACGATGAAAAATTAACAAACTTTCAGAGAAACAATATGCTATTAGTAAGAATCAGGAGAAACAACACATGACAAAGTTAGACCCTTCCCCCCAAAGACTAACACATTGGAATTGTTAGGTACAGAAGATAAAATAACTGTGAACTGTTCAAGAAATTGAAGCTGGAATCCAAAAATCAAGCATGCCAAGAGACCATAAAAAATGATCAGCTTTGAAAAGGGGGGACATCTGTAATGCTTTCATCGATAAAGATAATTTTTTAATTTTTTTTTTATCCTCACTTGAGGATATTTTTCAATTTTTTGTTCAGATAGAGTGGAAGGGAGAAAGAGGAAGAGAGAAACATCGACGTGAAAGGGACACATCAAGTGGTTGCCACCCGCACGACCCATCCAGGGCCGGGGACAAACTGCAAACGAGGTACGCACCTTTAGCAGGAACCAAACCTGGATCTCTCTGGACTGCAGGCTGACGCTCTAACCACGAAGCCAAACTGGCCAGGGCAAAGATAAGTTTTTTTGTTTTTGGGGTTTTTTTTGTTTTTTTGTTTATCCTCACCTGAGGATGTTTTTCCATTTTATTTTTTTTGTTGTTGTTCAGCTACAGTGGGAAGGAGAGAGGAAGAGAGAGAGAGAAACATCGACGTGAAAGGGACACATTGAGTGGCCGCCACCCACACGGCCCAACCAGGGCCAGGGACAAACTGCAACCGAGGTACGTGCCCTTCGCGGGAACCGAACCCGGGTCTCTCTGTACCGCAGGCCGACGCTCAGTACCGCTGAGCCACACTGGCCAGGGCCAAAGATAAGTTTTTTAAAGCCCTGGCCGGTTTGGCACAGAGAGTCCTGGGTTCGGTTCCCACTAGGGGCACGTACCACAAAACAAACAAACAAACAAAAAGATAAATTTTTTTAAAAGATCAGATTAGAAAAGAAAGCAAGTATAACTTTTAGGTATCGTAATTTAAAATTAAATGGATGAGCCTTGGCCAGTTTGGCTCAGCGGTTGAGCGTCAGCCTGCGGACCAGAGAGTCCCAGGTTCGGTTCCTGCTAGGGTCACGTACCACAAAAAAAAAGAAAAAAAAAAAGAGAAAATTAAATGGATGAGTTAATTGGCAGATTAGACACAGGGAGTGAATATGAACTGGAAGAGGGAGCTGAAGGAACTGCCCAGAAGGCAGCAGAGAGAGACAAGATGGAAAATACAAGAGATTAATTGACATAAAGGTCAATGGAGAGTGACATGTACAATGAATGAGAGGCAGAACTCAAGGAATACTAGCTCAGAATACTCCAGAACTGTTCAAACACTGTGTATACCAAATGGATAATTAACAACATACCCATAAAGGTGCCCTGGCTCAGCATTTGGACCATTGGCCAGAGGACCAAGTAGTCTCGGGTTCAATTCTGGTCAAGGGCATGTACCTGGGTTGCAGTTTGATCCCCGGCCCTGTTGGGTTCATGAGGGAGGCAACCAGACAATGTGTCTTTCTCACATCGATGTTTCTCCCCCCACCCCTTCCCACACTTTCTGAGAGTCAATAGAAAACTATCCTCAGGTGAGGATTAAAAATAAAAATAAAAAATAAAAAAGAACAGCCCTGGCCGGTTTCGCTCAATGGTTAGAGCATTGGCCTGAAGACCAGAGAGGCCTGGGTTTGGTTCCGGCTAAGGGCATGTATCTCAGCTGCAGTTTGTCCCCTGCCCTGGTTGGGGCTGTGTGGGTGGCAGCCAATAAATGTGTCTCACTCATATTGATGTTCCTCTCTCTCTCTCTCTCTCTCTCTCTCTCTCTTCCTCCCTCTCTCCCTCCCACTCTATCTGAAGATAAATGCAAAAATGTCCTCGGGTGAGAATAAAAAAAAAAAAAAAAAAAAAAGAACGTATCCATAACTGGAAACAAGCTTAAAGCATAGAACAAACGATTCTTTTTTTTTTTTTTTTTCATCCTCACCGGAGAACATTTTTCCATTTTTTTGTTCAGACAGAGTGGAAGGGAAAGAGAGGAAGAGAGAGCAACATCCATGTGAAAGGGACACATCGAGTGGCTGCCACGTGCATGACCCAACCAGGGGCAGGGACAAACTGCAACCGAGGTACATGCCCTTAGCAGGAACCGAACCCGAGTCTCTCGGGACCGCAGGCCGACGCTCTAACCGCTGAGCCAAACCGGCCAGGGCGAAGACATGGTTCTTAAAATTATCCAGAGGGACCCTGGTTGGTTTGGCTCAGTGGTCAGAGCGTAGACCTGAGGTCCAGGGAGGTCCAGAGAGACCTGGGTTCAGTTCCCACTAAGGGCATGTGCCTCGGTTGCAGTTTGTCCCTGGCCCTGACCCAACCAGGGCCTTGGGGGAGGCAGCCACTCAATGTGTCCCTTTCATGTTGATGTTTCTCTTCCTCTCTCTCTCTCCCACTCTATCTGAACAAAAAATGGAAACAAAAAATGGAAAAATGTCCTCAGGTGAGGATTAAAAAAAAAAAGGTAAGAAAATAAAAAATTATCCCTCTCGCTCTATGCAGAAATGTCCTCGGGTGAGGATTTAAAAAAAAAAATTATCCAGCCCTGGCCAGTTTGGCTCAGCGGTTAGAGCGTCGGCCTGCGGTCCGGAGAGACCGGGGTTCGGTTCCCGCTAAGGGCACGTACTTCAGTTGCAGTTTGTCCCCGGCCCTGGTTGGTCGTGCGGGTGGCAGCCACTCGATGTGTCCCTTCACGTCGATGTTTCTCTCTCTCTCTCCCTTCCTCTCTCTCTCTCCCACTCTATCTGTACAAAAAATGGAAAAATATCCTCGGGTGAGGATAAAAAATAAAAGAAAAAAGAAAAAGTATCCAGAGGGAACACACTGAGTCCTTACTCTGGTGCCTATCTAAATTCTAATCCTGGGCACGGCTAAGTCCTACTCCTGGTCTCAGGCTGAGCCTTGACCCTGGTCTCAGGATGAGCCCTAACCTGATCACAGGTTGAGCCTTACACGTCCTGGTGCTGCTGGCCAAGCTGGGCTTCCGGAAACACGTGCTCTGGTGGAGCGTGGAAGTCTCATCGCTTCTGAAACCTGCTGGAGGCCCCCTGGCTGACCAGACATGGGGCCGCGCAGGGCTGTCCTTACTGAGGGAGCAGAAGCCCAAAAGGCCGCCTTTCTCTGAGCCTGGCCACGTGCCCCTTCTCTGAGAGCCATCCGCCTCCTTGAGGGCTTCCCAGCAGGGGTGCCCGCGGGTGGGGAAGGGCGGACCGCGGTCCGGGGGAGTCCAGTGCCACCTCGCGACCACTCGGAGCACTGCGCTCGAGGCCGAGGCGCGCACGCGATTCCCTGGCCGGACCCGGACGCAGACCGCTAGGCCGCCGGCCTGGGGCCACTTTTGGGGGGTCACGGAGGGGAGATGGAGGTCTCGGATCCTTTGGAGGGCCTCGGGGTCACACCCAGGCGCAGAGCTGCCGCTCCCCTTCGGGATGGCGTTCCTCCTGTTCCCCGTCGCTGGACCCTGGGTGGCGGCGGAGTCCAGGAGTCCAAGTGGGGGGCGGCAGCAGCGGGCGGAGGCGCCGGGCCAAGCGGGCGCGGGCGGCCGAGGCGAGCACCAGCAGCAGAGGCAGCGAGAGAAAGCCCAGCACGATGAGCGTCGCGGAGCCGCGGTCCGAGAGCAGCGCGCGGCACTTGGGGCTGGGCGCCGGGTGGACCTGGGGGCGGGGCGGAGGTCAGCGGGGGGCGGGGCCTGGAGAGGCGGAGCCAGGGAAGCAGGTGGGCCGGGGCGGGGCCAGGGAGCCGGCGGGGCGGGTCCAGGGAGCAGGTGGGCCAGGGCGGGGCCAGGGAGCAGGTGGGCCAGGGCGGGGGCCAGGAGGGGCGGGGCCAGGGAGCAGGTGGGCCAGGGCGGGGGCCAGGAGGGGCGGGGCCAGGGAGCAGGTGGGGCGGAGCGTGGGCTGGAGGGGCAGGGCCAGGGAGCCGGTGGGCCGGGCCGGGGCGGGGCCAGAGCGGGGCGGGGCCTGGAGGGGCGGGACCAGGGAGCAGGTGGGGCGGGGCGGAGGCTGGAGGGCGGGGCCAGGGAGCCGATGGGCCAGGGCGGGGCGGGAGGTCCGCAGGGGCGGGGCGGGGCCTGAAGGGACTGGACCTGGAGGGAGGGGCAGGGCCAGGGAGCAGGTGGGCCAGGGAGCAGGTGGGCCAGGGCGGGGTGGGCGCTCAGCGTGGGCAGTGTCGGGCAGCAGGTGGACGGAGCGAGCCTGAGGGCGTACTGCCAGGGCTAGTCGAGGTGAGGGGGCAGGGCCCCAGGTCTGGAGGATTCGGTAGCTGAGGTCCCCTGTGGGCCTATCCTTTCTGAGTCGGAAATGGGAGATCAGGAGCCCAAGTGGTGAGTGGCCAGAATAGGAAACTTTTAAAGGGAGGCTCAAAGAATTCCCACCCCTTCCCGCCGTTGTTCGACCCCCCTTTCCCACCCGACACACACTGCTGTCCTAGGGTCCTTCTCAATGCTGGCATCTGACCAGGAGCCCCGACCTGTGGGTGTCACCGGCTGGCATCCCCTTCTCTTCAGCGACCCCATGTTCGGTCCCTGTCCCCTGCCTTAGGCGTATAGAAAGTGGACACGGGGGCCCATCTGCCCACACCCTCTCTGCCCTGGACCAAGACTCAGCCCAGGGTCGGAGGGGTCTGCCAGGGGCTGTGTGTGGGGTCAGGGGTGGGGAAGGGCTGTGGACTGGTGAAATCTGACATCTTCATTTCTCTTCCTGAAACACCCTCCTCTCCCCACCCTGCCCAGCTGTCCAGGCCCTGGTGGCTCCTGGTACAAGGCTGGGAGGCCTCAGGGTAGGGGAGAGAGCTGTCCCCCCCCTCCTGTGGGGAACAAACGCCCTTCTGCTGTGGCTGATGGGGGAGGGGTTGGCAAAGAAGGGCTCTCCAGGAAGGGACACGCGTGCCTCTGGGGACAAGGGGGCCGTGCCAGAAGGGGGAAGATTCCCTTTCAGGCCCAGGGCCCCGAACTTCCGCAGGACCCCACTCCCCAGGGGTCCCAGCGAGTGCCCCTGCCCATGGAGGGCTCAGCTCACCCTGGAGTGGCACAGGAATCCCAAGTAGATGATGGCAGCTGCCGGCATCAGCACCAGCAGGAACAGGGTCGAGGGCAGCAGCAGGTGGAGCAGGAGCCCTGCCAGAATCCGGCCGGGCCACAGCAGGGTCCTGAAGCCTCGGGCAGCCAGGCCTGCCCACCCTGAAGACATCAGGGCTGATGCCTGGTGGTCAGGATGCCTTCGGGGCAGCATGGGTGCTGTGTCTGAAGTGCCCCCTCCCTCATCCTCCTCTGTCTCCCTCTCCTGCTCACTCATGTTCTCCCAGGCAACAGGCCTGGTGGGCTCACAGCAGCAGTCAGACAGCGACTGAGACGCCCAGAGTCAGCTCTAGGTCCCCAGGTCAGACCCCTTCTCAGACCCCAGCAACCAGATAATGGACCCAGCTGGAGGGCAGGACCCTGGGCCAGGTAGGTCCAGCCCTGACAGGCAGTTTCTGGGGCCACACCGCTGCCTCAATTTTCCCTGCTGCCAAGCTAGGTCTCTCTCTGCCAGGCGACTGCAGCTCTGACCCTGGCCAGCCTCTGTAGCTAGTTCCTGCGTGTTCTGGTCAGGACTTGCACAGCTGTCCCTATGGCCTGGCACGGGGCCCTCCTCCCTCCCGGTCCCGCCTTCTCCCCCTCCCAGCGGGCCCCTCACAATGACATCATTTCATGGGTCTTGACTCTCTGACAACTGCCCCATCAGGAGCTGCCACACAGAGGTCACCACCCACCCCACTTCCCAGCCTGAACCCCTGCTGGTCTCCCCATCTCCAAACCTGGCCCCTCTCAGCCTCGGCAAAACATGGAAGATGCCGTGTGCCTGCAGCTGAGTGCTGTTAGGAGGGCATGTAGGACCCAGCGCACAGTTGACACACAGGCACAGCAACCACGGCGGCGGGTGCCCTTGTGTGGAGTGCAGTCCATCCTGGGAACTGGGACCACAGATTCCCTTATTTGAAGTGGGGAAAAGTATTCCCCGCCCTTCCAGAAACCCCAACTAATGTCCCTGAATATCACTAAAGTACTCTTACCACCTCCCAGACCCCCAGGGCTTCCTTGTAACACTTGACACTTAAGCTAGTGAGCAGGTTGTCTGTAAGCTGAACAGGAGGCTGTGGACATCAGGCCCCAACTTTCCCTTCCGCAGCTCCACAATCACCTTTCTCCAACTGTTCTTTGTTATTGTTTTTTTGATCCCTGTCCGAGGATATTTTTCCATTGATTTTTTCTTTTTTTTATTTTTTATCCTCACCTGAGGACATTTTTCCATTTTTTGTTCAGATAGAGTGGGAGGGAGAGAGAGAGAAACATCGACGTGAAAGGGACACATTGAGTGGTTGCCATCTGCACAACCCAACCATGGCCGGGGACAAACTGCCACCGAGGTACATGCCCTTGGCCGGAACTGAACCCGGGTCTCTCCAGACCACAGGCTGACGCTCCAACCGTTGAGCCAAACTGGCCAGGGCTGATTTTTTTTATTTTTTAGATAGAGTGGGAGGGAGAAAGAGAGAAACATTGATGTGAGAAATACACATCAACTGGCTGCCTCCCGCACAACCCCAACTGGGGCCAGGGACTGAACCCACAACTGAGGTACATGCCCTTGACTGGGCATCAAACCTGTGACTCTTTAGCCTACAGTTGATGCTATAACCACTGAGCCAAACCAGCCCGGGCTCACCTCCAACTTTTCTTCTAAGGTTCCAGGCTTCTCAGGCTCACCAGGTCCCATCAGACACCTATGAATGGGGGAGATGATAGTGACAGAGGGGCAGAGTCAAGGAGCACAAGCCTGCCTGTGACGGGTCCCCTCAGGACAGTAGAGGCTCCCCTGAAGCTCATGCCACGCCCTGTGGCCGGGCACAGACACCACTCACACATGTCAAGGTCTTTTTTTTTTTTCTTTTTTTTAATCCTCATCCGAGGACATTTTTTCCATCTTTTGTACAGACAGCGTGGGAGGGAGAGAGAGGAAGAGAGAGAGAGAGGGAAACATCGATGTGAAAGGGACACATCGAGTGGCTGCCACCCGCACGACCAACCAGGGCCGGGGACAAACTGCGACTGAGGTACATGCCCTTAGCGGGAACCGAACCCGGGTCTCTCCGGACCGCAGGTGGACGCTCTAACCGCTGAGCCAAACCGGCCAGGGCTGTCAAGGTCTTATAGTAGGTACTTATTTAATCAGATGTGGGGTTTAAAATGCTGCAAATGGGCCTGGTCAGTGTGGCTCAGTGGTTGAACCTCGACCCATGCACCAAGAGGTTGCTGGTTTGATTCCCGGTCAGGGCACATGCCCAGGTTGTGGGCCAAATCCCCAGTGGGGAGCATGCAGGCGGTGGCCAATTGATGTTCTCTCTCATCCATGTTTCTATCTCTCTCTCCCTCTCCCTCTCTCTCTCAAATCAATAGAAAAAAAGTTCTAAAAAAAATGCTGCAAATGGCCCTGGCCAGTTTGGTTCAATGGTAGAGGGTCGGCCCGTGGACCAATGAGTCATGGGAGGTGGTCTCAGTCAGCAGGGACAGGAGTGGGGGTGAGGGGCAGGGCCTGACGGAGGGAGCCATGGGAAGGCATGTGGGTACCTGAGGAGGGGGCAGGGGCAAGTCCTGACACATCGAAGGCTGTGCTCCTCGGAGAAGCTGCAGTCCACGGGCGTGCCCCTGCTTGCCTGGCCTTTGTCTCCCCAGGGCACTGGCAGAGGGTGCGGAGACAGGGATGTGGCTGCCAGGCAGGGCCTCTCCTTTAGTTCCTGGGTAAACAGTGTGGAGAAGTGGCCCTCAGCCTGGCCCAGGAAGCTGCTCTGCTCCCTCCCCTCTCACCACATACACAGGCAACTACAGCTCTCGCCTTCCAGGCCTCTGGGAGCAGACACCTGCCCTCCACACCTGCGGGAGGCGTTTCTCGAGAGGGCCACCAGGCTGTGCTGCACCAGGATCAGCATAGGGACCCCCAGCCAGAGGGCAGAGTCCCTGAGCAGGCTCCCTCTGGGGGTAACTGAGAGCCAAACCTAACCAGTAGCCTGGTTCCCTGGGGAGAAAGTAAGTGGGGGTGGTGTCCAGGTTGGCCTGGGTGCAGGTGGGCTGGGACTGGCTCGGGGCCTCCAGCATCCATACAGGATCCCTGTTCTTCCCAGATGAATTCTGGAAGCTCAGAGCCTGGGAAGCAGGACCTCACAGAGGCAGGAGCAGAGCAGGAACTCACATGGATAGAGCTGGGTTCTGAGGAGGCCCTGGGAGCAGGGGCAGAGGGGGCCAGTGCCCCACAGTCCGGAGGGCGCCTGCTGCTGGCCGTGTGGAGGGGTCACCCAGGCCTCGCAGCACAGCTGCTGCGGCAAGGGGCCAGTGTGGAGGAGAGGTGAGCCCCAGGGCAGGACAGGGTCTCTTCACTGGGGGTGGAAAGTAGCAGGTTCCTTCCCCAGGCCGGCCCGTCGCTAAACTGGGCAGCCCTCACCAGGCGGGGCAGGATGGGGTCTTATCCTCGGGCCGCCCCACCCTTGCCCACGCAGCCATCACTCCCCACAGGGACCGCGCGGGAAGGACCCCGCTCCATCTGGCCGTGCTGCGCGGCCACGTGCCCCTGGTGCGGCTCCTGCTGCAGCGCGGGGCTCCGGTGGGAGCCGCTGACCGCGCAGGGCGCACGCCGCTGCACGAGGCCCCCTGGCACGGGCACTCGCAGGTGGCCGAGCTGCTGCTGCGGCGCGGGGCCCCGACGGCGGCGCGCTCCGGGGCCGGCCTCACGCCGCTGCACTGGGCGGCCGCGCTGGGCCGCACGCTGCTGGCCGGGCTCCTCCTGGGCGCGCCGGGCCCGGGCCCGGAGGCGGCGGACGCGCGCGGCTGGACGGCAGCGCACTGGGCGGCTGCGGGCGGCCGGCTGCCGGTGCTGGAGCTGCTCGCAGCGGGCGGCGACCCGGGCCTGGACGGAGCCCTGCTCGTGGCGACTGCGGCCGGGCGCGCCGCGGCGCTGCGCCTCCTCCTGGAGTGCGGCGCGCGGGTGGACGCCCGGGACGGCGCGGGGACTACCGCACTCGGGGTCGCCGCGGGTCTGGGCCACCGACAGGTACGTCCCGGCCTCACCCCCAAGTGAGGGGGCGGATGCAGAGGAGCAGCCTTCGCCCCAGGGGCCGCACCGTCCACCAGGTGTGGGGAGGGCTCAGCCAGAGCGGACCCCTTGGGCAGGCGGAGGAGACCACACCCTCGGCCCAAGGCTGCAGGATGGCGGGAGGATTCGGCCTGGCCGTCGGGGACCTGAGTGCACCCTTGAGAATGCTTCCGGTTTGTAAACGGCTCAAGGAAGCCCGGGAGGACTCCTGGCCGGGCATTCGGACTTGGTTCTGGGACCCACAGCAACAAATATTTATTGAGCACCAGGCGTGTGCTTGAGCCCAGCCAGCTCCCAGACAGCGGGAGGGCCCACAGTTGGCTACAGGGATTGAATCTGATCCAAGGACTATTAGGGAGACAAGTGGAAGTCTCTAAGCAGAGATCCCCCCCAACCCAGGGTGCTATATGGGGAAGCAGTGTCGAGAAAGAGGCAGTTAGGTGACTCAGGCCAGATGAGATGTGGCTCAGGCAAATGGCGTGGTGGCCCCAGCCCTTCACCCACCTGGGCCAGGGCTGGCCCATACCTGGTCCTCCCCTCTTCTTCCAGGATATGGAGGTGCTGCTTGACCACGGGGCAGACCCAAGCCTCAAGGACAGGCACAGACGCTCTGCACTCCATAGGGCTGCTGCTAGTGGACATCTGCCTGCTGTCCAGCTACTGGCAGCCTGGGGAGCTGAGGTGAATGCTGGAGACTCATTGGGCCTCACACCCCTGCACCATGCCGCTCGAGGAGGCCACGTGGAAGTCGCCAGCCACCTCCTGGACAGGGGTGCACAGGTCAATGCTACTGGCTGGCTCCACAAGACACCCCTGCACCTTGCTGTGGAGCGGGGCCACAGCCCCATGGCAGAGCTTCTGCTGAGCCGAGGGGCCAACCCCACCCTGAGAACACAGTGGGGTGAGGTGGCCCAGGAGCTGGTGTCTGAGGGGGGCCTGTCCCAGGTTCAGCCCACCCTTTGCAGAGAGTAGAATGACCGCTAGAGGCACTGGGTCAGCACAGGACAGGAGGCTCCTGGCTCCCGTAGCCTTGGGAGTGTGCCAGGCTCCTCTCTTGGGGCTGAGGACACCTGCCTGGGTGGAGGGGAGAACAGCCGAGAGTTCCTGGAGAAGGGGACAGTGACTCGAGCCAACTCCCAGGGACACACCATCTCTGCAGCTCCAGCCTTCACGATCTTTGGTAGAGAGACTGAGTCGTGGCCATAGATTTGCCCGAAACCTGATGGTCTCTGTTTTGTCTGTCCACCGTGGGGGTGTCCCCTCAGCTGCTCTCTCTATACCTGGGGGTGCTCTTACTGTTTTCTTAGATTCAGCATTTGCCTACTTGCTCCCATTAATTACGGGGCCAAACCTACGGCCACAATTATTTACAGCTCTCCTGCGATCCAGAGCCCATACACCCAGCTAATACTCCCCGCCCTAAATCACCTGGGGCAGGTACCAGACAGCTAGAGATGGCCCCCATGCAGCAAGGCCCACTGGGATTATCAAACAAGCCAGTCTCAAAGGTCCCCCTGCCTTGCCTTACCTTTCCTGCTGGGACCCCAGTAAAGGCTCTGGCCTGAAACCCCCTCCCTTCCCACTCCTGCCTCCTCACCGACACTGGTCTCCCTGTGGCACTTTGGGGCCTGGCGTGTCCCCTCCTCTCAGGAAATGTAAGTAATAAATATCTGCTTTCCATGGCTTCCATCTCTCTGTCACCACTCAGCCATCTTCATAAATGAAAACCCTCTGGTACAGCTGAAAGGGCCTGCCCAGCCAGTTTGGTTCAGTGGTTGAGCAATGACCCTGCACCAAAAGGTCGCCAGTTTAGTTCCCGGTCAGGGCACATGCCCAGGTTGTGGGCCAAATCCCCAGTCGGGGGGTGGGGGGGGTGGCATGCAGGAGGCGGCCAATCAGTGTTCTCTCTCGTAGGTGATTCTTTCTCTCTCCCCCTCTCCCTTCTTCTCTCTCTAAAACCAATAAAGAAAAAAAAATTAAAAAACAAAATATCTTATTAAAAAAAAAAAAGGCCTGTTGTCTCCAACCTCTTGCCTCTGTACCCTCATAGAAAATCATTGCCTTTATTCAATTAAAGAGATAAACCAGCCCTAGCCAGTTTGGCTCAGTGGTAGAGTGTTGGCCTGCGTACCAGTGAGTCACGGGTTTGATTCCGGCCAAGGGCACGTACCTCAGTTCGTCCCCAGGAGGGTCATGAGGGAGGCAACCAGTCGATGTGCCCTTCTCACGTTGATGTTTCTCTCTCTCCCTTTTTCTCCCACTCTCTTTCCCTCCCACTCTATCTGAAGATAGAGAAATATCCCTGGGTGAGGATTGAAAAAAAGAGAGAGAGATAAACCAAAGAACTTATATGCATATGTGCATAACCAATGGACACAGACAATAACGCGGTGAAGGCTGGAGGCTGGGAGCAGGGAGGAGGGGGATCAATGGGGGAAAAAAGAAGGGACATCTGTAATACTTCAATAAAAATACATTTTTTTTTTATCCTCATTGGAGGACATTTTTGCATTTATCTTCGGATAGAATGGCAGGTCAGAAAGGGAGGAAGAGAGAGAGAGAAACAGCAACGTGAGAGAGACACATCGACTGGCTGTCACCCACACAACCTCAACCAGGGCTGGGGACAAACTGCCACCAAGGTACATGCCCTTAGCAGGAACCGAACCCAGGACTCTGGTCTGCGGGCCGACACTCTAACCGCTGAGTCAAACCGGCCAGGACAACAATAAAAATAAATTTAAAAAAATGTTAAAGTATGCTTTTTCTGAAAAAATAGCTTTACAAGAGTTCACCTTTCAAAAGTGAGAATTGTCATGCCCAGTGAGTGCCTCTGTTCTGGGCCATGGAAGGGCTTGGATTGTACTCCCAGGGCAACAGGAAGCCTTTAGGGCAGCGGTTCTCAACCTGTGGGTTGCGATCCCTTTGGGGGTCAAACGACCCTTTCACAGGGGTCGCCTGAGACCATCGGAAAACTCGTATTTCCGATGGCAATTCATAACAGTAGCAAAATTACAGTTATGAGGTAGCAACAAAAATAATTTTGTGGTTGGGGGCACCACAACATGAGGAACTGTATTAAGGGGTCGCGGCCTTAGGAAGGTTGAGAACCACTGCTTTAGGGAGTCTGTGCTGTATGACATGTCTGCTTGGCTCACGCAGTCTGCCAAGTGCACAGTGGACTGTACCTAGGAAAGGGCGGCACAGGGACTCTAGTGAGATGGTGGCCATGGCAGTGGACAAGGGAGAAGCAGGCAGAATTGGGTGGTTCTGTGGGCAGAGCCCCCTGGACTTGCTGATGGTTGGACATGGGGGGCCAGGGAAACAGAGATAACAAGGACTCCTAGGGAGGCTTAGGCCCAAGGTGGAGGGGTAGGTGGTAGACCTTTTATTAGATGGGGGGAGCAGATATGCAGATGACAATGGGGGATGGTGGGAGCTGGAGTGAGATCCTGGGAATCCTGAGTAAGGATGGTTGTGAAACGGCAGGTGGACCTACACCCAGGTGGCCAACAGCCTGTGGGCTCTGCGGTCAGAGCTCACCCACAGCCCACTGCCTCTCCTCCTCCACTGCATGCGCTAAGCTCCAAGCCCCCTCCACGTCAGCCTGCCTGGGGTGTTGCCATAGCCAGGCCAGCCCCAGTCTAACTGATCTTCCTGCCTGGGCCCGTGCCTCTGCAGCCTGTTCTCGAAGCAGTAGCTGCTGTCTTATCCAGTAAGTCAGGGGATGCCACTCTCCTGCTCACGATCTCCCCAAGGGCTCCCTTTCACGGAGACAGAAAACCAAACGTGGTGTAGAGTGCTGTTCACAGATGTCCTGGTGAATTAGCCGGTGTCGTGTGCTCCTCCATCAATGTGACCATGTTCCTCCCATCCAGGGCTGGAGTCTGTGTCTCGGACCCTCGACGCTGAGTGGTCTTTTGTGACTGTTCCACAGTGGGCCCCTTAAGGAGGCAACACGACTTCCACACTGCTTTGTCCTCCAGCCTCACAGCAGCAGTCTGACTGTCCTGAAGCTGCCATGCTGTGAGCAAGTCCGAGTGCAGCCAGGACATCAAAGTCCTTGTATGACCTTCAAGGCCCTAAGTATCCTCACCAACATCCGTCTTAGGCCCCCAACTTGCTCACTGAGGTACAGGGCCTGACCCAGGGACCCTCACTTGCTCTGCTTCCCCAACATTGACAGTTTTGCTCTTCTTGACCCCACTAGGTAGCTCCTGCCTCGGGCCTTTGCACTGGCTGGTCGGTCACTTCCTTCTTCCCTCCAACATCACCCTCAGTGTCCTCTTCTAACACTATTTATTTATTTATTTTTAATATATATTTTTTCTTTCTTTTTATCCTCACCCGAGGACATTTTTTGATACTTTGTTCAGAGAGAGTGGGAGGGAGGGGGAGAGAGAGAGAGAGAGAGACATTGACATGAAAGGGACACATCGAGTGGCTGCCACCCAACCCAACCAGGGCCGGGGACAAACTGCAACCGAGGTACGTGCCCTAACCACGGAGCCAAACCGGCCAGGGCTATATTTTTTCTTTTTGATTTTAGAGAGACAGGAAGGGAGAGGAAGAGAGATGGAAACATCGATGAGAGAGAACATCGACTGGCCACCTCCTGCATGCCTTGCATGGGGGATGGGGCCTACAACTTGGGCATGTGCCCTGACCCGGAATCGAACCAGTGACCTCTTGGTGCAGGGTCAATGCTCAACCTGCTGGGCACTTCTAACACTATTTAAAGCTGCACCCACAAAAGGGAAAGCTCTTCTTTAAGCAGAATGCCAACAAGTAGGGGAAGAATCATGGAGTTAGAAATTCAACAAAGGATGTTCAAGTGAGTGAGTGCAAAATTTTTTTCTTTTTTAATCCTCACCCGAGGACATTTTTTGTTCAGATAGAGTGGGAGGGAGAGAGAGGAAGAGAGAGAGAGAAACATTGACATGAAAGGAACACATCGAGTGGTTGCCACCCGCAGGACCCAACCAGGACCCGCGACAAACCACAACCGAGGCACGTGCCCCCCACGGGAACCGAACCCGGGTCTCTCCAGACCGCAGGCCAACGCTTTAACCTCTGAGCCAAACCGGCCAGGGCGAGTGAGTGCAAATTTGACGAAGACAAGATATTCATGCTATCTTACAGTGTGGCGCCATGAGGGGTGCTGCTCAAGCAGCCACTCAGTTTCTGCACCTGTCATTTATTGCAGGTTTACGGCAGCATCTCAGTCCATGGCGTGTTTTTCCTGGCAGCCCCAGACATTCACTGGCCGAGCACAGCAAAGGGACCAGGGCCTGGCCATTTTCACCTAACATGAGGCTTCTCTGAGGGGCGATCTTTGCTTCAGAACTATTGGTTTAGTCGAGATGGTGTCCGATCTGCATCCCATCTAAGGTACTCCCGGTCCAATTCCTCTTCCTCCTTTGACAGACTTTCCACAACACACCTCCGTACATCCATCTCCATCTCAGCGTCTGCTCCTAGCAACGCCTGAAATGACTCACAGAGTATTTCTCTGCAAAGTCCTTAATAGTTACAAATGCAGAAATGGTGGAGAAACCTGGCAAAGAAGACCCTCACCAACGGGTCAAGGCAGACATCACCATGTTGGGACAGGCTGCCATCATGGCCTTCTGACGCCGTGCACCGAGAACACAGTATAGTTAATGTAGTATTCTACTAAAAATGCATAATGTGCCCTGGCCGGTTTGGCTCAGCAGTTAGAGCATCGACCTGTGGTCCAGAGAGACCCGGGTTCGGTTCCCGCTAAGGGCATGTACCTCGGTTGCAGTTTGTCCCCGGCCCTGGTTGGTCGTGCAGGTGGCGACCACTCGATGTGTCCCTTTCACGTTGATGCTCTCTCCCTCCCACTCTATCTGAACAAAAAATGGAAAAATGTCCTTGGGTGAGGATAAAAAAAATAATAAAATAAAATAATAAAAAACAAAAAACATAGCCTGGCCGGTTTGGCTCAGCAGTTAGAGCATCGGCCTGCGGTCCAGAGAGACCCAGGTTCGGTTCCCGCTAAGGGCATGTACCTTGGTTGCAGTTTGCCCCCAGCCCTGGTTGGTCGTGGGGGTGGCAACCACTCGATGTATCCCTTTCACGTAGATGTTTCGCGCTCTCTCTCTCTCTCTCTCTCCCACTCTACCCGAACAAAAAAATGGAAGAATGTCCTCGGGTGAGGTTAAAAAAAAAAAAAAGCATAATCTGAAACGTCAAACTCAAATTGAGAGACATTCAACAAAAGTAGCCTCTATTCATCTAGAATGTTGAGGTCAAGAACGACAAAGAAAGGCTGAGGAACAGGCCCACATTAAGACTAAAAATTAGAAACTACGAAATACAGTATGTGATCCTGGGCAGGGAAAAAAGTGATAAAGAACATTTCACAGCCCTGGCCAGTTTGGCTCAGCAGTTAGAGCATCGGCCTGTGGTCCAGAGAGACCTGGGTTCAGTTCCCACTAAGGGCATGTACCTCGGTTGCAGTTTGCCCCCGGCCCTGGTTGGGTCATGCGGGTGGCAACCACTCGATGTGTCCCTTTCATATCGATGTTTCTCTCTCTCTCTCCCTCCAACTCTATCTGAACAAAAAATGGAAAAATGTCCTCGGGTGAGGATTAAAAGAAAAAAAGAACATTTGACAAAATTGGAATATGAACCAGAGGTAGACAACAGCATTTTATTAACATTAAATTTCCGATTTTGATCACGGACTGTGGTTTGTAAGAGAATGTTCCCGTTCTTAGGAAATACACAATGCATTATACAGGTGTCTCCAACTTCCTTTTCTTTAGAAAAAAATTTTTTTTTCTTTATTGATTTTAGAGAGAGGAAGGGGGTAGGGAGAGAGACAGAAACATCGATGAGAGAGAACATCCATTGGCCGCCTCCTGCATGCTCCCCACTGGGGATCTGGCCCACAACCTGGACATATGCCCCGACCGGAAATCGCACTGGCAACCTCTTGGTGCTGGGTTGATGCTCAACCACTGAGCCACACCAGCTAGGCCTCCAACTTCCTTTCAAATGGTCCAGCAAAACCCAGTGATGTGTTTATAAACATTTGTAAAGAATGATTGAAAATGAAGCAAAATGTGCCCCTGCTGGTTTGACTCAGCGGTGAGAGCATCAGCCCAAAGGCTGAAGGGTCTGGGTTTGATTCCTGGTGAAGGGCAGTACCTGGCTTGCAGGTTTGACCCCCCGCACTGGTCACTTGGGAGGCAACCAATCGATGTGAATTGATGTCTCTCCCTCCCTCCTTTCCACTCTCTCTAAAAATCAACGGAAAAATACCCTCAGGTGAGGATTAACAAAAAAAATAAATAAAACGTGAAAATAAAGTTGGAGCAAAATGTAAACGGTGCCTTTGGGGAAAGCATATTGAGGAGTTCCTTCAACTAGTGTTGCAACTTTTCTAGAATTTAAAATTACATCCAGCCCTGGCCGGTTTGGCTCAGCGGTTAAAGCGTCGGTCCAGAGAGACCCGGGTTTGGTTCCCGCTAGGGGCATGTATCTCAGTTACAGTTTGTCCCCGGCCCTGGTTGGTCGTGCGGGTGGCAGCCACTCGATGTGTCCCTTTCACGTCGATGTTTCTCTCTCTCTCTCTCTTCCTCTCTCTGCCTCTCACTCTATCGGAGCAAAAAAAATGGAAAAAATGTCCTCGGTTGTGGATAAAAAAATAAATAAATAAATAAAATCACATCCAAACACAACCAAGACATTGCACTTATTTTATGCCCACCCCGCACTTTTTTTGTTTTTATTATGGTAAATTACGCAGAATGTAAAATTTACCAGCTTAAGCATTTTAAAAGGTCCAATTCTCACGGAGTTATGCAACCGCCACCACTATCCAGCTGCAGAACGCGTCACCCCTGGAAAAGGATCCCCGCCCGCTGGCAGCCACTCCCCGTGGGCTCGTGTCCGTGAATCCGCCTATTCCGGGCACTCCGTGGGCCGGGACCGTACAGCTCGTGGGCTCCGCACTCACGCAGTGGGCCCTGCCTCGCTCCTTTCATCGCCGCAGGGCACTCGATGGCCCACGTTAGCGGGTGGACCCGTATTTACTTCTCCTCCGCGCCTGTCGCACGCCCTCGATTCCACAACCTGGACGGGGGCAGGGGGCGGAGGGGCCGAACACCAGGAGGCTGCGCGCGCACTGGCGCCGCGCCGGAGCATGCGCACGAGGGCGGGGCGAGGACGCTCGCGCTGCGCCCCGGAAGTCCCCGGCGGGCGGCTGACCCGGAAGTGCTCGGGCGGCGAGGCGCGTGCGCCGGGGGCTGAGCCGCCAGCGCCGGGCGCCATGGTCTTCCTGACGGCGCAGCTCTGGCTGCGGAGCCGCGTCACCGACCGCTACTGGCGGGTCCAGGAGGTGCTGAAGCACGCGCGGGTGAGTCGCCGCGCACGCCCCGCGCCCCTGCGCGCCCCGCGAGCCTGCGGGCCCGCCGACAACCCTCCTTTCCGTTCTTCCTCTGCCCCAGCACTTCCGCGGAAGGAAGAACCGCTGCTACCGGCTGGCCGTGCGGGCGGTGACGAGAGCGTTCGTGAAATGCACGAAGGCCCGGAGGCTGAAGAAGAGGAACTTGAGGACGGTGAGCCGCGGCACTGCGGGCCGAGGGGACCCACGGCGTGGCCGAGGCCGCACCCGCCTCCCGGGATGGCTCCGCGGTCCTCCCGGTGCCGAGGCGGGACCCCCAGCACCACCCTCAGTGCCTTTGTTTCTCTTGCTCTTGCACCCCAACCCCGGCAGGGTCCCGCGTCCTTCTCGCGCCCTCCCGCCGGGAGCCCCCTCGCCAGTGTCCCCGCTGTGCCTGCTGCGCGCCCGCTGCTCCACCCCAGACCTTCCCGCGTGGCCCCGCATCCCCCCACGTGGTTACTCTGCTCTGGCCCCCGACCACGCCCTCCCCACTCCTGCTTGCCTCCCTCCCACGCAGTTTGCACGTGGATTTCCGGGACGTGTCCCCTTCTCAGGGCAGCGCAGCTGGGCACCGCCGGGAACTCAGCGTCCAGTGCTCCCGGTGTTTTACTTGGGTGGGTGGGTGGTGCTCCGCCCCCACCTCTGGAGTGTGTCTCACGGGGCATCTTTCTGCTGTTGATTGTCGCGACTCGGTCTAGATCAGTAACCTCCGCAAACATGGGCTGAATGAATAAGGGGCGGGTGTGTGTGAGATTTTAACCCTTTAAAATCAGATGTTCCTCTTCCCCCGTGGATTAGGGTCCCCGTGCACGTGGGTCTGTGCAGAGCGGCCTCTGCGTCCCAGCTCTGTTGTTTGCCTCTGGGTTTTCTCAGCATGGGATAACGGTGGTGCGGCCCTGGGATCCAGCTGTGCCTCTGACCCAATGTTCTGTGAAGAGCTGTGGGCAGAGCCCCGTGGCATGCCACGTTTGCTGCCACAGAGCAGCAGAGGTTGCCAGGGTGGGGGTCTGTGTGTAACGGCAGCATCTGGTGGGAACTAGTTAAAATGTAGATTCTCAGGCTCCACCAGCGCCTACTGAAGCAGAAGCACTGGTTCTAACAATCTGTTCTAACAAACCCGTGGGTGGTTCTGGTGCACGATCGAACTCGAGAACCACTGAGGTAGAAGAAGTGGACTTGAGTGGCAACGTTGTGTCAAGACTGACTTAAGAGAGTCCCCTTGTTTGACAGAACAGATCCGTGCAAAAGCGTCTGTATCACTGGCTCATCCTTTCACATCTTTCCCTGCTCACCTCCTAACCTGGAGTCCCCTGCCCTGGAGCTCCCTGCTCTGGCCCCACAGCTCCTTGCCAGCGAGGTCCGCCTTTCCTCCAGCCCAGCTCCTCCCTCAGGCTGTTCTCCCTGGAGCTCCCACCACCAGCGTTTCATCCCCGTGGTAGCACTCGCCCAGTGGTTGCCAAAACTCACCACGTGGATTCTTTTCACACTCTGAGCCTGTGTGCTACAGTCTCTCACTCATCTATCTGTGTGCTCAGTGCCTAAAAGTGGGTTTTGAATGCAACCTTACTGCACAAACTTCCCTATGTTTTGAGAAGGAAGCTGCCATTTGGGTAAGGAGCACCAGTCTTAGCTTGCTGCTGTTTGTATTGCAAGGCTAAGTAAAAAACACTATTAGATTTATTTTTTTATTTTTCTATTTATTTTCTGTTTATTTTTACAAACTAGTCCATTCAGAACCTTTGTTGGGAGATGTGGGCACAACATGCAGTTCTCAAACATCTCGATATTTTCCTATTTCAGCTCTGGATTAATCGAATTACAGCTGCTTCCCAGGAACATGGCCTGAAGTACCCAGCTTTCATTGCCAATTTAGTTAAGGTATGGTTGATGGTGTGGTCCTGTCGAAATGATGAATATGTACGGAAATTGGCCCATCTGGCGTGGCCCCACAGCATGGCAGTGAGTGTCAGCACCTGGACACTGCTTTTGTTCTCTGGGTGTAGTTCTGGCAGGTTCAGGGACTCCTCATGCTAGCTCTGCCCTTGTCCTGCTGGTGGTGGAATTGGAAATGGGTAAGACACAAAAACTGGTGTTGCCTCATCAAGGGGAAAAGGCAGAAAAGCTAAGCTTTAACTTTAAAATTTAATTTCAAAGTTTTTACCCTGAATGAGTTCTGATGAGACAGCCGATAGAGTTGAAACTCATACAGTCAAAAAGGAGGGAGCCTGCCCTGGCTGGTTTGGCTCAGCGGTTAGAACGTTGGCCTGCGGTCTCCAGAGACCCGGGTTCGGTTCCTGCTAAGGGCACGTACCTTGGTTGCAGTTTGTCCCTGGTCCTGATTCGGTTGTGTGGGTGGCAGCCACTCGATGTGTCCCTTTCACGTCTATGTCTCTCTCTCTCTCTCTCTCCCTTTCCCTCCCTCCCTTCCTCTCTCTCCCACTCTATCTGAGCAAAATATCAAAAAAATGTCCTCGGGGGAGGATTAAAAAAAAAAGGAGGGAGCCTGGCTTGTGTGGGCTTAGTTGGTTGAGCATCATCCCATGCACCAGGAGGTCGATGGTTTGATTCCTAGTCGGGGGTGTGCAGGAGGCAGCGGAATGGCGATTTGCTCTCATCGATGTATCTCCCTTTCTCTTCTCTAAAATCAGTAAAAACTTTTTTTTTAAGGAGGGGAAAATGTCTTTTTTTTTTCCCTCACCCGGGGACATTTTCCCATATTTTGTTCAGATAGAGTGGGAGGGAGAGAGAGAGAAGCATTGACGTGAAAGGGACGCATCAAGTGATTGCCACCTGCACAACCCAACCAGCGCCGGGGACAAACTGCAACCGAGGTACAGGCCCTTAGTGAACCCAGATCTCTCTGGACCACAGGCCGACACTCTAACCACTGAGCCAGACCGGCCAGGACAAGGAGGGAAAATGTCTTGAGGGGGTAAACATGTCATGAAATCTTGGTAATTGGTTTATCTGGTGATAATGCTATTTCTGAGGAAGGGGGGGTATTGTGCTTCTGTATTGTGCTTGTACCAGTTTCTGTTTTGGGTACTTGACAAAGATCCTTGGGGTCCTGCTGAGGAACTGACTGAGGCTCAGAAAGGAGAAGGACTTTACCCAGGGCACACAGGTCCCGAGTGGTGGAGCAGGCTCCGCTCCTGCAGGTAATGCATGGAGACCATCCCACCTCTCTTCTGCTTGTTTTTTTGTTTTTAAATATTTTTCTTTACTTTTTAAAAATATGTTTCTATTGATTTGAGAGAGAGAGAGGAAGGGAGAGAAACACGGATGTGAGAAACACCAGTTGGCTGCCTCCTGCATGCCCCTTACTGGGGATTAAGCTTGCCACTCTGGTATGTCCCCTGATGAGGAATTGAACCGGCGACCTTTTGGTGCATGGGACAACACTCAACTGACTGAGCCACGCTAGCCAAGCCTTACTGATTTTTAGAGAGAGAAGAGGGGGAGAGAGAAACATTGATGTGAGAGCCAAACATCAATGCTTCCTACCGGGGATCGAGCCCACCATCTAGGCATGTGTCCTGACCTGAAATTAGACTGGCAACCTTTAAGGACATGGGACAGTGCCTAACCAACTGAGGCATGCCTGCTAAGGCCTCAGTTTTGTTTTGTTTTTTATCCTCACCCAAGGACAGTTTTGCATTCATCTCGAGATAGAGGCAGGAGGGAGAGAGGGAGGAAGAGAGAGAGAGGGGAACATTGATGTGAGAGAGACACTTCGAGTGGTCGCCACCCACATGGGGGCCAGGGACAAACTGCAACCGAGATACGTGCCCTTAGCGGGAACCGAACCCGGACCTCTTCTGGTCTGCAGGCTGACGCTCTAACCGCTGAGCCAGACTGGCCAGGGCAGGGCCTCAGTTTTTTTGAAGTCACTTGCAGTTTTACTTGGCAGACGACTTGGTTTGGCTGTCTCGGGGGAATTGGGAATGCCCAGTTTTGGTCCCTGCTTTCTCTGCTCATGTCTGGTTTCATTGTTTTTAAATGGGAATTGTCGTTTTCTCTTCTGAACTGATTTCAAGTCTTATCCTAGGCCTACAGTTGTAATTTCTGTCTGGGTAATGACCATTGACCCTAAACAGGGCCCTTGGTTTCCTAGCATCAGGACCGGATGCCAGCCTCCTCTCCAGTCACCTCCTGCAGGGATGCAGTCCCTTCCTTGTCCACATCCTCCTCCAGTGTCTTGCTGGGATGGAATTCACCACTTCCACCCCTTTCCCCCTCCACTCACCTCACCAAACAGATAGTGTATCCTGTGAGGGCAGAGCCTGCCCTGGAGCCGTGTGGAATGTGCTCCTCTGAGATGCTCAAGCTTAGGTGCTATGACTAGGAGCTGAGTGACATTCTCTTCTGCTTCAGGGAAACACATCTCTGATGCTGAAACAGGCTCTGATTCTCTTTACAGTGCCAGGTGGAGCTCAACAGGAAAGTACTGGCCGACCTGGCCATCTATGAACCAAAGACTTTTAAGTCCTTAGCTGCTTTGGCCAAAAGGAGGCAACAGGAAGGCTTTGCTGCTGCCTTGGGAGACGGGAAGGAGCCTGAAGGTATATTTTCCAGAGTGGTACAGTACCACTGAGGGGACACTAACACCACCTGGCCTCTGCAGCCGGGTCTTAGGAAAAGGCTTTCTCCCTGATGATCATAATTAAAACAGGGGCTAAGAGTCATTTGACAAGAATGTGTTAAGCTTGATTTGCAATTGTGTTAATTTACATTTCAGTAAGAAAAGGCTTGTCTGGCCTCCTGGGGATAGACCAGAAACATCTCATAGAGATTGTGCTAATAAAGTTTGTATGATGGTCAGCATTTTGAGTTGTGTCCTCTGGCGTCAAGCAAACACACCTTGTGTGCTCTGCCTCCAGTGCCACCCTCTGTGGCTGTGTGGTGGGAGGGGCTGCCAGGGTGAGGGGTCAACTGAGCATGTGCCTTCCTCTTGGAACTTTGGGTCCTCTCCTGCAAGTGGGGTGTTTGCATCAAGACTCTGAACTTTGACCCTGGCTCCCCTCCGCGCTGGGGATGCCCATCTAGCCCACAAGGCCCCCAGCCCCACTCTGGCCCTATCTACGCTCGACTTTGCTCTCTGCCCTTCAGCCTTTCCAGCAGGGATCCTGTGGCTCAGCTTTTCAGCTGCTCTGCACGCCAGCCTGTCTCCTGCTGTCCCCTCACTCCGCAGCCCTGGAGGGACAGCAGCAGGGTGGCTCTTCTGGTCCAGCTCACCTTAGCCCCTGTAGGACCACCTGGTGAGATCCGTCCCCCAAATACTCTACTTCATTGAGTCCAGTCAGGAACAATTTCTCAGCATGCTCACTCCACTGACATGGGATTCACAGCTCTGCCCAGCCCTGCACCTCCCTTACCCACCCTTGCCTCCACACTACCACCCAGAGGTGGTGTAGGATGTGCCCCCTCCTGCCCAGGGCCAGGGCTACTCTTTTGCCTTCTCTGGAGCTGGTTCCACTCAGCCTCTTATCTGTATTGTGAAACCTTCCATTTCTGGAGCATGCTCTCCTTCCTGTGGGCCCCACTCGGCTCTCCACCTCTAGCCTGTTACCGAGTCTGCAGTCGGCCCCAATGGCTCTCACCAAAGCCATCTCCTGAAACCAAACCCAGTAGATACTGTTAGCCCTTGACCTCCAAGGACCATGTACTCCCTCCGCCCTCCCTCTCACTCCCCTCCAGGGCCCTGCCCCAGGGAAGCTCTGCAGGCCCATAGTAGCACTCACTGCTTGCTGGTGGCTCCTGCATTTATCTGGCAATGCACATCTGTCTCCCTCCACTCTTAATGCTCCTATGCTGGGTCCTGTAGGGACACCACCCTCCATCCTTTCCAGCAGCCCCCTGGAGGTCCTTCTGGGTTCCTTCCTCAGACCAAAACCCGCCTCCAATCCCCATCCAGAGCCAATCAAGTCCTGACCGTCTACTGCCTGGTAATCTACACTTTCCTCCATCCTCACTGCAGGCTAACATCTCTTCTGGCTCCAGTCATTGCACTAACCTCCTAAGAGACATCCCCCTCCCCCAGCCCTTGTTACTGTGTATAATGATCACTAGATAAGAGACATTTGGAGACTTGGGGTAGTCTTGTTCACTCTTTTGTTCAAGTTTGATGAAGGTGTGTCAGGCAACTGTGGGCTGTTTCCAACACTCGTTCCCCTTCAAACCACTGGACCCCTTTCCCTTCCTGGGCCTGGTCCTGACTGGCTAGAGCCATGAGCTTTTTCTTCTCCTTTGGCCAGTCACTGCTCAGGGAATGGACAAGCAGCCCAGACCAGGGGCCAATGATAAGCAAGCTGTTTGCTGGGGTTTCCAGGCAAGAAATTCCTCCTTTCCCACCACTGGTCCTGGTGCAAGTTTGGGGCAACTGTAGCAACAAATACCTAATACTGCACCTGCTCTTCTGCTGCAGATGTGACAGCATGCTGTCAGGTGACTGACTTACCGGATTTATGTCTATGTGTTTTTTGTTGTTAATCCGCACCTGAGGACATTTTTCCATTGACTGATTTTTATTTTTTAGAAGGAGGGAGGGCCCTGGCCGGTTTGGCTCAGCGGTTAGAGCGTCGGCCTGCGGTCCGGAGAGACCCGGGTTCGGTTCCCGCTAAGGGCACGTACCTCAGTTGCAGTTTGTCCCCGGCCCTGGTTGGTCGTGCGGGTGGCAACCACTCGATGTGTCGCTTTCATGTCGATGTTTCTCTCTCTCTCTCTCCCTCCCACTCTATCTGAACAAAATATCGAAAAATGTCCTCGGGTGAGGATAAAAAAAAAAAAAAAAATAGAAGGAGGGAGGAAGGGAGAGAGAGAAATGGATGCAACAGAGACACATCGATTGGCGCCTCCTGCGCAACCTTGACCAGGGCAGGGATCAAACCTGCAACCCAGGTATGTGTCCTGACCAGGAATTGAACCCAGGACCTCTCTGTCCACAGGCATATTCGCAGGCTGATGTCCTAATCACTAAACCATGCCCGCAAGGGCTGTCAGGTGATATAAATACCACCAGAGGCTGGCAGTCACTAACCAAGAGAACGCCTGATACAACCTGCTAGGAAGTAGTGAGTAGAAGCAAGAGGGGTTCAAAAATGTATCAACACCTCAAGTGCTTCTGCTGTTTGTAGGGCGAAGTCCAAGCCCCCTACCAGGGCTCCTGGGGCATCCCAGCATGGCCCCCCTCCTCAAGATTCCTTCAGGAATCCATTTATTTTCAAACGATGCCATGGGCTTTGTAGAAATTGAATTCAATGTTTCCAGGTACTCTTCCCTGTTGACTCAATTCTCTTTGTTTTGACTCTGCCTCTATTCTGAAGGCAAGAACTTTGGTGAGCTGGTGTTAATATTTGTACCCCAAAACCTGGATTCACTAAGAACTGGAGCGTAATGACACGACAGCTGCTATGTATTAATTCAGGCAAACAGGAAAAAGAGCCCTCTAACTAGATCCTGAATAAAGCCCAGAAAACTTAAGAACACAAAGCAGAAGCTCGAATCCGGGAGAAAATTTACCCTTTGGCTGGAGAAAAACAGGGAGCTTAGATGGCCCTATGGGCGCCACACAAGTTTGCTCACCAGCCCTGGAGCTATGGGGAGGGGGTCTTCTCTGGATTCCAGATGAACCCCAAATATGCCGGACATAAGTAAAACGTCGGCCAAGTATTCATTCAGCAAAACTGATTTATTCAGGCAGAAAAAATTGCAAACCGGAATGTGCAGCCACGGTCAGCCCCGTGGAGGTTTCCGCCCGGAGGAAGATGGAACAAGTACATTCGAGAGCGGAAGCGGAAGTTGAGGGCAGGCACAGTCATCACCGCGGAGCAGGGTCCTGTCCCTAGAGCTGTCTCTGCAGGTTCTCTGGAGGGCAGGGGTGTGAGCTCCTCCCACGCGCCCCGCAGAGGTGAACCTTTCAGAACCCTCAAACACCTCCCAGGGAGCCTCCGAGGCTCCACCCCTCCGCCCAAGCCCTGGACCCCCAGGCTCGCCGGACGCAATCCTACAGCGGAAAACCAGCCGCAGACCCCTCCGCGTGCCCTGGAGAAGGGGTCGTCCCGCCCAATCAGACTGCCCGCGCCCCGGATCCTCACCCACTGCCTGCAGCCTGTCCGCAAACCCTTTTGCGAACAGCGGGACCATCAAGAAGCGTTCGGGTTGCAGTGCGGGACTCGCGAGCTCCGGACTCTGCGAGGAAAGTGTAGATAAGTCGGGATGTTCCGGGAAGGCACCTACAGCTAGTGCTTCCGGCTCAAGGCCCAGACGCAGCCTCTCCTGGGCGCCGCGGGGCCTTCTGGGTAAGGAGCCAATCCCCGCACGCATCGGGTTCCGGCGTCGGCCGCAACGCTGACGGGCAGGTCTCGTAGCCATTAGGGCAAGGTGTCGCTGGGCTGCCTGCCGGTGGAGCCAATGACACGCGGCTGGGCGGGGCGGTCGCGGCTATAGAACGTCGCGAGGAGCCGCCCTGCCGGGAAAGAGCCCGAAGAGGAGTCGGCGGCACAAAATGGCGGCGGCAGCAGCGGCTGCGACGGCCGTGGCCGTGGCTCCGGGACCAGCGGCGCCTGCAGCAGCGGCCGGGACTCCGGGCTCGGGGAGCGCAGCCCCCGGGTCGCAGGGGGTGCTGATTGGGGACCGGCTGTACTCCGGGGTGCTCATAACCTTGGAGAACTGTCTCCTGCCTGACGACAAGCTTCGCTTCACGCCGTCCATGTCGAGTGGTCTCGACACCGACACGGAGACCGATCTCCGCGTGGTGGGCTGCGAGCTCATCCAGGCGGCCGGCATCCTGCTCCGCCTGCCGCAGGTGAGGGCGCAGCCGCGAGCCTCGGGCCTCGGCAACCGCCGCCCAGCGCGGGGGAGGCGGCCGGGCCCTTTGTTGGTGGTGGGGCCGCCCGCGCCGGCGCCTGACCCCGGTCCCTGTGCCGCCCGCGCTCGCTGCGTCTGGTTCGCCGCAGGTGGTGAGTGAGGCGAGGCAGCGGGCGCGAAGACCCGGTGGACGTGTCAAATGTGTCTTTTTTGACAGTGTCAGGAGCCCCGCGACACCTGCGGCTGTGCGCGTTAAGACGATGGCAACCTTTGTCTTTTCTAGGTGGCTATGGCTACCGGGCAGGTGTTGTTCCAGCGGTTCTTTTACACCAAGTCCTTTGTGAAGCATTCCATGGAGGTGAGGGGTTCCGCCTGGGTTTCTCACCCACGGGAAAGTGTTGGGGGGAGGGCTGGGCTGGTCGTCCCGCCGGGTTGCCCACCGAAGCGAGCCTGCCCTTTTGCCAGTCCGAGCCGCGCTCGGGGGTTGGGAAGCCCCCCGGTCCTGACCCCGGGTGGCCTCTTCCTCCTGGTGCGCCTGCTCTTTGCTCTTTATCACTCTTGAGCGTTGGAGGCCATCGGCACGGGGACAAACATCTGTGTGTTGCAATGCTTACATTTCAGCATGTGTCAATGGCCTGCGTGCACCTGGCCTCCAAAATAGAAGAGGCTCCGAGGCGGATCCGGGATGTCATGAACGTGTTTCATCGCCTTCGGCAGCTGAGAGAGAAAAAGTGAGTCTGGGTCACACCTGTCATAAACACCTGTCTCGTTTTGGGGGGGTTATTAAGTGACACCAGTGTTTCTGAAGCAAAACGCAGGCGGTGAGATTTTTGAACGTGTGTCCAGAAGAAAGCCTGATGAATATGTGCAGGGCCCACGGTAAGGAGGACAGGGCCCAGTGGCTGGTTTGCTGGCGTTGGATTCCTGGTTTTCCCATGTTGGTCTCTGAAAGCTCTCAAACTGGGTTCGCCACCTTGGCACTGTTGACGTTTGGGGTGGTGGGTTCTCTGTGGTGGGGACTGTCCTTCCAGTTGTCACGTGTCCAGCAGCATTCCTGGCTGCTGTGCACTGGATGTAAATACTGCTGCTTTTGTCGTGAGGGCTAAAAATATGCCCAGATATGGCCATGTGGCCCTGGGACAGCACAATCGCCCTGGTTGGGAACTACTGCCCAGACCTTACCCGACTTTATGCTTCTAAAGCTGATAGAAGTCCTTCAGAAAACAGCCTGGGTTGTTTAAAGATTGTTTCCTTGGTTCTTTGGATTTTAATTCATTCTGAACACACACCCTTTTACGTTCATCCAGAGTGCATTTAGTACTAGTGTAGTGAGGTCTGAGCCCCTGCCCTGTGCTGGATCACGTCTGTAAGGCTGCTTCTGTGTACAGAAGGCGGGAGGCTATTGAGGAGGGAGGAGGAGGTTGGCACTGGGATCGCATGAAGACTGTGGTCGAAGGAAACAAAGTGAACGTGTCTGTTCTGTAGTGTTCGCAGTAGATTTCCCTGCTGGGGGTGGTCGGGATTTGAACTTGTCATGTCTATTCTGTGGTGTTCACAGTAGATTTCCCCGCTGGGGGTGGTCGGGATTTGAACTTGTCATGTCTATTCTGTGGTGTTCACAGTAGATTCTCACTGCTGGGGGTGGTTGGGATTTGAAAGAGTCTGTTTTATTTGATCTGCTGTGCTGTACTGTCATTGTAGGAAACCTGTGCCTCTACTGTTGGATCAAGATTATGTTAATTTAAAGAACCAGATTATAAAGGCAGAAAGACGGGTTCTCAAAGAGCTGGGTTTCTGCGTCCATGTGAAGCACCCTCACAAGGTGGGTATGAGGCCCTGTTGCCCGAGAGCCCACTTGAGCCACTGCTCCATTCTCACTGAAGTTGAAAACTCTGGAGGGGATTGAATGTGTCCCTGGCTTGGTTTTTCAGTGTATGTCAACATCCTGAAAATACTCTTCAACTGTGAGCCTTCTTGTGATGTCTGTGAACTTAAGTATTGCATTTTTAAGAGTTTTGGAAGTGGTATCTTGTAAGTTTCAGCTTTCAAAAATAGTAATGAACTTGTAAAAATGGAATTTGTCAGTTTACATTTTTCTTTCTCAACAGCTAATTTTCTTTTTAATTAATCCTCACTTGATATGGTTTTGCTTTTGTTTTTTTTTTAATTGGAGAGAAGGCAGAGAGAGTAACATTGGTTGTTTCCTGCACGTGTCCCAACGGGAGAGCGAACCCTCAACCTAAGTATGTACCCTGACCAGGAATAAAACCTGCAGCCTTTTCGTGCACAGGACAACGCTCCAACCAACTGAGCCATCCAACCAGGGTTCAACAGCTAATTTTCTAAGGTTGTTTTAGTAACGGCTTCATGTCCTCTTACAACTAAGCAGTTTTGCAGGGAGTGTTAGTTGAGCATGGCTATGGTATGTTACCCAGTGTTCTTTTGTTCCACTCGAACACAAAGCTGTCTTGTTTATTTTTATGTATTGATTTTAGGGGGAGGGGGAGAAACATTGATTTGTTACTCTACTTATGTATGCATTCATTGGTTGCTGCTTATATGTGCCCTGACTGGGATCGAACCCACAACCTTGGCACATTGAGATGGTGCTCCAGCCAACTGAGCCACCTGGCCAGGTGCAGAGCCTGTTTTAAGAAAGATTGCTCTTGTATCTTTGCTTTCATCCCTTTCACTGGTGGGTTTCCTCCTATCTTCTCTTGTTTATTTGACTCTCTGGCATTAATTCAGTATCTCAGTTAATTACCGTAGATTTAAAGTTTTTCTTCATTTGCTGGAAGTGTTTTCACTCCGTATTTTGTGTAAGTTGGTGATCAGATACAGAGCTGTTTAGGGCAGGCTGATATCACTGGTGAAAACGTGTGAAAAATAAGGCCTTCCCTGTGGGTGCCGCTTGGGCCTCGTGCTTCCTGGCTGCCTGGCTACAAACGCAGGGAGCAGGCACATCAGCACAGACCCCTCCATCTGAGCTGTGCATTAGGCATGTGACCAGGAGCCACCCTGGGATCTAGCATGAAACTTATTTGCTGCATGGATGCCCTCAAGATCTGAGTTCTGGGTTCCCAAGGTTCTTGGTAATAACTGCCTGACCCATATCTTCCAGATAATCGTTATGTACCTTCAGGTGTTAGAGTGTGAGCGTAATCAACACCTGGTCCAGACCTCATGGTGAGTTGATCTTCCTTGTTTTATGAGACCAGCCAGGGCAGTGCAGGAATATGTTGATTGAGGCACTTGGGCAGTGGGTAGTCAGTCCCATGACTTGGTTGTGGGCTGGAATTGTCTGAGTGCCCAGTGTTCCTGCCATGTAAATTCTCACCAGCCTCCCAAATATCGGGCACTGGTGTAACGGTAAGGTGGCCCTCAACCCCCCTGACCCTGGGGAGTAGTCAGTAGGCTTCCCGTGGGGGCTGTTCACTGGGTGCCCCGGGGTCTTTCCCATGGGTGCCAGCACAGACTTAGTCCTCTATCCCCTCTGCTAAAGAGAACCCTGTGGGAGAAGGGGTTGTAAATTTGCTACAATTCTAGGGACTGATTTTAATGCATATATTAGAGATGAAGTTTGAAGTAACAGTTCAGTGCTGGGTGCTTTGTGAATTTTTTTCATGGAGTTAAGTCTATAAGGGTCATATTTTTGCTGCCTGAATTGTCTGGTGCTATGCTATGTCTAATAGAGAACCTATTTTGACTTTTCTTTTCTGTACTCTTTCAATCAAAGGGTAGCCTCTGAGGGTAAGTGACTAAGACTTCTCCTCTACTGTCCAAGCGCTTCGGTGCAGGGACAGCGGCCGTCCTCAGCCACTCCCGTGCAGGCTCTCCACCGAAGGCTGGCTCTAGATGGTGGTATGCTCACGATAGTATAGTGCTGGCCGACTGCTGCTGTGGTTCTGATGGTTGCGCTTCTTGTTAACCCTCTGTCGTGCTTTGGTAATTGTATCGATTAGACTTGATAACTGTCTTGACTTGAATTTTGTCCCTTTAAAACTGCTGTACCTACCTGTGCAATAAAGATGCAATACCTTTCTTTGAAAAAAAAATTGTATAGAAAGCCGTAAGAATCGGCTGATGGGAATTAAGACTTCAGTATGGGACTGTGCATTTTCTAAACGTTCTAAAGCTGCTCTTCAGCAGCTAGGTGCTGGCACACCAGTGAAAGGTATGCGTCTCTAGATTGCTCCACGGATACTTTATATTGTAACATTTCAAATAGAGAATAAGTTTAAATATATATTTTGAGAACTTTGTTTTTAGGATTTAAAAGTTAGTAGATTAATAATATTGTCACTATTTGAATATTGAAACTTTTTGATTAGAATCAATCAAGATCTTGATGACTATGTATATAAAATGTTTGAACTGTTTATTTGCAATGCTCTGGTGCACGTGGCCTTGGTGCCATCACGGGCTTGTTCTTGATCATCTCCTGATGCCTGGGCACAGGTGTCCAGGGCCAGGTGCCGCTAGTCGGCACGCGTAGAATTTATCGTTGTGAAACCTTGGAGTGGATTTGTATGTCACCTTCTCCAGGGTTTAGGAGCATCGGTGCCGGGGGGGGGGGGGGGGGGGGGGATGGGGGAGGGTCGGTCAAATCGCAGCTGGATTTGGCTCACCTGTGGGTGCAGCCTGACTCGGGCTTGCCGTGTGGGGTATGTCAGGAGCAGTGAGTACATGGCCTGCTCAGCTGTCTTCTCACAGAGTTAATCTGTGCGTGCAGCATTGATCAAGTTTAACACGAGGTCCGATTTTGGTCTGTTAAATCTAAGAGAAGTATATATGAAAGGAAATGTTAAATGTAGCCAATTTTAAAACCCTTTAACTTTAAAAAATGCAAATGTTTTGTATTTCCCTATTTTCTAAAGCACGATAAAGTTTTTAAATGTACTGATTGTGGTGAAACTTGTAGTATTTTGTTGCTTCTGTCTGATTTTATGAATATTCATTTTAAGACTCCTTGTTGAAATGGGACAATTTGGAAACGGTTCTTTGATAAGCCTGAGAAGAGGACTGCCCTCTGGGCATTGAGCCCTCCTCGGCACGATGTTCCCCTGCTCCCAGGGCGTTCCCCTCCGAGCGGACTCCCCAGGAAGAAGAAGGGCCAGGCTGTGAACACCTGGAAGGAAGAGGAACGCCAGAGGACGGACGGTGTCTCAGAAAAGCCTCGCGGCTTCGAGCTCGGCAGGCCACTGAGTTTGCATGTTTCTCTGCACTACGGATTCTGAGCGCTTAGATTTCTCTAATCAAGTACTTTCTCACCCCCACAGTAGCTGTTTTCTTTCTGAGGCATTGTGCTTTGCATGAGAGCAGGCCAAAGTTGAGAGGGAAAAGTAAAGTTAAAGTTGGTTCTCTTTCATAGCAACACGGATTATCTTGACATTCAGGCAGCTTAAAATTTTTTTTGCCAAAAACTTCCCCATTTTCCTGTCCTGTATTCAGAGAAAGCAGTTAGGACATTTTTACCTGAACTTAAGAGTCACAGGACTGTTCTCACAGTAGACTCCTTAGCGGAGCAGCGACCTCCCTCATAGTGCAGATGGGTGTCCTGGGGTGCCGGGGCATTGCAGTTTTTCCTGCATTTGGTTTCAGGAATTACATGAATGACAGCCTCCGCACAGACGTGTTTGTGAGGTTCCAGCCGGAGAGCATCGCCTGTGCCTGCATTTACCTTGCTGCCCGGACGCTGGAGGTCAGTGCTGCACCACCACGGGACTCCAGCCTACAGCGCACTTTGTGTAGTGTTCTTCACACTGTACTCAGTGGTCAATGAGAAGCCTGTTTATCTCCAGAGAGAGTGGGAGGGAGGGGGGTGGAGAGAGAGAGAGAGAGAGAGAGACATCGATTGGTTGCCTCCCGTATGACCCTGACCAGGGCCGGGGACTAAACCCTAACCAAGGTACGTGCCCCTGACCAGAATGAAACCTAAGACTGTTTGGCCTGTGGGCTGACACTCGAACTGTTAAGCCAAACCAGTCAGGACATAGCAGGCTTGTTTTTACTGCACTAACAACCTTGTTGGCCATGAGGACGAGAATAAACTGATGGCATTTGTGTTTTCAGATTCCTTTGCCCAATCGTCCCCATTGGTTTCTTTTGTTTGGAGCAACCGAAGAAGAAATTCAAGAAATCTGCTTAAAAATCCTACAGCTTTATACTCGGAAAAAGGTTCTTCTTTGTTTTTTATTCATGTTCATGTACATTTGTGTTTGACTAGAAGTATCTGTTTCTGAACAGATGGGTTTTGGCTTTTCCAGGTGGATCTGACACTCCTGGAAAGTGAGGTGGAAAAGAGAAAGCATGCCATCGAAGAGGCTAAGGCTCAAGCCAGGGGCCTGCTGCCAGGCGGCACCCCTGCCCTGGACACCACCTCGGGGTTCTCCCCTGCCCCCAAACCCGGTGAGTCATCTAGTCGGGCTGCCTCCGCAGACACGTGTCTGCAGCGAACACTTGGCAATTTTAGAAATGGGACAGGGCTCCTGAAGGGGGGGTGTGCTTCTGTCGTTTCCATTGTATGAGCAAGGGCTATGGACAGGCTTTCCAGAATGTTCTTGTTTACCCAGCCACCCAGTTGCATAGACCTGGAGCAGCAGACTGTGTTGTCAGACCCTAGAGCCACATGGCATCTGTCCTCGGTCTCTGAGGGCAGCCGAGACAGGCAGCCTTCCTGTGTCTCTATTTAGGTTCTGAGTCTCAGTCGGGGGCAGGAAGCTACGATTAGCATGTGTCTCCATGAATCCCAGACAAGTGGTGCTGCGTTGCTCTGTTAACCTGTTTCATAACACAGTAGTGTTCTGAACATCAGGTTTTAACTTTCTGTACTTGGTTCTAGCGGAATCTCCCAAAGAAGGTAAAGGGAACAAGGCTTCCCCGCTCCCTGTGAAGAACACCAAGAGGAAAACGGAGGGCGTGAAGAAAGCCAAGGCTGACAGTCCAGTGAATGGGTGAGTGCCCGAGTGCCCGAGTGCCCCCCGGCTTTGGGGGTTGGCGGAGCTCAGGTCTGTAACTGCTACTTCCTGTTTCCAGCTTGCCGAAGGGGCGAGGCAGTCAGAGCCGGAGCGGGAGCCGTGAGCAGAGCTGCTCCAGGTCCCCATCGAGGTCTGCTTCTCCTAAGAGGAGGTGTGTGCCTGGGGCCCTGCACTGGCTGGTGGGCATTTTCCCAGGGTGCAGAGGTGATGTGGCCACCCCTCAGGTGTTTGGAGCAGTTGGTCACCCGCTTGGTGGTGCTGTCCTTCACAGGAAAAGCGACAGTGGCTCGACGTCTGGAGGATCCAAGTCCCAGAGCCGCTCTCGGAGCCGGAGTGACTCACCACCGAGACAAGCGCACCGCGGTGCTCCCTACAAAGGCTCCAAGGTGAGGAGCTATCGGAAGTCCAAGGACTGCAAGTACCCCACCCAGAAGCCTCACAAGTCTCGGAGCCGGAGCTCTTCCCGCTCTCGAAGTCGCTCACGGGAGCGGGCAGATAATTCTGGAAAGTACAAGAAAAAAAGTCATTACTATAGAGATCAGCGACGGGAGCGTTCGAGGTCTTATGAGCGAACAGGCCACCGCTATGAGCGGGACCACCCCGGACACAGCAGGCATCGGAGGTGAGGCACGGGGGTCCTGGAGGGCTGCCTTCCGCCCTTGGTGCGCACACCTCAGCGTGACTGACATGTGGCTTGACTTTTTTTTGGTAAATGGTTGTTGACTTTGGACCTTGTGATGAATTTGGAGATGGAATCGAGAGGCTGTCAAAGTGCCCTTCAGGTCAGTCTGGGTGCAGCGCACACCAGTCCTGGTCAGGGCTCGTCTCAGCCACAGCCCTGTGGCGGCAAGCTGCAGAATAGATGATGCACAGCCCAGTGTGTGGATCGGTGCTAATGACAGGCTGTCTTCACTCCCATACCGATACTCAATTACGTTAAACCAAGAAAATGACTTTTAGAACCTTTGCCTATATTAGGTTGTACTTATGTACATATTTTGCAGTGTTTCACAATGAGAAAATGGCCTTAATAGCCCCTTATTCTCTGTCCATGTTGTAAATAAACATGTGTTTAATACAAGTTAAAGCTATATATGAGAACTCAGAACTTGAATTCTGTCAGCTTAAAACTTGTGTAGAGAATTCTGATTTTTAAAATGTGAAGGTATTTAGATCTGTGTTGAAAGTCGTATATTTTTATCTGCGATGCTGAGTGCAGGCCACCAGCTCCTAAATAGAGGTTTCCTATATATGCATTTTATGTGGTTAAATAAACACAATTCTCTCTACTCAGGATATTTGGAGCATTAAAGAATTTGTAGTTTGTCCTCTGCTTGCTTGTCACTGCACACAGCCCGCAGCACCCGTTCTAGTGGTGTCATCTCTGAGCTCATTAAAGTTGTGTTTTGTATCAAGCTCCTGTGCGCCTGCTCTTCTGTCAAAGGCTTCTAGAGGCCTCAGCCGTCCGCGTGTTGACACAGGCTGCTTCCTGTGGGCAGAGGGGAAGGTTTGAAAAGGACAAAACAGCTTGCACCTGAGGAACACTGGTTTGTAACCCATGGTGTGTGTCAGGCTGGAGCAGCCGCGAACAAGGCACCGGGAGCATCACCTCTGGCAATGTCCCCCTCAAAATGGGTGGCAGGCGAGTGGACAGGTAGTGGTGCAGGTGAGCAGGGTGGACCTTGGGGCTGTTTCCCAGTAATGGGTGGGCTGTGAGGCTCAAGGGCTATGTTGGGGCCTATCATACGCCCAGTGTCGGCTCTCCCCAGACTAGCGCCTCTGTGCAGGTGGGAGGGTGCTGGATATGGCCTTTCTGGTGCCATTCGACCTAGAGAGAGGTGTGTGGAAGTCATATGGCCAAGGAGATGCTATGAAAGCAATGGTCAGCACCTCGGTTCCAGGTGGCGCGCTCTCATGACCAAATCATGAAAGCCTGGGATGCTGCGGCTGGAGAAGTAGGCTGGCAGGTGTGTCCAGGCCTTCCTGCTAGAGCAGCCCCTGTGGAAGGGACGGTATAGCGCCATCCTGTGATCTCAGTTGAAGAGTGGGGCCTGGAGCCTGTGTTTTCTGCCTTCCAGTGGGCGTATCCAACACTCATTGCTTAGTTAGGTTGGGCTTGGGGATGACCAGGCCTGGCCACGCCACTTGCTACTGGTAGGACCCGCTGGCAGAGCCACCAGCGGGACTCCAAAGAGCACCGTTGCTTCCCTCTCCTTCCCAGCACCCCTGCAGGTCCATCCGGGGGACCCTTCCATCCTAGCCAACCCCAGCGAGAGAGGTGAGATGGTGCCCGGGTAGCCCCCACCCTGAGAAGCAACATGAGCTCAGCCAAACCCAATCCCCCACGGAGGCTGCTTTGGAGTTTGGAACAAAAACAAGTTTCTGGCTTTTCTTTCTACAGGTACAGTGTGGGGATTTGCTTTAGAAAAGGAAAGGATGCCCCGCCGTGTGGCTCCGTGGACTGAGTGCCGACCCATCACCAAGAGGTCACACTGGTTGGATTCCCGAGCACATCTGGGGGTTGCAATCCCCGGTTGGGGGTGCACAGGAGGCAGCCCAGTGATGTTTCCATCTCTCTCCTTTTTCTAAAAAAATGAATAAAAACATTAAAAAATATATTTTTAATTTTTTTAAATTAAAAAGGAAAGGAGCCCTGGCCGGTTTGGTTCAGCGGTTAGAGCGTCGGCCTGCGGTCCGGAGAGACCCGGGTTCGGTTCCCGCTAAGGGCACGTACTTTGGTTGCAGTTTGTCCCCGGCCCTGGTTGGTCGTGTGGGTGGCAGCCACTCGATGTGTCCCTTCACGTCGATGTTTCTCACTCTCTCTCTCCCTTCCTCTCTCTCCCTCCCACTCTATCTGTACAAAAAATGGAAAAATATCCTCGGGTGAGGATAAAAAAAAATAAAAAATAAAAAGGAAAGGAAATCCACTTTCCCGAGGTACAGGCCTCCGGACTGGCGGGACAAGGGGCGCCAGCTAAAGAACGAGGCGGCGCCCCTGGTGCGGGAGCAATGGGAGCGGAGCCCGGGCCAGCGTCGCCATCACCTATCTGACCCCCTCGTCCCGCCCAGGGGGAGGGGGAAGCGGGAAGCGGGGTCTCCGAGGCCTGCGACTCCAGCCCCAGCGGGCGAGCACCCCAGTGGCTTCCGCCACCCCTTGCACTCCACTTCCGTCGCCGGGATAAAGTCCCTTTCGCAGTCTCCAAACACCACTTCCGCCTGCCTTGGCCGATCGGGCCTTGCCCGCGCGAGTTCGGCCGCGCAGGCGCAGATGGAACCCCTTGGGATTGTGGGAGATGTAGTTTTCTTGCCTTCCTAAAGGTCCAGCGGAGTTGGTGAGACGGGGGCGGGGACGGGTCATCCGGCCGGAAACCGCGGCTTTCTAGGCCCGGTCGGGCCTGAGCCGACGCGGAGTCGGGCTCCGTAAGGGCGCCAGGGGGCGCTGGACATAGGAACCGCCGGGCCGCCGCACCCGGGGCTGACGACCGGTTTAGGAGCGGACCGGAAGTGTCTGAGCACCGCGGCGGGATGGTCAGTTCTGGTGCCCTGGGTCGGGCCTGGAGGGGTTCGGGCCTGGAGGGGCGGGCGGGCCGCCGCGGCGTGCGGGCTCCAGGGACGGCCCAGACCGCTGGGCCTAGACCGTCCTCCCGGCGCCTGGGGCCCGCCCGCAGCCATGGTGCGTCGCCCCCCGCCCCGCGTGGTCGGCGCCTCCGGTGAAGCTGAGACCCAGGGAGGGTCGGTGACCTGCCCGGGCCTCGCACTGGCGGACGCGGGGTCTGTGCTCCTCTGGTCGTTTGAGGGAGGGAGCGGTGTTTGAAGTGACGTCCTCCTGGCGGGAGCGGGACAGGAGGCCACGGGTCGCCTGGTCCGGGCACGACCGCGGCCCCCAGTCCTGCCGGCCCCGGGCTGCTGCGCGCGCACCGGCCGCCCCCGCGTGACCTCCGCGCGCACCTGTGTTCCAGCTCCGCTGAGCCCCTGCGGCCGCCGCCACCCACAGACCATGTTCCTGGCGCGAGTGACTCCCCAGCTGCTCAGACTTGCCGCCGGGGCAGGTAAGAGGGCCCGTGGGGCAGCCGGGCGGGGTGCGCCCGGGAACGCGCGCCCCACCCGCCTCCCGCCCGGGCCGGCCACACCTGCTCCCCTGTCCCTGTGAACATCCAAGCATCGCAGGGGAAGTCTGGGCCCGAGAACTGCAGCAGGGGTTCGGGCCCGTCTGTGCCGGCCCTTCTGCCCCGGAGTCCGGTCCGGCCCAGCTGGCCGTGCTCAGGTCCAGTGCAGCCCTCTGGGGGTAACCGCCATCGTGTTTCCCGCAGGCCTCCGTCGGCCCCGGCTTGTCTCAGGAGTGCTGGGCGGCCATGTCTACAGGCCCCGCTACAGCACGCAGCCAACAGGCCCCAGTGGGGTTGCCATCCTCCCTGGCGGGGGCGTCCAGCTGGAGCTCGAGGAGATGCTGGTCCCCAGGAAGATGTCCATCAGCCCCCTGGAGAGCTGGCTGACCACCCGCTACCTCCTACCCAGACTGGACGCTGGGGCCCTAGGGACTGTGGCTCCAGCCCCGCTCTACAAATGTCCACCTAGCCAGGTGGGGGAAGGGGCCGAGCAGGGGGATGAGGGGGTCCAGGATGCACCCCAGGTACAGTGCAAAAACGTGCTGAAGATCCGACGGCGGAAGATGAATCATCATAAGTACCGAAAGCTGGTCAAGAGAACCCGATTTCTGCGGCGCAAGGTCCGGGAAGGGCGCCTGAAACGGAAGCAGGTACGTGTGGGTCCTGGGCCCTGGGACCCAAGGTTGCCGAGGGTGCATGGCTGAGCCACAGACCTGTAAGTGGCCCCGCCCTCTGCCCTTGCAGGTCAAGTTCGAGAGAGACCTGAGGCGCATCTGGCTGAAGGCAGGCCTGAAGGAAGCCCCTGCAGGCTGGCAGACCCCCAAGATCTACCTGCGAGCCAAATGAGTGTGCAGTGCCTCGGCCCCACCCCTCGGTGCTGCTGTCCATTGTAATAAACGTTCACAGCTCAGCTGTTCTGCCGCCTGGAACCTCTTCTACCTGCTGTGGGCTATCCTGGGATCGAAGCTGGTGCCAGCCCCTGGTTAGAGGCTAAAGGCCCAGCTGGAAGATGAGCAGTCCCTTCCCCAAGCTGGCCTTGTCCTGGTGCCGGGCCTGCGGGAATGACGGCCTCCCTGTCTAGGAATGTGTGCCATGGGAACAGCTCTGACTAGATGCCCAGCCCTGCCCGTAGGGCACTTATGTTCCACTGGGGAGGCAGCCTCTCAATGGCCACAGAGTTGACAGAAGTGTCACAGACACGAGGGGTCGGGAGCGTCCATGTGAGGTGTATGAGTGGGGCTCAGGGAGGGCCTCAGTGGGGAAGATGGGGAGGGGAGGCAGGAAAGGCCCCAGTGCCCCCAGAGGTGACAGATGATGCCCTGCAGGCTCTAAGGACCTGGGTCTTGATTGGCCCTCAGCCATCCTGCTCATCTGGGGTTGGGGACCTCTGGCCTGCTGTGTGCTCCTCGTCCTCTGCCCCTTCCTGGGCCCTGAGTGGGGGTGGCCTGGAGGGTGTGCTCTGGCAGTTCAGGGTTTGGCTGGCTGAGGAAGGTGCCATTTTTGGAGTTAGGGGAGCCCTGGAGCCTAAGCGAGCCAGCAGACCCCAGCGGCTATGGGTTCCTTCTCAGGGGAGAAGAGGGTGCATTATCCCTAACTGGGGGGCCTGGGGCTTCTGTGTGGGCTTGGGGGTGGGATTTGGGTTGATGTGGGGCAGGCTGGTTCCTTCCCTCAGCCCCTGCTCTGCTTCCTGACACCTGAGTCAGAGGAAACCAGTGCAATCTCTCTGAGCTGCCTCCTGTCCCTCCGCCCCTGAAGGGCCACTTCCCACGGTCTGTGGGGCTTCTTGTCTGGTCACTGAGGTGTGGGCGGGGCCTGGGCTTGCGTTCCCTTCGGAGGAGGCTGATCTTGGAGAGGCTGGAGTACTAGTTTCCCTGGAAGGGGACAGACCACGCTGTGCTGATTACTCCTGTTGCTTCAGGTAGGCGAGCAGGCTTCTGACAGCTGGGTCCTGCAGGGGACATGGCCCTGCGCCTGTGCTCACCAGCTGTGTGTAGTGGGCCGCCAGGGGGACAAGTTGGCCTTGACCTGGAGGGGACCTGAGGCTATTGAGGTCAGGAGCCTGCTTCTGCTGATGGCCACAAGGGGGCAGCAGTCAGGCCCCGCCCCCCTTCCCCACTGCAGCCCCTGGGGTCTGGGCTGAGGACCTGGAAGTTCAGAGTACCCTGCTGGCTCAGTCACCCGAGAGGGCCCTAGCTGAGGTCACAGGCATCATTCTGGGGCCTTGGTCTCCCGATGTGGGTGGCGTGCGGTCCCAGGCCAGGGCCTCAGTGGTGGACCGCCCTGAGTTGGAATGAACCATGCCTTCCCGGGGCCAAGTACGGCCTCAGCTCCGCAGGGCCTCTGCGGCAGTCGCTGCCCCGTGGCTCACCCCACCCTTCCTGGGCTGGTGGGAGGGAAAGCATGGTGCTCAGTCGTTAGAGCATTGGAGACGAAGCCTCTGTCAGGAGCTGGGCTGCCGTGGAGTTCTGGGGGTGCAGCTGGCCAGCCTGTGCATCTGAGGGTGACGGTGCCACAGGGCCCACCCACCGCAGCCCCCTTCATCCCGGGGCAGGTGCCTCCAGCCACTTGGCCTCACGATTCCTCTGGGGCACCTGGCCGTACCTGGGGGCGGCCTGGTTGTCACGGGAGGGGCAGTGGGTGGAGGCCGGGGGTGTGCTAAATGCCCTACAGTGCACAGGGCACCCTCCCTTGGAATAGTCAGCCCAGGCACCAGTGCTCAGTCGAGACCTCCGGTCCAGAGGCCGTGATCCTGTGGGCAGCTCGGGGCCTGCCCAGCCCCCTCCTGCCCTGCAGCCTCCCTCCCAGCCCCTGCTGGCTGGTGTGTGCACACCCCTGCTGCCTGTGGCTTGGATGCCTCTGGGCCCAACCAGGAGCCCAGGAGGCGGGACTGGGTTTTTATTTTTATCTTTGCAGCCCTTCCCAGGCCACAAGAGGCTGCCCCTCCCCTCTTCCTTGTGGTGCCTCCACCAGGCTGTGGGAAGTGCATCCCCTTTTCCCTGTTGTCTCCCTTGTTTTGATCCTGGGCACCCCCTGAGAGAGAGTGCAGAGATGGGTATGGGTGGGGTGGGGGAATGGGGGCCTGTAGGTTGCATGTGGTGGTGTCCTGGTCTGTGGCCTGTGGCTTGTCCCTTGACCCAGTCTCCCCTAGCAGGTGCCTAGGACTTGGGTTCCAGCCAGGGGGGACCCCAGCCAAGGCCATAGCTGATGGGGGTGGTGTGGGGCACTTGCTGGGGACCCTGCCTCTGGGTGGCTGCTCTATGCTCAGGGCACAGCCAGTGTCTTCTGGCCTGGGCGTTCACACCCATGTGGTGGGCCAAGGAAGGAGCCAGGCAAGGCCCAGGCCCAGTGGGAGGACACTCATGCTGGACATTAGGTCCTGGTAAGGACCAGCTGGGGCTTCTCCCAGCTCAGATGCTCAGGCAGACACAGCAGCATCCCTGCGGGCCCCATGCTGTGAGTGGGAAGCAGAGGCTGGAAAAATAAACCTGCTTCCCTGGCCCAGCCCTGGTCGGCTCACATGGGAAGGACACCTGGCGGGAGGTGGGAGGAAGCATTCCCCTCCTGGGCCAAGTTTTGCAAAAAGCCCTTGAAGGGCTCTCCAGCTTCAGCCCTCAGAATGGGCGGAGAAGTCCAGACCTGGTGTGGCGTTAGCCTCCAGGTGGGGCCAGAGGAGGACAACCCCTGCCACCTGGCGGGGCACCCAGAGGCCAGCCCATGCTCCTGAGAGTTTAGATCCTTCGGTTGTGTGGCTGGGAACGTTTCCTGAGCGTGTTCCTGTCCTACTGACACCAAACGCACCGTGACTGTCAAATCTCTCCAGTGTGCAGAGTTCCCGTTCTTACGGTGCAGGTGCACAGCTGAGAACGCAAGAGCTGGGAGGGGAGTCGCACTTCCAATACCCGAGGAGTGTTCATCCTTTAAGAAGAGTCCTTTTTGCCCTGGCCGGTTTGGCTCAGCAGTTAGTTAAACTCTCCAGAGAGTCCCAGGTTCGGTTCCTGCTAAGGGCACGGACCTTGGTTTCGGTTTGTCCCCTGCCCCGGTTGGGGTCGTGTGGGTGGCAACCACTCAATGTGTGACTCTCACATTGGTGTTTCTCTATCTCTCTTCCTCTCTCCCTCCCCATCTATCTGAAGATAAATGCAAAAATGTCCTCGGGTGAGGATTAAAAAAACAAATTTCTTTTCTTGCAGAATCTACAGAAAGAAGGCAGGGAGGGAGGATGGTTGATCTGTGGGTGAGACATAAGTTCATGCAGAGAGCAAATACTGCCCAGGAGACCTCACCGCAAAAAACAAGACTCTAGTGTGTAAGTCAGGTGGGAAGTGTGGACTTTCACAATTTACATTAGAAAAAGTTTAGACAATATTAAAAAATTTCTTTATTCATTTCTTTTAGAGAGAGGGAAGGGAGAGGGAGAGAGATAGAAACATCGATGAGAGAGAACATCAACTGGCTGCCTCCTGCATGCCCCCCACTGGGGATCAGGCCCACAACCTGGGCATGTGCCCTGACCAGGAATTGAACCGGCGACCTCTTGGTGCAGGGTCAACGCTCAACCACTGAGCTGCATGCCCCCCACTGGGGATCAGGCCCACAACCTGGGCATGTGCCCTGACCAGGAATTGAACCGGCGACCTCTTGGTGCAGGGTCAACGCTCAACCACTGAGCCACACTGGCCGGGCTAGATAATATTTTTAATCAACATGAATCCTTGGACAAATTAGTCTGGTTTTGTACTTTTGATTTAAAACAACTATTTAAAACAAGCTGGTGGGGCAGCTCAGGTGGTTAGAGCGTCGTCCTGATATGCCAAGTCTGTGGGTTGGCTCACACAGGGCAGCCAATGATGTTTCTCTCCCTCTCACCCCCCTTCTCCCCTCTTTCTCCAGTCAATACATTTTTTAAAATAATTAAAATGACTATGTATCTTTCCCAGACTTTATGACAGTGTAGAAGATAACGTGACCTGATATAGCTTCTGGAAGAATTAGACGTACTTACTTATGCAAAGTTTAATTAAACTTTCCTAAATTTCCTGGTCTGGTTTTATGGGTCAGGTAAGTTTTTTATTTTTTCCAAGAAACATTTTAAGGTCTTATAAATACATGTTAATATATATGTTTAACTATTCAAATTAAACTAACTAATAAAAACACCCAGCCGATGTGGCTCAGTGGTTGAGCGTTGACCCTGCACCAAGAGGTCGCCGGTTCAATTCCCGGTTTGGGCACATGCCCAGGTTGTGGGCCTGATCCCCAGTGGGGGGCCTGCAGGAGGCGGCCAATCGATGTTCTCTCTCATCGATGTTTCTGTCTCTCTCTCCCTCTCCCTTCTCCTCTCTGCAAAATCAATAAAAAATATTTTAAAAAGTAACTAATAAAATAACATATATTTTATAAAAGACATATCCCTGTGAACCTCAGATAGTGCTGAGTTGTCTGCCTTATACTCTTTTTTTTTTTTTCCCTATCCTCACCCGAGGACATTTTTGCATTTATCTTCAGATAGAGTGGGAGGAAGAGAGAGAAACATCGGTGTGAGAGACACATCGAGTGGCTGCCACCCGCACGACCCAACCAGGGCCGGGGACACACTGCAACCGAGGTACATGCCCTTAGCGGGGACCGAACCCGGGTCTCTCGGGACTGCAGGCCGACGCTCCAACCGCTGAGCCAAACCGGCCGGGCTGCCTTAGGCCCTTGCACACGCCTCCCCCTCCATCCTGGTTCTCCCAGTGGCCGTGTGGCTTGGCTGCTGCTCCAGCCGAAGCCGAGGTCTGCGTCCCCTCCCTGGATCTGGGCTGTGACCCGCTCTGACCAACAGTGTGGTGCCAGGCTGCCCAGCTCAGGCCTCCTGGGGCTGGCAGCGTCCCTCTGTGGGAGGAGGACACCTAGCCTAGGCTGCTGGGTGAGGAGGTCATGGAAGGTCGGACCACCTGGGCAGAGAGGGCCCGTGGCTGAGGACCCAGCTGCCCGAGCAGAGCTGGCTGGACACAGCGGCCATCCCCAGTGGAGCACTGACAGACCGTCTGCCCTGCCAGGGGTCCAGGCCCGCAGGGCGGGAGGTGACCAGGCTGTGCTCTGCCCTGCAGGAGCGGCTGGGTCTGTGGGCCGGCTTCCGAGTCGTCTGCTTCCGTCGTCGTTTGAATTCTCTCTCAGAGCAGTTCCGTTTCCTTCCTGGGCCATTTATGTCAGTATGGACTCCTGGGTAGTGACTGCTCTCTCTGGGGCTCCATGGCCCCCGAGCTCTTCAACGTGCCTCCTTCCACTGGGGCTCAGCGGTTCTGTGGGCTTGACCTTGAATATCCTGCCCCTGCCCCTGCCCCGTCTAAATAAGCCACTTCCCAGAACCAAGGTCTGGATGCAACACGTGTCCCGGGGCTCTGCACCTTCCCAGACGCCACAGCTGGAAAATGCAAGTGTGCTGACCCACGTACACGTGTCTGTCACCGTTTCCACAAGTAGCCGTCTGTGTTTGCAGTGTGCTAAGCATGCGCTCACACCGGCGGCTCCCTCTGGGATCCTGGACGGCACTGGGTCGTTCCAGCCTCCCCTGCTCACCTGCAACCTCTCCCCAGCACTGAGAGGTGTGGCCCCGCCATCTGACACCCGCTTGCTCAGGGGTTCAGTTCCAGCGTCGTGTCCAGCAGCGTCGTGTCCAGGACCGTAGCCCATGCGATGGAGATGACAGACCTGGCTTTGTCCAGAGGGCCTCTGCCTGGACGTGAGCTCAGGCGACCCACAGCTTGCGCTATGTCTGCGGCCGGTGACAGTACCCAAAGTGGACAGTTCAAACAGAAATGTCAGCACAACAATGTAAACATCTGTACATAGACACTCAGAAAGGCATGTTAATACCTGGAGCTGAGAAAGTGTGCACATGATAGAGAAGGAGAACAGCACTGGACGGTTTCACTCAGCGGTTAGAGCGTCGGCCTGAGGACCAGAGACCCAGGTTTGGTTCCTGCTAAGGGCACAGACATCGGTTGCAGTTTGTCCCCAGCCCTGGTTGGGGTCGTGTGGGTGGCGGCCACTTGATGTGTCTCTTTCACATGGATGTTTCTCTCCCTCTCTCACTTCCTCCTTCTCTCCCTCCCGTTCTGACGATAAATGCAAAAATATAAATAAAATAAAGGTTTCTTTAAAAAACAAAACAAAAAGAGAAAAGGAGAACAGCTTCATGCAAACCCTGTTGCCCTCTGCTGGGCTGGATTGCCTTCCTCCCGCCCCACCACCTGGGCTGGTCCCCTCGGCTGCCTGTGGCCAGGTGGCCCCAGTGGCCGGGCACTGCTGTGTCGTTGCCCACGTTCCCGTGTGTGGTGGGCAGCGACACACCGGTCCCCTCTGACAGCTCCTAGTGTCACCTTCCCCAGAGTCAGGCCTTGAATTCAGAATTTAAAAACCTGACTTTTGCCCTGGCCAGTTTGGCTCAGCGGTTGGAGTGTCGGCCTGCGGTCCTGAGAGACCCGGGTGCGGTTCCCGCTAAGGGCATGTACCTCTGTTGCAGTTTGTCCCCGGCCCTGGTTGGGTCGTGCAAGTGGCAGCCACTCCATGTGTCCCTTTCACGTCGATGTTTCTCTCTCTCTCTCTTCCTCGCTCTCTCCCACTCTATCTGTACAAAAGATGGAAAAATGTCCTCGGGTGAGGATTAAAAAAAAAAAAACCTGACTTTTTTTGGGGGAGTTTAAACCACAGACTCACTTCTCCCGGTTCCGGAGCCTGAGAAGCACAGGACAGGGACGCGGACGGTTCAGCTCACACGGTCTGTCCCTGGGGCTCTGCCAAACTGACCCTGCTTGAACCTCGCCTGTCTCTGGGGTGCCCCGAAAGGCCTCCCTCGTCCTGTCGAGCGGAGAGGTGACAGGTGACATTGCGGAAGCCCCATTTATGAAGCCCATACTGGGAAAGTCACGCAGGGGAGGGTTCGACCTTCCTGGGCTACTCAGTGCACAGCGATGCTGTTTGGACATGTCTGTGTGTACGACAGCAGCTGTCCACACCCGTGCGTGACGGCCCCTGCCAGTCGGTGACACCAGAAGGTGCCGTGCGATGATCTGGGCCTGACTGTCTCGCTGTGCTCCCAGCTCGACACCCGTTCCCACTCTGAGTGACTGTTGACACATTCCTGGGTGTGTGTTGTGCCTTAAAGGAGATTCTGCTCCCGACGCCGGGTGTGCTGTCCAGCCTGGTTGCACGTGGTCTCTGCCTTTCCCGAGACCCAGCGCGTCGAGAGTGGACTCTTCTGGGAGGAACCAAAGGGGCCGCTGTGCAGGGTCTGTCTCCGGTGTTCCCGTCGACACCCGGACCAGCTGAACTGGGGCCACATCCTGCCACCTGCCACAGCCCCTGGGAGCCACGGCTGGCCCAGGGCCCTTTTGCACTAGAAGCAGACAATCGGGACTGTGTTCAGCTTAACCCAAGACTCAGAAAAGTAGGCTCGTTAAAAAACCTGCTCTTCGCCCTGGCCGGTTTGGCTCAGCGGTTGGAGCGTCGGCCTGTGGTCCAGAGAGACCCGGGTTCGGTTCCCGCTAAGGGCACGTACCTCGGTTGCAGTTTGTCCCCGGCCCTGGTTGGTCGTGCGGGTGGCAGCCACTTGTTGTGTCCCTTCACGTCGATGTTTCTCTCTCTCTCTCCCTCCTGCTCTATCTGAACAAAAAAATGGAAAAATGTCCTCGGGTGAGGAAAAAACAAAAACAAAAAAACCTGCTCTTCTGTCGCAAAAATAAATTAATAATAAGGAAAAAAGGAGCAAGACTAGATTGTTCAACAACCAAAATAAATGAGAATATGAGAAACAACAACAAAAAAATCCCCACTCTTTAGCCTGGCCAGTGTGGCTCAGTGGTTGAGCGTCGACCCATGGGCCAAGAGGTCACTGGTTCGATTCCCGGTCAGGGCACATGCCCAGGTTGTGGGCCCGATCCCCAGTGGGGGGCATGCAGGAGGCGGCCAATCGATGTTCTCTCTCATCGATGTTTCTATCTCTCTCCCTCTCCCTTCCTCTCTCTCTAAAATCAATAAAGAAAGAAAGAAAAGAGAAACCAGGACATACACAGGAAGCTGGGCTGGTGGTTGCCTTACACCCAGGGCCCAGCCTGTCAGAAGGAAGAGCGCCCGAATCCCAGGAATATGGGGGTGTCAGTCTCACAGCTGCAGGCACAGCAGGTGAAATCTGGTCAGGTCGGAGGGGCAACAGGGACTATTTCTGGGGTAACAGGCGAGATTAAGGTAGAGGCCAGCCCTGCGTCCCAGGTCCCGGTTCTGGTCGGCAGACCTGACAACAGGCAGGTCCCTGAGCACCTGCCCACACGCGGAACGTGCCGGGTGCCAGCTCGGTCTTGGCTCCTTGACACTTTGTCAGGATGCAAGGTCGGCTGCCCACGAAATAGTGGTCATATGTTTCTAAGTCTTCTTGTCCGAATTTTCAGATCACAATGAGCATGGGTGGTCCCCGAGCGCTCTGGACAGCTGGCTCTCCCTGGGGAGAAGGCCATCTGTCAGGGGTCTGCGGGGCCCCCTGCCTCATGGCACACCACCGGGACTGCAGACGCAGGACAGACGTGTTCAAGTGACCACTGCGAGGAAGGCTGGGCGGACCAGCAGGAGGAGCGTGAGCAGGACGTGGCTGTGGCCTGCGCCGCCCGCCCTCCGCCTCCACCAGGTGTGGACGCTGTATCCACGCACTGAACTGAGCAGCTGACTGCAGCCAGGGGTCACCCCACAGCCTCCTTGGGTCGGCCTCCGGGTCCTCCGCCCAGGGTCTCGCCTGGTGCAGCCTGCCTCAGCCAGGGCTGCGTCCTCGCCTGCATGGGCTCGAGCTGCTTCCCTGCTGGCCCAGGTGATCGTGGGCTGATGCTGGGCTGCCCTCCGTGTCCCGCCATGGGGTCCCCTTCACAGGGCCCTTCACAGCATGGCCAGTGGGAGAGGCTGACCCGTCGGCTTTGATGGAGACTCTGAGTCAGAGCGACAGCCAAGCACCTTGTCCTGTGGGTGCAAAGTGCCATCCCACTGCAGTGACCACTCAGCGTGTGGACACTGGACACCACAGTGGCCGGAGCCCTGGGGGCATCTGAGGCCTGTTCCCACCACCTGGCCCTTGGCAGTGGTTTCCCTGCATGTTCCCGAGAGAATCCTGACAGCGCTCAGCTAATCGTCTTGGCATTTCCTGTATCACCAGACCACATCCCTCCCGCGTTTAATCCCTCCAGGCCCGGCCTCCTCCTCTCGTGGCATGAAGGCCAGACTACACCCACATGGCTTCCCTGGGCCACTAACTTGTGGGCGTGCCTCCCTCAGAGCCATCGTGGTCAGAGGGGGACATAGGCCTGTTCTACTCTTCTGACGGCACTTCTCAGGGTGCACGACGAGGTGATCTTACCGGCCAGCCAGCAGGTCGGCCACTCCTCCACCAGCTCCAGCAGGGTGGGAGCCTGGCTCTGCTCCCACCCACGCCCTGGCCTGGTACACAGTAGGTGCTCAGCAAACAGCAGATGTGACCACATGTGTGTGCGTCTGCTTGTGTCTCTGAGTGCCTGTGGTTTTTCCTCCTGATGACCAGGCGTTCTGGAATGTCCAAGTCTCCAGAACAAGAGCCAGAGCCTGGTTCTCAGCCGGGCTGGGCGGAGCCACGCACTCCCCACCCCCCCCAGGGGCGATGGCTCCAGGGCTCTGGGGCTGCTGGAGGCTGGAGGTGGGACTGGAGCCATGTCAGGGTCCTGTGCCCTGGTCTGCTCTCTTCCCTGTGGGAGGTGCGGGCGAGGCGGGGGCTCAGCAGTCCACAGACACTGGAGAAAGAGCTGGGGCCTCAGGCCTGGGCTGCAGGAGGGGCAGGTGGCCCAGTGGAAGCCCAGGCCGCCTGCTCCTCTGTGGCCATTTCCTGCCAAGGACTGGGGGCGGGTTGGGGGGGGGCAGCAGCCCTTTGCCTCAGACAGAGAGCAGGATGGGGCAGAGAGGAGGGTGTTGCTGCTTTGGTCCATCCTTGTCCAGTGGTGCAAGGGGGTCAGCTTTCACTCAGTGGCGCCCCCCTCAGACTTCTTTCTGCATTTGGGCTGAGGTGAGAGCTGGGTCTGCAGCAGGAGGGCCCATGGACCTCAGGACAGCCGGCCTCACAGGGCCACTGTGGGAGGGAGGGCTCTGCAGAGAGTTTAGGATGTAACCAGGCACCCCCAGCTCTTAGCTCAGGGCTGGAAGCTGACAGGGTCCCCTCATACCAGGGAGCTGGCCCGTGGCCGTCCCTGCATACCCCGCCCCCCACCATCCCCGGTACCGCTTGGGCGTCTTCCCTGCACCGAGAGAAGGCAGCAGACAGGCGGGAACTGAGGACAGAGATGGAGAAACAGACACGGCCGATGGGGGCGCAGCAGGGCGGGGAGGGCGGCTACCAGCACTAATATAAACCAGTTAGAAAAACAAGCGGGGAGGCCAGGCCTCAGGGCCGGAGGGGCAGGCTTGTTTTTCCAGAATGAACAGCCTAGGGAGGAGTTGGGGTGAGGGAAGAGGAGTTCTGATTCCAGTTTGAAAAAATAGGCTCCACACCTAAGGGCCTGGATCCTGTTGCGGAACCTCTGCTAAGTTGGGGTGTGTGTGTTGGGGGGGTTCCCTATTGTCACCCCTGGAGTAGCACTGGTCTGCTCCCCTGCCCAGAGCTGAGCTGGGCTCCTGGCTTGTCTGAGGACCGGGGAACCAGGGCAGGGTTCAGGAGGGAGACCCTAGCCCACCAGGGACCAGGCCACGTGACCATAATTCAATCCATACAGGCCATCTAAAATATGCACTGTGGGTTTTTGTGGTGGTTTGGATTTTTTTTTTTTTTTTTTTTTTTTTGAGGTTTGCTTAACTACAAGGAGTGGGTTTGGTACACAGTGTGTGCTCTGTTATTTTGCATTTGTTTATGTGACTTTGTAGGTTTTCCCAAGGTTTCAAATTTGTGCCTTCTGGGGTGGGGAGGCTCCTCTATCCCTCCTCCCCCTCCTGTGGGTGGGGAGGTGCTCCCAGAAGCACTCTTAGGGGGCCTGGGTGGGGTAGGGGTGCTCCTAGGAGCAGTGGAACCCAGGTCTGAGTTCAGGGACACCAGGTTTTGCCCTTGATGGTGCACAGATGTTAGGGCAACTGGCCAGAGAAATGGGCATTGCTCACACACCGGCCCCCTCAGGCTCAGGGCTGGGGTCCCCACCCCTCCTCTCCCTGGCTCCTGTGGACCCTAAAGATGACTGGTACACAGCAGGGCCCTTCAGGCTGTCTCCAGGACCCCTGCCCGCCCCCCTCCCGGCTTCCCCACAGGCTGGTGCTGTTCTGATCCTCATTTCTTAGACGAGGGAATGCAGCCCAGAGGAGAGGCTAAGGGAAGAGCCCGTGGTCTGGCAGCCTGGGCTCTCTGGGGATCGCTGCCCCAGGAAACCTTTCTGCTGGCGACCAGATCCACAGCTGACAGAGGGGGAGGACCCACCCAGCACAGTGGCCAGGCTGCCCTCGAGGAAATGCCCTGGGGTAGTGTTCCCCTACAGAGGTGTGTGGGTGCTCACTGCGAAACTCCAGCCCCACAGTAACCCCAGAAGGGCCCCATACGTCACAGTCACAGCCGCCCACATGGCATCTGGGACCATGCCCTCAGGCCCTCCTACCCTGGACTATTGCCCCTCTCCAGGACCCCCGTCCAGGCAGAGACCTGGCCCCCCTCACTGTCTGGAACCTAGTGGCCAGTGTCCCCTCTCCCCACCAGGCCAGCTTAGGGTGGGGGGAGGCCAAGGGGCTGGGAAGGAGCTGAGGGGGCGGTCTGCAGACTGCCGACCGGCCCAGAGCTCCGTGATGTCATGGTGAGTGCTAAGGAGGGGGAGGGGGCCGGGCTGTTTTTCTGGAGAGTTGAGCCCGAGGAAGTGAGACAAAGCGAGTCAGGCAGGGCCGGCTGGCGGGCGCCATGGAGCTGCGGGCCGGAGTCTTGCTCTGGAAACTTCTGCTACTGCAGAGTGAGTGCGGGGTGTGGGGTTCAGGAGGCACACGCCACCAGTGGATCTGAGTGAGATCGATCGGGGTTTTAGGCAAATCCGCCTGTCTGAGCTCGAGCCCAGAGGGGTGGGCTGCCCCTGCTGGGAAGGGACAGGTCTGGGGGAGTCTCAGAGGGAGCATCTCACAGTGGTAAGGGCCCCCAGGACCCAGGAGGCTGAGTCTTCAGACATCCTCCCAAACTTCCCCTCACACGGAAGCTGGAGCCAGAGGCCAAGCAAGGGCAGAGAAGCTAAGGCAACGGACTGGGTACCCCGTGCAGGGGGAAGCCCCCCAGGTCTGTGCTCCCAGTTGTCCGGAGGGGAGCCAGCTGCGGATTGTGGGGGCCTGGGAACTGTGGTGCTTGCAGGGTCTGTTCCGGTCTCCTCCTTGGCTCCCAGTCCCCCTCCATCCTGCCCCGAGTCCGGCCCGCTGACCCAGCACATTCCTCCATCCCGGGCACACCGCCACATCTCTGGAGCAGGAACTTGGCTGTGAGGTGGCAGATGCTGGGGTCACTCCCCATGTCCAGCGATTCTGTGCTTCAGAACTGCCCTTCAGAAAGACCAACGGGGCTCCAGCCCTGAGCACGGGGTTGGGGTGGCTCGCAGGGGACAGAGGACCATCAAGGGCCCCTGTGGTGTGGCCCTGGTAGGTGCGGTGACATCAGCCTCCCTCCTGCATCAGGCTCTGGTGGCCTCCCTGCAGTGACGGGGGGGGGGGGGGGGGGAGCCACCATTCCTTGGGTGGCCTTTGGTGATAAGCATGCACTTCAGAGCCAGCCGGTGGGGGGAGGTCTAACCCTAACCCCGCCACTCACCTCCCAAAAGGCAGGTGCTGTCCCTGCGGCCCAGCTGCAGGTGGTGGTGAGGACTAAGAGGGGCTTTGGGAGGGGTGGCTGCTCTGGCTTCATCCCCACCCACTAAGTGGGTGTTATCAGCACGCCCCTCAGCAGGGATTAGGAGGGACCTAGGGGCCAGTGCCCCCCCACCCCCACCCCGCGTTGGTGACTGGCACGTACCAACCCTCCCCCAGTGTGACTCTGACTCTCTTCTTCTCCTTCCAGGCTCTGCTGTCCTGTCCTCAGGTTAGTGACCACTCTCCCCGGGGCACCCCTCCAGTTCCCCTCCTGTCTGGCCAGCTTCACTCTGCACCTGTCCCGTTAGTCCTCGCCCCCCAGTGACACCCTTTCCCCCCAGGGCCGTCGGGGTCGGGGTCGGCAGGCAGCTCCGTGGTGTCGGAGTCCGCCGTGAGCTGGGCGGCCGGCGCCCAGGCCGTGCTGCGCTGCCAGAGCCCGCGCATGGTGTGGACCCAGGACCGGCTGCACGACCGCCAGCGCGTGGTCCACTGGGACGTCAGCGGCGGCCCGGCCGGCGGCTCCCCGCGCCGGCTGGTGGACATGTACTCCGCGGGCGAGCAGCGCGTGTACGAGCCGCGGGACCGCGGCCGCCTGCTGCTGTCGCCCTCCGCCTTCCGCGACGGGAACTTCTCGCTGCTCATCCGCGGTGGGGCCTTGACCCGGGGGGCGGGGACGGGGGCGGGGGCGGGGCGCGGCCGGGGCTCACGACGCTTTCCTCCCGGGTCCACAGCGGTGGAAGAGACGGACGAGGGGCTGTACACCTGCAACCTGCACCACCATTACTGCCACCTCTATGAGAACCTGGCCATCCGCCTCGAGGTCACCGACAACCGTGAGTGCGCTGGTCCCCGCGGGGACCCCTCCTCTCACCGCCCGCTGCCGCCCTGGACGCCCCCTCCTGGCTGCCTCCCCGGCCCCGGGCCCCGCACTACCCGCCCGTCCCGGTCCCTCCCTCCCCTCCCCTGGCCCCGGCACTGAACGGCCCCCGTCCCACAGCCGAGGCCGCCAGCGCCTACTGGGACGGCGAGAAGGAGGTGCTGGTGGCGGAGCGCGGTGCGCCCGCGCTCCTGACGTGTGTGAATCGCGCGCACGTGTGGACCGACCGGCACCTGGAGGAGGCGCAGCAGGTGGTGCACTGGGACCGGCAGCCGCCCGGGGTCCCACACGACCGCGCCGACCGCCTGATCGACCTGTACGCGTCGGGCGAGCGCCGCGCCTACGGGCCGCCAGTCCTGCGCGACCGCGTGGCGGTGGAGGCGGACGCCTTTGCGCGCGGCGACTTCTCGCTGCGCATCGACCCGCTGGAGCCGGCGGACGAGGGCACCTACTCCTGTCACCTGCACCACCACTACTGCGGCCTGCATGAGCGCCGCGTCTTCCACCTGGAGGTCACCGAGCCCGCCGTCGCTGCAGAGCCGCCCCCGCGGGACTCGCCCGGCAACGACTCCAGCCACAGCAGCGCCCCCGCGCCAGGTGCAAGAGCTCACCCTGGGCGCCTGGGGAATGTCTGGGGGCTGGGAACGGCTCTCACTGCCCCACATAAGGGACTGGGTGTCAGGGAAGGGTGGCCCCCACGGGCTGCGGCCGCCTGTCCCTTCCCCAGATCCACGTGGCGCAGTAGGGACCACTTGGGTCGGGGCGCACCGCGCGGTCAGCCACGCAGCGCACTCCCTGACCGACCCCCACACGGCTCCTGCAGACCCCACGCTGACGCGCGGCCGCAGCGTCATTAACGTCATCGTCCCGGAGGGCCGAGCCCACTTCTTCCAGCAGCTGGGCTACGTGCTGGCCACCCTGCTGTTGTTTATCCTGCTGCTCATCACGGTCATCCTGGCCACCCGCCAGCGCCGCCGCGGAGGTGAGCACAGGAGTGAGGCCAGAACCCAGCCTCTCTGACTAGGGGGCTTGGGGTGCCTTGCCTGAGCACAGGAGGAGCCGGGGCCTGGTGAGCCCCTGTGCTGGGTGGAAGGGCTCCTCAGGGCTGGGGGAGCCGGGGAGGGGCCCAGACTGTGCCCTCCACGAGTCTCCCTTCCCAGGTTACGAATACTCCGACAAGAAGTCTTGGAAATCAAAGGGGTGAGTGCCCCTCGCGCTGTGGCTGTCCTGGGTGGCCAACCCTCGCCCCACCTGCTGTCCTAACCTCCCATCACTGTCACCCTCCAGAAAGGACCTGAACATGGCAGAATTTCCTGTGGCCACAGGAGACCAGGCTTTTTACAGGAGTGAGGACATCCAACTAGGTGAGGCATCCACCCCCTCCTGTTCCCCCACCCCGCCCACACGCAAAGGCACATGGAGGGGCTCACCCTGCTTTCTCCCTGCACCAGATTACAAAAACAACATCCTGAAGGAGAGGGCTGAGCTGGCTCACTGCTCTCTGCCCGCAAAGCACATTGACTTGGACAAAGGTGAGTGGCTGGGAGGGAGACCTCTGCCCACTGGAGCCAGGCCACATCCCGCTGCATTCCCTCTCAGAAGGCACCAGCCAGCCCCACGGGAGGAGTCCCCTGCCACCTCAGTGCTCCAGAAATCCCTGGGCAGTCCTGCTGGATGGAGGGGCAGCGGGCAGCCACCCACCCACCTGTCCCCTTGGCTTCCAGAGTTCAGGAAGGAATACTGCAAATAAGGTGATGGGGCTCCTGGCTGGCCAGCAGCTCTGCCAACTCCTGTCTGTCGGTCTCGGAGCATGTCCTCCTGACGGACCCTCATGCAGTGCACCTGGCTCCCCTTCCAGCGGCTGGTTCCGCTGTCCTGGAACTTGGCCTGGACTGGCGCAGAGCTGGGCTGCTTCTGGAGCCTTCTCCTGGGAGCGGCCCTCATCCTCACAAGCAACAGTGGGCTCCTTGGGACCCTGTCTGCACTGCGGCTGCACCCACCCCCTCAGCAGCCCTCTGCAGGCCCTGCCCGCTCTGGCACAGCCCTCACTGACAGGCACCAAGCCCTCAGGCCCTCCAGGCCTCTGCCCTCTGGGGGAGCTCGGCCTCTGCAGGGGTAGGACAGCAAGACACCCTTGCAGGGGGCTCAGCCCAGAGTCTTGGAGCTGGGGTCAGCTTTGGGCTGGCACGGCCCCGTCTTCATGCCCTCCTGGCGGGAGCTGCCTCCTGGCTCCCAGACTGCACTGTGCATCACCCAGCCAGCTGCCATCTGCTGCACATGGGGACCTGAGGGCGACACACCCCTGTGCTAATGCCCCTCGGTGCTGCCTTTGGCCACCTGGGGCTGCCCTGGGCCCCTTCTCTGCTTTCCACCCTGCTCCAGCCTCCTTTGCAATAAGCTGCCTTGACAGTCACTGGGCTCCTCCCAGTGACTTTTGGCCCCTCCCTGAGCTGGAGTCTGGGGCTGGGATGTCGTATGGCTTCTGTTTTGTCTGAGGACAGAGGAGGGGTGAAGATGGTTCTGGAATGGTCTGTGCGGCCACTCCTGACTTCCAAATTTGCTCCTCCCGGGAAATTGTCACCATCATAATAAAGACCCTGATTTATAGCCTTGGCCCCTGGTGTGCCTCTGCCACCCCTCCACCTCCCATGGGGCAGAGTCTGTGCCTTGGAACCCCTAAATGCTTTCTTTCATCCGAAGTCCCGCCGTCATCACCCATGAGTGAAAGGTTCGGGTGGGGTGTCCTGGGAAGAGTGACCTGGGAATTCTGCAGCACTTACACCTGGTTGGGATGGAGTTTGGAGTCAGCTCCTGAGAGGTTTATTTGCACGTGGGGAGGGGAGCATACTGGTGGATGTGAGGACGGAGCGGGTGGTCTCAGTTCAGCCTTCTGAGAAGCAGATGGGACTGGATGTGTGAGGGTCCAGGGGGAGGTGACAGGAAGCAGGACACCTGCAGACAAGGTACAGGAGTGACCCTCCTGGGGAGAGGGGCTGCGGTACGAAGGAGCCCCTGTGTTTCCCAGGACAGCAGGGGACAGGAAAGCTTGCCTGCTCCCTGTGTTGGAAAAGCTCAGAGCTGGTGTGTTCGGAATATGACCTGCTGAGTGAGGAGGCAGGAGCCACCCACACAGGTGGGCATGCGAGCTCCCATTTTGGGGAAATGAAAGTTCTGGGGCTGTTTTCCTGAAGACGCAGTGTCAATAAACTCACACAAAGGACATAAAGTCTCAAGATTTATTACTTTGCAGATCCCAGAAATGGAGGCAGTGGGGGAGGGCAGCCCTCCTTCCCAGGTCACAAGCCAGGAGGAGACAGAGCAGGGTAGAAGCACCTATTTTATTACTTACAAGGTGGTTGGGGTGGAGGTCACTAATTTTTCAAAGGCTCAACTCTGAGAGGTTATTTTTAAAAAGTGCCCAGGAAAAGCAAGGTGGGAACTTGGGTGGGAATCCTACACTCAGGTCCTTATCTGTGTCCAGCAGGGGTGTCACATGGTGAAATACCAAGGCTATGGCTCAGATAGCTGCCCTCCCCCCCCCATGCACACACACAAGGACCCACAGTGGCAAAGGCAGGGAGGGAGGCTGGCCTGGGAGCTGTGGGTTGCTTGAGAATGTGCCTCCCTCCCAGCCCAGTGACCCCTGGCCCCACAGTGACCACCACTTCCACTGGACAAGGCCCCACCTGTAAGGGCTTGGGCTGTGGTCACAAACTCACACTTCCTTCAGGGCCTGAACCCGACCACAGTGGTGTCAACTGGGGTTAGCTATCAGCTTCTCTCCTATGACTTGGGCTGTCAAGCGGGACAGGTGACCTTGGGGGCTGGAGTGCAGCTGGGGCATCAGACCGCCGTGTGTGCCTGGCCTAGAAGATGCTTGTCCCCATGAGCTCTCAGGACAGGCACCGTCTTCCTCCTTTCCTGATACTCAGCAGAGATCTATGACGGACCCTCCCTCCAAGGCCATCCTGCCTGACCCTCAGATTACCTCTGGGGAAACTGAGACCTGAGGGGAGAAGGCCCAGGCTTTGCCAAATGAGTGCCAACCTCATGGAGCCAAGGGGAATGGAGGTCAGGACCCTGCCCTAGGCTGACCCGGGGGTGGTCCCCAGCTGGGGCTCCTGTAGTCAGTGGTGGACTGGTGGGGTCTTTTCCTGTGGGGCCCACTGCCCCAGGATGGTCATGACCAGGTAGCTAGATGGGTGTGTCCAGGCTCCAGCCAGCTTCAAGGGGGGTGCTGCGGGCGGGTCACAGGGGCATCACCCCCCCACCCCCATCACTCTTGGCTCCCATCCTAGGGCCGCCCCCTTCCTATTACTCTCCGGTGTGAGACCCCCTGTAGTGGGCTCCTCCTGGGGTGGGGCGAGGGAGATTCGCTCACGCCAGTGGGAGCCGCTCAGGGTCTCCCTTGACCGAGGACCTCAGTCTGGTGTGACTGACAGCGGCCCGGGGAAAATCCCTTCGCCTGTGGTCCGAGGCACCGCGCCTGGGCACCTGAGCACGTGCGCGCTGAGATGCCCTGGTGACCCCCGCTGTCACCACGGCATCACCTACTCTGCTGACACCTGCGCCCCGAGTGCGCCCCGCATTCACTGGGCCCGTGTTTCTCCGAGTCCCCGTGGGCACCGGCTGAGGGTACCGGCAGAGGGTGCGCGAGGTCGGAGCTGGAGCGGGGGCGCAGAGCTACCGTGTCCTCGGCTCCCGGCGGCGACACAAATCCTCAGCTTCCTTTGAAGCCCCAGCAGCCCGCCGATGTGGTTAGGGAGCCTCTGGACTCTGAGCACCCACGGACCCCCGCGCTCTCCGAGGGGGCGGGGGACCGAAACCCCGTCGAGCGACACTTCGGAGGGCTCCGGGCGGGGCGGGGCCTGGGGCCGGGGTCTCCCTTCTGACAGCTGGGGGCGCGCCGTGCAGGTGGGTCCGCACCCACCTCCCGTCCTGGGGCGCGCCCCATCTGCGCGAGGGCCGACAGCCCCGGTCCAGGGCGCGTCCGGGGCGACCCCGAGCGCCGGGCAGTGGGGCAGGATCCGGCCCGGAGAGCGCGCTGGAGGCCGCGCGCGCGCGCGCGCACAAGGCCCCGGCCCCGGCGCGCGCCCCGCCCTCCCGCGCGTGCGCAGCCCCGCCCCGCGCCGCGGGCGGCCCGTGACGTCAGGCCCCGCCGCGCTCTCGGGCGCCCCCCGCTGGCCGCGCGCTCAGCCCCTGGCCGGGCGGTCCCGGGAACTGCGCGGCCCGAGGGGGCGGCGGGGCGCACGGACGCGGCCGGGCCTCGCGCGCTCCTGCCTGCGTCCCCGGGCCGGGGGCGGATGGGCGGCCGCGGGCCGCGAGGCAGCAGCCGAGGCGCGCGCGGAGCCGGGGGCGGCGGGGCGGGCGAGGCCGCGGCGGCCGGGCCGGGAGCGGCCGGCGGGCGGGGCGCAGGCCGGCGGCGGGGAGGCGCCCGCGTCCGAGCCGCGGGCCGGGCCTGAGCGCCGCGCCATGGCGGAGACCAAGATCATCTACCACATGGACGAGGAGGAGACGCCGTACCTGGTCAAGCTGCCCGTGGCGCCCGAGCGCGTCACGCTGGCCGACTTCAAGAACGTGCTCAGCAACCGGCCGGTGCACGCCTACAAATTCTTCTTCAAGTCCATGGACCAGGACTTCGGGTCGGTGGGCCGCGGGCCTGTGCGCGGCGCGGGCCCGGCACCTGTCCGCGCCCGCGGGCCGGCGGCGTGGGGGGGCCGGGGCCGGAGCCGGGCGTCCTGCGCGCCCCGGTGTGCTGTGTCCACCTGTCTGCCTGGGGCCCTGACTGCCGGCCCGCAGCCTGGGAACCGTGGACGGTGGGCAGGCCAGCGTCCTGCCTTCTCCACCCACCCCGGGCCTGGTCCGTGTGCCTGCGTGTGTGTGGCCGGCGGGGCAAAGGCTGTGGCCCCGGGCGACCCCGCAGCCCCACCTTGGGACCTTGCGGACTCGGTCCCGCTGCCCCCCTTCTGCGGCGGGCAGGTGCTTAGGGCTGGCCTGGAGCGCTTGTGATTCGGGGCCGGGGTCAGAGGGTCTGGGGGAGTGTCCTTGGGGGAGGGGCTGGGGTGGGGGCAGAGTCCCAGACACCCAGTGGTTCCCCTGGTTAGCATGGGGGGCATGAGGTGATCTGGGACCGGGGTGTGGATCTGTCTGCTGGAGTCTGTAGATGTTTCGGAAGGTTCAAGACAGCCTACTCCTGGCCCCTCCTCCAGGATCCTGAGGACAGGGCAGAGGTTAAGGGTCACTCCACCCACCGCTGCCCTGGGGTTGCTTGCCATTGGGCGTCTGTCCCTGCTGGGCCACACAGCACTGGGTGTCCTGGGAGCAGCCTCTGGGTCAGTGTCCCAGCGTCTGGTCTTGGCGTGGTTGTCGGACTTCCCGCTTGCACTGGCTGGGCCTCTGGGACGGAGCCGGAGGCGGGCTGTGTGCTCAAGGCCTGACCCAGCACAGCCACCAGTAACCTGAGTCCCCAGCTCAGCAGTGCTGGGGAGGGGGAGCCAGAGGCCCTGTGGGCTGAGCAGGTGTGCCTGGCTGCCCTCAGGCCGCCCATGTCCTTGCGTGTGGCTGTGTCTGGGGACTTTGACATTGAGGCTATTTCCTGAATTCTGTGCTTTGTCTGGGCCCTAGGCAGCCCCAGGTTCGGTCAAGCTGAGGCTACTCTGCAGCTCTTGGGTACCTGAGGGACGTTTGGGCAACTGGACTCTCTTGTCTCCCCCCATCTCCGAACAAGGGGAGGCTAGGAAGGGTGGGTGTGTCCCTGGCAGCCTTTGGAAGGCTGGACGCCCTGGGCCCTGCCTGGCTGGCCTTCCTGCTAGGTCAGGTTAGGAGCCACATGGGGCTGGGCTCTGCGGGTGGGGCATCCCGTGTCTCCCCTGCCCTCGCTGGGGAATCTCAGGAAGTCTCTGCTCCTCTGGGTCTGGGCTGCTTTGGCTGTGGCCATCGGCTATGTGAGAGGGCACTTTTGTTTTTAACTTAGTTTATTATTTTAACAAAAATCACCAAAGTCACACATGCTCTCTGTCACAAACAAGCCGGCAGAGTGTGGTGTGGCAAGACATGTGCCCAGCCCCGTTTGCCGCCCTTGGACCATGCTCTGGACCATGTCCTGAGGGCCTCCGGCTTTTCCTGTGTCCGAGAGTCACTTCAGGCCACCCACCAGCTGCAGAGACCCCCACCCCCGTGTAGGACCCGTGGGTGCCCTGGCTGAGGAGGTGGGTGGGCAGGTCACTGGGGTCTTGGAGCAGGACTGGAGTCCTGTAGGTTGCCTGAGCTTGGAAATGGCTTGGATGTGGGGGCGGGAATGACCCGGCTGGAGGCAGGGGCAGCTTCAAGGACAGGCGGGTGGGGCAGGGGAATGGATTTGGATGATGCTGGAAGGTTCAGTGGGCAGACAGAATGGGTGGACTCATCTTATTTCTTCCTTGGACGCGGGCTGGTGGCCTGGTGGCTAAGGACCCCATCAGCTGCCTCCTTTCTCCCCTCCCCAGAGGTCTGTCTGCAGAGCCCCAAGGTCTTTCTATCCTATAATCATTTATTCAGTGGGCTAATTCCCTCTGGGAGGGGTGACCCGTTACACTTTAGTGTGAATGAGACCTGGAAGCCTAGTGGATGTAGCTGGAGGTGGGGGGGGGGGGAGTCCTGCAGGGCTGGGCAGCGGCTACCCCATGACAGGGTGGCCTCAGATGGGGGGCTGTGAGGAGCACCTGGGTGAGCCTGGGCCTCCTGCTCTCACCCCACCCCCCACTGTGGGCTGGGCCCTGAGTTCCTTGAGCCTCTGTTTCTGGCCAGGGCTGGCCACCTAGGGAGGGAAGGAGGAGTCAGAGGTGGGGCCAAGGGCATGTGCTCTGGGTGCAGCCTCACTTTCCATGGGTGTTCTTGGCGAAGTGGGTAGGGGGTCCTGCACACACCCCCAACTTCTGTGCATGTCACGGCTGCTCTGACCCAGCAAAGCTGGGGAGGGTCTCTGGGCCTGTGGTGAGAGGCGGTGAAGGGAGGGGTCTGGGCCCCTCGGGTTCCATGAGGGGGGGGTGCTGGGCTCACAGCTCCTCCACCAGAACTGCTGGGCTGATTCTCAGCCTGGCTGGACCTGACACAGCTTAGCTGGCTGTGGCCCAGGCCCCTCTATTTCTGGATCAGGACCTCTGGTCTCTGGGCCACCTGCTTATGAGCCTGGGTGGTGCTTGGTGGGGGCTACCGGGCCGGGGTGGGCACTCAGTCTGGCTGAATCTCACTCTGCTCTCCACAGCTGTGCCATTTGGGGTTAGTGGCCCCAGGAAGGATTGGTCACCCCTAGAGCTTGTGTCAGGGTGTGGAGGACTGAGCACCCCTTGCCCTGAAGCCTGCCGAGTCGGGGTTTGGCGGGGGGCTCTTTGGGTGCTTGGGGATGGCCCTTCCTCCCCTGTGCTGTGCCAGCTCTCTGCCACCTTCCTGCTCTGTGGGGGGACCCTGTACCTCTGGGGATGCACGTAGAGCTGTCCCACAGGGAAGGGCTGGCTGCGGTGCGCTGTGGCCTCGGGAGCCCCTCAGGTCCTCCCGGGCCCTTGGCCAAGCTCTGGTCTCAGGGCAGATTCCTTGCCCGGGAGAGTCTGCGGGGGTGGTGGGTGGGGCTGGGCAGCCACAAGTTCAAGGTTAACCGGGACCTGCCAGCAATGCTGAGGTCGGGCAAGGTGCCACCAGGGGCTCCTGGGTGGCCGCCTCTGAGGGTCAGTGCAGACTGCCACGGAGGTCTGCTCCCTGTCCAGCGAGGCTGCCCAGGAGGGGCCTCGGTTGTCGGGAGGCGTTCTTCCCAACGCCACCCCTCAGCTGCCAGCCAGCCCTGGGGCACAGCCCTCCGAGAGCCCTGTGCCCTTTGTCCTGGGGGTTCTGGCTCTATCCCCTCCCTCCCTGCTGCCTGTGGAGTCCCCTTGCCCCACCCCCAGGTAGAAGGCAGGATGCTGTGTGTTGTGGGTGCAGGACAGGGGTTCCTCGGGCTGGAGAGCAGGACCTCTGGGACCTGGGAGGAGCAACTGTGCTTGGGTGGGGGGCTCAGAGGCCTTGGGCAGCCCTGGGTGATGAGTCGAGAGGCCCTGGGTGGGTGTGCAGTAGGGGCTTGGGGTGCTCCTGGGCCCCTAGTGAGCCAGAGTTGCCCTTGGTATGGGGGCTGGGGGTGTTCATCTGTCTTCCTGGGGGTGAATCAGAAGGGGTGGGAGCTTGGGTGTGGCAGGGAGGCTGCCTGAGGGGCCACCTGGGCTGTGTGGGACCAGGTCCCACCCGGGTCTTTTTTGCTGCTGTCACTCAGAGACAGTACTCAACCCACTGGGCTCCCATCCGTCAGCTGCAGAGTCCCAGAGGTCCCCAGCCCACCCCAGGTCTCCCTGTGGTGACAGCCTCTTGGGTGTTCCTGGCCAGGTCGGGGTCAGGCCAAGGCCTCCCCAGAAGTTCAGCTCTGCAGGGCCGTGGTGCATGCGCGGGGCAGCAGGCGTGGGCCTGCTCCTCACTGGGGAGTGGGGGTCCTGAGAAGTGACCGTCTCTGCAGGTCGAAGTATCCACCTTATTGGTGCACGTGGGGCTGGCCCTGGAAGGTGTCTGAGGGTGGCCACAGCTCCCTGGGGGATGCCTCCAGGTGCTCAGGGTGAACTGAGGCCTTGCTACTTGGGTGGGAGTGTGCAGTGCCCGCTCGGGGGTCCTCCTGCCACCTGCTGCTGAGCTGGACTCTAGCGGGGCAGGTGTCTGGGCCCCATCCTGCTGCAGCCCCCCCCCACCTGGCCTGCTCCCTGGGCCTCCAGGGGCCACTGTGGGGTGTGTCTGGGCCCCTGGTCTGTCCTGCCCCATGGCCCCTGCCAGCTGTGCTGGCTCTGGTCCCCTCCCCTCTCCTGACATTCCCCCACCTGTTTCCAACCCCAGGGCATGGGCCTCTGTCCAGGTCAGTGTTGCCTTGGCCCTCTGTCCTGCCTTTCCCAGCCCTCAAGCCCACCTGACCGGGGCAGCATTAAGAAATAGGCTGGCTGACCGCTGTGCCGTGGGTGTGGCTGGTGGGGCTCACTGACCTCTGGGCTGACTTCTCAGTGGTCCCAGCTGTCATCTGGGTCTTGAGTTGGCTGATGCAGCAAATGGAGTCTGCTTGTTACCCTGGCTGAGCAGGTGGCCTGCCCTTGGAGCGTGTGCGTGTGCACGTGTGTGCTGGGCCATCTCGACCTGCCTGTGTCCATGGGGTCTGACCGCCCTCACATGAACCAGGCCTTGTGCTGGGTTGTGTGTGTGTGTGGGGGGGTGCAGCGAGGGAGCCAGACTGAGCCCCTCCCTCACGGATCTGGAGTGTACAGACACAAAGCCAGGTGGAACTAACATTATTATAGGGTGTGGAGGTGGTGACACCCCGTACTGGAGGGTCGGCAGTCTGCATCCCTTGGACTGGGCCTTGGAAGGGGTCCTCTGGAGGCTGATGGGAGTCCCCAGGAAAAGAAGGTGGCGGGTGGGCATGTGGCTGGACACCCTGCTGGGCTGGATGGGGGTCTTATCTGCAGAGCCCACTGGTGGGAGGGGCCCCTGCAGGTGGTCTCATGAGGTGTCTGCCTGCAGGGTGGTGAAGGAGGAGATCTCTGCTGATAATGCCCGGCTGCCCTGCTTCAATGGCCGTGTGGTCTCCTGGGTGAGGCTGTGGGACGTTGGCAGAGGGTGCTTGGCTGGGGTGGGGTGGTCTCAGAATCGCAAAGGGCTGGGCTTCGGTGAGCTGAGTGTGTGAGTGGGAAGCTGGTTACCTGTGCCCTGGGTGCCCTGTGGGGTGGGGGGCGATGGTGGCTAGAGGCTGGCATCCCTGAGCCTCACTGTCCTCCACAGCTGGTCCTGGCTGAGGGCGCTCACTCGGACACAGGCTCTCAGGCCACCGATGGCCACGTCGACCTGCCCCCACCTCTTGAGCGGATGGGTGGCATCGGGGACTCCAGGCCCCCCTCTTTCCAGTAAGAACTCGGGAGTGGGGGAAGGCTGAGCCCAATGGTTCTGCGGGGCCCCTGCCAGGCCTGTCAGGGAGGGGGCAGCAGAGAGGCCCAGACTAAGCAGGTGGGTGGACGAGGGCCCCTGTGGAGTCAGGGTCTCACCAGTCAGGGGAGGTGAGAGACTGAGAGGGGTCCAAGGCGTTGGGGGCTCAGCTTGCCCAACACTCTCGTTGGCACAGCCCGAATGTGGCCAGCAGCCGTGATGGGATGGACAATGAGACCGGCACTGAGTCCATGGTCAGCCACCGGCGCGAGCGAGCCCGACGCCGGAACCGGGAGGAAGGTAATGGGCCACACCCTGGACCCCATGGCACACCCCAGGTCCCTGTTGATCATGAGTTACTGCCTCAGGCCAGTGGGGGGTCTCTGGGGAGAGGTACCAGGCCCCACTTCTCAAGGACCTCATTGAGCCCCCCCACCAACCAGCCTCACAGTCATGCTGCCCACTCTCAGGTCAACAGGGGCTTGAGGACTCACAGGCCGTCATGACCTCCAGGGGTCCCCTTGGTTGGCTCACTTCCCTTCTGTCCCCACAGCTACCCGGGCCAATGGGCACCCCAGAGGGGACCGGCGGCGGGACCTGGGCTTGCCCCCTGACAGTGCCTCTACCGCACTGAGCAGTGAACTCGAGTCCAGCAGCTTCATTGACTCTGAGGAGGATGACAACACGAGCCGGTGTGCGGGCATGTGTGCAGACACGTGCATGTGTGCAGATGTGTGGGCATGTGCATGTGCAGGCGTGTATGCAGGCATGCACACATATGTGGGTGTGTGCAGGCATGTGCACGAGTGCAGGTGTGTGCCGTGTGTTTTGGCATGTGGGCGTGCACGGGCATGGGTGTGCACAGGGGTGTTGTGGTTGTGTGAGTGCAGGGTGTGTGTTGTAGGCGTGTGTATGGATGTGTGCAAATGGTGCGCATGTACATGTGTGCACACATGGGCGTTTTACAGGGGCGTGTGCATGTTGTATACATGCATGTATGTGCACAGGTATGTATCCATGTGCGCTCTGTGCACACAAGTGTGTCCAGTGTGGGGGCCATGCTGGCTTGCCTGGTGTTTGTGTCTCCGTGTTTGTCTGAGAGCAACAATCCCGTAGCATGGGGTTTGCGTGTGTCACGTGTGCAGGGTGGGGTGTATGCAGCCAGGGGCTGAGCCTTCTGATGAACACCCTGGCCCACCTGCCACCTCCAGTCCCCTCCCCTAGATTGAGTGGGCGAGATGGGGCACCTGTTTTGGCCACATGAAGACCCCCATGCTGGCACCTCTAACGTGTCCCCCACCTCCCCACCCCAGGCTGAGCAGCTCCACTGAGCAAAGCACCTCTTCCCGGCTCATCCGGAAGCACAAGCGGCGGCGGCGGAAGCAGCGCCTTCGGCAGGCAGACCGAGTAGGTAGCAGGTAGCAGAGGGCGGGGGCGGGGCCTGTGCTTCCACCCGCAGCCCCTCACCTGGTGCCTGCCCTTCCCAGGCCTCGTCCTTCAGCAGCATCACAGACTCCACCATGTCCCTGAACATCATCACTGTCACCCTCAACATGGGTGAGGTGTCAGCGGGCTCCCTGGGGGGTTGTGGGCTCCCTGGGGGGGTTGTGGGCTCCCTGGGGGGTTGCGGGCTCCCTGGGGAGGGTTGTGGGCTCCCTGGCAGGTGGGTCTTTGGGCTGGTTGCTGACTGCTCTCCCCCCAGAGAGGCACCATTTCCTGGGCATCAGCATCGTGGGTCAGAGCAACGACCGGGGAGACGGCGGCATCTACATCGGCTCCATCATGAAGGGCGGGGCGGTGGCTGCAGACGGCCGCATCGAGCCTGGCGACATGCTGCTGCAGGTGGGCACAGAGAGCTGCCGGGGGGGGGGCAGGGGGGCAGCACCCCATGCGCCCACTGAACCTCTGCCCCCAGGTGAACGACGTCAACTTCGAGAACATGAGCAACGACGACGCTGTGCGGGTGCTGCGGGAGATTGTCTCCCAGACAGGGTGAGGCGCGGGGCATGGCGGGGCCCTGGGGGGACACGGGCCTCGCCCACGTGACCCACCTGTTCCTGCCTTGCAGGCCCATCAGCCTCACAGTGGCCAAGTGCTGGGACCCAACCCCAAGGAGCTACTTCACTGTGCCGAGGGGTGAGTGAACCCCCGGGGCTGGCAGGTGGGGTGGGGGTGCCCAGCCCAGCCTGAGGTCCTCTCTCCTTTTGCTCTTGTGCCCCATTTTCTCCCCCACGTCTGTCCATCCATCTGTTGCCACGCGGCGGCTACCCAGCTGACCCTGTTCGGCCCATCGACCCAGCTGCCTGGCTGTCCCACACGGCGGCGCTGACCGGAGCCCTGCCCCGCTACGGTACGAGCCCCTGCTCCAGCGCCGTCACGCGCACCAGCTCCTCCTCACTCACCAGCTCTGTGCCCGGCGCCCCACGTAAGTGGCAGCTCTTAGTTCAGGGAACTGAGGCACCAGAGCCAAGGAACAGGCTGAGGCGCCGCCAGGCCCGGTCACACCCGAGGGCCGTGCCAGTCTGTGTCCACGGCTGTGAGGTCCCCGCTGCTCAGGTGCAGGACCAGCAGTGCCCTCGGCTCACATGGCTCCCAGCGCATGAGCTGGGGGGTGACCGCGTGGGCCTGCCCAGGGTCCCCAGTGCCAAGCAGGCCCCACCTGCTCCCTGCTGCTAACACGACTAACAGCCCTGGGGGGGAGGCTGATGCCCTTGGGGCTCTGGGCTGCGGCAGGCTTGGCCTCGCCTTGGTTTGGGCCCAGATGCTGTTGGGACATCTGTAGAAGTAGGAGACCTGTCCCCCTACACCCCCTCCTTGGCCCTGGGGGCCCCACAGCAACTGCCCTAGGGGTGCAGTGGGCAGCGGCCTATCCTGAGAGCCCAGCAGCCATCCGCTGAGGATGGGCCGTGCCTTGCAGAGCTGGAGGAGGCGCCGCTGACGGTGAAGAGCGACATGGGCGCCGTGGTCCGGGTCATGCAGCTGCCGGACTCCGGCCTGGAGATCCGCGACCGCATGTGGCTGAAGATCACCATCGCCAACGCCGTCATCGGTGAGTGGCCCCGGGCCTGCGGGGCGGGCGGCCGCCGGGCTCCTACCTGACCTGCGGCTCCGCAGGCGCGGACGTGGTGGACTGGCTGTACTCGCACCTGGAGGGCTTCAAGGAGCGGCGCGAGGCCCGCAGGTACGCCAGCAGCATGCTGAAGCGCGGCTTCCTGCGGCACACCGTGAACAAGGTCACCTTCTCCGAGCAGTGCTACTACGTCTTCGGGGACCTGTGCAGCAGTGAGTGGGGGCTGCGGGGCAGGGGCCCTTGGGGGGCCGCCCACACTGCCCTCACCCACCCTTTTCTCCTGCCAGATCTCGAAGCCCTGAACCTCAACAGCGGCTCCAGTGGCGCCTCGGATCAGGACACACTGGCCCCGCTGCCCCACCCAGCTCCCTGGCCCCTGGGTCAGGGCTACCCCTACCAGTACCCGGGGCCTCCGCCCTGCTTCCCGCCCGCGTACCAGGACCCCGGCTTCAGCTACGGCAGCGGCAGCGCTGGGAGCCAGCAGAGTGAAGGTGAGAACCCCCTGTGCCCAGCCCCCGGCCCCTGCCGCCCGGCTCTGCCCTGTGCCCAGCCCCTGCCCCTGCTGCCCGGCTCTGCCCTGTGCCCAGCCCCTGCCCCTGCCGCCCGGCTCTGCCCTGTGCTGCCCCCTGCCCATGCGCTTCGCTGCTCTGTGCTCGGGTTCTGGGTGGGCTCCCTTTGCAGGGGCAAGTGGCTGAGGGAGTCGGGGAGGCACATGGGGCCTTGGGGGTTGTGGGGCAGAGGCAGGGAACCAGGAGATGCTGTGGGAAGGGCAGTTGGGTGTCCTGGGGTGCGGGGGTGCAGAGGGGCCTCGGGACACAGTGGAGGACAGAGAGCTTCCCCAGACCCCTGCAGCCCGGCAGGCAGCCAGAGGTGGCCAGCTTCACAGACAGCCACGTCCCCACACTGGGATGTGTGGGGAGCCCAGGGCATGGGTCGGGCGTTCCTGAGGCAGAACAGTGGCCCAAGGCTGAGTGGGGACCAGTGAGGCCAGTCTGCAGGGTCTGGGGACAGGTCAGACAGCCCAGCGGACGCAGACAGGAGAGCATGTCGGAGGCCCATGGTGCCGGAGGGGAAGCTGGTGGCGGGCATGCCCTGGTAGGAGGTCATGCGGGCGTGGGTGCCCGGGCTGGGCCTGTGTGTAACTCCTGCTGTTCCTTGCTTTGTGCTGAGCAAGCCTTAGACTGAAGGACTGGCGGAACGGACCCTCGGGGCCGGTAAGCCAGGGTCCTACCCGGCGCTCCTCTCGGCATGTCCCCAGCCCGCTGGCGTCCTTGGGTTCCCAACGCTTCCTGAGGACCCAGGACAGGGCTGAGCCGAGTCGTTGGTCAGGGCCCTGGGGTCCAATGGAAGGTGGGTCTTGGGTGGGGGGCCCAGGTTGGCCAGCGGGAGCCAGCACACGGGGTCTTCACCAGTGCCTCAGTTTCTCAGCTGCAAGACCAGGCCCTCTGTGCAGGCACTGGGGTGAGGTGTGGGGCATTGAGCTGGCCCCAGAGTGTCCCCGCCTGCCTGCCACTGCCTCCCCCAGCCTGCTGAAGCTGCCCCTGCGTCGGGCAGGACCAGTCCTGCCCTTGTGTCTGCATGGCTGCCCTCTCACCCCACCCCGCTCGGGACCACCAGGCTCTGCCCCTGGTCGCCCGAGCACTGGACAGTGTGCTGCAAGAGGCGAGGCCTGGCACTGACAGTCCATCCTCCCTTTCTCCATCCCAGGGAGCAGAAGCAGCGGGTCCACCCGGAGCGCGGGCGGGAGCAGCCGGCGGGCCCTGGGCCGGGAGCAGGAGCGCCGGGGGCCTGGGGCCGGGGGCAGTGGCAGCGAGTCCGACCACACAGCCCCGAGCAGAGCAGGTGGCGCTGGCTGGCGGGAGCGTCCCGCCAGCCAGCTCAGCCGTGGCAGCAGCCCACACAGCCAGGCCTCGGCCACTGCCCCCGGGCTCCCCCCACTGCACCCCCTGACGAAGGCATACTCGGTGGTGGGTGGGCCGCCTGGCGGGCCCCCGGTTCGGGAGCTGGCCGCTGTGCCCCCAGAGCTGACAGGCAGCCGCCAGTCCTTCCAGAAGGCCATGGGGAACCCCTGTGAGTTCTTCGTCGACATCATGTGACCGAGGCCAGCGTGCCTTCCACGGCCTGGTGGGGGCGCCGAGGGTGCTGCTCCCACAGGAGGGTGCTGCATCTGGAGCTCGTGTGGCCTTAGCGGGGGCCGGCGTGGGTCAGGCCAGCTTTCCACGTGCACAAGGGGCCACGCTGTGGGGTCCGGGACTAGACAGCGGGAGCAGGCTGCAGGGCGGCCCGAGCTCCGTGATCTGGACTCAGCAGCCCGTCTGTTCCTGGTCAGAGCAGCTGTGTCCGTGAGGACCTGGGGGTGCCTCTCTGCTCAGGCAGATCTCATCTGCCCCCTCAGTGTGCGCTCAGGGACCCCCAGTCGCCTACAGCGCTGCGTACAGGGCCCCAGGCCAAGCCCAGAGGTGGCTGCTGGGCCCCACTGGCCACCCAGCGCGCAGTCCCCACCCATCTGGTGCAGGCTGGGGGTCCATGTTGGGGGTGGAATCTGAGCCCCCAGACTCCTCTGCCCAGGGTAGGGTATAATTTATTTATTTATTTCTTGGCCCGTGTCCTTGGGGAGGTGGCGGCTAAGTCACACCCACCCCCAGCTGGAGCAATTCGCGCTCCCCCACCGCCAGGTCTCGGAGTGAAGTGGTCCGGCTTAGGGACACAGGTCGTGTCTGAAAGTGTGTGGGGCTGGTGAGGGGGACAGGAGGGCACCTCTCAGCGGTGGGAGGAGTGGACCGTGACCCACAGATGCTCAGCTGCTGCAGGGACGGGTCTGGGGGAGAGGGGCCAGCCCACCCTTCCCCGCTGTGCTCAGGTGACCACCCACCTCGCACAGTGCTTCCTTCCCGGCGACTCCGGCCTGCACATGTCTGCACTGTAGACACTGTATCGAGTCAGAGGTCGTCTGGATGGCTAATAGAGCTGCTTCTGTGTAAATGCTATTTTAAACACTAAAAAGCATTTAATTTTATGGGACTGAGGTGTGGCTGTCTCTTTTCTCCTGCCCGGTTGCCTTAGAAGAATGGGGGGTGGGGCTCGTCCCGCTTCCCCAGGGTCTGGCCAGAGCTGACCTAGGACTGGCCAGGGGCTGCCCTCGGGCTCTCAGCTCAGCCACAAGACTTGACCCGGTGCTGGCGGCGGGCAAGGTCCTGGCGGGAAGTCTTCTGTCCGTGGTGCTGGCTCCTGGTTCCAGGGGTCCTGGCGGCTGGCGCTGGCCCTGGTGCTGAACCCCACCCTGTTTGGGCCCTGTCCACGGTGCTGGCAGTGGAACGACCCCGTTCTGCCCACTCAGGCCAGGCTAGGGAGAGAGAAGGAAGCTGGTGCCCCCTCCCCACTAAGTGGGCCTCTGCTGTGCACTGGGGCCCATGGTCAGGGCTCCTCTAGCCCGCTCACCAACCTCCCATTCCAGTGGTGATTGGAGGGGTCCTGGGCGGGGGACCCAGTTCTGTGAGTGATGCCCAACTTGACCTTCAAGTGGTCCAGCTGTGGGGCTTTCCTGAGCGCGGTGTGGGCTGCAGGGGCTGAGGGACTGCTGTAGGCTTAGTCCCAGCGAGGTCACTGGGCAGGCCTTGCTGGGGCAGGGACAGAGCCTGGCTCTGGGGCCCCAAGTGGTGAGAGATCAAAGGGCCAAGCCCCCGCATGTGCGGTGCAGGCCTGGGGGTCATCAGGTCAAGGGCAGCAGTGAGCCTGGGCCGGAACCCAGGGGTGGGGGTCTCAGGAGAGTCCGGCAGTCTGCAGGCTGCTGTACAGGGACTAGGTCGGGGTTCACTGGGGCGAAGTCACTGAGCTATGGGTCCCTGTTTTTTGCTGAGTTTCCTCTCCACCCCCGCTGCCGCCCTGCCCTCTGGCATCACCAGGACCCCCTCCCAGGAAGGACTCAGGAGTGTTGCTTTCTGGCTGCCACAAAAACAGGTAGCACTTGGGCAGGTAGAAGGTGGCCAGGATGCCCAGGGCGCAGAGGAGGCTGGCGCCCATCTGCACGGCAGGCTGGTAGGCCACGTGCACATTGGCAAAGAGGGGCACGAAGGAGATCCAGGTGATGAAGTAGGCCAGCATGGCGAAGGTGAGGCCACGGGCACCGTCGTGGCGGCCAGGCTGGCTGCGCGTCAGGAAGGTGCCCAGGAAACACAGGGAGGCCAGGAGCATGTTGGGCGCGTGCACCAGGCCAAAGCTGACCCAGGACTGCACGTGGCAGTGCACCAGGGCCTCCGTGGGCAGCACCCGCCAGTCCGTCACCACCTGCGGCGGGAAGGCCGCCAGGTGCCAGGTGCACAGTGCCGCCTCCGCCAGCATGGCCAGCAGCACCCCCAGCCAAGCCCGGGGCCCCCGCAGATGGCTGCGCAGCCGGGCCGCCCAGTGCGGCGGCAGCTCCAGCTCCACGAAGGTCCCGGCTGCCTGCAGGAAGAGGGTGCTCAGGCAGCCGGTGAGCGGGAGGTGCAGCAGCGGCTGCTGGGCCAGGCAGGCGGCAGGGCTGGGCTGGCCAGGGAACAGGAGGACACTGAGGCAGACGAGGCCCAGGCAGGCCAGGCCAAAGCAGGCCTGCGGCCCGCCGGAGGACTGAACCAGGGGGCTGTCTTGGTGCCGGATGAAAAGCCCCAGGGCCACCAGCACCAAGCCCAGTGCCAGGCCCAGCAGCACCAGCAGCAGCAGCACGACCGGCTCCCCCCACTCTAGGAACTTGGGCCTGCGGGGGAAGCAGCGCAGGCTCCTGTCTGGGGACCACTGGTCCTGGTCACACGGGGTGCAGAAGAGGTCGTCTGTAATGTGGGAGGAGAGACGATGCTGGGGGCATGGCTTCCTGTGGGCTCTGGCTGGGTGTCAGCCTCTGAGCCAGGACACGCCAGGACTCTCTAGGCTGTGTGCTTCTGACCCTGTGGGTCCCCTCCCCGACTCCTGCCTCAGCGTGTAGGCCGCAGGAAAGGGGGCTGACCTGGGAAGGGGGCCCCATCTGGGAAGGGGATCCCACCTGAGGAGGGGTCTCACCTGGGAAGGGGCTGACCTGGGAAGGGGGTCCCACCTGGGAAGGGGTCCCACCTGAGAAGGGGGCTGACCTAGGAAGGGGCTGACCTGGGAAGGGGGTCTCACCTGGGAGGAGTTCTCACCTGGGTTGCGCTGGTAGCTGCCTGACGTGCAGTCCACACAGTCGTAGCAGCAGGAGTGGAAGCCCTTCACATGGCGCACCTGGCCCTCCGTGCACTGCCTTGAGCACTGTGACACCGGCTTCTAGCAGAGGGGCCTCGGGGCTCAGGCTCCACTGGGCTGGGTGCACCCACCCAGGGCCTGGGGATGCTCCTCCCACCCCGCCCGCCACGTGGCTGGCAATGCACAGCCCAGCGCTCAGCTCACCGTGTTTCTCGGTGTGTGCCAGCACATCTGGGCCAGCTGCAGTTGCAGGCGGCCAGTGAAGCTGCCCACAGTGCGCAGCTCGGGCGTCGGGTCCTGCCACACCCACAGCTTCAGGTCATAGTCCATGTCCACATTCCCTCTGGCGTCAAACTGCAGCGGCAGGCCGGGCACCCGGAAGCTCATATTGTACATGTTCTCTAGGAGCTGGTGGGAGTGTGGAGCGGTGGGTGGGACCAGCCCGCTGCCTGCAGCCCAGACCTCCCACCGCTGTCCCTTCTCCTTGGGCACATGCAGGGCTGGCACAGCTCCCAAGTCCTCACCTGCCAGGGCTGCACGGGCGCTTGTGTGGGGCAGCCCGAGGCATTGCAGAGCAGCGTGTTGTGCAAGGCCTGGGCCACGCCGTACACCGCTGCGTAGGCCGAGAAGGTCTGGTGGTGCAGCAGGCCGGTGGACACGTTCTCCAGCGAGATGTGGTCGCACTGGGGACAGCGCGGCCCCACCACATGCTCCTCCAGGCCTGGCTGCTCGGCCTCCAGGGAGGCACAGAAGGCGGGGTCGGCAGCTAAGGCCAGGCAGGTCTGCACATAGGAGGGGAAGTCGGGCATGGGGGCACCCCTCTGCAGGAAGCCCAGCACGGTGCCCACCTGGGCCATGCCGGGCAGCGTCATGACCAGTTCCGAGGTCAGCCAGGCCTCGCTGGCCACCCACACCTTGGGCAAGAGCCTGCTGCGGATGCTGTAGCTGAAGAGGGCGTGGGCGGCCCGGGGGGAAGAAAAGAGCACCACCACCTGCACGCTGCTCTGGTTCAGCTGGTGCAGCAGCCCCTGCATGGTGCCCGGCCGCAGGCCATGGGCGCCAGGCAGTGGCACCAGGCCCTCGTGTGCGATGCAGATGCCCCTTGCGTTGGCCAGGCTGGAGAAGAGGCCCAGGCCCTGCTGGCCGTACTCGTCGTCACTGCCCACGGCGGCCACCCAGTTCCACCCGAGCGTGTGCAGCAGCTCCACCACCGCTGCCACCTGCACTCGGTCGCTGGGCACCGTGCGGAAGAAGGATGGGAAGGCCTCCCGGTCGCTCAGCCGATCAGTGGTGGCACCATAGCTGACCTGCAGTGGCCAGGAGGTACGTCCTGATGGGTGGGAGCTCGAGGGCAGGGCCAGCGGGGGTGAATGACACGGGAGAGATGGGGGCACACCTGGGGCATAAGGAAGAAACTGAAGAGCTTGCCAGTGACGAGGGCGAGCTCAGAGGAGTGGGGCCCGATGACGGCCAGCACGCGGGGCTGGTACTGCGTGTAGTCACAGTGGGCAGCAATGTCGCGGCTGCCGGCCTTGGTCATGAACACGAGGCTGGGCTTCATGGCGACCATGGGTTCTGAGCATGTGTCGAAGATGTCATAGCCCAGGCGCAGCCCGGGCAGCAGGGTGGACCCTCTGTTGATCTCCTCCACAGCCATCTTCATAGCCAGTGCCCAGAGCAGGCCGAGTGACGAGAACCTGGGGCCACACGGGGCTGCAGGCGGCAACACCTCACCCCGCTGGGGCGCACCCCTCCCTGCCTGGCCACCCCCCGCCTCCCTACCTGGTACACACGGTGGTGTTGGGTTGTGTCCTGTTGCCAAGACCTGTGTCCTCGACCGAGCCCAGGGGGAAGAGCCCCCCCAGTATGTAGTCCCCCTGCACCCTGAGCTGTCGGGACAGGCACAGTGGGGCCCCTGTCCCAAGGCCCAGCAGAGCGGAGACGCCCAGGAGAACCAGGCCTGACATGGCAGGTGGCAGCTTCTGGCAAGGATGGCAAGTGGGTGAACTGGGTGGGGGCCCAGATATGGTGAGTTGGGGCTGGGAGGGGTGGAGGATTTGATTAGCAAAAACCCTCATTTGTCCTCACCTGCCCAGCCCAATGGCCCCTGGAGACACCCTCACGTTCCTGGACCACGGTTCCCACACGTCAGATCCTGTCATGCTGAGGCCATCGGGCTCTCTGGCCGACAGTGACCTGGGCAGACAGGCTTGGAGCAGCCACTGACCTTGACCCTGCTCCCTGTCTGTGCCCACTCTATTCCTAGAGAGGAGGAGGGACAGCCAGGACTTCTCTGCCAGAAGGTCCTGGGCTCCCCAGCTGCCTGTGGGAGGGGCTGGGGCTGCCAGTGTCCCAGGGAGGAGGCACAGAAATGCCCTCTCTCCTGCCCTGGGGAGGCACCATCGGCAGGCAGTCAGGGACTGCAGTGGTGACTTCATCTGCAGGCCCAGGGTGTCTCACAGGCCCGTGCATCAGCCAGGACAGTGGCCAGCTGGTCAGCCTGGCCTCCACACTGTGGCTGAGGGGGCATGGTCCTGGGTGTGGGCCATGGCCTCAGCCTGCCTGGGCACAGGGCACCTCGGGGGTCTGGGTGGCTCCTCCGCCAGGGACCTGAGGCCTGGGAGCTTGGGGAGCCTGGTGGCTGGCTATGCCGCCCTGGGTCTGGGTACCTGACAGGTGCCTCCCCGCGGGGACAGGGCTCTCTGCTCGGCCTGCATGCAAAGGAGGGAGAAGCTGTAACCAAATGAACTGCAGCAGCTGGGACAGCACCAGGTGTGCAGGGGGCGGGCAGCAGCTCCTAGGGACCTGTTACCCCCCTCCCACCCCTTGCCCCGCCTGGGAGGTAGATTCCCAGGAACTGACACCATGCCTGGGGGCGGAGGTGCTCCCAGAGGAACTGGGGGAGGCTGGCGATACCCCTGGGATGGAGGTTCTGGGAGTCTCAACCCTGGCTAGGCCTGGCAGACATTTACGGTAGGTGGTCTGGGGACCAGGGTTTGTCCCTCCACAGGCCTGTGGGGCCCACACTGCTCAGCACACTCAGGACACCTGTGTGCACATGGACAACAAATGACGCATGGACCCTGCATGTGCCTGAAACACACCCAGTGCTCCGCACCTGCACACCCATGACACACACACACCCAGTGCACCGCACCTGCACACCCATGACACATACACACCCAGTGCACCGCACCCGCACACCCATGACACACGCACCCAGTGCACCGCACCCGCACACCCATGACACACATACACACCCAGTGCACCACACCTGCACACCCATGACACACACGCACCCAGTGCACCGCACCCGCACACCCATGACACACACGCACCCAGTGCACCGCACCCGCACACCCATGACACACGCACCCAGTGCACCGCACCCGCACACCCATGACACACATACACACCCAGTGCACCACACCTGCACACCCATGACACACACGCACCCAGTGCACCGCACCCGCACACCCATGACACACACGCACCCAGTGCACCGCACCCGCACACCCATGACACACGCACCCAGTGCACCGCACCCGCACACCCATGACACACATACACACCCAGTGCACCGCACCTGCACGCCCATGACACACGCACCCAGTGCACCGCACCCGCACACCCATGACACACGCACCCAGTGCACCGCACCCGCACACCCATGACACACCCAGTGCACCGCACCTGCACACCCATGACACACACGCACCCAGTGCACCGCACCCGCACACCCATGACACACACGCACCCAGTGCACCGCACCCGCACACCCATGACACACACGCACCCAGTGCACCGCACCCGCACACCCATGACACACACGCACCCAGTGCACCGCACCCGCACACCCATGACACACACGCACCCAGTGCACCGCACCTGCACACCCATGACACACACGCACCCAGTGCACCGCACCTGCACACCCATGACACACACACCCAGTGCACCACACCTGTTTGATACATAGGGTACATGCATGATACGGTGCACCTGCATGATACATACATAAAATACACACACACACCGCAAAGACACGGGGCACTGCACCTGCATGTCACACACACCATACACCCATGCAGTGCGCCTGCACACATGTGCAGCCTTCACACTCTGGCCTGTGTGGACCCCAGACTGTCCTCCCAGGCAAGTCCTTTGCTGGCACCACACAGGGTGCAGCAGCAGAGCCTGGCGTTGACTCTAACATTGGGGCGCAATATTCAAGGGGACCCTTCCTGAGACTGTTGTCCCAGAGCAGCACTGCTCCTGGCTTAGCTGGGCAGGCCTCTCTTCTTTGCGGCTGGCCTGCCCTTCCAACCCAATCCATGGGTGATTCTGGGTCCATTTTCTCACCAATAAAATACTCCTGTAGACCTCAGCAGGGGCTGGAGGGAACCAAGCTAAACCCTGCACAAGGACAGCCAGGCAGCATCGCCCCACAGTGAGTGGGGCATGACTCATGTCCCTGTGGTTGACAGTGGTCTGCCATCCTGGCAGTGGGGCCTCAAGCCCCTCCCCGCAAGCAGACACCATGCTCATTCCCGTCCTGGAATGCAGTGTGTGCTCCTGTAATTGTAATTTATTCACGTTGGGAAAACCATCATCTGTTTCCAGTTTCCAAGATTCCCACTTATGCATGGGCCACTGCACGGCAGACCTTGGCACCCAAGGTCCTGAGGTTGCAGTGCAGACCCAGTGGACAGGCCCCCAGAGGTTGTGATGGCTGCGGGTGGTTGTCTGCCAGCCTGTTCGGCAAAGGGATCCAGGCCCTGCCCTGTGCCATGCACCTGGGTCTCCTCAGCTCCATGGGGACAGGCGCAAGGGGCAGGGGAGAGGGAACGCGGTGTCTTGCGGGTGCCGGGGAGGGAGGGGCCAGCTGGCCCCGCAGCCAGGGCTCCTGGGAGCTCGGGGCTGTGTGTGCAGACTCACAAGCAGCTGCCTGGGGGAGCAGCGTGGCTGCAGGAGGCTGCTGACCTGAGCAGGGCAGGCCTGTGCTTGGGGCTCCGGCTCCCGGTGGTCCCGCGGGGACATGTGGGCCCATGACTGACAAGATGAGGAGCAGGGAATGAGAGAGACGCAGTGCCAACGGCTGCCCAGGTTTTGTGCCTGCTCTGGGGACAGCCACCTGGCCACAGACAGTGGGTCCTGGGCTTGGGACCCAGTAAGCCTGAGAAGGACACACACCAGCTGGACACATCGCTGATGAGGAGTCTGCTCTCCAGGGACCTGTGACTCACCATTTCGCAGACTTGACTCACAGGTGGGGGCAGGCCAGGTTAGCATGAACTCTGACCCTGCCCCCACCATCCTATGTTCTGCCCTTCACCCACCTGGCTGGTGCCTGCCTAAGTGGGCCACGCTAGGACTGTGGCTCCCCAGAAGCTCAGCTTGTGGGAGGACGCTGGCTTTTCTGCTTCTGGGGCGCCCAGAGAGCTCCACGGTGGGACTGATGGGCCCTGGCTGCCCAGCCCAGCTCTGGAGAAGGGGCCCCCCAGCCTAGGCCTGCCAGCCCCTAGGGCAGGTCCAGCAGGGCATGGTCAGCGTAGAGCTTCTGAGAGACGTTGTACACCTGCTCGATGAAGGGCAGGGCCTCGCCCAGCATCTCCACAGCCTGTTCGGATGACCCCACGTTCATGGTCTCCAGGAAGACCTTGCGAGTGGGCAGCGTGTAGAAGGCCACGGTGACGGCCTGGCGGATGATCCAGGGGTGGTAGGCAGCCAGCGAGGCGCTGTAGGAGCTGGCGCAGAGCTCGGAGGTGCGCGCGTCCTCCGGGCTGGTGCGCAGGCCCTCCAGGAAGAGCTGCAGCCAGCGCAGCGCTCGGTGCAGCCGCAGCACCGTCCGGCAGCCCGAGTCTGGGTGGCGGGAGCGGCGCTCCAGGTCCACCAGCTTGTTGCTCGTCTCGTAGGCCACCATGGACTGCAGGCTGCTGTAGTGGTCCCGCTGGGGGCCGGTGCACAGGCGCTCCATGATCTGCAGCTTCGCCGCCACGTCCTTGGAGATGAAGGAGAAGACGGTGCCCAGGTGGTCCAGGAACCTGCAACGGAAGGCAGGGCTGGCCCAGGGCGCAGGGCCTGAGGCACAGCAGGACCCACGGCCCGGGGGTATGGCTGAGAAGCCCTGCCTTGGCCGCAGCCCCCCACGCACCTGATCAGCCCCTTCCAGCCGGTGAGGTAGTGCTCCAGCAGCACCTCTTCTTTCTCGTTGAGACATTGCTTGAAGTGGACCAGGACGACTTTCAGACTGAACTCCGACTCCGAGTCGTCCATTCTCACCGAGAGGGGCTTCACGCCTTTGGGGCTGGGCAGGACGTAGAAAAGAAACAGCTCGAGTCTCGCTGCTCCCCAGGCTCACTCCACTCAGCCTGGGCAGCACTCTCTCTGACACCCACCTGGCCCTGCCGTGCCCCTTCCCAGAACAGGCGCCCACAGACCTTAGCACAGCCCCCCCCTTGTCACACGGGACACATCCTGGTCATGGCTTCTTGCTTACTTGGATACTGTTCGTCTCTCACCAGAGGACCTGTTTCCACTACCTGGAGAGCGATGTGCCGAATCCCCACCCAGAGCCACTCTTCTAGGCACCCGGGGGCTCGGTGATCGAGATAAACTGCCCAGGCTGGTCAGAACAACATTCTAGTGGGCGTGGGCTGAGACAATAACAAAGCCCGGAAGTTCCAACAGGGCAGGTAACAGTGGGTAATCACTACGTAAAAGACAGTGGGGTGAGGTGGGAAGTAGGGAGGGGCTGGGCAGTCTTGTCCTTCACTGCACCCATTCTGAAAGCCAGCACAGAGGCCACAGGCCAGCATGTGCTGGGACAGATGGACAGACAACTATTGTCTGCTCCGAACTCTGCTTACATTCAGATACTCCACAAACATCCAAGCACCCACGCATCGAGTGGGTTCCACTGAGCACCCCAGCCCCTGCCTCCCTGAGTGTCCAGGACTGGCACCGAAGAGTGGCTCTTTTTCTAAAATCCTCACCGGAGGATAACCATCCATTGATTCTTTTTCTTTATCCTCATCTGAGGACATTTTTGCATTTATCTTCAGATAGAGCAGGAGGGAGAGATGGGGAAAGAGAGAGAGAGAGAGAAACATCGATATGAGAAACACATCGACTGGCTGCCACCCACGTGACCCCAACTGGGGCTGGGGACAAACTGCAACCGAGGTACGTGCCCTTTGTAGGAACGGAACCTGGGACCCTCTGGTCCACGGGCCGATGCTCCAACCTCTGAGCCAAACCGCAGGGCTATCCATTGATTCTTAAATAGAGTGGAAGGGAGGGAGGGAGGGAGGGAGAGAAACACTGGTGCCAAAGAGACACATCGATTGGTTGCCTCCTGCACGACCCAGACCGGGGCTGGGGATTGAACCTGCAACCGAGGTATGTGCCCTTGACCAGCACTGAACCTGTGACCCTTTGATCTGCAGGCTGATGCTCTAACCGCTGAGCAAAATCGGCCAGGGCTGAAGTGTGGCTCTTACGGGCCCCGGGGACTCAGCTGCATCTCACCTCACGTCCAGGAGAAGCTCTCGCCCCACTGGGCCTGGGGGGTTCTGTACCTTTGGTGCTGGGTGTCCTGCAGGGACCTGGAAAGGGAGGGAGGCCACCCGAGCTGTGCAACCGGACATCCGGGAACCTGTGTAGGCTCTGCCTCCCACTCCGTGGGCAGGCCACTCATGGTCCTAAGGCTGTGGGAACGTCTGATGGGGCCCAGTGGGTGCTGAGGCCCTGCAGGCCCCAAGGTCTGGGCCGAATGCCTAGCATTGTGTAGCGCCCTCAGAGATGAGCTCACCCGGTCTTCAGGTGTGGGGCAGGCATGCCAGGCCTCAGGAAGATGTCTCTCTGGAGACTTCCAGCCCCCGCCCCCCCGCCCCCCGCCCTGTTTTCTGTCCACTGAGCGGATGGTGTCTAGGCAGTCGGGGCTACTTTCCTGGCCACCAGACATCCTGTGAGCCTGGCCTCCCTGCCCAGGGCTCAAGCCAGCAGCCATAGGAGCTGCCAGGAGCCTTTCCGAGCCTGCAAACAGGAAGGGCAGTGGCTGAGCAGCTGAGGGTGGGCAGCCGGCCAGCTCTGCGAAGGTGATGCAAGACACTGCCAAGGCTCCCCGGGGCAGCCCACAGCCCCAAGGTCAGGGCTGGGCGGGAGGGTGACCTTAGCACCCGCATCCTGGGGCTGACAGCAGATTTCAGTTCCCCAGGAGACGGGGAAACCCACCCTGACACCCAGGCCCGGAGGGCGGGAGCGAAGCGGGCCCAAGAAGTCCTGCAAGACTCGCCCGGGAAGGGGCACCGGGTGGCGCCGGGCTCGGGCTGGGTGGGGGTCCGGTCCTCGGCAGGTGCTGCTCCCGCTGAGGCCCAGGGATGGGGTAGGGTCCCGGGCCCGGGCTGCCCCGGGAGCCAGGTCCTCGGCCGCCCCCTCCCGCGCCGGCTCCCCGGCGCCGCCCAGACCCACCGGCCGGCTCGGTCTGCCCGCGCCTCGCGCTCACCTGCGGTGCCTCCGCCTCTGCCCGTCTCCGCCGCCACCGGACCCGGCAGCCCGGACCCGGCAGCCCGCCCCCAGCCGTTGGATTGATTGCCGGCCGCCCAATCAGGAGACCGGACGCGCGGCGCGCGTTTCCGGCGGCGGCACACCGGAAGCGGGCGCTGCCGGGAGTGCGCTTGCGCAGTGCGTCGCTGCGCGTCGGCTCGCGTGCGGCGGCCAGGGCTCCGGCGGGAGTCTCGTCGGGTGGCGGTGGGCGCGGCGGCCCGCGAGCGCAGAGGCGAGGGGCCTGGGGGCGCGCCGGGCAGGATGCCCGAGATCAGGGTCACCCCCCTGGGTGAGTGAGGGCGCCGGGCCGGCGTCGGGCGGTGCTCTGCCGGCGGGCCGGGGGCACAGGGGCCGGTCGCGTTCCGGGAGCCCGCAGCCGCCCCGCCCGGCTCCGGCCCTGCGTGGAGAGGCGCGGGCCCGCTGCCGGGAGGTGTCCCAGGGGTCCTGACAGCGAGATGAGGGCGCGCCCGCCGAGAGCCGGCCTGGGCGCCGCTGCGTCCCCCGCTTTGCACGCGGACGGAGCTCGGGGCGCCTGCGCCTGCGCGTGCTCGCCGCTCGCTCCTCCGTCTGCCTCGCGCCGGCGGCCCCGCTCAGTGCAGCCCCTGGCGTGCTTGTCCTCCGTAACGTTAACCGAAGTACCTTGGAAAAGATAAGACGTGGCGCGTTAAAAAGCCCGGACAGCCCAGCACTGCACCGAGGAGGAGAGCACTCGGAATGCACGGCCCCGGGAACAGCTGGGCTGTCCTGTCGGTGGCCACCCTCCAGATTTCTCTGGGCATTTCCCTGCACACACCCCGTGCGCTGCCCCAGCACCTGCCTGCTTCGCCGGGCTGTGTGGGGAGCACCCTCCCGTTCAGGTGGCCCACGCACCTGCAAGTCCTTGCTCCTAGTGTGAGCTCTCCCTGGGAGTAGCCCACCCAGCCCCCGCTGGGGCGCCGAGCTGTTGAAGCTGCATCTCAGCTCCAGCGCCTCACTGGGTCAGAGCAAACATCCCCCACCGCCGTGCACGTTGCCACACCCATGGCCTCTTGTAGCTTTTGGCACAGGGTTCCCTCTGACCACTGGGGCCACACGCCGGACCCTGTCCCTGGCTCCTCTCCAGGGGCCTCTGCAGAACTCTCCTTCCAGCCCCTTTTCCACTTGGCTCCTTTTCTCAACACCCACTCTCCTCCAATAGTCTGGCCTTTTTACTGCTCCTGTTACCCTAGTCTGCTCCTGGGTGTGCCCCCAACGTCACCCATCTTCATCACCACCAGAGCAGAACTGTTTCTCCACTGTCTCTCTTCGCCAGTTTCTGCCTTATTTGTGGGCTCCCTGGTCACCTGGGCCAGGTATGGAGAGTCTCCTAGGCCGCAGGGCCTTTGCACACCTGCCTCCCCCCTGCTGTCCCTCTCCACCCTGCTTGGATGTCGTAAGCCTGTCATGGTTCTGGAAGTTTCTGTGTCCCTGCGTAACTTAGCTCCATGGCACTTGTCTCCACCTGGTGCCGTCAGTGAGACTTGTCTGTGTGCCCACTGTCTGTCTCCTTTCCGTAGAACATGAGCTTCCTGTTGACAGGCTGTCTTCTTTTTTCTGGAGTCCTGTCCCCTTCTGTGTGCCCTGGACTCTGTTCCCCACATCTTCTGCCCAGGTCAGGCCACTGTTCTTTTACTTACTTAAATCCTCACCCAGGGATATTTTTTTCAATTGATTTTTAGGGAGAGTGGGAGAGAGGGGTGAGAGAGAGAGAGAGAGAAACACCAGTGTGAGAGAGACACATTGATTGATTGCCTCCTGCATGACCCTTGACTGGGGCCAGGAATCAGACATGCAACCCAGGTATGTGTCCTTGACTGGGAATCAAATCCGTGACCCTTTGGTGTGTGGGCTGACACGCTAATGATTTTGCCACACTGGCCAGGGCCAGGGCCAGGCCACTGTTTTTGCTCCCTGAGATTGTTTCTATTGGGGGCAGGTGGCCAGTGCCTAAGAGCTGGGTTCTGGAATTTGGAAAGCCATCCCGGGCCCCATTCTTAGGAGATGTGTGCCTTGGTGGGGGTGTGATCTCACGAGAAGGTAGCCCTTAGTCTGAGGGCCTTTGAGCTAGCATGGCAGGGAGCAGACAGCTGCTCCCCTGCTCTTGGGGTGGCACGTCTCAGGGACAGGAGCAGGCCTGTAAGAGACCTCCAGGCCACCGCCTGTGGCACACAGGCAAGGCTCTTGGCTGGCATTCCCTGCTGTTGTCACGGGTGATAAACTTCTTGAGGACCAGTCCCCATCTTGCTCTGGACGTAGCCCCGTGACCTGTGTGTGTGGTGCCAACAGAAGGTCAGGTGGCTGGCAGAGGGAGACTTGTAGAGTTCAAGATGGAAAGCAGGCTGTTTGCTGTTATTGGGCCCTGAAAGGTTGTGTCCATTTCCTTATGGGCCCCCAGGCCCCAGAGGAGGCCACAGATGAACGTAGGAGGTGACCAGGATGTGCCCTGCTGGGGCTGGAGCAGCTGGGCAGGGCTTGGAGGTCAAGGACGTGGATGGGACTCAGGTTACGGTCTGGTCACTGTAGTTGGTTGTTGCTGGACAGCTGGGGCCTTGTTTCCCTAGAGCTGGGCTAGAGCCACATGAGGAACCTCTGGTGGCACCAGCAGCAGGTACCTGACACCTTTTGGGGGCAGGTCCTGGAGGGGGGGTCTCGGCCCAGATGTGACCCCAGCCTAGGTTTCAGGAGGGGTGGTGAGGCCCGCCAGAGCTCTGGCATGCCTCCGTTGTGCTGGGATCCTAGCCCTCGGCCTTCCAGGGTGTCGGTGGGTCACAGCGGGTGGGCTGTGACCTTGCAGGTGGGTCACAGCGGGTGGGCTGTGACCTTGCATCTGAGCGGGGCAGCGGAGGCTGGAGGCACAGTGTGGGAGGGCACTCAGAACTCACTTGAAGGACTTGGCACTTCGTGTCCTCCCTGTGCATTCTCCTTCCTGTCTGTGTGGAGGTGGCTGTGTTCTCACCTCACATGTTGTCCACACTGCCTGCGGGTCTTTTCCAGCCTCCTGAGGGCTTTGCAGGGCCAGGGATCCAGAGTAGCCAGTAGCGTCTGGAACAGGCAGCTGGGCCTTGTCCGTGGAGCTGGGGCCACAGAGCACAGCAGAGCTGAGGTTGGTGGGGGAGGGGGAGGGAGTGCAGCACCTCACTGCTGCTATCCCTTCAGGGGCTGGCCAGGATGTGGGCCGCAGCTGCATCCTGGTCTCCATCGGGGGCAAGAATGTCATGCTGGACTGCGGGATGCACATGGGCTTCAGTGATGACGTGAGTCCTGTGGTGGGGAGGTCCTGCTGCCCAGCCCGCTCCTGGTCGAGGACGCAGGGACTCTGCGTCTCAGGCTCTGACCCTTGGGGTGGGGCAAGTGGGCAGTGTAGGAGGCAGGGGGTTTCGTCTGGGGTCACTGCATGCCTGCGCAGCCCCCCACCGTCACATGACAGATGTGTGCCCTGCATGGGGTTTGGTCTGTACAGAGGGGCTCATGGGCCTCTGCAGGGGTGGGCTGGGCTGGGTTACTGGTTCCAGCAGTCAGGCCATGAGCTGTGAGTGGTTCAGGTGCCGCCCACTGGACAGGGGCGTGGTGTCCAGCTGCTTCCTGGGGCACTGGCTCCCCTCCTGTCCCTGGGCCCAGGCCCCGGGCTACTGTGTCCTGACGCTTTCTCTTGACTTCTCAGAGGCGCTTCCCAGACTTTTCCTACATCACCCGCAACGGCCGGCTGACCGACTTCCTGGACTGTGTGATAATCAGGTGGGCTCCTGTCACAGGGCTGCTGGTGACAGTGCTGTGCCGCTTCAACCTTCCCGCCTCCAGGACCCTCAAGAACCCAGGAGAGCCGCTCTGGGCCCGTGGAGGCTGCAGGCCGTGGGGTTTGCGGGCCTGGACTCTCTCCCAGGCCTGGCCCTCCCCACCTCTGGATGCTGGCCCTGGTGGTGGCGTCTTTGTGTGCGGTCATAGGTGTTCATGGCTGCTCCTCGGTGGGCTACAGTCAGTCCTGGGGTGGGGAGGGGGGTGGATAGGGCTGTGCCGCCCAAGTGTTGTGGACGAGAGCCCAGGTGCCCCAGAAATGAGGCTGCTTCAGGCCTCCAGAGGGTGTGCTGCGTTGGGCCCATCTATAGCAGTGACTGGTCCCCCCACCTCCCTGGCTAGTCCTTGACCCCTGAGGGCCTTTGCAGACGCCTTTGTTGACCCTGCCCCTGACCTCTAGGCCTGCCTTGCCTGCTGACCGGGCTTTGCTTTCTCTCCTCTGACCCTCGTGCTCCACTCAGGTGGTCACAAACCTCTCGGGGACCAGCCCTCACCTTCACCTGGCCTGGATGACCACAGCAGCCTCCTGCTGGCCCCCCATCCCACCCCACCCCACCTGGAGGTGCCGTGTGTGTTGCCTCGTCCTCAGCTGCTCTGAGGCTCCTGTGACCCCGTCCCTTCTCAGTTGAGGATTGCGCCCCCGCATCCGCTCCGGCCATGGACGGGCTGGCACTGCTGGTTCACTGCCTGCGCCTCCCCAGCCTCGTCCTGGTGTCCCGCCTCCTTCCCGCCTCAGTATTGGGGAGCATTGTCTTCCCAGCCGCCCGTTGAAGCGGGGCTCCTGGTGCCCTGCCCCTTTAGCTGCTTTCTGTTTCTTCGAGGGACGTGTCACCATCTGATACACATTTAACTGTTTATGTGCTTGTTGCAAAACTGGATGTTTAGATTTCCTAACGCCCAGGAAGACCCCAGTGTCTGTGTGCTCTCTCCTCGCCCCACAGTGCCGGGTGGGCCTGAGGCAGAGCAAGCACTGGGTGAGGCGTGAGTGAGCGGGTGGGCGGGCGGATGATCCAAGTCTAGAGCTAGTGGGGGGGGCTGGCTGCGCAGGGATGGGGCACAGTGGCCTGCTGACCGTGCTGCGCCCCCAGCCACTTCCACCTGGACCACTGCGGGGCACTGCCCTACTTCAGCGAGATGGTGGGCTACGACGGGCCCATCTACATGACCCACCCCACCCAGGCCATCTGCCCCATCCTGCTGGAGGACTACCGAAAGATCGCTGTGGACAAGAAGGGCGAGGCCAACTTCTTCACCTCCCAGATGATCAAGGACTGCATGAAGAAGGTGGTGGCCGTCCATCTCCACCAGACAGTCCAGGTCAGGTTCAGGCCAGCCCCGGCAGACCTCAGGGTCCTGTCAGGCACCGTGGGGCCACCAGGAGGCAGCAGAGTCAGCACTTGGGAGCGGGGTTGGGGAGAGGGACAGGCTGGTGGGACGCCATCTGAGCATGGTGCGCGCCAGTGTGCCGGCCCGGAGGAGGCAGAAGCTGGACGGTGCTGGGCTGTGGGGTTTGAGCTCCGTCTCAGTAACTGCTGAGTGCAGGTCACGGAGGAGACAGAGGGCTGGAAGCCGGTGAGGGACACTGAGTGGGTGACATTTATCAGAGGTGCTGGGTTTGTCTGTCTCTCCTCAGAGTCTGGGGGTTTTGCTTGTTACTAGGTGCCTACACACTTTGGGTCACTTTATCCTGGTTGACCCTTCCATCAGTGTGAAAGGTATATGTTTATCTTCAACAGTGCTTTTCATCCTAAAGTCTATTTTTCTCGTAACACGCTAACACCATCCTCACCTCCCCCGCCTCTGGTTGCTGTTTGCTGGCATGTCTTCCCCCATCTTTCTACTTCCAACCTCTCTGTGTCATTGCCTAAAACAGAGACGTTCGAAATGTGTGTGGTCAGGGTGTTCAAGCCCAGTCGGACGTGCTGTCCTTGAGACAAGCGTTTAGCTCCTTCCATGAGGTAGATGGTTGGGCTGTGCTGTCCATTCATGTCCTACGATTTTCCTGCTCTGTGTCTTTCTTTCATTCCTTTTTGGATTGATCTTTCCTCTTTTTTTTAAATCCTCACTCAAGGATGTGTTTTCTTTTATTTAATTCTTATCCGAGAATATTTTTTCCACTTATCTTCAGATAGAGTGGGAAGGAGGGAGAGAGGGAGGGACCTTAATGTGAGAGGGGATGTTGATCAGTTTCCTCCTGTGTGCACCCCAACCAGCACCCCAACCAGAGGTGAACCTGCAACCTTTGGTTTGTGGGATGAACTCCAACCAACAGCCACACGGGCCAGGGCTGGATTGACTTTTTTTTTATCCTCACCCGAGGACATTTTTCCATTTGTTGTACAGATAGAGTGGGAGGGAGGGAGAGGAAGAGAGAGAGAGAGAAACATCGACGCGAAAGGGACACATCAAGTGGCTGCCACCCGCACGACCAACCAGGGCCAGGGACAAACTGCAACCGAGGTACATGCCCTTAGCGGGAACCGAACCCGGGTCTCTCCGGACCAAAGGCCGACGCTCTAACCGCTGAGCCAAACTGGCCAGGGCTGGATTGACTTTTTAAACAGTTGATTTTCTCTTTTACTTGGCTCGTAGTTACATGGTCTTTTATAATCGTCTTAGTGGCGGAGATCACCAAATGGTCCCGACAGCACAAGCCAAGTACTTGCCTCCTGGACAGCGCAGGGCTCTCGGGGTTTCCAGCCACGAGCCCCCACCTCCGACACACAGCTGCTGTTCCTGCGTTTTACTCCCTCAGTGGACATGAGCCTGGCAGGACCTTGGTGTGCTTGGCGTCTGTTCACACCTTTGTTGCTCCTGCCGGTCCTCACTTCTCCTTTGGGATAATTTGCCTTCTGTCTGAAGAATGCCAGCGTGGATCTGCTGGCCACAAGTCTCAGCCTTGATGTGTCTGCAGATGGGCTTCCTTCACCCCGACCCGGGAGGCCTTTTTCATTAGGTTAGAGTTCTGGATGGCAGTTACTTCCTCTCAGTACTCTGAACGGTCTTCCCAGCTGCTATGTGGAAGAGAGTCTTTTCCTTGGGCTCTTTGAGGAGGCTTGTGGGTCTGCGGCGTGGTGTCTGTCATCGGGTCCTCCAGTGCTGCTTTGCATCCTTGTCCTGCAGCCCTGGGCTCTCGATGCCGGGTGGGATCTCTCTCCACCACCACCTTCGTTCTGTGCTGCGTGGTGGGTGTTCTCGTGTATTTCACTTCACTGATTCTTTCTGGTTGTATTTAATGTGCTGTTAAATTCTTCTGTTGAATTATTTTTATTTACTTTAACTGATTTCAGAGAGAGGAAGCGGGGGAGAGAGAGAATCATCTATCAGTTGCCTTCTGCATGCCCCCTACTGGGGATCGAGCCTGTAACCTGGGCATGTACCCTGACTGGGAGTCAAACCAGTAACCTCCTGCTGCATGGGATGACGCTCAACCAACTGAGCCACACCAGCTGGATGTCCATTGATTCTTTTTTTTTACTACTTTTTTTCTTTTTAATTCTCACCTGAGGACATTTTCCCATTTTTGTTCAGATAGAGTGGGAGGGAGAGAGAGGGAGAAAAACATCGATGTGAGACAGACACATCAACTGGTTGCCTCCCGCACGACCCCAGTCAGGGCCAGGGATGAATCGCATCCGAGGTACGTGCCCTTGACCGGAATTGAACCCGCGATCCATGGGCCAACACTCTAACCGCTGAGCCAAACCGGCCAGGGCTAAAATATGTTTTTATTGTTTTTTTTAGAGAGAGAGGGGATGGGAGAGAGAAATATCGATCACTGCCTCCTGAATGCCCCTCATTGGAGGTCAAGCCCACAGCCCGGACATGTGTCCTCACCGTATATTGAACCAGGACCTCCCAGTCCATGGGCTGACACTCAGTCCACTGAGCCACACTCGCCGGCCTCCACTGAATTCTTAATTTCTTACAGTTTCTGGTTTTAGAATTTCTGCTTTCTAAAAATTTTTTTTTTTAACCAACATTCTTAATCTTGTTTTTTATCTCTGTGGGTATATTAATCACAGTCTGTCTGAGGTCTGCATCTGAAAACCACAGGGCCCTCGAGTCTCCCACTCTAGGCTGCTGTTTCTCGTTTCCGACCCTGTTGTGTCATCTCGTGTTGAGTGGCCTTTGGTTGAAAACTGGATGTCAGCTGTGAAAACCAGTAAATGACGAAAGGCTTAAAGTGACGCCACCCGCTTGCGCCACCACCTCCCCAGGCTTCCCCCCCAGCTCCTCTGCTGTCTCCTGACCAGCCCTTTCCTCCCAGGTGGACGAGGAGCTGCAGATCAAGGCCTACTACGCAGGCCACGTGCTGGGGGCAGCCATGTTCCAGATCAGAGTGGGCTCAGAGTCGGTGGTGTACACGGTCAGTGGGAGTGGACGGAGGGCTGCCCGGGCAGGGAGAGGAGGCCCCTCCTGAATGCTGTTCCTCTGCAGGGCGACTACAACATGACCCCGGACCGGCACCTGGGGTGAGTCCCTGGTGTGTTGGTTTCACCCTGTGAAGCACCCCCATCCCCCAGTGTCAAGGCTGTGCGGGGTGCCTGGGCAGCTTCGGTGCCCCAGGTGTCCCATGCGAGGCAGAGTTCCTTCTGTCTCCCCTCAAGTGCCACCCGTGACGCTCTGCTCTCTGGGCCTGTGCAGCAGGCGTGTCAGGCAGCCTTGGCTGTGAATGGGGCGGGCCCAGTGTGTTGCTCCAACCTTGCAGCTGTGTGGACTGCCCACCTTGGGCCACGCCCACTCTGTTTCAGAGCTGCCTGGATCGACAAATGCCGCCCCAACCTGCTCATCACAGAATCCACGTACGCCACAACCATCCGCGACTCCAAGCGCTGTCGGGAGCGAGACTTCCTAAAGAAGGTCCACGAGGCCGTGGAGCGTGGCGGGAAGGTAGCTGACCGAGGCAGGGGCAGCCAGCAGGGCCTGGGCCGTGGCTCTGGGCACGGGCGGACGAAGGCTTGCTGAACACTGGGGGCAAGAGAGCTCCCTCTGACCTGGAGCACTCGTTCCCCTCATGTCTCGGGTCCCAGCGAGGGGCTGGCCAGAGTGTCCACCAGGGTCCCTTCTGGATAGATTGTGGCTGGAGGCAGAAGTCGGGGGCAGAATGGGGGTGGGCTTCCCGCTCTCAGGGGCCTAGCCGTGACTTCTCACTGGGTGTGGCCTCCGGCCATAGGGGCTGCCAGCAGCTGCTCCCTGAGAAGGTGGCCACAGGGAGCCACTGCCCAGCCCTGTGCTCACATGTGGGTTTGACCTGGTGAGCAGTGTGGCCAGGGGCTCCCACCCACGCCAGCCTCTGCCCCACCCCACAGGTGCTGATCCCTGTGTTCGCGCTGGGCCGTGCTCAGGAGCTCTGCATCCTGCTGGAGACCTTCTGGTGGGTGCAGCCGGGGCGGCTGCTGGGGTCCTCCTGGTGGGTGCAGCCGGGGCGGCTGCTGGGGACCTCCTGGTGGGTGCAGCCGGGGCGGCTGCTGGGGACCTCCTGGTGGGTGCAGCCAGGGCGGCTGCTGGGGACCTAGGCCTGGTGGGCGGCAGAGCAGGGTGCCCACTGCTGTGGAGGCGTCACCTGAGCCAGCCCGGAGGCCTGTGAGGGTGCACAAGCACCCTTCTGCACTTGGACCTCCACACACATCAGCCCCAAGGCTTTCTAGGGGAGCAGGCTGAGGGCACTGGCGCAGGAGTGGCACAGCTGGCCCCGCCCTCGCGGCTCCTCCACAGCGCCTCACACTGTCCACAGGGAGCGCATGAACCTGAAGGCCCCCATCTACTTCTCCACGGGCCTGACAGAGAAGGCCAACCACTACTACAAGCTGTTCATCACCTGGACCAACCAGAAGATCCGCAAGACCTTCGTCCAGAGGAACATGTTTGAGTTCAAGCACATCAAGGCCTTCGACAGGGCTTTTGCCGACAACCCGGGTCCGATGGTGAGGCCCAGCCTGGAGGGTGGGCATGGCCATCTGTGCTGCATCCGAGATACGCCACAGGCTGGGGCTGGGGCACAGGCTGGTACCAGCTGACCACGTGTGCGTTCTCCTGCTTGTCCAGGGCCTGCCTGGGGTCCCTTCCTGCAGTCTCCCAGGGGAGCGGGCACACCTGGTTGGAGAAAGACGGATGTCCAGGGTGGGAGGGGCTGTGGTGGCTGCAGCAGAAGGCTCTGATGGTGGGGGAGGGGTCGGGCCTGCTGCGGGCATGGCACGGGCTGCCCTGACTGCTCCCATGGCCACCCCCAGGTCGTGTTTGCCACACCAGGGATGCTGCACGCTGGCCAGTCCCTGCAGATCTTCCGGAAGTGGGCAGGGAACGAGAAGAACATGGTGAGGGGTCTGGGTCCCAGAGTGGCTCCTGAGAGGGCATGTGAGGCTGGGCAGAGGTGGGGAGCAGGGGTTCCCCTGGGCTTGGGGACAGCCCAGGCAGCTAATTGTCAGTGTCTCTGCCTGTCTGGACCAGTCAGCACCCCCTCCTGAGCAGGGGGCACGGTGGGCAGGCCTGAGCCTGTCTGCATCTGCAGCAGGGCCGGCAGGGGGAGCCAGCAAGGGAAGAGGCCTCTGCCCAGGGTTCAGGGGAGCAGAAAGGTGGGGGGGGGTGTCTCGAGGGGAAATCCTGAGGCAGGAGGTAGGCGGCCATGTAGGTGGTCACCGGCTCTGTCCTTTTTCGCCCCACAGGTCATCATGCCCGGCTACTGTGTGCAGGGGACTGTGGGCCACAAGATCCTCAGTGGGCAGCGCAAGCTGGAGATGGAGGGGCGGCAAGTGGTGAGCGCCACCCTCTCCCAGCCCCTCAGGCCCCTCTTGGTGGACAGTGATAACTCCTGTGCTCTGCTGCTGCAGCTGGAGATCCGGATGCAGGTGGAGTACATGTCCTTCAGCGCCCACGCGGATGCCAAGGGCATCATGCAGCTGGTGGGCCAGGCGGAGCCTGAGAGCGTGCTGCTGGTGCATGGGGAGGCCAAGAAGATGGAGTTCCTGAAGCAGAAGATTGAGCAGGAGTTCCGTAGGCAGCCTGGGCAGGGTGGGGTGGGGTGGGGTGGGCTCAGCCCGTGCTTGGCCCGTGCAGGGGCTGCAGACAGGGTCCACCCTACTGACGCTCTCCCTGCTCCTTGGCCAGGGGTCAGTTGCTACATGCCAGCCAATGGTGAGACAGTGATGCTACCCACAAGCCCCAGCATCCCCGTGGGCATCTCCCTGGGGCTGCTGAAGCGGGAAATGGCACAGGGTACGTGGGGCAGGCACGCCGGGCTGGGTGGAGCTGGGCAGGACAGGCGGGCCCCACTGACCGCTCAGATCGCTCTCCTTTTCTATAGGGCTGCTCCCTGATGCCAAAAGACCCCGGCTTCTTCACGGCACCCTGATCATGAAGGACAGTGTGAGTGCACAGGCAGGCCCAGTGCTGGGCGGGCGAGGGCTCCCTGATCATGAAGGACAGTGTGAGTGCAGGACAGGCCCAGTGCTGGGCGGGCGAGGGCTCCCTGATCACGAAGGACAGTGTGCGTGCAGGACAGGCCCAGTGCTGGGCGGGCGAGGGCTCCCTGATCATGAAGGACAGTGTGCGTGCAGGACAGGCCCAGTGCTGGGCGGGCGAGGGCTCCCTGATCATGAAGGACAGTGTGCGTGCACAGGCAGGCCCGGTGCTGGGCAGGCGAGGGCCCCCGATCACGAAGGACAGTGTGCGTGCAGGACAGGCCCAGTGCTGGGCAGGCGAGGGCCCCCTGATCATGAAGGACAGTGTGAGTGCACAGGCAGGCCCAGTTCTGGGCAGGCGAGGGCCCCCAACGCCCCTGACCCAACTTGCCCTGCCCGCAGAGCTTCCGGCTGGTGTCCTCAGAGCAGGCCCTCAAGGAGCTGGGCCTGGCTGAGCACCAGCTGCGCTTCACCTGCCGTGTGCACCTGCACGATGCCCGCAAGGAGCAGGAGACGGCCATGCGCGTCTACAGCCACCTGAAGAGGTGGGTAGCAGCCTGACCCACGGGCCCTGGGCTGGGTGCAGTTGGGGTGGGGGTCTCACCAGGTCTCCCTGCAGCCTCCTCAAGGACCACTGCGTGCAGCACCTCCCCGATGGCTCTGTGACCGTGGAGTCCATCCTCATCCAGGCTGCCGCCCATTCAGAGGACCCGGGCACCAAAGTGTTGTTGGTCTCCTGGACCTACCAGGTACATGTAGGGGACCCAGGAGGGCCTGCACCTGGCAGTGGGTGGGACAGGTGGGTCACCCCATTGCCTTGGGCCAGCTGGGTGGGGTGGTTGGGAAGATGGGGCAACCACCTCTGCTGTTCCATTGCAGGATGAAGAGCTGGGGAGCTACCTCACGGCCTTGCTCAAGAAGGGTCTGCCCCCGGCCCCCAGCGGAGGCAGCTGACCGCTAGCAGGCTGCCCTGCCCTTCCTTTGCCCAGCCAGAGGGACCTGGCCTTCCCTCTGTGGACATGTAGTGTGCAGCTGGCCAGTCCTCACATTGGGGACACCACCAGTGCCACATCTGCCCAAGTGGCCGTTTTTAGTGGAAGAAATAAACAATCCTAGAGAACTCTTCATGTTTTATTTTTACTTTAGGGTCTGGGATATTAATTTCCAGTAAAAGTAGAACTGAGGGCTGCTTGTGCTCCCGTCTTGGTGCTCACACCTGTCTCCTGTGTGTACCCCAGGGCAGCCTGCCCGGAGCAGCCGGCACCCAGGGAGTGGGGACTTGGGGAACCAGGCAGCAAGTGCTTGACAGCACGGGTGGTCGTCTGACTTCAGTGCAGCGGACCCCGCAGCCCACGTGAGGCCAAAGCTTTGGGATCACCAGAGGCAAGGCCTGTAGACAGATCTGAGGTCAGGTGGGGGTAGGGGGTTCTCTGCAAAGGCTGGGAGCCCCCCCTCAGCCTCCCTCCCCCAATGGGAACTTGTGGTGTGTGGGTTGAGGCGGCTCTGGGCCTGAGGGACACAGACACCTTACTCTAGGCTGCCTGCTTTTGGGCCACTAGTCTCTGAAGTCTTCTGGCTGACCTGGGGGCTCCCCTAGTCCCTGGTCCTGCCTTTCCTGCTGGGCACAGGCTGGACTCCCAGCTGCTAGAATGACAAGTGAGGGCTGTGACCACACTGCCACCAAGGGCTCCTCCTCCAGCAGGGACCCAGCCTGGAGTGGGGGTCAGTCAGTGGGGGACAAGTAGGGACCTTCCCAGGCCACCTCTTACCAAAGTCCCCAAGGCCCCCATACAGCACCGACTTCAGGAATAAGCCATGGGCTGGGGCTACACGTGTCTGGTGCCTGCCCAGAGGGTCCCGGCTCTCAAGAATCATCTTCACCTGAGTAGGCGTCAAAGCCCCCAGCCCCACGGCCACCAGGATCGCTGTCATCCTCCGAACCTGCAGCCAAAGGCTGAGACTAGCACCATGGCCCGAGCTGCCCCCTGTACCCCCTTTCCCCCCCGCAGGCTCCAGAACAGAGCCCACCTGTCTGTACAGGAAGGACTGGCTCTCAAACTCCAGGCTCCAGAACCGCAACCTTCTGGGGACACAGGCACCTATGATGTCCAGGCCATGGGGCAGCCCAGCCCAGTCTGGCCTCAGACAAGGGAAATGGGCTGGGCAGGGGCCCCAGAAAGACGCATCCACCCTCTCCACCCCAGGGGCCTCCACTGACACCCCCACCTCTAAGGGAAACCAGTAGGGAGATTTATTTCCTCTTTTTTTTATCCTCACTCGAGGACATTTATTTTGCATTTATCTTCAGATAGAGCAGGAGGGAGAGAGGGAGAAAGAGACAAAAACACCGATGTGAAAGGGACACCTCGACTTGTTGCCACCCACACGACCCCAACCAGGGCCGGGGACAAGCTGCAACCGAGGTATGTGCCCTTAGTGGGAACTGAACCCGGGACTCTGTGTCTACGGGCCGACACTCTAACCGCTGAGCTAAACCGGCTAGGGCAGGGAGGAGATTTAAAACTACACAACTTTCCTTGTGGGAGGTGTAGCGGAGTCCTCTGGGGCCCTGCTGTGGGGATGGCCCTGGACTGGCTCAAGGGCAGCTCATCTGCTAGAGACCCAAGCCTTGGGCTGGGGCTCTGGAGAGTCTAAGGCTGGCTGCAGAAGTCCCTCCTCCCCCCAGTGCTGGCCCAAACCAGGGCAGTTCTAGAAGTCAGCAGCTGCTGTGTGGCTGAAGGCCCCCGGGGCAGCACTGGGGGCAGTGGAACCAACCGTCAGGCTGGGCCGGAACCACTGGCCTGGTGCTTCCCCAGCAGGGCCTTTTCAGCAGCTGCCAAGACCCATCCATCTCTGGGCAGGGCTGGGAGCCCTCAGATAAAGGCAGCATTCTCTCCTCTGTTTCCCAGCCTGGGGGAGGGCACAGCTGAAGGTTCATGGGCACCATCCAACTGCCCAGCATGCCCCCAACAGGTGTCCCGGACATCCTGCCTCCGCACTGCCCTTACCAAGTCCAGCCCCACAAGCTCCAGACCAGCGTGCAGGCTGCCTCTCCTCACCTGCACTCCTGAGGGAGGACCCAGGGGCCGGCTGCAGCAGAAGATACTGAGGCTCGGCGCAGCGTGCGCACGGAGCTGGTGGACGGGCTGCCGGCCGACTGGAAAGCGCTGAAATCATGTGTCCCTAGAAGGTGTTGGGCAGCCTCCTGCATGGCAGCCACTTCCAAACGGCTGCAGGGAGCCAGGTTGAGTGGTCAGGAGGAAGTGGTAGCCAGGTGGGCCCGGCAACACCCCACCCGCACTCACTGTCACACCTGCCCACACTCACTCTGCCCGCAGTGCCCAGCATCGGTCTCGTTCAAACACAGACAGCTGGTCAGGCCGGGTGCAGCCCGTAGCCAGGCGGTACAGGTAGGTCCTGGACGTGGCAGAGTATCGGGCATGGAAGTCACTGGGCACACGGAAGGCCTGCAGGACCCTGTGGGGGTAAGATTAGACACACCAGAGAAATGACCCCTGCATCGCCACACGTGTCCCCTGGGTGTGGCCCCTGTAACTCCCACAATGTTTTGTCCAGACACACAACTCCTGGGACCTCTCCTCTATCCACAGTGAGCAGAGGGGGCTCACCGGATGTCGGGGTGCCTCAGGTGGCTGTTCAGGGCCTCTGTCAGGACCTCGGGGGGGAAGGGCGGCTGGCCTGAGTGGCGCTGGACGTCCAGGTGCGCCGCATTGCTCAGGGCGTGGACCCCCGCGTCCGTGCGGCTGGAGATGACGAACTTGACCGGCACGACCGACTTCAGCTTCGCGGCGGCCTCCTGCGGGGACAGGGCGGAGACCATGCGGGCTCCCCCCTGCCCCTCCCGGGGCGCCCCTCCCCGTCCCAGGCCGCGAGCCGGCGGAGCTCACCTCCAGGTAGTTCTGGACCCCGACCGCGCGCTGGGCGCCCCTGACGGCCGCGACCCCGCTGTGGGCAGAGGGGGCGCGGGTCAGCGGGCAGAGGCCGGCCGGGGCCCACCCCCGCGGCCAGCACGGCCACTCCTCCCCGGTGCCGGCCCGGGCCGGGCGTGCAGCGCTCAGCACAGCTCCCGCCCGGCCCCCGCCGCCCTCAGGGACTAGCTCCGGCGCTTCCCGGGGGAAGTCGGGGAACGTACTTAAAGTCGGTGCCCAAGTACTGGAAGTACACGAGGTAGCGCGCCCGCACTGCGCCCGAGCCCATGGCTGGGCCGGACCGGACCCAGGGGCGCCCAGGAGAGCGGGGGCGCACGTGGGCGCTGCGCGCGCGCAGTCCAGCCAGGCTCCGGTCGCTCCCGCGCCTGCGCTGTGCGTTGGCCCCACGGCCGCCCTGGGTGGGGGGACGGGGGCGGGGTCAGGCTTAGGGAGCGGGTGCAACGTGCAGCTCGCTCGGGAGCGCGTGGGCCAGACCCGGCAGCGGCTCCCGGGAGACGCCCTCAGCCGCACTCCGACCCGCACCCCACTCGTGCGTGCACTCATTCGCCCCCCACCGCCCACGCGCTAGCTGCGCATTCTCGCGGAGCGTGTCCTTCCGCCGCGTTCCGGCCTAGCGGGTTTTGCAAACGCCCCTGGTTGCGCAACGGCCGAGTCTCTGGAGAGGGCGGGGTCCGTGCCCTCCCCGCACCCCGCGTCCCGCGTCCCAGCCGACGGCTCCGACGCCCCCCTGGCCCCCCTGTTGCTGAGTCCGCCTTCCTTTCCGACCCGGAGTGGCCCGGGAACGAAGAGGGGCAGCACGTCGGGGCGTCCGGGCCGGAGCCGGGCGTGCCCGCGGCCGCAGGGAGGGGCGTTTGGCGACGCTCCCCGGCGGTGACAGCGGGCGGCGCACTTTGGCGACGCTCCCCGGCGGTGACAGCGGGCGGCGCCCGCGCGCTGCGGACTTTGGCGACGCTCCCCGGCGGTGACAGGCGGGGCGGGGCGGCGGCGCGGCGGCCTCATTCCGGGGCGGGCGGGCGCCGAGCCGGCGCGGGCGGGCGGACAGCAGGCCGGGCCGAGGATGCCGCTCGGGGCGCCGCGGTCCTCGCGCCAGTGAGCCCGCGCGCCGCAGCCATGACGGTGGAGTTCGAGGAGTGCATCAAGGACTCGCCGCGATTCAGGTGCGCCCTCGAGGCGCGCCCTTTGTGGTCGCCGCGGTCGCCGCCCCCTCGGGGCACCGGGGCTGCCGGGGGATGGGCGTGGGGCCGGGGCGTCGTGCCCCCTTTGTGCCCGGCGCGGAAGCCGGTGACGGGAGCCGGGGGACCCCGCCTCAGACAAAGCCCGCAGCGCCCCGGGACGAGGACACGGAACAAAAGATGCCCCTGGTGCGGGTCACCTCGCGCGCGGAGGGCGCGCGCGTGGGGGCGGGGCTGCGCCGCCGGCCACCTCTCCGTGGGAGTGCCCACCCCGCTTTGTGTCTGCACCTTCGTGCTGGCCACCTGCACAGGCTGAGACCCTCCCCGGCCCTGCGGTCCTGCCCTGGCCAGGGCTGCCTGGGGCGTGGGGCGGCTGTCCCTGCGCCCTGTCGTGGGCCGTGCGCCCCAGCAGTGCGGGGAGACCGTCAGCTGGAGCCACGTGTCGGGCCTGGGGCTGGCCGCTTGACAGCGGTGACCTCGGGGTCTGGGGGGTGGGGGCTGGGCTGAGCAGACTGGCTTGGAGGGTCTGGGCTGTGGCCTGCCCTGGGTTTGTGGGTTTAGGGCTTTCTCGGAGCGCGGGCACGCTCACCCGTGTGCACCACACGGTCACCATGTGTGTACGCCTGCCTTCACCCCGCATCTCCGTGTGCAAGGTGCACATGTGGGAGATAGGTCCGTCGGCACCCTGCCCTGAGGTGCCGGACCCTGAATGTGAATGTGTGGGTGAGCTGCACCCCTGTGCTGCCACGTTTGATACATGTGTGTAGACTAGTAATGGGTGCGTGCACGCTTGTCATGTGTCACTTGTTGGTGTGGACACAGACTGTTCATCATGCTGGTGGGAGTGTTGGCACTAAACACACATTAGTGTGTTCATATGTATCTTAGCACTGGGACACAGGTCTCTGTCCACGTGACTGTGTGTGCACTGTGCTGCTGCATGCACGCACATGGGGTGGCACAGGAGTATACTTACTGTGCCTCTGTGCACATGGTCATGTGTGGTGTGTGTGCTGGGTCTCTGGGGTGTGCCAACATGAGGGCCTGTGTGTGTGTGCACCAATGGGGCTCAGCCCCCTCGAGCCAGCCTCTTGCACAACCGCCGAACAAGGGAGGCTGGGGACGAAGGGTCTGGTGGGCCCAGAGGGTGGCCCCAGGCCCTGAGCAGAGGGGTGGGGGACAACCCTCTCTGTTGGCCCATCCTGTTACTGATTGAGAGAGGGGGTGTGAGCAACTCAGGCACTCATGATCCTGGGTCCCCACCTCTGCCCCCTGTCCTCCAGGACCCAGCCTGTGGAGGGAGGTGCAGCCAGGGCCTCCGCTGGGGGCTTGGTCATGCAGCCCTTGCTCTGGCCCCTTCAAAGAGCCTCACGCTCTTCCTCCCCTTTCCTGGAAGGGTCCAGGTCCACCTTGCCTGGTCAGTTCTGGGGCCCCAGCACCCTATTCACCTCCAGGCCTTCCCTCCCAAACCAGCCTGTTCTGCCTGTGGCACGCCAGGTTGGTACGGTGGCTCTGCTGTGCTGCTCTGGCAGGGAGGGGCTGCCCCTAGAAAGTGCCCAGCCGGGCCTGGGGGAGGGGCTCAGTGGATTCACTGGGACTCTGGGCCGTGGAAGCCTCGCTCTGGGTTTCAGGTTGGGCTGCGATTTAATGGGTGCGTGAGGCCATCCTGAGGTCTCTCTGTCTGCTCAGCTTCCAGTGCAGCTGAGGCTGTAACCTGGGCTTCCGAGAGGTTGGCCTGGGCCAGGCGGGTCAGGGTGGGGCAGGCCAGGAGGATGTGGTCTGTGATGTGAGGCCATGTGACCCCAGCCCTACCAAGGGGGAACCTGCCTGTGTGCTCTTGGCTTGGGGAGAGCCCTGCAGCCCCCGTGCATGTGGCTGAGGGGGTCCAGACTCTTCCCAGACAGGCCTGGGGCCTCCACCCACCCCTGGTTCTTGGTGCCCCCTCCCTTGGGTGGGGCTTCAGGCCCTGAGTCATGGCTTTGGTGGGGGAACCAGCCTCTCCCTCCTCTGTCCTCCAAGCTGCTGAAATCCTGGCGGGAGGGCAGGGGAGGAGGCCTCTGGTCCTCAGGGGCTGGGGAGGGAGAGCTGGCACACTGGCTCCTGATGCAGCCCCACCCCTGCTGCGCCCCGGGACCAGGCGCCCAGGCCCACGGGTGGCAGCTCTCCCTGCAGCTGCCCAGGCACCTGGGGGAACTGAGGCTCCAGGGCCGCGTCTCCCTCTGCAGCATCCTCCCTGCCTTGGGACCCTGCGAGGGAGACGGAGAGGCCACAGCAGAGTCAGGGTCCCTGGGGTCTCAGCCGTCTGCAGTCAGCCACACACACCTCAGGCCACACCTCCAGGCAGTTTGGAAGGGCAGTCCTGGGTGGGCTTCGGGGCACCCTGCGGGGCCGGGCCACCTCCGGTACAAGTGGACAACCTCTCTGACTCCTCTCTGCTCCAGAATGGAGTCCGGGGAGCCTCCTGAAGGAAGGTACTGTCAGGTGGCTAGTGGGGACCCTACAAGGTCCCTGGGACCACCCCCCCAGCTCCTAATGGAGGTCATTCTGAGCTACACTCCCCCAAGAGGGACCAGGTCCTACCCTCTAGGCCTTGGGAAATCCTGGAACACGCCCCTCCCCCTGCCCGCCTCTCCCCTCTGCCTGACCCCGCCCAAGGCCTGTCCCAGGAGGCCTGCCTCCCGCCCCTGGCCTGAGCCCCATTCTGCTTGTCCCTAGATCCTAGGAGGCCAGATGGGCCCAGCTCACCAGCTGAGGGGGTAGGGGGCAGTGGATACTGGCCTGATTTTCCTATTTCCTGTTCCCGGAGCATGGGGGGGGGGGGGGTCACGTGCCTGATCCATCTGCCTCTGCCTTCCGGGGATTCTCCTGTCCGTGGCTTCTCTGGTGATGTCATGTGTTAACTCTCCCCTCCCCGAGGTTGTGCTGTCAGGCGAAGGCGTGGGCTTCTCGGAAGCCTGACCCACCCCTCTCTCCTTGCAGACGGTGCCAGTCTGTGTTTTGAGGCTGGGGGAGTCTGAGATCTCATGGGGCCTAGGGAACCAGGGGGATTGAGCACCCTTGCTCTGGGCTCTGGCTGAGACAAGTTTGCTGCAGGGGCCACCAAGCGGGGTGGGGGGTCTAGTCGGGGTCTGGGGTCAACTCCGGGCCCTGGGGCTGGGCAGGGGATAGCTGGCCGGCCTTGTGCCACCCTGAGCGTGCACCTGCGCTGGGGTGTCAGCCCTTTCTTCTGTCCTCAGACATGTCTGGCCTCTGTCTGGGGCCACAGCAGCCTGACCCCAGATGGGGCGGCCCGTGCACTTGGGCCTCTTTCTGCTTGGGGGTGGGGTGGGTGCTGGGCAGCTCAAGGTCAGCTGGACCTGGGCCCTCCTGCCTTCTCCTGGTGGCAGCCTCTCCCTGCTTCCATTTCCTGGCCTGTCTGCGGCCAAGGGGCCAAGGGTCAGCCGACAGCAGCAAGCACCACGGGCCCAACAGCACCCTTGGGAAGGCGCATGGGGAGGTGAAGACCCAGCTGACACGTGGTGAGGGCATCTGGCTGCAGGCTGACCCCTGGCCGACCTGTTCCCCTTGCAGGGCAACTATTGACGAGGTGGAGACAGATGTGGTCGAGATCGAGGCCAAACTGGACAAGGTGAGGGACTGGGGAGCACAGGGGTCCAAGGCTGCCCCCCCCAGCCACCAGTCTGTGCACGCGCGTGTGAGCGACATGTGCTGTGCGTGGGGTGTGTAGCCATGCTCTGTGCACAGACGTGGTGGTGGGGCTACCCTGCTGTCTGCCTCACCTGTCCCGTTGCACACGCGGCACCTGTGTGTCCGCCCGGGTCTCCCATCAGGCGAGGGGGTCCTGCTGGTGAGTTTCCTCCAGTGTGTCCCCAGGGCCAGAGACAGCTGCTGGGAGGCTGTGCCTTTGAGTGACCAGGTTAGGGGGCCAGAGGGGGGCTGGGGGAGGAAGGAGGGTAGCACCCTGAGCCCCCCGGGCCAGGACCACATGCTCACCCCAGCCCTGGGTTTTCTGCTCCAACCTCCTGCTCTGGATCCAAGGCCCAGGTGGCACCAGGCTGTCTAGCACCCAGTGGGCTCGGGAGGGAGGGAGGGCGGGCAGTGGTCCCTCCCCTGCCTGGGGCCGCTCAGGGCAGCTGTGTTCTGGGCACCGCTGGGCCCTGAGCTGCGTTCTGCTGCCCCAGCCTCTTGACGGCTGGCAGAGGCAGGTGGCCTGAGTGTCCCTCCTCCGACCTGTCCGCAGCTGGTCAAGCTGTGCAGCGGCATGATCGAGGCCGGCAAGGCCTACGTCACAACCAACAGGCTCTTTGTGAGCGGCGTCCGAGACCTGTCTCAGCAGTGCCAGGGTGACACCGTCATCTCGGTGAGGGGCGGCCGACCTCTGACAGGGGCAGGCTTGGGCAGGCAGGGCTCAGGCCCTGGGAGCAGGTGGGCATCTGTGCGGGGCTGCGGGTGGTTCTGTGGCCTGTCGCCGGGAAGGTGCTGGCCACTCAGGGGCCATAGCTGTCCCAGCTGAGTGAGGGGCCTCCCTACCCTGCCCCCCAGGAATGTCTGCAGAGGTTTGGAGACAGCCTGCAGGAGATGGTCAATTACCACATGGTAAGCCTGCCAGGGTGGGGCGGTGTGTGAGGGCCCGTCCAAGGGCAGCTCTGAGGGAGCTGAGCTGGCTGGCGGGCCGGCTGAGGGAGCAGCCGTGTTTCCATGTCTGCAGGCTGTGGGGTGGGGGCTGTCACGGTTCTCTGCTGTGTCCTGGGTGAGGGTCAGATAGTGGGGTGGGCGGGGGAGGCGGCGGCACAGCCCAGGACCGAGGGCAGTGGGGTCTTGCGGGAGATGCCTTGGAGTTTTATCCAGGGCTCCCCAACCAGGCAGGAGTCTCCAGCCATGCAGCAGAAGCATCTCCCAGGCTGACCCCATGGCCTCTGGATGACTCCAGTCGCTAGATGACTCTGACCTCACTGCTGCCCGGGCTGGGGCTGGGTGACCTCGAGCCCTTGGGGACACAGAGCATGGACACAGCAGGGCCTGAGGCACACGTGGGTGGTTGGACAGTGGCCTGGGAACCAGAGCCCCAGACTAAACAAGGGGCCCCACCCCCCGAAGGGGAAGTTCAGAAATAAACCAGCTCAGAACAGCTCGTCCTGCCCTGTCTGTCTGCTTCCAAATCAGGCCCCCCACATGGGTGGATCTGATTCCGGGTCCCCTGCATGCTGTGGGGAGCTCTCTAGCTCCCAGGCCAGGCCCCTCGGGAGCTCTGGCTCTGACCCCACCCCTCCCGCTGCAGGATGGTTTCCCTTGAGGTGGCGGGTGTCGCCAGGTGCCCTGGGTGTGCCTGCCCTGTCCGGCCAGTGTGCTGGGGCCATAGGAGGGGCCCGACTGGGACAGCTTTGGCTCCTAGTCTGGTGTAGAGCCAGGAGGGGAGATGGGCAGGTGGTCACAGCTGTCGCCTCTGGGCACCAGCCCAGGCCTGGGGCCCCATCCTCTCCCCTGGACCCTGTGAGGCTGTCTCTGTGGGGGTGACCAGCTGGGGCCCAGACTGGGCTGGGTGGATGGGGCTTCCCCAGAACAGGGGCCTGGACCCTAGGGTCATGTAGGGACAGACCACTCACACCTGCACTGTCCCTTGGTCCCCAGATCCTATTTGACCAGGCCCAGAGGTCCGTGCGGCAACAGCTCCACAACTTCATCAAGGAGTGAGTGGCCCGAGGCCCCAGCCCCTAAGGGAGGTCATTCCCAGCCTGGGAGGGGTCAGTGGGGATGTCTGTGCTGGAGTGGGGAGCAGACCTGCTGCGTTCGATCTGGGGGGTCCTGGGGCCTGCTCGGGCGGGGCCTCACCCCTAGGCCTCAGGCTCTGGGTGGGGGTGGTCAGCAAGGGTGAAGGCTTAGAACGGGGGCAGGGCTGGAGGGCAGGATGAAGGCCTCAGGCGAGGGGTGAGGTCCATGGAGGGAGTCAGGTGGTGGTGGGAGGAGGTGAGGTCTTGGGGGGATCTGAGCTCAGCACCTCTGTGTGCATTTGGGGTGCCTATGGGACCCTTGAGTGATGCCATGTTGAAGTTGGGTGCATGAGTCTGGAATCTGGGTTGAAGATGGGGGTCACCCCAGGCTGGACCAACCCTGGGAGTGAGGTGGTGAAGGGCCAGGGTGGGCCCCAGATCAGGGAAGGGGGCAGGGAAGAGAAGAGAGGGGTGCCCAGTGTGGTGGGAGGAGGAGAGAGGGGTGCAGTGCAGGTGGGCAGGGAGGCCCTGGCCGGAGGCTGTGTGGCTAGAGCATCAGGAGGGCAGTTTCATGAAGGGGGAGACCCCACGTTGCCCCTCCCGGGAGCCTCTGACCCGACCCTGCTGCCCCAGGGACGTGCGAAAGTTCAAGGAGACCAAGAAGCAGTTTGACAAAGTGCGAGAAGACCTGGAGCTGTCCCTGGTGAGGAATGCCCAGGCCCCGAGGCACCGGCCCCACGAGGTGGAGGAGGCCACAGGCGCCCTGACCCTCACCCGAAAGTGCTTCCGTCACCTGGCACTAGACTACGTGCTGCAGGTCAGCAGCTGGCAGGAGGGTCGGAGCCTGGAGGTGGGGAGGCGTCCTGGGCTCCTGCAGACAGAGCTGATGTCGGAGAGGCACCCCTGCCTGGGGAAAACCCGTGTCAGATCTTGGGAGGTCAGAGGGGGGCAGTCAGAGTCCAGAGGTGGGGATGGGCTGGGATAGGCCAGGGGCTGCAGGCTGCAGGGTGGAGGCCTGGGAGACCTTGCTGAGGGAGGGCTTGGAGGACCTTGGAGCAGGGTGATCATTCCTGACCTCGCCTGTGGGAGGGACCCAACTTGCTGATGTGGAAAGGACTCCCGGCCATGGGAGGATGGGGTTGGTCCAAGTGCAGGGCCATGAAGGTGAGCTGGGGGCCTCAGGGGACCACAAGCAGCTCAAGGGGACTCTGTGGCAAGGTGCAGGTCATGGGCTACCTCGACCCCAACACCCTTACCCTCTTCACTCCTCCCCTGCCAGATCAATGTCCTCCAGGCCAAGAAGAAGTTTGAGATCTTGGATTCTGTGAGTGCCCTGCACGGGGCAGGTGGGGGTGTGCACAGGGGTGCCGGGTGTGGGTGGCCTCACCGGCGCCTCCCCTCTGCAGATGCTGTCCTTCATGCATGCCCAGTACAGCTTCTTCCAGCAGGGCTACAGCCTGCTGCACCAGCTGGACCCCTACATGAAGAAGCTGGCGGCTGAGGTGAGCCAGCAGGGAGGGGGGGACCCAGGCCAGGGTCTCAGGGGTGTGGGTCCCTTCTTCCCTGACACCCCTTCCCACAGCTGGACCAGCTGGTGATCGACTCAGCAGTGGAGAAGCGGGAGATGGAACACAGACATGCGGCCATCCAGCAGCGGGTGAGCCCCGACCTCCTGCACGGGGAGGCCACCACCTCCACCCCCTCCACACTGCTGACCTGGGAGGCCCATGGCACATACACATGCTCCATCCCTTACCCCAGGCCTGCCCACGCTGCGGGGTCCCCATCCTTAGGGGCCGGGGCGGGGGTGGGCAGATGGCCAGCCCCTCAGTGCAGAGATGCTGAGGCCTTCCTTCAAGGCCAGTGGTAGTCTCTGGAGCCTCCTACTTTGGTCACCTGCTGGACAGTTGCCCCCACATTGCCCAGGGTGGGGGTGGCTGCAGGTGGAGCCACTGTTCCAGAATCGCTGCGAGCCTGGACAGTGGGGGGCTGGGGTGGGGCTGCCGTTCACTGGTGTTCTCTATCTCCTCCCCCCTCCCCTTCTGCTCTGCCCCAGACACTGCTGCAGGTGAGTAGGCGTCCACCCTAGGGGGAGGGAGTTAGGGGAGGGCCAGAGGGGGGACGGCTGCCCTCCCTCACGCCGAGGCACTTCAGCACCAAGGACACTTCCCCGTAAGCGGTGGCTGGCACCAGTGAGGACTCCAGCTGAGCGGGGTGCATCCCCTGGGAGTGGCCGCAGCTGTCCCTTCTGTCCCCGCTCAGCCAGGGGGCAGGTGGCGGGCCTCCTCTCCCGCTGCTAAGCACACAGGACAGCACTCTGTCCCCAGCCTGGTGAATGGAGCTCTGTCAGGCAGGGAGCAGGGATGTCCCCTCCCCCCAGCTGGCGGCATGAATGGGGCTCGGGATGGGGGAGGCAGCTTCCTTCCTGATCCCAGAGCTGTTTCTGCCAGGCTGGGGGGAGCGGTGTGTGAGGCAGCTGCCCCCAGGGGCGTTTGGGCAGAAGCCTTGCTCAGGTCCGGGGTGGGCACTCACTGGGGGCCCGGCTCCGGCTCCCCCAGGACTTCTCCTACGATGAGCCCAAAGCGGAGTTTGATGTGGACGCGCCCAGCGGCGTGGTGATGGAGGGCTACCTCTTCAAGAGGGCCAGCAACGCCTTCAAGACATGGAACCGGTGAGAGCAGGCCTTCTCGGGGGGCAGGCAGCGGGGTGGACCTGCGGCCGGCCCTGCCTGACCCCTCCTGGCCCGTCCACCTGCCCAGGCGCTGGTTCTCCATCCAGAACAGCCAGCTGGTCTACCAGAAGAAGCTGAAGGTGTGTGCAGAGCCCCTGCCCACCTGGGCCCCGGGGTGGGCAGAGGACAGGGACGCGCATGGTGGTCTGAGTGGTCAGGGGACAGAGAGCACTTGGGTCTCGGGCGGTCAGTGAGGCAGAGCAGCGCGTGGGTGGTCAGGGCTGGGTGCTGAGGTGAGGCCACCGTGTGCTGCCTGCAGGACGCGCTGACCGTGGTGGTGGACGACCTCCGCCTGTGTTCCGTGAAGCCCTGTGAGGACACCGAGCGGAGGTTCTGCTTTGAGGTCGTGTCACCGGCCAAGTGAGGAAGCCCAGCCGGTGGGGTCAGGGCGGGGCCCCCGCCTGCCCGGCCTGATGTCCCCTCCCCCCAGGAGCTGCATGCTGCAGGCTGACTCGGAGAAGCTCCGGCAAGCCTGGGTCCAAGCTGTGCAAGCCAGCATCGCGTCCGCCTACCGAGAGAGCCCAGACAGCTGCTACAGCGAGGTGGGCCGCCGGCTCCGCCCGGCCCCTGCGGGCTGCGTGCCCGCGTGGGTGCCCTGTGGGTGTGAGTGTGCCTGTGTGCACCGGCTTTGCTTCGGGGTCCTAGCCTGCGCTGGCACCTCCGGCCGGGAGGAGGAGGGGGCCTGCTGGGGAAGGTGAGGCTGGTGCTCCTGAAGGGCTGAGTGGCCCCTCGCCGTCCCCAGAGGCTGGACCGCACGGCATCCCCGTCCACAAGCAGCATCGACTCTGCCACGGACTCGAGGGAGCGCGGCGCCAAGGGCGAGAGCGTGCTTCAGCGCGTGCAGGGTGTGGCGGGCAACGGCCAGTGTGGCGACTGTGGCCAGCCGGACCCCCGCTGGGCCAGCATCAACCTGGGCGTGCTGCTGTGCATCGAGTGCTCAGGCATCCACAGGTGGGCCCACGGCGGGCGGGGTGTGGGGGGGCGCCAGGCTGAGCAGCCCGCTCACCCCTGCCTCCCGCTGTCCAGGAGCCTGGGTGTCCACTGCTCCAAGGTGCGGTCCCTGACGCTGGACTCCTGGGAGCCTGAGCTGCTGAAGGTGTGTGGGGGCCAGTGTAGGCAGCAGCCGCTGGCGGGGGTGTGTGGAAGGGGCTGGTTCTGCAGAAGAGGGGTGTCTGTGAGCTGGGGCTGAGGCCCGCACACCCCATCTCCTGCAGCTGATGTGTGAGCTGGGAAACAGCACTGTGAACCAGATCTACGAGGCCCAGTGCGAGGGGCCGGGCAGCCGGAAGCCCACGGCCAACAGCCCCAGGTGAGGTGGGCACAGCACGGACGGCGTGGTGAACCCCAGCCCTGAGTGCGGCCTCATGTCCACCTTGTTCCAGGCAGGACAAGGAGGCCTGGATCAAGGACAAGTACGTGGAAAAGAAGTTCCTGCGGAAGCTGCCCTCCAGGTCGTCCCGGGAGGCCCCAAGGCGCTGGCGGGCCCTGAAGTGCCTGGGCCACCACAGCTCTCCCCGGGCCCCCACTGCCCGCCGCAAGGTCCGGATGGAGCCTGTCCTGCCCTCCGTAGCTGCTCTGTCCTCAGGTGGGAGGGCTTCCCACTCCCCTGGACGGGGCGGGGAGAGGGCTCCGTGGGCTCAGACGCTGCGGCGTCAGGGCTGGCAGGCAGGGGACAGGCTCACCGTGCACAGTGACACCCCCCCCCCCCCCCGCAGGTGCTGTGGAGCGCAGGTTCCGCCGGGACTCCCTCTTCGGCCCTGATGAGCTGGACTCACTGTTCTCCTACTTCGATGCAGGGGCTGCTGCGGCCGGTCCACGCAGTGAGTGCTGCGCACACCCCAGCCCCGCTGCCCAGCCCTCTGCCCAGCCAGGGCAGCAGGGCAGGGCCAGGTGTGGCTCACCAGGAGGGTGGCCGCCATGCACACTTGCTGGGGGGCTGGCAGGACAGGTGTTTGCAGGGAGGACAGGGCTCCGAGGTGGTGTCATGGGAGGCTGGTCGGGGGTGGGGAGCACAGGGTCAAGCAGGGCTACGGCTGGGGCAGGGCCTTGGGGGCTGGGGCCACGACCCTTGAGCGGTGTGTGTGCCTGGGTGTGTGCACACAGGAGTACCTGTGTCAGAGTGTACAAACAGGTGTATGCTGTGGGTGTGTGTGCACGTGTGTGCTGGGGGCCTGGGAACGCGTGACATGATGTACACCTCTTTCTCTTGGAGTTGGGGGGCAGTTCCTGCACATAGCTTTCCCTGGGAGCTGCCTGCTAACAGCTGGTCAGCACCTCCTGGCCTGGAGCAGGTCCCGAGCCTTCCTGGGCATTGTGGGCAGAGACGTGGACCTCAGCCAAGACCCGGCAGGGCTGAGGGGGTGACCGGGCAGCAGAGGGCGCTGTCTCACCATCCCTGAGCCTGGGGCTCTTGCAGAGCTGCCCTCGGTTGAGCTGGACTGAGCGCTCAGTAGTGCTGCCTGGGGCCGCCTGCAGGGCTTGGCCAAGACTCCCCACTGGGCAGTGGCCTCCTAGCATGCACTGGCCACAAACAGGGCTGAACACCTACAGCCTGCACACGCCCGCCCATCCTGCTGGGGCTGACCAGCCCAAGAGTGGGGGTCTACCCATTACTGGTTCTGCCCCTTTTCCTCCCATCCTGGGCAGGGCCTCCCTGCCCCCTAATGGGGGCTGGTCTTGCCCCTGGGGGCATCCTGGAGGATGGTTGGGGTTTGAGGAGGAGTCAGGGATGCTCAGGACCCCTCTGCCTATGGACCCCGCAGGTCTGAGCAGCGACAGTGGCTTAGGGGGTAGCTCCGACGGCAGCTCGGACGTCCTGGCCTTCAGCGCGGGCTCCGTGGTGGACAGCGTCACTGAGGAGGGTGGGTGTCTGTCTCCCCATCTCCGTTGCAGCCCCTCCCCAGCCCTCCTCCCCTGCTCCGGGGCAGGTCATCGCCCCTGACTCCTGATCACCCTCCTTCCTCACAGAGGGCGCAGAGTCGGAGGGCTCCAGTGGCGAGGCGGATGGAGAGGCCGAAGCCTGGGGCTTGGCAGATGTGCGCGAACTGCACCCCGGGCTACTGGCGCATCGCGCAGCACGTACCCGCGACCTCCCCGCGCTGGCCGCGGCGTTGGCCCACGGGGCCGAGGTCAACTGGGCAGACACAGAGGACGAGGGCAAGACGCCATTGGTGCAGGCCGTGCTAGGGGTGAGCAGGGCTGGGCGCCGGGCACAGGTGCACGCTGACACGTGGCGTCTTCAATCCTGCTCCCTGGGGGACTTGTGCACAGGGCCTTGCCCTGCAGTGGACACCGGGCTGGGTCTGGCTGAGGGTGCCCTGGGCCCTACTAGGGGCCATCCCCCCGGCTCACTGTGACTTCCCCTGGCTCCCCAGGGCTCCTTGATCGTCTGTGAATTTCTCCTGCAAAACGGAGCCGACGTGAACCAAAGAGACAGCCGGGGCCGGGCTCCCCTGCACCATGCCACGCTGCTGGGCCACACTGGGTGAGTCAGCAGTGCCCTCCTGCTCACCTTCGGCCGAGTCACCTGGGCACACCCCGACTCATCTCTGCCCCCAGCCAGGTCTGCCTGTTCCTGAAGCGGGGCGCTGACCAGCACGCCCTGGACCACGAGCAGCAGGACCCGCTGAGCATCGCGGTCCAGGAGGCTAACGCTGACATCGTCACGCTGTGAGCACAGGCTGGGTTTGGGCACCGTAGGGGGCGCCGCAGGGGGGTGGGGGGGGGCGCCGTGGGCCCCGTGGCGCCCTCACACTGCGCTTCCCTCAGGCTACGCCTGGCGCGCATGGCTGAGGAGATGCGGGAGGCGGAGGCACCCCCAGGCCAGCTGGGCCCCCTAGCAGGCAGCAGCCCCACCGAGCTCCAGTACCGCAGGTGCATCCAGGAGTTCATCAGCCTCCACCTGGAGGAGAGCTAGGGCGGTGGGCCCGGAAACTGCAACACTGGGCCACCCGGCCCATTTCCCGAGTCCCGGTGCCCCAGGGCACTCTGGGGCCCCACCAGCCCGCTCCACCCTCCTGGAGCTGCCCAGAACCCCGGGGCTGGGAGAGGGACCCCAGCACGGAGTCTTCTGAAGCCCCACGTTTCCCCAGAGGTGCTGACCCTAGGTCTTCAGGTGACTCCTTCCAGGGGGGCCCGGGCTGCTCATGTCACAAACCACTCTCAAGGCTCTGTGTCACCTCGTGCCCCCTGTCCCCAGGGCCCATGTCACCTCGAGCTCCCTGTCCCCAGGGCTCATGTCACCTTGTGCCCCTCTGTCCCAGGGGCCTGTGCCACCTTGTGCCCCCACTTTTATTGCCCCAGACACAGACCCGCTAGTTGGGTCCCTCCTACACCCCCCAGAGCCCTTCCACTAGGCCCTGAGGCTGGTGGCTGGCCACCAGCTCCTTGTGAGGGCAGAAGGGGCAGCCCATCCAGGGAACCAACCCATGTACCTCACTTAGTGACCCCAGCCTCCAGGCTGGGCTTCTAGGGTGCTGGGGGGGTCTGGTGTGGGGTCTCAGCCCTGGCTGGACGCAGGCGTCCCGAGGCCACGTGGCTGGCCACGCAGGCCCCGTGCCTGCCGGGTGGCCCTAGACCGGTCCTTGCCTCCTCGGGAAGCACTTGGCCCAGAGCAGGTGCATCAAGGACTCTGGCACTTTGCGCCCCGCATCGGATGCTGTCGTGGACGGAGTGGGTTTTCTACAGCCACCCTGTCTCACGTTCTCGCCTCTTTCCTCTGTGGACTCTGGAGGACCACCTTGACTCTGGCTCCGTCTGCCGACGGGGAGGCCCCACAGCTCTGACCGCCGCTCGCCAGCTCCCCACTCGGGCTGGGCCCTTGGATGGGGCCAGGGGCCCTCGGCTCACTCCCAGGGCCCACAATGCCTTCTGCATTCCCCACTCCTGGAGCCCTGGGGCCGCGGCCGGCCTCTCCCAGCTCCCGTCCTTGATCAGGCCAAGGCCAGTCAGCTGGTCACTATGCAAAGGCTGCCCAAGGAGGCTCCATGGGTGGCGAGGTGGGCACTGACCGGCCCCCACGTCCCTCACCTGCTGGCTGTGACTCCTTCCTCTCTCCCTGCTTGAGCTCTGCCCACCCCCAGCCTGTCAGTGCCTCCTGCCTGGCCTCAGGCGGGGGGCGCCCACTCCAGATCACAGTAATAAACTGCTGCCTGCCATGGGCTCCCTGCCTGCTTCGCTGTCTCCGCTGCGGGGTGCCTCTGGCCCCTGCCTGTGCTGAGGGGGCCCCGAGTAGGGTAGCACCAGACCCCCAAAAGGATGCAGTAAGCCAGAACCCACGGGCCTGATGGGGGGCCTGGGGGGCCTTTGATGAAAACTGACTCCTACCACCCAGCCCCTCTTCCCTGTGCCTCTGCTATTCTCTGCCTGGCCTGTGGCTCCTGGTAGGAGTAAGGGTGGATGCCGACTGGCAAGAATGGTCTGGGTCTGGTCTGGTCTCCTGGGCAAGCCCTAGGTCTGCATGGTGGCCACATGCTCAGTGTCCTCCTGTCCCCCAGCCCCCAAAGTGTCCATGGCTCCAGGGAGCACGGAGGTGCAGTCTGAGATTTTCCGCTCACTCTGGATTGGTGACGGGGGAGGTACACACACGTTCAGCCACCAGGTGAAATGACCGATTTTATTACAAAGCAGCCCAGTGTCACCAAGTGCCTCCTTGGCTTGGGGCTACCCTTCCTCCCCCTGCCCTCAGCTGAGAGGCCCTGCCTGATGCCTTCACACACCTACACACAGGTGTAGGCAGACGTGCTTCACACACCTACACACAGGTGTAGGCAGACGTGCTTCACACACCTACACACAGGTGTAGGCAGACGTGCTTCACACACCTACACACAGGTGTAGGCAGACATGTCGACACAGGCAAACACATGACACCACACAGTGCCGTGTGGAGGCGTCCCCCACGCATGCACCCTCACACACACATTCATGTACACATGCCCATGTGCACACTCGCACCCATGCACACACATGCACAGGCACTCGATCATGCCTGTAACATGGGAATCCGAGTGGTGGAGACACTCCTCCCTACCCTGGGCTCCTGGAGAACTGTGAGGCCACCATGGGGTGGGTGGCTGGACACGGAAGGCCCTGCTGTGCTGGGCGCCCTGGAGCCTGCCTGCCAGCCTTGGGCTCCAGTGTGGCTGCTCCCTGGGCCCTGGGCTGCTGCTCTGGCCCACCCTGGGCAACCAGGAGACCTCACTGCTGCCCCAGCCCTCAGCATTGGGCTAAGTTCAGGCTGGTTCAGGTGTCAGGAGTCTTGGGGGACCCACACCTGGCCTGACTCTGCAGCTGAGACGCCTGCCACAACTTCAGGAAGCGCCGCCAGCTGGGCCCTGGGCGTCTGACATCCTGCCTGCGGTCACTGGGCAACTGGCCGGCCTCTGGCTAGGTGTGGGCTGCCCGCCGCTGGGACCCCTGCCCCCGGTGGAGCCGGCGGCAGCCCAACAGCAAGGTGAGGGCCACGGCATCGAACAGCAGCTCCAGCAGCTCCACGACGGAGAGGACGGACGAGCCGAACCACAGGCTCCAGAGGCTGCCCATGGCTGACAGCAGCTGCGGCACCTGTTGGCAGCCGTGACAGTGAGCTGTGCACAGGGCCACGCCGGCCGCGGCCCCTCCCCAGCCCTCGGCCCCGGCCCACTCACGGAGTACACAGGCGTCTCGTCCACTGTGCGGTAGTTGAGCTCCTGGAAGAAGATGTTCACCTTGGCCACGTTGCTCCTGGGAGGGGGGCAGAGATGGGAAGGGCTGGGCCCTGGACCTGCATGGGGCCCCTCCTTGGGGGCACTGAAAGATGAGGGTGGCAGGAGGAGGGGCCAGGACTTGACCCCTGGAGGAGGACATTGCACCCACCTAGGTCTCTGGCTCCAGCGAGGGCTCCGGCCAGGGCTCTGGCCAGGGCTCCGGCCCAGGTGCCGGCGGCTATGCTGGCCCAGCACAGCCAGGATCCAGTCCTGCACACAGAAGGTTCCCTGTGGTCACTGCTCCTCCCAACCGTCGAGGCACTGCAGGCCCGCGTAAGGGTGGGGACCGCAGGGGCAGAGGCTGGTGGAGGGTGGGCTCTGGGACACATGAGGCCCGTCTGCTTGTCTGCCCCTCACCCCACCCACCCCTTTAGGGGCCTCACCTCTGACTTGGAGGAAGGCCACATGGAGGTCCAGGCAGAGAGCTTGTATGAAGACTCTCTAGGAGAGAGAGACCCCCGTTATCCCTCTTCTGCGGTGCCTAGGGCAGTGACCCCTGGCCCCAGGACTCCCCACTCACCTGCAGGGCCTGGGGCAGCGTGAGACGCAGGGAAGCTGGTGGTTCTCCAGTTGTCTGTAGAGGCGGTAGAAGCAGTGGCCTGGGGGGAGGGTCACAGGTGAGCCCGTTAGGAGAGACCCAGGTGAGCGGGAAGGTCTGCCGGTTGCCAGGCTGCCTGCGCGCGACTGGGCCGCAGGTGCGCGGGGTGGGCGGGGCGGGCGGGGTGGGCGGGGCGGCGGGGTGGGCGGGGCGGCGGGGCGGGGCTCACCCCAGGCTGGGTGCCGCGCAGAGCTGCAGTACTCAGCCCCCGCCGGCAGGGGGTAGAAGTAGTAGCCGCAGGAGCAGGTGTTCACCATCAGCAGCTGGAAGCAGGAGACCAGGCAGGCCTGCGGGGACAGCAGGACCGGAGCTGGGCGCCGGGCAGCCAACCCGCCGCCAGGGCCTGCCTACCTGTACCTGCCGGCCCGGCCCGCCCCCTCTCCTGGGCCTTCCCCGGCTCTTGACCACCCGCCTCCCGCCGCCCTGCCCCCGCGCACCTGCATGGTGTAGGTGGCGTTGTACAGCAGGGGGACGCCCGCGCCCTCCGCGCCCTCCGTGCAGTTGCCGTAGGGGCTCCCGAGCCGGTGCACCTCGTCCTGCGGGGAGGGGCTGCCTCAGTCCCGCCCAGCCCTCGCCCTCAGACCCCAGGCTGGGCAGGGAAGTGGGGGGCAAGCTAGGGCCCTCCTCTGCCCGCCCCCACGGGCCGGCGCACCTCTCGGATGCCGATGGTGGTCTCAGTGCCCGGCCGGATGCTGAAGCCGAGGTGTTCCAGGAAGGGTGTGTGGTCGCGCTTGTGCACGATGACTTTGATGCCAGCCTCCGTGGACAGGAGCGGGAGGTGGTCCTGCTGCTCAGCCCTGAGAACCAGGCTGATCCCTGCGGAGGGCGCGGGGTCAGGCCAGGCGGGCGGGAGCACCCTGCCCACACCTGGCCCCGGGCGGACGTTCACCGTGGGTGATGCCTGGGTGCTGCGCGGCCCACATGCCACTGAAGGTGTAGCAGCTGCCGTAGGAGGGGTGGTGGAACGTCTGGAAATGCCTGGAACCAAGGTCCACGCTCAGATCAGCACACGCCTTCGACCCGTCACGCACTGCGCGTGGCCTCAGGGACCACAGCCTGCCTTATCTCCGCAAGGAGCTGTTTGCGGCTGGCGGGACCCCGTGGGTGGCACCCATGCCCGCTGGGTGCGGCCGAGAGGAGCGGCCACCGCCCTGCCCCCACTCACCTGGCCTGGCAGTCCTGGCCATTGTAGTGGCAGGAGAAGACAAAGTGGCCGCCGTGGTCTTGGTGGCTGTGCTCATGGTCCGTGGGCAGCGCACCCAGGAGGTCCAGGTAGTGGAAGCGATACCACGCACGCACAGCCGTCACGCCTGACGAGTAGGCACGGTAGAAGCAGTCGCCGCCGGTGCTGTTACACTGGGGTGGGGTGTCAGCTCAGTACAGACCCCGCACCGGCCCTGCCCACACCCAGCGCAGCCCTGCAGGGGACACTCACCAGTCTGAAACCCACACTGTTCTGCCCACCTGGGCCGCTCAACTTCTGCAGGCGGATGCTGCGGTCCAGCCGGAAGGTGGGCTCCGGGCCCCGGTCCTCTGCCAAGGGGGCATCCCCACTCCCGCTGAAGTTGAACTTATAGAGGGCGTAGATGTTCTCCCGGGCAAACTCGTCCAGGGCCTGCAGCTGTTGGCTCGCTAGTCTGGGCCTGAGAGGGAGGGGCAAGCTGGGTCAGAGTCAGCCCCCAGGCCTCCCAGACCAGTCACAGGGCACTGCCCGATGGTGCTGACCCCAAATCAGCGGACGGCATCCCCTCCCCCCTCGGGATGCCCAGAAGGAAATTCTGAATTGGGAGCTTGGGCTGCAGAGTGAAGTCAGGCCCCAGCCTGGCCTGGCCCTGCGGACCTCACGGCCCCTCATCAGTGCTCTGGCTGCTCCCCACCTGAAATGCTGCCTTGAACCCTCTCCTGGGGGTTCCTGCAAACGAAGCCCCTCCCAGCTCTCCTCACGCTCCCCAGCCGCCTGGACCCCTGGGTGCCTGGCAGGTCCTGATTACACCAGCTTCACCCGCCTCTTCCTTCTCTTTTAACACCCACCCCCAGGGGGCAGGGTCTCAGAGGTCCCGACTGCGCACAGGGCGGGGTGAGGTGGAGTCATCCATAGCCCAGGCACTCCTCCCGGGCCCCCCACCCCCAGCTCAAACCCGTGCCCTCACCGGTGTGGGTTCATGTCACAGAGAGTGACCGAGGGAAAGAGCTTTCCCTCCGAGTGCACGGACACGGTCATGATGACGGGGTAGCCCCAGTACTGCTCGAAGAGGACCCCGAATTGCCAGTAGAGCGCGCCCGTGGCGCCCAGGAACAGCAGCCCCCAGGATGCCGTCTTGAGGCGGTTCTGGCTGGAGCAGACGAGGCGGATGGCCCCGTGCATGGTGGCGTTGGCGCAGAAGAAGGTGAACAGCTCCCTGAAGGAGGTGTGCAGCTCCACCAGCCTCTCCCCGTGTCCCTCCTCACTCGGCGGCAGTGGCGGCGGCTGGGTCTGCTCGGACTTCCAGGTCCTGGGCTCCACACCAGGGGCTTGGGCCGCTGCTCCAGCCTGCATCCGAGAAGCCGGCCTCAGCAGGGCCTGACCCAGCCTGACCCCTACCCAGGTGTCTCCACCCTGGCCAGCTGGACTTCATTCTCTGTCCTGGGAACTCCCAGGACAGACGGTCCCGCAGCTGAAGTTTGGAAGGGGCCCCACTGGAAGCTTGCCCACACCAGGGACTGACCCTGCTGCCATCCCCACCATGCCTGGCAGGGCACCACCCAGCCTCCTCAGGTGTGTCTTATCAGGGCAGAGCCGAGCCTGGGCAGTGGGGGCAGGGACAGCAGGGCACAGGCGTCTGGGCCCTGCCTGGCCCTGTTTGCACACTTGAGGCTGGGTGGGTCTCTGCTGCTGACCCCCAGGTCGGGCAGAGGCCTGTGAGCAGGCGTAGGCCAGGTGACCTGCTTAGGGTAGAGACTGTGTCATTTCTGTGGGCCCAGAGCCTCGATATTGGGGGGACCCAAGAAGGCTTGACTCTGGGCCTCCGTGGCCTCTGCCAGCCCCAGCAGCCAGTGTGGTCACAGTTTGACTGGGACCTATGAGCCAGGCTGGTTGGCCATGTCTGGGCCAAGGGCCAGGACTGAGAGCTGTTCAGGGTTCTGGGCCCAGGATGGGGCAAGGTCCATCGAGCTGAGTCCAGGAGAAGTCCCATTTGTGGACCTCGGGCTTCAGGAAAAGTGGGCAGGGGGCCAGTGGGCCAGCCAGTGGTGGGGACCTGAGGCCCTAGGACGTAGAGCCATGGCCTGCCTGGCCCCCCCGTCCTGCCCTGGAGGTTCCAGCGTCCCAAGACCCTGGGCCTCCAGACCCCCAGGTCCCTGAGCACACAGGATGTGGGGCCCTGACCAGGTCAGACCTGCTGGCCCCGGACACGCACCGAATCATTGCACAGGCTTCCTGTGGACTTTCCACATTGTCCCCATCTTGGTCTGAATCATGAGGCCTCCTTGTAACCTGGTACAGCCTCCTGGGCTCTGGCCCCTCCCATTAATGGGGCCCGGGGACACCTGAGGAGGGGGCTGCATCTGCTGGGTCTCAGCCAGCACACAACAGCCAGGTAGGTCCAAGCAGGCTGCTCCCAGGTGTTCTGAGAACATGCACATCTCAGCCGGCCAGCTTCCTGGGACCTCAGGTACGGTGAAGGGTGGGCGGGCCTCCCCACCCTGCTGTTTGGGTTTGTGGGCCCCTTGCTTGCCTTCCAGCCAGGACAGTGTGCCACCATGGGGTCCTGCTGGTGGGTTCCACGTGGCACAGAGCTCTGCCCACACCTACGTCCCCATCCCCACGATCACGATGAGCCCTCACGGGGAAGGCAAGAACCCTCAGCTGCGTGTTGCAAGTGAGCAAAAGAAGTTCTGGAAGGTGCTTCCCGATTCCACGAACCATGTTGTCTTCCCTCCCCCAGACACGCGGCCCGGACCAGCCCCCTTCCACCCAGCTCGGGCTGCCAGGGCAGAGGGGGAGCTCTGGAGATGGGGTCTTGAGGGCCGCTCAGAGCCTCCAGGGCTTCCTGAGATGGGACTCCAGATTCACTGGGGTGAATGTGTGCATTTTAGAGCCAAGGCACCCCAGATACAGCAGGAGCGGGGTGTGTATGCAGTCGTACATGCACACACGTGTGCAAGGGCTCCATGACGAAGGAGGGCTCCGTGCCCCTCCTGCTCTTGTCCTGTGTGTGCGCCTACACGCACATGGGCTCCCTTTCAGGCTGGGGAGGCCCCAGGACACCGCTGCCCACCTGCCCCACACCAGGTACCTGTGCGGTTGCTTCCATTCTCCCAGGGCAGCCGGCTCAATGGTAGCAGCTCCGGCAGGTGAAAGACGCCTGTACCCAACACTGGCTGGGCAGCTTCCTATTTATAACAGGCCAGCACCAGGCGGGTGAGGTATTGGGGAGGGGCCAGCTGCCGGGGGCAGCCACGCCTGCTCTGGACACGGAAGGGGAAGCCTTCGGGGACAGGAATGGGGGTCCCTCCCCTGGATGAGCCTTTCTTGCCTGGAGCCCAAGAAGCAAGGCATGGGACCCTGACCCCGGCAGGGAATGAGGAGGTTCAGGTTTCTGGAGGGAGATGAGAGGCCTGTGTTGGGCTGGGGCCCCCGTGGATCCCGGATCTGCACCTCCTGAACAGGCAGACGCCCCTGAAGCTCTCCCTCTTCTTGCTCCCTGCAAACCCTGTGTGTCCCGGCCCCTCAGCACCCTGCCTGCTTCCTCCTGCCAGGCTGCTCACCACCGCCTGCCCAGCTCCCTCTGCCAGTTCTGAGAACAGGTGTTTGTAGCCAAGGGATGCTGGGCGGGGACCTCTGCTCCCAGAATCCAGGTGTCCCCCAGGAACAGCCACCCAGGCACTGGGACGGCACTGACTGTGGGAACCACCTGGGGCCTGGGTGTGGAGATGGCACTTGGTGTCCCAAGGCACCTGGCTCAGCTTCCCCCATTGGACACTAAGGCCGCCACTGACCACACCACACACTAAGGTGGCACCCCAGACACGGAGACCACACCCTACACGCCAGACTGGACACCACGCGCACTAAGAGGACATCACCCACGAAGGCTACACACATGCTGAGACCACACACCACATACTAACAACACACACCACATTCATGGCCCAAACCGCACTGTCGCTGAGGCTGCCGTCCTCGGCCTGGGTGTGATCGTGTGAGGCCAGATGGTACAATGAAGGTGAGATGACCCAACGCCTCTGCCCCCAGGATGACCCGCCATCTGTGGTCCCACTGGGGAGCCCAGCATGTCCCCAGGATGGCCCAGAGGCCTCACTATCCCAGATGACCAGAACCTCAGCCTGGGCCCAGGGTTGAAGGATCAGCTCAGGCCCTCTGCTCCCTCCCCAGGGCAGGCTCTGGGTCCCTGACACCCCACCCCAAATCAGCGCTGAGGACCTGGTCTGGCCTGAGGGAGGGCCCCCCAGGCTGTGCTGGTGGCCCTGGCTCTGAGGAGGGGTGAGGTCAGCAGCCTCGTGACTTTGGAAGGAGGTGACGGCTAGTGGTGACGTCTGGGAAGTCGTGCCGGGAGAAGAGCTAACCCTGGACTCACCAGGGTGTGGGTGCGAATCACGACTCTGTCACTCGCTGGCTGTGATCTTTCCCGAATTACTCAACCTCTCTGAGTCCATTTCCTCAAGTGCAAAACAGGGCCGAGGTGCCTTTCCAGGCTCAGGCTTGGGCCGGGACCAGCTGATGTCACTGGTGTGCACACCCCCAAGCCCAGGCCTGCGTCAGGGACCCCAGAGTCAGCCAAGTCCTGAGTGACTTTCCTGTAGGGCGTGAACCATGTTATCGAGGTGACCAGGGGGTCACACTGTCCTGGGGGAGACCTCTCGGTGGAAGAGGAAAGCCCCAGACATCCTGGGTAATTAGAACTGGAGTCACGAGGTTGCAAAATGAGCTGCCTGGCCCTCCTGTGGGAGAGGGAGCCCTGGCTAGGGCAGGAGCATGCCTGCAATGACCCATGCCCTGTGGGAGACACAGACCCTCCTCACCTTCTCCTAGGGGAACGCCAGGCAGACTGCCAGGGCTCCAATAGAGGGTGCTGGGCCGAGGGGTACCGAGGCAAACCCCTCCAGGCCGGAGTGCCCTGGACGCTGCAGGTGCCTGGCGTTTCACGAGATCCCCCCCATCCACCAGGCTCAGCTCCCTCCCCTGTGGGTGTCCTCGTCCTCAGGGACAGCTCAGAGTTGGCCTGGGGGTGGGGCTGTGTGTTCTGACGCAACATGAGGTCTGAGCCCATTGGCTCTGCAGGCTTCCTGGTGGGCATGGGGATCAGGGTCTGGCCAGGTGTCTCCCACTGGAGGGGGGTGTGTATATGCACCGCCTCTCTGTCACCTCCAGGCTGGCTCTTGGGTGCCCTGGCCAGATAGTCTCTACTGGTCAGATGTGACTGAGGCCTTCAGGGCCTGCCCTGCGGAGGGGGTAACAGCCATCGGTTAGGGCATGGTTTCCTGATTCTAACCCTTTTTGGTGTCTTGGTACCTCTATGACACAGAGGGGGGGCCTCTTATTCAAGGTGGTCAGGAGTGGATGCTACTGTCCTCTTCCTGCAGCTGGGCTATCTGCAGCCCTCTGGAGGGCCTGCTCCAGCCTCTCCCGCTCCAGTGGGCAGCTTCGGGGTTGAGAAGGTCTGTCACCACCTGCCACCATCCTAGCCGCCCACTCCCATCTCAACTGCTGAGGTCACCAGCTGTGTGGCCAGGGAGCTGGGCAGCCTGGGTCTTGCAGATCAGGAGGTGGCCTATGTGGCTGGGGGGGGGGGGGTGAGGCTGTGGGGTCGTGGCAGGACATGCTGGCCACACCTGTCTCAGGCACTTTCTCTCTCTGGATGCCACTCGGGTGCTGGTGAGCAGCAGGATGGTGGCTGATGTTGGGGGTTCTAAGTGGAGCTTCCGCCCTGGCCAGTTTGGCTCAGCGGTTAGAGCGTCGGCCTGCGGTCCGGAGAGACCCGGGTTTGGTTCCCGCTAAGGGCATGTACTTCGGTTGTGGTTTGTCCCCGGCCCTGGTTGGTTGTGCGGGTGGCAGCCACTCGATGTGTCCCTTCACGTCGATGTTTCTCTCTCTCGCTCCCTCCCACTCTATCTGTACAAAAAATGGAAAAATATCCTCGGGTGAGGATAAAAAAAAAAAAAAAAAAAAAAAATTACTAAGTGGAGCTTCCCTCAGCAGCCTTCCCATTAAGATGCTCCCACATCAGTTGGCACCCCCATTTATTTTTGTTAATCCTCAGCCAAGGATATTTTTTCCATTGATTTTTTAGAGAAAGTGGAAGGGAGGGGTGGAGAGAGAGAGAGAGAGGGAGAGAGGAGAAACATCAATGTGAGAGACACATCGATTGGCTGCCTTCCGCAGGCATCCCAACCAGGGCGGGGACTGACCAGGAATTGAACTTGTGACCCTTGGGCTGGCACTCTAACCACTGAGAAACACTGACCAGGGCTGGCACTCTCATTTTATGCAGAGACAAACTGAGGCCCCAGTAGGTATGCAGCGTCTCCCCTGGCACCACCTGTAGTCCCCAACAAGGCCCTATCCTGGGCTGCCTCTTGAGGGGCCGTGGTGGGCAGTGTGCTGGCCTACCTAGCCACCCAGCCCTCTCCTCGTCCAGACACCGACCTTCCCACCCCCACCTGCCTGCCATCCTCATGCCCCTCTAAGCATCCCCAGGGCACCGTCTCCAGGCCCCTGCAGTCAGTTCCAGATGCTGTCTGGGAACAGAACCCTCCCCCTGGCCCCAGCCCCCACTTGCCAGCTTCAGCCCCACTCAGTGGCGCGGTGGCCAAGCTCTGCCCCCTCCCCGGGCCAGGGAGGGGCCGTGGGAGCGGAAAGCGAGCCTCCCCGTGGTGTCCACTGGTGCGTAATGGCCCTATTCACGGGCTGGGTGGGACATTCGGGCGGAAAACAGTGCAACTATTTTTACGAGAACGCTCTCCCCACGGGCTGGGGCTGGGCCGGTTTGCCCACACTGGACCCCGCCTGGCACAGGCTCGGGCAGAGGTCGGACACGGGGATCCCGGACTGACTCTCAGGGGCCTGCGCCGGTTTCGGTCCCGGACGGGCCAGGACCTCAAGGCCTGGCCCTCCTGCTCTGTGGGCAGAGGAACGGGACCTCGGCCGGGCAGGGCGGGTGGGAAGTCGGTCCCAGGGACTCGGGCGGAGCTCCTGCCGGGGTCGCCCTCTCCCCGGGCGCGCCCTCCTCTGAGCCGCAGTCACGCGGAGACGAGTGTAGGAGTAGGGGATCCGGGACCCCCTCGGCCGGTGACTGCCCCGGCGCTCCCGCAGGACGGGGATGTGGCCGAGGGACGCCAGGGACGGCAACGGCCACCTGATCGCACCTGCCCAGGGGTTCGTGGTGCAAGCCTCCCAGCTGTCCGCCAGCGCGCACGCGCCGACTGTGCTCGCCTCGGCCCCGCCCCGCGGAGCTGCCGCCAGTGAGCATGCGCAGGGTCCCCACCTCGCGGGGCGGGGGCAACAGCGAGACGCGGGCTACGTCCTCCCGGCCGCCTAGAGCGGCCGCCCCAGCAGGCCGCGCACCGGAATCGGAAGCGAGGGTGGCCCCGCCCCGCGAGCGGCCATCTTGGAACTGAAGCGGCGGCGGCGGCGCTGCGGCGGTGCGGTGGGCTCGGTCCCGGGGCGGTGCGGCTCTCCGGCGCGGGCCCCACTCTCCGCTCCCTGCTCCGGCCTCGACCACGGCGAGCCCGAGCGCGGCGGCGGCCCACGCGCGGCGACGGGGAGAGGTGAGTGCGCGCTGCGGGCCTGCGCCGGGGCCTCCGCCGCGCGTCCGACCCGCCGGAGCCGGCCCGAGCCGAGGCAGGGGGCTGGGGGCTCGGGGGCTCGGGGCCACTGGGCGGCCCGTCCCCTCCGACCCGCCGCTCGCGGGGCTCCGGCCCGGGGCTTCCGTGCGCGGATCCCGAGGGCGGTTAGGCGGGGCGCCCGGGGCTCCCGGCCGGGGTGGTCCTGCGTCCAGCGTGGGCATTCGGTTGCCGGCCGCACGGTGGGTGTCCTGCGGAAAGGCGCCTGTTAGTGGCACCCTTGCGGGCATCTCCAGGACGAGCGGGCGTAGATGTTGGTTCGTACATGGACCCCGGAAGCCGTTGGGGTGGGCACGGTGGTGCCGTTCAGCCTGCCGCCGCTGCACCCCGGACAGTTAGAACCCCAAACTGCTCCCGGAGCCCCAGGGAACGAGTGTGCCCAGAGCTGCCCCTTGGGGTGGGGACTGAGGGAACGTCCTCTTCGGACGGGGAGAGTGGGGAGCCGAGTCGGATGACTGACTCCATGGCCGGCAGCTGGAGTGGGACTGGGGTCCCGGCACGTTCCTCGTCTGTGTCGGCTTCTCTGTTCTCATCTGCTGGTGACCTGTGTGGTGTCGGGCTCCGGCCAGGTGTAAACTTCCAGTGTCTCCTGCAGTTAACGCCACCGAGCTGGTCTTAGTTCAGATCCAGTTCCCAACCACCCATTGCTGGGCCCCGGCACAAAACAGCCTGGGAAGGGCAAGGCCGTAGCTCAGTGGGAGCAGAGCTGACAGGTGGGCGGGAGGGCACCCGGCGATGAAGCGCTCAGCTCCCAGCTCCTGAGAAAGGAACTCGAGGGTGTCGCCTAACTGAAAAGCCCGGTATGCAGGTTTCAGACCCGGCTGGGTCTGGGTGCCCAGAACCTGCAGTTAGTAACCTGCACTTCTTGGCGGCACCGACCTCTGTTGGCAGCTCTGTTCTCAGGCAGGTGCACAAGTGGCGGTGGAGCTGCCTCCATCAGCCTGGGCCCTAGTCCAGCCTGTGAAGCAACCCTGGTGGAGACAGGAGAGGCTTCTCTCCAAGGCTTGAGCATGCCTACGTCACGTGCCCATCTGGTCGGTCAGGCCAAGGTCTGTGCCACAGTGTCACCTGAGCTACACGTATGCAAAGCACACGGGAGAGGTGTCCCGAGAGAAAAGGAACAGGGTGAATAGATGCTGGACGGGCAGTCTGTCTCAGTGTGAGGCTCAAGGAAATCGTGTCCTGTGAGTTGGTTGCTTTCCCTTAGCTTTTGCGTGTATTTTTAAAAAATCCATACCAAGTCTTTCCTTCACTGTAATACACCTTGTGTGCTCTACCTGTGGGGACTTGGTGAGAAGGGAACCTGAGATGTCATGGTCTGTGCAGGTGCTACACACTATGAGGGGGACGTTGGGAGAACCGCTTCACCTGTAATCACCTGGAGGGTCCTAAGAGCACTGTTCTGAGTGAAGCAAACGAGGGAGCCCTCTCCCTTATGTGAACTGAGTAGTTGAATCATAAGTGTGGTTTGAAGATGATGGTTCTGGAAGCAAGAATGAGAGGAGTTAGTGGTTGGCTAAGCACGATCAGTTCATTGTGTGGCTGTCCGTGAACTTGCATTAAGCGTCCAACCCGGCCCCTTAACTGAGTTCACACACTGTCGTGCTTGAGTTATCCAGTGGATTGTTTTGTGTGTGGCAGAGTGTCAACTTTGGGGTGAACGTTGAAAAGAAGCAGCAAGTTCTGTGGTGGTTCTGCTTTTGGATTGTTGCTGTTTTCTGCTGGGTGTTGGCCCAAGGTGAGCCACCTGGCCCACTTGGCGTCTCTGGCCAGGAGCTTGGGAGCAGTGCTGTGTGGGGCACCTCTGCCTTCCTGGGCTGGTCTGTGGCTGCGCTGGGCACACAGTTGTCTTTGCTGGGACCTGAGGGGCACCTGTGTTATATGGAGCTGGGCCACCAGGAGGCCAGTGAAGGACAGAGTGTGGAGTCGTTTGATTAGGAAATCAGGGAGGCTTTTGAGGGACTTGGCTTTCCAGCTAGACCGGGAAGGGCTTAGGTGAGTTTTCTGCCAGTAGACTGGGCTGAGAAGCAGCCATGTGCTTATCATGAGAAGGGGGTTTGGACCTCAGGGGATTCAGTGGCCTTGGGACTTGGGAACTGGGAGGGCTGGCTGGTGCTGCTTTGTACAGGGGCTGGCAGGCAGGGGAGGTGTTGCATTTATCTGTTTGGCTGTGGGGGGATCTTGAAGGGCTGTAATCAGAACTGCGGTGACAAAGTTAATCTGACTTAAGTGTCCCAGATGGACTGAAATGGGTGGAGACTAAAAGCCAGGAGGCCCTTTGGAAGGCTCCTGTGGTTGCGATGGGAAAAGAACGAGACCCTGTATTAGGGTGAGTGGTGGGAAGGGGAGGGGGAGCAGGATTCTGAGGGTGAGGGATGACCTCAGAGCCAGCAGCAGGGGTGGGTGATGGTGTACACAAGAGGACCCCTGTGGGTATCCTGGCTTGAGCCCCAGTCTGCAGGCCCTGGGGGTGCAGAGTGAGCACCCCAAGCTGGTTGTGGTTGGTGGGGATCGTCCTCTGGGGAGGGTTCGACCAGGCGCAGGGCAGCATCTACAGACCTCGATGAGGTGATGTGGAAGCAGAGGCTGAAGGGAGGGAAGAAGCAAGCGTGTGGCTCTCCCTAGGGAACCGAATGTGCAGAGGCCCAAGGCTGAGAAGGGGCAGCATGGTGGGGGGTGATGGCTTCAGGTTTGTCCAGACAAGGTCAGGGTGGAGAGAGCCTGGCTGCTGATGTCCAGTGCTGTAGCAAGGAGAGTTGGGAACGCTGAGTGGCAGTGTGTCGGTGGTGTGGGGAGGAGTGGGTGGGTATGGCTACTCCTCCGCTGCCCACATCCAATCTGCCACTGTGGCCTGGATGCGCCCTCCTCTTTCCCATCCCTACGCAGCACACGGGTCCGCTGGTTTCTATCATGTTCTGGACCAGTGTCCTTCACACCTCATTTTTAGCAGCATGACTTTTTTGCCTTTCTATCTTACGTTATGAGAAACTCCACTATATAAAGCAGTTGGGTTGGAGCTGTTTTGGTGTCTGTGAGAGTGGGGTGCTCTGTCTCCCCGTCACCGCCACCCCCTTCATCTCGGGAGTATAGCGGAGGTGTCCTAGGGTTCCCTGACTCAGGCCATGTCTCTTCTCAAATGACTGCTTCATTCCTGGTCCCCAGCCTTTGGTGCTGCCCTGCACCCTCTTATCTCTGCCACACAGTCCTGTCTGTCCCATGCTGTCTGTCCATCCTGCCTGCACTGAGCCACCAGAGTGACCTAACAGAGGATCCGACACACCTTCAGACTCGGGCCGAGACCCTTCCGGAGCACTGCTTGGTGGCCTGGCCTTGCCTCCCAGCAGCCTTGTTGGCTGCCATTCACGGTGCTTTGGCTCCTGGCGCAGTGACCCAGGGCTATTCCTGTGCACGTGCTTTCTTAGGCCTTCCGCCTTCCCAGCACGTGCGTCTGAATCTCTTTCAGGGGTCCTGTGTCTCCACAGTGTCAGGGGGAGGCTCTTTGCTCCCTGTTCCTTCCATGCACTGTGACAGTGGTGAATGTGCGGGAATGTTACAGGGGCTTTTGCAGGGGGCTCCGTGGGTTTGTCCTGAATGCTGTGGTGTCATAGAGCAGAACTGGAGCTGATGTGTGCAGTCACCTGGGGTCTGTTCCAGGCTTCAGACACTTCCACCCATGGCTGTTTGAAGTTAGGTCAGGTTTTAGACGACTCTCTGCATCTGATGTTGTGTAGTGAAGCTTATGGCAGGCAGATGGAAAAGGAGGGTCTGCAAGGCCTGTGGTGTCGGGGTGGGTGAGTCGGGACGGCCCGTCGGCCTCGGGTATGGGTGCTTGGTGAGGTGTGCACGAGTGATGAGCTACTGGGCTGGGCGTTGACGTGGTGGGGCTGTGTCCTTGTTCCTGTGAACACAAGTGTTTGCTTTCAACAGATGAGCAACAACAGCAATAAGAGAGCTCCAACCACAGCCACCCAGCGACTGAAACAGGACTACCTTCGAATTAAGAAAGACCCGGTGCCTTACATCTGTGCTGAGCCCCTCCCTTCCAATATTCTTGAGTGGTAAGTCTCTGTGTTATCAGTCACCCCTCACTGACTGTCACCAGGGTCCTTGCGGTCTGGGCTGATGGCTCGGTGCTCCCATCATGGAGTTTGGAAAGGGGCGCCTGCACCTGTCGGGGATGTCGGCAGACACTCATAATGGGCGGCAGCCAGACGCAACAGGTTGTCCTTGACCCCTGCACGCTGGGGTTGGAGAGGGTCCTTCCCGGGAGAGGACTGGGTCTAGGGCACCCCAAGGGGCAGCTTTGGTGTGGGCCTCACTGCTGTTGGAGAAGAAGCTGCATTTCTAGTCTCTCCTCCTCTGTTTTCTGCTTCTGGGCTTTGTGCAGTAGCTTGCCCTGCCATGGAGAGTTGGTGACGGGACAGAGGCCCTGACACCGCAGCTCCTGGCACTGGCCCTAGCCCTGGCCCAGCAGGTGACATGAGGGGACCGGTGCCTTCTGAGCATTTGCCCCATGGTAGCTGTTCTGCGGTGTCGGTGTGGGCTGGGAGGCTCGCCTCTGCGGAAATGCTGCCTTTTCCAGGTTTGCTGGGGATTTGTGAGAAATGAGGTGTAGGGCTAAAATACCAAGGAGCGTTTTCTCTTTGTTTGAAGAGTGTTTGATATTTTGATCTTAAAATGTACTTAAAAAAATTTTTTTTTAATCCAGAGGAAAGAGATTTATTTGATTGAGTTAAAATAAGTATTTTCCAGATGAGACAGGTGTTCCAGGATTCTGGGTCCATCTTCCTTGGCTTACAGAGAGAGGGCAGCTCTGGTGAGGGAGAGGGGGGTCCTCAGGGTGCTGTGGGCCTCAGCATGGGAGTGGGGTGTCAGTGTCACAGCAGAGCTCTCCCTGCCCCCAGTCACAGAAATCAGTGTGGCCCCAGGACATAGATGGCAGGTGGAGGGACGGGTTTCACGGTAGTCACAGGGCCCTTCCCTGCGGGGAGCTGGGGTCTCTAGATTCAGTCATTTGCTAGGAGGACCCACTGCTACAGTTACTATAGTGAAAAGACACAGCAAAATGAGCAAAGGGAAAAGGCCCAGGGGCAGAGTTCACAGGAGACCAGACACAGCCTCCTGTCCCCCTGGACGCAGGGACAGCACAGCACCTGTGAGTGCTCTCCACCCGGGAGCCGTTAGAGGCCCAGCACCCAGGGTTTCCCGTGGGAGCAGGCCTCAGGGGCACTTCTGCCTGCACCCACCGAAGAAAGCCGGCTTCCTGTCAGCCTGTCCAGCCTCAGGCGGCCGGGGGTGGGGGGCTGTAGTTTCAGGCCCCTCTGCAGAGAGCAGGGAGTGCTTTTCCGGATGAGGTCTGTCTGAGCACTGTGCTGCCTGGGCCTCCCTTTGCGGCCCTGACTGCTGGGCTCTCAGAGCCCTGTGCGCTGTCCTCTCCCGTGTTCTCAGGTTGGCACGGGAACTGGAGCAGTGACAAATTAAGGCCGCGCTCCTGGCTGTCACATGCTTAGCTTTGAGGGCTGTTCCTGGTGGCTGACATGGGATCACAGCATTTTTTGTGTGTGTGGAGTAGAACGTATCAGCCAGCAGACAGCAGGTGTCTGGTCAGGTATTAACACGGTGTGTGTCCTGGTGGGAGGAGGTGTGTTGGAGGTGCAGCGCGTGCCTTTCTGCTTCACTTGCTTCCACTTTCTCCTTCGTACTTTTCTGTTGTGTGAAAAGCTGTAAGTCACACACCCCTTGACGTAGAGCCAAAGCCTCTGTCGTCGGAGTGGGGAGTGGAGGCACGCACCTGGGCTCTGTGCAGACTGGCGGCAGTCGCGGCTCCTGCTCGGCACAGCCACTCTGGGGCTGAGTCTGTTCTCCAGGACGTTAGCCCTGGGACAGCAGAGCCTGTCACCAGCTCTTCCCTGCCTGGTCTTCTGCATGGTATTTGGGCACAGTGGAAAATACAAAGTTTCAAGTGCTGCTCAAGAATGTTGTGAAATTAAATTTTTATGAGTTTTCAGCAGATGGTAATAGTTAGAAAAGATTCACTTTCGTGTTGTGTTGTGGAGACAAAGTACTTTGTGGAAAACGTGGAAGATGTAGCCTCTGTTACGAAGGGACTCGAATGGTCTTGCTGGTTGGCCCTTGACCAGTGTTCACGCACGGAATGTTGGTGAACACCTGCTTTTGGTGGCCTGCAGGCCCCTGGCCTTGTAGGGACTCAGAGTTGGGGAATTCGCCATCCCCAAAGCCAGCTAATCTCTCTCTCTCTCTCAGGCACTATGTGGTCCGAGGCCCTGAGATGACTCCTTATGAAGGTAAGTCACTGCTCTGAGTTGGGGCAGGAGGCGGTTTTGTGTTCTGAGTAGCTCTTGCCGGTCAAGTGCCCTTTATCTGTAAAGAACACTCTCTCCTTGTTGCACTCATTCGGAACTCATGCTGCCGCTCCTCCGAGTCCTGGGTGTGCCGCTCAGAGTTGTTCTGCCCTGTGTCTCCGGGACCGTGTGTAAGGACTAGGGCAGTGCTGCGTCTCCCAAGGCAGCAGGGTCAGGGCGGGGTGAACAGTAAACCATACCTGGCTCTCCTGCTGTTTCTGAGGGTGGGTGCTGCCGGGGGAGGGCAGGTGCATTGACTGCTCTCTCTGGACAAGTCCTGGGCCCGTGGGCAGGCCCTGAGGTCCAGGGAGGCCGTGAGGCTGCCCTGGCTCAGCCCGGCACTTCTACTCTCCTGGCCGCTGCTGCGCTGTCTGCTGACGCCGCCTGCCCTGGGCGCTGTCGGCAAAGTCTCTGGTGCACCAGCCTTGGTTGAGACGGGAGCTGTGAGCCGTGAGCCGTGGCCCAGCAAGCCCAGGGCAGGGGCAGGGGCAGGGCCGTGGCCGGGGGCAGTGCTGTCTGCTCTGTAGCTGCTGGCCCTGCCTCGAGGTGGCTGCAGCTGAGTGCGCGTGTGTGGGTGGGGTTGCATAAGCTTTCACTGGAAAAGAGTTGTGCAGGGAAGGGAGTCTGAGCCACCACTGACGCCGGGGCCCCAGGCAGCTGGGAGGGGGATGCCCAGCCTCTCGCAGGCCGATGTGTCACTAGCCTCATGGGGCCCTTCTGTAGCCCAAGGTCCCATCCTGGGAGGACAGGACCCAGGACATGCGTGTGTAGAAGCACATCTGTAGGGTGGGCATGTGACAAGAAGGTTCCTTTGGGGATCGGCCCAGTGCCCAGTAGTTGGGTGCTGGCTTGATGAAGCCTTGTCCAGGAGGGGCTCCTAGAAATATGGCAAAGACGGGCCTCAGAACAGCGCACAGGTCATGCTAAGGTGCTTATTAAATGTGTGTATGATTTTTAACAAACTTGAATAGAACGAGCTGCCAGTCCCCACTCAGCTCAGCTCAGGACTGCCCTCTGCTGACTGTTCTCAGCGGCGTCTCCAAGGGACTGCTGTCGGGGCCTTTGTGGACCCTGAGGGGTGTGACTCTGCCTCCCCCCTTGCTCCTCTTTTGGCTCCTGGGCGTTCTGACCTGTTCTTCCTGGTCTTCCATGCTCCTCTCCCATGTCCACACCCGTCCCTCTCGGGCCCACACTGTCTTGCTCACAACTGCTTCCCATTACCTAGCGCTGCCACAGAACCCGCCTGGGCTGATCTGCAGGCTTCACCCAGTCCCGTCGACCCTGACAGCTCCTCGCAGGCACACGAGCTGATTCTGAAGTTTTTAGTCTGAAGTTTACATGGAGGCAAAGGACCTGGAATAGTTCATCTATATGTTTTTTTTAATTCTCACCCGAGGATATTTTTCTGTTTATTTTCAGGCAGGGTGGGGAGAGGGGAGAGAAACGTTGATGTGAGAGAGAGACATCACCTGGTTGCCTCCTGCACGACCCCAACCAGGGCTGGGGACAAACTGCAACAGGTACGTGCCCTTGACTGGAATTGAACCCATGACTCATTGGTCCGCGGGCCGACACGCTAACTGCTGAGCCAAACTGGCCTTGGCAATAATTTAAAAAAAAAAAATTAAATGGGAGGAGTCCCTCTGCCTGATAACTTGTGTCTGGAGGGAGAGGCGTGGGTGGGGGCTCAGGAAAGCTCCCGCTGCGATGGCCACACGGGCCACTGATCGGATTGCGGGGGAGGGGGGTCCATGCTGCCTGCACGGGTCTCCCTCCGGTTGTGGTTTGGTCCCCCCGGACACTGGAATGCAGGGCTGCAAGCCGCTGGCTCGGGTCTGCCCTCCTGGCCCCTCTGCCTTGCCTCTTCCTGCTCTCGAGGACGTCTCTCGAGGCTCCCCCAAGCAAGGCCCTCCCAGAGGCTCCCCTGCGGTGGGGGTGCAGCGTGGCTCCAGCGCTGTCTTCCCCTGGGCATGCTCGGCCTGCCGCTTGCTCCTGTGCTGCCTCACGGCACCCGAGCAGCCCAGAGCCCTGCCTCGGAGGACGAGGGTGCTGGCCGGCTCTCTCCGCGGTGGTTCTTGGCGCTCGGGCTGCGCTTGTTTCCCAGGCGGGTGACGGGAGGAGTGCTGGGTCAACGCGCGAGCTTAGATTCCGTTTTCTTGGCAGGGCCCCTCCCAGCGTGGCGGGCCGCCCTCTCCCCGCCCTCCATGGTGTTGACAGTGGCACTGTCCTTGCTGTTCAGGTCACTTCCTTCTGGTCCTTTCATGAGTAGTGCTGAGCCAAACGGGGATGGCGCCTGTTTATGTCGGGCTCGTCTGAGTGAGCGTGATTGTGTGTGCTGTGGGGCCGTGCCGAGTGTGTCTCTTGCGGCGCTTGTCTGCCTGTGAGCTGGCCCTGCAGCCCTGCAGGGTGAGGGCAGGCCTAACCCAAGAGTGGCCTTGGAGCAGAGCCCCGTGGCCGTTTGGGACTGGGTGTGAGGACATGGCAGCCCTCCTTGAGCCTCACTGAAGGTGCACCATCACTGGTCTGGGGTGGGTGTGAGGCCTCGGGTGGGGAAAGGCGGGTGGACCTTGAGCTGAGCGGCAGAGGGCAGAGGTGGCGGCTCTGGGTCAGCTGGCAGGTGTGGCTGACAGGTTTGTTGGCAGAGCAGGTGTGGTGGGTGGGGGATCCCAGACTTCTGTCTGAGCAGCTGAGATGACAGAGTTGCTGAGGGAAGTGGCTGGAATCCGTCCTAGACCTTTCTGGGCGGTGCTGCTGGGACGGCCAGGTGGGGCATGTCTCTGGGCTTGGAGGGCAGGAGGTCCAGGCAGAGGTGCAGCTGGAGAGTTGTCAGAGTCTCCTCATGTCACGGGAGTCCAGGTGAGACCCCAGGAGTGTGAGTCTGAGGAGCGCACCGGGGAGCTGGGTGGCCTGCACCTGGGTGAGAGAGGAGGCCCGGTCAGGAGTGGTTGTGAGGCCTGAGATGTGGTCACACCCCATTGGGGGGGTCTGGGGACCTCGAGGTCAGGTCTGTGGGGGCCGTGCTGGAATGTGAACTGGCATCTTCGGACCTGCTCCCCAGGGACTGGGCACAAGAGGGGGCAGGTGGCCGGAAGTGGACACTGTAGGGGCAAGAGTTTTATTTTCTGTTGTTTTTTAAGGTGAGAGGAATGGCAGGTTTGCCTGTTGGTGGGTGTAGTTTGGTGGAGGAGGAACTGGTAGTGAGGGGACCTGGGGTGGGCTGACCTCAGCCGACAGGCCTGCGGGTGGGTGAGGGCTGGAGAGGAGCCCGTGCCCACGCTCTTCTGAGACTGCTCTGGGCGAGGGGCATGTGGGAGGGGTGTCCGAAGGTGAACTCAAAGTGGGGGGCCTGTGAGGCGGGCCGGGGGTGGGTGCAGGGTCAGGGCTCGAAGTCACTCTGTGGGCAGTGACAAGGCTCTTTTTCTGCTTTGATGCAGGTGGCTGTTACCATGGAAAACTGATTTTTCCCAGAGAATTTCCCTTTAAACCTCCTAGTATTTATATGATAACCCCCAATGGAAGATTCAAGTGCAACACGAGGTAAGGCGTTCCTGCCGCTCCCGAAGCCTGGCTGTGCCGTGGCCAGCGCGTGCTCTGTTGAGTGGGCCCCTTTTTTGCAGGCTGTGTCTCTCCATCACTGACTTCCACCCAGACACCTGGAACCCGGCCTGGTCCGTCTCCACCATCCTGACTGGGCTGCTGAGCTTCATGGTGGAGAAGGGCCCCACCCTGGGCAGCATAGAGACATCGGACTTCACGGTGAGGGGTGGTGGGTGTGTTGGGGGCCCCTGCCTGTGTCCCTGCGCCCCGAGCACCTTGGAGAGACCCCAGCCCTGGGGTCCCTGGTTCTTGGCCAGGCTTCCTGGGCAGCCCCGGTCACCGCGCCTGCTCCATCTGCTCGGCTGGTGTCTGTATCTGTCTCTAGTGGGAGTCGGGTTCGTGGTCATGAGTGGGTGAGGAGGGAGACGGGCACAGGCCTTGGTGACCGAGTGGGCTGGTGAAGAGCAGCTCGACTGGGCCCTCACTGCTGCCAGAGGCTTAAGGAGTTGAAGTCAGTCTTTGAGCTGACGCTTCCCTTCTCTTTCTTTCTAGAAAAGACAACTGGCCGCACAGAGTTTAGCATTTAATTTAAAAGACAAAGTCTTCTGTGAATTGTTTCCTGAAGTTGTGGAGGTGAGAGTGGCAGCTGGCAGCAGCTCTGCTTCCCTGGGCTCATGGGTCCTCCCGAGAGAAGCTGCTCCTCGTGTCCATGCCCGGTGCTGGGACAAGAGCCTAAAGGGGCGCCTGGGGTGGGGGTTGAGCTGGGGGCTGGGCCTGTCCCCAACAAGGTGTGGAGCTGGCCAGCTTCGTGCCAGCGTGGGCCGCCGAGGTTCCAGGTGGGCCCGCTGGGGGATGCTCCTGGTCCTGGGGCTGTGAGCGGGGCAGGCTGGGCTGCACACAGTTCGAGGCCACAGCGATGGTGTCACTCGAACGTGGCTAGGTCCCAGGCCCATGAGGTGCAGTTGTTGGTTTGGCAAGTCACTTGGCCCCTACATCTGTAAAGCTGGGTGGGTGCCAGGACTTAACCTGCCAGTGACCACCCATGTCTCAGCGTGTTCCTGGGGGATCGTAGGACCCCCTTGGTCCTAAAGGAGCTGCTTGGCTGAGACCCACCTTGGTCTCTTGCTGTTTCTCTCAGGAAATTAAACAGAAGCAAAGAGCACAAGAAGAGCTCAGCAGCAGGCCCCAGGCGCTCCCCCTCCCCGACGTGGTTCCAGATGGGGACACGCACCACGGCCAGAACGGGCTTCAGCTCCTCAACGGGCACGCGCCGGGGGCAGGGCCACACCTGGCGGGGCTGCAGCAGGCCAACCGGCACCATGGACTCCTGGGCGGCGCCCTGGCGAACTTGTTTGTCATAGTTGGGTTTGCAGCCTTCGCTTACACGGTCAAGTATGTGCTGAGGAGCATAGCACAGGAGTGAGCTGCACCACCACCCACCGCGCAGGTGGTCGGAACGAGGGACGCCGGGCCCAGGCTTGACGCTGGCTGGATGCGCCATCGAGCACAGGGCGGACCGCCTGACCCTGGGTTAGCTTTTTAAAAACCGTTAAGAAGAAAACAAAAACCAAAGTGTGTGGTTTGGATTTGGAGCATACAGACGTGAGTTCCCAGACCCCTGTCCTCGCCCTAGGTCTCGGGGGCTGTGGAGCCCAGGGTTCGAGGAGGAGGGCCTCACGCTTTGGTTAGACCTTATCTCCTGTGTTGTCTTTTGGACTTGTTTTAGTAAACCTGTTTTTCATTTTATAGATTTGGTCACTGAAAACTATAAAACTCGATGCCTATGAAATACTCTGTGTGCATTCTTAGTCCAGTGGAGCTCTGACCCCCCGGCTAGGGGCCGGCCCCACGGCTGTCCTCAGCCATGTGGGCCTAGTGATGGGGCCGGGGCTGGCTGGGCAGGGACTGCCCTGTGGGTCCAGGACCGGGGTTTGGTTCACTTAGAGTGAAGCAGTTTCCTTCCAGAAAAGCCTCTGGCTGCAGTTCAAGTTAGGAGTCTGCTCACTGACCACAAGGTGTCGCCTTTTACTTACAGATAAGGCAGAGGGGCGGAGCCGCTGGTCCTGGGGCCTCAGCCTCCTCCAGGCTCCTGGTGCCCCCAGAGCCTTTGCTCTGAATTCCTTGGGTCCAGGTGGCCCAGAAGCCCCGTCCTGTGCTCTGGAGGCCCCACCAGCCGGAAAGGGGTCCCCACCTGACAGACGGGCTCTGTGCACTTTGGGGCTTCCCTCACACTTGGGCAAAATCTTGGGTTGACCCAAAAGGTAGGTTCTCTGTCCCCTTCGCACAGGGGTTGCCCATCAGGTACTGGCCCTGCCTGGAAGGTCACACAGGGCCTGGGCCTCGCAAGGGAAAGGCTGCCTGTGGGCATCGCCTCGGTTTGGGCTGACAGCCCCGGACACCTCCCGTCCCCCACCTGTGCGTGCTGGTTCACGGGGAGCCGCGACGACACCTCCCACCCTCCACCTGTGCGTGCTGGTTCACGGGGAGCCGAGACGACACCTCCTGCCCTCCACCTGTGCGTGCTGGTTCACGGGGAGCCTAGACGACACCTCCCGCCCTCCACCTGTGCGAGCTGGTTCACGGGGAGCCGCGACGACACCTCCTGTCCCCCACCTGTGCGTGCTGGTTCACGGGGAGCCTAGACGACACCTCCCGCCCTCCACCTGTGCGAGCTGGTTCACGGGGAGCCGCGACGACACCTCCTGTCCCCCACCTGTGTGAGCTGGTTCACGGGGAGCCACACCACCACCTGCGACTGCTCAGCCATCAGGGAACCTGACGTGCAGCCATGTGCTTTTGCATCTTTGACTTTGTTTTTTGATCAGTTTATTTTAAATTGCTCTAAATTTTACCACTTGTATGTGTTTAACACACTCGTGAAAAAAACCTTTCATTATATCTCTGTTCCTGAGTTTCCTGCTGTTTGCGTCTGCGCTGGTGGAAGTGTGCCTGGTGGCCGGTGGGCCGGCTGCGGCCGTGGCCTTGGCCGCGGAGGCACAGGGACCCTGGTGGCAAGGCCACGCTGCCAGGCCTCATGCTCCGTCCACAGCCGGCTGAGGGCAGGTCTGGGACCAGTGTTCACACGCTGTTTCCTGAGGCCCACCGGAGGCGGCTGTCTGGCAGGTGGAGGTACTTCCCTTCTGCGGGTGAGGTCTCAGCAGGGAGACAGGTCAGCGCCATGCAGAGCCCTCCGGTGTCAGCCCTCGTGCTGGTGTCCAGGCCACTCCCGGCCCGGGTGTGTGCCTGCCGGTTGGCATAGCCGACCCTCCATGGTGCCGGCTGTGTGGTGAGGTGTGTCTCCGTCAAGGGAGCAGCCTGACGGCATCGACACCCCGCGGACGTGTGTGGACCGTCTTCTGTGCAGAGTGGGCTTGGAGAGCCTGCGTCTCCCCGAGGCTGAGGCTTTCACACCAAGAGGTCCTGGTCTGAGAGGCCGGAGTGACCGCTGCTCGAAGGGCCGAGGTGGATGGCCTGCTGGGGGGTTGCCCAGGGCTCTGTGCCCTGTCCTCCCCCAGAGGGCTGGGTGCCCAGTGTCGGCTGTGAGCTGGGTGGGTGAGGACACCAGCACGGGCCTGAGCCTTGGCTCCCGGGCAGCTGGCCGCTGTGGCAGGAGGGCCTGACAACCCAGCCTGGGGCCCTCGGCCTCTCCAGGTGGCTCCACTGCTGTGCCTCTGGAAGACCCTCGGCGCGTGGGGGAGGGGCACGGACCCGGAGGCAGTTCCACAACACCTGGTACTGAACCCTTGGAACCCACACCCCAACCCCAGAGCACGGGCAGGCGGACACACGGACACACGGATGGCTTCCTGCTTCCTGGTTGTGAAGGCGCCTGGGACAGCCCTGAGCCCCGGGGTGGGTGGGGTGGGAACTGCCTGAGGCTCAGCTTTGCCTCCACATGGCTCCCTGTCCAGTGGCAGAGCCGTCTGCCGGAGGGCTCGAAGGATGGGCCCACCAGGACACAGGTAATGAAAAGCAGGTGCCCCGCCTCTGGGGAGGGGTCTGGCAGCTTGTCGGGGCTTCCTGGCCTGGTGCTGAGTGCAAGTCCCATCCAGGGGTCCAGCTGGGTGGGGTGAGGACGGGGGGTCTTCTGCCATGTGGCCCTACTCCAGACCCAGGTGTGGGGCACGGGCTCACCAGCCAGACACAGGGAGCTGAGGCTTCAACAGCAAGCTTGGGGTTCACTAGAACCCACGCTGCTGTCCTGGATGTGACCGCCTCTGCTTGACCGGGAGGGCGGGCGGGTGTCCCTGGGCAGACACCCCTCACATCTTCCTGCCAGCTTCTCAGTAGCTCTGCCTACAGACGACCACGGGTGTAGGGTGGGCTGGGTCTTCTGCTCGGCTGCTGGCTGTTCCTGGCAGATGTCTGGGAGTTAGAGGGTCTGGAAGGCTCTGCTCCGCTGTCCACTGGGGCCGGTGCCCTCCACCTTTCTCGCGGCCGCACTGTGATCAGCGGCTCCTGTGGGGCCAGCCATGGCTCTGACCATCGTCAGCCTTGGTCTACACCACCCGATGGGCAGCTGTCCTGCCTGCAGCCTGGGGAAGGTCCCAGCTCAACCTGGGGAACCCGCAGTGTGGCTCAGGTCTAGCTGGAGGGAACCATTCACTCTCCCGGGCCGGATGGCTGTGGAGGGAATGGGCTCTTCTGGTGGGCACAGCTGGGGGGTGGCTCACATGTGCTGACCTCTTACGGGACTGGCCTGGGAACTAGCCTCTCCCCCCTGCTGGCTCAGGAAGCCAAGTGGCCTGGCTGGGTGAGGGCACCCCCCCAGGTAGTAAGGGTTGGCCCTGTGCCTCAAGAAGAGGGGCCACCTGCCATGCCCCCCGCCGTCGCTGGCACACTCAGCCCAGTGGAGAGAGAAGCAGCACCCAAGGTCGTCAAGGCCAGCACGAGGCTGGGAGCCCAGTGGGTCAGCTGCCCTGCTTCCCTGGCCCTGCCTTTCCCAGGCGCAGGGCCTGAGCCAGGCCTTCGGGCACCACCAGGACCCTGGGGCAGGGGACCTGGCAGATCCAGAAGAGCCCGACTGAGGTGGGTCCTAGGAAGGGGCCGATGGGGCTGTGAGCGCGTCCTCCCTCCCTCCGCCCCCCTCCGCAGCCGCAGGCCCGCGGTCAGTGGGGGTGCCCGACCCTGTCCACGCCCCAGGGCCCGGGAGCCCGCTGACGGATCATCCATGTGAGCCCTCCCCCTTGGAGCCCGCGAGCTTTGGGGCGGAGGGGAGGGTTTATTTGGCGGCGGCGCGGGGCGGCGAGGGCGCTGTGCCTGTGAGCGGAGCCGTCACCAGCCCGACCCGGGGCAGGAGCGCGTCCCGCTGCCTCTCTGGCGCGCCCGTCGGGTGCCCGTCGTGCCGCCGCGCCTGGCTCATCCCGCACAGACATGCAGCGGCGGCGGCCCGGCGGCCCCCAGGGCCGCGCCTCCGCGCCGCCCCCATGAGCGCGCCTGGGCGCCCCTGCGCGCAGCGCTGAGCCTCCGCCGAGGTCCGCAGCCGCCGGCCGCCACCATGCGCTGGGCCTGGGCCGCGGCCCTGGCCCTCCTCTGGCCGCAGCTCGCGCTCCTCGGGGGCGTCGGGGCCCGGCGCGAGCCCAAGCGGCCCAGGCAGCGCGCCGAGCCCCCCAACGTCACCGTGGCCAACAGCGAGGGGCTGCCTGGCTCCCCCAAGGTACGCAAGGACCGGCGCACGTGGGCGTGCGCTCACTTGCGGGCGCTGCTTGCTTCGGGGGCTTCCACTCAGTGGGGCACAGCCCTCCCACCTGTCGGCTCTACCTGCGGGGCTCTCCAGGCCCCCTTCCTGCCTTGGTGGGGTGGGGCTTTGGGTAGGATCTGCTGCAGACAGGTTTGGGGCCACCTCGGTCCTCCGCTGGCCTGGGAGGGGGAGGGGAGGGGGGAGAGGCTGCTTCTCCGGGCTGCCCTGAACCTTTGAAGCCCCAGGCGCGTCCTGGCCCAGCACCCTGCTGCCTTTGGGTGTAATCGCCAGTCTAGGAGGAGGTGGGGAAGCGCTCCAGGCAGCCTGCTCTTTGGCTGCCCAACAGACCCCTGGTGGAGACCGGCCCCCACCACTCCTGGGTTGGAGGCCAAGGCTAGCCTGGACCCTGTGCATCCTGGCGGTCCTCACCCTCACCCCTGCTGTGTAGCCACCCCCCCCCCCATGGCTTCTAGTATGGGAATGCTCCTATCCTGAGTCCCTATGGCCCCGACCTGTCCCAGGTCCTCTCTAAGACCTGAAACCCCCGGCCTGCCTCAGCCCTCTCCTGTCTTTGGCTGAGGATCTCCTGAGGGTTTAGGAGCTGACCCCATGGGCCCAGAATTGGGAGGGGAGCGGTGGTTGCCAGGACACCCCCTCCACCCCCCAGCCCTCGTGCCTTTGATCCCAGCCTCCTCACGCCCTTGGGCGTCTCTGTGGCGGCCAACCTGGCTGCTCTCAACCCACGCGGCCCCGTGAGCCTGAGGCCCCGTTTTCCAGATGGGCAAGTGAGGGAAGTGAGTCCCTGGGCCCTGCCAGCAGGGAAGGGTGGTTGCCAACCCAGCCAGGCACGGGGCAGTCTGAGGACAGACAGGTGGACCTTCGTCCTGGGCGGGGCCTCCGTGGGAGTCCCCAGACCCTGTGACACATGCCCCTCCCCACACGTCAGGACCTCTGCTCTTCCTCCACCTGCCTCCCCCTGGCCCTTTGGGGTCCCTGGGTACCTCGGGTGCAGCCGGGGTTTGTGGTGGCCAGGGACGCAAGCAGAAATCAGGGGACCCCTGAGTGTTCCTGGCTTTTCTGTCTCCCCTGGGTAGGGCCAGGTCAGGTTTGGGAGGCAACCCTACCCTGCTCGTCCCTCCTAGCCCCCCAGGACAGAGGCCTGCCAGGTCCACTGGGAAAGAGCCCAGCCTAACCCTGGTCATGAGGCTGTGCCTGCCCCGGGAGTCTGGCTCTCGCTGTGCCTGGGGCTGAGGGCTGACGGCTGGACTGGACCTAGGGCCAGGACCCCTGGGCTTGCTCTGCCTGGGACAGCACTCTGGGAGTGGTCAGGGCCCTGCTGGCTTCGTGGCAGTGTCTGCTCTGCTTCTGCCCACTTTATGGGCTTCCTGTCTGAGTCCGGCACAGACTTCCTCAGGACGGCAGGCTCTCTCTCCAGCCCCCACCCCCTTTCTGAGCACGGGTCTCCTCAGACATAGGCAGGGGTGTTTCTGCCTCCCCCACCTGCCTGGAGCTGAGGAGACTGGTTGGCGGGCTGGGGGCACAGTCTCAGCAGCTCTGCTTTGCCTCTCCCAGCTCGTCCTCCAGCAGCAAGGTGGGCCAGCAGCTGTGGCCTGGGGCCGAGCTCAGGAGCAGGGCCTGTCCCACCCCTGCCCAGCTTCGCAGGGCACTCTGGACGGTCAGAAAGGCCACTGCCCTCTGCGGCCTGCCTTGGCCAGGGCCAAGTCCCTGTTGGGACACACGAAGCCGGCTGTGTATGTGCATGGGTGTGCCTGTCTGACTGAGGACAGGATGCAGTGGAAGGGGACAGGTCGCTCCAACACTTGGCCAGAGCCAGGGTGTCCAGACGTCATGCCTGCCCCAAGCCATCACCCTGCCTGAGGTCCTGGTCTGGTCCCTAGGAATGGCCTTTGGTGCTCCCTCGCTCCTCCTGTGTCTGCCCAAGTACTGCCCGAGGCAGCGGGGACCTCCGCGGCCCCCTCTCCCCGGGGGCAGCACATTAGCCCTGCCATTTGGCCTTTCAGCCGCCCGAGGCCCTGGGGCCTGAGTTCTCAGATGCCCACATGACATGGCTGAACTTTGTCCGTCGGCCCGATGACGGGGCCTCAAAGAAACGGTGCCGAGGACGGGACCAGAAGTCGGTGAGCCGGGGTCTGGGCCCAGGCAGGGGTGGCTGTGGCTCCCACCGGGATCCTCATGTCCTCCTGCCTTCCTCAGCGAGGCCTCTCGGGCCCCCCGGGCCCCCCCGGGCCCCCGGGCCCCCCCGGGCCGGCAGGTGCAGAGGTCACACAGGAGGCTCTGCTACAGGAGTTTCAGGAGATGCTGAGAGGTGAGGTGCCCCTGCCCCCACTCCTCCCAGAGCCTCGCTCAGGAGGGTCTCCCAGGCTCTGGGGGTGACCCCAACCTTCTGCCCCTGCCTTTGTCCCCACAGAGGCCACCGAGCGTCGGTTCTCAGGGCTTTGGGGCTCGCTGCTGCCCGAGGGGATGGCCGGGCGGCTGGGGGCGGAGGCCTTCCACTGCCGGCTGAAGGGCCCTGTGCTGGTGGACAAGAAGACGCTGGTGGAGCTGCAGGGCTTCCAGGCCGTGAGTGGGCTGGGGTGGCCTGAGGGGCCCCACGAGCCCCAGGGTCTCTGGGGGCAGGATGCTGGGGCGGCCCCCACAGGTGACGGGGTTCACCGCCACCACGGGCACTTACACACAGCAGTGGCCACCTTGGGTCCGGTGGAGGGACTGTGTGCCCAGACCCCCATCTTGCGTCGAGCCTTCGAGTGGGGTCAAGGTGGCAGGGGTCTCTCTCCTGTAGGGGCTCTGGGGCCTCTTCTGCCCCTGGGGCCTGAAGCCTGTGGCCAGAGGCCCAGGTTGGTGCAGAGCACAGGTCCTGCCTTCTGTCCTCGACACCTGGGTGTGCTCGGGCTGGGAGCTGTTGGTTGCAGGCGCTGCCTCCAGGCTGGGTGTCCAGGCCTTGCTCCTGACACTCACCTGCTGTCCCTGCAGCCCACCGCCCAGGGTGCCTTCCTGCGGGGGTCTGGCCTGAGCCTGGCCTCTGGCCGATTCACAGCCCCAGTGACTGCCATCTTCCAGTTCTCCGCCAGCCTGCACGTGGGTGAGTGGGGCAGCGGGGGGTGGTGGGGGCTGGTTCTCCCAGGTGGACCCTGACACCCCAGGGTCCAGGCCTGGGTCTCACTGCAGAGCTGCCTCCTGCTCCAAGCCCAGCTCCCACTGGGGGCTTAGACGGGGCCCCATGCCCACCTGCCCCAACTAGCAGCCACTCCTGGGCCTATCTTGGGCAGTGCGCCATGAAGCCCCCCAGCCCCAGCCTCTGCTCCGTCCCCCCTGAGGGCCGCTGCAGCCAGCTGTCTCCACAGACCGCAGAGGGCTGCAGGGCAGGGTCCGGGCCCGGGACACAGTCAGGGTGCTTATCTGCATCGAGTCCTTGTGCCATCGCCACACGTGAGTGGGCCCTTGGGACCACCTTTGATGCCAGGGGGTCACCGGGCGGGGGTGGGTGCCTGAGTGTGAATGTCCCGCCCATGGAGAGGGGAGGGGCTGCCCGACATGACTGCACTGAGCAGCGGGTGGGTCCAGGCCCTCGTGCCGGCTGGGCCCTCACCCTGGGCGCCACGTCTAGGTCCTTGGAGAGCATCTCGGGCCTGGAGGGCAGTGGCAGGACCTTCACGGTGCTGGTGCAGGGGCTGCTTCAGCTGCAGGTGAGGCCTGCGGGGCTGGGCGGGGCAGGGGGGTCCCATGCCTCGGAGCCTCGGAGGGGTACCCCAGCCCAGCACATGGACAGACATTGGCCATGGGGCCACTCAGGACCCTGGGGCCAGGGTGGGTGTCCCACGTGCTCCCCGTGGGCAGGCAGGTCCTGTGGGCGGTGACGTGCACTGTGGGCTGTCTGCAGGCTGGACAGTACGCCTCTGTCTTTGTGGACAATGGCTCCGGGGCCGCCCTCACCGTCCAGAGTGGCTCCAGCTTCTCCGGCCTGCTCCTGGGTGCGTGAGGACACCGACGGGTCCCAGAGGAGCTGCGTCGAGAGGACCCTCCAGGCCATGGCGAGCTCCCCAGTCACCCATTCCCACTGCCCTCTGTTAAAAGTGTGGTCACAGCAATAAAGAGTACCCAGCCCTCTCTGTCGCCTGGTCACTGTGTTGGGGGGGGGGCAGGTGCAGCTATGGAGGCACATGGGGCCTCAGAACACAGCCCTCGGGTGGGGTGGGTGGGGAGTGGACTTGGCTTTGGAGGTTCCGGTGGAGTGACCTGCGGCCTGTGGCCCCCACGGCCTCTGCGCCCCTGGGGTCCACGTTTACCCTGAGGACAGGACAGATGTCCATCCTGGTCCCTGCTCGGCCCTGCCCACTGCCTGATGCACCTCTCTGCTCCCCGGGCTGGGCAGCCTTGCAGGGCTGGGGCCCAGATGGCTCAGCCTCGGGGCGCTGGAAGTCCCAGAGCTTGTGAGCGGGACGGTGGCCGGATGCTGTGCCTGTCTGGGGAGCAGAGGGTGAGGTGGGGAGCCCTTGGTGTGCTCCGTCCTGTGGGGGCAGGCACAGGGAGCATGGACAGCGCATGTGCAGGCCACCAGCACCACGTGTGAACCCCGGGGGGGGCGCTGAGTGCTCGTATGTGTGGGGCTGGGTGAAGGAGCCCTGGCCACCTTCCTCTTGGTGGCTGCAAACCCCCTGCCCCAAAGGTGGGGCCAGAACTGGGGGGGGGCAGCCAAGACCCTGCCTGCGGGTTCTGTGGCCCTGGGACCCCGGCACCCACCCCTGGTGGCTCCAGCAAACCCAGACCAAAGAATGTAAATGGGTCCTGGGATGGCCAGGCCTCTGCAGAGCTGTCAAGATATCATCTCTCGTGGGCACCTGGGCCCTGGCAGTGGCTCCACCCGAAGCGTGAGGCTGGCCCCTGACCCCTCCGCAAGCAGACACCCTGGGGCTGGGGCTGGGGCTGGCGGGAGACCCTGGTTCCAAGGCTGAGCAGACAGAGAAGGGCATCGTTGTCCTGTAGATGGGGGCAGGGGCTGGGGGAGGGCAGGGGCCGGGGTCCTTCTGCAGACTCAGGGCCCAGGAGTGGGAGGTGGGGCAGGTGGAGACGGGAGCCCCTCCCCCAGGGACCCTGGCCGCCGGCGGGTAATGAGGCAGCAGAGCCCTGGTGCCGGCCGGGCGCTGGTCTGTGCAGCGCCGGGCTTGGCCACTGACCCGTCCCCACCTCTCTCCCTGGTCCCCCAGGGCGGCGTCAGGGGCTGGGGGCTTGGGGGGGGGTGTGTCTCTGCTTCACAGCAACGGTAGGCGCCGGCGGGGCTGAGTGGGGGTGCGCGGCAGCCTGCGGGGGCGGGGCGCTGCGCCCCGTTGAGGGGGGGAGGGGCACGAGCGGGAGGCGGAGGCAGGGTCCCTGCCCCCACTTCCCATCGCGGGGCCTCGTGTGGCTGCCGTGGTCAGCCTGGCCCGGCGGTACATGCCGGTCTGTGCTGACCGCCTGTTGACAGGGTGCCCGGGTGCTGTCGGCGGGGTGCTGAGGGACCTCGGCCAGCACCCAGCCAGACCCTCCGGCGCACCTGGGGCCTCACTGCACCTGGGGTGCTCTCCCGACCGTCCATCAGCGCCAGCCAGCACCCTGACCCGCCTGGCCTGGGGGGCAGGTCTTGCTTCCCCGTCCAGCCTGCTGCGGCCGTGATGACAGAGACGGAGACCCAGACCCAGCCCGGGCCCAGGGCCCTGCAGAGCGCAGCAGACAGACGCGGGACGGAGACAAGGAGACGAGAGATGGGGAGAGGAAGGCCAGGCCGGCCGAGGCGCCCGGGGTGGGCAGGTGGCCAGGGCTGGGGAAGCAGCGTCTTGGCGCCCAGCTCCACCTGCCTGTCTCGCCTTCATCCTTGTCTCCCCCCTAATCTCAGGTCATTACCGTTTAGCGGTGACTCCCCTGGAATGTGCTGTCTCCAGTCCCCATGGCTGGGGTGGGGGAGCAAGGGGGGGGGGGCCCCGCAGCCACTACTGCCATATGGAGGTTCAGGGGCATGAACTGGGGGGACCCAGGGCTCGGGGTTCAGGCCCTAGGCTCAGACAGGCTGCCCCCACAGTGCAGACAAGGGCAGCGCTGGGTGAGCCCCCGACGGCCCCAGTCTGAGCCCAGTGGCATCACCCGTATCAGATCCGACCCAAACCACGGTGTTGACAAGCTTCCGGGGACTCTGGAGGGGTCTGGAGACCCCCTAAGGGGCCCTGGGGCCCTGTGGTCACGCCCACCCAGACTGAGCAGGGGGAAGTGCTGACAGGGCCAGACCTGCAGCTGAAGGCAGGGGGCTTGGTAGGGGACCCGAGGGTGGGGGTCCTGGGGGTCGGGGCTCTTTCCCTGGCCTGGCCTCCGGTTGTGGCGCTGGGTTGTGAGGTGGCCCAAGCCTCTGACTGTGGCCGGAGCCAGGTGGTCGGCACAGTGCTCGCTGGCCTCGGGCTGACCCCTGACCGAGCCCCACCCGGAGCAGCGGGAGGTGCTGGCTGACCTTGTTGACCCGTCCTAGGGCTCACTTCCCAGAACCTCCGTTTGACCTGCCGCCTGCCGGACAGGGGCTGGGAGGCTGCTGTCGGGAGCTCAGGCAGACCCTTGGCCGGGCGCTTCCCAAACCCTGGTCTTGGGCCACAGCCAGGCTGCATCTGACCGGCCCTTCCTCGTCCCGAGGTGGCCCTGAGGTGCGGGGGGCGAGTGGATCTCTGTGTTGGCTCCGAGCCTGCCCCCCAGCACCCCTGGCTGCTGTCCGGTTTGAGTGCAGACAGGAATGAGGGTGTCTGGCTCCAGATACCTGGAAGTCCTCTCAGGGCCAGGAGCAGCCGTGGACGGGACAGCCGGGCCCCACCCCGGGCTGTGGCAGGAGCAGCGAGGGCCAGGGCAGGCCGGGTGGGGGGCTCCCAGCTGCAAGCACGAGGCTGCCTGGCCCCATCTCCCATGGTCCCCTCTGGGGCTGTGGATGGCACGGGTAGGGGTGAGGCCTGCCGGAGCGGCCGTCCACCTGGCCTGGGCCTCCGGTACCTGTGAATTTAAGGGACAGCAGGACCGGCTGGCCCTCTGTGGCCAGAGCTGAGCTTTGGGTCTGACTTTGTCCTCCTTAGGCTGGTCTGGGGTTGGTGTGGCATCTGCTCCAAGTAGCCCAACATCTGGGTGATTAGGCTGGCTGCCACAGAATCGCTGCACCCCGACCTGGGAGCCCGGGGGTGGGGCCAGGGAAGGCGGTCCTTCCCCAAGGAATGGCTTCCAGCACCCTGTCCTGGGGCAGGAGCTCCCTGGGGCATCAGGGACACTGCCGGTGTCCGAGGCCTGCCCTGTGCAGAGTGCCGACCGGGGACGGGGCTGTGGCCAGGGAGTAGGGGCCATCTCGGGGCCTTCACTCACTGACTGGGCTTGGCCAGTGTGCCCTGGGCTCCAGGCTTGGCATGACCTCACGGTCCTGCCTGGGGTCAGTGAGACACTGGACTCCTGTCCCACAACCTGAGTGGACCCAGGAGCCAGGCCTCCAAGGCCAGGGTCTCCGGCAGTCTGGACCCCGGCGCTGGGTGGAGGCAGCGGAGGAGCTTGCCCTGCGCACGCCTGGCCTGCGGCCGCCGCGGGCACGTCTGTCTGCCCGCATCTGATGGCGCGCAGCAGCCTGGGGAGGAAGGGGTGGCTCGGGGACAAAGGGCCTTTGTTCAGCAGAGTGTGGGGTGCAGCCCCGCTCGGGGGCAGTGACTCACAGGTCCCTCTGGTGCGATAGCATCAGTCTTGCAACAGCTGGCGTGTCACACACCCCGGGAGGCAGCAGTAGACCCCCGCCTGCGCCCCAGGCCCCTCCAGGCCATGCTGTCAGAACCTGGGTGTGTGTGGGGGTGGCAGGAAGAACAGCAGGAAATAAGGGGCATCAGAGGGCCAAGAACACATTTTTCCCCACTGACTCTGAGAGAGTGGAAGGGAGGAGGGACAGGGAAGGAGGGAGAGAAGCATCGATGTGAGAGAGAAACATGGGGTGGTTGCCCCTCCGCTCCCCAGGCTGAGATGGGACCTGCCACCCAGGTACGTGCTCTTGACCGGGAATCCGACCCGAGACCCTTCCATGTGCGGCCTGACACTAACCACTGAGCAACCAGCCGCCCAATGGTCTCTGGCAGCATTTTTCTGGCCTCCGATCCCCTGATGAGGGCCAGAGGCCCCTCGGAGCCCCAGCACCAAGGTCAGACCCCCAGATGCGCGGCTCGCCTTCAGTCCCTCCTCTGGGGGGCATGTCTGGGGCTTGCTCCTGGCTCTGGCCATCTGTCCCTCCCTCCCTGTCAGGATCAGGTGGGCAGCTGTGGCAGGGGGTGTGAGGGCCCCTTGGGGGCTGGGCCGCCGAGACCCTCAGACGCCACTGGAGGGAGGGGCCGGGGATTGTGTTTCCTTCTCCTAGGGTCACAGGGTGGGTCAGGCTCGGGGTCAGTGGGAGGTGGGAGCTGGATGTGGCCTCCTGGATGTGGCCTCCCTGGGCTCCTGTTCGTGTGCCATGGAGGTTTGGCCGCTGCCTGCGGGCAGCCTACCCCTGTCCAGGCTCCCAGGGCCAGTGCTGCAGCTCCTGGCTTCTCCCCAGCCTCGACTTCACCCAGCACCACGGCCCACTGAGCCCTGCCTGGTGGCCGCTGCTGGAAAATGCAGGGACCCAGGGCCAGAGCCACGGGCGCCACCTGTGCACGTGGGTACAGGCGTCCGGGGGCTGCTCCCTGACCTACTGAGTTGCTAGACCAGAAGCTCCCTCTTGCTGACCTCCTTCCCCCGGCAGGGCCTCCCCGGGTTTTAGCTCTGGCACCCCCCCAGCTACAGAGCCCTCTCCCAGGGGGATGGTTTCCACCTCCAGGCTCAAGTGAAGACTCCCCTGCAGAGACCCTTGACCTCGCCACCGCCTGGGGCCCCTCGTCCACTCAGAGGTGGCCCAGCTGCAGCTCCTAGTGTGTCCAGGACAGAACCCTTTTCACCCTCACCCGTAGCTCCTGCCAAGGCTGGGTCTTCCAGAGCCGCTTGGGCGGGCGGGCAGATCCCGTCTCCCCTTGAGCCTCTGTTCTCTGCAGGACCCACTAGTCAGTTGGGGCTGGCAGACCGCTGGGTGCCTGCAGCTGCCCACACTGCTGACCCGGGCAATTGCTGCTGGCTTCCTGAGTGGGGTCCCCCGGCCCAGGTCTGAGGGTCCCCAGGTGCTCTGCCCTGCCTCACGGGGGGCTCCTGATCTTTCCTGAGGCACTTGTTTCCCGTGGGGTCCAGGGGACAGCCAGTGAGGGGGGCTATGAGGCATCTACGAGAACACAGCCTGGGCCCCGCTCACCGTGCCCTGGGCGGAGCGGGCAGCTCCAGCCACAGCCACAGGCTGCCTGCGGAGGCCACGCTACAGGTGTCACAGTTCCCTGCTGTTTGGGAGCAGAGGTCTGAGGCTGGCCAGGAGGCAGACCCTTCTGCGTAAGGGTGCGAGGGCCTGAGCAAGGGTGGGGGAGAGGCAGGAGCCTGCAGCACCCACACAGGGCATGGGGTCAGAAAGGGCTAGGAAGGAGGAGGGCACTGGGGACAAGTGGGGAGGTGGGGTGGAGAAGGGAGAGAGGAGTTGGTGGGGACAATGGAGAGAGGGTGGGGATGTGATAAGCACTTTTTTTTTTAAACATTTTTTTTCTTCTTTATTGATTTTAGAGAGAGAGGGAGATGGAAACATTGATGAGAGAGAACATCGATTGGCTGCCTCCTGCGTGCCCACCCGGGGATTGGGTCCACAAGCTGGGCATGTATCCTGACCAGGAATCAAACCGGCAACTTTCAGGTGCATGGGTCGATGTTCAACCATGGAGCCACACCGGCTGGGCATGATGAGCACTTTCTATGGGAGCAGAACTGAGGGTGTGAGCCCAGAATGGCCCCAAAGAAAGGGGGGTTGGTGGCCACAGGGGACAGGTGATGGGTGAAGCTGTCTATTCCAGCTCCCAAGGCTCTGGAAGGTCCTCCGTGCAGGGGCGAAGAGGTGACCCCCAGGGGAGACTCAGGAGTGGAGGGCCTCAGGGTCTCTGACCAGAGACACACGGGGTTTGGACTGAGCCCTCGCAAAGCCCAGGTCTCCTCCGAGGCCAGGCCTGGGGAATGGATAGACACGCAGCCGTGGTGTCAGGACACACAGGGAGGTCTTTTACCTGCTCCCTGGACTCTCGTGGGAGATTGTCAGTCAACCCAGAGCAGGCTGATTGGGGGAAACATAACCTGAGTCCCTCATGGCCCTGGAACCACAGTGCAGGCACGAAAGAGCGTGTGAGACGTAACTGCAGGCACGAAAGAGCGTGTGAGACGGAACTCCAGCTCCGTTTTCACTGGGCTCCCTGCTGTGTGGCGCTTCTGAACATGGGTTGTCTGTGGTTCCCTCCCGAGGCCCTGAGGGGCCGGGCGTCTGGCCGGCTTTAGGCCTGTCTAGGGACAGCTGCCAGGTGCTTCCTGGGGCCCTGGACAGCGGACATCATCAGCCTCATCACGTGGATAGAGTGCCCCGTGGCTGGGGCCCAGAGAGGGCACTGGCCACTCCCGATATTCAGAGATACCCCCTCTGACGCTGGCAACACTTACTTGTCCTCACCTCTGTAACTTTGTCAGTTCAAGAACGGCAGAGAAATGGGACCTTTTCTCACTCGGTGCATTCCTTGCAGATTCACCCCAGTCGTGTTTGGAGGTTCCCGTTTCCTAGCTCTGGGACCCTGGCCAAGGCGCTGTCTCTCCTCCATTCATAGGAAAACGAAGGGGCTGTGAGCAGGGGTGAGCACCCTGCTGGCACCTCAGCCTGGTCCTGACGGCGGGGCTCCCTCTCCACCTCCCTGAATGATGCCTGTTTCTTGCTGCCCCAAGCCCAACCCCCCCACCTCCTGAGGGCCTGCTCTCTCCTGGGCCCCATGCTGGGGGCACACAGGTCTGGATGGCATGATCCCCATGGTGCGCACCCTGGCAGGTGGGAGTGGTAGACTTTTGGGGGCTACCTTGGGCGGGGCACTGCAGCCAGCTCATTATCAAGAGGAATCATGGGGCGGTGGAAGATGCTAGGGTGCAGGGAGGATGTGGGCCCAGGACCCTGGCTGGGAGAACCCACCAGATGGGAGCTGAGAAGCAGAGGCCTGAGGGGCAGACTCCACCCTGGACCACGTGTGGCCTGGCCACGGTTTCCAGGATCACAGATGCAGAGGTGTCTGGGCCACTCCGGGAAGAAGCCGCTGATCTTTAGCTCCGCTGAAGCCTGGCATACCTCAACCGCAGCGTGGATGTGCGTGGTCAGCCAGGGTTTCCCGTTTTGAAACTTCTTGTTTCAGGTTGAATGTGAGTTTCCCATTTTCATAGGTCAGACTTGGTTGCACATGGGGTTCAGCTGCATGCAGGCTAGAGCCCAGGTCCCCTGAGGACACGTGCCTGGACTTGGAGATATTCCTCCAGGGGGCCGTGGGCACTGCTGCCGTGCTCTCTGTGGGGTCCACACTGTGGAGAAACCAGCAAGCTGTGGCCAGACCGGTGGTGTGGGGCAGGCTTCGGGTCCAGCCCTGGCTGGAGTCCAGGCTGTGCCACTGGCGACGTGGGCCTCAGCAAGTGCTCCGACCTCTTCAAGCACCTGACCCTTGTCTGAAAGATGGGGGTGCTCACACCGACTGCTCTGTGATCAGGGGGTTCAGACGGGGCATCTCAAGCAACAGTGGCTGGCAGGAATTGGGTCCTGATGCTGTCAGCATCCCCCTGGGGGCAGGCCCTGTTGTGCTCATCCTGGTGTCCCCAAACCTGGACCCTCTCCTGGATCATTCCCATGAACAAGGTGTACACAGGAGCTGTGAGTCTTGGCTCGAGGCAGCCAATCAGAACACTCATACTCACCTTGTAATCAGGACCCTGTGCAACCCTGGACCTCTGAGGTTCAGCCTCTAACTTCTGAAGGCAGAATCACTTTAAGGTCACTAACCTCACGACCCCCTTGTCTGGCCCAAGACCCTGAGTTCCACATATTCTTCCACCTTTGACAAAAATACCCCAAACCTGCTGCTACGGACTAATTGCATCCCCCAAATTCATGTTGAGCCCTAATCCTGGTGTGACAGTATTAAGAGGTCGTGCCCCCGGGGAGGTGATTTGGGTGAGATGAGGTCATGAGGGTGCCCCCACTGACGGGACTAGGAGAGGACACACGAAGGGGGCATCTGCACACCAGGAAGACGCCTCACCAGAACCTGACCCTGCCAGCACACCCACAGACCTCTGGCCTCCAGAAACGTACAAAATAACCGTCCCTCTGCTATCTAAGCCGCTGGTCTGTGGGGTCTGTGATGGCGGCAGAGCTGATGGAGACCCCTGAGAATGTAAAAGAATGGCAATGAGGTGCTCTGTACTCCTACTCATGTGGTCCCAGTACAGACCAGAGACCGCGGAAGCACAGCGTGGTCGCCCAGAGGAAGTGCAATTTGCACGCGTGGTGGACTGGGGAGGGCTCTCGGATGTCCAGCAGCCGCTCGACTTCACCTCTACAGTGACCAGAACACCCGCTTTTCACAGTCAGTGGGGGAGAGAGGAAAGCCCAGCTTCGGGAGGACGGCAGGGTGTATGAGCTGACCACCCGGTGCGCATCATCGCATTCTCCGAGAGGTCGCGCCGGCCGGCCTGTTTCCTTAAGACGGAATTTGGGAAACCTCGTCAACATTCCGAGGGTTCCGATTCCTGGAACTGGGGATAACAGGCGCATGAGTGAGAAGCACTCGCCCCTGTGCGGCCACAAGGAGGCCTTAAAAGGAAAATCTTTTCAGAAAGAGACAATAGGACTGACTTATGTGTAAACTAAAAAGAGAAATGGACAGTTTTTAAATTCTTCCGTGTTTAAACACCCATGCAGTAACGGGTCTACAGTTCACGCTGTAAAAACAGATTAATCCACGAGTCCCAAGTTCTGATAGAAAAACCTTCTCAAATGACTTAAAATAATACCGAGACCCACACACTCCCAACTGAAGCTCTTATCTACACAAATTTACAATATTTATAAATTGCAGACAGACGCTGAATAGCACGTACCACAAATTCACTCTACGGAGACACAGAGACCAAAACTAATGGATGTAAAACGAACTTTGATCTCGGAGTTACGCACAAATGACGCCAACAGAAGCCACGAAGGAGGTAACCTGACCGCACAAAACAGCAGCAGTTCTCATAAAGGCCACTGGCTTGCCCCTGGTCAGGGCCTGCGCTCAGTTTGCAGTGGTCACAGCTCTCGGTGCAGGTGACTTCTAAGTGGATGGTCAAAACGGTGGATGCAGGACACGATGTAGTCCCCACCCAGAACAAGTCAGATCTGTGTTTGGGGTCAGGTTCTGCAAGTTCAGGTCAGCTCCAGCCTTCAGCTCTTTGTCCCTGACTTGAGACAGACAGCAGGAGGACCAGCAGGGGGTGGGGGTGCTGCTGCAAGCCCCTAAGACTGGGGAGGTTCTTTCTGACTCACACCCAAATCTGGGCATCTTCCCAGCCCAGGTGGATGCCGGCTGAAATCCAGGGGTAGGACCCTTCTACCTGGACATGATGCATTGCCCTGGCACGCCCCAGGGTCTCCTGGACACAGAACAAGATGCTCTTGCGCTATACTGTAGATACGGCCACCGATGTGCGCACCCCTGGGTGCAGACTGGAGCTGGGGCCTGGTTGTCCGCCGCTGCATGGCATTAGCACTAAAGCCCCACCGATCACTGGAAAAACCAGGTCCCCCTCGAGTGCTGGACTCGTCGCAGACAACCAGCCAGTCTGTTCGCTCCCAGTGTAAGACCGGTGTGTGTGTGTGAGGGGTTCCCAAAGGGCTCCTGGGGTGTCTGTGCTGGCGCCCCCACCACAGTGGCCGCAGCGCTCAGGGGATGCCCTCCTTCCTCTGGCAGCACTGGGAGGGCGGCGCAGACCAGTCGTAGACGTAGGAGAGGCGCAGCTGCACCTCCTGTTTGCACAGGCGGCCCTCGCGCGTCAGCGTCTGGTGCTTCTCCAGCATGTCCTCCAGGCTCTGCTTGTGGGTCACCAGGTACTGGTTGCTGCAGCCGCGGGACTTGTACTCGGTGTCGAAGCGCGGGTCGTGCTCGCGCTGCACGTCCACGGGCGCCAGCCAGGCGCCCATCGACACGTCCTCGCTCTGCCAGGCGCGCAGGTACTCGCGGCTGAGGCGCAGGTAGCGCACCAGGTCGGCGGAGAGCACGTAGCCGCCCCCCAGCGCGTAGGGCAGGTAGTAGTCGCAGAGCTGCCAGGCGGCCTCGCGCCAGCGGCCCCCGGGCTTGACGCGGCCGCGGCCCGAGAAGAAGCCCCAGTAGAGGCGGCGGCGGCGCGCGGGGTCGCGGGCGCGCAGGTCGGCCAGCAGCGCGTCCAGCCGCGCGAACGAGTCGTCGTCCGCCTTGAGCACGAACTCGAAGGCCACGTGCTCGTCGAGCCAGGCCAGCATGGCCAGCACCTTGGCGGTGAGGTTCTCGTAGGCGTCGCGCAGCGCGGGCAGCAGCAGCAGGTCCCCGTGCCGCGCCTGCTCGCGCTCCAGGGCGCGCCGCTCCTCGGCCCCCAGGCCGCCCGTGCCCACCGCGAAGCGCGCCCACACGTCCCCCGGGCCGCCCCGCCGCGCCGCCGCCAGCCACGTGCCGCGGACCACGCTGCGCCGCTCGGCCGCCCGCGGCGCGCTGGCCACCAGCACGGCCAGGAAGGCGGCGGCGCGCGCGGGGGCGGCGCGCGGGGGCCCGGGGCCGCGGCCGGGCGGCGCGCGGGGGGCGTCGGCCGTACAGCGCGCCAGGTAGAGCAGCGCGGCGCCGCACAGCGCCAGGCCGCTCAGGCCCAGCGTCGTCCGGTGCCGCCACGCGCGCCGCGGCAGCTTCATGGCGCGCCGGCCGGCCTGCGAGCGCGCACAGGCCCCGGGGTCCACGGGCCGCGAGGCGGCGGGCCCAGCCGGCCGCCCGTCACGTGGCCGCGCGCGTCCGGTGCAGTGGTCACCCCGGGAGGGCCGCGCGGCCGCTTCCGCCCGGAGGCAAGATGGCGGCGCCGGCGTCGCCGCGCGGAGGTCGCGCCCGCCCCCACGGCCCGGAGGCCCGCCTCTTCCCGGAAGAAAGATGGCCGCCGCCTAGCCGAGTCCTCAGGAGGCGTCACGGCCGCAGCAGCGCTCGGCGGATCCTGGCGGTGAGTGCGGGCCCGGGCGGGGCGCGGGCAGGTGCGCGGAGGCCGGCGGAGCTGCGGGGCGGCCCGGTCCGCGGAGGGCGGGGGCGCGGGCCTGGGGACGCGGTCGGCGCGCGGTGACCTCGCCGTCCTCGCCTGCGAAACGGGGGCCGCGCCGCCCCGGGTGGGACCCGGTGCGGACCTGACGTCCCGCTGCGCAGCCCGGCAGCTGCAGGGCGGCCCGGGGCCGGAGCAGCTCGAGGACTGAGCGCTTGTCTGTCGGCGACGAGGAACGCGTGTCCGCGGGACGGGCGCTCCGGGGCGGCCGCGGGGTGCCGGCCGGACGTGCGAGGGCCCGAGCGGGGCTGGGCGCCCGGGGAGCCCGCCGACCTGGCGCAGGGGCCGTGGCAGCGGCGCTCGTCAGCGCCCGGAGAGCGGGGACGACCTGGCGCCGAGGAGCGAAGTGCGCGCTTTCGGACTCGGCGCGTCTGCGGGGCGGCTGCTGGGTGTCCGGCCTCCTGGGCCCGGAGAGCGGGGCGCGCACCCCGGCGGGAGGGGGCGCCCGCGGGGGCCGCCGGAAGGAGGCTGCGTGGCCCCCAGCCGCAGCCCCTGGCACCGCCTGGGGCCTGCGCCCTGCGTGCCCTGCACCGTTCGCCCCTGCGAGCCGCCTCCCCGCTGCGGGTCCTCCCTCTGGGTGTAGCTGGGAGTCACCTGTGCACCTGCGCGGGGCGCTGGTGTCGCAGCAGAGGCGCCCGCACCCCTCGGCTGTGCTGCGTGCTCGCGGTGCGGATCGCTTGCTGTGTGGCTGGCGGGACAGGTGCTGGGACCCCGACGCTCAGGACGACAGGGCCCCGGTGAACGGCTCGGGTCAGTCACAGCGCAGAGCACAGCGGGGCAGCTGCTGGGCCTCGCGGGTGTGCGGAGCGCACAGCCCCCGTTGACCTGGAAAGAGAGACGCCAGGCTGTCCCCTGAGTTACTCCTTCAGAGGAAAGGAACCCGAGGGCACTCGGGGCCAGAGGCAGTGCAAAGGCATCGGTCTGTCGAGGGTGTCAGGAGCAGGTGGGGCAGAAAGGAGGCAGCGAGAAGCTGGTGGTGGCATCTGCCAGGCCAGCTGGGGGAGCTGCTACCCATCCTGTCCCTGTGCGTCCTCAAGCTGTGGGTGGGGGCCAGGCACAGTGGCCCCTGACACCCCCCCCCCCCCATGCTCCAGCTTGGCTGCAGGTAGCATCCAGGCCTGAGGAGAATGTGCCCAGGGCCACCGTCCCTGGCTCCAGGTGCCAGTGGGCTTCCCTCTGCTGCTCCTCCCTATAAAAACTGCCGGAGGAGGTGGGGCGGGGGGAGGGGGGAAGGGGGGTGCTCAGCTACGCCTGGGAGGACCAGCAGGTGTTTGCCAGGTGGACAGGTTACAAGAGGAACAGGTTAGGGACAGGAAGAAGCTGGAGTTCTCTTTGGAATAGTTGAAGCATAAAGGTCCAATTGGGGAGCTGGGGAGGCAGCTGGGCCCACAACTGGGCCCGGTTTCTGGCTCGGAGGTTCCTGGAGAAGTAACTCAGGGTGTGAGGGAAAGCTGGTGAGCTCCGGGGGCAGGGACAGGTGGGGGCAAAGGCTGTGGCTGTGGGGTCCTTCACATGGCAATGTGGACAGAGGGTGGCCTCGTTCCTTTGCCACCAGGCCCAGGTACCCCCAGGTGACAGACTTCCTGGGCGCTCCTGCATGAACATGAGAAAGGGCATGTGTGCATGCGTGCGTGTACATGTAGTTATTCACACACAGGTGTGTATACATGCATGTGCATATGTGTGCATGTGCTTGCGTGTGTATGTATGACTGTGTGCGCACCTGTAATTGTGTTCACATATGTGCACTCACTGTACTTGTGTGTGTATACATGCCTGTGCGCGCATGTGTGTGAGCAAGCACATGCAGGGGTCGTTGAGATGGGACAGTAGGAAGGGGCTGGTGCCCTGCTGGGTGGTTTGGGTGTTTACTGGCACCAAGCCCAGTCCTCACAAAGCTTGGGGTGAGGGAGGGGCTTCCTGTCTCATGGAGTAAACTGAGGCCAAGGAGGTCATGTGGTTTAGCCAAGGTCACAAAGCTCACAGTGCTGAGTCGGGATCTCGAGCGTGAGTTACCATGACTCAGGCAATCCTCAGTGCTGGGGCTGCTGGGATGCTGAGAAGGGTGCTTCACCCAGCAGGAGAGTCGGGAGCTGGAAGAAGAAACGACACCCCGCCTCGTGTGGGTCCTAGAAGCTGTCTTCTCAGTCAGGTCTTTTCTGGGCCCTGTGTCCTCTGTGGGCAGCTGCCTGCTTGTCGGGGTCTGACGGCTGTAGCCTCACCAGCTCGCCTGCCTCTCCTCTCCCCAGCGCCTGGCCACTTGCAGGCTGTCCTGAGGTCCGGACCCAAGGGGCCATGGCTTCCAGGCAGGCTCCCTGCTGCCTCTGGCTCCTGAGCATCGTCCTTCTGATGGACGCGTCCGCACGGCCTGCCAACCACTCATCTGCACGGGACAAAGCAGGCCACAGGGAGGACAATGAGATCCTGCCTCCAGACCACCTGAATGGGGTGAAGCTGGAGATGGACGGGCACCTCAACAAGGACTTCCACCAGGAGGTCTTCCTGGGGAAGGACACGGACGGGTTCGAGGAGGATGCAGAGCCTCGGAAGAGCAGGAGGAAGCTGATGGTCATTTTCTCCAAGTAGGTGCCCGGGCTGGGGGCTGGGTGCTGTGTGCATAGTGGCCAGCACCGGGGGCCCTGTTGGTCCAGGCCTGGCTGTGCAGTGTGGGAAGTGACGTGGCGTGTGCCTTGTCGGCAGGTGCAGGAGCTGAGCTCGGGACGTGCAGCCCTGAGTGGCAGCTGGGTGCAGAGGGGCTCAGGGCTCGAGCAGGGCTGCCCCCATCCCAGGGCCATGCAGGCGGGAGGAATTGGGACGGCCTGGAGCAGGCCCACCTCGTGCGCCGTGGTGAGAGGCAGTTGGTCACGGCGTGGTCACAGCGGGTGGCAGTACCAGTTAGCCGAGGCCTGGCAGTGACCATGAGGTGTGGGGAGGCTTCAGCTCACACCATGAGTACAGAGCTGACTGGCGAGTGGGTGTGTGAGCTGGCGGTGGGCACATGTGTCTGGAAGTTCCTGTGACATGAGGTGAGAGGGTCGGGTGATGGGGGAGTTGTGGGGGGTGGGCTGGGGCATGTGGGGACTTGGGGCCACTCCCCCCTTTGCAGGGTGGTGATGGGGAAGGTGTGAGGCGTGGCCTGGGGAGACCAGGGCCAGGCAGAGGACCGAGCTGGAGGCCCAGGACCGTGGTTGGCATTTCCAGGCTGCGGTGCAGTGAGACGGCCAAGTCGGGTTGTCAGCATCCGATCGGTTTGTCCACGTGCCCTGTGCCAGGTCACAGTGCACAAGAGCTCTGCGCTGGGGCAGGGCGTGGTCCATAGGTCTGGGCGCCCCACCCTACCCAGCCTGGTGGGTTGCAAGCTCTTAGGTTGTGAGTGGTGCGGTGCCCTGAGGGTCACTTGCTGGGACCTGGAACTCAGGGCTCAGCTCCAAGAGGGAGAATGAGGGGTTCAGCTGACTGAACACACACAGGTCACGTGGGCTGAGGTTGCGTGGCCTGGGCTTTGGACTGCCTGCAGGAGGGCGGGGCTTCATGGCCCTGGCAGCTCAGGGCAAGGACCTTGACAGCTGGCCCGGCCTCCTCCTCTGTGGATTGGGTCACTGAGCACCCTGCTTCTCGGGTGGGGAGACCTGGCGTGCACCACCCTGTCCACACGCAGGGGCCCAGGAGCAGGGCAGACAAGGGTGGAGAGCTGATGGGGGGCCCAGAGGGGTGAGACACAGGAGAGGCTGGGCTGGGCCTTCTGATGACGGGTGGGCAGGTTTCACCTATTTCAAGGAGAATCCAGGTGGGGCCCGAGCAGCTGCCGTTGGGCTGGACTGGCTGCCTGTGAGGGACTTGCAGGCAGAGGGAGCTGGGACAGCAGGAGCCCGGTCACCACGGCTGTGCCCTGGGTGAGATGTTGGAGAGAGGGCCACAGCCAGACCCGGGCTTTCGAGGTTCAGCACTTGGGAGAAGGGAGGGCCCAGAAAGGAGCTGCCAGGAGCCAGGGCCCAGGGCTGGGGGCCTGGAGCCAGGGACAGCAGTCAGCCCGTCAGGCCCTTCAGGACGGCTTCTCGTGGAATGTGAGGACCGCCGGCTTGTGGCAGGTGCACCGCACTAAGCCTCGTCCAGGGCGCACACCTCTGAGCGGAGGTGGAGCTTGCTGTCTTAGGTGAGCAGAGGAGAGAAGCCAAGACCCGAGCCAGCAGGGGGCAGGTTGCTGCCTTGTGATCAGGAGAAGCTCGGCCCACAGAGGGGGTGGGGTCCGCACGGCACGCCTGCCCCTTCTTCCTCTTCCTCTTCGCAGTGTCCCTGACCGGCCTCCCTAGGGAGCAGGTTGGCAGGAGAGGCAGAGTTCGGGCTGCACGCACCAGGCCCTGGGGGGCCCTGTGGGTTGGTGAATGGGCCGCCAGCTGGGGTGGGAGCTGGGGCAGAAAGTCGGGCCAGTGGGCTGGCCAAGGCTGACATGGCTGCTCTTGAACCCTGCCGCGTACTTGGCCCCGGGCTCCACAGCTGAGGCCCGGGCTGCTCTCACAGGACATCTCATCTGACGCTGAGTGGCCAGCTGACCTCGCCGTCGCTGGGCTCTCCGGGGCCCTCTGAGAGCCCCTTCTTGGGTGGCCTGCAGAGGTGTCCCGCACCACTCGGGCTGGGCTGCTTGGACCTGCCTTAGCCTCTTGGGGAGGGAGGGTGGCTGCTCAGCTGGGCCCCCGGGTGCCTGATTATCTTAGCTCTTTGAGACACGTGAAGAAAAACCTTCCCCCTAAAGAGAAGCTTATTTAGCTACAAACAGCAGGCTCCTCCTGGCCGCCCTCTGCCCCTCGAAGCCAGGCCAGTGGGCACGTGTGCTGGGCTCGGAGGGTCCCGTGCTGCACACAGGGAGGCCCAGGCAGGGCCGACTGGACCGCACTGGGAGGGTGTGGGGTCCGAAGGCCCCTCAGCACCAGGAGCAGGTGCATGACGAGCAAGGGTCTGAAGGAGGCAGAGGCCCACAACAGCCTCACCTGGGAATGGAGTGAACCTTCCAGAGGGGCCTCCTGCTCAGTGATCAGGGTCAGCTCTTTGCCTGGTTGGAACGGGGGAGGCGTTGTGACTCAGATATTGGGTGGATGGGACCAGCACTGCAGCGAGCCAGACGTGGGGCACTCGGATCCCCCACTGGGTCGAGCCTCACCTGGATTCACACCTGGCAGGACCCCGGGGACAGGTGTGCAGAGGTTCAGGCCGCACCAGCCCTGGCCCTGCAGGACGCCGGCACCTGCTGGGCTCGGAGTTCCAGCTGGGGCACTTGTAGCCAGATTGGGGTGAGGTGGGGGTGGGTTTTGTTTTTGTTTTTGTTTTTAAACAAAAAAATGTCACCTGAGGAGGACATTTTTGCATTTATCTTCAGATAGAACAGGCGGGAGAGAGACACATCGGCTGGCTGCCACCCACACGACCCCAACTGGGGCCGGGGACAGACTGCAACCGAGGTACGTGCCCTTAGCGGGAACTGAACCCGGGACTCACTGGACTGTGGGCCGACGTTCTAACCGCTGAGCCAAACCGGCCAGGGCAGGGGTTGGGGTTTTGATGCCCAGATTACATCGCAGGAAATGTCACCCTGGATCCCCTGGATTAGGGGGGGTCACTGGTGTCTTCTCTGTAGTTGCTCCTGTCCTGTCCCTCCTGCTCCTCCCATCACTGAGGCAGCCTCCCTGCGGTGGGGGGTCCACCACCCCGTGTGGAGTTCTGGGCAGCGGCTTCTCTCCCCCCTGACGCTGTCCCTGTGGACTCGAGGGTGTTCGAGTGGCTGTTCGCTGTGCCCTGGCCTCGGCTCCTGTGTCCCCGGGACACACCAGCACCCGTGGTTTCCCAGGCTTCTTACTCTCTGCCGTCACCCGAGGCTCCTGTGTCCCCGGGACACACCAGCACCCGTGGTTTCCAGGCTCCTTACTCTCTGCCGTCACCCGAGGCTCCGGGTTCACCTCTTGCCCCTGCCTCAGCCCCCGGAGCAGCCGTGTCCCCAGGGAGTCTGGTCTCTTCTGCAGGAGACTGGTGTTTAGAGACCCAGCCCGGTCCCCGGCCCTAGTGTGGGGTGCCGTCGGCATCGCTGCCTGTGGGAACACGTGTACACACTAATGTGTGTGTGTGTGTACGCACGCCCGCCGCGTACACGTGTGCCCCAGCTGGTGCGCCCACACCTGTTCCCCACCTTGCTCCGGCGTCCCAACTCTCACCTGTTCCCAGGGACTCGCCGGGCATCCACATGTCTGGGGCTGTGGAACAGGGTGGGTGCTCTGGCAGCCAGACAGGGAGAGGCCACTCCCCGCAGCCCCAGAGCTGAGGCCGCCCACCGCGGGTCCTGCCCACCCCATGTCCCCGCTGGCGCAGAGTGGCGGTCTCGTGGCTGCCGGGGGAGCCCCGGCCAGCCTGCGTCCTGCCCTCCCGGCCTGCGGGCCAGGCCTGTCTGACCCGAGCCGCCCACGCGCAGGGTGGACGTGAACGCCGACGGGAGGATCAGCGCCAAGGAGATGCAGCGCTGGATCGCAGAGAAGACGGCCGAGCACTTCCAGGAGGCCGTGGGCGAGAGCCGGGCACACTTCCGCGCAGTGGACCCCGACGGCGATGGTGCTGCCTCACTCTGACCCCCACCCGAGGGTCCTGGGGCTGGGGCGAGGACGGGAGAGCCCACGGGCCCTATGTGTTCTGCCCACCAGGCCACTCCCAGCCTTGCCGGCCAGGGTGGGCTGGGTCCAGGTCGAGCGGCTGTCTGCCTGCATCTGCTTCCGCAGCTGCTGTGGTGTGATGTTTAAAAGATACGTGCTTTGCCCTGGCCAGTTTGGCTCAGCGGTTAGAGCGTCCGCCTGCGGTCCGGAGAGACCCGGGTTCGGTTCCCACTAAGGGCACATACCTCTGTTGCAGTTTGTCCCCGGCCCTGGTTGGTCGTGCGGGTGGCGACCACTCGATGTGTCCCTTTCACATCGATGATTTCCTCTCTCTCTCTTCCTCTCTCTCCCTCCCACTCTGTCTGTACAAAAAATGGAAAAATGTCCTCGGGTGAGGATTAAAAAAAAAAAAAGTGCTTTTATTGGTTTTAGAGAGACAAGGGGGAGAGAGGAACATGTGAGAGGGAACATCCATCAGTGACCTCCTTATGCACCCAGACCGGGCATCAAACACAACCTGGGCATGTGCCCCAACTGCGAATCGAACTGGTGACCTCTTGGTGCAGGGTCTACACTCAACCACTGAGCCACACTGGCCAGGGCTGCATGAAGATATTTTTAATTTTTTTTTTCATCCTCACCCAAGGATATTTTTCCATTGATTTTTAGATAGAGTGGAAGGGAGGGAGGGAGGGAGAGAGACATCGATGTGAGAGAGACACATTGGTTGGTTGCCTCCCACATGACCCAACCAGGGCCAGGGATCAAACCTGCAACCCAGGTACGTGCCCTTGACCGGGAATCGAACCTGTGACCCTCGGTGTGAGGGCCAATGCTCTAACTGCTGAGCAACACCAGTGAGGGCCCCGTGGGGATTTTTAACCTCTTAAAATAATTAGACGTCCTTTACTAAGAACGTTCGTCGTTAGCCACCCTAACAGGACGGTCTCCTCTTTCAGGCCACGTGTCGTGGGACGAGTACAAGGTGAAGTTCTTGGTGAGCAAAGGCCACAACGAGAGGGAAGTTGCTGAGAAGATCAAGAATAACCAGGAGCTGAAAGTCGACGAGGAGAGTGAGTGCGAGGCCCCAGGGCCGCAGGTGTCGTGTGGGGTCGGAGCCCAGCAGGTTGGCGGGGCACCTGCGTGGGCCCCGAGGCAGGAGGGAGCTGGGGGACAGCCCCACACCTTCCGTGTCCGGAGCTGTGCCTGTGCGTTGCGTTGGTGCGGATCTGACGCACGAGGGGCTCGGCAGGTTCCACCGCGTCACCAAGAAGACTCGCCGTCGCTGGTCACTGCCTCCAGCTCGCCACCCACCCCTCCCTGGGATGTTTGCAGCCCAGTGCTGGTGGGCCCGTGGAGGGCGTTACGAGTGCGCCACGTGGTGCCGTCAGTCCTGTTGTCTTCAGCGGTGGGTCGTCCCCCTGCCGTGGGCTGCGGACGTTGTCTTCTCTGAGGGACGTGTGAGCAGGAACGTTCCAGGGGCTCTTCTGCCGGGACGTGGTCTCTGTGTACTGTGTCCACTGGCTGTTGGGTGGAGTTTGTCACAGCCTCGGTGGCGTCCTTGTTTTCCGTCCGTCCTCCACCTTGAGACGGTGCTGTGCCGCTGTGTTCCCCGCGCGTCTTCATGGGGGCCTGTCTGCCTTCAGTGTGTCTCCTGCCTCCTTGGTCTTTAATCCCGAATCCCGCGTGTTCCTCGCCAGTGCACAGGAAAGGGGCCAACCTGTGTGTCAGCCTCTGTGGCGGAGACGGCCGCTGGCCCAGGAGTGTGGCCGTGACCGTGGCCATGAGGGTCCGCGAGCAGCGGTCCTCCCTCCCTGTCCCTTTCCTGTGTTGCCTCGTTGTGTGAGCTGGGCTCCCCGGACGATGCTGAGAAGGTGCAAGAGGGGCGTCTGGTCCTGCTCCCGGCCCTGGCAGGAGAGTTTCGGGTCCCGCCGAGCTGTAGGTTTTGCAGCTGCTGGTTATCCAGTCGAGGAAGTTTCCCCTCTTTTCCCCGTCTGCTGAGAGCTTTGATCTCGAGCGCAGTTGGGTTTTGCCAGGTGGTTCATGTGCATCTGGTGGTGCGACCATGGGCGTCTCTTCTTCAGTTCATTGATGTGGCGGCTGGATTTCCGACGCGGACCAGCCTCGCACACCCAGGATCAGTCCCGCCTGGTCGTGGGGGGCGACTTTCCGTGCCCTTGGGTTTAACGTGCTGACACTTTGTTGAGAGTTTTTGCATCTGCATTCGTGAGCGACGCTGGTCTGCAGTTTTTTTTCTTGTAACACATTAGTCTGGTTTGGGGGTTAGGGTGACGCCGGCCTCGAAGACTTGGAAGGTGTGCCCTCCGTCCCCCGCAGGGGCTCCGGCAGGATCGCAGCTTTTCCGCTTGGCGGATGCACCGTGAGTCCTTTGCTCAGTCTTTCTAAAGTGCTTGTTTTTCCTGGACCAGAGTGTAGTTTTGTTCGTGAGCCAGTATGAATATTTTGGGAATAGGTGGATTGAGCCCATTCACAGTCTTTGTTTCTGTTTCCCTCCATCCACTCCTCTCCTCTGCTGTGGGAGGACGTGGAGACCGACTCCCCCCTCCGGTCGTGGGGGCTGCCTGCTCAGCAGTGTCCACCTCACACCTTCGTTGTTTCTGCCCAGTCTGTCGAGCTCAGAGTCCCCAGCGGCTCCCCGTCCATGGGACCCTGGCCGCCCAGTTCTCGCCACGTCACCCAGGTCCTAGCCCATCCTCTTGAAGCCCGTGCGCCAGGCTCTTGTGACCTCTGTAGATGCTCGCGGCCTCTTCCTGTGCTGGTCTCCATGGTGTCCCCGCCCCTTCCTGCGGGCCAGGGTCTTTCCAAGGGCACCTGGGCCAAGGGGCTTCTGTCCCCCTCCTGCCAGAGGTGGCGGCTTGGCACTGGCTTCTGAGCGCATTGGGAAGTCCCACTGCCGGTGGCCTGCCCCTGCCTCTTCAGGGGCTGGTGTGCCTGGGGTGGGGCGGGTCCTCCTCTTGGGCTGGGTGGGGGGTGAGTGTGGAATCCACACTGTCCCTCGCTTTCTTTGCTCTCCTCTGTGTTTCCCTTTCCGGCTGGGGGAGCAGATGGAGGGCAGGGGGCCTGGGTTCCTGGGGCTGCCGTCACAATACACCTGACAGGTTGGGGTGCCTCTCAGTCGGGGCTCTTCCCGTGGGTGCTCGGAGCAGGGTCTGTCCCAGGCATCCCTGCAGCTTCTGGCGGGCGGGCGTTCCTGCCTGTGGCTGCGTCACTCAGCCTCTGTGTCTTCTCACCTGCGGGCACATGCCACTGGTGCAGGGTCCTCCCTCGGTCCCGGTGGTCTTCTCTCAGATCCTTAACTCGGTGCAGCTGCAGAGACCATTTTCCAGCTCAGGTCGGCTCACAGGCTCCAGGTGGACAAGCAAGTGTGCCCGTCTCCATCACTCATCCCGCGGTGGAGCAGGCGGGAAACCACCAGCCACCTCCCGTCTGCCCTTTGACAGTTGGCTAGCACGGGCTCCTGCCCATCAGGAGGCAGCAGCTGCCAGGTGACGGGCCTGTGGGTCACCCCACTGTGACTGGGCAAGGCCGTGGCATCCCTGCTCCCTGCTGGAGAGCAGAGACCCCTGTGCCCGCTCTCCCTGCTGTCGGAGCCCCATGGCCTCTCCCCGTGTGCCCTCGGAAGAGCTCTTCCCTCGCCCTGTACGGCATTCCCACCGGGAGAGCGGGGCAGGCTGGGCCGGGGCGGGGTTTGCCCCCCAGCCCTGCTCCCCGCACCCGCACCCGCTCTGTCCCTGAGCAGGTGCATTTCCCTGACCCAACAGCAAGCTGGGGGGCTGCACCTGTGTGTGGGGGTCTGAGTCTGAGACTTGCTGGGGGCTTAGTCTGGGGGCACGTCTGTGTTGGGGAGTTTGTGTATGGGGTGATTCTTCTCCGTCCACACCTCGGGGCTGACCTCTTCTCTGAGGGGGGACGTGTGGCCTCGCCTGGCTGCTGAGCCGCCTCGGTGTTCAGGCCGTGCGCTGGGACTTCCTGGATGCTGCTGGCGTTGCGGGTGCGGGGCGCTCACAGGTGTTATGGGCGCCGGGGGTGCTCACGGGCGTTCCGGGTGCGGGGCGCTCACGGGTGTTATGGGCGCCGGGGGTGCTCACGGGCGTTCCGGGTGCGGGGTGCTCACGGGTGTTATGGGCGCCGGGGGTGCTCACGGGCGTTCCGGGTGCGGGGTGCTCACGGGTGTTATGGGCGCCGGGGGTGCTCACGGGCGTTCCGGGTGCGGGGTGCTCATGGGTGTTATGGGCGCCGGGGGTGCTCACGGGCGTTCCGGGCGGCGGGGGTGCTCACGGGCGTTCCGGGTGCGGGGTGCTCACGGGCGTTCCCGGGCGCTGGGGGTGCTCACGGGCGTTCCGGGTGCCGGGGGTGCTCACAGGTGTGCCTCTCTCAGCACAGGAAGTCCTGGAGAACCTCAAAGACCGCTGGTACCAGGCAGACAACCCCCCTTCGGACCTGCTGCTGACCGAGGATGAGTTCCTGTCCTTCCTGCACCCGGAGCACAGCCGTGGCATGCTCAAGTTCATGGTCAAGGAGATCGTCCGGGACCTGGGTGAGGCTTATCCCTTGGCCCTGCTGAGGGTGTCAGCCCCTCACTGCTGATGCCCAGGCCTGGGCGGTAGGGCTTGCTGTCCGAGCCCAGCGGATACCCCTAGCAGGAGGCCAGGGTGGCAGGTCCTCAGCTGGCGTGTCCTTGGGCCAGGCTTCAAAGGAACACCCAGCCCTACAGGCGCCATGGGGCCTTAGCCAGGTTCCCAGCGGGTGCAGCTGTTTAGCTTCAGTCTACAAGGTCACAAGTGGGGCCCTGGCTGGCTTGGCTCAGTGGTTAGAGCGTCGGCCTGCGGTCTGGAGAGACCTGGGTTCGTTTCCCGCTACGGGCATGTACCTCGGTTGCAGTTTGTCCCCGGCCCTGGTTGGGTTGTGTGGGTGGCAGCCACTCAATGTGTCCCTTTCACGTTAATGTTTCTCTCTCTCTCTCTCTCTTCCTCCCACTGTATCTGAACAAAATATTGAAAAATGTCCTCGGGTGAGAATAAAAAAAAAAATCAATAAATAAAAGATCACAAGTGGGAATTCTGATGGCAGAACCGCCTGGCTGACTCTTCTCCCCAGTGGCCCTGGGGCCGAGGTCTGAGCGCCCTGTTGCCCACAGATCAGGACGGCGACAAGCAGCTCTCGCTGCCCGAGTTCATCTCTCTGCCCGTGGGCACCGTGGAGGACGAGCGGGGCCAGGGCGTCGACGACAGCTGGGTGAGGGACCGGAGGAAGGAGTTTGAGGAACTGATCGACGCCAACCACGACGGCATCGTGACCATGGCAGAGCTGGAGGTGGGCACGGCATCCAGGGGCTGTGGGGTGCCCCGTGGGGGTGCCCGTGGCACCGGGAAGGAAGAGTTGGTCTGGTTTCCTGTGGTTGGTCACTTGATCGCTTAGTGGGACCTGGGGCTGAGCCTGTGTGACCGCCGGCACCTGACCACTGTGGGCTCCAAGGAGGCCCAGCCAGCCAGGGTCGCTGGCTTTGTGCCCAGCAAGGTGGCCGGGCCTGTCCCTGGATGGGGGTGCCTGGGGCAAGGCGGCCAGTCCCGTCTCTGAGGAGCCATGTCCGTGGGGTCTGGGCCGGCCCCCGCAGGGACGAGGATGTGGGCTGGGACCTTCCTGTGCGCCGTTCTCACCTTGCTGTGTAGGTGCCACGGGCTTGTTTTTCCCGCCCTGATGAGTCATTTCATTTTACACAAGAATTCTCTGATCCCTGCTGATAGCTGGGGGACAGCTCTGGGCCGGGCTTCCTGTCCGCACTGCAGTCCTGGTGGCCGGTTTAGTCCATGTCCATGTGACCTGCTGGCCTCTGGCTTCATGCCGGGCAGGGCCTCCTCCTCCCCACCCTTCCCCCAGGTCTGAGGAGGCAGCGCCCACACAGCCCTGAGCCTGTGTCAGCCTGGTGTCCATCTTCCCGCCACCCCCGCCATCCCCGTGCACCCCCGCCACCCCCACCACCCCTGTGCACCCCCACCCCCCCCTCGCCCCCCCCGCCATCCCCACCCACCCCCGCCATCCCCGTGCACCCCCGCCACCCCCACCACCCCCGTGCACCCCCACCATCCCCGCCATCCCCGTGCACCCCCGCCACCCCCACCACCCCCGTGCACCCCCACCATCCCCGCCATCCCCGTGCACCCCCGCCATCCCCGCCATCCCCGTGCACCCCCGCCACCCCCACCACCCCCGTGCACCCCCACCATCCCCGCCATCCCCGTGCACCCCCGCCACCCCCACCACCCTCGTGTACCCCCACCACCCCTGTGCACCCCCGCCCCCCCGCCATCCCCACCCACCCCCGCCATCCCCGTGCACCCCCACCACCCCCGTGCACCCCCACCATCCCCGCCATCCCCGTGCACCCCCGCCACCCCCACCACCCCCGTGCACCCCCACCATCCCCGTGCACCCCCACCACCCCTGCGCATTCCCGTGTCCCCATCTTGCAGCCTCAGGGGGCGGCGCTGTGGTGGTGAAGCCAGCTGCTTCCCTGGGCCCCTGGTGCTGCCCTGTGTGGGCCTCAGGACGCGTGGCCAGGTGGGCTGACAGGTGGTGCCCTCGCAGGAGTACATGGACCCCATGAACGAGTACAATGCCCTCAACGAGGCCAAGCAGATGATCGCCGTGGCCGACGAGAACCAGAACCAGCACCTGGAGCCCGAGGAGGTGCTCAAGTACAGCGAGTTTTTCACGGGCAGCAAGCTCATGGACTACGCCCGCAACGTGCACGAGGAGTTCTGAGCCGGCCTGTGCCGCAGGCTGCTGCTGGCGTCCGTGCTGCTGGCGCCTCGCGGTTCTGAGAACTCGGCGGCCGCGGGGTACCAATCACCTCGAGCCCCGGGCTCGCCGCTGTGGGAAACAGCTCTGGTTTCCTCGAAGCTGAACAGCTGGGGCCGCGGGCCTGGCGGGCGGGTGGGCGGCTGTCTGACCCGCTGAGGCTGCTCAGCCTCTGGGAGGCCCGGACGGTGGCAGAGTCTCGCTGACTGGCTCTGAGATGTAGTTGCCTCTCTTCCCAGCTGTATTTCCGGTGGAGAAATCCCATAAACGGTGGTCGGAACCCCGTGCCAGGTGCTTCCCTGACGCCTCTGAGGAGGGCAGCTGCTGGAGCCCTGGGGATGGCGGCAGGGTGGGCACCAGGGTCGGGGGCCACTCTGAAGGGGCAGGAGGGAGGGGAGCTCCAGGTTGGGGGCATCTGAGACGAGCCCTGGCCACTGCTTAGGGCTGGGGCAGGGTGGGGGCAGAGGAGGGAGGGGCCCAGGGCCGAGAGCCTGGGCACGGGGCAGTGTAGGCTGCTGCTGGGCCAGAGTCCTGTCTGCAGTCCCGCCGGAACCCACCGTCCTGAGCCGTCCAGGGCGCAGCTGTGCCAGCGCCTCGGTGGGGCAGAGGGCGATGCAGCCCAGAGGTGGCACGACTGAGGCCCTGACCCCATGCGTCTGGCTGGAGACCTGCCTCCAGCAGCCTGTCCACTGCTGACCCCTCGCAGCCTCAGTGCGCAGCTCGGGGCCAGCAGGTGGGCTCAGGCCTCTGAAGGCCCTGGGTGGGGGCTCCGGCTGAGTGGGCAGAGGGGCCACCCTGAGCTGCCCACGTGACCAGCTCCTGCCACCTCCAAGCACCTGGGCCCGGAGCACCACGGAGGGAGGGGCGGCACCGTTTTCAGGCAAACAGGAGGCTGTTTCAGAGTTGACGGACTGTGCTGTGCCCGGGGCGCAGTCTTGGTGTCTCGGCGGCCTGGTCCAGGGGTGGGTTGGTAGTGAGCAGGTGTGAGGTTGGACAGAGGTGGAGACTGAGCGCCAGGCCAGCCGGACCCGCGGGATGGAGGCCGGGCCAGTGGTCAGTGTCTGCGGGTCACCTGGGGCAGACGCCCGTCCATGGGCTCAGCAGCAGGACCTCGGGCAGCAGAGACCTGCACCCAGGGAGGGAAGGGCGCCACCTGCCAGACCCCGAGTGCCCGCTGCCCAGAGGCTGCAGCCTGCTGCGTCTGGCAGAGACGACGGGACGCAGGCTGCACGCAGGCAGGCGAGCAGTTCCCGGACGCCTGACCCTCCCGGGGGCGCGCACTGTGAGGCCCGGCTGACCCTGCTGTGGCCACCGCGTGGAGGTGGAATTTCCCGCAGGTGGGCTGGGACTGGCTTCTACCTGAGCAGCTCAGGAGGAGGGGACTTTCCAGGCTCCGCTTTCCTCCCTGTGGGAGGCGGCTCTGCCTGAAACTTCTCGAGTTAGCTGTCAGACAGGTAGCCCCGTGCCTTGGCAGGAAGGCACAGAACCACCGTGATGCCTCCCTGCCTCGGGACCTGGCAGTACCCGACTTGTGAGCATGTGTGCACATGTGTGTGTGGTGAGTGCACGTGTGTGCACGTGTGTGCCTGTGCACTCCCCTCTGCACGCCATGGTGGCCACCTGTCCTGGGACTGCCCAGGTTCACGTTCGAGGACCCCATGCACCCCTGGGACGGTCAGCTGGGTCACCCGTCTTTTCTGTTCCTGTGGAGCTTGGGATCAGGAGAGCAGGACCCCCCAACACAGGTCCAGTTCTCGGGAGCAGCCACACGTGGCCCGCACATGGGGCCAGTAGCACACGTGTCCTTGCACACGCAGACAGGCCCACGCAGGTCCCGGCCGCTCACCCCCAGGAGCGGGCAGCCGTGCGTGCTGGGCCAGCCCAGGCTGGCGGAATACCCCGGGTTGGTGGCTTGGACGACATGCCTGTTTGTCCCCAGCCCTGGGGCTGGGCTTCAGACAGGCTGGGCCCCCCGGAGGCCTCTCCTGGGTGTGCAGACGGCACCTCCTGCGTCCTCACGCCGCGTCCCTCTGTGGCTCTCCTGGGGTCGCTCCTTCCTCTGGCAGTGATGCAGTGCTGTGGGGTCAGGCCCCACTCCCGTGACCACCTGACCTTGATCACCTCCAGACACAGCGCCTGGGAGTCGGGGCTTCAGCATGTGACTCTGGGGACACGTGCGGCCCTCACACCTGCTGTGCTCACAGCTGCTCAGGGCACCGTCTTGCACACCCACACACTCGCCAACACGACTGCTGCCACGGCATCGGTCCAGCCGGTCCTGGACACGTGGGCCCGTGACCCTGCTCTGGAGCCCAGGGCTGATGCTGAAAGAAAGTCCGACTGTGCCTGTCTCCTGACCGAGTGTGCTGCCTCGGTTTACCCACGTGCGCTGTGAGGGTTGGCTTATGTTGTGCCCCCTGCTTCTCCCTGAGGGGCTGCCCTGTGAAGGGGCCATGTGGGCCCGGAAGGAGCAAGCATCTGAGGGGTCCCAAGATCACCCTGTCCAGGCAGCTCGGCTGGGCACCCAGCACTTCCTGGTGAGGGTGTGGGGAGGCTGGTGTGGGGAGGACGTGCAGACCAGACAGTGGGGGGACCGGGCAGTGGTCAGAGGCTCTGGGTCCCACTGTGGTCCCAGATCTGCACCTGGCAGGAGGGCTGGGTCTGAGGTGTGTAGGCATAGTAGTGGAGGGGTGTCCTGGTCCCCTCCTCCTGCCCTCCCTCCCACTTCCCCCGGCTTTTTATAGCCACATCCTGCAAGGAAAAAACCCAGACTCCTGCACAGCTGGCGAGACGAAGATGTGTGTGGGTGCTCAGAGGCCCCGAGGGCCCCGCTCGGCCCTCCTGCTGCTGGGGCTTGTGCTGGGCACTGCGGCCAAGTCCACCTGCCCCAGGAACACCTACCCCTCAAACGGCAGGTGCTGTTTTGATTGCAAGCCAGGTGAGTGGCCTGGCCAGGGAGGGGGGAGGGTGTCTGCAGGGACCCAGGGATGGGGCCATGGATATGGAGGACGTGGGACCGGGAGACACAGGCAGGTGGGGAGGGGTGCAGGTATCACGGGACAAGTGACTCAGGGTGGTGGGGAGCCGGAACCAGGCCTGGGACAGGCCAGGCCGTGAGGATCCCGGGTGTCCCCACAGGTTTCGAGATGGTGAAGCGCTGCGCGGACAATGAGGACACAGAGTGCCAACCGTGTAACTCAGGCTTCTACAATGAGGCCGTGAACTACGGGGAATGCAAACCCTGTACTCTGTGCAACCAGAGTGAGCTCCCCCTCCCACCCGCCCAGACCACATTCACCGGAGGCTCCCAGGGTCCCCGCAGCCACAGAACCAACCCCAAACCACAGGGGGCATGTTCCCTCCGCCTGGGGGTCCCCAGAGGCACCGCCCTCCTCCCCGTGGGCTGAGACTGGTGGAGTCAGACTGGAGCACATGTCAGCCACGTGGCTGTGGAGGGTCCTGCCGTGGGCTGGAGGGAGTGCGGGAGGGAGGCCAGGCTGCCACGGACTGTTCCTGGGCCACATGGCCTGGAGGGACGCAGCACCTGGGGACCAGAGGGAACGGGACCTGCTGGCCTGGGGGAGGCGGCTCTGGGCCTGTGGCTTGGCCCTCCAGTCCCCCGACTGTGCCCCCAGGAAGCGGGAGTGAGGTGAAGCGCCAGTGCACCTCCGTGAGCGACACCGTCTGCAGCTGCCGGCCTGGCACCCAGCCCCAGGGCGGCTTCAAGCTCGGAGTCGGTGAGCCTGGGGCAGGGTCAGGGCCACGTCCCACACAGCACCCTCCTCACCGAGGCCGCCAGGTGCCCCTCGCCACCAAGCAGGCCACGCCCAGATGCGGGTGCGGGGTCAGGGGCCCCCTGGGCAGGGCCCGTGGGTGGAGGGGCTTCCAGGGGCCATGGGGTCGAGTGCCCAGAAGCACAGGCCCGGCCACCTCCCTCTTTCTTACAGACTGTGCCCCGTGCCCACCAGGACACTTCTCCCCGGGCAACAATGAGGCCTGCAAACCCTGGACCAAGTGCGTGTCCCAGGGGTGGGACAGTGTGGGTGGCCTGGGGACCCGGGACCTGGGAGCCAGGTTTAGAAGCAGGAAGCACTGGCTGGGGGCGCTCCTGGCCCTGTCCCCTGCGTTGGCCCCTCTCCCTGCTGGGCTGCAAGTGGGAGCCCCTGAGACCCTGCCCGGGGCCCAGTTCTGGTGGGCTCTGTGGAGGAGCAGGGGTTTGGGGTGAAGGGTCAGGAGGGGCCTGGGGGGCAGAGAGCGAGGGAACCGGTGAGCAGTGGCCTCAGAAACCTGCAGGGTGGGGCCGAGGTTTGGGGGAGGGCAGCAGGGTCCGGGCCCCTCCCACCGCCTTCTTTGTGGATTTGGTGCTGTGAGGTGACCAGTGTGGACACTGTCCCCGCCCGGGGCCTCTGAGCCATCCTGACCCCGCCCCCACCTCTAGCTGCACCTTGGCGGGAAAGCGCACTGTCCAGCTGGCCAGCCGCAGCGCCGATGCTGTCTGTGAGGACAGGACGCCCCCTGCCATTCCATCCCGGGAGACCCGGGTCCCCCCAGCCCAGCCCCCCACTGCCCAGCCCCCTCCCACCACTGCCTGGACCAGGATCTCACAGGAGCCCTCTACAACCCCCTCAGAGTTCCCCAGGGGTAAGGACCCCAGCCCCATGGTAGGAGGGTGGGGGGGGTGGGGGGGATGCCCTGGCCTCCTGGGGCCTCTCCAGCAGCCCTCTCCCCACAGGCCCCGCGCTGGCCGCCGTCCTGGGCCTGGGGTTGGGCCTGGGCCTGCTGGCCCCAGTGGCCGTGGTGCTGGTCCTACTGCTGCAGCACAGAGCCTGGAGGCCGCTGCCCGGCGCCAAGCCCCACGGTGAGTGCCCCGCAAGCCCCCCTGCCGCCCTCTCCACCCTCATCTACCCCCCTGCAGGCCCCGCAGGCCCCCCTGCCGCCCTCTCCACCCTCATCTACCCCCCTGCAGGCTGGGTGGCTGCCCTCTCCATCCTCATCTACCCCCCTGCAGGCCCCCTGCCGCCCTCTCCACCCTCATCTACCCCCCTGCAGGCCGGGTGGCTGCCCTCTCCACCCTCATCTACCCCCCTGCAGGCCCCCTGCCGCCCTCTCCACCCTCATCTACCCCCCCTGCAGGCCCCGCAGGCCCCCGGTGGCCGCCCTCTCCACCTCTCACTCTCCCCGCAGGAGGGAGCAGCTTCAGGACCCCCATCCAGGAGGAACAGTCCAACGCCTGTTCCTCCCTGGCCAAGATCTGAGCTCATCTGCTGGAGGGGAGGCTGGCGTCCCTCCCCTGTGCAGGCTGCCGCACCGGGCACCCCTCACCCCATTGGCACAGTACCTTGTCACCCTGCTGCCTCGCCACCCTGTGCCCCCCTTGGCTCGTCACCCCATCACCTCGTCTTCCCCTGCACCGTTCTAGGTGCCTCGGGCTGGCCCTGGGCTCAGCTATGTATGCCGTGCATACTCCCCCCCAGGGTGGTGACCCCAATAAATGATGTCGGAAAATGTGGGTCTGTGTCTGGACACCCTTGGGCTGAGGCTGCCCGTTCGTGGAGGGGCTGGGGTTTCTGAGGCAGGGGTGTGGCGTGGGGGCCCCAGCGGACCACTCGGGCCCTGGACTGTCCCCCTACTCTCTGGGCATGTTTTGGTACCTGGGGGGGGGCATGGAGGTCAAAACAAAGGGCCTGGGCAGCCGGACAGTGAGGTCCTCAACTTGAGGCCCGTGGCCTGAGCACGGAGGGGGTCAGACTGAGGTCCTGGGCTAGGTGCTAACGGAGGCCCTGATCCCCAAGGGGCACTGAGGATGCCCCCATCTCTGCCCCTCTGAGAGCCGAGCGTCGTTTCCTTCTCCTCCCAGACCCTCAAACCCCCACCTGCCAGCCCTGAGTGTGGTGACCTGGACCCATGCCTGCAGGGCCCCTCGTCTGCGAGGCTACTTGGTGCCCTCTGCGTGCCCAGGGCCGAGCATCTCCCAGGGTCCTTGGGGGAGACTGTACTCCCAAGTCCTGCAGTGGGAATGTCAAAGACACTCTGGGAAACAGGGCGCCTGGTGGCTCATGAACAGAAAGGTCCCAAGGTAGCCCTGCAGACCCATCCGTCGGCTGCACGGTGGACAGAGAATCCGTGGCTCGTCCACATGGGCTGCTGGCCAGCTGTCAGACGCGGTCCTCTGCACAGCTCGGACGGCCACGCGTGGTTTGGGGACGGAGACCTGGGAGTGCAGGTGGCCCGCCCCGCAGCGTCCCTTCTGGCACGAGTCCGGAAGCTGGGACCCAGCCGGGGGAAACGCTGCTGGGAACCTGTGAGCACAACACCAGCCGCAGCGGCAGGTGGGCCCACCCTCGACGTCTGAAGCACATTCCAGAGCCACTGGAGGAATCAGAGATGAACCGCTGCGCGGGAGCGGGCCTCCGGGGTGCCTGGCAAAGACAGGCTCGGAGGCCTGCTCAGCCTCCACCCCTGTGCCCTCCAGTCCCACTGACCAAGGACTTGCCATCTACTGGGGTGTCCTGCCAAGGAGAGCAGCCGTGACCACTCCTGGGGTGCAGCTGGGAGGACTTGGGGCTCTTGTTCGGGGAACCTTAGTGCCACCTCCCTCAAGCTGCCCCAGAGGCCTCCAACCTTCCTCAAACCTCTGGCCCCTGACCCCGGAACCTCTGGTTGCAAAGGGGAGGAAACCGTCGCCCTTTGGTCAGCAGGGGCTCGCTGGGCTCCCACAGTGAGAAACAATCCCCCACACCTCTGATGCGGGGACCGTGGCCTCCAAGTGGGCCCTGAGGGAGGTGGTGGGGAAGGGCTTCCTCCCCAAGCCTGCCTCCAGCCCAGCGACGCCATGTGTGTCCCAGACGGATGCGTGGAGGCAGGGTGGTCGCCTCGCTGCTCTACACACCCTTGTGCACGCCTGGTTCTGCCGACAACCCCGACTTCCTCGTCTCCAGGCCTCCTCACCCAGCATGTCCCCACCTGGCCCCTCACGGGGCCCTGTGGGACCTTCGAGCCGTGAACACAGGTTACCGCTGCAAGCAGGAATACACGATGTAAAAATAGCCGCTGGGGAAGAGAGATGAGCAGACGCTCCCTGGCTGTCACGGAACCTCGCTCACCGCCCACCGCCCACCGCCAACGACACGACCGTAGGCTTTCCCCAGGGGCCGCAGGAAGGAAGCCTGGGGCACCGAGAGTTTCTGACGTCACCCTTGGCTTTTACAGGCTTTGCTTACGTCCCTGTGGTCACAGAATACGGTGCTTCAGGTAAAGGCTGTGGTGGGCCCCACCCCAGTGCACTTTTTTATTTTTCCATTTTTTGCTCAGACAGAGCGGGAGGGGGAGAGAGAGAAACATCCACGTGAAAGGGACACATCGAGTGGCTGCCACCCGCACAACCCAACCAGGGCCGGGGCCAAACTGCAACCGAGGTACATGCCCTTAGCAGGAACCGAACCCGGGTCTCTGGACCGCAGGCCGACGCTCTAACTGCTGAGCCAAACCGGCCAGGGCTCTTTTTTTTTTTCTTTTTTCTTTTGATTGATTTTTAGAGAGAGATGGAGAGAGAGAAACATCGATGAGAGAGAACATCGATTGGCTGCCTCCTGCACGCCCCCCACTAGGGATCGGGCCCACAACCTGGGCCTGTGCCCTGAACGGGAATCGAACCGGCGACCTCTTGGTGCAGGGTCAACGCCCAACCCCTGAGCCGCGCCGGCTGGGCATCCAGTGGACTTTTCTTTCTCTGCAGATCCCGGCTCAGCTCAGCTGCCTCCCTGCCCCCTCCCCCATGAGCCAGTCCCAGAAGGCTCTTACTGTCCCTGCTCCGGAAGGACCAAGTGTCACAGCACACGGCCAGACAAGCACCCTGCGGGGGACACGTGTGTTCATTTCCTTGGGCCGGTCTACGGGGTGATTCCCAGGACTGAGCGATGCTGCCGGCGCAGGCCCGACCTCTCATGCCTTCAAAATGAGCAGCGGCAGGTCCAGAGCGGCCCAAGTTGCCACCCAGAGCACCAGTACCTGGCGCCCAGGTGTGGCCAGAAGGCCTCCCGTTCTGTCCTAGCTCTCGGACCCGCGTCTCCACTAGGAGCTGAACAGAGATCTCGGGGCCCTCTGGCCCCGCGGGCCTCACTTTATCCTCTGAGTCTCCGGCCGCTAGCTGGGAGCCAGAGTCGCCCTGGAGAGCCCTCTCTGAGGAGGCTGGTGAGGCTGCTGAGAGTTGAGTCACAAACTGCTAATTCCTATCATTTCCCTCAGACAAGGAACCGCTGCCCCATGCAGCTCTCAGAGGGGCTTGAACCAGGTCTCCTGGGTCTGCCCGAGTCACAGCTGGCACCTCCAGCCTGTCCCAAGACCCCACCGCCCAACCCCCAGCATTCCCAGCAGTCTTCACCAGCTTCCCTGTGCCGAGCCTCAGCGAGAGGGCTGGGAAATAGGGCTGCGCAATCTAGGCGGGCTTCCTGGAGGAGGAAGGCCCCAGAACCCTTCAGTGCCACAGCGGGGAACTGAGGCTGAGACACAAGGGACCATTTCAAGGTGACTTGGAGGCTGTTCTCTGTGACCCCAGGGCCACTTCAGGGGCCGGCCTTCCACAGCCTCCAAGATGACCAGGTTTGTCCAGGGAGGTGTGGGTCAGAGCTGAGTCGTAACCAGACAGGCCTCCCCGGTCCAGGCTTCAGGGGTCTGGAGCTTCAATCAGTGGCCTGGTGTCTCCACTCCCCCCACCCCCCAGTCCCAAGGAGCTCCTTCAGTGGGGAGGGGTGGGGGGTTGCCCTGGGGGCTCTAAGCCATAGCGAGGTGACTGCGGGCTGCAGCCCAGGGGGGTGTGTGGGGCATCCCAGGCTGCTGGAGCCCCACCAGGCCTGGTCGGCCAAGTCAGGGGGGAAGGCTCGTCCTAATTCCCAGAACATGTGTGTGGGGTACTCATCCGGATCTCTGCACGGGGATACTGAGTTCATTGCTGTCTCGTACTGTGGCCACGCCCATGGCAGGTGTGAGGGGGGTGTCTGGGACTTTACGAAGGACAAGGACGTCACCCCACTCCCTCTGGGGATCCAAGGAGAGCTCTCAAAGCCTGTGCCTGCCTCTCTGCCCAGGAAGCTGGGGGGGGGGGGGAGGGCTCAGCCAGGAGCCCAGTGGTGCAGTGAGGGAGGAGCTCCTTGCAGTCTGCAAGGGGGGCCCTCTGGAGCCCACCTGTGGGCACTGCCCATCTGAGATGACTCAGGGCCCAATCTGCCGCCTGCATCTGGAGCCCACCGCTGCTGCCCTCCTGCCCACACCCCCTCTCCTCAGACCTGGTGGCCACAGGTTTTGCATAGATAACATTGTAGATCTCTGCTCTGCCCACAGTGGGACCTGGCTGGGGATGTCCGGGTGGGAATTCCGGGGCCAAAGGGCAGGAACACTTAGGAACCCCCAAGGTCACCCCACGTGCGCCTCAAGGCTTCGATCAACTCTGAGTCAGGTGCTGTGCACGCCTGGACAGGGGTAGCCCGGGCTCCTCTGAGTTTTTCACAAGCAGACTTTATTTTTAGAGTAGTTTTAGGCTCACAGGAGAACTGAGGAGCAGGTCCAGAGACGGCCGCACCCCGCGCAGCCCACCCCGCGCGGACGCACCCACAGCAGGTGCATCAGCGCAGCCGAGACCCTGCACTGGCGCGTCATCAGCACCCGGCTCAGCGGGGTCCCGGGCGCGCTGCATCCGGCTCGCAGCGTGAGGACTGCGGGGCGCGGTCCCCCCCTCCCCCGCCCCCCCCGGGGGCCCCACTGCCCGGCCCCTCAGTCCCGAGCTGGTGGCTGGTGCTTCGGGTCCGCGCTGGTGGTCGGACGTCTCTCCGCCCTGGGGCGTGGCGGCGGGGGCGCAGGGCGGGGTCTGGCGTGTCGGTGGGGGCGGGACGACGCCTCAAAGTCCCGGTGCTGGCGGGGGTGACGGGTGCCATGGGAGCTGGGGTCCGGCGGGCCGCCCTGTGGGGCGTCGTGCTGCTCCTCCCGCTCGGCCTGGGCCGGTGCTCCCCGGGGGGCCCGAGCTGCGCCCCCGGCCGCCGGCTGCTCGGGACCGGGACGGACGCGCGCTGCTGCGGCTCCTGCGCCCCCGGTAAGGCGCGGGCGGGCGGGCGGGGCGGAGGGGGCGACCCGGCTCCGGCGGGGCAGACGGTCCAGGTCGCGCCGAGGCCCCAGCGCAGCCCCGGGACCTGGGAGCGCGCTCAGAGACCCGGGCCGGGGCGAGGCGTGCGGAAGCCTTTTCCAAGACACGTCGGGGGTCCCGCTTCCCAGCCAGCGGGAAATGAGCCCTTGGTCAGCCGCCAGGCCACTTCCCGCCCCTTTTCGGCCTCAGCGGCTCTTTCCACACACACCCCCGTCCCTGACCTGAGGCTGTGGGTGAGGGCAGGTGGAATGTGCCTGCCCGGGGACAAATATCAGAGGGAAAACACCCCGGAGTGTCACCCTGAGGGGTCCTGGGGCTTGGGGTGTGCGCGGGGGACAGGCAGGCTGCCTCAGGGGGGCCAGCGGGGAGGCAGTGCAGGGAGGGGAGGCCCCCAGGCTGCTCTGTTGTCCAACGGGGCCGTCTGAGCCACAGCCCTGCAGGGTGGGAGCCGTCTCAGGGCAGTGGGTGGACATAGCAGGCCGCATGGGTGGAGGAGTTGGGTGTTCAGGAGGGAGGGACACAGCTGCGTAAACAGGGGTCCTGGCTCCTCCAGAGGTGCCCTCGGCCCCCCGGTGATGTCAGGGTGGGCGGTGGGCTGCCCTGGAGGCCCCGGAGGTGGGAGCCCTTTGAAGGAGGGCTCAGGGCAGCACTGAGGGCGAGTGTGTCCCCTGCTACGCAGAGGCCTGTCCTGTAGGAGCCTGCGAGTGTGTCCAGCCTGAGTTCCACTGTGGGAACCCGGAGTGCACCACCTGCCAGCACTACCCCTGCCCGCCCGGCCAGGGGGTGAAGGCCCACGGTAAGGCCCTGCCGGCTGCAGCCAGAGCCGCCCAGCGCCCACGGGCACACCTGTGCCGAGTGGCGTTGAGTGGAAGGAAACTCCCATAGACATGTCCTCAGGCAGGTGGCGCCACGTCCTGTGCTGTTGGGGTCCCAGCCCACTCGGTGCACTTCGGCGAGCCCTTCCTGCTCCTAGCTGGGTCCCTCCATCCAGAAGGAGGCGCTCATCAGGGCTGGTCATGGGGGACAGTGGGGTGTGCAGGAGGTGTCCACGGGCTGTGGGTGCTCGGGCTCTGGCTTCGACCACACGCAGGTCCTGCACCCACCCCGACTATCTGCCTGGGGACCGTCCTGCCCCTGAGCCCCATCTGGGGGTCAACCCCTTTTCTGGAAGGAACAGCTTACATCCTACTGGGGCTTGTTTACCTCACGGGAGGGGCTGGGGGAGTGCGGAGAGAGGGGAGTCCTGCCTGGTTGGACAGTGCGAGTCCAGGGTCCGCTGGGGGACACCAGCCTCAGCCCCTCTCCAGGACCCTCCCTGGCCTCCTGCCCTGCAGCCGCGGGACCAAGCCTAAGGCTTACGTGACCTGGCTCCAGCTGTCCTCTGCTTCCACCTGCTCCCCACCCCTCTGGTCCCACCTCACCCTGCTCAAGGAACCCCACCCAGGCCAGGGTCACGGCCTCTGGTCCCCCAAAGCTGCCTCTACCACAGATGCCTGGCCTGGATCTGGTGCACGCTGGCACAGCAGGAACTGGAGACCTCTGTCACAGGGGCTGGGGGGGGGGGGGTCCACACCCACCCAGCAGCCCTGCAGCCTGTCTGCCTGTCTTTCCATTCGTCCGTCTCCAGGGAAACTCCTGTTCGGCTTCGAGTGTGTCGACTGTGCCGCAGGGACCTTCTCCGGGAACAGAGAGGGCCGCTGCAAGCCTTGGACAGAGTGAGTCCTGGTGGGCCTTCGGGCAGCTCGCAGGGAGGGGCCCCAACAGCTGGGAGGGCGGCCGCGTGGAGGGGCTGCTGGCGGCCGCGGGCTGATGGAGGGCTCTGTGTCATGCGCCCCAGGTGCTCCCAGCCCGGGCTGCGCTCCGTGTTCCCCGGGAACAGGACGCATGATGCAGTGTGCAGCCTGGTGCTGCCGTCCACTGAGATGCACTGCTCGCTGCCCATCCTGCTCCTCATCGTGGCCGCCTGCATCCTGGCCCTGAGCGTGGTCCACCTCGGCCTGCACATCTGGCAGCTGAGAAGGCAGCGAGTGTGGTCCCCAGGTCAGTGGTGCCCTGGGGTGGGGAGGCGGGCCCCTGGACTGCCCGCTGACCGGAGCCCCTCTGCAGAGACCCAGCTGCTTCTGGAGGCGCCGCCGCCAGCCGAGGACGCCTGCAGCTGCCAGTTCCCTGAGGAGGAGCGGGGGGAGCAGCTGTCCGAAGACAAGAGCCAGCTGGGGGACCTGTGAGTGTGAGGCCTGGCCACCTTCCGGCACAGCGGACCCTACGCCAGACCCTCCCAGGACCTCGCCCACAGCTGGCCCTTGGGAGCAAGGGCTCTGTGCCTTACTGAGGGGCCCTGATCTGGCCCGGCCCTGCTCCCCTCGAGGGCGGAAGTGGGTGGGGATGGTGACAGCCACGAGTCCCCCAGACCAGGCAGAAGACGTAGCAGCTGTGGCTGGACTGTGGGAAGACACAGACACGGCCACGGCGGCCTCCCCACCTTGCCAACTCTGCTGGGGTGGGGTCTGTGGGCCCCCAGCTACCAGACAGGAGGCTCTACCCAGCCCAGGACCTGGATGCAGGTGGTGCTCAATAAACGTGTCAGTGACCCGAGTGGATGTGTGCTGGGGGGCAGGGACAGGGACGGGGGGCATGCGCTGCAGGGCCTCCCCCTGTGCCCACAGTCCCTCCCAGACTAGGTGTGGTTGGGTTGAGAGCAGAAGTGAAACCATGTTGGGGCAGGGACCAGTCCCATCCTCGGCAGCCTGCCAGCGCACCAGGACAGCTGGGTCCAGAGCCTGTGTCATCTGGGCCCAAAGTCAAGGGTGAGGTGTCTCTGCACTCGGCACTTCCTGGTGGGCGGTGGGCAGTCTCAGCCTGGCGGGCTTCGGGCCCCGGCCCTCTCCCCAGGTCCTGCTGCTGGCCTCCACCAACTCACCGACCTGTCTCCCTCGGAGCGTGCTTCTGGGGTTCCTCCCAGTGGGGGCGAGAGCACCCTCCCCGCCTCCGGGCAGGTCTGATAAGGACTTGTTGGCACGGTCGTCCGGGGTGTGGCAGGGAGGCCAGTGGAGACCCGTCTCAGAGCAGCGCCTCCAGGCGCTCGCATACCTGGCCACCTGCCTGCAGCCTAAATGCACCTACTTGCTTCAGCGGCCCCTGCCCGCCCCTCCACGCATGCTGCAAGTAGAGCCCTCTTGACTCATTCGCTCTCACCCACCCCGTCCCCACGGACAGTGGGCCAGGTGGGTACTGCTCACAGCAGGTAGGCAGAGGAGAGAGGAACTCTGGGTGTGTCCCACCCAGGGCATCGCCCCACCCTGGCATAGCCCAGCTCATTTTACCCCAGAGAGGAGGGTGTGGAGAGCTTCATGACTTCACTCACTTGGGAAATACTTATCCTTGGGCCCTGTTCTGTGCCCACTGGATCCCCGGCCCTGGGCACATCCACGGAGCCCACGTCCCTGGTGAGTGTCCAGGTGAATTAGCTAAGAAATAAGGACATGCAGGTGGGCTGGCTGGGCATCTGGGAGACATGTCCCGGGAGAGCCCACGGAGCGGGAGCGGCTTAGACCTGCCTGCCACGCTCCTGATGCGCCTGTCTCCGGGCGGGTCTCCCGTCCTGCCAGCCTTCGCCCCCTTCCGGAAGCTTGAGGCTTGCTCTTGTCACCGGGGTCACTTGACTGCTCCACCCCCACAGACAGGCACCCGGTGCTCACGGCTGTCTCAGACCCTCCCTAGGTGCCTGCTGCGGCTGCTCCGGGGACCCTCACTCAGCCCTCCTGGGAGGGGTTGGAAGTCAGGTCATCTGAGGACTTTCCATAGAAGTCACTGTGACTTGCCCACACCACGGTCATGAGGGGCCTCTGGGTGGGCGGTAGGACTGACTCAGCGCGGAAACTCCTCCTGAGCCGCCTGCGTAGGAGGAGGCACCAGTACCCGGAAGCCAGCAGCCCATGCACCGCCTTGGGGGATTCCAGGGCACCAAGGCCCTTGGAGGGGTGGGAGGGGTCAGTCCCAGGAAGCTGGGGCTTCGGGAGGGCTTGGGGAGTGTCCCTCCACCCCAGGTCCCCCCACCTCCATCTGCCCTCCCTCCAGCTCATGTCTCTGCTCAGGTCTCCTCTGAGCTGCCAGGATCCCATGATTGGCAAGCTTGGCCTGGCTCTGCTGTGCCCCAACTCAAACTCTGCGGTGACAAGGGGCTGTGCACGGTGCTGAGGCTGGGGGTCCGGTGGAGACGGGGCTGTGGGTGTTCGGAGGCAGCCCAGGAGTTTGGGGAGGGGAGGCCTGAGCAGCTCAAGGTTCAGAGGCGGGAAACGTGGACAGGTAGTGGGGGGCAGTGCCCAGGGCAGGGTGCCGAGGACACTGGGGTGCTGGCTGTGGGGAAAGGCAGGTGGGGGACTGGTGCTGAGAGAAGGCGCTGAGAGGCCCCCTCCCCCTCCCCCTCAGCCCAGCCTCCTCAGAGGCTGGTAACCTGGTCTGATTTCCGGGACTATGGAGCCCAAGAACCCCCAAGCTGAAGCTATACACCCTGAGAACCCCTACCCACTGGAGAAGCTCTCCAGATGTTCCGGAAAACCACAGCCCCTCCCCTGGGGTTGGAGTTCAGCCTCAGATAAGGATCCAGAGGCCATCTGTTCTCAGAAGTGCTTCCGGCCACAGCAGCTCCTCACCCAGCACCCCCTTCCCCGCCTGGAGAAGGCCCCTGCCCTGTCCACTGCTGAGGTTGGCACTCAGCCAGCGTGGGAACCCCGCAGAGACCCCCGGTGGGGGCGGGGAGGAGGTCCATCCTAGACAAAACTGGGCACCAACACCTCCTGGTTCCAGGACAGTGCAGGGGGCTCTGCAGGTCCCTGGTGCCGCCAGGTGTCCTGAGGTGTGCCTGCCCCAGAGTCGAGGGCAACCTGACCCCTGAACTTTCTGCAGATGAAAGGTATTGCCTGAGTTTTCCGCCCACCAGCAGGACCCCTGGAGAGGACAGGGAGAGGGCGGAGGAAGAGAGAAAGGGAGTGTGTGGGGCAACAGGGGGAGGGGAAGAGTGGGCCCACGACAGCTTTCAGTGGCTTGCACTTGGCCGAGTGCAGTGCCTAGCGTCCCTGTGCTGGGCACTGGGCACCACCCCTCCCCCGCCACAGCAGGGGTCTCAGCGCCTCCGCTGTGGTTGCCACCCACCCTGTTTGAGTATTGGGAGGGCACCTCCTATCTGCAGGTGCCCATGTGCCCCATGTGCCCACAGCTCCTCAGACCCCATCTCCTGCCTGCCTTTCCCTGGGTCCTTAAGGTCCTGAATGTGGGCTGGTGGGGCCGGGGGTGTGGCATCACCTTTGGGGGTGAACCAACCGCAGTGGCTCTCAGGAATCCTCATTGGACATTCGGGCCCTCAAGGGTCCTAGGGACCTAGGAGCTGCAGGTGGCCCAGGCCTTTGGGGGAGCCCTGGGATAGGGGTGCTGTCAGGATAGGGCAGGCTGCTCTGCCAATGTGCACTTCTTGTCACATCACAGGTCCCCGTAGGTCATTGCACACACTCAGGGTCCAGGGTTGGCAGAGGCGGCAGGGACAGCATCTCCCTGAGGACTCCGGCCACCCACGGGGCCCACAGCCACGGGGCAGCTCCCTGACGGAGTCCGAATGTGCCGGGACAGCGCTGATGCCACCACGGGCCACGCCGACAACCGTGTGGGCAGAGGACCCGAAGGCAGGGACTCGCAGGGTGGGTGAATGTAAGGGAGGGGTGCTGACATCTGTGAGCTGAGACAGGGGGTGCAGAGGCCCCGCGGGCAGATCGAGAGGGGGCCCCGAGGTAGCACAGCCGTGCAGCAGCCTGGATGCCACAGGGAACATGGCCGGGACCCCAAGGCCCAGGTGTGGGTTTTACAAAGACCGTGCACTCAGCTCGCCCAGGAGGCCCCCTTTCCGATGGAGGCCGGTCTCCACCCACCCCAGCCTCGGGCACAGAGCAGGCAGCCCCCCAGCATGGCCCTTCATGGAGAGAACACCAGGCTGGAGGCTCCTGGCAGCAGCGACAAGTGCGTGCCTCTTGCCTGGGCGCCCCACACTCCAGGAGCAGAAGGGCGATGAGGGTGCTGGGGGTGCAGGCGCTGGGCGGGCTGAGGGATTGCACAGGTTGGACCCTGGCTCTGGCCCCTGCCCCGCCCCCGCCCCGGCTGCAACCTGTCTGAGCCCCAGTTCCCGCCTTCCTCGCCCCGGCTCCAGTGGGACGTGGTGCACAGCGCCCTCTGGCGGTGCTGTAGCGGTTGCGTCCCTCGGAATCCAGCTGCCTTCCCCATGGAGTCGGGGGGGGGGGGGGGGGGTGGCCCCAGCCAGAGCTCCGTGACAGAGCGCACAGGGGGTCCCGCAGCGCCCCCTGCCTAGGCCACTGATGTCTGGGTCGGATTCGAGGTCAGAAGGGTGGGTGGGTCAGGAGCATTTGCCACTTGGCTGACCACTGGGAGAGGTGAGCAGGGCAGGTGAGGGAGCACAGGAGGAGGGGGTGCAAACTGGGGTGGGCCTAAGGCCGGCTGTCTGGACCCTGGGGCTGGACTGGGGTGGGTACAGAGTGGCTGGGAGTGGGGGGTGCAGAGGTGGGGAGGGGATTATAGCTGGTCTGGACACTTAGGGGCAGGGTGCTTGGACACATCAGAGGTCCTGAATCACCCCGAAACCTTGGGGCTGGGCCCATGGAAACGCCCAGGCCCCACAGGGATGCAAGGGTGGGCCCACTGTTGGCCAGCGTGTCCTTCAGGGCAGGGTCCTGCCTTGGCTGGGTGTCCTCCGGGCCCTGCCTGCTTGGAAGTCAGGGCTGCTGGGGGGCAGGAAGTGCAGGGCCCTGGGGTTCCAAGGCCCAGGCAGAAACCGTGTCTGGGGCTGAGATGAGGAAGAGAGTTGGGGGGAAGGCCTGGCAGGGGGTCTGAGGAACAATCTGGGTTAAGGGGGCCGTCCTTTGGGGATCCAGGAGGGCACCAGACACCTTTCCTGGGGATCACAGAGCCAAACTGTGGGTTCTGCGTCGGGTCCTGGACACAGGGTGATGGGAGGGAGCCCCGGGGCGGGCGGGGGCCCACGATGGAGGCAGCCCCGGGATGAGCAGAGCAGGGGCTGTGGGGGCTCATCTCCCCGTCCTGCAGGACAGGCCACCCCATCCCTCCACCTGTGCCTCCCGAGGGCGGGTCCCAGCCGGGAGGAGGGCGGTGGCCGAGCGAAAGGCGCAGACCCAGGGGACGTCCAGACAGCAGGACCCTGACCCGTTGGCGTTTGTAACAAAGTAGCCTTTATAGGTCTGAGAGGGCGCGGGCGGCGCTAGGAGCCGCGGTGGTCCTCGGGCCTGCGCTCCTCGTGGTGCTCCTCGGCCGGGTCCTTGGGGTCCGCTCGCGGCCGCTCGGTGTTCCGGGGGCGAACCTGCGCGGAGCGGGGCTCCCCTGGCCTGCGCGCGCCCGGCCTGTCCGCCGCGCGGGCCAGGGGCGCCGGGGACGCAGGCGCGGCCTGGCAGGGTCGGGGCGCCAGGCGGGGGCCGCTTGGGGAGCCCACCAGGCGCGGCCAGACATCCGTCTCCCCGTTGTGTAAGAGCACGAAGCGGCGCTGCGACAGCAGAGGCACCATCCTCTGGCCGCACAGGCTCTTCTGGAAGGTCTCCAGCGCCAGGTCTGGGGGAAGCAGCGGCAAGCGGGGGTGGAGAGCATCGTCGGGGGTGTGTGTGTGTGTGGGTGGGGGTGCGTGCGGAGCCCAGTCTCTCCAACATCATGTTTGCAGGGCCGGGGACAGAGGAGGTGAGGGAGTGGTGGGGGGTGGGGCCCAGGTCCGGTGGGGTGTGGGTGGGCACTGTGGGGAGGTTGGGGCCCCATTCTTTTTCTGTGGGGCCTGGGTTGATACCCTGGTGCTTGGGATGTTGAGGGTCGGTCTGTGGGCATCTGAACTAGGGGAGAAGAAGGGGCGCTCATGCACGTCAGGGCAGGCAGCAGAGGGGCGTGGACAGTCCAGGGACCTGTGGGAGACTCACCCAGGGTCTCCATGACGACGCCAGGAATCACCTCCTTCAGGACCTCACAGTTGGTGTGCAGCGCAGGATTGGAGTTCATCTCTAGCAGCCACACCTGGGCCCAACATTGGTCAGTGTCCTTCCCCACCTACTACTTGGCCAGCAGGAGGCGGAGGCTCTGCTCCGTTAAGCCAGGTGACCCTGGGCAGGTGGCTGCTTTCTCTGCCTCACTCCCCACATTTGCCCAAGGGTCTGAGGTCTGGCCTTGGAGGCTGCCCCAGCTGCAGGACGGGCAAAGCCTGATTGGACACAACACCCCCAGGGCTTGGGGAGGTCTGGCTGCCTGGGTGGTCACGGTCGCCCCTGCCTCCTCCACCTGCCTACAGGCCCCGCCCCCTGGGACGCCTCAACACCTTGAAGTTGTCGTCGATCAAGAAGTCACAGCCAATGAGGTCGAAGTAGCCCAGTTTGCACTCCAGCTTGGACTTGACAGCCAGGAAGCAGTGGACCATGATCTGCTGCATCTGCGCCTGTCGGAGGGGCAGGGAGGGAGGGGCTGGCTCTGTACCTCCCGGGCCCAACAGCCACAGCCACACCGCTCCCCTCAGGCTCACCTGCGCCTCCCCTACAGTCCCGCCTGTGTCCTCACGCACAGCCACACCTGTGTCCTCACGCACAGCCACACCTGTGTCCGCACCTGCACAGCCACACCTGTGTCCTCACGCACAGCCACACCTGTGTCCTCACGCACAGCCACACCTGTGTCCTCACGCACAGCCACACCTGTGTCCGCACCTGCACAGCCACACCTGCCCACATTTTCACTCTCGGAGTGTGAAGCAGGTGTACGGCCCCTCTCCTTTCACTGGACACGCACGTGGGGCTCGGGCTGTGGGGCAGGTGCGGGCACAGAGTGCAGAGGACCTGTGAGGTGCTGCCGTGCACAGAGCACGCGTAGCGTTGAGGCAGACCACACACCTGGCCCGCGCATTGTCACGCACTTTGCGCAGGAAGGAACACATGCTGGCGGGGAGATGGAGTTGGCGTGGGGATGAGGCTTGGGGGTGGCTTTTGTGATGTAAGGAGGGGTCTGGTCTGGGTGGGCCTCACTGAGGAGAGAGTGAGCAAGGCCTGCAGACTGGAAGGAGGTGCGGGGAGGTGGGCACCGGTCAGCGGTGCCTGAGCTGCTGGAGGAGCAGAGACGCTGCGGTGGCTGCAGGGGGCAGGGGGGGCAGGGGGCCAGGACGAGGATGCTGCCGGCCACACGGTGGGGCGTGGGGCGGGGGAGGACCCTGCCTTTCACCGAGATCAGAGCGGTTGGAGAGTGGGCACAGGGGGCACACGTGACCCATGCCCTAGCAGGCTCAGAGACCGGAGGGGCTGGAAAGCCGTCGCCACAGTCCAGGTGAAACGGTGGTGGCTGGGGCAGCTAGCGGCGGGGGGATGGGCTCTGAATATATTCTGGGGCGGAGCCCAGCCAAGTGGTGGATGGAAAGAGGAATGAGGTTTATCCGAGGTGTTTGGTCTGGGATCGGGAAGGACAGAGCTCCCGTCAACCAAGAAGGGGCAGGAGGACCACGGAGTCTGAGCGGCCTCCGGGCTGCAGCTGGGGCGTTGACAGCCATGGGCTGTAAGGCTCAAGTTCAGGAGCGAGGTCAGGGCCGGGTGTTGAAATATGGACTCTTAAGCACGGAGATGGGATTTGAAGCCAGGGGACTTTGACCACCAGCGGGTGTGGTCAGAGAGCAGAGCAGCGAGGCCCTGGGCCTCCAGGGAGCAGAGGCTGGGAGATGAGGGCCGGCACAGGGGCCGGGGAGGCGGGGACAGGCCCTGGGAGCCACGGGAAGAGCAAAGGGCGCGAGCAGCTCTGTCCAGAGTGGCTGGCAGGTCAAGCATGAAGAGGGCTGGGAACTGACCCCTGGGTTTGGCAGTGTGAAGGGCACTGTGGCCTTGAGTGTTTCAGGGGCAGGGAGAGGCGGCCCCCCCAGTGACAAGGCCAGAGGAAGGACGTCTGCAAACAGGCCACTCAAAAAGCGGGCAAACCGGTCAGAATAAACCTCAGAGCTCTGGAAATCAATGAGGCTTGCGGCACCTTGAGAAGTGCTTATTCAAGAAAAACCTCGAGCCCTGGCTGGTTTGGCTCCGTGGTTAGAGCATCGGTCTGGTGCCGAGGCGGGAGCTCAGTTGTGGTTAGGGCATGTACCTGGGTTGCAGGTTCGATCCCCAGCCCTTGTCGGGGGTCATGCGGGAGGCAACCGATCAATGTATCTCTCTCACATCAATGTTTCTCTCTATCCCTCTCCCTCCTTCCCTTCCACTCTGTCTATAAAAATCAATGGAAAAATATCCTTGGGTGAGGATTAACAACAACAACAAAATTCTTGCATCCTGGTAAGAACAGGGAGCTTGGTGGCATTTGAAGTTGCCCCGGTCAGTTTTGTCCCCCACTGCCCCCTCAGGGCCGCCTGGAAGACAGCAGGACCAGGCCTGGCTTGCAGAGAGTTGTAGTTATTTGCGGTGCCCTGTCTGGGGCCCCCCTGGAGAACCTCACTTGAAAAGGATGATGGAAAACTGTGAGAACGATGTCTTACCCAATGGAGGATACCAGGGAAGAGGTATACATTATAAAAGGGAGCAAGAAGAAATTCTGGAGTTGGGAAGTGTAATGATGGAAGTGTAATGACACGATCCAGCGTGAGGGACGGAGAGAGGAAGGAAGGAAGGAAGGAAGGAAGGAAGGAAGGAAGGAAGGAAGGGAGGAAGGAAGGAAGGAAGGAAGGAAGGAAGGACAAACAAAGCCGCAGGGACCCGAGGGCACCACCAGGCAGACCAGCAAGCACAGTGGGCATCCCAGACGGAGAGGAAGAGGCAGGGAGGATATCTGAGGTCATGATGACAGAAAAGTTGCCAAGTGTGATGGAAAACAATCCACGCGTCCAAGAACGTCAGTGAGCTCCAAAGAGGATGAACTCAAATAGGATGAGGTCCACCCCAGCACAGGCAAGACGAGACTGTTCACGTCCGCAGAGAAGGGACTCGTGCCTGGCTGGTTTGGCTCAGCAGTTAGAGCATCCGCCCACGGACCGGAGGAGAGAAGGGACTCCTTCCGGGGCAGCCTCAGGGACATGATCAGACACCACAGGGTCCATGCCCGGTGGTGTGGCTCACCGGTGGAGCATTGACCCAGCACCAAGACACCACAGGGTCCTGAAGGCAGCATCTGGCACATTTGGGTGGAAAGAACAGACCTGTCAGCCGAGAATTCCACATCCAGCAAAACCACCCTTCAAAAACGAAGGGGAAATGAAGACCTTTCCAGATTTAAAAATAAATAAGTAAATAAGTCATCACTAGAACTGGCCCACAGATTTTCAGGCTGAAATAAAAGGTCACTAGAAAATAACTCGAATTCACGTGAAAAATAAAGAGCACCGGAAGGATAATCACATTGTTAAGTATGTGACAGTATGGGTTGGCCGGTGCGACTCAGCAGCTGGAGCGTCAGCCTGCAGACCCAAGAGTCTCAGGTTCGATTCCCTGCCAAGGGCATGAACCTTGGTTGCAGGTTCAACCCCCAGCCCCAGTCAGGGTCATGGGGGAGGCAACCAGCCTGTGTGTCTCTCTCACATCGATGTTTCTCTCTCTCTCTCTCTCTCTCTCTCTCCCTCACTCTATCTGAAGAGAAATGAAAAACTATCCTCGGGTGAGGATTAAAAAAAAAAAACACAGCCCTGGCCGGTTTGGCTCAGCGGTTAGAGCGTCGGCCTGCGGTCCGGAGAGACCCGGGTTCGGTTCCCGCTAAGGGCACGTACTTTGGTTGCAGTTTGTCCCCGGCCCTGATTGGTCGTGAGGGTGGCAGCCACTCGATGTGTCCCTTCACGTCGATGTTTCTCTCTCTCTCTCTCTCCCTTCCTCTCTCTCCCTCCCCCTCTATCTGTACAAAAAATGGAAAAATATCCTCGGGTGAGGATAAAAAAAAAAAAAAAAACACAAACAGCATAAAGAGAGGTTGGAGCTGTGTAGGAACCATTTTTTATACTGTTGAAATTAATTTGGTATTAACCCAAACGAAATTGCTATACATTGAGATGTTAATAGACATCCCCAGGACAACAGCTAAGAAAAGAACTAAAAACTATAGAGGAAAAGAAATGACTGTAGCCCTGGCTGGTTTGGCTCAGCGGTTAGAGCGTTGGTCTGCAGTCCAGAGAGACCCGGGTTTGGTTCCCACTAAGGGCATGTACCTCGGTTGCAGTTTGTCCCCGGCCCTGGTTGGGTCATGTGGGTGGCAGCCACTCGATGTGTCCCTTTCATGTCAATGTTTCTCTCTCTTTCTCTCTCTCTCCCCCCGCCCCCCACTTTGCCTGAAACAAAAATGCGAAAATGTCCTAGGGTGAGGATTAAATAAGAAAAAGGAGCCCTGGCCGGTTTGGCTCAGCGGTTAAATTATCGGCCTGCGGTCCGGAGAGACCCGGGTTCGGTTCCCGCTAAGGGCACGTACCTCGGTTGCAGTTTGTCCGCGGCCCTGGTTGGGTCGTGCGGGTGGCAGCCACTCGATGTGTCCCTTTCACATCGATGTTTCTCTCTCTCTCTCTTCCCCTCTCTCCCTCCTGCTCTGTCTGAATAAAAAATGGAAAAATGTCCTCAGATGAGGATAAAAAAAAAAATATTTAAAAAAAAGAAAAAAAGAAAAAGGAAATGACTGTACAAAGGCAGCATTACAAAGTGCATTTCTATGTAACACAAGAGGAGGCGGTGACAGGAGAACTGACGGGCAAACGAGACAAATAGCAGGAAGCAGGTGGAAATCCCGCCCTATCAGCAGTTACGTCCGATGCAAGTCAAACTTTCCAGATAAAAGACGGAGCCTGGCCAAGCGCAGGAAAGCCCCTTGAGGCACCGTGCGACTTCAGCTTCCGAGACACAGACAGGTTGAAGGTAAGAAGGTGGGAAAAGGTATCGTCAGCAAACAGCAGCCAGAGGAGAGCTGGAATGGCTGTACTAGCATCAGCGAGAACAGATGTTACGACAAAAACGGAGGATATTCAAAAGTGCCTTCTACAGTGATGAGTCAAGATGGAGTAATTATAAACATATAGGCACCTACCAAAAGAGCCTCTGACTACGTTCAATAAAAACCAACAGAGCTGCAGGGAGACACAGACAATGCAACAATAATAGTTGGAGACTCCAACACCCACTTCCCACGATGGATAGACATATAGACAGATCAGGCAGCACATAGCAGACTTGAACAAAACTATAATTTATTTTTCTTTATTGATTTTTTGGAGAGGGAGGGAGAGGGAGGGAGAGAAACATCAATGAGAGAGAACATCGGCTGGCTGCCTCCTGCACGCCCCCCACTGGGGATTGCTCCCACAACCTGGGCATGTGCCCTGACCGGGAATCAAACCAGCGACCTCTTGGTGCTGGGTCGACGCTCAACCCCTGAGCCACCCCGGCCGGGCTTGAACGGAACCATAAATCAGCGAGACCTGACAGCGGACACACATTCTTCTCAAGGGCACAGGGAACATTCCCCAGGGCAGACATTTTTTAGGACACAAGTTTCAGGAATGTCTTTGAAGGGCTGGAATCATGCAGACTGTTCTCGGACCACAGTGGACTGAGAGTAGACGTGCGTGAGAAGGAAAGTTGGGAGCTTCACAAATATGTGGCGATAGAAGAACGTGCTGTGAAGCCACAAACAAAAGCAGCAGAATCTCACCGCAGCGGCAGCGAGAGCCGGGCCCAGAGGGCGTCTGTGGCCAAAACACCAACGTTCCGCGGAAGAAAGGCCTCAGATGGGGAACTAAGCCTCAACCCTGAGAAACTAGAAAATGAAGGGAAAAGCCAAAGCAGGTAGACTGGAGTGGACGCCTGTGGAGTGGAGCAGAGGAGACACGAGAGAGAAGTAAACAAAACCCAAAGCTGGCTCATCGAGAAGATCAACAAAATGGACAAACTCCTGCCTAGATGGACCGAGGAAAAAAGAAAAGAGAAATGACTAAAATCAAGAAAGGAAGACCTTACACAGAGGTGAACATGAGTATAACAAAGGTTATAACTGTTCATAAAACAATTGTATTTTATTTTATTTTTTATTGATATTTAGAGAGAGAGGAAGGGAGAGGGAGAGAGATGGAAACATCAAAGAGAGAGAACACTGATTGGCCGCCTCCTCCATGGCCCCCGCTGGGTATCGGGCCCACAACCTGGGCCTGTGTCCTGACCGGGAATCGAACCGGTAACCTCTTGGTGCATGGGTCGGTGCTCAACCACTGAGCCACACCGGCTGGGCAGAACAATTGTATTTTATTTATTTTATTTATTTATTTTTTAATCCTCACCCGAGGACATTCTCCCATTTTTGTTCAGACAGAGTGGGAGGGAGAGAGAGGAAGACAGGGAGAGAGAAACATTGACGTGAAAGGGACACATCGAGTGGCTGCCTCCTGCACAACCCCAACTGGGGCCGGGGACAAACTGCAACCGAGGTATGTGCCCCCAGCGGGAACCGAACCCGGGTCTCTCTGGACTGTGGGCCGAGGCTCTAACTGCTGAACCAAACCGACCAGGGCAGAACAATTGTATTTTAAGCAAATTAGATAACTCAGAAAAAATGGACAATTCCTAGAAAGACAAACTAGTAAACCTGAGCCAAGAAGAAACAGAAAATCTGAATATAACCTAAAACAAGTAAAGGTTGAGTTATAAATAAATAAACAAACAAACCTTCTCAATAGAAAAGTCCAGAACAGGTGGCCTCGCTGGTGAAGTCTTCCCAAAACTTAAAGAATGAATACAAGACTTTCACAAACTCTTCAAAAATAGAAGAGGAGGAAACACATCCAAAACGTAAACACACAAGAAAAGAATGCTCTTGACCCATATTGCTTATGCGTGTAGACGCAAAAAGTACTCTGTGAAGTCCCAATCCAACTCCTGCAGCAAATGTGCAGGATAATTACTGTACATCTGGCGAGATTTGTCCCAGAAATGCAGGGGCGGTTCAGCACCTGCAAACCAAGCAATGGGATCCTGGCTCAAGGACGGACACACTCCCCCAAGAGGCAGAAAGAAACCCAGCAATGTGTCAAGAACAGTCCCTTTGACCGTGGTGCTGGGACATAGGATGTCCACCAGCAAAAGAATGAGGTTGGATCCCTACCTCACAACCTATACAAATAATGACTCAAAATGGTAAGAGCTAAACTAAAAAATGTTTAAAAGAAAACATATGTCTGCACCTTTCCAATCTTGGATTTGGCGATGGATTCTTAGCTAGGACCTCAAAAGCATGAATAACCAGAGAAAAGACGGGTAAACTGGACTTCATCAAAATCTAAAACTTTTATTCAAAAAAGGACCTCATTAAGAAAGTGAGAAAAGAACTCAGAACAGGAGAAACTGTCTGCGGGTCACATGACAAGGGTCTAGCATCCAGAACACATAAAGAGCTATAACAGGAAGGACAGAGGCTCCGAGTAGGACGTTTTCTAAAGCAGATACACCGATAGCCAATAAACACAGGAAGAGACACCCAACATCATTATCGTTAGCGAGATGCAAATTAAACCCACAATAAGATGCCACTTCACAGCCAACTTTTCCTTAAAAAAGTAAAAAAATAGAACTTTCCCTTAAAAAAATAAAAAATAGAATGTGCTGGCGAAGATGTGGAGAAACCGGAACCTTCACACACGGCTGGTGGGAATGTGAAACACTGTAAACGGGAGAGAGACGGGGACACCTCCAGGTGCCAGCGTCCACCGTTACCCATGGAGACACACTCTGTAGTACAGACACACCCTGTGTCCACATTGTCCATATACCTCGTGCCCAGTCCAGTCCTGAGGGAAACACTGCCCCCACCCCATGTACCCTAAGGGGTCTTGACCCTTGCCCTTCCCCCCAGATGGAGGTTGGGTGAGGAGCTCACGGTGAAGGTAGTGAAGACCCAGTCTCTGGGGAGGCCCTTGGTCTGCCTGAAGTTGTCGTTGATGTAGCGGTTGAGGTGCTCCATGCTCCACACTGTGTCCTCCTTCAGGAGCACATATAGGGGGCTCTTCTTCTGCATGAACTACGGGCAGGTGATGTGACCCCTGGAGACATCGCCCCAGAGCACCGAGAAGCCGTGCCTGCCCTCTGGACATCCTGCAGCAGCCCTGCTGCCAACCCTCCTCCACACCTTCTTCCATGGAGACCTCCTCAGCTTCCAAGTCCCCCTGATCCTCAGGGGATCCTGCCTACGCTCCTCCCAGCACGAACCTTCCACCAAGACCTCTGGCCCACAGGTTATCTCCACTGAGGTCCCCACAGAGACCCCCCGGCTCCTCCCCCTCCCCACACCTCATCCTCACTCAGAGGGAACCACTTCACCAGGATGCCCTGCAGTGGCTGAAGGTGCGAGGCAATGCCAACTGCAGGCAGGGGCAGCCCAGGCCACCTCCGGGGCTGGACCACCTCTGGGTCTGAGCCATGTCTGCAGCTGGGCTCTCCTCGATGTTCCTGAGCAGTGAGCTCATCCCAAAGCTGCAGGGAGGGTCCTCACCTGGTTGGTCAGGTGGCCACTGAGGTCTTCGGAACAGGGGTCGTACAGGTTGAGGGTGAGGCGAGCGTAGCCGTGGCCAAAGAAGATCATGTACGGCATGGTGCAGGCGATGAGCAGGTAGGAACGCACGTCAAACTTCTTCCCCTCCAGCAGCAGAGGATTGCTGATGTACCTGGGTGGGCGCAGGAGGGCTGAGCACACCGCCAGCCTGGCCTGTGTGTGTCCCTTTGCCCCGACCCAGCCTGGACCAGTTCCTCAGTACCCCCACCACCTGCGGACTCCCTCCCCTGGCCGAGTGCATGTCGGTTGGGGGCACATTTCTGAGCCTGAACAGTACAGAGGATCCCTGGGTCTCAGCCCGTTGGAGGCCGAGGTGCTCAGGCTGCAGCTCTCACTGGGCGCCTGGCGGGTGTAAGCAGATGAGGCCCCGGGCAGGGAGGACTGCCTGGAGGAGGGGGGGGGATGCTGACATTGGGCCTAGAAGTGAGTGGTTCTGGAGAGGCAGGGAGGGAGCTGGAGGACCGAAGACCCAGAGCCTGGGATGGCCGTTGGAGAGGAGGGTGACCGACAGCCCCTGGGACAGGACTGTGGTTTACAAAGGGCAGATGAGGAGATCCAGAGAGACCTTTCTGAGATGACCGTGCCTCCCAGCATGAGACTAGGGTATGGACCCTGTCCAGAGGCAGAGGGGTGGAAGGAGGGACTGGCTGCAGTCAGCTCTGGCTGCAGGCCTGAAGGTTGCGGCTGCCTGGCTGGGCTTCCTGCAGGACAGAGGGGCAGTGCCCAGGCAGGGGAAAGACTGACCAGTCCTTCCCTGCCCCGCCCCTGCGTCCAGGAGCCTCTGTCCAACCGCGGGTGACCCCTCCACCTCTGCAAGCTACTCAGCGGCCCGGCTGGGGACACCGCAGCCTCCCACGGCCAAGAGTCCTCGTGGGCCCGAGACCCCTCACAGGCAGGAGCCCAGGGCCAGCCTCACACCCCCGACGCCCCTCGTGGTGTGCACGCCCAACACCTCTGCACAACCCGGGCCTGGGGTGCCCGGAAAGGCATCCTGCGGTAGACGGGGTCGTCCTGGATGCTCTGGGTCTTGGCCTGGAGCGCGGTGACCTCCTCCTGGCTCCTGAGCAGGAAGATGCCTTTGCCCTGGTTGGAGGCGGTGGGCTTGCAGATCCACGTCTGGGTTTCTGCGGGGAGAGCCGCCGAGTCGCCCGGCCCCGCCCTGCCCCGCCCCAGACACGCCCCGCCCCGCCCACCCGGACGGCTGCCGCCTCCCGCCCACAACACCCCGCGGGCCGACCACGTGCAGCTCCCCCAGCCTCCCGGCCACGCCCGCCCCTACCTGGACCGCGCCCCACCTGGACCTCCCCTGGGCCCTGCGCCCTGGGCCCGCGTCCAGGGGCCTCTCACCATCAAAGAGGGTGAAGAATGCTTCTCTCTCATCCTTGATGTCCAGACGGTAAGTCTCTGGGAAAAAATCTTCCATTTTCAGGATCCTGGGGAGCAGCGAGGGGGTGCGGATAGGGAGAGCTTGGCAGGCCAGTCTAGGGGTCTGGCCTGGGGGCGAGCTGCAGGGAGCATGGCCCCTGGGAAGCTGGGTTGGGCTCCAGCACCCCGGTGTCCAGCACCCCACCCCCAACCCTGGCTGTTCCCTTGCCAGAGCCCTCCTGCGTGGCCCCTTGCACACCTGCACCTCTACCGGCTGCCTCACCTACACCTGGCCCCTCCCACTTCCCCGGCCCTTTCTCCCAGCTGCTCTGCCACCTGCGTGGCTCAGGCACCTGGGAGAGGTCAGGTCAGAGCTGGGTCCCCAGGCAGGGACAGTGCCCAGCATGCACTGAGCACAGATCCCTGAGTGCTCCGAGCGGGTCCAGACCTGGTCTGCTGGCCTGGGGTGGCCTTGAACCTGTCCTCTACCACTAGGCCACCCTTCAGTGTGGGCAGCGTGGCCCCACCCAGCTGGCTGGAAGCTTCACCTCTGTGGCCCAGGCCTCGTGGGCATCCATGTAAGCTGCTCGAGGGAGGGTGCTGGGCCCTTACCAAGTCTGTACCCCAGGGGGACACGGGGCCTGGCTAAGTGTGCACTCAGTGGTGTGTGGAGGATGGATAGGTGGGCCTGGCGAGGTGGGGGAAGGGGGGTGTTGAAGTAGGCAGGTGGGTGTGTGGCTGGGTGGTGGCTGGGTGGTGGATTTGGGATGGAAGTAGGTGGATAACAGGCGCCTGCTTACCCACAGGTGTGTGCTGATGTGAAGGTGGTGTCGTGGTGACCAGGTGGGGTGGGCTGCCTGCCTGGTGGAAGGTGGACAGTGGCCAGGTGGTTGGGCAGCAATGAGCGGATGAATGAGTGGACAGGCAGACAGGTAAACACGGCTGTGGTGGGTGACGGCGTGGGAGGTGTGGGGTGGGCACCGGGGGGATGGCATGGGCCCGGTGGGTAAGCAATGACTAAGTGAGGGATGCCAGTGGCAGGTGTTGTGCGAGGACTCGGGGGGGCCGTGGGGGCTGGAACGGGTGGCAAGTGCTTGGGGTGCAGACATTGACGAGTGCGTGGTGGAAAGGTGTGTGGGTGGATGGGTGTGAATGGGTGGACAGAATGCAGGGTGGTCAGGACCAGCAGTGGACTGATGGTCAGATGGGTGGGTGTGCAGCTAAGTGGAGGAGGGACGGACGGGGGGTGGGATGTGCTGGCAGGGTGGACGAGTGCAGGAGGGGTTGAGGTGAGTGGACGGGTGCCCACGGAAGGTGGGTGGGCCAGGGTGGACGTACTTGGCTTGGGCACCGGACGATGTTTTGCTGATCTTGCTGAGGACCCGGGAGTACTCCCTGAGGGCGCTGAGAAGCCCAATCTTGGTGGTGAGCAGTTTGTTGTTGGGGAGCTGGAACAGCAGCTGCTCACCTGGCAGGACAAGGCCCCGGGCAGCACCAGGTGACCACGAGGGGCTCCCAGGGCGGGGCTGGAGCCCTTCTGCAGCCGGCTGCCCCGAACCCCGCCCCTCTCGGCTACCTTCCCGGAAGCTGACGTAGCTGTCTCGACACTTGACCTCACACCACTTGAGCTTGTAGTCTTCCCGCCGGCTGTCCTGGATGCGCTGCCAACCCTTGCTCTTGCAGTAGGAGTTGATTCTGTGGGGCAGAGGGGCAGTCGTGACCCTGGGCCTCAGAACCGGGGGGGGGGGGGCACACCAGGGGAGGGCACAGGGGAACTCCGTCGGTAGAGCTGAGGCTGCTCCAGGCCAGGCCTGAGGCCCCCACTCACATTGAGGCCCCGTTGGTGCCTCCGATGTAGAAGAAGGGGCCGCACCCTGAGCTGGGAGGCTGCTTCTGCCCCCCCAGCAGGTGCCTCTCCAGGAGGGCCGCCCGGGGCTGGGCAGCCACAGCATCCTCCAGAGGGTCTGTGGACAGGTGGTGGTCAGAGGCTCCGGCCTGGCGGGAGGCTTTCCCGTCTCCTGTCCCCTGCCTGAGCCCACCTGCATCCTGGTCCCCCTGGCTCAGCTGACTCAGGAGCCCGTCCACGTGGCTGCTCCCCATTGGTCTCTCATGGGCCCAGCCTGTGAATGGGGTGGTGCCCACTCAGCATCTGGCCCAAGTCCAGTCCCAGGTAGGCTCCAGACCAGCTGACCCCATCCTACCCATATCTCACAGCCCCTAGGCAGCCCCCCAGCCCATCTGGGCACATCTCATCCCAGGTGCAGGCCAGTGGGCCTGGGCCGACCACACCGGAGAGAGGTGGTCACTTGCAGCCGGCAGGGTCCCGCCTCACCAACAGGGCAGAGCTCGGTTCAGGTGAGGGGCGAGGGTGTGAGGCTGCACCTGGGGGCGACATGGCACAGGGACATCCCAGGAGGGCGGGGTCACAATGTGCATCATGATGTCATGGGTGACCCAGAGGCAGAGGTGGTGGGCTGCCCTGCCCTGGGTGCTGGGGTCGGCAGAGAACCTGCCAGACTGTGGGGAGGAGGCGTTTCCCCTCCTGTGCCTGGTTAGACCCTGGCTGTGCTGGCCCCTGCATGCTGTGGGTAGTCCCCTGGTTAGAACACTGTCCCTGGACTGGGGTGCAGGCCCCAGGGGGGCCATCCCAGGCTGCATTCACCTGATGCCTGGGCGCAGCTCCGCCAGACCCCTTTGATCCTTGACCGCTTGCCTCTCTTGGTGCCGACCTGGGTCTGGGAGGACAGTCCCCGGCAGTGGATGAAGACGGTGTGGCTGCAGGCCGCAGGTGTGGGGACACAGAGGCAGGGGCACCCCTGGGAAGATGCTGCCCCCACCCCTCTTCGGGACCTTCTCAAAGCCCTGGGTCCTAGCTGCTCTATCTGGCCTGGGGTCAGGCCCACCCTGCGCGGGGAGGGGCACTTCCTGGGGCTGTGGACTTGGGTTTCTGCTTGTGGCTGGCTCTTGTCTCCATAGCAACTGTGGGACCTGGTACCCCTCAGGGGCAGGGCGGTCTCTGCATTCCGACTGTCCTGGGCGAGGCCTCCCTGGTAGGGACTGTCTGTCTGGACTCCGTGCCGCCTATAAGGAGGGTTGAGGCCGGTGTCGCAGGTGGGCGGCGCTGGCGTTGCCCTGGGGCAGTGCTGGGAGGGGCAAGTGAGAAGCTAACTTGAGGATAAACTTTGGAAAGGGTTTACCTGGTCCGGTGTAGTGACCGGCAGGAAGCAGAGCAGCGGTGTGATGAACGGAAGGCCCTCGTGAACCTGAACGGAACGTCCAAGAAAACGAGAAGAGGTCAGTGCCCGCCGTGCACCGACAAGGGGTGCTCGGGAGGTGCTCACACCGCCTGGCTAGCTGGTGCCTCCCGGGGAGGGGCAGGCTGTCCTGGGGATGGGTTCCCACAGACGGCAGGAGGCTGCCCTCCTGAGCATGGGTTCTGAGAGACAGACCTGGCCCTGGGTGGAGGAGCTTGTCCCGAGGAGCCCACACCTCCAGGAGGTGCACCCTTCTTGGCCCGGCCCTGGGGTTCGTGCCCCTCGCGCCGTGGACCCTGAGGCATGGACTCTGCAGAGGGGTGGCACCCTTCCCCTGCCCTTTCCTGTCTCGTCTCTTTCTGCTCCTGGGCAGAATCCCCAGAGGACCCACAGTGTCCTTGGTGGCCAGGGTGGGGCACAGGAAGGAGGCCCCAGTCCTCACACCCAGCCAGGACCCCTGCTGCTGGCCCGCCTGTCTCTCTTTCCTGCCTACAAGCTGCTGTGAGCCCCTGCCCGGGAAACAGTGGTGGCCTGGCAACTGTTTCCCAGCAACCTCAACCCAGGGCCAGAGGTGAGCAGGTGGAGAGGGAGGGGCAGGGGCCAGGCGTCCGGGGGAGCTGGCCTCTCCATTCTCTCCGGAGTCACCCCTGAGCCTTTTAAGACCTCAAATCCACACCCAGACCCCAGAACGTTTTTTGTTTACCAGGCTTCATTGCCATATCACACCTCCCTCACCACAGCCCCTGCACTTGGGGGACACCCCTCTCCAAGTTAAGTGGGGGCTCAGCAAGACCGTGCCACCCTAAGGGTGGGGTGCTCCTGCCTGGGGCTGTGCCCCCACCGTCCACAGCCTTGCACGGGTCAGGAGTGTCTCTGCTTCCAATGCCTGTGCGTATTGTGTGCACCTTCTCAGCCCCAGGACCTGCAGATGTGACCTGACTTGGGCAAAGGGTCTTTGCAGATTAAGTTAAGGATCATGGGGTGAGGTCCTCCTGGGTTCTCTGGGGGACCCTAAATCCAGTGACCAGCGTCCTGAGAGGGAGGCAGACAGATGAGGAGACACAGGGGAGAAGCGTGTGCAGAGGGGCAGAGGCTGGAGGGATGTGGCCACAAGCCCAGGGACTCCCAGAGCCCCCGAGGCCGGGAGAGGCAGGAAGGACCCTTCCCTAGAGCCTGCGGAGGGAGCTCCCCACCCCTCCTCCGTTTCTGACTCTGGCCTCTGAGCTGTGGGAGGACGCACTTCCGTCGTCCACCCCGCCCAGTCTGTGGCCGTTTGCTGTGGCGGCCTAGAACACACACACACCACGCCCGCTGGCGTGGCTCAGTGGATTGAGCGTTGTCCAATGGACTGCGATCCTGGTCAGGGCACATGCCCAGGTCATGGGCTCGATCCCCAGTAGGGGGCGTGCAGGAGGCAGCCGATCGTTGTGTCTCTCTCACATCAATGTTTCTATCTCTCTGTCCCTTCCTCTTTCTAAAAAATGAATAAAAAAACATAGTTTAAAAAGAAAGGCACACACACCCCTTAAACCTCTCCTCACTTTGAAGGGTCCTGGGCTTCACCCTCATTATAGGGAGGCCTCTGTGACTGCAGAGGCAGCTGCACCCACCAGCTGCATGCCTGCCTGGGCTGGGTACGCCGGCCTTCAGGGGTCAGTCCTGCTGGACGGTGGTCTGAGACCTCTGCCCTGCAGGGGGTGAGCTCTGGCCAAGCCCTTCACTGGGTAGTTGGGGCATCCAGACCTCAGCAGCTGGGGGTTCCCAGCTTGGGGCTTCTTCAGGGGTGCAGTGTGGCCCCTGGTCACCTTTAGGCTGACCTCTGGAGCCTGAGCTCCTTGCCCATTTCTCGGGGCGAGACCCTTGGAGGCTCCCAGGCTCCTGGGCCAGCCCACCACCTTGGCCCCCCCGGTTCCTCATGGGCTCCGGGGACATCAAGAGCTCAAGCTGGAACACAGCCTCATAACCCGGAAGAGCCCTTTGGCGTGGTGCCCTCACTGCGCAGCGGGGGGCCTCCGGGCCGTGTGTGCCGGAGGTAGGGGCTATGGAGCCAGGGAAAGGCCCACTGTGCTGGGTCGGGCCAGGCCTCCTGGACACGGGCAGAAGTCCTTGCTGGTACCAGGCAGCCTCTGGCCTCTGCTCGGCTCCTGCCGGTGTCTACATGGCCCCCCTGGTCCCCTTGCTGTGCAGACTGTTCAGGGAGCGAGGAGGGAATGGGGGAGGGCAGGGACCTCCCCCAGGAGCCCCAGGGGCCTCTATCCCATTCCAGAGGCAGAGCTGGGCGGATGCAGGGTCTGGGGCTGTGTTCTCAACGGGTCCTTGGTCAGGACCCCGGGATCTGCTGAGAGCTCTCTGGGGAAGGAAGGGGCTTTGGGGGGACAGCTATGATGCTGATGGTGCGGTCAGCGTCAGAGTTTGTTTTGGGGGACAGCTTTAGACAGGACATTGCAGTGAGTGCAGTGAGGGGGGCAGGGTAGGGCTAACGTCTGGGGTGGGGTGGGCGTGAGGGGGCTCTGTGGCACTAGGAAAGCGTGCCCCCTGATTGTCCATGCCCCAGAGACAGGTCATAGGGACCCCCTGCCTGCCCCCCCCCCCAGCTTCTTGCTCTAGGCTGAGGGGGTTTCCACTCCTGGCACCTTCCAGCATCCGACACTGCTTGGGATTGGGGTCAGCCCTGGTTTCGGGGGCACTGCCTGCCGTTGGCACCCCTCCCCACCATGGCTGGGGGTTTGGGCGCTGGAGTTGCTTCTGTCTTGTCCTCTGAGGTCCCCTGCCTGATGCAGGTTGGGAGGGTATGAAGGATGAGGTCGCCGCCCTGGAGAGGGTTCCCGGCTGGGTGGCAGGGTGGGGCTGCCTGCACCCCCATCTCTTCTGGCCGAGGACAGGGCCCAAGCAGGGCCCACGGGAGACCCAGTGTGCCCTGTGCCCGGGGCAGACATGAGGCCCAGGTGTGGGCACGTGCTCACCCCCTGGTCAGAGCCACTGTGGACCTCAACTTCCACCGGCCTCCGCGAGGGGCCCCTCCTCCGGCGACCGGGCCGTGGATGGGCGGCTTTACCAGACAGTATTAGACAGAAGGACCCAGGTCTAACCGTGTCTGGTAAGACACCCATCACAGGCTGCCTGTCCTGCGGCGTTCAGCTGGGTGGCAAGACCCCGGTCTCCCCTGAGTCTGCAGAGCGGCTCCCCGGCGCCTGTGGCCCGGTGTCTGGCTGGAGCCTCCCAGGACCGGCTTGCCCCCGGGCTGCTCCGAGGAGGGCCTCCCACAGACCCCTTCCCGGCACAAAGCCCCCCAGGTGTGTGCGCATGTATGTGTGTGCGTGTGCATGTGCGCCTGTGTGTGTGCATACGTCAGTGTGTGTGTGTGTGTGTGTGTGTGTGTGTGTGTGTGTGCAGATGGGGCATCTGGTTACCCTGCACTTGACCCTGAGTCAGTGCTCAGTTAATGAGTAACCGGAGGCCAGGGGCAGACCCTCCTCCCCTGAGAGACCAGCTGGGGCCCGAGGCAGGGTGGGGTTCCCGGGCCAGAGGGCTGCCTCTGTGCACGTCAGCCAGGCAGGTCTGGGGGCCCAGCCCTGGCTTCAGATCAAAAAGAAAACCCAGGGCTTCTGGCCTTCGAGGTCAGACTGTTCCCATTCTTGCCCATGACGCTGTGGGGGGGAGAGGGGGATGGTCCCCGTCGGGAAATAGCACGGACTGCCCGCTGCCCTTAGCCTGCAGGCCGGGGCAGGGCACCTGGACGCCCCTGTCCTTCCTCTGACCAGGTGGCCTGCGGAGCATGTTCCCGACAGAGTAAAGGGCTGTGAGGGGGGCCCCTCAGGAGGCCCAGCTCCCGATGAGGAGGGTGGCTGGGGCTCCCTGGGCAGCCACAGTGGACGTGGGACCTGCATGGTGGCGGGAGGGCGGGCTGCCTGTTCTGGACCAGCCCAGGGTGGCTGACGGGCTGGCTTTTCTGTGGAAGTCCTCGGACTGCAGCGGCAGATCCGTCACGGGGTGTGCGCCAGGTCCCCAGACGAGGCTGGTGAGGGCAGGGCCCCGGCCCCGTGGTCTCTCCTGGGGGTCAGGTCACCGTGGGCCTGGCTGAGACAGGTTGTCGCCCGAGCCCAGCTGGCCCCGGGCCTGAGCCCAGCTCTGCAGTCAGGGACTCAGGACAGCGCGTCCTCGGGCCGCTTCCGGGCAGTGCGCGGCGGGTCACCTTTGAACATCGTTACCAGACAGTGTTAGAGCCGAGCCGAGAAGTCCAGCACTGTCCGGTAAGATGCCCACAGAGGCCCAGGTGTGCCTCGGCCCGAGGACACGGGAGGGACGCACAGTGCCGCCCCCAGGCAGGAGGACCGTGGTGGGAGCTGCTTCCTCCACAGTTGGGGTGTGGGCCTGGGCCCCGGGCTGGAGGCGCAGCTGGTCTGCCAGGAGGACCCCACCCTGGGCCCTGGCCGGCTGCCCACCCGGCTGCCCTTCACCCTCAGAGTTTCGCGTCCGTCCTGCTTGGGCCTGATGGGTAGGACCCAGAACCTGAACCCTCTAATCCTGGGTCACCGTCCTAGGGGGCTCAGCACGGCTGCTGGAAGCCTTTCCTTCTGTGGGGCTGGGAAGGGGCTCAGACCCACCAGGGCCGGGGGGACAGGCCTGCCCGAGGACAACGCTTGCCCCGTAGCCCCACCAGAAGCCACTGGGCAGGGCGAGGTGGGGGCTGTGCTGCGGACACGGGGCTTGGGGGGAGAGGGTCTGGCGTGGGCGGGCGGCCCCGTCGCTGTGCGCAGGGCCCCGCCGTCATCATTACCAGGCAGTATTAGAGACCTGACACCATCCAATGCTGCCCAGTAAGATGGCGACGGCCACCCCGTTGGGTCTGGGGGCCGCCCGGGTTGGGTCAAGAGGGGACTCAAAGTGGGGCACCCAGCCGCCTGAGGTCGACTGTGTTCTCTTAGGACACTAAGGTGGGGAAGAGCTCATGGGGGGCCCGTGTGCCCGAGGCCCAGCGCCCCGCTGGCCCCATCTGTGGACTGGGCTGCTGCATTCGGAAGCCCCTGGGGACAGGACCATAGGGCGACCTCCCTGCCCGGCCAGCCCCTCCCGACCCAGCAGGGCCCCCGGCTCTGGACGTGGGGTAGGCTCCTGAGGGGGCGCAGGGTGTCCTGCTCACAGGAGGCTGGCAGCCCCAGGGGTCAGGGCAGAGCGGTGCCCTCTCTTTGGGTGGCCCCAGAGAAAGGCATGGACATCAGGCTCAGGCCCTCCGGGTCCCAGGTGAGCATGATGGTGTCTGAGCTGACGGGGCTGGACAATGGGCCTCTGTCCCCAGACGCCCCAGCAGCTGTCTGCAGCCCAGCCCCTCCTGTTCTTGTCAAGGGTGAGGAAGGGGATCAGGGCGAGGATGGAGGGGGCCGCGGCTCTCAGACAGGACAGCCCCTGGGACCTCCGCCCCCACCCACTGAGCAGGGCAGGTGTCCCTCGGGGCCCCCACCTTGTGCAGCACCCTCTCTCACCGGTGAGGTCACAGCTGGGCTGTCTGCCTGCTCCGGGGCCCTGGGGTTCTGGCCACCGTTGGCCGTGAAGTCCGAGGCTGAGATGGCTCGGGCCCTGCAGGAGGGGTGAGGGCCCTGCTCAGTCTGTGTCTGGCAGTCCCCTGGGCTGTGTGCTCCCTGGTCTGGGGTTGAGCCCAGAGCAGGTGGAGCACCAGCTCCCAACACAGAATGCGGGACAACAGTCCCCAGCTGCCAGCCTCTAGTGTAACCCCCCAGGGCGGGTGTTCAGAGTGAGGGGGTCGCGGAATGGGAGTGTCCGCAGACCCCACCATGCTCAGGTCACCTGGGCCCCCTGCAGAGAGACCCTGACACCCTGCCCTGGAAGATTGAGGCGTCCCTCCTCCCTCCTGTCCCTTCTCTGTCCCCTGCACAGGTGATGGCTGGGCCTGGAGAGCTGGTCAGAGCAGCTTCTCAAGTTTTCCGGCACCTTCCACCCACAGAGGCTGCAAGGAGGAGGTGGGGGCCCTGTCCTGCCCCAGGCTGCTGGGCTGACCACAACAAAGGCTGCGTCCACCCCGCCCCTGGCCTCAGCCCAGTGCACCTGGTTCTCCAGCTCCGTCCTCGGGCAGGGCCGCCATTTCTCAGAGGACCCGATCCTCACAATGGGGCAGGTGGGGTGCCCCCCTCCTGCCCTGTGTGCCCACCCCCACTGCTGGTCTCTCCTGGCGGGACACCTGGCCGGGCAAGGTCTGTCCCACAGACCCCGTAAATCAGTGTGCTCCGGGGGTACAATGCCACTGTTTCCTGGGCTGAGTTTCAGCTCGGCTCCTGCTGACAGGCCCCGTGTGGGTGCTGAGTGGGGGGGCAGGCGGGTGCCCAGCGTCCCTCCGTTGTCGCCCCCCAGTCACAGGCCAGCTTCCCACCCTGTGGAGACCGGTGTCCCCAGAACCTTTGGACACTCGGGCCTAAGCTCCCTCAGGGAGCACCTGGGGCCCGAGAGAACCCGCAGGCCCGACGCCGGCCCTGCCACAAGCCAGGCAGACGGGCACCCCACTGTCTGCTGCCCGCTCCTCCTCAGCCATTACGTTCTGAGGAGGGGAGGTGCACCCCAGACAGACAAGGGCCAGGCCGGGCGGGGGCCTCAGAAAGCTTTCTGCTGACTTCAAGACAGCCCCACCCTCGCCCTCCACTGCCTGTGACCCCGGCAAACACCGGGCCTGGCTGGGCCTCGGCGCAGCTGGGTGTGCAGGCAAGGGCTGCGGTCTGACCGGCTGAAATGAAAAATGAAAACGAAGGTCCCCTGTGTCCGGGTGCCCAGGTGCGGCCGCCCTGACTGGCTGCTGGCAGGGAGTGAAGCTAGCGTCCGGGTGCTGCCCGCCGGTCTGGTGAATCATCACCATGACGACCGGACTCAGCGTGGGAGCCTGGAGGAAGGAGCCCTCGAAGAGCAAACACCCCAGCCGAGGGCACCGGCCTGCGGGCCCTGGGCCGGCGGGGAACACGATCCTGGAGTGAAAAACTCGCTCTCTGCTGGTTAACCTGCCCGACGGGCCTTAATCAATGGTGAGGCCCACGGAGAACAAAGCGCTGAAACCCAACCCCGTGTGGGGAGAGGCGGGGGCGTCCTCACCGGGGCCTGTCTCCAGCCTCCGAGGCCGAAGACGCCGCCATTTCTCTCCCAGCTCCGCCTCGGCCTCCGGGGCGCCCCATGTGCCCCGCCAGCCTGCAGACCTGCTCCTGGGGTCGTGGCTTCCGCGGACCGTTCACCACTTAAGTTCACCCAGAACATTCCTACCAAGTGATTTTGCAAATAAGGTATTTGCAAACGACCCAAATGCCTGGAACGGACAGCAGACCGCGTCCGCGTCTCATGTGCTTTGCGTTTCCATAAATGCAAAACGGATCTCCCTAATTCAACATCCTGCCAGCCACTTTCGCTGCTCAGCTCTGCGTCTGGGTTCCTGGGGAAGGCACAGCAAAACCATCCTCTGTCCAGGTGCCCGGCCTAAAGGGGCTACAGTGCTCCCAGCGGACTGGTTAACAGCATATACGTATCCCTAAAAGTCTGTCCGAGGACAGTGAGCTCTGCCTTATTCCTCAGAGGTCGCCCGCGTCCCAGGGGCGAGCGTCCCCACGCCCGATACCTGCCTCCGGAACGGCAGATGTCCCAGGACCGGGCACTCCTGCAGCCACTGCCATTTTGCATTTCAGTTAAGAATCTGTGGAACAGACTTTGGTCCTGACCCCGAGTAACCGCGTCGGCCAAGGGCCAGCCCACTCCTTCTCCAAGTTGGTTCCGGCTTTGTGGGCGCCTCCGAGGAGGGCAGGTGAGAAGGAGCCACAATCCGGGCCAAACTGGCTCTGGCCCGAGCTCTGACCGTCCTGTGTGGCCTTCGGCAGAGCCGACTCCAGAGCCCAGCACCGGAGCCGGGCACCCGAGTCCTCCCCAACCTGCCTCTCGGGGAACAAGGTGCCTCTAGAACCAGCACCGCAGTGGCCCATTTGGGAAAGAGCTTTCCAGAAGGTGCTGTGTCCAGGCAGAAGGTGGGCACCCTCACGGCCATTGACCGCAGCTGTGGGGAAGACGCCCACCGCCCAGTGCCCAAGCTCAACCTGGCCCCAAAGACGGGCCAAAGATGGCTCCGCACCGGACACCCAGTGTGCCGGCCTGAGGGGCTCACCCGCTCCTCAGGGAAGGACCAGCCTCCCCGCAGTCCTGGCTGTGAGCTGGCCGGGCACATCGCCATGGTTGCCGCGTCCTGTCTGGTCAGCGGTGCAGGGAGCTCTCCCTGCAGCGCGGCCTCCCCAGGCTCCTCCGCCTCCCGCTTACCTGCCCCGACAGGTTCTGCTCCTGGAGGAGGAGGGCGGGAGGCCACTCCCTGCCCCCAGCCTGGCGGCTAGGCTGGCGTGTCCAGCACCGTCCTTGTGCCCGGGACCCACCAGGCCTCAGAATGGACACTGGAGAAGCGTGAGCACCAGTAACCCCAGGTGCCTGTCAGCCCAGGGCACAGGGTGGCTTCGGCCCAACCTGCCCCACCGGTCTCGTTGCAGGGGGCCCAGGAGGGTGGCCACCCCCTGGGCCAGACCAGCTCCCCGCCTCCCTCGGCCGAGGCTCCGCACAAAGGAGAAGCTTAAGTCCACACGCGCAGGTGGGCAGCGCGCCTGGTCTCCAGGACTCTGTGTGCCGGGAACAATGGAGGTGGTGGCTGGTCCCACGAAGGGCAGGGCAGGACAGGGAAGAGACGGCGTGGCCCCAGGCTCGCCTTACATGTAGGGCCTCACCCCGCCCCGTGCAGGTGCTTGCTCACGCCGACCAATCTCCGCTCCTGGCCGCCGACAGGTGTGTCCCCCGGGCTCCCATAGGCCGGCAGGGAGGCAGTTACGTGACGCGGGCGGCAGGGCGGGAGGCAGGCCCCGCACACATTCCTGCCCCCGCCTCACCCGCCTGGGCCCGAGTTGAACAAAAACCAGGGCAGAGAGCTGCCGCTGCAGCCGCCTTGGGGCCAGAGGTGCGGTGGGGTGGGGGAGGGGGTGGGGCTCCCCAGCCAGGCCCGAGCAGGCCTCACTGGACACGGACGGGGCCGAGGGGTCACCCCCTGCACCCGCTCTTCCCGGGGCAGTGCGCGGCGGGTCACCTCTGCGGCCGTTAACAAAGTGCGGAGCTGCCCCTGCCCCTCACTCCAGGCCCCAGCCGCGGTGGACACCTGTTCTGCGTGGGCCGCGGGCACCCCCTCCTTGGAGTGTCCCACAGGCCCGTGCTGGAGCCGGGCTGCGGGGTGGAGGCACCCTGACATGCCCCACTCAGAACCCCTGGGCTGAGGGCTCAAGGTCCTGTGGGGTTTAGAAGGGCCTGGGTGTCTGTGGCCACAGGGTGGGAGGCACCGAGCCCGTCCAGTGGGGGGGGGAAGCCCCCCAACCTGGCAGAAGGGTTCCTACTCAAACAACAAGCAGCCCAGTAATAAGCCCGACAAGCAGAGAGGTCCCCGAGGGCCCAACCACTTTCCATAACGAACCCCACGAACTCCACTCTGGCTCCGCTGGAAACTTAATGACAGGGGCCCCTCCCCCGACCGCAGGCTCCCGGTTCGCTCACCCCTGAATCCGGGCTTTGTGGGGCCTTCTTTCTGTCCAGGGACAGACCTGACCGGAGGGGTGAGCACCACCATGGAAGGTTTCTGGGGGCCACAACTCCGGGGGCTGCCTCCCCTTGGCCTCTGTACCTGCTGCAGGGCCCAGAGGACGGCTCAGCCCTCAGAGCCCCCAGGGGCCTGGATCACGGGGTCATGGCGGGAGGGTAGGACGTGCCCCTCCGGTAGACCCTCAGGGCAGGGTTCTGCGTCCACGGCCCCCTGGCCACCCCCAAGCTGTGTAGGACACACATTTGTCAGTACCCCCACCCACCCGGTACCCACTCAGGGTGTTTGCATGGGGGTGAGGTTGGGGTTCCCTGGCTGGCAGGCGCCTGTGCTGTGGGGAAGCCGAGGCCTTGCTCACTACCCCCAAACCTAGAGGTGTTTGCAGTTGGATGGGGTGGGGGGGGCTGTTCTCCGAGGACCCTGCTCAGGCTCATACCCCGACCTCTGCCCGTCTCGTCCCCTCGGGCACCAAGCGTCCTGGGGCGGCCGTGAGGACCTCCTGACTCAGCCCAGATGTGTTGGCTGCAGGCACAGACTGGCTTCAGAAGCTCCAGGGGTTCTGAGCGGCCAGAGGGGGCCATGGCCATGTCTGCTGAGCCTGAGTGCTGGGACCTGGGGCTGCAGGGGGGCGTCATGGAGATCAGTGCCCCCCGACCCATGGAGGGGGACGTCACAGAGATCAGGGCCCCCCCGACCCATGGAGGGGGACGTCACGGAGATCAGGGCCCCCCGACCCATGGAGGGGGACGTCACAGAGATCAGGGCCCCCCCTGACCCATGGAGGGGGACGGTCACAGAGATCAGTCCCCCCCTGACCCATGGAGGGGGACAGTCACAGAGATCAGGGACCCCCTGACCCATGGAGGGGGACAGTCACAGAGATCAGGGCCCCCCCGACCCATGGAGGGGGGACGGTCACAGAGATCAGGGCCCCCCCTGACCCATGGAGGGGGGACGGTCACAGAGATCAGTGCCCCCCCGACCCATGGAGGGGGACGGTCACGGGAAATCAGTGCCCCCCCGACCCATGGAGGGGGGACGGTCACAGAGATCAGGGCCCCCCCTGACCCATGGAGGGGGACGGTCACAGAGATCAGGGCCCCCCCTGACCCCGGGGGGACGGTCACAGAGATCAGGGCCCCCCCGACCCATGGAGGGGGACGGTCACAGAGATCAGGGCCCCCCCTGACCCATGGAGGGGGACGGTCACAGAGATCAGGGCCCCCCCGACCCATGGAGGGGGACGGTCACAGAGATCAGGGCCCCCCTTGACCCATGGAGGGGGACGGTCACAGAGATCAGGACCCCCCCTGACCCATGGAGGGGAGAAGCCAGAAGTCAGTCCTGCTGAATTTGGGGACTGGGCGGGTTTCCTTCTCTCGTTACCACAGCAGCGCCCGTCCATCCTGAGTGTCCTTGGCCAGGTCAGGACATGCTGCACTTTTCCCACCAATTCTGAGGCTCCGCCCACAGGCCAGAAACACCTGGGCCCCGTCGGCCGGCTGACTCAGGTGGAGGACTGGGTGCCTTTCTGCAGGAGGTTGAACCAAGCAGCCGTGGCGCTGCCACTGGCCTGGGGCCCGGAAGACCCCGCCACGCGCTCGCCCACGCCGGCGTTTATCACAAACGCGCTGTCTGGCGAGAGGCTGTCCAAGGGGCCAGGCTGGGGCTCGGAGGCTCGCCCAGACCAGCAGCGAAAAGGCCAAGGAGCAGCTGAGCCAGGCTGAGTGGAGGCCACCCCCCACCTGGGCTGCCGGCGGGGTGGGGGCCGGGGCTGCAGGGGGGCCGAGGTGCGTGGCTGAGGCGCTGCGTGGCTGGGTGTGAGTGCCGCTGCTGGCCACTTGGACGAGGAGGATTCTGGTCTGGCTGACCACCTGCTCCTTGGCCCTGCTGTGACCCCTCACAGTTCTCCTTGCACTGTTTTGTCTGAGTCGAAGTGAAACGACCCAGAGTCGTCTGTGGAACCCTGTGGGTGAGAGGGCCAACGAGGGCCCAGCACCACGGGCAGGATTCGAACCCTCTCATCACTTGGTGTCAGACCAATGGCCGGTGGAGACATTGCCTTTGCCCCTACTCGCCCCAAGCAGCCCGGGACCCTCAGGTGTCTGAGCCTGCGGACAGAGTCCGAGGCCCTGAGCAGGCGCGGTCACTCCTGAGCCGCGGGGGGCTGTCCCCGGCTCTCACCTGCAGCAGGACCCCAGCCCCGGCCGAGCAGAGGCGCTGGGAGGCCGCCCAGGACCCTTGCAGGCAGAGTCCTTCAGGCAGGGCTCCAACCCCCAGAGATCGTGTGCACGGGGGCTGGTGGGCAGAGCCTCGGGGGCACCTGAGTCCTGAGTGGTCAGCATGGGCCACCCCACGGCACTCCAGGCCCACGTCATCCTGCCTGGGCTGGCAGCCGCCCTGGGCGCTGGGCCCTCTGGAGAAACAAGTGGCCACCAGACAAAGGTCCTGGCTGGCCCACCTGGTGGGCGTGGACGTTTCCATAGAGCAGGAGGGGGGCAGAGGGGAAGCGGGCTGGGGAGGAAGAGGCTGGGACACAGCGGGCTGGTGTGGAGCTGGCCTGGTGGGGCGGAGGCCTCCCTGGGCGGGGCCGGCAGGACAAAGCGCCATTGTGCTGTGGCTGGGCTTGTTTCCGGCATGGCGGGGAGCCACCGACCGCCACAGGGTCCCGCACCCTTTGGCCCAGCCTTGGCCTGGTGCCAGGCTGATGGGGGCTCGCCTCCTGCTGGGACAGTTTGGGGACAGGGGGTGGCCCTGGCGCCGCTGGGGCTCGGGGCTCAGGGCTGGATCCTCCCCCAGCACTCCCGACCAGCCCTGGCTCCGGCTCCGAGGGGTCAGGCTCAGCGCCACCCGCCTGCACTGCTTCCTCTGCTGTGGGGTCTCCCTCAGCCCTGGGCTCCTCTGACTCACTTCCTGGCCTCAGCAGAGCAAACACCTGCGGCAGGTGGGTGGGTGCTGGGGGCACCGCCAGCCCCACGTGCTCCCTGGGTCAGCTCTCCGTGGGGCAAACACTGTCACAGCCTCCTTGGTCCTCCCCCAAGGCAGGGCTGTCACCGGGGTTGGAAGGGGTCCCCACCCCACTAATTTCCCTTTGGCCACAGAATCAGAGCTTTCAGAACACAACCCTCCAACAGAACCAGGAGGAAGAGCTGGCCCAGGCCCCGCAGAGCCAGACCCTAGTGCTTAGGGTTCAGACTTGGAGGTTCCACCTGGGCTGCCCCCACGGGACACCAGCTTGGGGCCTCCGGTGCTGTCTGTCCGGCCCGGCCACCACTTCCACTCAGCTGCAGCAGACCCTGCCCACCCCAACGGGACGGCTGTGCAGGGGGTGGGGCTGCGGCGCCGAGTCCAGACCGCCCAACCGCCTCACTTCCTGCCCTTGATCCGCAGGGCCAGGTGCTTCCCTGCCCAGGCTGCTCCCTCCTGCTGTGCTGACAGGTGAGCAGGACCTGGGAGGGGAGGGTGGGCCCTGCCGTAATGAGAGCACAGAAAGGGGCTGAGCTGCACCCCCCTTCTGAGCTGCCCTTCCACACCTTCCCCTTTGGCTCTTCCAGGCCAACCCCAGGGCCCAGGGACTGTTGTCTGACCCGAGCTCAGGGCAGGAGCGTCCAAGCCCACCGTGCTGGCCAGCACTGGGAACCCCTCTCCCAGCCTCCTGGACAGATTCCAGCCCCCCACCCCCACCCCCACCCCGGTCCTGGATCACACTTCAGGCCCCAATGTCCCAGCAGTGACACCCACAGTTCCTCCCAACCCCTCAGTGGACTCCTGCAGCCTGACTCCGCCTTGACCTTGACCCCTTCTGGCTAAGACCCAGCAGCACCTGTGTCCTCCCTGGGCCTTCTCCCGAGGGCCGTGCCTGGTCGCTGTGCCCAGAAAACCCTGAGCTGGACGTCTGAACCTGTGACCGTCAGGTGTAGACAAGGCGCCTGCTCAGCGTCTGGTTTCCTGATCCTCGGGCTCTTCATTTGTTTCTTCTCGATGCTCACGCAGCCCACCCCAACCTCCACAGCTGCCACCGTGGAGGTCCCCAGCTGCCTCCAGGGTGCCCAATCCAGGGGTCAGCCCTCAGGCCTCCGGAGCCGACCTGTTGGCAACTGGTCACTGTGTTCTCTGCTTGTCCACCGAAGCCCAAGGCAGCCTGGATCCACTCTGAGATGAAGGGGCCAAGTGTAGACAGACCCCTGGGTACCCCAACATCTAGAGGCTGGGCAGGACCAGAACACTCCTCCCCAGGGTCCGGTGGTCTTTTTTTTTTTTTTAAATCCTCACCCGAGGACACTTTTGTATTCATTCTCCAGATAGAGGAGGAGAGAGAGAAATATCAATGTGAGAGAGACATCGAGTGGCTGCCACCCACAAGACTGAACCAGGGCCGGGGACAAACTGCAACCGAGGCACACGCCCTTAGCGGGAACCGAACCCGCGTCTCTCTGGACTGTGGGTCGACGCTCTAACTGCTGAGCCAAACCGGCCAGGGCATGTCTGCTGGTCTCAGCTCGGACTTCTTGCTGGTTCTGATGGGCAGGTGGAGTTTGGGAATTTTCCAGGTGATTCCAAACTGGCTGTCATAGGTCAGCAGATGCCCTGGACAGGGGCCACACCTGGTGACTCCTGTGGACGGTGGAAACGCAGCCCACAGCCAGGGGTGACTGTGATGGGGGAACCTCAGGATTTCTGATTGGCAGTGGGCGACGGGTTCGGGGCGAGCAGGAGAGGGAGGAGGCCCCAAAGCCGCAGGGAGAAGGTTGCCCGCATCTGAGACACCAACCCGTCTTATCAAAGCTGCGATGGGCTTAGGACCTGCAAGGACAAGTCAGGCAGAACCAAAGGGAGACACGGCCTTGAGCGCACACGAGGGCAAAAGCTACCGTCCAGGGTCAGACGTGAACATTATTCCGAGGAGCTGAGCTCGGGTCCTCACTAAGTGATGTCTCACAGCACACCCTCCCCACAGCAAGCTGGGAGCCCGTGGGTTCCACCCCCACAGTGAGAACGAAGAGAAAGTGAGTCCAAGCCCCCTTTTCTTCCTGGAGCCTCAAGTCAAGGTGCCCCCAGACCAGGGAAGGCCCATGTGCCTGGTGAAGACAATCAATCGAGAAGGCACCGTCACCCTACAGGCAGCAGATCAGTCCTGCAAATACTTTTTCAGGTGTAATGAGCAGCACACAGCCGAAGATAACCAGGCTGGCCGGGGTGCAGACTCCATGCGCGAGAACCAGCAACCGTCGCCAGGGACAACCTCCAGGGACCTTAGATACGGACTGAAAAACAGTGACACTTGCAACATTGAAAACAGAAAAGAAGACAAGGTTACTATCTGCAGGGAACTGGAGTTTTAAAATTTTGATAGTGTAGACTTTGCAAAAGAAGCCAGATGAACGTCTGAAAATGAAAACACAGCCCTGGCCCGTTTGGCTCAGCGGTTAGAGCGTCGGCCCGCGGACCTGGGAGTCCTGGGTTCGATTCCCACTAAGGGCATGTACCTCGGTGGCAGTTTGTCCCCGGCCCTGTTGGGGTCGTGCGGGTGGCAGCCACTCGATGTGTCCCTTTCACGTGGATGTTTCTCTCTCTCTCTCTCCCTCCCACTCTATCTGAACAAAAAAATGGAAAAATGTCCTCGGGTGAGGATAAAAAACACCATTTACAACTCATAGACGTAATATCGGAATAAAAGTAGGTGAGCCTGGCTGGTGTGGCTCAATGGTTGAGCGTTGACCCTGAACCAACAGGTCACCGGTTCGATTCCCGGTCGGGGCACATGCCCAGGTTGTGGGCCCGATCCCCCGTGAAGGGCATGCAGGAGGCGGCCGATTGATGCTCTCTCATCGATGTTTCTCTCCCTCTCCCTCTCCCTGAAAACCAATAAAGAAGAAAAAACTAAAAACAGAGGCAAGACAAACGAAACCAAGAGAGAACTGGGAGGACCCCCAGCCGACCCCTGGCAAAGAGCAGGACCCCAGCGGGAGGGTTCGAGGTACAGACGGGGGCTCTGAGTTAGTGTTGACTTCACACAAGATTGACAGTAATGAGAGCTGTGGAGTTCAAAAATATTTGAAGTTAAAACACGGGAGCATCCAGGTGCCCGCAGGCGGGACCCCTCCCGGTCCCGGGCACGTGGGTGGTGGGCCGCGCGGGCAGCAGGGGCCCGGAAAGCTGCGATGGGAAGGGCACCTGCCGGCATCCTGAGACCCCCGGCCTCAGTCAGCCAGGACGCAAGCCCCGGCCGTCCACACAGCGCCTGCCCAGGCTCATCAGGACCGTCAGGGTTCATAGAAACAAGGCACGTCCGAGAAGCTGCCGCAGCCCAGGGGCGCCCAGGGCCGCGGCGATCAAGGTCATCGTGTGACAGAAAGAGGACACTGGGAGAAGGAAGGGACTGTGTGCAAGGGTGGACCGAGCTCGCAGCCTGGGGGGACCAGCGGTGGGCACGGGGCCGGGGGTCTCAGGAACTCGGTGCCTCTGCAACCTCTATACACCCGAAACTCCCGGAAATAAAACACGTTGAAGTCCTGGCCGGTGCGGCTCAGCGGTGAGACTGTTGGCCCAAGGACTAAAGGGTCCCGGGTTCAACTGCCCATCAAGGAGGGCACGTACCTGGGTTGCCCTGACCACCCCTGGCCCCGGTGGTCAGGATTGTGTGGGAGGCAACCAATCGATGTGTCTGTCCCGCACGGACGTTTCTCTCTCTCTCCCCCTCCCTTCCACTCTGTCTAAAAAGTAATGGAAAAATATCCTCGGGTGAGGAGATGTATGTATGAGTCCTGCTGGTGACCTTGGCTGGTGCCCATCGGTGGCAAGGGCAGAAGCAGGTTGCTGTGGGCAGAGGTGTCAGGAAGGCTGAGGGAAGGATGCGATGGTCAACATGGAGCCCAGCCCCAGTGGGACAGCTGGGGAGGGGGCTGGGGGACTGGGCCTCAGTGTCTGACTGTTGGCTGAGGCCCCCGCCCGCCCTCACCGGCCTCTGTGGTCAGGCTGGGCTTCGTGCTCGGAGCTCTGGGGTCCCTGAGGCCCTGCCACCGTCACCTCTACTGTTGTCTGTTGGGGCCACTGCAGAGTGACCTTGACACCTGGAGCCTGCTCAGGGCAAGGTGGCGAAGGGCTCCTGGGTCCCTGGGGGGTGGACAGCCCAGGTCAGCTGTGCAGGTGGGCAGGCCCCAGAAATGGGCCCTGGAGGGGACAGTCGGCAACCGGCCAGGGTCCTGGGAGTCACACTGAGGGCTGAGGTGTTGCCCGAAGGTGGCATCGAAAAGCAGATTCTGAAGGAGCAGCCCCCTCCCTCCCCGGTGCCCGAGACACACCGGAGCTGTGAGGTTCTGTGCCGGGGCCTCCAGGCCAAGCCAAGGACCCCTCCAAGAGTGAGCTGGGACCTCAGGGCCGTGGCCACTTGGTTAGGGGCTCAGGGGGCCAGAACCAGGCGGGGGGGAGGGAGCCGGGCGGAAAATCCCGAGGGAGCAGAAGCTGGACAGAAGTGACTCAGGCTCTGGCAGTGGTGACCGCAGGCACCCAGCCTCACGCTGGCCTCCCAGCCCCCGCCCCCCCCTCCTTCCCTCCTCTGCCCTCTCCCCTGACCTCCAGGAGGCCCAGAGGGAACTCAGACTTGCAGGCCTGATGGGGGCAGCTGCCCCTGGGGGCTCTCAGGAGTCCAGGCCACCCGTGGAGGGGGGTGGAAGGCGTGTCTGCACCCCGTCAGCCCCTCAGCTTGGGAGACCCAGAAGGTGGGCTGGGGTCCTGACTGGGGAGGCCCACGGAGCCCTGAAGACCTGCCCTGCGCCCTGGTGACCCCTGGCCTCTCGACTGCGAGCCTTTTTGAGACCTGCCGGCATTTGGCCTTTGTTTCTAACGCCCATGAGCTCCGCGGCCACACAGGAATTCGGCTCCCGGCTGGGTCTCACAGTGGTGAGGCCTGTGCTGCAGGACCCTGGGCTGTGTCCCGCGGGCCCCGCACTGAGGCCCAGGGGGAGCCAGCTGAGGGCCAGTGGACCTTCCGAGAGCTTCAGTCCAGCTTTTCTGGCCTAACAGTGAGGCCTGGGCCCTGGGCAGGTGGGGTGCAGTGACAGGTGGGGTGCGATGGCAGGTGGGATGCAGTGACAGGTGGGGTGCAGTGGGCAGGTGGGGTGTGGAGAGCAGGTGGGGGTGCAGTGGGCAGGTGGGGTGCAGTGGGCAGGTGGGGTGCGGAGAGCAGGCGGGGGTGCAGTGGCAGGTGGGGTGCGATGGCAGGTGGGGTGCAGTGGGCAGGTGGGGTGCGGAGAGCAGGTGGGGGTGCAGTGGGCAGGTAGGGGTGCAGTGGGCAGGTGGGGTGCGATGGCAGGTGGGGTGCAGTGGGCAGGTGGGGTGCGGAGAGCAGGTGGGGGTGCAGTGGGCAGGTGGGGTGCAGTGGGCAGGTGGGGTGCGGAGAGCAGGTGGGGTGCAGTGGGCAGGTGGGGTGCAGTGACAGGTGGGGTACAGTGGGCAGGTGGGGTGCGGAGAGCAGGTGGGGGATGCTGGGCCGGGCTCCCGGGTCTTGGGGACGAGTCAGGCCCCGAGCCAGCTCTGAGCAGCCCCAGGCTGACGCCAGGGCTCCAGGCCTTCACCCGCGGGGCTCTGAGCTCTCCCTGCCTCTGCTGCCCTGCAGGGCCCACACCTGCCCAGCCTGGCCCAGGGTCCAGCCCTCTTAAGTGGGGCCAGAGCCAGTGACTCAGGAAGAAACAAAGAGCTGGGGGGCAGTGGGGCGTCCGGCAGGTACCAGGACAGCGGCCTGGGCATCTGCCTTTACCACACAAACGGGTGCAGCCAGGGCCTTGAAGCCATTCACTTGCCAGGGCACAAGAAGCTCGGCTGTACCTGCCCCACCAGTAGCCAAAGCTGGTTTGCTAGTGTTATTGTGGTCCCCGAGAGCCCCGCTTCCGTGGGTGTCGCCCCAAACCCAGCACTCAAGAAAGGAGGAGTTTCCCTGGCCTCCCAGCTCCTCTCCAGGGGCTCAGTGTAAAGAGAAGGGGACCCCCATGTTTCAGGTGCTGGAGGGCAGGCAGGGAGCTCTAAGCAGAGCTCCTCTCCAGGGGCTCAGTGTAAAGAGAAGGGGACCCCCATGTTTCAGGTGCTGGAGGGCAGGCAGGGAGCTCTAAGCAGAAGAGGTCCTGGGGGGCTGGGGCTTGTATTAAAGAGGCTGGTTTGGGGGATGCAGTGGGGCTGGGGGTATCTGGTGCTCCCCGCTTGATGAGGTAGAGGTCGGGGGCCTGGTCTGGGACCCTGCAGGGGGACACGTGTCCTGGGTGGGTGGTGATGGAGCTGTGGCCGCTGCTACAGGCCCGGCTGATGCCTCGGAGCATCTCTGAGCACCAGGGCACAAGCCCTTCCCAGAGGGTTCCCGCAGGGCCGCGATGGAGGTGTGTCAGCAGAGACCTGGGGCTCCCCAGCCAGGCCGGCTCCGGGGTCTGTCTCCCAGGACATTTGAGAGTTGCTGGGTCAATGCCCGTCACCTTTGACACTTGAGTATTTGTCCTACAAACAACCCCTCCCCCCAAAGCAACCCACAGCCACCAAGTCTGGGAACTCCTGTCGCCTCCTCCACATCCTCCCGCCTGGTCTCAGACCCCACTGACCAGTTGCCCCCGCAGCATCCTTTGCCACGAAGGACGCAGACGGGACCACGTGCGTCTGTGTCTCAGGGTGCTGCTTGGCCTTGCTCTGGCCGCTGAGTCCCCAGCCCCTTCGCGGCTCTATTCAGAGCCCCCCGCGTGGGTCTGATTCTCCCGCCTGTGACGGGGCCGCGCAGCTCCGGCTGCAAAGTCACAGGAGTGGCACCGGGCTGGCAGGCTGGCGGCTGGCGGACAGCGGGGTTCTCATCCGGAGTTCCTTCTGCGTTACTCCGAGAGCTTTCCTCTTCCCACGTGCTTGACTCGCGTCTTCCCGAGCGGCCTTGGGTGCTCGGTTTCCTTCACCGGTACGATCTGTTAGCCGTCGACCAGGCTGGTCCTGCCGCTCCACGTGCCCTGGTCCTCCGGGCATCTGCATACTTCCTGGTGCGAAAGGTCTGTTCCTCCCGGACGCTCCCCGAAGCCGTTTGTCCAAGTGGTGCTGGTTCCCTTCCGTGGACAATGAACTTGGAAGCCCCGATCTGGGGGCTGGGTGCGCTCACCGCCCCCCGGATGGCGCGGGTGGGCAGAGCTCCAAGCCTGCACGGCCTCGTGTCTCCCGCTGGACGTAAGGCCATCCACGAGCTCACACGACTTGGGGTGCAGGCCTGCCCCTCGGGCACCCTGGTCCCCGTTTCCGCAGTGAGCAGCTGGCACCCTCTGGACCCTGTCAGTCCTGCCACTGGCCCTCCCGGCACGGACGCGTCAACCTGCCAGGACATGTAAAGTCTATGGGTGGTGCTTTGTGTGGTATTTGTCAGCTTTCAAAAATTAGCCATTTGTTTTTATTTCTTTGCAGATTCTAAATAAAAATCACACTTCTTCCCAAGTTTGCACTTCTTATTTTGTATTATTTTTCTCAAACGGGGCCCTACGCTCTAGGAACATTACGCCTCTCCACTTGAGCCGGGGCCTCCTGCTCACCATCTGACTCCCGCCCAGGAGAGGGTCGGCTCCTAGGCCACAGCCCACAAGGGCAGCGCTACCTCAGGTGGACACCAGACACTGCGGGCTCACACCCAGCCTCTCATTGATTTCTCAGTCCACTGGGACTGAGGGACCTGGCTTCTGACCCCAGGGGTCACCCGGCCCCCAGCAGCACAGTCCCTCCCAGAGCTGTGCCTCCAGCCTCCCCCCCTGGGCTCCCAGGGCTCCCTGAACAGCACCCCTGGCCTGTGCTTCCGGGTCAGGGTCAGAGGACAAGGGTCAGCGTGTTTGGGACCCAACGGCACACACACTCAGTGAAGCGGAGGTGCGGTTGGCCTGTGTGGAGGCGAAATAACCCCATGTCCAAGGCAGACGTCCGACCACGCGGCCTCGGAGCCGACCCTCCGGGGTGGGGTGCCCAGGCTCTGGTGTCTGCCTCACTGGGCGAATGGTCAGCACACAGGAAGTGCCCTCCCAGCACCTCCCTCCACTGGCACCCCAACGGGAGACGTGGGCTCGGAGGGAAACCTGAGCCGCTGGCCACACCCGACAGCCGACAGCCGGAGCAGGTTGGGATTTGCGTCCCAAATCAGCCCACATCAGCATCTGATTTGAGTGAAGCTCTCAGATTCAGGGTGGGGCAGGGGCTCCCAGGGATTGGGAATGTGCCCCCAGCCCCCAGATGACCCCTCAGGGCTCTGAGTGGAAGCCCCGGTGGGCAGGCGCTGGCTCTGCCCGTGGGCGGGTCCTCCCGCCCTCCTGGCCCCCACACTCTCCTCCACGTCTGGCTGTGGCCACGCTGCTTTATGGACTCTCCCCTCGGACCCCTGACCCCCCTCTCCAGCCACAGCCGCAGTCGTGAGGGGGGTGGACCCACCACTGGCAGCCCTGATGCCTGACCATCAGCAGTGACGCAGGCAGGGGCAGCCCCGCAGGCCGGCACAGCCCACCCACCATTGTCCAGTAGGACCCAGCAGGCCCCACCTCTGCCTGCATCCTCGGTGGCTCCCAGGGCTGGAAGGAGGGAAAGGCCACAGCCCCCCCCCCCAACACACACACCATCTGGCTCTAGTTGGCCCTCACCCCCGGCCTGGCCTCTGTCCCAGGGGCTTCCCCAGCAGGTGGAACACTGCTCCCCTCGGGAAGGCTCCTCCTGGCTCACCCATGACCTCCTGGTGCCCCCACCCCATCAGGCCCAGGAGCCCCCCCTACCCCATGTCTCCAATGCTAGCAGAAGTGAGGGACCGGGAAATCCTCACTGGAGGGAAGAGGGAGGAGGTCACCTTGGGTGTGCGGACACTCCTCCATCCCTTCCCTGGGGTCCCACCTGGGGACCCCCTCCTGGTCCTGCTGTGTTGTCCCTGCAGGGCCTGCCCTGGGTGCTTGTCCTGGGGCCCGGACTGGACGGGGCCTCATCCTGTGCCTGCCGGGAGCGAGATTCCTGTGTGTGTGGTGATGCGGGCCGGGGCCAGTCTAGAAAGGATGCAGGTCGGGGTGGGGTGACTTCCAGGGAGGAGGGGGTGTGGTGCTTTGGGGTGCTGTGGGGAAGGCCCTTTCTAACTTTCTGGGTGCTCTTTGGGGAGAGACGCTGTGAGCGGGGAGGGTCCTGGAGGAGGATGAGCTGCCCGGCTGAGCTGGGCGGGGACCTCATGGCCTTGAATTTTCTGCTGTGAGGGGGACAGGGAGGCAGCTCCTCAGGGCCTTTGAAGTCAGAACCAGCTCAGGGGTTAGGGGAGCGAGGGCAGAGGCTCTGAGCTTCCTGATTCCATGGAGGGTGGGCAAGGGGTCAGAAAGGGCCCTGGACTCCGGCTCCTGCCATGGGGAATTTGAGAGGCCTTAGGGGGTCCGTGGCCCCTTTGGGCAATTGTTCTACAACCAGCCTCTAGTTTGGCCTCCTCCCCCATCCAGTCTGAGTGGACTTACAGAGGGTGGAGATGGAAACTTCCAGAAGCCCACAGTGATCAGGCTGGGAGGAGGGGCCGCAGTGGGGACCCTGAGGGAGGCAGCGCGCGGGGAGCCGGTGTGTGGGGCGGGCACACTCGGGCCTCAGGTGCTGCAGGAAGCCCCGTGGGGCAGTGTGTGATGCAACCCAGGCACCGTGGGGAGGAGAGCGGCCCTGCGGGCGGGCCACCTGTGGCCCTGGGCCTGGCCAGTCCTGCCGAGCGCCAGGCCCTGGACCAGCCGCCTCGCGGAGCCTCCTGCCACAGATGCAGCACATTAATGAGGCCGCTGGGCCCTGCTCGTCCCCACCACCTGGGTAATTGGCCTCCAAAGGCAGGAAAGAGTCATCAAGATGCCGGGGGGCCGCCACCAGGGACTCCGCTCGAGAAAATTGCCACCTCCTCTTTCCACTCGCTGGAGCGTAATTGTGCGGTGGGGCCGCCAGGCAGGAGCGTTTGTTTTCCAGACGCACACAGGGGAGGACTCGGGGAGGGACTTGGGAGGGACTGGGAAGGGCCCAGAGGCCCAGAGCCCGCCTGCCCGGGTTGGGAGGGGCCGAATGTGCGGGAACTGTTTTTAAATGCAGGTGAAATTTACCTGACACAGAGTTAACCGTTTGAAGGGGCACAATCCAGGGCATTTCGTGTGTTCACAGTGTTGTGCTCCGTCACCGTCACCTGTGTCTAGTTCCAGAACACGTCCTCCTCCCCACCCAGGAACACACCAGGGCCCCCACCTGGTCCAGAAACCACCCACCTGCGGCTGTCTCCAAGGACACTTCCTGTCAGTGGACCCCAGGCTCCCCCACCCCCTTGCGGCTGGCCTCCAGCAGGAGCCCTGCCTGCCCACCCTCTGGGGCAGAAGGACAGGCCACCTCTAGGCTCACGGTCCAGGCCCGGACACCCACAGGGGGCAGCAGAGGCGGAGGAAGGAAGGGAACACGAAGCCAGTGAGGGCGGAGGTTGGGGCTGCGGAGGAACAAGGATGTGGGGCAGAGGTGGAGGGCTCCAGGCTCTGAGAGTAAAGGGTTCACAGCAGGCGGCCCACTTCCCCACGTCAAGGGGCTGGGGTGCCCGAGGAGACGTGCACTGCGGGCCGGCAGGGAGGGCCCTGTCGGGCGGTGAGGAATCCCGCAGTGATGGTTTGGGAGGGGAAACCGAGGTCTTTTCCTGTGACCTGTGACTCCAGCCAGGGCTCGGGCAGCAGGCAGCGGGCAAGGCCTCAGGGGCGGGGCTCTGCGAGGCTGGAGGGACCAGCACCCCTGGGATTCCCCGGAACCAGAGCTGACCAGGAGAGCCGGATCCCCACGACACCTGCGCCTGGTCATCCTCGCTGGGCACGGGCGAGGGGCACCAAAGCTGGGTCCCCGAAATGTGGGGACAACACTTGGAAACACTCAGTCGGTTGGTATTTTTTTAAAAAAGCTGAGAGGTCTGATGAGAAGGATCAAGACTTTGCTGAACCTCTCTCCCTGGTGGGCAAGACTTGCTTAAACCTGTGGCTGGCTGGGTGGGGGTGCTGGGGCTGGGGAGCCAGAGGGCCAGGGGACAGGGCTTGGGGCAGGCAGCTTTGGATCTGTGCTGGCCAGGCTGCAGACCTGCAGGAGCTCCAGCCCAGCACCAGGCTGGCTGGTGGGCCAGGTGTCCGATGGAGCGGCGGTGGAAGGGGGAGTCTGGGGTGGCCTTGCAACCTTTGTGGGACGCAGAGTGGCTTGGACGATGGGGGTGGGGAACAGGAAGGGGGAGGTGACACAGAGGCCAGGCCAGTAGGAGGCCAGGACGGAACATGGAGGTCACTGTGACCTTGGCCAGGCCAGCAGCAGGAGGGAGGAGCCAGACTGTGGGTGCTGGAGGGAGGAGGGAGGCTGGAGCAGCTTTGCTGACCAGGAGGCAGAGAAGGGCAGTGGCTGGAGGGGTCACTGGGGTCAAGGAGGGTTTTGGCCAGCACAGGGCGTGCAGACGGACACGGTGGGAGCCCGAGGCCCCAGGAAGCTCTCCTCAGCCTGGAGCACAGCTCCCACCCCGGGGACGCTTGGGCCTGACCACAGTGTGAGGGGAGGCACCGGGCTGGGTGGGAGCTGAGGGGGTGGAGGAGGGTGGCACCCCTGGGAATCAGTGACACCCCGACACAGGAGGAGGGTGGAATCCACAAAACAAGGAGCATCTTGCTGGATCCTGTCCAAGGGGCAGCCCAAGGCCTCCAACGCCTGACCCTGGGCGCTGAAGGCTGCAGCCCTGGAGGCCAGGCCTGGGGATGGTCACAGGAGCTGGGCCCGGTGGAGAGGCCCCTGTGGGTGCGAGATAAAGGAGTGGGAAGGCCCCCAAGACCGAGGGTGGACTCTGGCCCGGGTGGCAGCTGTTTGGGAAGCAGGATTCTGAGGAGGCAGGGTCGTGGGCCAGGGAGCAGGGACATCCATGGGCCTGGGGGGGAACAGGTCCCTTTGAGGGACCCAGTGTGTAGCCCTGGAGTCTCGACCCTGGGGCCTTCGAGAAGGGGGTGTGGGCACCGTCAGAGGGAGAGTCCCAGGGCTGTTTTGCGGGCGGTGTGGGTCGATGTCCAATCCAGCCTCGCGGAGCAGGCGGGCTGGGGCCCCATGGTGGGGCTGCCTTTCTCCCCTCTAGGTGGGCCTCTGGCCTAACTGAAGCTCAGAACGTGACCCCAGGCAGCACCTCAGGACGTCCGCATCCACTGGGGTGCAGGCGCCTTTGTACCCCAAACTAGAGGCTCCGCATGTCCTCCGTGACCCCACCCCGTTTCTGCCAGCACCCACACCGCCCCCAGAGTTGGGTGGGGGGCAGGCCAGGGCCCCAGGGATGGGGGAGCCTCTGGAGGACCTCCCCCCATCTGATCCTCGACCATCGAGGGGCATCGGGCCGCTGGGTGCCACCCCTGGAGCCGGGCCGGGGCCCTGCCGGGGTGGGGTGGAGGCTGGAGGCTGGAGCAACCGTTGTCAGGGGCCACCTGCCGCGAGGACAACGCGGGCGGGGCCTGAGGCGTGTGGCCAGCTTCTGGAACCATCCACGCAAAACTCGGCACTGTCTTCCATCAGGGGAAAAGGCTCCGTGAGAGGGACAGCCGCAGAGCCCTGACCACGTGTGCAGACAGGAGGAGCTCTCGGTGGTCAGCCGGGGGGCGGGGGGCAGGTGTGTGCTGTGAGCAACTCCTGGCCTATAGAATCTAAGCAGTGACACAAGGCTGACCGTCCACCGTGGGCCGGGCACCTTCACATCCCAAGGGAGGACCGTTCAGGACCGTCCTCGACATACAGCCTCACACGCGCGTCAGAGTGCAAAGCGCTGCAAGTCGAAACTGCGTTTAATACAAGTAACTGCGTGCATCACAGCTGGGCCCAGGCCCCTCAGAGGTGCTCAGAGGCTCTGCGAGCTCACAGCTGGGTTCAGCCCGGGCATCGCTGTCCTCTCCTCACCAGAAGCAGAACACATGTGGGCAGACGTGATGTGATATGAAAACACAAAGCACGGTCTCCAAAAACCAGGGGCACAGCCACGGGAGCACGGCCACGGGGGGCACAGCCACGGGGGCACAGCCACAGGGAAGCGTGGCCCTGTGATCCGTGGCTGGCAGGGGCCGGAGAGAACCACCGCACACCGCTAGCCCGGGAAAGGCCGACCTTCGAAGCGTGGTTCCCACTGACTGCTTGTGGGTTCACACCCTCGTCAAGTAGGAAAGTCAGGAGGAGCCACTGGGAGTCGGAAACCGTCTGTGTTCGATGCTCAGCTACCAGACGCATCTGGGCTCTGGGTCTTTCAAGGAACGAGTCTGTCCCGGGATTTTCCACACTTGTCTTGGCTGCAGCCGCCCGAGGAGGCCAAGGTGCCCATGGTCCAGCCACCAGGGGGGCAGAAGGTGCTGGGGGGGTCCTGTAGCTACACACTGACATGCCCACCAGGGTCTCGGCACTCATTCTAGTCGGAACCCCCAGCCGCCGTGAGAGGTGGGGTGAGTCCGAGGGTACCTCGCGTGCAGGGCCTGGCCTTTGCTGCCCCTGCCCGAGAACAGACCGGCCCACAGAGGTGGCTCCGGACCCAGCACAGGAACCCCCTCCATTTTCCCTTTCACCTGCACACCTTCTCCTGGGCGCCCCCCTGGAAGCCCCCCAAGCTCAGCCCCCTGGGACCAGGGGGACGCATATCTCTCTGGGGGTGTGCCTCACGCGGGGGGCCTGGGGGCAGCACACCTGTCTTGTGAAGTGGGGTCCCTGCCACAGCAGACCTGCAGGGCTGTCCAAGAGGTTCACACACCGCCTGGGACACAGCGTGAGGTAGGGCTTCTTCCCTCAGATTTCACCCCACAGGCCCCCAGGACTCAGGGCAAGGGGCACCCCGGTTCCTAGACAGGACCCGAAGAGCAGAGGCCAAGGCCGCGAGCCCCCGCTACTTAGTTCGAGCCTCCTGGCTGAGCTGCAGTCTCCCCATGGGTGCCGAGCCTTCCTCTGCCTCTTGTCTTCTCTGTAACCAGGTCGCGGGTCAGCAGGGGGAGTGAGATCTGACCCCCCCTGACGCATCTGCTCCCATTTCCGGCGAACCCCAGACCCGGGCACACCTCTATCTGAACACTTAGCACCTTGGTCCTGCCACGTTCCTGCCGGCTTGGACCACAGCCCCCCAAGCGTGCCCAGGACCCAGACATGGGGCCCCCCTTGGACGTCCGGTGCCTCTCCCTGACCTCCTTCCCCAATGCCCACACTCAGGACAGTGCTGACTGAAGGCCAGCGACACTCGTGAGACCAGGGGCAGGGGTGAGCTTCTGCCCTGCAGGGCCCCCCAGGGTGCAGAGACCCAGGAGCCTTTGGCCACTGGGCTCCTTGTCTCTTCAGAAACAGATGCACCCCGCTGTCTTAGACTTTGGGGAGGGCACTCAAAAATGCCATCCACCAGCTGGCACGTACAAAGCAAACAGCGGCTCAGCCCAGTCAGCGGGGAGGACACAAGGCCCCGAGAAGGGTGCTTTCCGTAAACCGTACAAACTCAAACCCAGCTTTCTGAGAGGTTTGCTTCACTCCACACACCAGCTCTGGGCCAGCCCCAGGTGGGGAGGGGCCGTCTCTCGGAGAGGGGCCCCCATGCGCACATCTGGCCAGGGCTCCTGCAGACCTGGGGGGCCCACGGCCCCCCTTCCTTCACTGCTTCTGGGGCTGCTCTGTGTCTCGTCCCTGCCTGAGTCCCACGTGTGAGGGAGCAGTGAGGGAGGACTTCCTGCAGGAGTCGCGGGGGGCGGGGGGGGGGGGGGGCAGGGCCACGCCTGTTCCTGGAGAAGGTGGAAGGCAGGCGGGAGCTGGTGGCTTGCAGCCAGGTAGAGCTGAGGTTGATGGCAGGTCAAGACAGCCCCAGTCCTGCCGAGACCCAAGAAAGGAGGTTGGTGTCCCTGCCCCAGGGCTGCCCTCCCCTCCCAGGACCCTCGGAGGAGCAGGAGGCAGGAGGGCCGGAGGCATTCACCTCTGGGAACGGGGCCTGAGGCTGGCAGGGAATCCCAGGATGGGGGCAGAGCCCGCAGGCTGCCACCTGGCGCTGCTGGGCACACCTCTGAGTGTGAGCACATGGCTGTGCATGGGGCATGTGGGCTGAGGTGTGACTGAGCGTGTGTGCACCTGCAGAGTGAGCCAGAGGAGGAAGCTGCAGGGAGGGGCTGGCGGAGGGCCCAGCAGAGCAGGGACCCATCAACTGGGCTGTGCCTGAGGGTCGGGGGACCTCAGGAGACCCCACAGCTCCTTCCCCGTAACCCCATGGCTGCCAGTCCCAGAGGCCTTGGGCGGCTCCTGTGACAGGAGACCCGAACCCTTCTCCAGGGTCACAGGGATCTGAACCCAGGCCCAGCGGCTCTGCCACAGCCCTGAGGTGGGCCGGAGAGGGGGGTTCGAGGGGTCCTCTCTGCAAGAAGCCCCTCCCTCTGTGCACCCCCAGCGCCCCTGAGAGTGGCCATGTGCAGCCGGGACACTGCAGGTGGCAGAGGCCTCAGAGAGACCCACAGCTCTGGACACTGGGGAGCTGGGAGCCAGGACTGCGGCCAGGCCTGGGGTCGGGGAAGGAGTCAGCCTAACCCTTTCCTTTGAAGCCTCTGCCTTTTCCGGGGAAACTCTCCAGGACTGGTTTCATCAGAGGACGAGGGACGACCCAGGACGAGTGCCCTGCTCCAGGTGCTCCTTCAGACCGCAGGTGCAGGGAGGGGCGGGCAGAGGTGGTGGGCAGGGGGCAAGTGGAACCTCAGTCCCCGGCTGAGGGCTCACCTCTGCCCCCTCCCATCCCCCGCCCACGCACCGGAGGCCCAGCCCCTCCAAGCCACCCCACCGCCTTCCCCTTTGTCTCCTGCACACCTGGCAGGGGCTCAGGTTTCCTTATGCAAAGCTGGGCTCCCCACCCACCACACCCTCCCCATCCACCCTGAGGAGGCAGGCAGTCCCCAGAGAGAGGCCACCACACAGCCCCGCCCTCATTGTTTGCTGGGAAACCAAGGAAGGGGTGGGGCCGGGGTCTCGGACAGGTGCTCAGGGCTCGGGCTCCTGGAGCCCAGGTGGGAGAAGCAGCCACAGGGGCTGCCTCCGCCTTCCCCAGTCCCAACCTCACGGCCCACCGGCACCCCCACCAGGCATGTGGCCAAGAGCTCAGGGCACACTGACCTCTTAGCCGGGTGCCAGCCTCCTGCCCGCACGGGTCTGCCCCTTCCCCAGAGAGCCCACGGCACAGAGAGGGTTAAGCCGCCGGCGCTCCACCTTTGTTTGCTTGTCTGCACCTGCACTGAATTAACCCTGGGCGAGAGGAGGGAGAGTGCGTGAGTCCCACCAGGAGTATCCGCCCTCCCATCTGCCCCACTTGGGCTCAGTGCCCTCAGGGACCCCGGGGAACAGATCCCCGCGACCTGCAGCATCCGCTCACCCCAGAAGCTTCGAGGTCTGTGGATTCTCCTTGTGGGCAGGCTTTAGGGTGTTTGCCAGGGAGCACGAGGCCTCTGTGCTCTGCCACCCCCCATCTGCTGCCTGTGTCAGCCAGCCCCACAGGCCTGGACCCCTCTCCCAGGCCCCCCTCCCGGTGAGGACGCCTCTGACCCCCTTCCTCTGCTACGGGTGCCCACAGCTGCCCTCCAAACTGTCAGCCAGGCCCACCCACCAGGGATGGACCCCAGGGCCTCCTCCCCAGGGCCAGGGGCCCCCAGTGCTCCACTCACAGTCCCCAAACACTCATGTGTGCCAGGCCTCTGCTCAGCCCAGAGACCCCCAGGGCCACCTCCTCCATCCGCGCCCCGCCAGCCCCCACCCATGTTTCTCAGAGCTCTGCCTCCCCCAGCAGCTCCCCCAACCCCTGCTCGGCCTCCCCAGGGCGCCCGGTGGCTGGGAAGGTGGTGTGGGCATGAGGCTGCCTGTGGGGTGCCTCCCTTCCTTGGCCTTCGGGCTCCCACCCAGTTCTGCTGGGGCCACCGCCACAGGCACAGGCGCAGGAGGGTTCATGGTCCACACGGGGCCGTGAGGACGTGGAGAGCTGGGCTCCTCACAGGTGGGGACCCCCCTCCCCTGAGACCACCTCACCTGCGGGGACCACATGGCGACACCTGGGCACTGGTGCTGTGGGGGGTGGTTTCCTGGAGCAAAGACGCCAGGCTGTTCTGGTGTTTGCAGTGGGGAGGGGGGCAGAAGGCCTGGGGGTCCTGGGGGGACAGAAGGCCTGGGGGTCCTGGGGGCAGAAGGCCTGGGGGTCCTGTGGGGGCAGAAGGCCTGGGGGTCCTGGGGGCAGAAGGCCTGGGGGTCCTGTGGGCAGAAGGCCTGGGGGTCCTGTGGGGGCAGAAGGCCTGGGGGTCCTGGGGGCAGAAGGCCTGGGGGTCCCTGTGGGGGCAGAAGGCCTGGGGGTCCTGGGGGCAGAAGGCCTGGGGGTCCTGTGGGGCAGAAGGCCTGGGGGTCCTGTGGGCAGAAGGCCTGGGGGTCCTGTGGGGGCAGAAGGCCTGGGGGTCCTGGGGGCAGAAGGCCTGGGGGTCCTGGGGGGACAGAAGGCCTGGGGGTCCTGGGGGCAGAAGGCCTGGGGGTCCTGGGGGCAGAAGGCCTGGGGTCCAGGGGGCAGAAGGCCTGGGGGTCCTGTGGGCAGAAGGCCTGGGGGTTCTGTGGGGGCAGAAGGCCTGGGGGTCCTGTGGGCAGAAGGCCTGGGGGTCATGTGGGGCAGAAGGCCTGGGGGTCCTGGGGGCAGAAGGCCTGGGGGTCCTGTGGGCAGAAGGCCTGGGAGGTCCTGGGGGGCAGAAGGCCTGGGGAGTCTTAGGGGGACAGAAGGCCTGGGGGTCATGTGGGGCAGAAGGCCTGGGGGTCCTGGGGGGACAGGAGGCCTGGGGGTCCTGTGGGCAGAAGGCCTGGGGGTCCTGTGGGCAGAAGGCCTGGGGGTCCTGGGGGGCAGAAGGCCTGGGAGGTCCTGGGGGGCAGAAGGCCTGGGGGTCATGTGGGGCAGAAGGCCTGGGAGGTCCTGGGGGGACAGGAGGCCTGGGGGTTCTGTGGGGGCAGAAGGCCTGGGGAGTCTTAGGGGGACAGAAGGCCTGGGGGTTCTGTGGGGGCAGAAGGCCTGGGGGTCCTGTGGGGTGTGGGGCGCCGGGCCCTGGAAGGAGGGATTTCGCAGTGGGGATAACAGGCTTGTTTGCCGTGTTATTCCCGGCTGTGTCTCAGGAGGGAGAGAGGCCCCTTGGCCTTCACACCCGCAGCCCTGCACACCCGCAGCCCTGCACACAGGAATCAAGTCAGGTGTTTTCCCCCCAAAACGAAGCTCAGGATCCACGTTCTAGGGCACTGCCCACCCCAAACCACCCGCCCGCTGGGTCCAGGAAGCTCTGCATTGTCCAGACAGACCTGGACCTGAGCCAGACCATCTCGTGGGCACAGACACCGTGGGTGTCCCCAGAGCCCCTCGCTGACCCGACACAGCCACAGGGAGGGAGAGGGGAGGGTCACTGCTCTGTCCCTGGAGACACAGGCGCGAAGTCTGCAGGAGGGAAGGGCCGCCCAGGGTTAATCATATAGGGAGGAAGTGAAACATTAAACACAGGGACCGTTGTCCCACTGGCCACCTCCCACCACTGCCTGGGAACAGACTCCGACCTCCTCCCCGGGCCCGCCTGGCACTGGGGTCTGCCGAGGCCCTGGCGGGTGGGGGTCCACCGTGCGCCCCGGGTTCCCAGCCTCACCCCCAGGCCTCCACATGGCGGAGCAGACGACACCGTCCACAGGGCAGCGTCACCCTCACAGTGACCAGCCAGGGAAGGACACATGAGAGGCAGAAGACAGAAGACCCAGGCTGCCCACTGGGGGGCACCGCGGGGACAGAAGGCCTCCCCCTCAACCACCTTGTTTGACCAGGCCCGTCTTCCTGTGCTTTTTCTCTAAGGGGCATGATTGATCGCTTCTCCTTCCCACGAATACGCGTGCACAGATCACTCTGAGTGACGGCGGCCGCGTGGCCACTCACGATGCTGCGCCCTCTCCCTCCCCGGGCAGCGTCCCTGCCCAGGTACCGGTGCACCTCCCTCGTGACTCAAGGATGACAACCAGCGTGTGCGCGTTCCCACTCCCGGTTCCCAACTACAGACCCAAACACTGTGAGGCGCGGCCGGCCGCGTGTGGTTATTGGAGAACGTGCGCACGGTGCGTCCACCACTCAGCTGCAGGCGTGGACTGGTATTCTGCAAGGATGACGTGCCAGAGGACCTTCTCACCTGTGTCTGGACCCCCCGACTCACCTGGACCCCTTCCCTCCATGGGGGTTGCACCTAACACCCTGTTATGGCTCAACGGTGTCCCCGAAATTCATAAGCGAAGCCCTGACCCGGGACCTCAGAATGTGGCTGTGTTCGAGCATCTCGGAATCAGGAGATAGTGGCCCACAGCCTCAGGGCTGGGGACGCTGGGATGCGGTGCAGGATTCCGGGGGGTGGTGACGGTGCGGGAGGTCTGCTCCCGCTGCACTGCCCCCCAGGGAGAGGGGAGTGGAGCATTCGAAAGCCACATGTCTGCCATGTGCCCTTTCTCGGGAAGCTACGGAGAACACACCCCACCAAAACAAGGAGGAAACTGAGGAAGGCCACAGGTCCAGGGAAGTCCATCCAGGGGAGAAGCCAAGGGAGTCCTCGGGACAAAGGCTGGGGAGATCTGGGGTCCACCCAGGACCCGGGCAGAGCTCAGGCTCCCGCCAGGGCCCCGCAAATGCCTACGTGTGCCTGTCTGCGCCGCTGGCCAGAGGCAGGATGAATCAGTCGTGAGTCCGGAGAGAACCCGGCACAAGCACAGAAAGGTGATTATTAACTCCAGGGCCAGGGAAAACCACACGTGTGCAGGCTGGGACGGTGACCCTGGAGGGCCACTGGCCCGGTGTGAACACAGACAGGGCCAACTAAAACGAACACATAACGGTGGAAATGCAGCAGCTCCCTGGGGTGAACCCAATCGCTGACACCCAACCCAGGAAGCTGCATTCAGTCGTGTTGGTTCAGCCCAGAGCTGTCTGGAGTGTGGACATGAGGCCTCCAGGCCGGCAGAGCTGTGTGGCTGGGAGGCTGATTGTCCAGCGTCCTAGAAATCTCTGACTGAAACTACAGGCAGGTATGACGGATTCAACATGAAATTAAAAATCCAGTTGCTGCCGCCCTGGCCGGTGTGCCTCAGCCGGTTGAGTGTCGTCCCTGCACCAAGACGTCACCGGTTTGATCCCAGTCAGAGCACAGGCCGGGGTTTCGGGCTCGATCCCCAGTAGGGGGCGTGCAGGAGGCGGCCGATCCGTGTTTTGCTCTCACATTGGTGTTTCCCTCTCTCCCTCTCCCTTCCTCCCTTTCTAAAAACAAATTTTAAAATCTTTTTTTTTTTTTATCCTCACCCGAGGATATTTTTCCATCCTTTGTTCAGGTAGAGCGGGAGGGAGAGAGAGGAACAGAGAGAGAGAGAGAAACATCGATGTGAAAGGGACACATCGAGTGGCTGCCACCTGCACAACCGACCAGGGCCGGGGACAAACTGCAACCGAGGTACGTGCCCTTAGCGGGAACCGCACCCGGGTCTCTCAGGACCGCAGGCCGACGCTCTAACCACTGGGCCAAACTGGCCAGGGCACAAATTTTAAAATCTTTAAAAAAACACACAATCAGTTGGTGCAGTCTTCATCCTCGAAGGCCTGGGAGTCATTTCAGAAATATTGGAGTGACTCACAGTCGCTGGAATGACCTACAATCACCGGAATGACCTATAACCGCAGGTCAGCCGAAACCCGGCTGTGAACTTCTGTTCTCACTGTTCTCCAGGACAGGTCTCTAACCACCTCTCCTAACTCCTCGTGGCCGACCTCGTCCCCCTCTCCACCTCCCTTTCCCTGCTATGGCAACATCCACTTTTCTGGGATGTCCCTCAGGGGACCACCCCCACCCATGTCCACCTTCCTGATCAGGCAGGTCTCCATGACAACTCTCCCATTCTGCCTTGTGACCACTTGAGACCAGATGCCATCTGTGTCCTAGGTCCCCGTCTTATTTTTGGTGCCCCCCCCATGGACCGGGACACCCTGGGCTCAGACTCTCGGCAGGACTGAGTTTCAGCCTCAGCGAAGGAAGCTGGTTCCGCTCTAGCCGATCAGGAGTCCCACCCTCACAGGGCGGTCACCGTGTACAGGTGTCTCCTTACAGGGAATACACTTGGTTTTCCGCGGAGCTCCCCGGCCCTGCCGTGTCCGGGAAGTGTGCATCGGGGCACCGGGCCTGCTCCCTTCCCCCGGCCCCGGACGGGCTTTGCCCTCAGAGCCCTGGTGATAATTAGGTCCCATGAGCAGTCTGGGGCCTTTGCAATCATCTTCTGCTACAGGAAGCTCAAAAACACCCGCAAGCCACAGAGGGCCAACCCCCAACTTCTCCCAGGGGACGGTGATCCCCTCGTGGCCCTGTGTGCAGACACACGGGCTAAATTTCCGTGGCTGTGGAGCTGTGGGACCTCAGGTGGCCAGCCTCAGCTTTCCAGCCAGTTCAGACGACCCCCACGGGGGCCCAGGGCACGGCTACCACCCCACCCCCAACAAAGAGCAGACACACCCCTTTCTGTGAGACCCTCTGGAGGCCCCGAGCCTGCCCAGGGCCCGAGTCCCTGTGCTCCCCGCTGGGACCCCCAGGTCCCCGATGCCAGGTGCACGGGCAGCACCAGGACAGGCAAGACAGCCGCGAACTGGACAGCAGTTTGGAAAGAAACGCTTCGGGGAGGGGGGGCGAGGTGACCACAGACCCCACAGGACACACTGCCCTGGGCTCCCTGTCGGCCTCGGTCCTACCTGGTCCAGGAGGGGCGCGGGCCGCGGCGGCGCTATCGCCTGGCCGGCTGCGGAAGGCGGTGGGAAGCTTCGCCTGGTACAACGGCCTCCGCAGCACAGCCAGGAATTTCGTGTTGAATAATTTTTAACTTCTGCTCTGTGAGAAAACCAGGTTTGTGTATTGTGTCTGTCCACACAGGAATGCCAAAAGCTTTCCGTTAGAAGTGAATACGTCAGTAGTGACACGGGAAGCTGCCTTGGGGGGAAAGAGGGAAGAGAGGAGGGAGAAGTGGCCGCAGGGGCCAGGTGGGGTCTCACCGCCCCCTGGAGGGAGGCCAGCAGCATCCCGGGGCGGGGGGGCAGCTCCCCCACCCGGCCCACACACCTGCCGGCACACCCACCCCCTCACTCCTGCCCATAGTCCAGTCCTCATCCCGGGGAGGGGACAGCCTGGCCGGCCCCGCCCTGAGTGACCATCACACCGTGTGCTGCGAAAGGCAAAGCCTGAAACCAGTTTTCCTTTAAAAAGACTTTCCTTTAAAAGGGCTGAGCCAGGGCAGGTGCAGTGTCTTGGGCTCTGGGTCCTCTGCTCATGCTGCCCCAGGCGCGGCCTGCAGACCCCATGGGAGGGCGCTGGGCCACCGCAGGACATGGCCTCCCCACCCACCTCAGAGGAGAGGGTCCAGGCTCACCATGGCCGCTGCCAGCCCAGCGCTGTCCACGCGTGGGCTCAGCTCCGTGGACGGCCCTGGAGAACGGAGCTGGGGAAGGGCCCTCATCCAGGCCTGCGCTGTGAATAAGCCTCGGGAACAGGGTCCACGCGGGCCGGCCATCTGGCACAGCTCACAGGGAGGTGAGAGAAAGGAAAAAGCAGCTGAACCCCGGCCAGGCCGCAAGGCCGGGACCCACGCGGGCTGAGGGGTGGCCTGTTGAGGTGTCAGGGACCTGCAGCTTCACACACGGCTCTGTGGGGCACCCCCACTGCAGCCATGTCCCCAGCCACCCTGGCACCATTCATTCTGGGTGCCACGGCCCACACGCACCAGGGCTCTGATGGGGACACCCCGGGGCGCCACAAGATCCCCTCGGAACTTGAGCAGCCGTGGGTGGAGTCCCGTAGTGACTGCCGGTGTTGGCCGGTAAGACGTCAGTTCTAAGGGCACTGCAGGTGCTCACACCGTCCTCAGGAGGGAGGGTCCCGGGGAAGGGAAGGCAGACATTTCAGATGACAAGTCACCTCCTGCTGGCAGCAGGGAACACGAGGTGGGAAGAGAGCTGACTGCCCGGCATGCTCCACCCCCAGGCTCTTGGGGGGCCCCTCGTCGGAAAGGCCCCCTCTGGGTCCAGCACCCAGAACCAGAGACCCACAGGCTAAAGCAGAACGAGGTCAAGTTTATGTAGATGCTCTCACGCCTCTGGGTGCCAGCACCCCAGTGTTAGAAGCAGGCGAGAAGCGCAGACCAAACGGGTGCATCTCAGGCACACGCTTGCTGCCGACACCAACCTGCATCCTCTTCAGGGGGCGCTGCTGATGCCCCCTCAATTGGCAAGACAGCCCAAGGGGCACAGGAGCAGAGGCACCCACCACCGGGACGGTGTAGCTCTGATCGAGTCGGCTGGTGCCAGGCACAGACCAGGGTTTGGGAGCTGCGGGGCTTTAGTCTGGGGGCAACATGTGGACAGGGAAAAGGAGGTGGGGTGGGGGCTTGGGGAAGTGTCCCTGGCAAGGGCAGCAGCAGGGGGAGTGGACAGATGGACGGGGTGAGCCAGGGCAGGTGCAGAGGGGACGGTATGGCGGGGCACACTGCTGGGTGAGCATCATGTCTGGGGCAGGGGTGGCTGGCAGTGGGGCAGGGCCAGAGCACGTGGGATCTTGCTGGCCAGGAGGGGCAAAGGATCAAGCTGGGAAAACCCCAAACGGGGGAATTTGCAGGGACAAGACGCCCCGTCCCTGGCAGGAGCGGAGGACGCATCCTGCCCAGCGGCAGGTCTGAGGATGGTGGGACCACCAGGTCCAGGCCAGTGAGGAAGGCCAAAGTGCGGGAACCACACGATGTCCCCAGACAGCCAAGGGGTCAGAGGTGCTGCCTCTCCCCTGAGCAAGCACCAGGGCAGAGGCCAGTGATTTGACCGCAGGGCAGGGCACCGGGCCTACCTTGGGGCCTGAGAGCAGGGTGGGTGTCAGAGTGGCACCTCCCACTGGTCTCCGCCTGGTGACAACTGGCCCGCGCCCAGCTCCCTGTCCTGCAGCTCTGGGACCGTCCGCTCCGCCTGCAGAGTGGAACAGGCAACGGGACTGTAAGCTCTTTCAGCTCTCAGGGAAGTTCAGGGAAACCAGGGTGGGGGCGGTGGGAACACTGTTGGGCAGCTGGGAGGACGACCTCCGAGCAGGTCTGCTGAGGTGTGTGCACGTGTGCACATGTGTGTAAGCGTGTGCATGTGTGCACTGCGCACGTGTGTGTGTGCACGTGTGTGTGTGCGCATGTATGCACGCTTGTGCATGAGTATCTTCCACACGTAGACAGCCAGGGAGGTGGCAGAACCAGGTCCAGCTCTGGCCCCTTTGGGAGGGCGGTGCCTGGAGAAGCCTGCCAGGTCCCAGCTGCCACAGTTCAGGGGACGTGGGACAGCCACAGGGGCAAATGAGCCAGGCGGGTGCCATTCCACCGGGCGCCAGCCACCTCGAGTCCCGGGCCCAAGCAGGGGCGAGGGTCCCAGCAGAGCAGCTGCTGCCCTGGAGATGAAGCCCCGTCCAGGACACCACTCAGATGTGCCAAGTTGCTGCAGCCTCGGAAGGCTGCACTGAGGGCCAGCGCCGTCCTTTCTCCCCAGAAGGGGCGGGGCGCCCGTGGCACAGCATCGGGTCAGCACGGGAGCCGCGGGGACTTTTCCCTCGGAAGGGAGATGTGGCTGCAGGAGCCCGTGGCTGGCATCGGTGGCAGGCCCAGCTCCCTCGGACAAGCAGGAAGGCGCCTGCGCTGGCCGTCAGGCTGCAGGGGTGCAGGGCGCAGCTGGGAAGGGTCAGCTGCTCTCAGCCCTTGGCTGCCTCCAGGAACACAAGCAGCACGACCGGTAACGTCCAGCGTGAGCTCTCCTTCGAGCCACTGCCTGGCCAGCCCCGGGGAGGGCACGCAGGCTCGGCCGGGGCACCAGCTCTCAAAAAGGGCCACTGGGCCGTGAGTCTGGTGGTGGGGGATGGACCACTGGTCACCCACAGGCCACCCGCTGGTCACCCACAGGCCATCCGCTGGTCACCCACAGGCCACCCACAGGTCACCCACAGGCCACCCGCTGGTCACCCACAGGCCACCCACAGGCCATCCACAGGCCACCCACAGGTCACCCACTGGTCACCGCTGGTCACCCACCGTAGGATGGGTAAGATGGGCGACCCCAGCGCTGACTCACCTCTAATGTTACCATCTTACCACCGCTGACACTTGGATGTATTTCCTTACAGCGTTTTTGCTACATGTCGATATAGTAAATGTAACATAAATATTGGTTAAACACCAGTGAGACTCTTCCCATTGGAGACAGTATTCTGAGCATCTCCCTCTGCTATTACTTCCCCGGACAGCTGTGTAGTCGCATGTTGCTATCTGTCCACAGCAGGGTGTCGGGTGACCACCTTGTCTCCTGTTTCTGATTAGAACTCCAGGGATGGGTCAGAGATCCAGAGCCCCAGGCAGGTGACCACCACACCTGTGTCCCTGCGTACACTGACTTCACAGTGAGCCACAGGGAGGCTGGTGGCTCATCGCACGTCAGCCAGGAGCAGGGAAGGAGGGCGAGGCCCCCGAGCTCTGCAGGTGGCCACATCCTTGGCCCCTTGGGTGCTGCCCCTGGGGACATGGGACCCCCTTTCTGGGCTGGCACTCCGGGGTGGCTGAGGGAGGCTCCCCTGTCCCTCCCAGGCTGTGCCCCCACTTCCTTCCCACCTGTCTCCTTACACACTGCCTGCAGCTGGACATGCTTCCTATGCATGGGGGCAGCTCTAGGGTCTGCGATGGGCGTTGCTGACTTGCAGGCAGCTGTGGGCTTTATATTTGTACCAGGGAACTTGGGGACTGTCCTTTGGCAGGTGAGTGACCCTCCCAGGACGCCTGCTCTCCAGGGTGTGGATCAGGGTCCAGGGTTCCATGTTGCCTCCAAGCATCCTGCCTGCAGGCCCAGCACCCAGAGAGCAGAGGGAATTCAGTCTTGACCGGGCGGGCGGCTCTGGCTCTCAGAACCTGCACCTGCCCAGGAGATGCCCAGGGGGTCAGCGAGAGGACAGGGCTGGACCCAGAACACGACCTCCGCCAGGCCTCTCTGCCCTGGGGCAGCCCAGGGATGGGCAGGAGGTGTCCTTGCTGGAATCCAGGCACGAGTCCTGGAGAAGCACTGGCCAGCCTGGGGCCCATCTGCTGCTGTGGTGAGGGCAACCCCTTTCCTGGCCTCTCAGCCCCCATGACCCCACCAAAGTGAGCAAGGCCTGGGGCTGGTGCCACCAGGAGAAGCTTGCGGGGTCCCCACCCCCTCCCTGCACTGCTCTGGGGCAGGTCGCCCACTCTGTGCCCCGAGGCCAGGCAAGCACAGGATGGAGCGTTGGCGGGCTGGGAGGTTTGCCCAGCCTGGCCGAGAGGCCACCCACTGTCTCGGGCCTCAGAGACCTGCCCCGGCGTCTTTCCAGACCACAGCCCAGGCCCAATGAAGGTGCCCAGGGCTTTTGTCCCTTCACCGTGGCCACTGTTATCACTCCATCAGCACACAGAGACCCAGCTCAGGACACATCCTAGACCTCTGGCCCAGCTCCCAGCTCGGGGCTCGCCACGCCCTCTGCACAGGAGGAACAGATGTCCAAAGGACCCCTCGCCGAGGTCTCCTGCCGGGTGGACGCCTTCGCTTTGCGTCTCCAGGAAACTTGAAGTCCTCCAGCACCCCCTCCCTTGCCCCACGGCACCCCCCTTTCTGGGCCAGTCGGCCCTGTGGCGTGACAAGCCTTTGTCCTGGTGAGCCCTTCATGACTAAACACATATTTGCCCAGGGTAGGGCTAGGTGCCCAGGAGTCAGTATTAAATGGGCCTAAAGTTGGAGGGTCCTCTGACAGCCCTGTGGGATCCTGAGTAGCCGTGGCGGCGGGTGCTGGGCCTGGGTCATGCCGTGCTCCGGGCCCCCTTGGGATGGGAAGGCAGAGCTCACCCCTTGGGCAACCAGGCATAGGCGAAGGCCAGCACAGGCCCACAGGCCCCACTCGTGTGGGACAGCTGTGTCATCTCAGCGGGAGGGTCCCCCTGGCTGCCCACGTGGGCCGCTGAACCCAGGGTGAGACCCGCTGTGCTTTTACAATCAAGCTCGAAAGTGCCGTCCTGCCCTGGCCACTGCGGCTCGGCTGGTGGGGCGCCGTCCTGGGCGGGGAGAGGTCGAGGGTTGAATCGCAGGTCAGGGCACATGCCCAGGCTGTGGGCTCGATCCCTGCTCGGGTTGTGTTGGGACGTGTGTGGGAGGCAGCTGATCGATGTTTCTCTCCCTCCCTCTCTCTCTCTCTAAAATCAATAAAAACATATTAAAAAAGGAATAGAAAGTGCCGTCCCATCACCTCTGTCACCTGCGTCCCTTCAGAGGTGGGTCTGGGCGGGGACTGCACAAGGGGTCCTAGGAGCCAGATCCCCCCACCGGTGCCTGGGCTGCAGTGGCCAAGTCAGGGCAGGTGCCGGCGGCTTTGTGTGGCTTTGTTCCTTGGGAGCCATTCATGCCGTTTATGGGCTTGTTTTTGCTGATGGACCGGCACTGGGTTGGCTGAGCGTGAAGCGGGAAAAGACGCACATTCTGTCTTTATTGAACTCGGTCAAACGTGAGGCCACCCAGAGCCCCAAGCCCAGGGCCGCAGCGCCTCCCAGCGGCCCCTCACCGCGCTCGGCCCACAGGAGCACTGGGTCTTCACGGGTCTGCGTGTGCACTCGCTCTGCCTGTTGATGTCGTACTTCACGCCAGAGTCGGCTGGTTTTGTGTCCATTTGGTGGGCCTCAGGTGCCCAATATTTGGTCAAACGTTATTCCAGGTGCTTCGGTGAAGGTGTTTTTGGGTGAGACTCAGGTTAAAACTGGTGGACTGAACTGAGCAGGCTGCCCTCCCCATTCCACCTGCTGGGTCCCTGCGGGGTGGCCTCAAAGTGGGGCGATGGTGCGCTGCCTTGGCCTGGGGCAGGAAGGACCCCACGGTTCTCGGGGTCACCAGCCCGTCCTACTTGTCCTGTTTCTCCGCGGGACTCAGGCACTCACCGGGCATTTGGAGGGAATGACTCGGTGCATCTGGCGCCTCCTAGTGGAGCAGAGGGGATGTGGGTGGGCCATCCATCCACCAAGGGGTCCCCGGGGCAGTCAGAGGAGCTGGGTCACCCTCGCGGACCAGAAGTCAACCAGGGACCGTCCTGGAGTCGGGCCTCTGAGACCGGAAGACGCTTCGGGGCCCGTCTGTCGATAATGGAACATGAGGGAGTCCAGCTGCTTGTCCGACGTTTCCTCTGAGGTGCTGGTGAGGCTTTGGGGGACCCTGGGAAGCCGTGATTGGGGGCTTTTATTTATTTATTTTTTATTTTAGAGAGAGAGGGGGAGAAAAAACAACAACATGAGAGACACACATCAACGTGTCTGCCTCCGAGGATCAAACCCACAACCCAGGTGTGTGTCCTGCCCGGAAATTGAACCCATGACCATGTGGTGCATGGGACAAAGCTCCAACCAACCGGCCACACCGGCCAGGGCAAGTGGGGCATTTGGGTGCACAGGTCGAAGGCGGGTCCCTTTCCTCCAGGGAAGGAGCTGTCTCAGTGCCAACCCCGAGCATGGGCACATTTCTCTATGGGGGGCACACCATTCAGATTCTGGGGGCCCCCAGTTCAGCACCGGGGAGAGGGTCCAGGCCCACACTTCCTCCCGAGGTCAGAATGGCCTGGGGCAGCAGGCGCGGGCGGCACCGGCCGTCCAGGCCCGATGCCCGCTGGACAGGGGCGCCACCTGCAGGCCGGCTGGAGAATTACGAGGGACGACAGCCCTGAATCCGCCCCGTGCTCTGTGGGGAGGGGGTTCCCACCGCTGCCCCATGGTAGACCGCAGGGCAAGACCGGGAGGTGGAGGGTTGAGGTCACCGGGCCCCAGTCGGACACTGTCTGAGCCCCAGTGACAGCCCGCCACGGAGGCTAGGCTCCTGGAGAAGGTTCCGGCGAGGCCAACATGCACTTGGGGCCCAGGCCCGGTCACGCCTCTTCTCATAGTTCACCAGGTGACCCTCGGCTCCTGAGGGTCAGGGTGCCCCAGCCCCGTCCCGGAGACCTGGGCACCCTGCCGTGTGCTGGGGTCCTGCTGCAGGTCCCTGTGGTGACTGACCCGTCTCCATCTCCGCCCCAGAAGGCAAGGGCCCAGGAGGACCGGAGGACTGAGCTGGCCCTGCAGCCACCCTGGCAACGGGCCTGGCCTGGCGGAGTTGGGGGTGAGCACAGCAGTGGAAACCACCCTCTGACCTGAGCGAGAACTATCTGATAATTGGGGCGCCCCCCCCTTCCCCCCAGCATCTGCCAGCAGGGAAGAGCTAACAACCTTCACCTGCTCCTCCCCGCAGGGGTGGGGGTGGGGGCTCCCAGGGGCGGTCCTGAGCCTGTCCACGCCCCCACAGCTGTGTGGACAGAGAGGCACCTTCCCTGGAAGAGCAGCCCCCCAAACGAAGGCACATGATTGGGGAGCAGGAAGCAAGGGGCCCTCGCTCAGGCTCAGCTCCTCCCCCGGGGCCGCCTTGCTCAGGTGATGAAACAGAAAGGCCCCCAGGTGCCCAGGAGCCCCCGAGGGGCAGGTTGTTTTGCCAGGCTCAGCTCCTCTGGTGCCATCTGGTCCCCGCAGCTGGCCTGGGCTCCTCTGGCAGCCCTGTGGGGCTCCCCTCTTTCTGAAGCTGGGGGTCACCCAGGGGCGGTCATCCCTCTGCACAGATAGCCAGGGCACAGGAACAAGCGCACGAGGAGACAGCACACGGAGGCAGACGGGCACCAGGATGCTGGGCCCGCGGACCCCAGTCCCCCGTCAGTGACAACTTCTTAAAATGGTGGCATCAGCACAGTGTGCTCATCGTCATATCTCATGTGTGATTCCTGGGCCACCTGAGTCAGATGCAGAGTCCCACTCACGGGACCCCTCCTGGGACCCTTCCAGGGCCCCCATCCCAACCCGCACACGCGCTGTGGGCCTCCATCGGCTTGTCCCAGGAACAGAGACAAGCGGACTCGCACGGCATGTGACCCTCCGAAACGGTTTTCCCCAGCAGATGCCCTGGATGTCGCCGCCAGCCGCTGCTGGCACTGTCCACGGTGTGGCTGAGCCCCTCCACGGTGGAACTGCCCAGCTGGGGCTTTGTGAACAAAGTTACCGTGAGCCGTGGACAGGCCTCTGTGGGGCATGAGAGCTCACTGCTGTGGAGGGCCACCCAGGCCCGTGGCTGCTGGGCCACGTGGTGAGTGCGTATCCCGTGTTTCCAGGGCCCGTCACGGGGCCTCCGGATGTCTGTGCCATGGTTCGTTCCCACTGGCGACACACGAGGGTCCTGTTCCCTGCGGCCTCGCCGGCACTTGGCACTTGGGGCTGTCGCCGCTTGGGTGGCACGTGGCGTCTCGCCGGGGTTTCAGTCACTGTCCCTGGCGGCTCTGCACATCTTCCGCGAAACGTCTCCGTGTCTGCCCACCTCGGGTATTTCAGACTGCGTTCACACACGCACGCATTCCACGTCCTCGCAAACTCGGTCTGAATGAACCAAGCCCTCTTAGGTACGGGACAGACAACTAACCTTGTACATAGGTCTTCCCAAAATTTCTCTTAAATTTTCTAACACCGTCCATAAGGTCCGTCGGATTTCACCCTAAAATACCAAGTCTGAGTAACTTCTGCTAGAGCGACGACTTGGCCGAGCCAAGCCTCTCACAGGGCAATTCTTGGGCATCACAAATACACACGTACTGATTCCATCGCAACACAGGACCTGGTCACGACGTGTCCCTCTCCTGCCCCCCAGACTCCGAGGACGTCTCCCCGGGCAGGAAGCGCCCACAAGGGTCACGATCGCCAGTGGGCTGAGGCACCCCCCGACATTCCTTCAGGACACTGGACGGACCCAGCTGCCACCCTGGGCAGGTTCTGCTGAGACCGGCCCATGTCTCACGCCACCCCGTGGCCTTCAGGGCCCGTCCCTCTGTGGCGGCTGTGTGGTGCCTGCATGTCTGGGTCCTTGAGACAGTGGACACATTTTCCATGTCAGTCCAGACGTTCTTCTCGAACATGATGAGCTCCGGACGGGGTGTCACACTCTCCACCTACCCAGTGGAATCTCGCTGGGACCCTGGGACACTGCAGCGCGTGGGGTACAGGGGACGTTCCGCTTGGTCTTGTCTGGCCACACGGATCACTGCCCATCACACTGACCTGACGAAGACGGCCCCCCAGTTTCACGACCTGCCCTCTCCCTGACAACAGCTTCCCTAGTCTGTGGACCCTCCCGCCTTACAGGAGGGGCCAGGTAACCCCTACCCGCCTTACAGGAGGGCCCAGAGCCAGGACTGCACAGGCCAGGCAGGTGCTCCACACCCTGGAGACCAGCCTGGGGCAGCTGGAGAGGGGCCGGCCAGGAGGGTGTGTCCAGGTGGGTCTAGGCCACAGCAGACACGGGGCGGGAGAGCCAGGACCCAGGGCCACAGTCAGAGGGCGGCCGGCAGGGCACGGGCTTTATGCCCGGCTCAGCGGTGACGTCCACTCCTGATGCTGTGGCCCTGGCCTCCACGACCTGGACACCGGTCTAGGCTGAGTGGGAGCAGCTGGGCGGAGTCCAGCCCTGTTTCTCCCGGCAGAGAGCCAGCACTCAGTGGCGCAGATGAGACCGAAAAGCCAGGTGACCACAGCATTGAAGGAGATGGAGGTGACGGCTACTCAGAGGGTTTTCTCCTCCCCGCTGCGGAGCTGAATTGGGAGTCTGGAGGGTGGAGTGGGAGATGAATTGAAACCGACTTCTGCTTCTGGCCAAGATGGAGCCACAGGGACCCCTCTCCAACCCTCCCCCAACCCACCAACACCCAGGAGAGAGCAGTTTTCAAGGCACTGGCCAGGCAGCGAAGCACAGGGTCCCAAGGAATGGGACCTGACCGCCCTGCTCCATGCCCAGGGAGGGAACCCGGGCGTGCCCGGTGGACCCAGAGGAGGGGCGATGGAGCTGCCGATCTGGGAGACTATGGGGCGCAATTCACCGGCTGGCGCAGCAGAGGGGAGAGCACCAGGCCTGCAGACACAGGCGGGCAGCCGCCGGCGCCCTCTGAACTCCGTGGACTCGGGCCCTGCTGAATTGTGGGGACCCGTGAGCCCCAGAATGAGCACTGCTCCAGGCCCACCTCGCAAAGCTTACGGGATCAGACTGTCTCCGAGTCCCTTCTGTGTGTCCCGGAACGCGGCTCAATAACATCCGCGGAATTCGAAGCTGTCCCGCACCAGCAAGGTAAAGCTTGCAGCTGGCAACCGCTCGGAGGTGGCCAACGCTGCCCCTAAAGCAGACGGACAACTTCCCTAAGAGCTGAACATGCAGCTGAGGGTCTTCTCACAGAGAGAACTCCAGCCCACGGGTGAATTCCGCCAACACTGCTCACCCAGGCACTGAGGGACGAAGGGTGACGTGGAAGCCGTGGCCCGTGGCCCTCACACAGACACAAACGTTCTCAGTAAACGGATTCCTAACTTGGGACAGTTTTAGCAAACCCGAGGATATTTTTCCATTGATTTTCAGATAGTGGGAGGGAGGGGGGGAGAGAGAGAGAGAGAGAAACATCGATGTGAGAGAGACATTATCGACTGGCTGCCTCCTGCACGACCCCGGCCAGAGCCACAGATCGAACCACAACCGAGGTACGTGCCCTTGACCAGAATCGAACCTGAGACTCTTCGGTCCATGAGCCAACACTCGAACCACTGAGCCAAACCAGCCAGGGCTCAATACACTTTTTTTTTTAAGTATTTGACAAACAACACCTATTTCTTTTTTTTTTTTAATCCTCACCCGGGGACATTTTTTTCCATTTTTTGTTCAGATACAGTGGGGGGGGGGGGGAGAGAGAGAGAGAGAGAGAGAGAGAGAGAGAGAGAGAAACATCGACGTGAAAGGGACACATTGAGTGGCTGCCACCCGCACGACCAACCAGGGCTGGGGACAAACCGCAACCGAGGTACATGCCCCTTAGTGGGAACCGAACCCGGGTCTCTCTGGACCGCAGGCTGACACTCTAACTGCTGAGCCAAACCGGCCAGGGCAACACCTATTTCTGATGAAAAACAAAAACAGAGAAAAGCCCTCTCAGTCAAGTAGGAGCGGAGGGACCTCGACTTAGGACGATGAGGGTCCCCTGTGGACCAGGGACCCAGGTATGGAGGGGACTTCCCAGCAGAGGTGTCCATGGGGCAGGGGTTACATGAGGCTTCAAGAAACTCCTGCACAGAAAGATAAAAGTGACAGGGAACTTTATGGCAAAAAAAATGTAAACACTAGGCTTTCAATAGTTCCCACGAAAAGACTCCTCAGAACCTTTGACTTGCTGTGTCCACCAACCGTAAACTGTCACCAGAACCTGCACCCAGTCCTTACCAGGCCTCCTCCTCACTGGACACCACACCCTGACCCGGCCCAGGACTCCGCAAAGACAGTCCAGCGTGCACACAGCACCCTCTGACCAGCACTTTCTCTGGTGGCGTTTTCAGGGAGCCCACGCTTGACATCTCTGAGAAACACTGCGGAGAAAATGTCACCCTCTGATATTAAATGATTTGTTGTGAATGGACAGATGACGTTGGGGAGACGGCCTCAGCAATAAATCACCCCATGCTGGGAACCACAGGTCTTCGGAAGCACCAAAGGAGTGAAAACAGCTCGGGTCAGGGCCCAGGAGACGCCGCTGGCAAAGCTCCTGGATGTCCCACAGGTCAGGGTCCGGGTTCTCCTGACCGTGCTGGCCCACGGAGGCTGTTACGTTCCCAGGCACAACCTGGTTCTCCAACGTTCTCATTGTCACCAGCACATCATTCTGAAAACCTACTACCATCAGCGACCAACTCATCCGGGTCATTCACACCCAAGTTTCGGATGGAGGAAACATGCTGTCACCCGAGGCCAGACCCAGAGGACCTCAGCTCCTGCCAGTGGCCCTGAGGGCATCCTGGAACCCAAACCGAGTGGATGCTGTGCTCCAGAAGACACACACAACTCTCCCTTCTGACCCAATGCCCTTGCGCAGAGAATAACCCCGTGCCGCAAGACTGGCCCTCTGTGTCCGCTGAATGCTCTGGACATTCAGACTGGAGATGGATGTCCTGAGAGGGCATCAAAAGGGAAGAGAACCTGGCATCCCAGAGGCAGAGAGCCTGGGGGACTGGGCACGAGCAGGCGCCAGCTGCCAAGGCACCGATGGCCCAGCACACCTGCCAGGCACCCAGATGACCTCGGGGACACTGACAGGGCCCAACCCTTTCATGAGCACACGTGACTTCACTGAGAAGCTGTGACTTCAGGACATGTGCTCAGCCGTGTATTTTTTATTTATTTTCTGTCCAGCGTGGCTCAAAGGCAGAGCCTGAAACCACACCTGTGGAAATTCTCCTGCCTCGTGTCCGCCTGTTGGAACAAAGCCAGCCCAGGGTGTCAGTCCCTAGACACCCTGGTCTTTGCAACTGACCGGGGAGTGCTCACAGGCCCTCCCGCCCAAGGACAGGAGTCTGTGGGGCTGGAGGAACCAGGAGTCGGAGAGGTGGAGCTGGGGCGGGAAGAGGAACCAGTCCGACCAGTCCAGAGGAGCCAAGGTCACACCCGTGGGCTCCTGTTCGCTTGGAAGTGCAGAGCCCAGCAAGGCCAGGCCTTGGCCCTCGGTTCAGATTCGGCGGCCCAGACACTGCCCTCCAGGCTGTGGCCCCCCCAGTGGCACGGAGCGCGGCCCCTCCCTTTGGACGGCCTCCTTGGGCACCCCGTGACCCTTCCCGCCCGCGGGGCTGCGTGGGCCGACCCCGCCTGGGGAAGGCACAGCCACGCTGGGCACGGGAAGGGCGCTGGTCGGCTTTTCTCCCAGCGGCTCCTCGGCACACCCTTTGGGGGGCCAGCTCTGCAGGCCCACGGGGGGTCGGCTTTTCTCCCAGCGGCTCCTCGGCACACCCTTTGGGGGGCCAGCTCTGCAGGCCCACGGGGGTTCGGCCCGGCTCCGCGATTTCCTGTTTAATCCCGACCCCACAAAGCTCGACATCACCCCAAAGTGGCAGCCTGGGCTGCGAGAGAGGCCGAGGACGACTCGTCCTGCGCATCGGGAGTCCGCGCTCCGCCGTCGCTCAGACCCCTGCGCTGTGCTCGAGTCACACCCGTTGTCACTTTCCCCGGCGAGGCCGAGGGGCGGCGCCTTCCATCCCCGCTGAAACCCAGACAGACCCGGCGGGCGCCGCCCCTCGGCTAAGAGGCCTCTGGGCCGAGCCCCACAGACCCGGCGTTTCTTCTGCGGAGCAGCGCCACGCGGGCTGCGGGGGGACGAGCGCCAACTCCCCTGTTTGTCCGGGCGGACGTGGCCGCCGCCGGGCTTTCCGGTCTCCTGGCAACGCCAAAGAGGCCCGCGCGCGAGGAATCCTGGGCAGTGTAGTCTCCCACCACCAACCCTGCCTCCCCAGCCGGGCACGGGGCTTGGAGACTACACTTCCCAGGCCGCTCCGCGAACACTGCCCATGGCCTCGCGAGACCCCTGTGCCGGAACCCGCCTGGCGAGAGTGGGCTCTCGCGAGGGCCGCCGGGAAGTGTAGTTTGGAACTGGGAGTTTCGCGCCCAGGTACACAGGCTGCGGCAGCGGAGAGACTACAAGTCCCGGGGAGCACGGCGCGACCGCCTGAAGGGCGGGGGGTACGAAAGAGGAACCCAAGGGGCGCGGAGGTGAGCGAAGGGGTGGGGGCGGGCGGTCTGCGAAGCCGCGGGGCGGGCGGGGGCCGGGGCGGCTCTGGGGGCGCAGACGCTCGGGCCCGGCAGAGTTGGGGCGGGGGCGGGGCGTGAAGGCCGACCAGGTCCGCGGGGACCCCGGCGCCGGCTGCACCTCCCCGGGCGTCGTGCCTGAGGCAGCCCCGGCCCCCGGGCCTGGAACCCCGGCCCCGCGCCCTCCAGGCCTCCCACGGCGTCCGGCCGGCCACGCTGGACCGTCGGCCCTGCCGGCCGCTTCCCCGAGGTTCCCGCGTTGATCGCCCCGAAACGGCCCGGAGTAGCCGTGACGCGGGCGTCCCGTCGCCGCCGCGCGTGGTCTCCGTGCCGATGGGATGGGTGTTTTCGTCCCGACGCGACCCGAGGTCAGGCGGTCTGGGTTCGCTTTTCGCCGCGTTTCAGGACCAGCGTTTGGCAGGTGCAGGTGTGCGGAGAGCTGCGGGGACGCCCCGAGTGCGCCCCGAGTGCGCCCCGCGCCCGCCCCGCCGGTGGGCGCCCGGTCCTGGCCCGCGGCCACGCCGGCAGCCCGGGGGAGGCGGGTTGCGCAGAGCACTTTCCCGCGCGCACCCCTCCGTTCCGCCCTCACGAGTTCCTCCCACGACAGGGCTGATGCCCGGGCAGGTGCCGGTCCCGAGAGGCGGGCCCACGGCGGCGGCCGGCCCTCCCGACCGCGCCTCGTTCGGGTCACTTCAGAGGGACCTGTGGGTGCGGCGGTGAGAGCGGGGCTGCGCGCCCAGGGTCTGGTGCGGTTCCGCCAAGGTCACGTCCTGATTCGAAGGTTCGATCCCCGCGGGGAGGCCGCCCATCCGTGTCTCTCTCCTTGTTTTCACTCTGAAAGCCGATGGGAAAACCTCCTGGGGTGAGGTTTTCAAGGAGGAGGACCTGTGGGCAGCATGTGCCCTGCATGTCCACTGACCGGAAGTGTAAACATGTTTATTGATTTTTAGAGACAGAGGACAGAAGACAGAGAAACATCAATTTGTTGTTCCACTTTTTAAAAAATTTTTTAAAAATTGAATTTAGAGAGAGGAAGAGAGAGAAACACCGATGAGAGAGAACATCAGTTGGCCACCTCCTGCAGGCCCCCCACTGGGGATCAGGCCCACAACCTGGGCATGTGCCCTGACTGGGAATCCAACCAGCGACCTCCTGGTGCGGGTGGCCTCAGCCACGGAGCCGCACCGGCCAGGCTGTTGCTCCACTTTTTGATGCATTTGTGGTTGGTTCTCGGATGTGCTGTAACCGGGGATCAAACCCAAAACCTTGGTGTATCAGGATGATGCTCTAACCAGCTGATCTACCCCTGGGCCCGGGCCCTGAAACTTCCCTTCCGTCCAGTCAGGCTGCTGTTTTCTCAGCACGGGGATGGGCTTTTAGATCGAGAAGTATGTGTTCGTTTTCTTTGCGAATGACCAGAGGGCCCTCCGTGCGGTGCCCAGCAGTGGGAGACAAAGGAAGGTCAGCTCTCCTGAAAGCCTGCAGGACCACCCACCCCACACCCCCTCCAGCCGCAGCGGCCCGACTCCTGCGGGTGGCCGGGCAAGCCTTCCTGTTGGGGAGCCTGTGTGCATGGTTGTTCCGCCAGCACCTAACCCTGGCCAACTGACCACGACATTCCACCCACCTACCTGTATGCGTGACTGTTGAGAATCACTATGACCTGAAGACGTTTCTTTATTGAAACCAGTTATTTTGTTTTATTTTTTAAATTTTCACTGAAGGCCCTGGCCGGTTTGGCTCAGCGGTTAGAGCGTCGGCCTGCGGTCCAGAGAGACCCGGGTTCGGTTCCCGCTAAGGGCACGTACTTCGGTTGTACTTTGTCCCCGGCCCTGGTTGGTCGTGCGGGTGGCAGCCAGTCGATGTGTCCCTTTATGTCGATGTTTCTCTCTCTCTCTCCCTTCCTCTCTCTCCCTCCCACTCTATCTGTACAAAAAATGGAAAAATATCCTCGGGTGAGGATAAAAAAAAAAAAAATTTTCACTGAAGGATTTTTTCCCCATTTATCTTCAGATAGAATGGCAAGGAGAGAGAGAGAGACATCGATTGGTTGCCTTCCACACGACCCCGACCCGGGCCAGACACCAAACCACAACCCTCAACTCTTTGGTCCTCCAGCCGACACTCGAACTGCTAAGCCAAACCGGCCAGGGCTGAAACCAGTGTTTCTAAGGAAAAATAAGGTTTTGAAATAACACATAGTTCCATTTAAATTTTCACCCAGTTTCTCATTACATTGCGGAATTGTTTTTCCCAGTTATTTAGCTCTTTGGCTCCAGTGAGGTTTCAGAATGGAAAAAGAATTGCACTGACTCAGTTGGTTTGAGGTGTAATTCTCGTAGTGACACGCACAGTCCAGTTTGACCAGCTTTGACATGCAGCCAGCTGTGTGACCTGCAACCTGTTGTGCTAGAAGACATTCCTGTCATCCCTGAGGGTCCCCTTGTGTTGTGGGCTGAATGTTGTTTGTGCCCTGGCCCTGTGTGGGGTGGAGGTGGGGCCTCTGGGAGGTGGGCCCTGATCTGAGGGGGGAGGCCCCTGTCCTGGCTCACACCCTGGAGAGGTCACACGACACGCAGTGTGGGGATGCCATCTGGAAGGGGCCTCACAGACTCGAACCTCCAGGCCCTAGTCTTCGACCTCTGCCCCCCGCCCCCAACTGTGAGAAACAGGTGTGGTCTGTGCTGACTTATGGCCACCAGAGCTGACAGACACCTCAGAAGCCTTTCCAGACCCGCCCCCAGGGGCAAGCTCTCCGGTGCCGCTCCTTGAGCTGCCTGCCTGAAGCCTCCTAACTGAGCCGCACGTCTGATGTCTGCGACTGATGTCTGCCCTTCGTGTGCCGCCCGGGCTGGCAGCGCCGGGGTTTTCTCGGGCTTGGCCCGTGACTCAGGCTCTGTGAGGGTTCTCGTTTCTTCTGCAGTCACCTGGGGTTGGGCTGCCCCGGGGGCCTCTGGGGGGCAGAGTGGATTTCATTTGCATTTCCTTGAGTTCACTGAGCCTCGTGAGCACTTCATTGCTTCTTGCCTGTTCTGTATCTCTTTTCTGAGGGATCTGGTCAGGCCTTCTCCCTTTTCTGAATTACTGAGCTGTGAGTCCTGTCTCTGGACATGGGGCTCTCCAGGTACACATGTCGCCCCCCATTCTTGGACGTGCCTGGAATGTCTCACTGATGGTCTGCAGCATTGTTCAATTAACTTGAAAAAGCTGCAGACAGCCCGGTGTTCCTGAAGGGGAACACCTTCCTTAACCCTGGCACACAGGTCAAAACGCCGACGCAGCTGGGACCGACTGCTGCCTGAGCCCCAGATGGCGCTGCCCGCGGCCCGTTCCCGTACCCCCCTCTGCCTGGCCACCCTGCCATAGCCTCTCCCTTGTCCCTTCCGGGCTGTGACAGCGTCCCAGCCTCTCCTGTGTTTTCGTGACTGTTTTGAGGAGACTGCTCCGGTGTTTTGTAGAGCACCCTTCATGTTAGGTTTGTCTCGTGTGTACTTGTGCTGAGACTGGGGTTGTGGATTTTTTTGGGGAACACCTCAGAGGTGTTCATATTGGGGTCACCTGACATCCACACAACTTTGCAGGGGATGTTGTCCTGGTTCCCCTGGGTCAGGTGGGTCGCCGCTGTCTCCTCTATCCTGTCCTGTCCCTCCTGCTCCTCCCGTCACTGAGGCAGCCCCTCGGGGGTGGGGGGCCCACCACCCCGTGTGTTCTGCACGGAGGCCTCTCTCCCCCTGACGCTGTCCTTGTGGACTCGGGGTGTCCCAGTGGCTGCTCGCTGTGCCCCGGCCTCGGCTCCTGTGTCCCTGGGACATGCCACCGTCCCAGGTTTCTAAGTGCTGAACTGAAATGGTGTTTTGTGACTTGGTTGAGTTGGGGGTGCCTCTTACCAGAGAGTGAGCAGAGGACCCCGAATTCTGGACCTTTCCATGAGACAGGGAAAGGTTGTCTCTAGATTGATGGGCTTGGGCGTGAATCACACACCCTGTGGGAGAGTCAGTGCGTGAGTGACATCAGTCTGCTGTGTAAAGAAAGGGATTTCACCACAGAGAGGAGGAGGGCCCTCAGGGAGAGGCAAGAACGAGGGTGGGAGGGGTGCTTAACACGCCTGCAAGGAGGCTGCTCTGCCTCTGCTCTCGTCAGCCCTGGACTGAGCTGGTGCCAGCAGATGACAGGCAGACCCCCAGCGACCCTGAGGTCGCTTGCTCAGGACTGTCACTCTGCTCATCACCCTGCCCCGCCCCGGGATGCTCTTCCTCACGACCCTGGCCTGAGCCCTTCGTCCCTCGCCCCCTGCCCAGATATGCTGTCCGCAGCCCCACCCGGGAGGGAGGCGAGGGCAGTTCCCGGGGGTTGCTGCTGTGGTGCTGTCTCCAGGGACCTGCAGCTCCCTGCACGTCTGCCTGGCAGCTGGTCCTGCCAACGCAGGTGTTTCCAGAAGTGACTTTTATATGAGAAAATGCATCTCACTGTGTTTCGGACATACTGTGGTTATGGTCACCACCCTGCAAGTTAGCAGAAATTTGCTAAAGTTGGTCTAACCACCAGGTCAGGAGGTGCAGGTCTGGCTATGCCAGGGACAAGGAGTCGCCCGAACCCCAGGGACGTGCAGCTCTGGGCTTCAGTGCTGGGTCTTCAGGTGCCCAGTGCAGCCCCAGGCTCTGTGCTCAGGGTCTCAGTGCTGGGTCTTCAGGTGCCCAGTGCAGCCCCAGGCTCTGTGCTCAGGGTCTCAGTGCTGGGGCGTCAGGTGCCCAGTGCAGCCGCAGGCTCTGTGCTCAGGGTCTCAGTGCTGGGTCTTCAGGTGCCCAGTGCAGCCCCAGGCTCTGTGCTCAGGGTCTCAGTGCTGGGTCTTCACGTGCCCAGTGCAGCCTCAGGCTCTGTGCTCAGGGTCTCAGTGCTGGGGCTTCAGGTGCCCAGTGCAGCCCCAGGCTCTGTGCTCAGGGTCTCAGTGCTGGGGCGTCAGGTGCCCAGTGCAGCCTCAGGCTCTGTGCTCAGGGTCTCAGTGCTGGGTCTTCAGGTGCCCAGTGCAGCCCCAGGCTCTGTGCTCAGGGTCTCAGTGCTGGGTCTTCACGTGCCCAGTGCAGCCTCAGGCTCTGTGCTCAGGGTCTCAGTGCTGGGTCTTCAGGTGCCCAGTGCAGCCCCAGGCTCTGTGCTCAGGGTCTCAGTGCTGGGGCGTCAGGTGCCCAGTGCAGCCTCAGGCTCTGTGCTCAGGGTCTCAGTGCTGGGTCTTCAGGTGCCCAGTGCAGCCCCAGGCTCTGTGCTCAGGGTCTCAGTGCTGGGTCTTCAGGTGCCCAGTGCAGCCCCAGGCTCTGTGCTCAGGGTCTCAGTGCTGGGTCTTCAGGTGCCCAGTGCAGCCCCAGGCTCCTGTGCTCAGGGTCTCAGTGCTGGGTCTTCAGGTGCCCAGTGCAGCCCCAGGCTCTGTGCTCAGGGTCTCAGTGCTGGGTCTTCAGGTGCCCAGTGCAGCCCAGGCTCTGTGCTCAGGGTCTCAGTGCTGGGTCTTCATGTGCCCAGTGCAGCCCCAGGCTCTGTGCTCAGGGTCTCAGTGCTGGGTCTCAGGTGCCAGTGCAGCCCCAGGCTCTGTGCTCAGGGTCTCAGTGCTGGGTCTTCAGGTGCCAGTGCAGCCCCAGGCTCTGTGCTCAGGGTCTCAGTGCTGGGGCTACAGGTGCCCAGTGCAGCCCCAGGCTCTGTGCTCAGGGTCTCAGTGCTGGGTCTTCAGGTGCCCAGTGCAGCCCCAGGCCTCTGTGCTCAGGTCTCAGTGCTGGGTCTTCACGTGCCCAGTGCAGCCCCAGGCTCTGTGCTCAGGGTCTCAGTGCTGGGTCTTCATGTGCCCAGTGCAGCCCCAGGCTCTGTGCTCAGGGTCTCAGTGCTGGGTCTTCAGGTGCCCAGTGCAGCCCCAGGCTCTGTGCTCAGGGTCTCAGTGCTGGGTCTTCAGGTGCCCAGTGCAGCCCCAGGCTCTGTGCTCAGGGTCTCAGTGCTGGGGTCTTCATGTGCCCAGTGCAGCCCCAGGCTCTGTGCTCAGGGTCTCTGTGCTGGGTCTTCAGGTGCCCAGTGCAGCCCCAGGCTCTGTGCTCAGGGTCTCAGTGCTGGGTCTTCATGTGCCCAGTGCAGCCTCAGGCTCTGTGCTCAGGGTCTCAGTGCTGGGGCTACAGGTGCCCAGTGCAGCCCCAGGCTCTGTGCTCAGGGTCTCAGTGCTGGGTCTTCAGGTGCCCAGTGCAGCCTCAGGCTCTGTGCTCAGGGTCTCAGTGCTGGGTCTTCAGGTGCCCAGTGCAGCCTCAGGCTCTGTGCTCAGGGTCTCAGTGCTGGGTTTTCAGGTGCCCAGTGCAGCCCCAGGCTCTGTGCTCAGGGTCTCAGTGCTGGGTCTTCAGGTGCCCAGTGCAGCCTCAGGCTCTGTGCTCTGGCTAATCCTGCTCATGGCTTTAGAGGCTGCCTTTGCACCCCAGCGATGGCCTCACTCTTCTGAAGAAAGTGTGGTGATCAGCAAGACCTGTGAGACCAAGGGTCCCTGACGCCTGTGTCCGCCCCAGAGGTCCATGTGGGTGGAGATGCTCGGGTGGGTCAGGGTTCTACTAGGACAGAATGCAGTGAGGGATGGCTGAGCCCCATCTGAGCTCACGTTCAAGGAGAGCTCATCTTGACCTTCTGCTCCCTCCCTCTGGGAAGCTCTTGTGGGGAGGGAGTCATCCAGAGCCCAGATCAGACGGGCTGACCACAGTCCCTCTGGTCCCTCTGCTGGGGTGCTCCCGACGGGAGGTCCAGTGGGACCCAGAGCACCAGCGGCCTCAGCCCTTGCCTGGTTTGGCTGTGCGGTGACTGGCAGTCGGCCTCACCTAGCACCTTGGTTTGCAGGCCTTGGACCAGCGGGATTGGGCCATGAGACTCCTGACAGGCAGCCGTCCTGACCGCTGAGCTGCAGACGGTGAGGAGCTGGATGTCTGCAGCTCACGTCCTGCAGGACCAGAGCGGGTCCTCGGCCCCCCGCCGCCTGTGGCCGCACAGCGCCCCTCTCTGTTGCAGACCCTGCCCTCTGGACATGGCGCTCCAGCGTGCCATCCTCCTGGCCGGCCTCCTGGTGGAAGTTGCTGGCAAATCCTCAGAAAGTGCAGTAGGTGCAGCCTGGGTGCCAGGAAGCAAAGTCAGAGCCTCCTGTTCCAGCCCCTCCCCCACGGGGTCCCATGTCAACCTCCAGGGTCCTGCCTGAGCCAGCTGGGGGCCTGGAAGCTGACTGCTGTTTCCCCCTAGGACCAGCAGTCCGCGTGCTGTGTGGACGTCGTGGGCGTCAACACCACCTGCCCAGGCACCAGCCTGTGTGGCCCAGGTAAGCACCTTGGCCTGAGCTGACCGCAGCCAGCCTTGGGGCGGCACCCTCAAGCTCGCCATACCCTGCGAGGGCTGGAGGCACCCTCCTGGCCTGGCCACCTCCTCCTGAGTGGGGGCAGGACCCTGTGAGGAGACTGGTCCTGAGCAGTGGGAGGCAGGACACTGACTGCGCCCAGGGGTCCCCGGGGCCTGAGAACTCCCTGACATGCAAACTTACCAGGAGAAGCACGCGGACACGTGTCCACGTGTGATGGACATGCAGCCGTGAGGAGAGGGAGGGCCACAGCTTTTTTTTTGCACCTGAGCTGAGACTCACTTTTACGTCGAAGAGGCTTGTTTTGGAGTGGCATTCCAATCTCCTTCCATCCCCCCTTTGACAATGGGAAGCCGCATTGGTCGCCGTAGAGGCACGCGCAGAAAGGAGCCGACCTGTGCCTGTCCACACGCACGGAGCCTCCTGGGTGCCTCGTGTCGGGGGCAGTCGGCGAGGGTGAGAGGCTCTGCCAGGGAGACAGGCAGACAGGCTGGTGGTCGGAGCAGGTGCAAATCCAGTTCTGTGTCCAGAGAGCAGTCAGCTGAGACCATGTCTAGGTGTTGGGCTCACAGCACCTTTAGGTGGTGCGAGGACAGCAGCGCAGTGTCTGATGAAGGTCCTGGGGGTCCTTGTGACCTTTCCGAGCGGCTCGCACAGCGGCAGGCGTAAAGATCGTCCACGCACGGCTGGTCGAGGGTTTCAGGGTGTCAGCCTGTGTTGGCCTCAGGCAGGAGCAGTTCTAGTTCTTGGTGGTCCCTCTTGGAGGTGGGAGGGAATTGGGAGCATCAGCTTGGAGGGTCGTGGGCAGACCTTGGGGTGGACCCGAAGAATTCGGTCTAGTCTGGCTCACAGGCAGGCAGGCCTGAGCCAGCGCAGGGCCAGGACCCATATCGCCAGGTGCCTCACGGCTTCCTCCTGAGTGGAACTTCTCTGTGGTCCCCCTGCTCCCAAAGGCCATCGCCGTGATAAGGCTGGTTTGCTCCTACAGCGAGTCTAGCCTCTCCCGGGCTGACCACGTCCGTAAGCGGGACTGGAGTTGCGATGACGCGTAGGTCCCTTTACGTCGTTTGGCTGGATCTTCTCACACAGAATCTCAGATTGGACTCTAGAAGCCAGGAGAAGGACCCACCATCAGACTTCGCTGGCAAAATCTGTAGATCGGGGTGAATCCTCTGTCCTCAATCTGTAGATTGGGGTGACTCCTCTGTCCTCAAGGTCCCCAAATACCTGGAGGTTCCTGACCTTGCTAGGAAGTGACCGCGCTCACCCAGTGAGGCAGGCGCGGGTGGTTCTCAGAGGGTCCTCTTGGCTCCCGAGACAACCTCAGCTCCCTAAGTGTGTCTGGGCTCAGGTCCTGCTCTCCCTCTGCTGCGTGGCGTCCCTGCGCACAGTGTGGCCGGGGCTTCTCGGGAGTCACTGCTGGCGCTGGGCCCGTGCCCAGGCCCCCGGAGCGACTGGGAGTAGATGCGTGTGCTCCCCGCAGCCGCCCCCTGGGAGGGCCAGGCGAAGGAACAGAACGTAGGCTCTCGAAGAGAAACCCTGTTTTCACGAGCACCTGCCCAGCACGCATCACTCCAGGCTCTGCCATCACTCAGAACCACGGCAGAAAGGCCTTCCTCTTACACTGACCCGTCCGTGCAGATCACACGTCTGTGCAGGTCCCCGGACACGGCCCACAGCCGGGCATGTCTGCTCCGCCTCTGCGCTCAGGGTTGAGATGTTAAGAACTAACCATGGCGTCAGCCACTGGCCGGGAGGGCTGGGGTGAATGTGGGTAGGGTGCTGGGACCCTGAGGAAGGGTCAGGGCAACAGAGCGAAGGTCATGCCTGGCCGAGTGCAGCTGTCCAGGCCCTGGAGGAGGTGGTGTGAGCCCGAGCGGTCGAGGCCGTGGTGGGGGGAGGCCCTGTCCCGAGTGTGAGTCCACACAGCGCCTGTCTGCTTCGGATTTCCATCCCGGCCGCCCTGGTGCCACCCTGACTCCCAGACCAGTCAATTAGCGTTCCGGAACGAACACCGACTGACACACTGACGTGCAGACAGACGGCCAGCTGAGGCCTCTCTCGCTGCACAGGCTGCGTCAGGCGCCGGAACGAGGACGGGAGCGCCAGCTGCGTGCAGTGCAGGAACGGGACCGCCCACAGCTCCGAGTGCAGAGGCCGTAGGTCGCCTGCCTCCCCTGCCCCCCACGCCCACCTGGCCTGCCTCACATCTTACAGCTCCTGGTGCTGGAGGGGCGGGTGGGAGTTGCCTTTCTTGTCCTGGGGGGCGTGGGGGCACCTGGAGCCCTTCCTCCCGAGTCTGTGTCAGGAAGCAGTGGGCTGAGAGCGGCTCTGACTGCACGGCCATGGCCACCACTCCCCGTGGGCTGTCCTGGCCCATGGGTCCTCGGGGTTCCCTGCGTGTGGTCCCACGGGTCCTCGGGGTCCCCTGCATGTAGCCCGCACTGACAGGCATGCTCTCCACAGTCGCTGGCCAGGGCGCACAGTCCCCCGTGAACAGGAGCACAGGGGCGCCTGGGCGGCCGAATCTCGGTGAGTGTCCTGGCGCACAGACCAGAGCAGGGCCTCTGCGCCGGCCGTGGGGCAGGGGCGTCGTCAGCGCCATCCCCGGTGCAGACCCGCCCGTGGTGCTGCCGTAGCAGGGCTGCTGAGCATCCGGAGCCCCTGGGCTGGTCAGTGGGTGGGGCCTCCCGCGTGCCCTGACAGTCCCAGCAGGTGGGAGCCTCGAGTGATCCCTGTGCTTCACTCCCAGCCCACCGGGCCCTCAGTCCATGGTGCCCGGGACGTGTGGTTCTCAGAGGTCAGGACCCCCTAGGCCCCTGCCCTGTCCCCAAAGGCTCTTCTAGGAGGTGGGCTCGGAGGCCTGCAGACACGCACACCGGACAAAGGCCCCTCACCTCCTGGGCCCCCAGGACGGACTCAGGACCCACCTCCCGGACACTCTGTCCCCAGCCTGCTCTTGTCTGAGATGCCCCCTGACGCCGCTGCGGTTGGCCGTGACAGTCCTGGGAGACGAGGGTCCTGTCCTCTGACCCTGCTTCTTGAGGCACCTGGACTGAAGGCTCAGGCTTCCCACGTCTCAGGACCAGAAGGAGGTGCCCTGCACTGGCCTGGCCATGGAGGCCGGCGGCACCAAGCAGCCGTGTGGGGCAGGGGCCACCCCCATCGAGCCGGGCTGGGCAGCGCGGGGTTGGCGGAGGCACCTGCCCACTTAGCTGGGCGTCCACCGTCCTCTCCACTCCCATGTGGCCTCCGCTTGTCCTCAGGAAGTGCCCCCAGCAGGCAGGTCCCTGCCCAGCCAGTGCCAGCCCCGGGCCCGGGGTGTGCAGCAGACTGAAGCCTGCCCTGTCCTGCAGGGGGCCCGCGCGTGGCAGCCTCCCTCTTCCTGGGGACCTTCTTCGCCAGCTCCGGCCTCATCCTCACGGTGGCTGGTTTCTTCTACCTCAAGCGCACCAGCAAACTGCCCCGGCTCTGCTGCGGTAGAAACAAAGGTATTTCCTCGTGTGCCACGGCGAGACCCCCCGGCCAGAGCTCTGCCGGCAGCCCCTGCCGAGGCCACGGTGCTGCCTGGGCCCAGAGCAGAGGCTGCATCGGCGTCCGGCTGTGGAGACGCCTGGACAGCAGCCAGAGGCCGGGAGTGGAGGGGCTGTGGGTTCCTGGGGTGCTCCTGGCAGACCTGGTGGGGCCTTGCAGGGAGGGCACTGGCGTGACCGCCCCTGGGCCGTCGTGGCGGGTCCCGGTCTTGGCTGCCTGCCCACAGCTGCCCTCTGACCACGTCCTCTCCTGGCCAGGCTGGTGGGAGCCCACCCAGCTCGCGTCCCCCGAGGACACAGGTGTTGCTCCTGCTGTGCCCTCAGGTGTCTGGCTGGTGGGCGGCCGCAGGCCTGACTCCTCAGCGGACAGTGCCAGTGGGCGAGTGGCCGGAGCCCCGCCTGCCAGAGGCCTTGGCTGGGGACCCCTCGGCTGGCCTCATGACACCCGCCTACTACCCTGAGCTGGCGCTGGACGCCTCGGGGTGTTAGAGCTGCCTGGTCCCAAGTCTGCTGGCCCTCTGCCTGGCGGAAGGCGCTGGGTCAGCTATGAGGCCCGGCCTGTGCAGTGCGGGGGCCACGTGCTGGCTTTGCTCAGCCAGGCGGCCAGGGTCCAGAGGGAGGCCAAGGCGGCTGGGAGTGTGGTGACCTCCCGGGGGAGGGGCGGAGGCCGGGCAGGTGGGGCTCCGCGGTGCAGCCTGGAGGCCTAGAGAGACGTACTGGACACTGCTCTGTGCCGTGTTCAGGGTGGGGAGGTGGGGCCTGGGCAGGGCAGCTCGCCTGGGGCTTGGGGGCTACCACCCCGAGTGTGAGTGCGGGTGGGAAATGTGGCCGGGCTTCACCCCAGGTGAGGCCCTGGGGCAGGGGTGTGGGAGGAACCTCTGCAGCGCCTGCAGGGGACCCCTTGCTCTCCCCGCAGCCCCGGCCCTGCAGCCTGGCGAAGCCGTAAGTAGCCTGGGGGGCTGAGCACCCTCGTCCCGCGCCCGTGTCTGTGCCTCGTCCGCGGTCTCACTGTCCTCTCCTTTCAAGGCCGCGATGGTCCCCCCGCCACCGTCCTCAGGTACGTCGCCTCTTGCGGTCCCTTGCCCGCCCTAGTCCCTCGTCTCTGGGCGAAAATTTCAAAACGCCAGACTTGTCTGCAGGAGCAGCTTCCCTCTGGGGGTCAGCAGGGACAGCGGGGGTCTTGGGCTGGTGGCATCTGCCCCACACTCTCCATCCCTGGCAGCTTGGGGCACCAGCCCCCCTTCATCAGCCATGTCTTTCCTGCCTTGTCCTTTCATTTCTGAGATGCGTCTGTCTTGAGGGGAGCAGGACTCCCAGCCTGGGGTCTGGGTCACCCTTGCTGGGCCCTCCGCCAAGTCCCAGCTCTGTCTGAGCAGCGGGAGCCAGGAGCAGGTCAGCTGGGCATAGAGCCTTCCAGGGCCTTCTGAGGGCTGGTGCTTTGATTTCACCGGGTCAGGGGGCCCTGCCTCAGCTGCTGCAGCTGGTGCCATGGCACAGAGGCCGCAGGGCGCTCACCTGGCCCCTCCCCAGCCCACTCCCACTACTGTGCGGGGGACTGGAGCAGGGACAGGAGAGGACGTCTCTCTTCTCTCGGGACGGATGTTGCTTGGTCAAGGCTAGACCTGCATGTTCCCTGAAACACTTGCTGTGGTCTCTCTGAAGCAGCCTGTCCCCTGCACCTTGCATTTCCCAAGTCCCCTGTGTGTTCTAGGGCCACGGCCTGGGCGGGGTGGACTACGGAAGTGCGTCCTCCCACAGATCAGAGGCCAGAGTCAGAAACGGAGGCGGGGTGGGGAGCTCCCTCCACAGGCTCTAGGGAAGGGTCCTTCCTGCCTCTCCCGGCCTCGGGGGCACCTGGAGTCCCTGGGCTTGTGGCCACATCCCTCCAGCCTCTGCCCCTCTGCACACGCTTCTCCCCTGTGTCTTCTCAACTGTCGGCTTCCCTCTTGGGAGAATGGTAGGGTACCCCAGAGAACCCAGGAGGACCTCACCCCATGATCCTTAACTTAATCTGCAAAGACCCTTTGCCCAAGTCAGGTCACATCTGCAGGTTCCGGGGCTGAGAAGGTGTGCACTGGGGCCACCCTCCAGCCCTCTGCTGCGCCTGTGGCCCTGAGGGCCCTGCCCAGGCCGAGGTGCTCGGGACACGGGTCAGCTTACGGTCATCGCAGAAGCTCCTCGGCGGGGCTGAGTGAGGGCTGCTCCCCGTGGCTGCTCCACACCCCACTCGCATCTCAGACCCGACTGACCCCACCTGTGTCCAACCCTGTTTCAGTGCGGAAACCTCGCTACGTCCGGCGAGAAAGACCCTCGGACAGGGACAGGGGCCCCACTGCCGTCCCCTCGGTGGAGGCCCGGGTCAGCAACGTCTGACCTGGAAGCGCACCTGCAACTCTGCACGTCACCTGGAGGCCTGCACGGGGCAGGCGCCGCCCACAAGGCCTCCAGACAGGCCCGGGCTCAGCTCCGGTCTCCCAGCAACAGGCAGAGCGGACACGGCAGCTTCCTGAAGGCGCCGCGTCCTTCCCACAGCTGCTCGGCGTCACTGACCGGGAGCAGCGTCCCTGACGTGGCGGGAGCGAGGCTTCGAGGGTCTGGGCCCCCGGAGAGACCGTGAGGGACGGCAGAGCTGACCGCCCTCGGGCGCCCGGTGGGCACACATCCTGAGGGTGGTGAGGCCTTGCAAGGCCTTTGGGTGTTCCAGCCCGAGTCCAGACGGGTGGGGCAGGGGCTTGGAGCCGCCCTCGGGGCCGCGGGACCGCAGGGCTGTCCTGCTGTGGCCAGGACCCCAGCCCGTGGCCACGGGTTCCTGGTTTCCTGTTGACTTCTGTCTGCTTCTAAGTAGAAAAGCATTTTGTGGAAAAGTCAGAGACGCTGCTGCCCTCGCCTGCGCCCCACGAGCTGTGGGGCTTCGTCCCCCAGGATGGACACTGCCTGCGGTGGCTGGACGGCCAGACCCAGTTTCCCTGTCCTCCCCGACCTGTGGGCTCCTGTGGAGAAAGGGGTGTGCATGGCCCCCTCCCTGCACTAGGCCGGGCCTGGCTGTCCTCCCCAGACCCTCAGCTGCCACCCACGCTTTCCCTCTGTGTCGGGTGCACTCCGAGGGGCCGGAGGGGCTTGCGTGGTCCGCCCCGCCCTCTGCGTGGCGATGCCCAGCTCAGCACCTCCAGGCAGAGTCAGGCCTGTCCCGGTCCAGCTCTGAGAGCAGGGAGCCGGCTTCGAGTCAGTGTCCAATAAACGAGGGCTCTCTTCTCGCCCAGGCTCCATCTGTTCCGGGGGGGCGGGGCCCGAGTCCAGAGCCACTTCCCCTTGCGAGGACGGAGTCTGTGGGGGGCCTCAGCAAGGACCAGGACTGCTGCCCCAAAGCCCGAGCCTCAGCCGGGTGGGTTTCTGCACGCAGCCCCCACCACACGGGGCGTTATTCCTGGGAGAAGCGGGTTTGTTCCAAGCTGCCTCGTGCTAGCAGTGACCCAGTGGCCCCCAGCCCGTCAGGACCTGAGAGAAAGGCGTGGCTACTTCTCAGGGCTTTTCTGTGAAACGAGCCGGCCTGGTGGGAGCGTGGGGATTGTGGGTGAGCACAGGCCCCCGCAGAGACGGGGCACCCCTGGGGCCCAGGAGGAAGTGACAGATGGGCACAGTGTCAGGGGCTGGAGAGCGTGGGGACAGCTGTGCACTTGCAGGGGGTGGGCTGGCAGGACCCAGCTGGCTGTTGTCCGCTGTCACCTGGAGGGTGTGTCCTCAGACCCCTGCTCACCTGTCCCTGAGAACGTCTGGTCTGAGGTTTTACTGCCATCGGGCACTTGGGGGAACGTCTGCTGGGCCTGGGAGGGTGAGCAGGTGTGCCTGCACAGCCCAGAGGCCGCAGGAGGCTCCCCAAGGCTCTGCCACTGTTCTGGGGACTGGCCTGGGAACACGCTGCCCCCCTCTGGCCAGCAGCCTCCCCAAGAAGAGAGCCCGCCCACCTGCCCCTGAGCCCAGGTCGGCAGCCGCAAGGACTCCTGGCCAGACTGAGTCAGTTCCGGCGGGCCTGTGGGTCCAGTGGAGATAGGAAGGAAGGGGCGCTGGCGGGGGATCCTGGGGTGCTGTGGAGAAGAGCCCACCCGTGCCCCACAGCGTCCCTGACGTGGGGCGGGCCTGTGGGCACGGCTGTTCATGCGTGGTCCCTTCTGCATGAGGAGAAAGGGCCTCGACAGAGGCAGGGAGACCAGGGCGGGACTTCCAGCAGCTTCAGGGACCACAGCCCGTGTGCACATGGCCCCTGGGGTCAGGGGAGCCGCCAGCCCCAGAGGCTGGGAGACAGACCAGGGCCGGAACTCACCTCTGTCCCTGTGTTGGCACCAAGCCAGGCTTCTGATTTGGGGATAAAACAGGAAACAACCATGTTCGACCAGGACAGCAGGTCTGGCCAGTCAGGCCCTGGAGGTGCAGGCCAGGCAGTGGGGGGCCCCTCCCCAGTGCCTCCACCCCCTCCATCTCCCACCCAGAAACTCGGGGTCACTTCGGCCAGCTCCACGTCCCTCCCCCAGCCCACTCAAGGCCCTGCCAACTTGCTCTTTGAATTTGTCTCTCCTTCCCACCAGCCTCCTGCCCCACACTCGGACACCCGTCCACTGGCCTTTGAGTGCTCCAGCCGATGTCCAGACGGGTGGGCGCAGGGACGTGGAACCAGCCCGAGGCTGCAGTATCGCGGGGCTGTCCTGCTGTGGCCAGGACCTTTGAGGCCCGTGTGGCCTGGCCACTTGGGCACTGAGCCTCACCAGCCCTGTGACCATGGGGCAGGGAAGCGGGGCGGGGGGGCTGCACAGCCCCCTCCCCAGTTCCTCTCCATCCTGAGCCCCTCACCCAGCCCTTACCTGGACTCGCCCTAAGAGGCCAAAATTAGGCCAGTCTGTGGGGCATCAGCTCAGGCCAAATCAGGCAGGTAGGGAGCATGGGGGCCCGAGGGGCTGCGTCCCCGTGCACACCCCAGGATGTGAGCACGGTTCGGGGCGCAGACTGGAGGCACAGCTGCAGCTCATTCACTCCTCCATCCACCCAGAGGTCAGAGGTCAGCAGGAGGGAAACCCACAGCAGCGCTGGGAGGTGGACGCACAGGGCACGACTGCGGGGCTGTGAGGGCGGAGGTCCCGCCAGGGGCCTGGGCGTGGGCCCCAGAAGGAGCAGCCACAGCCAGAGGGGCAGGGCGGCCCAGCCAGCGGGGGGGACGGGGCTCTCCCTGCTGGGCAGGCCGTCTTGCCAGGAGCCCAGCGCCCAGGGAGCGGGCGGAGGCTGGGCCCCACCTCCTGCCTGGCGCAGGGGTGCAGGGGTGCAGGGCCTCTCCCCGCTGGTCCCGGGGGAGGACTGCAGTCCCGGCTGTGTCCCCAGCTGACAAGTGGGGTCAGCCCTGGACTCCCAGGCACCAGGTGGGCCTTGCCTCCCCACGCGGCCATTTCCAGTGCGGGCAGCACTAGGAGTTGTGGCCTGTTCCATCCAGGTCCCGGGGCTTGGGACCGAGGGGGGGCGTGAGGCACAGTCCTCTGCTCACCGGGCTCCGGGCACCTTGAGGGCTCAGGGCCCCACATCAGAGTCACGGCGGACAGAAGTGTCCTCCCCCTATCCGATGCGCCCCAGGGGAACCACGCCCCGTCACGCCTGCACACGCAGGGACGTGCTTGTGCCGTCACACTCGGCCAGGTTGACATGCTGCTGGGCACATTCCTCAGGCCTTTCTCTCCCTTGGCCTCCGGCCACTGACAGTCCCCTGAGGAGCTCGAGTGACCTCAGAGCTGGGATATTCCCAGGAGTCCTCCGGAAGGTGGACGGTGTCCTCGGAGCAGAGGGCTCAAGGATGCTTCCTGGAGGCAGCATGTGACCCCGAGTCAATCCCATGGGAACCCAAGCCCCCTCCTGCCCAGGCCGGCCAGGCCTCCCGGAGGCTCCTCCATGGAGCCCCTACCCTCTGACTTCCCCCCACCTCTCCGGGACCCCACCCTTCTCCAAGCCCCCATCCCTCTCTCTGAGTGCCCACCCACCTCCTCAGGGCACACAGAGGAGCGTGGTCCCTTCCTGAGTCCAGGTCCCCCTTCTCCCCCTCAGTCCCCCACACCCCAGCCTCGCATAAGAGCCTCAGCCACCGTCGTCCCCTCTCCCTGTGGCCGGCTCCTCCTGGAGCTCGGGGCCCAAGCAGCCTGCTCTGTGCACCCACCTCCTAATGCTGGTCTTCTTGCTGACCTCTGACCTCTGACCCCTGTTGGCTCTCAGGGCTTCTCCTAGTGCTTTTGGGGCTGGGCCATCTCGGGGGGTCCCAGCTGAAGTGGTCAGTGGTCACCTGCCAGGTGGGTGGGTGCAGCCTGCAAGTGTAAGGTCATCCCTGCACCAGGGTGAACACCCCTCCCCCACCAGTCCAAGGGTGGGGTCACAGGTCAGCAGCAGGGCCACTGTCCCGAGTCCAGCCCAGATGTGCGCTGAGGTGTGCTACTCGCGGCTGTGGGTGCAGGGGCAGGGAGGGCCGGGAGGGCCGGGAGGGCCGGGCGTCTGATGTAGGGACACCCCGGACACTGGTGGATGTGAGGGGCACAGTCCATGCCACTGGGCAAGCCGGGCCCCTGGAGCACAGCCCCCAGCAGGCCTGTGCACAGGTCTTGTGCTCCACCAGGACCCCCTGCTGAGTGGCTGGACTGCTCCCCACCCCCAGGAAGATTGGACCCCCTTGCTGGGTTGGGGGCGTCCTTGGGCTCCAGGGTCCCACATGTGCAACCCAGGGTGCCCCCAGCAGACATCCCCAACAAATCCCTGTGGCCCTCCTCATCCCTGACACGTCCTCACCTCTGACCCCACCCCTGGGGGTGCTCCCAGGCCTGACCTTTCGCCCTACTCCCTGGACCCAGAGCAGGGAGTTCCCGGGAACTGGGGCAGCAAAACCACAGGTTTGGGAGGCCATGCGTGTGGACACACGCTGGCCAGTGGGTTGTGTACAGGAGGGTGTATGAGGGAGATCACAGGTGCGAGAAGCTGACATCGGGAGCCCAGGGCTCGAAGGCCCCGGGGCCCTGAACGGGCTGCTCCAGCGTCCCAGGGACCCACCCCAGACTTGCTCCACTGAGCCACCCCAGCTCCACCCTCGGCTCTACCTCTCACCCCGGCCTCCCCGCCCTCTGCTGCCCAGCTCGCCAGCGAGAGGGCAGGCCAGCCAATCCCGAGGCCAAGGCCACACCCCTGGCCAGCCGCCCTGAGCGTATAAATACACCTGCCAGGCGCAGCCAGAAGTCACACCTGCCTCAGCTCTCTACCTGGAAGATCTCACGCAACGTCCTGCGCCCCGCCTGCCAGGAGCACAGCAGGGAGCACACCTGCCAGACCAGGGCCACCGAGACCGCTGCCGGAGCCCAGCCCGAGGAGGGACCTGCCAGGCGGTGCGCAGGCTGGGACCAGCCTGGGGAGAGGGACTGTCGCTGGAGCAGAGCTCGGAGCCTTGGAGCCTGGCCGTGGCCGGCCAAGAGGAACATGCCCCGGCCCCGCTGACCCCCGGCCGCCAGGTAAGTCCCGTTCACCTCTCACCTGTACAGGCTGAGGGTGGGGCAGCTTTTCGGGGGTGGGGCCCAGGAACCGGTTTTGTGGGGCACACCAGCCTGGGGGGGGGCAGCCCAGAGTCCCCCAGGCCGTCCAAGCTGCCGCCTCACCTGTGTCCACCACTGTCACCAGGATGTGGTGACACCTCCTTTTGCGATGCGGGGAGCACTCGTGACATCACGGTGATGTCACCGTGACTCATGGCAGTCAGTCGTGGTGCAGTGCCCTGGAGCCTTCCTGGCATGCAGGGCGAAGTCGTCCCACCGGCCCACCTGGACTCGCCAGGAAGTCAGGGTCGGGGTCACCTCTGGGGCCTCCTGAGCTCCACGGAGTCATGTGGCCGGGTCTGTCCAGGCGGCTGCCTGGGGTGGAGACCCAGGCCTAGTGGAGGGACAGGTCACCTGAACCTGGCTGGGGAGACAGACAGGGTCTCCTGTGGAAGTGGGAGGGGACTGCAGGGCGCAGCTGTGCCTCGGTCGAGAGGACAGACGGGCCCTCGGCACGAGCTGGCCCTTCAGCTCAGGGCACAGCTGGGAGACAAACCCTCAGTCCACTGGCCCCCACCCCGCTCAGGCCTCTCCGTCTCTGACAGACTGACCGTTGGCCCAGCCCCCAACCCCTGTCCTGACCTTCCCCAGCCCAGCGGGGTCCTCACACAGCTGCTTGAAAATTGGGTGCCCCCCAGCCAACCAGGTGCCTACACTTCACCTGACCCAGTGCTATGCCCTCCTGAGAGTCCGGCCTGCTGGCCGGGTGACCGGGCTGCCAGCACCCTCCTCAGTTGCTTCTCTGTGCCTTGCGTGGGTCACATGGCCTGGCCCAGGCTGGCAGAGCCTGGACGTGAAGCGTGACTACTGTGGGTAGTTGTCATCGTAACTTCATCTCTGCCGAGGGCGCCGTGGGCAGGGCAGGGCCAGCAGGAGGTGTCCACCGGCCAGTCAGCCGGCACCCTGGTGCACACGGTGCCCGTTCCCAGACCCGCCTGGGCTGCTCGGGCCCCAGCACGCAGGGTGCCACCCCTGCCTCGGCCTGTGGGGGGCGGGAGGGGTGGGGCAGGGCACAGGTGGGACTGTCTAGAGGTGCCCACCGGTGGGCAGTGTCCTTCCTGGGATCTTCGGGTCTGGTGCAAAAGAGAGGACAGGCTGACCTTGCAGGAAAGGGGCAGCCTGTGGCCACTCACAACCTTCTATTTGTTCCCCAGCTCAGAGCCATGTCATCAGACCAGCAGGTGTGGCACACAGCCATGCCGCCCCCCCGTCGGAGCAGCCCCTCAGCCAGAGGCCCCAGGCCCCCCGGCTCGGCCAGCGGCACCAGGTCCCCTCAATCGGCCAGCGACCCCAGGTCCCCCGTCTCGGCCAGCGGCCCCAGGTCCCCTCGATCGGCCAGTGACCCCAGGTCCCCCGTCTCGGCCAGTGGCCCCAGGTCCCCCAGCTCGGCCAGTGACCCCAGGTCCCCCGTCTCAGCCAGCGACCCCAGGTCCCCTCGATCGGCTAGTGGCCCCAGGTCCTCCGTCTCGGCCAGCGACCCCAGGTCCCCTCGATCGGCCAGCGGCCCCAGGTCCCCCAGCTCGGCCAGCGACCCCAGGTCCCCCCGATCGGCCAGCAGCCCCAGGTCCCCCAGCACCCCTGGCTCGGAGAAGGTGGCCTCCCCACTGGAATGCTCCATCTGCTTCTCGGGCTATGACAACATGTTCAAGACGCCCAAGGAGCTGTCCTGCACTCACGTCTTCTGCTTGGAGTGCCTGGCACGGCTGGCGGCCGCACAGCCAGCAGACAGACCTGGCAGCGAGGCTGTGCCCTGCCCATTCTGCCGGCAGCCCACGGCTGTGCCCGCTGCCGGGGCACCTGCGCTGAGCACCAGCCGCCAGCTGCAGGCCAGGATGCCGGCGCACCTGCGGCGGGAGGAGCCCGTGTGGCTGGAGGGCACCAAGCTGTGCTGCTGTCCCCCACCCTCTGCACCCGGCCTCCCGGCGCCCGGCTTCGTGTGCGTGGACGTGGGCCTGAGCAAGCCCGCCGAGCCCGCTGTGCCCCCACCGCCCCCAGCCCCCACGGGCCCCCGGGCCCGCCTGGCCCGCTGCTGGGCCCGCTTCGGAGACTGGAAGCGCATGGCGCTCATCACAGCCCTGCTGCTGGTCTTCCTCTGCGTGGTGCTCTGGCCCGTGCAGTGTGCGCTCAAGACCGGGAGCCTGCACTGCCTGTCCCGGCCGCCTGCCCACGCCACCCCGGCCACCGCCACCTTCGCGGCCACCTTCTCTCCTGGGCCCTTGGCTGACAGCTAAGGTTGTCCCACACTGTGCGCTTGGGTCCTCAGCAGCTGGAGCCAGTCCCCAGGACCCCAGAGGAACCCTGACATCTCTGAAGACCCCATTTGGCTCACCTGTCCCCCCCACTCTAGGGGGCCAGGTCCTGATGGGGTAGACAAAAGGCTCCCCAAGCCTCCAAGAACAACGGGCTCCTATGAGCCCCAGAGACTCCCCCCAACTCCCATCATGCAGTTGGGGGAACAGACCCAGGAGAGACTCCTGGCCAGGCCCCCCCCTGACATGCTATGAACTGCCCACAGGGGCAGCCCCTTGCGGAGAAGGGGGCTCGCCACCCTTATCTTCACATTTCACCCACGGCTCCCTCCCCAAGACCTTGCCCAGGCAGGGCTGGCCCCTCTGTGGGGTGGGGGTGTGACCCGGCTTTCCGAACAGGGACAGAGGGCAGCGGCAGAGAGCCCAGCCCCCAGTGCCCATCCAACCCTTCTGAATTGTACATTTTTAAATAAATTATTTTGTATCCACGTGTGTTAAGGTGTCCTCACCTGTGTGCCCTCCCTGCACCAGCGAGTCCCCCCTGCAGAAAAGCCCCCGGCCCACCCCCGCCCCAGAGAGCCTCATTCCCGGGGACACCCCCACTGGCTCCAACTCCCAGCAGCCCCTAGGGCAGATGGACCCAGGTTCTAGGGGGTCCAACTCCGGTCCCCTCGGGACTGTGGATGGGCTGGAGCAGTTCTCCACTTGGCTGCTCCCAGGCCCGTGAGGCAGCCCCAGGGAGGTGGGGAGGGCACAGAGCACCTGGGACGGGGGAGGCCTTGGCCTGATCCCGCGCCCTCCCCCACCCTCAACCATGGTCACACTGGGCTGCACCCCCAAGAAGTCACAGCCTTAGTCATGCTGGGAGCCTGATTGGGGGGGCGCAGAAACCCACGGCCCCCCAGGAGCCGAGGACTAAGCGTGCACAGATCCACAGACCGTGGGTCCCTCCAGCAGACCCTCCTGGGTGAAGCCCCCCAGCCCCTACCCACCCCACCCGGCTTTGCCATCAGCCCCAGGTACCCCGCACCACCAGGCTGGCATGGCCAAGAAAGGCCGGGCCGGTTCTGGCTCTCAGCCTCCTCACCCTTCACCCCAAAGCCCCAGACTTCCTGCTCCACCCAGCTGGGCCTCTGCAGGGGTGGGGAGACCCTGGAGAAGGGGGGCTCTTGTGGGGACCCAAACGCACACTTTTTCCAGGCCCCAACAATGACACAGAACTGAGAACAGGGCATTTTACTGAGAACACCACAAAGCCACAGGACCACTGGGGGTGGGACGGTGGTGCGACCACAGACCACATGACAGTGACCACAGCCGTCACACACCAGTCAGCCATGCACACATGGAGCCTCGCCCCGGTCACGGCAGGTCCAGGCATGTGAGTTGCACTTGTGGTCATGTGAGCATCTCACTCATTTATCCACGTGTGACAGGAATGTGATGGCCTGGGGCAGGCCTGGACACGGCAAGGACTGAGCCACTGCTCGGCCGCATCCAGACACACTCTGTGGGCAGGATGGAGGGTGGCTCTGGAGGTCAGGGGTTGTGTGCAGGACGCAGGGGGGCCAGGTACAGCATGGACTGTCCCCCTGCTCACTGCTCACCCGTGTCTCACACAGGATGACACGCAAACGTGCTCCACGGGGTCACACGGGGTCAATGTGTTGTGCAGGTGGTCACTGGCCTCCCACACTGAGAGACAAACCTCAGCCCTGAACCGGCCTCGTCCACCCTCTCCTGGGAGCCCCAGAGGGATCTCCCAACTGCCCCTCCCCATTTCGAGGTGTCCGGGCCTGTGGGGAGGCTTCTGGGGGGCAGGCTCCAATCTCCTGCAGCCTTTTTTTGTTTTTTTTTAAGAGAGAGAGAGAACCGACAATAGGCTGCCTCCTGCACGACCCTTACCAGGGATGGAGCCCACGACCCAGGCATGTGTCCTGAACTGGTGACCTTTCGTGCTCGGGATTCCGACCAACCAACCCCCTGAGCCACACCGGCCAAGATAAACAGTCCTGTTGAAGAAAGCGAGGCCCGGCTTCCTGGGCTTGGGACTCCTGGGGGCGAGGGAGCTGCAGCTGCACCCGGCGGGGGCCCTCCGGGCCCCTCACCTCCCTGGAGGCTCAGCAGGTCCTGCGGGGTCCTGCGGGCAGAGACCCGGTTTTGCTGGCTTCCGCACCCACGCCCTAGTCGCGCCCCCCGCGACCTCCCGGCGGGGACACCGTCCTGCCCCTGCGGGACCCAGACTGGTCCCGCTCCCGACGCCCCAACTCACACGGCGGGCGCTGGGGACGGCGCAGTCCGGGGCCGCGGCTGCGCGGCGCCCGCGTTCTGGTAGCCGCGCTCCTCCGAGGGCCGCGCTGGGAGTGGGGGCGCCGGTCAGCAGGTTGATGCCGCGCAGGCCCCGCGCCGGCCGGCCCGCGCCCGCCTGCTGGCGCAGGTGCAGCTGCCCGCCCGGATGCACCGCGCCCGGGACCCGACGGGACTGCGCTGCGCCGCCCCGGCCGGGCCGTCTGGAGGCGTTGATGGCGCGGCCCGGCCCGGGGCAGCGCGCGCTCCAGGGGCGGCCGGCCGGCGGGTGGGCGGGGCGGGCTGTGTCCGAGCGGCGCCCACCCGCCCGCGGAGGACGGCCACCAGGATGTCGATGGCGCCGGTGTCCGAGGCCGGCGCTGTGGCGACCCGCCAGAAGGCCCCGGTGAATTCGCGGGACGAAGCCGCGGCCCTGTCCCGGGTCCACCTGCAGTGCCCGCGTGGCCCTGCCCCGCCTCCGTCCGCACCTGCACCTCGTGGCCCCGCCCCCCCGCCCCCGCCCCCGCCCCTCCTGGGTCGCACCTGCGCGCGCCACCCCTTGGCCGGCGGCGGGCACGCCTCTCTGGGCCCCGTTCACCTCTGCCTGGAAGCCCGGAGCCGGCAGGCCCGGGGGGGGGGGGGGGGGGGGGGCGGGGGGGGCGGGGGGGGGCGCACACGCGAGATCGGGACAGCTGAGGTCCTGCTGCTGCTTCACTGTGGTGGAGGCTCCTGGGGAGCACAGGCTGCGGAGCGCCATCCGGCCACTGTGGGCCGTTCTCAGGTGGGGCCCGCCTCAGAGCAGGTGCAGAAGGGGTTAATAGCAGGGCCAACCCTGGGGTTGGGAGACGAAAAGAGGGGATTCAGGGTTTGGGGGGCCCACAGATGGTCCCAGGGGGCCCAGGTGCCAGGTGAAGGGAAGAGGGAGCAGATTTGGGGTGCAGTGATTTGGGAAGGGCCAAATGTGGGGGTCTGCAGGACTCCCCTCACCCCCAGAGGAGGGGTCTGCAGGGAAAAAGAGGCACTGCTGACATACAAAGGGGACTGGAGCTGCTGACATGCCCAGGAGGGGCCGGCGGCGGCTGCGTCTGAGGCCTGTGACCACTGCCCAGCAGAGCCCCAGCAGCATTGTGCCCGCTGGGCTGAGGGCACTGAAGCCAGCAAGGCCGGTGGGGTTGGGTGGAGCCAGGTGGGACCCTCCTCACCCCCAGCACAGACCTGGGGACTCCCTGACCACTCTGACTCCAGCCCCACACTCCTGTTGCCCTCCAGGCTCACTTGTCTGGCCACCACACCTGCAGCTCCCGCACAGGAGTCCCGGGCTTGTCCCTCAGCCACCTGACGTGCGCACACAGCCATGCTCTCGGCTGCCACGCGGCTCTGGCCAGTGTCGGACACACTCCTTCTGAAGACAGAAACAAGGCCAGACACCAGCTCAAGTCCAGGTCGTGACGATGACACGTGTTCTGGTGCACCAGGGTCCGGGGGGCAGACACAGGGTCTGTGCACAGCCCGGGTGGCAATGTACTCCTTGCCCAGTCTGTGGCCTGGCTTCTCTGGGTCACTCTGGAAGGGGATGGGTCAGCTGCCTGCTGTTTCCAGGAACAGGGGACAAATGCAGTCTATGCAAATCGCATGCAAAGTAGCCCCAGGTGGTCCACGCAGTTCCTGCCGCAATGGGCTGGGAAGGAGCTTAGGACCCCTGTCAGGCCAGCCCCTCTGAGGGCCCCTTGGGGCGGCCGAGGTCTACAGTCTGGGGCCCTGGCTCTTCCTGGGAGGTGCAGCTGGCCAGGCACACCTACGCTGACGCTGAGGTAGTCCGCTCCAGGCGCACTGTCATCCACCCCGTGCGGGTGACACAGGTGGCATCAGCTGGAAAGGGAAGATGCCATCAGGTCTCCAGGTGAGTAAGGAGCCCGAGTGTGCGAGAGGGAGCCTCACACGGGGGGGGGGGGGGGGGGCCCCCTCCCCCAGGCCCCTCATAGGGAAGGATGTTCTTGTATCAATTCTTTGGCTTGTTCTCCTTCCTCAGATACAGGAGCCTCCCTGCTGCTGCCGCACCTGGCTGGACCAGGGGGCTTCAGCCACAGCTGACCCTTCCCCAGAGCCTGTGACACCCCCCACCACACCCTCCCCCTCCCCCAGCCTTCAACACCGGATAACACCCCTGACCACCCCTCCCCCAGCCTCAACACTCGACAACACCCCTCGCCGCCTCTCCCCCAGCCCACAACACCCCTCATTGCCCTTCCCTGCACCCCGCACCTCGACGTCTTCCCAGAAGCGCTGCTTGGCCATCTCGCTGGTGTCCGTGGCCTGGCTGAGCTCCCACACGGGGCTTGAGGGGCTGACAGGGAGAGACCCGTGTCCAAGCTTAGAAGGGTCCCACAGTGCACTCCCCGCGACAGCTGTCCAGGCCTACACCCGCCCCCTGCCACCTGCCCCTCTGCCACCCAGCCCCCTGCCCCCCCCCTCTGTTACCCACCCCCCGCCCCCCTGCCACTCCCCTCTGCCACCCACCCCCTGCCATCCCCCCTACCACATTGTCCTTTGGCTGCCTGCGCCCCCTTCCTGGGCGGGGCTGTGCTCGCATTCCTTGGACCCCGCAGGGGAGTAGTCCACTCTGGATCCCAAGGTTCATGTGTGGGCTGGGGGACACCACGGCCCCGACTTCACCATGGGGTTCTTCTTGCAGCCAGTTCCCCGAGGGAGTCGATCCCCCACCTCCCCATCTCCAACATCACATTTCCCATCTGGCTGTGGGGGCAGCAGTGAGGGGCCTGGCTGGCCGCCTCTACCTCCCAGGAGTCACACCCCTACCCTGACCACTGTCTCCTCCCTGGAAGCCAATCGTAATGTGGGTGACAGGTTGCTAGCCGTCCACCTGACTGGCTGCTGAGTGAGCCCAGGCAGCACCCAGCCCCAGGCTTACTCTGACCCTCCTGCACCAGGCGATGCCCAGACAGCCCTCCCTCAGCGGCCTGCCTTACAGTGCCCGTGGTACCACTGGACCCGGCGCGGGGGTGGGAGCACAGGTGAGACTGGGATCACAGCCTGGCCAGGTGAGGGGCACAGACCCACCTGCAGCCAGAGGCTCCCAGGCAGACAGACCGGCCCACCCACTCCAGCCGCCATCTGCCTTGCCCACCGCTCTGATCGCCCCCTTCCCAGGAGCCTGCAGGAGGCAGGGCAGCGCTGCAGGGCCTGTGTGGCCACCAGGTGGCAGCCTGGGCCCCAGCGAGGAGAGGAAAGGCAGCCTTCCGGACCAGCCCACCCCCTTCTGCCCGGCAGACGCACCCTCAGGCCTCACAGTGCAGGTGGGGAAACCGGCTGCTTTGTTTTTCTGCATGACACTCGTCACCTCCTCGACATCCATATTTGTTATCCATCTCCCACTCGAGAATTTAACCTCCACAGTGTCAGCCATTGGTCTGTGCATGCTGTGCCCCAGGCCCGAGAGCAAAGGAAGCTGTGAATGAGCAAGCCCATGGGTGGTGGGCGGTGCACAGGCAGGTGGTGTATACACAGGTGGGTGGTGGGTGGTGCACAGGCAGGTGGTGTACCCACAGGTGGGTGGTGGGTGGTGGGTGGTGCACAGGCCGGTGGTGTACCCACAGGTGGGTGGTGGGTGGTGGGTGGTGCACAGGCCGGTGGTGTACCCACAGGTGGGTGGTGGGTGGTGGGTGGTGCACAGGCCGGTGGTGTACCCACAAGTGGGTGGTGGGTGGTGGGTGGTGCACAGGCCGGTGGTGTATCCATAGGTGGGTGATCAGGCCTCATCCTCAGCAGCCTCTGACCCACACTTCCTGACTCTCCTGGATGAGGTCCTCTGCTGGGCCCCCACTGTGCCCTACACGAGTCTGCATGTCCACATGTTGTCTCTACCTCCAGCCCCCACCTTGGGCTCTGAGCTTCAAATGCATAGACGCAGATCTTCTCAGTGTCTGTTTGGATCTCAGCATCTTCACCTTGACCTCTGCAGAATTCAGCCTCCTGAGAGCCCGAGTCCCATGTCCCGGCTGGTCTCACTCGGTGAAGGGGCCCCTGCTCCCCTGGCAGCCGTGACCCCTTCTAGCGGTCCCCTCTTGTCCTACACCCTACACGTGCCCAGGCCTTCTCCATTACCTGGGCCCAGCACAGTATTAATTCCAGGTCTCCAGGCCTCATCCCTGGAACTGTAGCCAAAGACTAGGATTCTCAGAGCGGCTAATGCTGGCCGGTGGCCCTCTGTGCTGTCACAGGAGACGCAGCCTGTCCAGCAGCCCCACGCCGAGTGGGCAAACTCTGGAAGTCCCCCGTTCTCATCCCTGTCCACACGCCTTCCCTGTGTGCCAAGAGCAGACAGACAGACACATGCTTGTCCTCCTGTGTCCTCACCACTGAGTGAACACCCACCGGTCAGGCTCTGTTCTGACCTCAGCGGCTCCCCAGGGTCCACGTATCAGTGTAGAGAGGCCAAAAGCTTGGAGGACCAGTCCAGGACCACCGGGCACGAGCAGGACTCCTGCAGGTTTTCCAGGGAGCGTGCTTCTGACCAAGGGGTTCACACAGGAGTACGGGCTCAGAGGGGGGAGGCGAGGGGCAGCCCAGGGCCTGAGTGGCCACCAGCCCTGGGTGCCTCCACAGTATCCTAATGGATGGGTTGGCCAGGCCCTGCTCTCCTGGGCGCAGGTGGGAGGGTCCCGTGTGATACCCAAACCTTCGCCCTAACCCTCCCACGGCGAACGCCCCCTGCCTGCCCCTCTGACCTCAAGGCCCCTGCCCCGCTGCTCACTCGGGCACTTTGCTCACAGGCACTCATGCCCCCCACCCCACCCCACCTCCCCAGCGAAGCCCCCGTCCTGAATCTGCCACCCTCCCTCACCTGGGCCCTCAGCCCTGAGATCCCCGTTGGGCGTCAGGAACTCCAAGGCCTCTCCTGCCCAGAACCACCCCCACCACCTTTTCAGGAGTGGTGCCTTGGGGTGCTGCTTCCAACCCGACCCCGACCCCACCCCCTGAAGGTCCTGCCTGAGCCCACCCTCCGGGAGGCCCGGTGCCCTCTCCTGACCTCGTGCGGAGGCTCCGCCCTCCCTCCGCGCGGCAGGAAGCCCCGCCCCCACGCACAGCCCCCCCCGCCCCCCCCCCCCCCGCCAGCCTCCTGGAGCCCAGCCCTCCAGACACACCAGGGGCGTCCAGCCCAGCACAGGCCCATCCATCCCACCCCAAACCCCTCCTTCTCTCCATTTGCACCTGGGCCCCGGCACTGGGTCCCCCTGGGTCCCCCGCAGTAGGCACCTTCTTCAAACGGAGCCCCAAGGTCAGGACCGCCTGCTCCCACCCCCCTGACCAGTGGGCTGTCCGTCCTGCACCCCTCGCAGCTGCACCCTCCTGCCCGCCTGGGCCTCCACAGCTCGCTCCGCACCTCCTCACCCTTCAGGTCTGCGTGGGAGGCGCAGCTCTTCCTGGAGCCCCCCCCCACAGCAGCCACACCCACACGTGTCCCCAAACAAGCAAGGTAAGGAGCAAGGGACAGAATGTAAACGTCCACTGGCGGATGGGTCCCCTGGGTGCTGGGCTTATAGGTGTTTTTGTTTCCGTTTTTTTTTATTGTATTGACACAAAGTAAAATAAAAAACCAGTTATCTTGAACACATCAGGAGTTCCAGGGAGGGTGCCCCACAACCCTCCCTTCTTTCCTAATCCTGGTCTGAGGCTCACAGTGCTCCACGGGCCCAGCCCCTCGGGGCGCCCTGCTGAGGGTGTCCCAACAGGGCTGGCGGTGGGCCAACCTGGGCCAGTGAGCTCAGTGGTTGAGCGTTGACCCTGCACCAAGAGGTCGCTGGTTCGATTCCCGGTCAGGGCACATGCCCAGGCTGTGGGCTGATCCCCAGTGGGGGGCGTGCAGGAGGCGGCCAATCGATGTTCTCTCTCATCGATGTTTCTATCTTTCTCTCCCTCTCCCTTCCTCTCTCTCAAATCAATAAAGAAAAAGTTTTTTTTAAAAGGTCCCTGCCACCCCCCAGGTCCCTTCTCCCCAAACCGACCTGGCTCCCCCAAGCCCTACCTAGTGCAAGCCCACTCTCCCTGTGCTCAGACAGCCCTGGGCTGACCCTGCGCAGACACCCATGCACACACCATGCACACAAGGGGCGGTGTGTGGGGGTGCTGCCTGCATGCCACCCCAACGAGGCCACCCGGAGTGCCGTCCCACAGCCCCGCCCGCCCAGCTCCTTCACAAGTGGGCATGCTCACGGCAGGGGTCTCCCCAACAAAAGCAGCTCCACCCAGGGCAGGGCCCTCCGGAAGCTAAAAAGCCACAGGAGAGCAGCCAGCCAGGAGGGGCTGGAGGGCCGACACACAAACACCTTTGAACGTGTTCAGACTTTATTTCAAGGTGATTGACACAGACACAAACTGGAGTCAGTAATGGGACACAGGGGGCGCCCTTCAGCCCATAGGCCTGACAGCCCAGCCCCAGCGGTGGCCGTTGGGACTGTCACCCCCACCGGAATGTAGGTGCGGTGGGGGGATAGGATGGGTCAGCATGAGACACAATGTTGCAGTTTAAGGCATTTCCGGCCTGCAGCCGTCTCTGCCGTCCCTGCACCCACTCCCAGGCCTTGGTCCAACACCCAGCCGGCCCCGGTCATTCCTGAAGAGGACAGCCACCCCTTGGCCTGAACTGGGTGCGAGCTTGCCGTACGGTGTCCTCAGCTGCTCTCGGCCAAGGTGACAGCCCACTGCCCAGGTGTCAAGTAAAACCGATGCGCTGAGAGCTATGGTGGGTGGTCAGGCCTGGACATCTGTCCTCGAGAGGGGCCGCTAGCTGCCCCGGCACGCGGGCAGCGGGCGCCAACCACACCACACAGTGGTCCACGCCCTCTCTGGGCTCCTCACGGGCTCTGGGGTGTCAGGGAAGGAACACGGTGGTGTCCAAGGTGGCTGGGCGGGCGGGGCCAGCTGAGGGTCAGGGTCCCCGGAACAGGCCTGGGCCTGGGGACACAGCTGGAGCCGGGACGCCATGTGGCCCCGACAGTAACGTCATTTCTAGTCACAGTATTGGCACAGGAGGTCCAGGAGGGGCCGCCAGCACCCGCTCAGTGGGAGCCTCAGATGGTCCCTCCACTCCAGCAGCAGCTTCCTGGTCTGGGGAACAAGACTGGCCGGAGGAGCTCAGGGGGTGGGGTCTGCGGCCAGGCAGGGAGGCGCAGCGGGCGGGCTGGGAGTGGCCTGCAGGGCAGGGGTGTGTCCCCAGGCTGGGTCCCAGCCACGCCCTCCAGGAGTCCCTCCGCATGAGTGTCTCTGCAGCTCGCCTGCCTGGACAGGAGGGAGGCCGGGCCAGGAGTCCCTCCAGCCAAAACACAGGCAAGAAAATCATATCAAAAAGCAACGAGTTTACAAAAATATAAAATAATTACAGCAGAGCGGGCAGTGGGGGCGGTGGCCGGCTCACGGGGACGCACAGGGCCGAAGCGGCGGCTTGGTGACCGCGTCCTCCAGCAGGTGCAGCGGCCGCCGGCCCACCACCACGTCCCGCAGGCAGCCCACGAAGCCGGTGCCGTAAGCCTTGGGCAGCGCCGGGCCCAGGGGCAGTTTCTCCAGGCCTCCTGCAGGACAGACACAGGAAGGCCACCAGCTGTGACTCACAGGCAGAGGGACCAGGGGCACCTGGTGACACGGTGAGTCCCCTGGTGCCCTGGGGGGGACCAGGTGACCAGCAGACACATTCTAGCCTCCTAGACCCACACTGGACTGGCAGAGACTGAGACAGGAGGGAACAGAACCTGACACGACCCAGCCCGTCAGCGGCTGAGCGGGGCGGATTCAGGGGCCCCCTTAGTGCTGGCCCGCAGGGATGGGATCTGTCCTCGGAGGTTCTGTGACCCTTCCCCGGCCTCCCTGCACACACTCACCTAGCCACAGGGCTCCGTCTGTGTCCAGCTGCGTGGCGCCCAGCGGGGAGGAGCCGGTCACGGGGGCCTCATTGCCCACCTGAAGGGAACCTTCCCTCTGCTCCCTGGGGGTGGGGGGAAGCCATCAGGTGACTCCAGAGGGCCCACCCTACCGCCTCCAGGTCCAGAGCCCCATCAAGTGTACCCCTGGGGGCCAGCACAAGGTGGCACTGACCCCGAGGAGAGTGGCCGGTGGTCAGGTGGGGGCTGCCCTGGAAGGGACCCAGGCTCAGAGCAGAGGGACATGTCCCCAGCCAGCAGGGACCCCTTTCCGATCACAGGTCCCGAGCACAACTGTGATGTCCTCCTGCCCCTCCCAGCTGTGGCCTCAGGTCAGGCAGCTGGCCCCACCTCCCACCAGCCACCAGTGACCCAGCGGCCCCCGTGAGCAGGTGCAGGCACCTCGGCCAACACCCTTGTGTGCGCTGGGCTCCCTGACCTGTGCACCCTGACCCGCAGCCAGCGGTTGGTGTTGACGGGCACGGTGGAGCGCAGGACCACGGGCTGGGAGCCCAGGTCGTAGGCCAGCTGCAGGCGCCCGTCCACGATGGCCAGCGCGAGGTAGTCGGCCCGCTCCGTGGCCTTGCCGCTCCACAGCACCAGCCCCTGCGTGGCCTCGGTGCGCAAGCTGAGCTCCAAGTGGTCGCTCTGCAGCACCTTCTCACTGCGGGGCGGAGGGCTGGTCAGGCCTCCCAGGGGCGGGGGAGGGTGGGCAAGGCAGGAGGGCAGGCACCAGAGTGGACGGATGGCCGAGAGATGGACGGAGGGAGGGAGGGCCAGGCCGGCAGACGCGAGAGGGGGGCAGAGGGACCGCTCAGCAGACAGTCGAGTGATGGGGAGACAATGGGTAGAGAGCAGGGGCCGGGTGCCACGTGCTTACCTAGGAAGGGCCCCGGAATCTGGAGCTTTGGGGCTTAGAAGCAGGAAGAGAGGGAGGCAGGTGAGCAGGGAACACAGCTGTGGTGCAGGGTGGGGACCCGCAGCAGCCCCCCCCCCACGTCCAACTGTGGGAGGCGGGAGGAGCAAGCATCCTCGGAAGACAAGGACCCCGCCATCCGCTCCACCCACCACGGCGCCAGCGACAGCACCCGGGCCACACACGTGCAGACACAGCAGGCCGGCAGGGCCCGGGGGGGCAGAGTCCAGGAGGCAACAAGGGGTGGCAGGGTGGAGACCAGGGCTCCCTGCCCCAGAAGACCCCACACACGTGGGGGAACACACAGCCCGTGGACGCCCATGTGGCGAGGGCACTGGGGGCAGTGAGTGACCCCCTTCATCCGGGGAACGGCAGCTCCCCACTTTCAAGCTGGGGAGCAGCCTCGTGCGGCACTAACAGCCACCCCAGTCCTCCACGGGGAGGGAAGTCCCACCTCTGCCTCGGCTGTGAGCAGAGAGCAGGTGAGTGAGTGAAGGTGGAGGAGCCCAGGTGATACTTACGCTGGGATCTCATTGGTCAGTTCGCTTGGAAACAAAGAGACAGAGAGGTGAGAGGCAGGAGGGAGGGGAGCGGGCCGGTGGAGCGGCTGCCCTTGCTGGGCACGGAGCCAGGTCTCGCTCAGCACGGCGCAGGGACAGCCGGGGCACGGGGCACGTTACCTCTCCGTCACAGCGTTGAGGTACTCGATGTAGGTGTGTCCGTCGAAGGCCAGGGCGTCCAGGTCCCCCGCAGACTTCTCCAGCAGCCCTGAGAGACAGGGGGTGAGGGCGGGTCCGCCTTGCGGGCCCCTCGCGGCCTCGGCCCAGGAGCTCACCATTCTCGCAGTGCAGCCCCGAGAAGCCCTCAGGGCACAGGCACTCGTAGGAGGCCTCGCGGGGGACACAGGAGGCCCCGTGGAGGCAGGGGTGGCCTGAGGCGTGGGTGCAAGGGTGGTCTGTGAAGGAGGACACGTCCACGGCCCGCACCACGTGCTCCTGGGTCAGCAACTGTTGGCCTTTCAGGGAGACCTGGGGGACAGGGGGATGAGCCATGGCCCCACCCACTGCCCTCCCCGCCAGGACAGCCCCCCGGGACGCCCCTCACCGCGTACCAGCTGGATGGCCCCATCGAGGCCAGAGGACACGGCGGCAGCCCGGGCCAGCTTGCTGAAGTCGGGGGCACCCCCCAGGTAGAGTGGCTCCTTCAGGTTGAGGACGGTGTGCGGCACCTGAGGGAGGTGCGGGGTGAGGGTGTGAGCCACCCGGGCAGGGACGGACCTGCACCCGCCCAGGCCCCCCGCCCTCCGGCCTATCTAGGAGGCAGTTAATCACAGACGTGGCCAGTGTGGGGCTTAGTGGCGGAGGTGGGGCTACTCTAGGAAGGAGGAACGGAGGCGAGAAGATGGCAGCAGGACCAGTGGGAGACGGTACCTTTCGGGATTTCTGAGATCCGGAGAGCGGGGTGGGGGTTGCAGAGCAAGGCCAGAGAGCAGAGAGCAGACAGACAGAGGCACAGGACAGACGGGAGAGAAAACAGTTCAGTGAGAGCTGCGTGGTGTGGCTGCCGCACTGCCCAGGAGGAGGAGGGGGCCCGGCCGGGGGACTCACCGGGGACTCCCCCAACACGCGGGGCCCGTCGCCAACACGCATGGCGCCCTTGCGGCCGTTGCGCTCCAGGGAGACTCGGGTCCAGGTGCCCAGGACCACCGGTTCCTTGCTCCTGGTGAGGAGGGGCACCGTGAGCCCCGCGTCTCCCTGGCAGGGGCCTGAGTGCCCCCACCACGGCCCTCCCACGCACACACCTGATGACGGCCGCCCCCTTGCCCAGGTCGTAGCGGAACTCCAGGTGGCCGCCGTGCAGGGCCAGCGACACGAAGTCCCCCCTGCCGTCCGTCTTCTGCCCGTTGTAAAGGAGCAGTCCGCTGGGGCCCCGGGCCAGGAACACCACCTCCAGCACCATCTTCTCCCTGGGGGCACGGCGACGTTCACGGGGGACAGGCGCTGGGGTGCTGCCCCTCATCCCCCCGTCTGTCCCACTCACCCCAGGTCCCGCTCAAAGGTTTGCAGGCCTTTCAGCTCCAGGTAGGAGAAGCCGTTGAAGTCCGCCAGGAAGGGCCGGGGATCGTTCCGTTCCGAGACTTCGGAGGGTGAGAGAGGGGTCACCTGGGGCACTGGGCCCTGCACCCCCACTGCTCTGAGCCCTGGCCTGAACCTGAACAGAACCCAAACCCAAATGCTGGACCTAACCCTCTTGCCTGCCCTGAGGCCCGGTGCCCACCTGTTTGGCAGAGAGCGCCCCCTCGTCCCAGGGGGCAGTCACACGCAGCCTCACCCCCCGGCAGCACGCGGCAGGGGGCAGCCCCATGGCAGGGGTTCGGCTCACAGGGGTTCTCCTCAGCACAGGTGGGGCCTGGATGGAGACAGGAAGGGTCCCCAGGAGGCTCGAGCCCTGCCCAGACACACGGCACCCCCAGTCCCGGCCCTGGCCCCAGACACACGGCACCCCCAGCCCGGGCCCTGGCCCCGGACACACGGCACCCCCAGTCCCGGCCCCAGACACACAGCATCCCCAGCCCCAGCCCTGGCCCCGGACACACGGCACCCCCAGCCCCGGCCCCGGACACACGGCACCCCCAGCCCCGGCCCTGGCCCCAGACACACGGCACCCCCAGCCCCGGCCCTGGCCCCAGACACACGGCACCCCCAGCCCCGGCCCCGGCCACACGGCACCCCCAGCCCCGGCCCCGGCCACACGGCACCCTCAGCCCCGGCCCCGGCCACACGGCACCCTCAGCCCCGGCCCCGGACACACGGCACCCTCAGCCCCGGCCCCGGACACACAGCACCCCCAGCCCCGGGCCCAGGCCCTGCTCTCACCGAAGCGGCCAGGGGGACACTGACAACGAAACATGCCGGCCTCCAGGGCCTGGCAGGGGGCACCCCCATGGCAGGGGCTGGGCTGGCAGGGGTGGGCCCCGCACACGCCCACGCCGGAGCTCCTGGTGGCCCCTTGCCAGTTGCTGAGCTCCAAGCGCTGGTTGTTGACATCCAGCTCGCGGATGCAGCCCCTCAGGCCGACGCTGACAGAGGTCCGCTCGAGCACCCTGCCCGGGAGGAGGGTGAGGGTGAGGGTGAGGGCTGCTCCCTGGGCCCCCTTTGGGTGCTCACAGGCGGCCAGTCCCCAAAGGGTCAAGGGTTGGAACTGAGTGTCAGCTCAGCCCCTCCCTGGTGGTCCCACTGGTCCCCAGGGATGTCACCCACAGATGGGGCAGATCAGGACCAGGGTCAAGGGCTAGGGGTGAGGTCAGGGCCACGGCCACGGGCCACACCCGTGCCTCCACCCCCTTCGCTCTTCCGATACACTGAGCGTCCTGGATGCAGCCGAGTCAGCGATCAGGACCGAGGTCAGAGGTTGGGTTTGGGGTCAGGGCCCCCCAACCCTCCCTGATGCTCACACAGAGGCCTGGTCCTCTGGGACGCCGCCCACAAAGAGGTCTGTGTCCAGGTTGAGGCCATCAGTGCCACTGGGGCTCTGGCCCGAGACGGGGGGCTCGCCGTCCACGGACAGCGCCCCCTGGCGCCAGTGCCGAGACAGCTCCAGGCGGTGCCACCGGCCGGGCTCCACGGGGACGGAGCTGGTCAGCACTGCGGGCCCCGAACCTGTGTCGAATCTGGGGGTGCGGAGCAGGCATCAGCGCTGCAGACCGCCACGGGGCAGGACCATGGCTCGAGACCCCATCCTGCCCCGCTCCACCCACCTGAGCTGCACACGGCCCCCCAGCAGCGCCAGCGCCAGGAAGTCCTTGCCCTGCGCGTTGCCGTTGTACAGCAGCAGCCCCTGCGGCTCCAGCGTGCGGAACTCCAGCGCCAGGCGCAGCGTGTGGTAGGCACGGAGGGTGGGGAAGGCCAGGAAGGACTGGCCCCCAAAGGACGGCACCAAGGGGTGCAGGGCTGCGGAGCAGGCAGCGGCTGGATGGGGCAGCGGACAGGGCCCCGCAGCCCTGCCCTCCAGCCTGGCGCCCTGTCCCGCCCTGTCCCCGGCTCAGGGGTGGGGAGGCCCACCTGCCCCTCAACCCCACCACGATCCCTCAGCCTCACCTCCCACTCCCCAAGGTGGCCTGACCCACCCCCAAACCTGTCCCCCTTGCCTCCCTGCCCCTCTCCGGCAAGGGTGACCTCACCCTTCTCACAGACGGTGCCCCCCCTGCCAGCCGGGCAGCTGCAGGTGAAGGTTCCACCCGATTCCTGGTCCCGGCAGGTGCCCCCATGGAGGCAGGGCTGGGAGTCGCAGGGACGAGGGGGCTGCTGGGTGCCTGGGGGCAGGAGCCGGCGTCCAGACATATGGCTGGAGGCAGTGGGGGGGGGCCGGCGTGTGGTGAGGGGGGCTGTGGTCCTGCTGACGGGGCGGCTTGTGTGGCTGGGGTGAGGGGCCCGGGAGGTCACGGCGGAAGCAGTCACGGTGGTGGCCCTGGCCGTCGCTGCAGCGGGGGTGGCCCCAGTGAAGAATTCCGGAAGCCAGTCTGGGGGAGGGGACCGTCAGGGTGCCTGCAGCAGGGCACAGGGCGAGCCCTGGTGCTGGGGCAGCGGGGGGCACGGACCAGCGCTCACCCAAGTCCACGAAGCGGACGTGCTCCTGCAGCGGTCTCCGCACCCCCAGGGCCCGGCGCCGGGACGCCTGGATCTGCCGCAGGAGGGCCCGGCCCACGTCCGATGCCCTGAAGCTCGTGCCTGGGGGGAGGAGGAACACTGAGCTGTGTGCAGCTCCCACCACCTCCTGAGAACGACTGGTGGGGGGGCGCTTGCTCACTGGGGTCAAAGTGCACGTCCACAATGGCCCGGACTGAGCTGCCAGGCCCCAAGTCCCGCAGGCGGACACTCCAGAAGTCCTTCTTAACGTCCGAGTTCCGGAAGAGCTCGTCCAGCTGTGGGCGAGCAGGGTGAGGCTCCAGGGCTGCCCCACGGGCGGGCCGGCCACCCGCCCCATGCGCCCCGGGTCAGTCCTGGGAGGAAGGCCCTGCACTCACGGCACCCTCGATGCTCCTGGCCGTCTCCCCAAACAGCTCCGACTTGGGGTCGGCCATCTCCGCCGTGTAGAACAGCTCCTGCCCCTCGACCCCCTCGAGCTCCAGCACACCCTGGAACGCCCTGGTGGCTGTGGGGGAGGAGGCAGTGAGGCCCAGGCGGCACCGCCCGGCCCTGGACCGGCCACGGGCGCAGGCGCCGGCGCCGGCAGGAAGCCCCGGGGGGAGGGCAGGTGGCGGTTAGTCAGATGGTCATGAGGTTAGTGGGGAGCAGGGCTGGCACCAGTTACCAGGCAGACTCTCGGAGCAGTGCTCCCTGGCAGCTTGCAATGGAAAGACAGGTTAGCTCAGGGCCCAGGCACCACAGGTGTGCGGGCTGAGACCCGTGTGTGCGCTGAATCCAAGTCCACGCACACACGTGTGCTGAGGTCGCCCCCACAGCTCTGGATGCCCACCTGCTGGGCAGGCCTCCCGGGAGGAGAGGGCGTCCGGGCCGGGTCCAGGCCAGTCCTCACGCGGCACCCAGCCCCGGCCACCCACTCACCAGGACAGCTGGAGCCCTCGGCGTCCACTGAGGGTGTCTTGCCGTCCGAGCAGCAGCCCAAAGGGGAGTTGTAGCAAGAGGCCCTCTCAATGGGCGGCCCAGGGGTCACAGCACTGCGGCCCTCGGGGGGCTCAAGTCCTGGGGAGGTACAGTCTGAGCCCCGCGGCAGGTGCAGCCGTTCTGAGCCCTGCCCCCCTCCCCTGAGCCCATGCTCACCCCCCGAGCCGGCCCCACTGGCCTCCAGGTCCCCGCTCAGCTCCTCGTCGCCGCTCCCATCAGCGCTGCCGGATTCGCTGAAGGCAGAGGTGGCTGCCGTGGGGGGCGCCGTGGGGGGCGCGGTCAGCACTGGCCTCCTGGTGGTCCTGGGGACGCCGGCCGTGGTCCAAGGTTGTGGCGAGGGTCTGGAGGTGGGCCGGCTGTGGGAGGTACTGCTGGGAACCAGGGGCAGGGCGCTGGGTGGGGGTGCCTCATTCAAGGGGTGCGTGGAGGGGGCCGCAGACACAGGTGTCGTGCGGGTGGCGGGAGCCACAGCCTCTGTGAGGAGAAGGGAGAATTGGGTGGCGGCCGAGTCAGGGCAGGATCAGGCCTTCCCGGTCAGTGCTGGGGTGGTGGTCAGGCCTCACCCTGGCAGGGGCCGAGGTGCCGGACGGAGATGTCCAGGCCCTGGCGGCAGGTGATGGTTCTCAGCTGACACTCGTTCCCGTAGGTGACTCCATCTGACCCGCAGACCTGGGCAAGGACAGGATGCTGGGGGCAGCCCTCCCCCCTGGCCCCCCTCCACCACTCCGTCCCTCACCTTGGCAGCGCTGGCCCCCGGGCAGGCGGGTGTTGGGCACACACAGTGGGCAGAGCCAGCCTCCTCCACACAGGACGCCCCGAACTCACAGTGCATCTCGGCACAGGTCTTGGGTGCGGAGGAGTCTGGGGCAGAGGAGACCCGGCTGGCTCGGGGGGCAGGCCTCCACGCCGGCCACACCCCACACGGGGAGCCTGTTGCACAGGCCTGGCCCTCACCTGTGTCACAGCCAGCAGGGCCCAGGGCACGGCCATCTGGACACTGCCCGCACTTGGGTCCAGCCACCCCGGGCTTGCAGGAGCACAGCCCTGTCATCTGCTCACAGTCGTCCCGCACGGCACCCCGCGGGTCACAGCTGCAGGCTGAGGGGCGAGAGTGGGACCTGAGGCCTGTGCTGGCTTCCCCACTGGTCCCGGAGCCCCGCCCTGCAGGTGGGGCCAGGCCAGGGGCCGAGCAGGGGACACAGGCGGAGAGCCCAGCCCTGTCACTCACGGGTGCAGCCGCTCCGGCCATCGGTGACGATGCCACGGAAGTTCCAGAAGCCGGGCTCACAGCGGTCGCACTTGAGGCCCCCCACGCCGGGGCGGCAGGAGCACTGGCCGGTGCCCGGGTCACAGGTGCCGCTGTAGGAGCCGTGTGGGTTACACTGGCACAAGCCTGCAAGGCCAGGGCGGGTCACCACGGCTGCCTGGCTCCGCCGGGCTGTGGGTCAGGGCCCGGCTCCGGTACTCACTGGGGCAGCCAGCCAGGCCCGCACCCCGGGCAGCAGTGACGTTGTCCCGACAGCAGCCAAAGGGCGTCTGGGTGCAGTGCGGGGGGACCGCGGGCGGCATCGGGGCCACAGTGGGGCCTGCGGAAAAGGGGCAGCGGCTCAAACACCACCGGGCCTGGCCACTGCACCTCAGCTCCCCTGGTCATCACCGTCACCCTCCTGATGCCAACTGCCCTTGGGGCCGGAGCCTGGGGCTCAGGCCACAGGAGAGGGTCACCATCACGTACAAGAACACGTCTGTCCGTACAGGACCAGGGACACACAGAACACTGAAGGCCAAGGACACGCAGCCCTGGGCACACTGTGCACCTGTGCACCTGCTCGGGTCAGTGTGTCTGCAACCTGCCACGTGCACACACACGAAGACCTGTGGGCACACGCATCCACACACAGCTGCACAGACAGCACCGGTCACCACAGCCTCCCTCACAGAAGACCGGGTGCCCTCGGGTGGGCCTTGATACTCGGAAGCCAGCCTGACACCTGGCGGGGGCACACTCGTTGGCTTCACAGTGACACACGCGTGCACACGCCTGCCACCGCACACACCTCACGCCTGTGCACACACGGGAACAGCGACCGTGCGAGGAGCTCGCGGCCACGCACCTCGGCAGGCGCCGTGGGCCACGACGTGCAGCTCCTGCTGGGACTCGCACCGGGCCTTCTTCAGCTCGCACTCTGTGGCGTAGGTGACACCATCGGAGCCGCAGACCTGCAGGGGTGCTGTCAGTGTGGGCGGCCGTGGTCTCTCCACCACCTCCTGCCCAGAGCCGGGGGTGGGGCTCACCGGGCTCCTCAGGACACCCTGGCAGCTGAAGCCGCACACACACGGCCCGTCTTCCGAGTCCTCGTCCCAGACGCCGCCGTGCTGCAGGCAGACCTCCCGCTCACACTCGCCGTCCTCGCCGGAGCCGGAGCCCCCTGAGCCGCACTCAGCTGGGGGAAGAGGGCCGGGGTCAGCCCACAGTGCTGGTCAGAGCCCCCGCCCAGCAGCCCACCCGGCGCCCGAGCCTACCCTGCTCACAGGACCCTGCCCGGGCCTCGGTGATCTGTGTCTGCTGCCGACAGGCGGCCTCGCGGAGCTCACAGGCACTGGGGTAGGTGACGCCGTCACTGCCGCACACGGGGCCGGGCGGAGGGTGCTCGCACCGGGGGCACACGCACTGCCCCGCCTGGCACACGGCCCCGAAGGCACACACCGCGTCTCCGCAGGTCTCTGCGGGGCAGGGCCAAGCGGTCAGCAGGCCGCCGGGAGACGCCGGCCGCAGCCTCCCGCCCCCACTCCCACTCACGGCAGGGTCCAGCCGAAGCCACGCGCAGGCTGATCTGGCGTGTGCAGGCGTGGACATGCAGCTCACACTCGCTGGCATACGTGTGCCCGTCAGAGCCGCACACGGGCTGGGCCAGCGCCACGCACTCGGAGGGGCACACGCAGCGCCCGGTCTCGGCCTCGCACAGGGCTCCGAAGCGGCACTGCCCGCAGCGGTCTGGGGGGAGGCTCCGTCAGCACGGCGGCCAGGACGCCCCCCCAGCAAGCCCACCTGCCCACCACTGACCACAGGGTCCTGTGTGAGCCACGCGGATCTCGTGCCCAAGGACACAGGCCGTGGCCTCCAGCTCGCAGGCGCTGCCATAGGTGACGCCGTCGCTGCCGCACACGGGGCTGTAGACCCTCGGACACGCCTGCTGGCACACACACTCGGCCTCCCCGTTCTTCACAGCGCACACCGCCCCCAGCAGGCACTGCACCCCGCGGCACGGGGACTGGGGCTGGTCTGGGGGAACACGGGCACTCAGTGGGCCCCGCCACCCCAGGCCGAAGCACAAGCCCCCAGCGTCACGCAGCAGCCCCTCCTGGGGCGGGCACAGGGAGAGGGTCAGACACACAGGGCGCAGCAGAGAAAGGGACAGACACACGACAGACATGGACAGGGACACAGACCCCGGCTGCCCCAGCCTCCTGCACGAGCATGGGGGGGCTGCCCCCAGCGGGCAGTGCGAGGGCCAGGCTTCCCCAGCGCCCCCCCCCCCCCGGCCCCGGACCCTGACCACCAGCAGCCCTGGGACATGTGAGCTCTCCCTGTGGGTAGGAAAGTCTGCAGCCCGGGGTCAGACCCAGGGCTGCAGGGGGAGGTGTCTGTCCACTTGCTCTGAGGACTACAGGCCAGGCAGCAGCGAGCCCCCCCGCCGCCCTGGGGGCAGACCTCGGGCTGCGGGCTCCTGGTGCAGGCGCGGCACCTCATCCTGCCCATAGGTCAGGCTGGAAGACACAAGAGGCGCAGCCGAGAGGGGAGGAAGGGCAGAGAGGAGAGAGACGCAGAGACCCTCGGACAGAGCTGAGGCGGGCGGAACACAGCCCCGGCCTCTGCCGGCCCCTCGGGGCCCACCTCCACCTGGGGGCCCAGAGCCCACGGCGACAGGAGCCTGCCCAGCCCCCCGACGACCCCCGAGCCCATGAGCCCAGGAGGAACGTGACGGGATGGAGATGGTGTGAGATGGCGGCAGGGACCCGGCGGGCCGCCCCCGCACAGCCTGGGCGCTCACCACACGGGCCCCGGTGCCTGGCAGGGATGGCGCGCTGCTGGCGGCACTCGGCCTGCTGGCGCCGGCACTCGCTGTCGTACGTGCGCCCGTCCTTGGCGCACACGGGTCTGTATGCGCCGTCGCAGACGACGCGGTCACAGGAGCAGCGGGGGCGGCCTCGGCGGGACAGGCACACGGCGTTGAACCTGCAGGTGTCTGGGCACTGGTCTGGGGGTTGGCAATGAGGTCAGAGGCCAGACGCCACACCAGCCCTGACCAGGGGACATGCGGCGGTGTGGGGCCCTCCCCCAGGGGCCACCCACCTCGAGGCTGGCACTGTCCGGAGCGCACTTTCTGCAGAAGGATGCCGCGGGCAGCCCCCGTGCGGCCCATGACACATTCGTTGTCGTAGGTGACCCCGTCGTCCCCACACACGGGCTCGTGCCGGGGAGGGCAGCTCTCTGGCTGAAGGAGCATCTCCGGGCGCCGGGTTCGAGGGTTCACACGGCAGATGCGGCTCAGGTCGCTGAGGGCCCCCTGGCAGGGGTCTGGGGGCAGGAGGGCACAGATTAGGGCCCGCGGGCAGGTGCACAGAGGTCACGCTGAGTGCACCGAGCAGCTCACCGCAAGGGCCGTCGAACTTCTTGGAGATGTTCTCCTGGCGAGCACAGGCGCGGCGCAGGAGCTGGCACTCGCCGGGGTAGTCGGCACCATCACTGCCGCACACGGGGCCCTCAGGAGCCCCCCGGCAGGTGGCAGGGCACAGGCAGGTGGCTGTCTGTCCATCGGCAGAGCGCACACAGGTGCTGCCAAAGCTGCAGGTCACGTTGGAGCAGGGGTCGCGGGGCCCTGAGGGCGGACAGGGGAAGGCAGCCCCCCCAGGTCAGGTTGGAGCAGGGGTGGCGGGGCCCTGAGGGCGCACAGGGGAAGGCAGACCCCCAGGTCAGGTTGGAGCAGGGGTGGCGGGGCCCTGAGGGCCGAGGGGGTAAGGCAGCCCCCCAGGTCAGGTTGGAGCACGGGTGGGGGGCCCTGAGGGCCGAGGGGGTAAGGCAGCCCCCCCAGGTCAGGTTGGAGCAGGGGTGGGGGCCCTGAGGGCCGAGGGGGTAAGGCAGCCCCCCCCCCGTCAGGTTGGAGCAGGGGTGGCGGGGCCCTGAGGGCGCACAGGGGAAGGCAGACCCCCAGGTCAGGTTGGAGCAGGGGTGGCGGAGCCCTGAGGGCCGAGGGGGTAAGGCAGCCCCCCAGGTCAGGTTGGAGCACGGGTGGGGGGCCCTGAGGGCCGAGGGGGTAAGGCAGCCCCCCCAGGTCAGGTTGGAGCAGGGGTGGGGGCCCTGAGGGCCGAGGGGGTAAGGCAGCCCTCGAGGGCGGACAGGGGAGCCCCCGCCCACACGCACCGCAGGGCCCCCGGAAGAGCAGGCGGATGCGCCGCTGCTGGCTGCACTGTGCCCGCTGCAGCTCACACTCGTTGCTGTAGGTGGAGGCGTCGGAGCCGCACACGGGCGCCACCACGCTGGGGCAGGCGCGCTTCCTGCACACGCAGGAGGCCTGGCCCGGACCCTCTGCGCTGGGCTCACAGACGGCGCCGAAGCCACACAGCATCCCCCGGCAGGCTGTGGGTCGGACAGGAGGGTCAGAGCCCACCCCGCCCGCACCCCCACGGTCATCCACGCACCCGGTCCAGCATCCACACTGTTCACTCATCTGAGCCCGCGAACACATTCACATGTGCACATGCATGTCCACACATGATCACGCTCACACAGAAAGACCTGCACCTGTCATGCCTATACACACGCTCGTGGGCACACTCACAGGGCCGGCCCCCCCCTCAAACCCTGCCCCGCCCAGGGCTCCCCCACCTGCCCCAGCCTTTCCTTGGCCTTTCTTCAGGCAGAACCTTCCCTGCAGCATCCTTCAAGCCCCGCCCCCAACTGTGGAGGGGACATCTCCTGACCTGCCTCCCGCCCCCGGGCCCGGCGTGCCCACCAGCACCCCTGACCTGGGCCACCTCCCCATGGAATAGCTCCTGCCTTTCCCGGACACCCGAGGTCACAGCTGGGGGAGGGGTGTGGGGTGATCTGAGATCAGGTCACATGCTTCACCCTCTGGCTCAGGCTCCCCAGCTCCCCGCCCCATCTTCCCACATTGTACACTCCTGCTTCTCTGGAGGCTGCCCCCCTACTTGGACCTATCCCCCCATGGGCCCTGCCTCTGCCCACCCTCACCTTCCATGCCCCAGGCCCACACTCTGTGTGGCTGGCCCTCCTGCCCCCAAAGCTTTCTGAGCCTTGTGGGCATCTCCCCCTGGGGTCCCTCCTGCCCCCACATGCCTCATCCGCTCCCACCTGTCCTCCTGAGCCCCACTTCAGTCATGTCCTCGGCCCTCGCTCATCGACAGCCCAGCACGGCTTCTGCAGACCTCTCCTCTCTCTGCACATCTTAGTTCATGACTTTGTCATTGGCAAGTGTGTGTGTGCCGGGCACAGCCTATCACAGAGCCTCTGCAGCAGCCCAAGGGGCGGCCCTTGGAGGGGCCACGGTCCTGAGGGCAGGACCCCGCCCAGGACTGCACACCCCAGGCGGCGAGGGGGTGCACTGAATGTTTAATTGGGTCCAGTAAATGTTTAATTGGGACCCATTAGCATTAATAAGTGATGGGGAATGGGAGGCTCCAACATCACCTCCCAGAAGATTCAGGAAGTAGGGTGGGAGGAACACCCTCAATTCTATGGAGGGTGGGGAGCACAGGGAGCGGGAGCTAGCTGTTGCCACGACAACGGCCCACCTCAGGCTCCTGCCTGTCTGCTTGGGTGTCCCCACCCCCATCCCACACAGGCTGACTGAACCAAGCTGGGGGCCACGCAGACACTCCAGGCTGATCCCCACAACCCACCTGTGCTCCCCTCACACACACCCTTGTCCACCCCCCAGATCCCTCATCATACGTGGACCCAGGCTCTCCCCCACCCTGCATTCAGCAGCCACGCCTCAGTGCCCCCTTCTGTGACAGGGGCCAGTGGACCAGCCTCCTGGGGTGGTTGTGGGGTTAAACGGGCCAGTGCATGCGAAGGCTTGTGGGGTACCCAGGGCACAGCTACCATGATGACGGCGGTGACAAGAACTGTCACTACCTCGGTCTCCCCTGTGCCCCCTCTTCCCACTTCCCGTCCTCCTGAGCCCCACCCAGCACTTCTCCCCCCCAAGGCCTCTATGATTCAGGCGCAAACCACCGGCACTTGCTGACGTCCAGCTGGCTGTCCTCTTTGGCCTCAACTGGACCTGCTGACCAAGACCTCTCCCAGGGTCCTGACCCTATGCTGAGGGCCTGGTCACCTCACTACACGTTACGCTCCTCGACCAGCTGCTGTGCTGCGCCCTCGGGCTCAGGCCTCTCTCCCTCTGGTCACCTTGGTCCAGCCAGACCCCTGCCAAGATCCCAAACCCTTTGCCAAGGACACCTGCTTCTGGGTGACCAGCACGCTCCTCACCCACCAAGATCTGCACCTTCTTCCACAGCCCAGGGGTCTGCTCTGCCCCTCAAGACCGCCCCAGGGAGGAAGGGGATGAGCAAAGCCAGGCACTGTGGCTGGTGCAGAGGGTGGGCGGGAGGCAGGGCTGGGGGCAGGAGACCAGAGATCTCAGAGACAGGTGCCTTGGGACTAGCTCCTGGACCGCAGGTGGCTGAGGGCAGAGGAGGGGCCCGGGGGGCCTCTGGGGGCCAAGCTGAGGCCCCAGCACTGACTCCCAGGTCCCAGCCTTTCCACCTCTCCCCCAGAAAGACAGTTCCTGGACACAGTCTCCTGACCGTGAAGTGGGGGTAGATCTCGGGCTCCCAGGGCAGGGGTTTGACTCAGGCAAAGCAGAGGTTTGGAGCATCATGGACTCATTCTCTGTCCAGCTCCCACCAGGCCACACTCAGGTTGTTAGCGGGGTGAGGGCGGCTCTGTGCACTCCCTTGATGCCAACTTCACAACTGTCCACTTATGCGCCCACACCGCCACGGAGCAAGGAATCACAACGTCTCGAGACAAGATTCTTGACGGGACATCAAAGGTGCACAAGCACAGACCACGAACACAGACAGGTGCAATCACACACACACATGCACACACATCTCACAGAACAGACACACCTGCTGTGGGTCAGGCACCGCTCATGCACCCCTGTACGAGCTCTTATCATCATGCCAGCCGTCTCCCATAAGTGCAGGGGGAGTACTCACCCACCCACGGGCTGTGCCCCTCAGGTCCCCTCGAGGCCCCGCATGCCAGCCCCAGCCCAGCCTCCTGCGGGAGCCTCTCTGGCCACTCTGCTTCCCTCAGAGTCCACCCCTTGCAGGCTTGAGGCCCCCACAATGGGCGACGCTGGAGGCAGCACTGTCTTTTTATATCCACCCCTTGCACCAGGCCTAGTAAACTCCCTTCCGGGTCTCGGCTGGGTTGGGGATGGAGGGGACACCCCAAGCCGTGCCTGTGGCCACAAATGTGTGGTGTGCGCCTCGAAGGGATGACAACGGCCATGGCGTGTGCAAGAGGACAGAGTGCGGGGGGAGGGGGGGGCTCTGTGCAGCTGTAGGAGGGGCCGGCGTGTGCAAAGGGCAGGAGACACCAGCCCTTCAGGGTTCAGGAGAGGAGGCAAGGGTACTAGAGAGGGGAAGGTGTCCCCCACCGAGCCCAATCTTTGAATCCAGGAGGCCCTAGGCTTCCTGCCCACTGCCTGAGAGACAGTCCTGGGCCCCTGCTCCCAACGCAGGGCAGACCTGCCTCCTCCCACAGCCCACCCTACACATGAATGGGCCCCTGGATGTAACTTCCAAGAACCTGGGCAGGTACTGGCCACGCAGGGAGCCCCCCACCCCTAAATGGACCCCAGGCCACCCCTGCAGCACTCATAGCTCCTTCTCCCTCCATCTCACACCCACAGGCTCCCCCCCAGAGGCTGGGCTCCAGCTTGCTCAGTCCAGAGACAGGATCTCCAGTTCCTCCTCAGACAGCTGTCATTGGTCCTGCCGAGGCTCAGTCCAGCCCAGCCCCCCTCCCTGCACACATCTGACCCATCTCACAACCTGTGGGCTCCAGGACTTACTCCCAGAGAAGTCAGAGCCCTGTCTGTGAGCAGCGGCTGTACCGAGACACTATCAACCTAGGGACCCCAGACCCACGCTCCCCCCACTGCCAGCCTAGGGACTCCGCGAAAGGAACCCAGGTTCCCTTGCCCAACCTCCTCCCTGCTCCAGACACACCCCAAGGATGGCCCCCAACCCAGGCACAGACTCCCAAGGTCAGCCTGCCAACTGATGCCTCCACTCACCGTCCGGAGGTGTTGGGGGCACTGGTGTGAAGTGGGTCCCAGGTTTGTCTGGAAAAGAAAACAAATCTCCAAGTTAGGTCCCTCTGAGCAGGCCCTTCCATAGCCTGTCCCTTCACCCAGCCTGGAGGGGTCACTCCTGCCTGCCCACAACCCTTCCCTGAGCCCTGAGAACTAGCCCAGGCCAGGGGTGGGCAAAGGCAGAGGCCCTTGCTGGTCTTGCCCTCTAGTGCATGGTCATGGCCTGACACATGTCAGGTGGGGCCCCAGCTGCAGGCCTTTGGGCAGCCACCTGCTCTCTAGGTGAGCCCAGTCCAAACCTGGCCACAGCCCCACTCCCTGGGGAGCCATCTGCCCCCTTCCTCCCCAGCTCCCAAAGAAAGTTGATTTTTTTCAGCTCGGGACGATGGTCAGCCCCCCATGAGTGCCAGGAGAGGCTTCCAGGGCCCTAGAAATCCACAGAACGGCCCCTCCTGTCCCCAGAAGATGCATGTGGCCCTCGGAGCCGCATCCCCGCTGGTGGCCGCTCTGTGCCCCTGCCTGTCGCCCAGCCTCGCCGCTAGGCAGCGAGCGGCCGGCAGAGGCAGGGTCACTTGGGCCGGGCCCAGGGCGGCCACGCCCGCAGCACGTACAGTTGTTGAGAAAGAGGAGCACGGCAAAGCCGAGCGTGGCGGTGGCCAGCAGGATCAGGCACACGTTGCAGGGGATCATGAAATACCGCACCAGCAGGGAGACCCCACGCTGCTGCCCGGGGTCCCGCTCCAGCGGCAGCGGCATGGCCCGGGGCTCCTCCGCCTCCACTCTCGGGGCGTGGGGGTCCTCACGGGGTGCCCTTGGGCCTCTTCAGGGCTATGCCCCCCATTCTGAAAGCCCTGGGACCGCCGACAAGAGATCTGTTCTCAAAGTTCAGCTCCAGCCATAGCTTGGGGGCACCGGGCCCCCTCCACAGCCTCCAGGCTCATGATGGGGCGGGTGCAGAAGTCTCCCGCAGTAGAAATCCTAAAGTTGGGCTCAGAGGGAGGCAGAGGAGGAGTCGAGGGCCAGCGGCCACCCCTGCGGTCCACAGGGCACCCCCGCGTCCAAGCCGCCAGCTGCTCCCGCAGGGCTCGGCGGAGCCCGCTTCCTGGAGCCCCAGCCCGGTCCCGTCCTGCCGGCTGGTGCCGAGGCCGTCCGCGGGCTGCGTGGCGGGGAGGCGCGGGGCGCAGCGATGGCAGCGCGGGAGGAGCGTGCGCGTCAGCAGGCAGAGAATAAAGAGCCGCCCCGGCTCCCGCCTCCAGCGCACAGCGCCAGCGCCCCTCGCCCTCCCGGGCCGCGGCTGTGGGCGTGGGGCGCGGGGCGCCGCCGAGGGAGGGCGGGGAGCGGAGACAAAGGAAGAGCCTCTGGGACCCCGGCGGCTCACGACGTGGACGAGGTCCGCGGACGGGGACGCAGGGCGGAGGGCGGCGGCACAAAAGGGGCCGCGGGGGCAGGCGGGGCAGCGGCAGGGCCCGGCGCTGGGGTTGGGGCTGCAGCGGCGCTGGGGAGCGGCAGGAGGTGGCGGCTCGGAGGACGTGGGGAGGACGTGGGGTGCCGGGGCTGGAAGGAGCAGGGCGGGGCAGGGCAGAGGTGGGAGCAGCGCCTGGGAAAGCGCAGGGGCCTGGGCAGGGGCGGGGGGCGTGAGGGGAGCAGGAGGCAGGTGCCGGGTGTGGGGGTGGGTGCCGGGCGAGAGTGGGGCGGGGTCGGGGCTCGGCCGGCAGGGCCGGTGCTGGGCTGTGCGGTGCGGAGCCGAGTCCGCAGGGGCTGGGCCTGCACAGGGACCCTGCGTGGGCTGCTGTCTGCGTGTCCCTGCGCGTGTCTCCGCTCCAGCGGCCCCGCCCTGGCTGTGTGGGCGGGAGGGTCCGCAGGTACAGACACACAGGTGGAAAGTGGGCTGAGTCCAGTGCGGAGGGTCGAGGTGGCAATGATGGGCCCACCTCTCCCTAAGAATGGACACCCACACCTCGCGCCACCCACGCACCCCACATCTCTTCGGGACAGGGAGAGGAACATGCCAACGAGTTACGTGTAAATAAGTGTCATGCAAACAGTCTCGGGACTCCCGGGGGGTCCCGCGGGCCTGGAGCGCCCCGCAGAGGCCGCCCCGGGAACTTCGGGGCCATGACGTCACAGCGGGGCTGGGCGTAGTCAGCAGTCTCCACATCCGCCCCCAAAGGATACCCTTCCCCAGCCCCTTCCCAGACATCCGGTCTTCAGCGCCAGGCCTGCTTAGGGTGCGGGGACGCGTGCCCTGTCCCCACCATGCACACCACTCACACCCCACCTCCGCGGCCAGGATCCCATAGGTGACCATCTCCATGATCGGACGAGGGGCCCCTAAGCGCCCAACGCCACACCCTTCCATCCCGGACCTGGTCACAGGCCCTGCAACGACCCCCACCACCTGCCCCCCTCGAGTCCGCCAGCCCTTTCTGGGGAGGGGGAGGAAGGTGTGGACGAAAGAGGCGGCCACACGCTGAACCTGACAAGCTCTAGGGAGGGCCTCCCAAACTCGGAGATGGAAAGGAACCCCCAGGATGGCCCGACACAAAAGTCCTAACTGAAAGTGCACCATGGCCCTGCCACCTCCTAGACCCGGAAGCTCCGCTTCCGTGACAAAGGTCAGTCTTCATGTGACATTTTGCATCTAAGATAAACACACCTTTGAAATGCGAGAAAAACATCCTTTCCAGACCCCTCAGGGCACACCCAGAGCAAGACCACAGGACCCCTCACTGTTATCTTGTTCCTGGCCCAGCATCTCCAGGTGCTGTAAATGTTGGCTAATTACCCGTACCACCCCCACCCATGCAAGAAGTGCGTCTTTCCGTCTTTCCAGTGTATTCTTTGTCCAATCCCAGAGATTTCCCGGCTCTGCCTTCTCTCACCCCCGTAATCTACCTCGAGTGGACTTCATGTAAGTCCTCCTTATGTCTCTTCCTTTGATTCTAGAGTATAAAATAAGCTGTAAAACTGTCCCCCTCCGGAGCATTTTCTCAATCCGTTGAGATTTTGCTTCCCCGCAATTGTCAGTTTGGCTCAAGTAAACTCATAAAAATTCTCTATAGGTTTGGACGTTTCTTACGTAGACAAAGCAGTCTCAAGCAGAAGGGTCCTCTTTTTCTTGGGGTCAGGTCACACCCCCTCCCAACCCAGTACCCCTCCAGGTCAGTTCCCTCCAATGGTCACTGACCAAGTCCCCACCCCGGCTGGAAAGACATTAACCTCTCTCCGCCCCCCCCCCCCCCCCCCCCGTTCACCCCACACACTGAGTCACAGCCATCCTGTCACTCAGGCTCACAGACCCTGCACTCAGGCCGTGGGAGGGGATCCGTGTCTGCCTGCCGTCCGAAGGTCTCCTCAGCAGAACTGCTGTTGCCATGGCCACCAGTGCCACCCCAGTCACTCCTAGACCTCGTCTCAGTCCACCCTGAGAAAAAGCACTAACCACACCCAGCTCCCTTGGGTCCCTCTCCCCAGGTCTGGGGACTCCTCTGCTCTGCCCCTGGAACGGACCCTCCCTGGCACCCACAGCCATCTCTGTTCCTCCAGCGGGACTCCCCCCCTCCCCCAATCTCATTCCACCCAGCCAGGCATCCAGCTGCCTTACAAACAGGTCCTGGAGTCCCACCCTGGTCACCCCCTCGGGTCAGTGGGCTCCTCCACACACATCCCCACCCATCCTCAGTGAGCAGCTACCTGCCAGCCAGCGCCCAGTCTGTCAGGTCCACCTGTCTGGACTCCTTCCTATCCCTCAGCAGGCACGCTAGGGCTACATCCCACAGGGCAGCCCCCAGTCAGGGTCCTGATCACCCCCAGCAGGGGTCTTCAAACCTGAGGTCCCAGTAAAACCTCGAGGAGAAGCCAATGAACAGAGTGGACCCACACGCGATGGACCCAGAGCGACAAGTCATCAAGCACCTGGGGATCCTGGCTCTTAGCAGCCTCACGCTCCTCAGGGTGCCTCCCAGCCCTGCCCACCTCGCTGGACCTTGGTACTGCCCACAACACACTGATGCTGTCTGTGGCCCCCGGGCACCACCCTGGACTGGGAGCACCCAGGGCAGGGTCTGACTCTTTATCTCAGGGTATGGCTTGGCCTAGAGCCCAGCTGGTCACATACTTTCCCACTGAATTCTCACTGCAGCCCCCCAGGACTGGCCTGCACCCCTTGGCTCAGAGATGCCCCTTGGACAGTGCCAGGGGTCAAAACGCAGGCGCTGCCCAGAGCCCACCGGAAAACGCACATGCCCAGTCTGCTGCTTCCACTGCAACCAGGGACATCATGGGGGGCTGGGGGGACACGGTGGAGGAACCAGGATGTGGGAAGGGTAAGCCTGGGGACCAGTGGGAGCCCAGGTGGGGCTGGCAGGAGAGGCCTCCCCCCCAGAGACCTGGGATCTGCCCACGGATGGGCTGGCCAACCAGCCAACACTGGGGTGGGGCGTAGGGCCTACACGCCCGGCCTGGGGGAAAGGGAACCAGCAGGCTGCCTGGTCCCTCCCAGCCCTGGTCCCAGCCTGAGCCCCCCACAGGGGCTGGCCGCCTTCAGAGACAAAGGGCCATTGAGGCCCCAGACCCAGCTGGGGGAGGGGAATGCAGGCTACCGAAGCTATTTTGGGATCTTCAGACTCAAAATCACTCAGCCCTGACCAGTCCAGGCGGGCTCATGCCCCAAGAAGGAACGGAGGACACTGAGCCAGAAATTAGCCCCCTGGACTCTGGGCTCACACACAGCAACACGCAACTGGGTGTCACACGCATACTCACACACAAATGCGCATGCACACCGCTGTCACTCACCTGTGTACACACACTGGCATCTCACGCATACGTTACCCTTCGTGCAACACGAAGCTTGCTCCTCACCCACACAACCCACGTACACGCACGTGCACCCGCAGGTTCCAATTGGGCACCTCAGGTACTTCTCTGGCCCTGAGAAGGATGGTGGGGGATGGGGTCTGGAGAGGGCGGAGTCCAGCCCACGGACAACCTGCGGCCCCTTTTTCATGCAGATGACCCTGGTTCAATCCAGGAGAGGATGGATGGGGTGGGGGCAGGGTGGAGCCTCCCTCCGGGCTGCACACACATCTCACCAAGCTCACCCACCGCTAAAGGAGCACCAGTCACAGGTGTCCGGGCTGCCTCGGTGGGGGAGGGGAACAGGGCCCAGCAGAGCAGCCCCCTCCCTAACCACCTCCTCCGGCCTCCTGGTGTCCGGTCTCAGTTGGCGGCAGCTCCCTCCCCCCAGCCTTAGCAGACAATTGGCGCTTCACAACAGGACATCGCTGCTGGACCCAGGCCAGCCTCTGGGAGGAGGTGGTGTCCAGCCTGGGCCCCAGATCACAGCCTCAGGTGAGGCCAGGAGGTGCCCACGCTTGACTCCAGAGGCTGTGTGCTCCCACCCACCGGGCCACCTGGAGGCTACACAGTGACAGCGGCACACTACACTGGAGGGTCTGGGGGCTGATACCTGCAGAGACCTGAATGATGGGGAGCCGGGTTTGCACAGATCCGGAGGGAGAGCCCTCAGACAGGCAACTCCCAAGGCCCAGGTAAGAACAGGCTCAGGAGGCCAGGAGGAGCCAGTGGGCAGATCCTCAGGCCTGAGGGAGCCCGGACACCTGCCAGGACATGGCCCACAGCCACTAGGGGGCAACAGCAGAACAGGAGGGGGAGGGCAGGTAGGGATGAGGTGGTGCTGATTCATGCCTCTGTCCCTCTCCTCCAGAACAGCCCAAGCCCACCTGGTCATGCACATATTCAAAAGGAAAGAGAAAGCTGGGGGAGCGAGGGAGGTGCCCAGGTGTGGTCAGTGAGTCAGTGGTGAGCCAGGGATCCCACGTTCCCGCTGAGCACCCAGCAGTGCAGAGCGAGGCATCGCAAGAGGCAATGGGGGAGGCACAGCCAGTGCCAAGGTCTGAGTGTGTGGGGGGGGTCACTCGCTGCATCGAGGTGGCCCTGGCTAGGGGTCAGGATGAGAGGTGTAGTGGACAGACGCAGGGACCAAGGAGACCCAGACAGGAGAGCTGGAGGGATGAAGACAGATGCAGGACGGAGATTCCGGGGCCACCGGGGTGCAGAGGGGGGTGTTAATGGGACCAGGGTAAGGGGCCCGGTGCCCATGTCAGGTGGAAGGCTGCCGTCAGGGTGGGTGGGCTCGGTTCCCACCCAGAGGCTGGCAGTGGATTGTTTCCAGCCCTATCCCCCGGCCCACGTCCACAGCAGCTTTCTCTGCCCACTGCCCTTCATCCAAGCTGCAGGGACCACCTAGCTGCTCACCTCATCCCACTGCCTTTCTGCCCAGAGAGCACACACCTGGCCTCCTTGGGAGGCACACCCAGATGGGCAGGCCCTCTGAGGGTCTGCTGCGGGTGGTGGGTGGGTGTGTGAATGAGAAAGGAACCAATTAATGAATTAATGAACAGACATGCTGGGCCTCACCCCTCCCCATCCAGGAAGGGACGAGGGCTCACATCCCCTCCCACAGGCATGCGGGTAGGGCCAGAGTCCCAGGTGTGCACTGGGGCCTCACATCTGCCCGCCGGTGCCACCCTAACCCAACCAGGTGGCCTGCTTCTTCCAAGGGCTGGTGTCAGGTGCCTGAAGGGGGCTGCTGAGGGGAGGAGCGGGGAGGCTCAGGCCCATGTCGTCCAGTGACAGGACCCCCCTCCCCCAGCCCTGTGCCAGACGCGGGGTCTGTTAGACACAGGAGGGGTCTGTGAAACCAAGAGCCCCCAGGGACTCTCACGCCCTCACCACAGCCCTTTGGTCTCCAGCACTGGGAGGTGCAGGAGCAGTGCCCAGCCCTTTGCTAGGAGGGCGGACAGGATGGGAGGGACAAAGCAAGAGACAGGGCGGCAGGCAGGACACTGGACGAGCTGCAGCAAGCAGAGGTGGGGACCCACAGAAGACAGGCCAGAGCCCTGTCCCCAAGGCCCTGACCCCTGACCTGACTGTTGTCTGAGCCCCTGGAACCAGAGGCCACCTGCTGGGGCTCTGACCAGAATCTCACATGCGCAGATCACTCACTGAGGCTGAGGGTAGTGCACAGCCATCTGAACAGAGAGCCTCCCTCTCCACGGGGGCAGGGGCGTGGCTAGGAGGGGCCTCTTCCCCTTCCCAAGTCCAGCACCCCCGCAGGGGTCCTTCCTCAGAGCAAGTTCTCAGGATCTGCTGGGTGGGTGGAGGCCGCTTGCAGGGGAGCCTCCCACCCCAGGCCTAGAGCACACGTTTCCAGATCTCAGCCACAGCCTGGGCCCCACCATGACCCCTTTGGGGCCCCAGCATAGACCCACAGTGGGGCACAGCGCCCTCTTCAGATGAGCTGTGTCACTGTCATCAGGTAGATGTTAAGGGGGTGCTGTCTCATTTCTGAGTGAAGCAGGTGCTTGCTGGGACTCTGGGGTGTCAAGTGCAGCTACTTACAGGTCAGCCCCGTCCCAGTGGCCTGTGTGGGGAGACATCGTTCCTCTCCCCCGACGGTGAGGGGGTGCGAGGGCCAGGAGGGCGAGAGCAGAGAGGAAGTCCATCCTCCCTCCACCCAGGCCTCTGGGCAAGGGTTGAACTTGGGAGGGGGCGGTTGGCCTGGGTTCCACAGGTGGAGGCAAAGGACTGGGGAGGGCCACGCCAGTGTGTGTGCCCCCCCCCCCCCCCGCGGAGGGTCTAACCCTCCGGAAGGAAACAGACCAGCAGGAGGGGGCTTGGGAGGGCTGCACAGGGGATGGTGGGATGGCTCTGGCTGACCCATGGCCCCAGGTCCGCCCGGTTCCCCTCCCCCCACCCAGAACCTTCCCGGGCAGGCCCTGCACTTCCTGCCCCAGCATGCAGTCCTGGACCTAGGCCAGCTAGCCCTGGCCAGGTGACCTGCGGCCTCCTCACCTGTGCACCTCAGGTCCCAGCACCCACAGAGGCTGCGAGGGCACAGGCTGGCCCCACCAGCACCCCCGTGTGACGGGGGAGGGAGAAGGGGGGGCAGTTTCAAAACAATGTGTTCCCATTTCCAGTCTGTGCGGGAGAACCGAGGCTGGGTGCTCTCTGGGTGGGGAGGGAGGGGGCATGGAAAAAGCCGAAAGCTGTTTCCACCAACTCAGCCCAAAGGGAAGCGACGCCATCACAAGCCCCTGCTGTCCCCCTGAACACGGGCCACCCCCGCACAGGAACCCAGGTGGAGTCCAGTCCGCACAAGTCCAGTCCTGCGCGCGGAGCGGAGAGCGCCCATCGCGGGCTTCCCCCCAGGGACCCCAGTGGGAGAACTGGCCCCACCTGGGCAGACGCCGCCCCCGCCGCCCGAGGGAACCCAGGGACTCCCGCCTGGACCTGCCTCCTCCAGGCCCGGCCTGGGGGAGGGGCCAGGAAGGGCGCTGGGCGGGGCCTGGAGGGGGCGGGGCGAGAGCCTACGGTCCCGACGGGGTAGGAGAGGGAACCGTGAGCAGGAAGAGCACCTCCGTCAGCAGGGAGGAATGTGGAGGGGCGGGCCGGGCCCAGGAGCCGTGAGGGTGCAGAGGCTAAGTGCCGGCGGCCGTGGGAGCTAGCCCAGCCCGCAGGGAGGCAGAAACCTCCCTGCACGTCCACCTGGCCCAGCTCAACGGAGACCCTTAGGGCCCACGCCACTGCCCGCCAGGGAGTGCGGCTGCCAGGACCCTGCTTTCAGGGCCGGGCAGGGCCAGGCTGGGCCGGCGCCAGACTCACTTCGACCCTGTCTCTGTGCCAGGCCCCTATCCCTGTGCCAGGCCCGGCGGGGCAGACAACACTTCCTTTCTCTGCTCCTGGCTCCTCCTGGGGAGGGGAGGGCCTCAGGCTGCCCTGCAGGCCTTCAGCCAGCCCGGGTCCTCCTGGGGGCTGCAGGGGAGGCCAGGACTGGTCTTCATGCAGTGGGAGTAGGGAGTATGGGGGGCGTAAGTGGCGGTGCCCAGACCAGGACAAGGTGGCGAGGGCTGGAGGAGATGCCCACTCGGCGGCTAGCCTGAGCAGGCTCACAGTGTGTGGGCGGCTGTCACCGGAAGAAGCCAGGCCGTGTCCCTGACAAAGTGGCAAGGGGTGGGGGGAGTCTCTGGAAGAGGCTGTTCTGGAGCAGCAGACCTCCCTCACCCAAAGGTGGTGCAGAGGGAGGGACACATACCTGTTTCAGCTATGCCAGGAATGTGGTTCCCCAGGTCAGGACTGGAGGAGGTGCCTTCCTAGGGGCTAGAGGCTGGGGAAGGGGCCTGACCAGCAGAGCCAGGAAGCCGCTGGAGGTCCTGGGGAGAAGCTGAGCAGGGCAGGTGTGCTGATAGCAGCAGGTGCCCGCCCCGTCAGTGCCCAGGCAGGGATCAGGAGCGGTGAGCAAAGGTCAGTCCCCCAGGAGATGGGCCTGGGAGCATGTGGCCCCCACCTTGGCTGCTCCGGGCCTAGCTGGGTGTGAGGTGTGTAAGCACAAGTGAGACCTGGTGGTCCTGGGATGACCCTCCACAGATTAGTGGCTGCCCAGACCTCACCCTGGGCCCCAGGGGGCCCCTGGGAGCGGATGGGGTCAGAGTCAGATGGGAAAGGGTCAGTGCATCTCAGGCCCTGTCCCCCTCACCTGGGCTTCTGGAGCCTGGGGCAGAGTCTGAGATCCTCCTCCCACCCACTCAGCCTGGCCCTCACTCCAGGGGGCCTCGTCCCTTGGGCTTTGGGGCACTCAGCGGGACAACCCCATCTCACCCTAGGCCCTGTCCAAGAGCCCAGCCCAGCCGCCTCAGAGCCCTGGTCCGCTCCCAAAGCAGAGGTCCATGAGGCCTAGCTCAAAACGCCTCCCAGTGGAGACCTCCTTATTCTGGGCCCCTCCTCTTCCAGGGGCCTCCCCCCCCAAGGTTCCAAGCCATTTTGTCTCCCTTCCTCTCCATGAACTCCTTTCCACAAGACCCTCTGGTGGCTCCGGCCCCTGTGGGTGCTCACCCTGTGGCTGCGCTGGTCTGTGGGTCCCAGCACCCACCCAGCTGGAGCCTGGGTCCTTGACTGGCCCCTGAGCATGGGTCACCAGGGCAGGCGGCACAGAGTAGGTCAAGTCTCACCCAGTCCTGGCTGGGGGGCTCTCCCATGGACCCTCCTGTGCAGTTGTCTCTGCCCAGCTGGGTTGCTGTGGGTGGACCTTTGGCAGAATGGCCAATCTTGTAGTGCCCATGTGGCCTTCGGGCCACATGCCTTCTGACCTGACAGACGGTCTCGGTTACTAAGTCACAGACCCCTGGGCTGGACCCACCCAACAGTACCCGTAATGGTTCATCCTCTCGATTCCCTGTCAAGGGACAGGGGACCTTCTGTCCTGACCCCTCTCCAGCCCCTCCTAGCCCCCGTTCGCCCCCAAAGCCGGGCATCACCATCACACAGCTGGCCCGTCTCCACGTCTCTCTTCCATCTTCCCCTAGACCACAAGCTTCCAGACGGGCCAGTTCTCACGTCCTTGCCTGGTGAGGTGGCCAGGCTGAGACTGGTCAGCTGGGCCGGTGCTAGCAAGGGCCACACAGCCCTGCTGGCTTCTCTCTGACCCCCGAAGGACCCGATCACAGTCCGCGCAAGACATCGTGGGGTTCCCACCCCACTAAGGTCTGCCCCCCTGCACAGTCCTCCCCAGGCCAGATGAGTCCACCATCCAGGACCCCACAAAAGTCAAGCCAGCATCACAACACTGAGATAGAAGGTGGGACTTCCCTTCTGGTCAACAGAGCAAGTCAGGGGACAGGGTCACCTTCTCAGGACAGGAAATCACAGCCCCCTCCCATTCCCCTGGGAGAAAGGATTCTCTCACATGCCCCCACCCCCCATACATCCCTTCCCAGGCAGCCATGAGGGGACAGACAGGATGTGGGGAAGAAAGCAGTTCCTACATTCTCCCTGCTACATTCCTCAGCCAAGGATCTCAGCCCCTAACTGGGACTATACTGGGGAGAAAGGGGGTGGGGGAGAGAGAGAACCCTGGTCATGTGACTCATGTTCTCCCAGAGGCTGTGGTGGGGGAGGGGCACTCTCAGGCCATTCAAAATAGACATGTGGGAACAGCAGATAGGAAAAAGTTCTTCACTTCAATAACAGAATCCCACACCCCTTTGAACCCACTGAAGCCCCCACCCCATAGAACTGCCCCTTCCCGGAAATGACAGGTCTTGGAACACACAAGGGGGCAGTCCCCCCATCCATACGCCCCACCCACAGCGGTTTGCTCAACATCTGGGCCTTGTCTAGACAGATGTTTGGGCCTCTGCAGGAACATGAACAGCTGGTGTTCATTCACCTGGTCCCAGCCTCTCAAGAACGGAACCCTCCAGGAGGTACAGAGCCAAGGACGGGGAGGGGAGGCTAAGAGGAGGAGGCCTGTACCTTTGCAGAGCTGGGACTTGCTCGGTTCTAAGACAAAAGATGGTAGTGGCCTTGTGGGGGTTTGGGGGGAGCACTGCTAATGCCAGAGAGACCTTGAGATGCAGGGACATACTCCATGCGCCAGGGAGCGGGGAAGGAGTCAGGCCACCAGGCGCACTGTGCCTAGCCCACAACACTCTCCCCTGCCCTGCCTGCCACCCCTCCCCCACGCACCTTCCACACAGTGCTCCACCTCCTCCAGGTTCCGCAGGGTGATGCGCATGAGGCTGGAGTTGAGCATCAGCTCATTCTTGTGGGCTGGCCACAGGTATGGGGGCGCAGGGTTCACAAAGAAGATCCTCGTGTCCCCAGTGGACACCTGGTTGTCACAGATGAGAGGGTCTCCAAAGCCACCGATCACCACCTTGTTGCCACCGTCCAGCAGGCTTTCCTGAGTCACCACGTCTTTGCCCTTCAAGTACCGCCAGACCCGAACCTGGGGTAGAAGTGGAGGGGGGCAGGTATCAGTGATCCTCTTCCCACTGGGGCGAGGAGGCCACAGAGACGAGGGGCAAACACCAGACTGGGCGCCTGGGCCTTTTCCTCCCTTCCCACCTCTACTGCTCAGGCTAGATATCCAGAGTAGACCTGGGCAGAGATGTAAGGAGACCCTGGGTCAGCCCCCCAGGAGGAGGGTGTAGGGAGAAACACACAGGATGAATGCTGCTGCCCACGTGTGTCACACACAAGGACACGGGGTCTGTGAACATACCCCTACCCCAGCAAACAGCTCCCCACCCCCGGGTCTAATTGACCCCAGCCACCCCCATTCCAATAATGTCCATGCCAGCTCAGGCTGGGTATGGGAAGGGGACCCACCTGGCCCAGACTGCCTGCCTCCCATGCCCCTCTCTCCCTATCTGCCCACACCCTCCTCCGGCCTGCCCTGGGCACAGCCAGGAGCAGCTAACATGGATGGTAGTTTCAGGCGACCAGCTCTGAGCTCAGGGCTCTGAGCCAGCTGGGTTCCTTGCAGCCCTGTGGGTGGGCCAAGACGTCCCCTCCCCGGAGGTAAAAGACCCCTCCTCCTGTGGGGCTCCCATGGTGACTGCTGTAAAGGCAGCCTAGAACCACAGAATCAAGTTTGGGCAGCACAGGGCAGCCCCACCCTCCACACTCGTACTCTTGGGGCCCTGAGGGCACCTGCTCTGACAAACTGTGCCCTGGGATGCCCACAGCCTGTGGGGGTGGGGGAGGCAGGAGGGTCGCGGGAGCTGCAGGCAGAACCGCAGGCCGCCCTCAAAGGCACAGGTCCATGAGCCCAGCTCTCCCTGAGAAGTGGCCTCTTTCTTCAGAAGGTCTGGGGGGGTCGGGGCTTCTGGAATGGGGGATGAAAGACAATGGTGGCCAGGCCACCTGCCTACCTCCCCCTTGCTGGGAGCCTGGGGTCTGCAACATCTGCAGGGACCCCCTCCACCCTCCAGTGGCCTGGGTGGAGCCTTGTCCAGTCCTCTCTCTCGACCTCCAGACACACAGTAGGCTCAGAAGGAGGGTAACCGGCAGGGGGAGGGCTGGGCAGTTTTCAGCGCCTCCCCCCACCCCAGCCACACCCAGGAGCAGCAGGGAGGAAGTCGGGAAAATCCTGCAGGGACTTGGCAAAGTGCCCCGAGGTGGAGGGGAGGGGGCCCAGCGGGGGATCCCAGCTGTAGCCCTCACAGGCCAATCTGAAAGAAGCTGCCGCCCCTCCCCATCTCCGAGGAAGGGGGATCGTCCGATTTCTGGTCGGGGAGGTAGTTTTAGGGGCCAGAAGGGGGGAGGATGCGTCTGGGTCCCCTGAGCCGGCCCTAGGAAAGGATTGTGGTTTAAAACCCACCATACCTCCCCCTGAGGCTGCTGGGTCCCACTGAAGGAGACCCCGCAAGTCCCCCCTCCCCCGCCCGCAATGGCCAGGCGAAATGCAGTTTTCCCAGGAGCGGATGGGGCACCTGCCCCTGTCCCTGCCACCCCAAGAACACTTGAGCTCTGCAACGGCCCCGCCCACTTCTCAGCTCTGGCCCCCACACCCAGGCACCGCAGCAACCCCGCCAGGATCCCTGGGATTGGGAGATTAGATGCGAAGTCCCCCTCTCCTGACCACCCCTCTCACCCAGATAAAGGCCTCTGGGGAGGGGGCGACAGCACTGACTGCAGGTGAAACCCCCACCTCCACCCCAGACAGAAAACATCACCTCCCTCGTCCCTTATTCTTTTCTTCGGCCGGTGGGGAGGAGGTGCGGTAGCGACACTCTCCCTGGGGGGCGGCACAGCTGTTTCCAAGGAGGGCTCGGGCTCGGGGTGGAGGGGCAGAGCGAACCGGGTCCCCGGGCCTGGGCACCGCTCGGTGGGACCGCAGGAACTTTCCCTCTGGCGCTCGCGAGTTTCCCGGGACCCGGCGCACCAGCCGAGGGCTCGGCGGTCGCCAAGGAAGCGGGAGCAGGAGCTGCGGAGCGTCTGGGGCTCGTTCCCACGGCCTGGGGCAGGGGGGTCTCTGCGGGGCGGCCGGCATCACAAGGGGAGGGCCTCCGGGCTAGGGGGCCGGGATCGCGGGGGAAGAGGCCCCCAGAGAGGGGTCCAGGAGGGTTCGAAGGTGGCCGCAGGGCCCGGGGGTCCCGGCGGGGGCCCACCTTGCACGAGTACGTGTGCTGCACCGGGTCCACGTTGAGGATCTCCTCCACGGTGCCCGTGAGCACCACGTTCGCCTCCTCCTCCCGCCGCTCCAGTGCGCGCTCCGGGCACGTCCCGTCGGCGCCGGGCAGGGCGCGCGCGGCCACCAGCAGGAGCAGCAGCAGCGGCCGCAGCAAGGTTGGGCCGGGCGGCTGTAGGCTGGCCATGGCGCGGATCGAGGACGGCGGCAGGCGGCCGGAGAAAGTGCAAGGGCCGGGCCGCACCGTGGACCGGACTGGACAGGACAGGACGCAGCTCCCTGGAGGCGGTGGGAGCGCGGGCGGCGCGGAGGCGGGGCGGGGGCGGGACCCGCGGCAGCACCGCCCCTCTGCAGCCACCTCCCCCCGCTGTCTGCACCGCCCCCGGCCCGCCCGGCGCCCGGCGACCCACGCCGGCCCCGCAAACAAAGCGCTGGGACTGGCCAAGGCGGAGAGCCGCCCGGGCTGGGGGGCGGGGCGGGCCCCCACGGACGGACGCCCCGCCCCGCCCCCGCCAGCGCGGACGTCGCCCGCCCCCAGGAACTGCGGCTGAAATCGGGTTAATGCATAATCTGGAGGCGACGTGACGGGACTTCCAAGGGGCTGCAGGCTACGCGGGGCCGGAGCGGCGGTGGCTCCCCGGTGCGAGAAGGGTTTGCCAGACCCCGGGGCCCCCCGTCCTTCGAGCGCTAGAGAACAGCACCCCTCCCCTTGCGGGAGGAACCGGACTGGGGACCCCAGCCCCTAGCTAGACCTGGGGACGGAAGCTCGGCGGGGCCGGGACCCCAGCCTGTCGGGGAGAGGAGCCCCAGCAGGCCGCGCCCCCGGCTGGCTAGGGCCAATGCGGGCCGGGAGCTGCGGCGATTGGTCCGAGCAGAGCGCAGACCCGCCCCCCTCCGTTCCCGGCTCAGCTCGGGCCTCACTGCAGGGCGGAGGGCTCCCCCTGCCGTCCAGCGGCGGCAATGTCGGGTCGGCGGTCGCGGGTGTGGGGTGGGCGGCTAGCCATGTCCCTCCCGGCTCCCGGAATTGCGCTTCTCCAGCCTGGCTAAGCACAGGGGTAACCTGCGGTCCAGAGCGTCCGAATTAGAGCCTGGACTAGCTGAAGATCGAGGGGGAAGGGGAAGAGACGCCTTCTGTTCCTCCAGGACTGGATCCGAGGTGCACCCCTCACCCCAAGCCTCCCACAGAGCTTGTAGCCAGAAGCTCTGAGAGGGGAGCTAGGCAGAGCCCCTCTGCAACGCCCCCATCTTCACTGCCCCCAGACCCTGGTGGGGGGTTCAGGAAAAGAGGGTGGTACCAAGGGTGTGTGCTTACATTTGCTGAGTTGCAGTAGGACAAAAAGGTGAGGGTGGGCCCAGGAAATGAGGCTGGAACCAGGATAGCCCCCCCCAACACACACACCTGCATGTCTACACGTATTCGTCATAAGCAAGGCAGACCTGGGAACCCCCAGCCTAGTACAGACTCCCACAGACCAGAAAGGAGACTTTTGTGTCTCCAGCCAAATAAATCCCCCTGAAGAGTCTGAAAGCTGAGGTCTGAGTGTCCCCAGAATCTCAAACTTTGACCCAGAGAGGTGTCTGTTCTGTCACCCCCATGTCCCCTGCGTCGAGGCTGACAGCCTGGCTCCCGTGGGCTCATTTGGAAACTGGAATAGGAGGAGGCATCTCGTGTGGAAGCAACTGTAGCCTGTGCCAAACTGTGCTCCCCAAAAGCTCTTCCACATGACTGCGGGGAACCCCCATTCCAGGTGCCCCTCCTGCTGTCCATGGCCTCTCCATGAAGTGAAACCCTGAAGGCAGCTGTATTTGTTTCTAACAGTTTCCACTCAGCAGCTCACCGGTGAGGATGTGTGTGGACAGGGCAGGCTCGTGGGTCCTGGACCGGAGAGGTCCTGGAGCTCCCCACCCAACTCATCCAGGCAGGCCCTAGGACTCACTCCCTCACCACTTCCAGGGGTACTGGTCCCAGCAGGGACCTCGCCTTGTGGCCTTTGGGACCTGACCTGGCCTTTCTCCGCACTGTGCTATCAATTAACCCAGATGTTGGGTGGAGGGACTCGTGCGGGGGGCTGACCGTGCTCAACCTGGAGGCAGGGATGGGCTTCAGTGACGCCTCTTTTTCTTTCTCTAGAAATTAATTTGCCAAAGGTGTGGGAACACATCTTCAGCTTCTCCATGGGGGTGTGTTACTATTTTGATCTCACTAGGTTGTCCCCTAACCTAGCAACCCCATCCTAGAGACCCTGGGTCCCGTAGCCCTACTCCCCTCTGCCTCTCCCCCAGGCTGCTGAGGGTGCTGGGGCAGGGGTGAGGGAAGAAGCAGAGGCAGCCAAGTGGCTTTGCACGAACTTTTATTATGGGCCCTTGGTCAGGGACTCGCCACCAGCAACCTCAGTGGGGCCCTCGTGGCCCCTCCCCGCCCCCCCGCAGGTGCAGATTCATCTGCACGATGCAGTTGGGCTGAAGGTTGTACTCCCCCAGCTGCTGATGGTCATCCATGGCCCTCCCCTGGAAACTCAGCCAGAACTGGTTGGTCGGCGCCCCCTCCTGCTTGCTCACTTGCTGCTTGAGCTCAGCCACCTTCTGCGTCAGCAGGACCTCGTAGGGTCTGGTGCGGGCCCTGTCGTTCCTCACCAGGATGCTCAGGGGCTTGTCGCATCTCTGCACCACCAGGATGACTGTGCTGCCAGGGGACAGGCCCTGTCTGTGCAGGGAAACCCCGTCGAGCAGCTCGGTGCTGCTGGACTCGATGACCAGGCGCTGCTGGAAGGCAGGCACTTGGGTCTTCTGGGTGATCTGCTGCTTCAGGTCTGATAACATCATGGAGGCACTCAGGGGCACCTGGAACTCCTTGCTCAGCATCTTCACCTTCACGTACCCGTTCTGTGGGCATTACAAGAGGTCAGAGAACCCGCACCAGTCCTGGGGCCACTGCAGGCACAGCACTGGTCGAAGGGTGAGCTCCTAGGGTCCTGGACACTGCTCCCTCCTCTCCATCATCTCTCCATCCACCTCAAGTGTGGGAGATGAGCAAGGGGGCATTTCTAGAGGAAACGGCCGGCCTCCCGTAACCATCACTTGGCCTCCCTTCACCAGCTAAGAGGTCTCCCAAGGGATCTCAGAATCCACCACTGGGCAGAACCCGCCTCCCGAGAGACCGAGACCCTGACCTCGGAGCCTGGCCCCTCTGCTCACTCAGGAACCGGGGAGCTCTGAGCAGCTCTGCCTGCCTGACCCATGGGGGAGAGGGAGGGAAAGGGACTGGCGCCCAGCCCGCCCACCCCACCTGTCACCCCGGCTCACCATGGCTGCGAGCTCTGAGCTCTGAAGCGAGGTCCTCCGCAGGCAGTGTTGAGTCGGCTGCCTCCGGAGTCTGGAGGCTCAGCCCTTTTTGTGGCCGAGCTGCCCACGTCAGGGGGCGTGTCTGGGAGCCCGCGCGCGGCGGGGATTTGAGTTTCAGTTTCCTTTTCCCCAAGGCTGGAGTCAGAGCAGCGGCAGAAACAGAATGACCCTGGGAACTCCGGGGCGCTCCAGCCGCCCAGCAGGCCAGGCGCGGACACCACCCCTCAGGAGGGTGTGCTCCAACCCCCCTGAGCAGTCCTCACGTCAGACTGTTGCAGCACAGAGATCATAACAAGAAGAAGCTGGGACGATGCTGTTTCACTTTCCTTTTACCGACTTGCAAAACTAGTGAACTTGGGAAGTCTTGTCGCTGTCAAATCAGAAATAATATAAAATAGCGACAATCCAAACTACCCAGAGATGATCACTATTGATCTAGTACAGTATTTGTTCAGATTGGGTTTTTGTTGTTGTTAATTCTCACCCGAGAATATGTTCCCATTGATTTTTAGATACAGTGCAAAGGAGGGAGGGAGAGAGAAAGAGACAAACGTGGACATGAGAGAGGTATCACTGGTTGCCTCCCACACGACCTCCTATAAAACTGGGGCCGGGGATTGAACCCGCAACCCAGGTAAGTGCCCTTGACCAGAACTGAACTCGAGATACTTCAGTCCCAAGGCCTGGCAACTGCTGAGCCAAAGCAGCTGGGGCAGATTGTTACTGTGGTTTGTTTTTAAATGAAAGGGATGTATCTTTTATTTTCTACAAAAGTGAATTCATGGACATTATTGAGAAAGTGAGAAGGCTACCCACAAAAATGGGAGAAAATATTTGCAAACCATATGTTAGATAAGGGTCTAGTATCCATAATATATAAAGAAGTCTTACAACTCAACAAAAATATAACTCCATTAAAAATTGGTCAAAGACTTGAACAGACAATTCTCTGTGGAAAATATATACATGGCCAACAACCTCATGAAAAGGTGTCCAACATCTTTGGGCATTAGGGAACTGCAAATTAAAACCACTCACATGACAATAATAATAATAATAATTAAACAAATGTTCTTCGGAACCCTCATTCATGGTGTGGAAAACAGTCTAGACAGGCCTCAAAAAGTTAAACAGCCCTGGCTGGCGTGGCTCCGTGGGTTAGAGTGTCATCCTGTGCACTGAAGGGTCATGGGTTCGATTTCCAGTCAGGGCACATACAGGAGGTAACTGATTGATGTCTCTCTCTCTCTTTCCCTCTCCGTTTCTGTCTCTCTCGAACCAATGAAAAAATACATCCTGGAGTGAGGATTAAAAAAGAGTTGAACAATTTCATATGATCCAGCAGATCCACTTTTAGTTATATACCCAAAAGAATTGAAAACAGGTGTTCCAGCAAATACCTGTACACCAATGTTCACAGAAGCACTGCGTACAACAGGTAAATGGTAGAAACGGTGGGAACAACCAAATCCGTCATCAGTGGGTGGTAAACACAATCTGGCCCACCCTTGCAGCAGAATATTAGTCAGGAAAAGGAACTAGGCCCTGATTCACACTACAGTGTGAATGACCCATGGAAACTGCAAAAGAAGCCAGAGACAAAAGTCCACATATTGTAATGATTCTATTTATATGAAATACCCACACTAGGCAAATCCATAGAGCCTGAAAATAGATTAATGGTTGCCAGGGACGGGGGGTCTGGGTGCGGGTCGTGACCGCTGTAGAACATGAGACCTCCCTGGGAGCAATGAAATGTTTGGAACTTGATAGAGTGGATGGTTGCATAGCCTTGTAAGTATGCTAAGTGCCACCGAGTTACATACTTTAAACCAATCTATGTTATATAAATTTCACCTCAATAAAAACATTAAAACACACTCCTTCCACCGTTTTGTTATTTGTCACAGTGTCTCATGACCATCTTTCCTTAGGAATAGACCCTTTGCAATCATCTGAGACGTAAGGACATTGTTCTGTGACTGGCTGGGTGTGTCCCTTCTAGACCTGGCCCTGTGGTGCTGTATGGAGTCTCATTGAGTTAATGTTGGAAATTTACATCCCATAATGTTGGAAATTTACATCCCAATTTTTTTCTATTACAAACAGCATGTGACAGGCATAAGTGGCTAAAAATAAAAATTAATAACTGTTAGCCCTGGCCAGTTTAGCTCAGCGATTAGAGCATTGGTCCGTGGACCAATGAGTCGCAGTTCGATTCCAGTCAAGGACACATACCTGGGTTTTGGTTCGGTCCCCGGCCCTGGTTGGGTCCTGCGGGAGACAGCCAGTCGATGTGTCTCTGTCACATCGATGTTTCTCTCTCTCTCTTGCTCTCTCTCTCTCCCCCTCCCTCTCCCACTCTATCTAAAGATAAAAATGGAAAAATATCCCCAAGTGAAGTTTTTTTTTTATCCTTACCCGAGGACATTTTTCCATTTTTTGTTCAGATACAGTGGGAGGGAGAGAGAGAGAGAGAAACATCAACGTGAAAGGAACACACTGAGTGATTGCCACCCGCACGACCCAACCAGGGCTGGGAACAAACTGCAACCGAGGTACGTGCCCTTAGCGGGAACCGAACCCCGGTCTCTGTGGACCTCAGGCCGACGACGCTCTAACCACTGAGGCAAACCGGCCAGGGCTCGACGACCATTCTTAAACGCGGTGTAGGTCTTCTGGTTTCCTAGTACTTAGTACTTTTAGATCCTTCATCTATTTCACCAATTGCTTCCTATTTTCAACAAGAGGACATGACAACCACGGATGCTGACAGGACCTGGGGAGCACCTGTCTTATTTTCCGGGGCTGAAGACAACAGAAATGTATTCCCTCACCGCCAGAGGTCTGAACTCCAGGGGGACCAAATGACCACATTGTCAGGCTGGTTAAAAATAGTCTGATTTTATGTGGTTTACAGCAGATGAGAATGATCAGAAATACAAGAATACAGGACATTTTAAAGGGAATGGAAAGGAACATACCACACACCAATTAACTAAAAGGGAACAAATGTGGCCATATTAACCATTGTAACAACATATTAACAAGGAAATCTCATAGGCAAAGCTTACTAGATACACAGAAGTTCTCATAACAATAGCTTGATTCCACAGAAGATGGTACGAACCTAATAACATGGAATGCCCCTTCCTGGAATAACCCCTGCCCCTCACCCCACCCCCGAGATCTACCAGACCCACTTCCTACAAGTCTTTGCTTCCGTGTTCCCTCCTGGGCACCGCTGTCCCTGACCACACCCTGCTTTGTTTCTCTGAACAGCACCAGCACCTCTAAAACCACAGAAGTTATTGCTGTGGTCATGCTCCCGAGGATGCTCCCTGCAGAACTCGCCCAGCCAAGGTACGGGGCACACCTTTGTGTGACAGAGTGGGCCTTTCGACGTTGAACGACATCAATGTGAACATGTACGGAAGCTCAACATTTAGACTTCCGAACAAATTCATCTTCCTAACAAATTCATCTTCCTGTCTTTCCACTTGAAGTCATACACCTGAATACTACTGAGTAGCATTTGAACTTAGCATCTCAAGGCTAATTGACGTCACATTCCGAACATAAGCACTGTGTCTGATTGACACTGAGCCCTTTACGAGGGACATGTGACACAGCCACAAAGTGATGGGTCCCCATGCGTACCCCTGGGACGCCGTCCCTCAGCCAGATGGCTCATATGCTCCGCCTTCTCCCTACCTGCTTCCGAATTTGGAGCACCACAGAGAGCTCTTGCTTCGAGAAGCCGTGAGACTTGGCTGGGGGGCGTCGCACGCATGCCTTGTCCCATTGTCCCTTCTTCATGACCAGGGACCCCACCTCAAAGGTGTGGGTCTTAGCCCAGGTTCTCCGACTTCACTGAGACTTAGCTCATTTTTGCTCCCGTTCAAATCCGAATCCTTCCCCCACCTTTCCATCTGGTCGTCGCTGCTCCCAAGACCACGGTCATCCTGGACCACGTCCGACTAGCTAGAGGCCTGTGGTCGTAACTGGACACCACCCTGACGACAGGGTTGGTGCTGCCCTGTGGCCGGCTGACGAAGTAGCCTGTGGCCAGCCAGGAAAGGTGTCCTCAGAGTCCCGGGGGGCTGAATTTCTTAACCGAGGGTAACGTTGAGCTCTGTGAGTTACATCATCGGCTGGGCCCTCCTTCCCTTCCACCAGAACCGGGAAGGCAGAGCAGCTGGCACCTCCTGACCGTGCCACGGCCTTCCTGTCTCCCTCCCATGCCAGAGCCTCACCCTCGACTCGACACGTACGTCCCAGTCACAGCCCCTGCAATCTGTGTCTGGGGGGGGGGGGGGCGTGCAGAGCAGAGGGTGCAAAGGAGGCTGCTGGTTTCACACTGACCAGCAGGCACAGTGGGCCCCTCAAACACCGTGGTGTCTGGTTCTCACCGAAAGAGACCCTGCACGGAGGCAGAGGGAGGTCTAAAGATGAGAAGGATCCTTTGGCTGCATCAGAGGTGGCTGGGAGGGAGGGAGGGGTGGAAGGAAGACCTGAGACAACAGTGGGAGGTTCTAGTGGGGGGGCAGTGAGCTGGAGCTGGGGTGTGGCAGGAGCCAAACGTGGAGGAACTGAAGTAGTTCACACCCACAGGATGTGCTGAGGGCCAGCGAGGAAGGGTCAGGAAGGGAACCCAGCAGGCCCCACAGCCAGCTGGACACAGCTCGGGCTGCCAGTGGCGCACCCCACATCCTGTGTCGTTATCTGGGCCAGCTGTGCTGGTACCTCCAGCTCCCTCATGTCCCTGCCACTAAGTGACTTCCGTGCCCTCCCTCCCCACCCCCTGACTCTGCAGGGCAGCTACAGGCACCTGACAGACCCAAGGGAGGACACAAAACAGAAAGCCAGTGGGAGGTACCCACAGGCCCTGTCCCCTTCCCAAGGGAGAGGGAGAGGTGGGGAGGAGAGTGTAGCTACTCTGACTGCCCTCAGACTCACCCCCAAGGACAGCTGGCTCCATAAAAACATTTTATCAAAGAGAAAGCGAGGTCTCAAAGCAGTGGTGGAGGAAGAAAGGAGTGAAGACAGGGAGGATGGGTAGTGGGAGAGAGAGGCCACTCTCTCTGGGTCCGGAGCTCAGTCCATCCCACCTGCCCAGTTAGCTGTGCAACAGAGAGGCCCGATGTCACAGCAAAACTGTCGTATTCTGTGAAGCAAGAGTTGGAACTGAGCCCACAGGGACAGCAGTGAGGGTGGCTTGGCAGTGCGGGGTAGAATCATCTGGGGGTGTCTCACTCACGTGTCTGAGACCACTTGGATGCCGCCGCAACACTTACACAAGGCGTTTCGTGTGACCTCTCCATGTGGCTTCTCCTTGGGGCCTCCTCAGGGCCAGTCTGAGTCCTCACAGTGTTTCTTCTGGGTTCCAAGAGTGGGGGTCTTGGGAGAGCAAAGTGCACCTGCGGCATTTTATTTTATTTTATTTTTCAATCCTATCAGAAGATTTTTCCCCCCATTTATCTTTAGATAGAGTGGGAAGGAGAGAGAGAGAGAGAGAGAGAGAGAGAGACATCAATGTGAGAGAGATACATCGACCAGTTGCCTTCTGCATGACCCGGACCAAACTGCAACTGAGGTACGTGCCCTTGACCAGAATTGAACCCGTGACTCTGGTTAGTGGGCCGATGCTCTACTGGCTGGGCCCTTGTGGCATTTAAACTATCCAGGCCCAGAAGTGTCTTTGATGTTCAGTGTCATCACAGTCTCATCAGGGACACTCCGTAGGGCACGTGGGATGGGAAATACTGCCGTGTTCATCTTGGGAAAATGCGAGCTGCCACACCAGGGTCTCAGTCACTCCCCCACTGCAGCCTAGAACCCTCCTACTCATAGCAAGGGAGCCCCGTGGGCCCGGCCAGAGATCAAGCCCATGTGTGAGAGACGGGAAGGGGGGAGTCAGAGGGATGAAGGCCCAGGCAGACATGGCCATACAGGCATTGGGGTGCAACCCTGTGGGAAAGACACGAAGAGGTGCGGGTGGCGACCTTGGGGAAGCTCCCCTTTCTCTGGCCTAGAGAGGGCTCCTTGCTGGGGTGAGGGCTGGGAAGGCCAAGTCACAGGTCTGAGAAGACCCTGGGTGGGAGGCAGCCCTCCCTCTCCCGAAGGTGAATGCCCCAGCCTCCTCCTGTGTTCCGACCTCTTCCGCCTGCCTCCTGGGGCAGGAACAACTGTAGCTGACATGTATCCAGCTCTGCTCTGGCTATTTCCAAAGTAGGATCTCATTCATCTTCCCAATAGCCCTGGGATAAATTTAAAAAATAACCTGTTGTGCCCGGTGGGTGTGGCTCAGTGGTTGAGCGTTGACCCTGCACCAAGAGGTCTCCGGTTCAATTCCCAGTCAGGGCACATGCCCAGGTTGTGGGCCAAATCCCCAATGTGAGGCATGCAGGAAGCAGCCAGTCGATGTTTTCTCTCTCTCTCTCTCTCGCCCTTCCTCTCTCTCTAAAATCAATAAAGAAAAAAATAATAACCTATTATACATGTGAGGAAACAGGTACAAGGGGTAAATGATCCTCTCTGACAACTGTAAGGGAAATAATGGTTAAGAACGTCGCTCTTCAGGCCTGTCTGTCCAGCCTGAACCTCCTGCCTATCTGATCTCTGTGGGCGGCTGGGGTGGTCCAGAGCCCACCCAGACAGGGTCCCAGGAAGCCCTGGCTAGCAGCTTCTCCCAGGGAGGCCTAGCAGGAGGAAATGGCTCAGGTGGCCACTGGGGGGGGGCAGAGTGGGGGCTCCATGATCCCAGAGACCTTCTGCGGGACTGGTGGGAGCAGGCACCGGACCAACCAGGACTTTCTGTGCAGGCAGGGTCCCCTCGGTGCATCCTGTCTGTCCCCAGCGTCTTTCCAATGCCTCCTGCCCAACTTCACACGCTCCTTTGGGGCCCGGTAGAGGGAGGGAGAGTGGGTGGCCTCAGCTTGGTGAGTGGCAGCTCGGTCTTGAGGCCAGTCCAGAGGCGCGCACCCCCACGTAGACACATGTGTAGCGGGGAGAATCTGAGCGGTCTCCCATCCCGCCCAGGGAGGCTCCAGCAGCTGAGGTGACCCTTTGGAGCTGCCAGTCGGCTCTCTCTCGGTCAAAAAAGCCCCCTCAAGGCTGTCCAGGACCCTCCCCGGGCCAGAAGCCCTCTGGTCTGCTCGCCCCTGCGGTCCCTCCCCTCCTCTCTCGGGCCCTGCGGCCGCTTTGACCCCGCGCTGCGGCGCCCTCCACCCGGACCTGGTAGGGCTGCCTTCTTCCCTGAAGAACCCGGGCAGGGAAGACCCCTGGCCCACCCAGAGGAAAGAAGGGTTTCCTTCCCCCAGCAACCCCATCATTTCTGTCTCTTACAGCGGGCTGAGTATTTTGTGTGTCTGCCGCGCCTCCCGCGGGATTAGAAGCCCCAGGAGGGCTTCCCCGGCCCCCAGGGCAGGTGGGACTCCGCGGGCCTCTGAAAACGTCGGCAGTGGGCTGGGGACCCTGAGAACTCCAGACTGTAGCGCCCCCGCGACGTAGATCGAAACGAAAACAACATCAAACACGAAAATAAGCATAGCCCAGCTTTTCCCCTGCACGTGGCTTCGACATACACAAAACCATAGCCACTGCCCCTCCGTTTTCTGTCGGCTCTGCTTTGCTGGTGCTGACTCTGAAGTCGTGCAGTCTAGAAGCGTTTGATGTCACCAGCGCCACGATGTCACCCCAGCGGGCTCGGGTGGGTCATCACCTGCCTTCGCCCTGAGTCATCATCCCTGATCACCTGGTGGCACGGTTACATTCTAATGACGTCACCCCGACTGACGGGTGACATCATTCCACCTGCCCTGCAGCATCACCCTCGTTGGCCCTGTGCCATCATTCAATTGTGCTGTGATGCCACCCTGACTGCTCTATGACCTTGGGCAGCGGACCTCGCTGCTGCCCAGTGGCTGGCGCTCCCCGTCGGCGGAGTCACAGGTTGCAGGCGGCGGCGGGTCAGACTCCGAGGCCGTGCAGAGGCCCTAGGCCGGGGCGGGGACCCGGAACAGCGGAGGAGGAAGGAGGCGGACTCGGTTCCCTTCGCGAATTTTCCTTTCAGATTTCCCGCTCGCGCTGGGGAGCTGGCGACTCCGCCCAGCCCCGGAGGGCGCGGCCGGGCCGGCCCGAGAGGCCTCCTCCTGGCGCGCACTCGGCAGGCGACGGGGGCGGGGGCGGCGCGGCGTTTTCCCGCCTGTGCCCGCTGTGCCAGAGGCGGGCGCGGGCGGGGTGCTCCCGCTCCCCTTTGTCGCCCTCGGGGTTGGTGGGCCCGGAGCCCAGGCGTGACTGACAGCGGCTGCGGGGGGCGGGGGAGCAGGGAGGAGCGCAGCCGCGCATTGGCTGGCGCGAGTGTGGGAAAGAATGCGGAGAGGGGTTCACACACCCCGCTGAGGCTCTTCCTTAAATAGCCGGGAGGCTGCGACGCGCGCGCGGGCCTGGCGCCTGCCGGAGAGGCTCGGGACGCCCTGCACCTCGCCCTCGGCCCTTGGCGGCTCGCCCCGCCGGGCACCGGGCGGCGCACGGCCTCGCCATGCCTGCGGACACGCCGGGCAGGCCGAGAGCCTCGCCGCCGGCGGCAGAGCCAGCCAGCGCCCGCCGAACCCCCAGCAAGCCCCGGAGTGCGGCCGAGCACCGGAAGGTGGGACCGGGTCGGCCCGGGTGGGCGGCGTGGGGCGGGGACGGAGGGGCGCGGGGCTCAGCCACCGTCCGACCCTCAGTCCTCCAAGCCGGCCATGGAGAAGCGGCGCCGAGCGCGCGTCAACGCCAGCCTCGCCCAGCTCAAGGCCCTCATCCTGGACGCCCTCAGCCAAGACGTAAGTCGGGGCGGGGGTGAGGTCGCGTGCCCGAGGCGCGGAGCCCGCGGGGTGGGCGCGCCCCGGCCTGCCCGCCGCCCACCGCCGGCCCTGCCCCCAGAGCGCCCGGCACTCGAAGCTGGAGAAGGCGGACATCCTGGAGATGACCGTGAGGCACCTGCGGAGCGTGCGGCGCGTGCACATGACAGGTGAGACGCGGCGGCGCGGGGGCCGGGGCCTGCGCCGCGGGCGCCGACCACCTGTCCCCGTTGCCTCCGCAGCCGCGCTCAGCGCCGACCCCGCCGTCCTGGGCAAGTACCGCGCGGGCTTCAATGAGTGCCTGGCCGAGGTGAATCGCTTCCTGGCCGGCTGCGAGGACGTCCCGGCCGACGTGCGTTCTCGCCTGCTCGGCCACCTGGCGGCCTGCCTGGGCCAGCTGGGGCCCTCGCGCCGCACGGCGCCCCCACCCCCCGCCGCGGAGGTCCCCACGCCCGAGGTCTACGTGGGCAGCCCCCCGCTGCCGGCGTTCGACGGCCCCTTCCCCCCGCTGCGCCCCGGGGCCGCCTTCGCGCTGCCGCTCCTGCAGGCTCTGACCGGGGCGCCCCCCGCCGCCCCCTTGGCGGGGCTGCAGGGCCGGGGTGTGCCCTGGAGGCCGTGGCTGCGGTGAGGCCGCCCCGTTTTAGGGCCGAAGCCTTTGCTGAGACTGTACCAGGGAGTATTTATCTCCAGAGGCCGCAGCGAGAGTTTTGTGTGTGTTTGTGTGCTTTCAGCGAAGGGTCTAGTCTGGTAGGGCTGGGGCCCTCGGCGGTGTGGTGGGGGGCTGCGGGGCTCTGCGCGGTTCCGCCCCCTGCCTCAGGCTGCGCCCTGCGCGGGGCCCCTCCCTCCGGCAGGTGCGCCCCCGTGTGGGACCGCCCGGGCGTTGCGTTTGCCCGCACCTGGGCGGGAGCCACGACCCGCCTTGAAGTGGGGGTGTTAGGTCCCCCAGGATGCTCAGGCCGGAAGGTGACAGTCGCCCTGTTTTCCAGAATGTATCCCAGGGTTGGGAAACATTAGTTCAGCATCACTGGGCAATCTTTTTTTTGGGGGGCGGGTACGTGCCCCTAGCGGGAACCGAACCCGGGACTCTCTGGTCCACAGGCCGATGAGCCACACCGGCCAGGGCTGGGCAATCTTTTCAAGGCACCTTTCCCGCTCCCACTCCTGGGGGCCCTGGAAGGTGGGGAGGTGCATTTTATCGTTGTTATCACAGCCAAGCTGAGGGGTGACCTGTCCTGAAGCTTCAGTTCCGGCCTGATCCACATCCGGCTTTGTTCTCACCGCTCTGCACCAAACCCTCTACCTCTCCTCCATGAACAGAGCCTGCTCCAGGCCGGTCTCCCCAGGACAGGGGTGCCAGCAGGAGAGGGCATCAGGGGCCCAGGCAGGGAACGGGGGAGGCAGGCACGGGGCACTTAGTCCGGGAGGTGCTCTCCCACCAGAGTCCAGTGCTGCTCTGTCTGGCCTTGCTCTGGGAGGGCTGGGCCCTTATCCCCCCACCCACGGGAGACGACGGGGGTTCATCCTGCCAAGCATCTGTCCTGAGCACCTGCTGTGTGTCAGCCCTACAGTACAAGGCTGCGATACTAGGCAGCATGGGATGTTGGCCCTGGAGTCCGCTGTGCTCCAGGTGTGATGAGGGGGTGGTCCCAGTTACACAAGCCCAGACTGGAATGTATCATTTTGAGCCCGCCTGAGGCCGAGCCAACATTCATTTCCCAACCGCTGCTCAGATTCAGACAGTTGCCTGCCTTCCTGCTGCCTGGCCAGGCCCATCCAGGAGGCAGTGAGTCACGCTAGTCTGCTCCTCCTTCATGCCTCCCACGTCTGTGCCATGGGCTTACCTGAGCAGGAGGGTTGAGGAGGGTCTGTACTGGGGGGGCTGGGAGCTTGGTTAGGGGAGGGGAGCTCAGGAAGGGCCCCAGTGCAGAAGGAAGGGGAAGACCTGAGGGTGTGGATTGTGGAGCCTTGGGTGGGTAGGGGGATAAGTCAGGGCCTGCTCAGAGCTGGACCCCACACTTGGAACCGCTCAGTCCACACTGACCTAATCAATCAATTTGCACGAAAGCTGGAGCCAGGAGGTTGGGGGAGGGGTGTCATCCTTGGTTAGGTCAGGGAAGTCTGAGAAGCACAGGGAGCTGAGGCTGGGCCCCATGGGGAGGGCCCTGGGCAGAGAGCAGCACCGGGCAGCACAGAGGGGTTGTCCTGGGCTCTCCCCAGGCTGCGCCTTCTAGCAGCTGAGGGCAGCTGGGTCTCAGGAGCAGCAGTCTAGTCTCCAGCTGTGGAAGGAAGCACACCCCTCCCCGCACCAGCCTGGACATCTGCCCTGGGCCAGGGGAGAGCTGGGGCCCAAACCACGGAGCCCCCACTGGGGACTCTTCCTTCCCTCCCACTTCCTGCCTCTCCCCCTGCCTCTGGCGGGGCGGGCACAGGGTCATTCCCTGGTCCCTTCACCCTCCACCCCAGCTATTTTTATCTTGGCTTTTGTCTTGCAGACACTTCCTGCTAAGTAGGGATGAAGCACCTACTCCAGGCATGTGGAGGGGACGGGGAGGGACCAGGACTTCCTCCTGGAGGGGGGGTGCTCTTAGTCACTTCCCCTCAATGGAAGGCAATGTCTTGTTCATCTTTGGCCTCCTTCCAGCCTGGTTCCCGAGAGAACCAAGGGTCAATAAATGTTTTCGGAGTAAATGTGCACTGTCAGAGGATGTGCCTCTGGGTGTCAGAGCCCTGTCTGTCTGGGTCAGTCTGTCTGCTTGTGGGGCCAGGGCTTGGGGACCAAACAATGACAGCAAGTCATAGGCGTGAAGTCTGGAGTAAGAATCAGCCCAGGAAATGTGCAGGGGGGGAGGGGCTGGGACGGCTCCCCACCAAAGGTGTGCCAGGCTGCTCCGTCTCTGCTCCCCCTCCTGGGATGCACCCTTGGCGAGGAAACGGGCCCTGGGTTTGACAGCCTCCTGAAAGGCCCCCAGGGACCCTCCACCTGGGATGCAGCCAGTGTACGTCCCCATCTGGAGGCTCCCGCAGAAGCAATGGGCTGTCTCTTCAAGATCAGGTTGCAAGTGGTGCCTGCTCTGTCTGTCTGTCCGTCTGACACCACTCGCTCTGGGAGACCAGCAGAGCGTGGACTGGGGACCTGCTGTCACAGCTGTAACAGTGGGCTGAGCAGGAGAGCCTCTGGCACTGTCCAGCCTGCGGACGAGCCCAGCCGTGGCGGGCGTGCTCAGGGCAGCCTCCGGGCGGGAGTCCCTGAGACAGACCCACCGGGAGCAGCTCCGGGATTCCTGTTCTCCAGACACTGTGGGAGGGTGAGTGCTGGTGGTCTTAGTGCTAAGTTGTAGGTTAATGTGTTATGCAGCAATAAATAACAAGAAGTATGTAAAATTTAAGATAAATATAAATAACAATAGCAATAAGCACATACGGCCACAGCCGCCCAGGGGTCACCACCACGAGCCCTCGGGAGGGTGGGACTGTGGAGGAGTTGGGTGAGGGCTGCAATGAAAGCAAGAATAACCCAGAAACAGCCCTGAAGCTGGGGTGGGCAGAGGGCCGGGCCTGGCATTGATCCGGAAGCGGTTTCCCAGCAAGTCCCGGTGGCGGGTGCTGCCCAGCCAAGCTCACGCCCCCACTGTGGCATCCAGGCAGGGTTGGGATTGTTTCTGTGGCAGGAACTGATGAGGAAGCCTGGAATGGAGCAGAGGGGCTGAGGGTGCGCAGGCCCCAGGATTCTAACAAGGACAGGTGTGGGAGACTCCTGCTGGGACTTCCAGTGCCCAGCACCCTAGGTAGCTTGGCCTCAGCTGCCCTGCCAGCCACACCAGCAGGCCAGGGCCACCCGGACCCTTTCTGCAGCCTGCATCCAGGGTTACCAAAAAGCACCTGGCTGCTGCTGCCTCAGAGATGTCATCTCCGGGTACCCGCCTGACCCCAGCACCCACCAGTCACCTGGTGGCTTTGGGCTCACCCCTGGACCTCTACTGCAAGTGAGGGTCTGTGTGGGGGTGCTGGCTCAGCAGAGTAGGAGGTCAGTGCTGGGAGCCTGAGGCCCTGTGCTTGGCCCTCATCAGCGCTGACCTCACAGTAGGGAGGTCATTAACCTCAGCCAGCAGTATCTTCCCACCTCCCGCCCCCCATCCTCACCCTGGTGGTGGGGGAAGGGCTTCCCCAGCTCGGCCCCTCCCCTCCTCATGGCTCCCCCAGCACCCCTGGTCTTGTCCCAGCAGCCCCAGTTGTTGGGAGACACCATTATCATCTCCTGGCCCCCACACCCATCCCCCAACTTCTGCACTCATCACAATCTGGGCCAAACATCCCCACCCAGAGGGCCAGGGGCTGGCCCGCTCCAGCCTGAGCACCCCCAGCTCCTGACCCTCTTACTGTCTTTCAAGGCCCCAGGCCCGTCAGGGCCCGGATGTGGGCTTTCCTGCCCATCCAGGTCAGGCAGGTGTTAGGCGTGCCTCGGCCAAGCCGGTCCTGGGAGAGGGGCCCTGAGTGAGATGCCTGGTGGACAGGGTGCCTGCGGCTGGTGCAGGCTATTCCTTCTGCTGCTTCAGCGGCAGGAAAGGCGGAGGCTCGTGAGTGGGCCCCAGGGGTCGGTTCGCTGAGTTAAGAGGTGAGGGCACCATCCCAGGAGCTGAGCTCTCTGATCTATCTGATCCTGGAGTTGGCGAGCTTGGGCCAGACTTCTCCTGAGTTGGTACCAGGTAGGGTGGACAGAAAGTGTCCCCCCAAATGCATCACCACCAAGGTGATGGCATGAGGAGACAGGGCCTCTGGGGGCGGGTAGGTCATGAGAGTGGAGCTCAGGAGGGGATTCGTGCCCTTGCCAAAGGGGGGAGGGGAGAGCCGGCTGCTCTGGGCCACGTGGGGACACCAAGGAGACCGCTGCCCCCACAGCAGGCCTGCCGCACCGTGATCTGGGCCCCCCAGCCTCCAGGACTGTGAGAAATACATTTCTGTTGCTGATGAGCTGCAGCCTGTGGTGTTTTCTTACAGTGGCCTGGACAGACGGAGCTCCAGGGTCAATGATACCAAGCAGATGAGACAAGGGATTGCCATGGACCTTTTACATTTTATTTTATTTTTATCCTCACCCGAGGATATTTTTCTGTTTTTCATCAGATAGAGTGGGAGGGAGAGAAAGAAACATAGATGTGAGAGAGACACATCGACTGGTTGCCTTTGGCACGACCACACCGGGGCCAGGGATGAACTGAAACCAAGGTACATGCCGGAATCAAACCCGCAACTCATTGGTCCATGAGCCGACCCTCTAACTGCTGAGCTACGCCGGACCTTATATGAAATCATGGGGACGTATGCCTGCCCCCAGTTAGGGGTGTGTGGGTTGGTGCTCCTTCGTGCCTGTGGCCCCTCTCTGGCACTAGGCCATACAGGGGGACGCTCCCCAGCCCACAGGCATACATGGCTGGGGGGCTAGGCCTAAGGGTTTGTGGGTTCCCTCAGACGACCCCCGAGAGCCTTATCCTCAGCATCCAATTTGATCTCCTTCCCAAATTCCATGGGCAGCTTCCTCCTGGGTGGGGAGACCTACTGCCCCCAGCAAGAACCCTAGGGAAAGTCTGGGCCACCTTGGCCTGGAGCTTGGGCACAGTTGTGCAGTGTCCCTGAGAGGTGCTCAGAGTGCGGCAGCTGTGACCCGAGGGCCATCCGTGGCTGTGACTGACCAGGCTGTGGGTTTCCTGGCTGCCACCCACTCATGTCCCAGCTGCACAGTCCACTCAGGTCCGGGCTGTGGTGTAGGGGGACGTGCGGAAGAGGAAGTCAGTTACTAAAATTACACCTGCCTCTGGCCTTCCAGGAATCAGCCCGCCCAGAACTAGGCTCACCTGGGCAGGTACGTGAAGAGGACAGGTGCACAGAGCGAGACAGGCACAGACTGGACAGACAGAGACCCTCCCCCGCCCACCAGCCCCGGCCCCTCCGCCTGCTCTGTGTCTGGGCAGCCGGCGACATGCCTCCTGTACCCACAGCTCACAGCCTCACAGCCTCAGGTCCGCACAGGCGTGGTGGGTCAGGAAGGCTTCCAGCACAGCCTGTGACCGAGTCCGACGTGTGCTGTCGCTCAGTTGTGTGACCTCGAGTCCCAAATCTCAAATGGAGCATGGGATGAGGAACAGCACCCTCCTCAGCACGGTGTGGTTGGGGATCCATAATCTGTGTATTGACCATTGCTTTCAGCCGAGATGGAATAGCTGGGACCAGATTTACCTTCCTGCCTTAATCCGCTAAAACCCTGGACGAGACGTGGGGAACCTCACGTGGTGGAAGACAGGGTCCCTGAGAAGGGCCAGTGAGGTGAGCCTTTACTGCCCCAGCGGACGACCTGAAGAGGGTTTCTGGGCCAGGAGCCATCCGCCGGGGGGCCAGTGTGGCTAGAGGTCACAGTGTGGGTGAAGCAGGGGGCGTGGGAGCAGCCTCACAGGGCGACCTGACTGTAAACCCCTAACTGGGTGGGTCATGGTGGGGAGTCTTGCCCCAGGCAGGCGACTTTTTAGTAAAAGGTCCATCTGTGCCTAACAAAGTTCACAAACAAAGCCTGAAAGTATCAAACTGCTTCCGAGTAATTCACCTGCACCCGGAACAAAGCCAAGAACACGCATCAGAGCGCACAAATGTCCAGCGCCTGACATGTTAAACTCACTGTGTTCAGTACCAAATTACCAGGCGTACAAAGAAGCAGAAAGGTATGACCCATAAGGAAGAGGAAAGTCAATCAGTCGAAAGCCACTCAGAAATGTCATGGAAGACAGAAGAGTGAACGAGGACTTCATAGCTGTACTTCATGTGTTCAAGGAGCCAGAGGAAAGACCGAATTTTGTCAGACATTGAACGTATGGAAGACCCTGCTTCTATAGAAGATGAAAATGACAATATCTGATACCAGAACCACATTGGATGGGATTGAGGGCACATCAGACATTGAAGAAGAAAGTACTAGTAAGCTGCAAACGTAACAAACTATTAAAAATAAAAAAGATGAAAAAACAGGAAAAAAAGACAAGAAGGGAGTGTTAGTGAGCTGTGGGACAACTCCAAGGGCCCTGATTTACACGTAATTGGAGTCCCAGAAGGAGGGGAGAAATCACGTCATTTGAAGAAATAAAGGCTGGAATTTTTCCAGTCTTTTAAAAAATATAATTTTATTCATTATTTTAGAGAGAGAGGAAGGGAGAGATAAAAACATCCATGTGAGAGACACACATTGATTGGTTGCCTCCTGCACGCCCCCTGCTGGGGATCAAGCCCACAACCCGGGCATGTGCCCTTACCAGGAATCAAACCGGGACCTCTCAGTCCATGGGGCAACGCTCAACCACTGAGCCACACTGGCCAGGTGATTTTTCCAATCTTGATGTAAACTAAACCAACAGATCCAAGAAGCTCCATGAATCTCAAGTGCAAGAAGTTTTAAGAAACCTGCATCAAGCAGCATTATAATTGAATTGCTAAGACACATAGAAAACGATGCCGTTTGCTCTTACCACTCTCTTCAACAGAGTAGGAAGTTCCAGTCCAGCCAATTAGTCAAGAAAATTAAACAAAAGAGACATCCAGCTTGGGAAGGAAGACCTAAAACTATCTACATTCAAATGACATGATCTTATAATAGAAAATCCTAAGAAATCCACTACAAAACTATTAGAACCAATAAGTGAGTGAAGCAAGGTTCCAGACAAGATCAACATTTCAAAACCAACTGTAGTCTGGCCAATGTGGCTCAGTGGTTGAGTATCGGCCCAGCACCAGGAGGTCGCTGATTCAATTCCTTCAGGACACATGCCCAGCTTGTGGGCCAGAGCCCCAGTGGGGAGCATGCAGGAAGCAGCCAGTCGATGTTCTCTCTCATCGATGTCTCTGTCTCTCTCTCCCTCTCCCTTCCTCTCTATCTCAAAATCAATAAAGGAAAAAAAAAAAAAGTTTTTTAAACCAATTGTATTTTCATACACTGGCAACAAACAATGTGAGCACGAAATTAAGAAATCTATGCCATTTATAATAACATAAAAAAGTGTGAAATACTTAGGAATACATTAAAACAAGAGGTGTGAAACTTATATTTTGAAAACTACACAATATTGTTGAAAGAAACTAAGACACAGATAAATGGAAAGCTATCCCATGCCTGTGGATCTGAGGACTTACATTGTTAAGATGACAGGACTTCTTCAATTGATTTATAAGTTCAACGCAATGTCAACCAAAGCCCAAGCTAACATGTAAATGGAAAGCTATTCCATGCCTGTGGATCTGAGGATTTACATTGTTAAGATGACAGGACTTCTTCAATTGATTTATAAGTTCAACACAATGTCAACCAAAGCCCAAGCTAACATGTTTGCAGAAATCGACAAGTTTCTGTTATCCAAAATACTCTTGAAAAAGAAGAATGGAGTTGGAGGACTCAATTCCTCTGATTTCAAAACTTACTACAAAGCTACAATAATCAGGACAGTCTGGCACTAGCATGAGGTTAGACATAGAGACTGATGAGATAGAACTGAGTGTTCAGAAACAAGTCTTCACTGTTATAGTCAGTTCATTTCAACAAAGATTCAAGACAATTCAGTGGGGGGAAGAACACTCTTTTCAACAGATGGTGCCAGGACACCTACACATCCATGTGCAAAAACTAAAGTTGGACCCCTACCTCACACCCTGCACCGAAATTCACTCACAGTGACTGAAACACATAAATGTAAGAGCTAAAACCACAAAACTCTTAGAAGAAAATGTAGGAGCAAATCTTTGTGATCTTGGGTGGTGAAGGACCCCAGACCTTCACAATGGTGATGTTCAAAGCATAAGTGACAAAAACAAAAAACAAAAAACTGGACTTCATAAAAATGAAAATCTTTTGTGCTTCAAAGGACATTACCAAAAACTGAAAAGACACACAGAAGGTGAGAAAATATTTGCAAAACATATTGACAAGGGATTGGTATTTAGAATATATAAATAGCTCTCTCAACTCAATAATAAAAAGAAATAGTCCAACTAAAAACATGGGTGAAAAAATCTGAATAGATATTTCTCCAAAGATTCACAATTGAGCCTATAAGCACATGAAAAGAGGCTCAATATCATTAGCCATCATGAACATTTAAATCAAAACCACCATGCGATATACCACTTCACCCTCACTAAGACAGCTATAATTAAAAAGACAGATAATAACAAGTGTTAGGAACTTGTGGAGAAATCGGAACACTTATACATTGTTGGTAAGAATGTAAAATGGTGCATCCACTTTAGAAAAAGTCTGGAAGTTCCTCAGAAGATTAACTGTAGAGTTAGCATAATTCCACTCCTGGGCCTGGACCCAAGAGAAATGAAAGCAAATGTCCACAGAAAAACTTGTCCACAAATGTCCGTGGCAGTATTATCCATAATAGCCACCAAGAAGTGGAAATAATCCAAGTGTCCGTCAGCTGACGAATGGATAAATAAATGTGCATATCCATATAAAGAAATGTTATTTGGCAATCAAGAGGTATGAAGTACTGATATGTGACTCATGCAACACGGACAAATCTCGAGAATACCATGCTCAGTGGAAAAGCGGTCACAAAGGCCATGTGTTTGTGACCCCGTTTATGTGAACTGTTCAGAATATGCAAATTGATAGAAAGTAGGTCAGTGATTTCTTGGAGCTGGGAGAGATTGAGGGGAATAAGACGGGGTCCCTTGTGGGGTAATAGAAATGTTTTATTTTATTAATTTATTTTGGTACGTGTCCCTAGCGGGAACCAAACCTGGGACTCTCTGGTCCACAGGCTGATGCTCCAACCACTGAGCCAAACCGGCCAGGGCGGGTAATAGAAATGTTTTAAACTTGATTATGATAATGGTTGTACAACTCTGTGACCATACTAAAACCATTTAATTTAAATGGATGAACTGTATGATGTGTGAGTTATATATCAATAAAGCTGTAACCCCCCTCCCTACAAAAACGGCAATAAAGAAAAAGTTTTAATTACTGCTAGAGAAAAAACGTTATACACATAGGAAGAAAGATAAAATGACGGCAGATTTCTTGCTGGGAAAATGTACATGAGGAGACAGTGGAGCATCTTAAAGTGTTACAAGTGAAAACTATCCCCTAGAGCTCTATAAATAGACCTAACCATACCTAGGTGGGTGATTTTCAACAAAGGTGCAAAGGTCATTAATTTCCTGGAGAACAGAGAGTGTTTTCAACAAACAGACCAGGAACAACTGTACATCTGTATGCAAACAAAATAACCTGAACCATGCCTCACACCATGTGTACAGATGAACTCAAAATAGGTCATAGACTTAAATGCAAAACCTGAAACTTTCTGGAGAGAACTTAGAACATTTTGGTTAGGCAAAGATTTCCTAGATACCACACACACACACAATCCATGAAAGAAAAACAGATAAAATGTTAACTTCTTCTCTTCAAGAGACATTTTTAAGAAAATAAAAAGAGGAGCCGTAGACTAGCAGAAAATATTTGCCAATAACACATCTGATGAAGGACTTAGGTTCAAAGATCTCAACTATTCAAAGATTTCTCAAGGTTCAACAACAAGAAAAGAACTAACCCAGTTACAAAAATAGGCAAAAGATTTGACCAGTCATTTCTTTTCTTTTTTTTTAATCCTCACCCGAGGACATTTTTTTCCTTTTTTTTTTTTTGTTCAGATAGAGTGGGAGGGGGAGAGAGAGAGAAACATCGATGTGAAAGGGACACATGAGTGGCTGCCTCTTGCACGACCCAACCAGGGGCGGGGACAGACTGCAACCGAGGTACATGCCCTTAGCGGAACCGAACCCGGGCCTCTCTGGACAGCGGGCTGACGCTCTAACCACTGAGCTAAACCAGCCAGGGCGAATTCTACACTGTAAATAGGTGCAGTGTATCGTCTATACCTCATTAATACTATTTACAATTTTTAAATAAAAAGCCTATGATTTGTAAAAAGCATGTAAGACTGCCTGGCATGTAATAGCTGCTCCTCAAAAGTTGGCTCTTGTTTTAGTGTTTACTGCCTCAAGGTCCAGGGTTCAAAGGGGCTGCAAGCCTTCACCAGGGGGGGCCCTGGCTCCCCAGAAGTGTGTGTGTGTGTAGGGGGGACTCTGTTGGCTTCCAGTGGGGTCCTGGTGCCCTCTGGTGGCCGCAGGGGTACAGCAGGCTGCTGCCGGTCCAACCCTTTCCGACAGGGCACCCCCCCCCCCCCCCCCCCCCGCTCGCGGGCGGTGCGTCCAGGCGCCCCCTGCGCCCAGGTGCTGGTCTCGCCTGACTCCCCAGCTCCACGCAGGAGCCGGTCCGGGTCCGACCACGCGCCGCAGAGCCCCGCCTGCTCTCCTCCCCACGGCGGACACCCCCACCCAGAGGTCCCTGATGGCGGGGAAACGAACTCCGGGGACAGCTGGTCTTCCGAAGGCCTCTGGGCCCTTGCATGGCCTCCTCCTCGGCCACCCCACTTCCCGCACCCGAACCAGCCTCCCGCCTCCCGTGACCCTGTCTTCTCTTCTTCTGGGCCCCTGGGGAATTGTCGACAAGCCCCTGCTGCAAACCCCTTTTCCCCTCCCCCGGGGCAGCCCCGCTCGTCTGCGCGTGCAGGTCCGCACACACGTGCACCCCCAGAGCCCAGACGTGACCCTGGTGCCCACGTGGAAACAGTGACCGCACCGCCTGTCACCCCGCGTCCTGAGGCCCCTGGGTCCGGTCCGAGGAGAAAGGCAGACCAGGGAGGCCGCCTTCCCTGGGGGGCAGGGAGCTCAGGGGAACAGAAAATTGGAAACTGGGGGCAGCTTGGACTAGGATACAATTTATGACTAGGATACAATTTGGATTGTATCCATTTAAATGTTTGTTCATCCAAAGGCACCCTGAAGACTGAAAAAGCGAGACAGAGGGAGGCGATATTCAAACTGTAAACATTTAATCAGATCCAGCTCCACAGTGTGAGAACTCCCACAAATCCATAAGAAAGCCTAGAAGAGCAAGCGGCAAACGCCCCTGGAGAAGATGGGACTGGCCAGGAGCCTGCCGCTTGTCCAGGAATTAAAGCACGGTGACCACCAGGACCGGCAGGAGGCCAGGCACACAGACCTGGGCATGTCCCCCTGCTGGCGTGAACGCAGGACCCCGGGGGAGGACCCCTGGGCTGGACAACCGCCCTGACCCAACCACTCTCCAACACCGCAGACACACATTTGCCAAAAGGATGTTCCAGAATGGTCACAGCATCACTGCTCCACCCAAGTCCCAGCCCCAGCTGCTGGCTCCAGCCGGACGGTGATGCGGAGGGAAGGACGTGACCGTGAGCTCAGAGCAAATGTGCAGGCTGGTCTCTGACGCTGGTTCCTGGCACAGAGCTCCTGAATCCTTGTCATTTCCTGGGCGACACGGGCACCAGCAGCACCTTGTTCTGAGTCAGCTCCTGGGTGAGTCTGGGCACCGGGAAGACCAACCACGCTGGAAACGTGGCATCTGCAGCCCTTGTGTGTGCAAATCCTGGGGAGAAGGGACAGGGGCTGCAACCAGAGTGAGGGGCCGACCCCCTGGCATGAGAAAGCCTGCAGTCTGGGGTCTGAGCGCTGGGGCAGTGGTCAGGGCAGCTGCGGGACAGCGACACTGAGGCCCGTCCACGTGCCTCGCAGACCACAGCTCTTCCATCCGGATGCTCATTGGCGTCCTTTGTCACGTCCCTTTATAATCAACCGGCAAATACAGATAAGAGTTTCCCTGAGTTCTGTGAGCCGCTCCAGCAAACGAGTCCAGTCCAAGGGGCAGCAACCGTGGGAACCTCTGATGTGTGCCAAGTGGGACAAATGTCGTGGGACCTGGCATCAGTGGGGGGACAGTCTTGTGAACCAAGCCCGCAACCTGGGATCTGACACTCTCTCCAGAGTGCGTCAGGATGGGCTGAAATGGGTGTTGCAGAGTTGCTTGGTGGGCGAAATCCCACGTTGGGACCAGCGTGGAGTGTTTTGCGTCACTAGTAAGGAAGCCTCACAGGCGACACAAGACAGAAGGCGCAGAAAGGTTCAGGGGGTGACGGTCCCCAGGCCAGCTCGCCTGCCCAGGAGCGCGTGGCAGGCCTTCACCTTCTCGGGTGGCATCTGGCCGTGGCCATGCCACGTGCGCAGTTACCATTTGTCCCTTGGGTGCTTCCTGCACACCTGTCACATGGAATAGGCTCAAACCCCCGTGCCTGGCCCTGCTGTCCCCACCCCCGGGTGCTGTCCTGCAGACTCTCACAGGACTGCTGTCCCAGGCTCTCTGCTTCCTCCTTAGGAGGTGGCGCTGTCGGAATGGTCTTCCTTGCGTGTAGGTGGCTGCTGCCTACCCCTGCTTCCTGCTTGTGTCCCCAGCTGGGCGGCTCGTGCGCGGCACAGTGACCTGCTCAGGGACAGCCACGCGGCCCCAGGTCCAGGACGGCTGGAGCGCGGCCTGCAGCAGGGGCTTTGGACCCCAGCTCTGCCCTTGCTGGCTGTGGCTCGCACAGGTCACTCACACTCTCTGCCTCACCCACTCGGCTGTGAAACGGTCCTCCTGGCTCGCCCTCCGGACGGGAGGTTTTGGGAAAAGTGTTCGGGGGTCCTGTGAGGGGCTGCTGTTCTTCAGGGGCACGTCACCCCTGCCCATCTCTGGGTGACTGGTTCACCTGGGGGTTGGCAGCACCAGAGCCCTTTCTTGGCACCCCCGTTGCGGGTCTCCTCTCCAGGAGCTTAGGTGGGGAGATGCTGGCAGGAGTGACCCACTTTTCTCCCCTGACCCCTCCCCACGCTCTCCAGAGGTCCAAGGGCCATGCACACTTGGGGTGCCCTCACCTGAGAGCCTTCACACCCCCATGTGCCCCCAAGCCCCTAGCAGGGTGGGCAGTGCTGCCAGGGGAGGGGCCAGCGAGCCCCTTGAGCCCAGCCCCGGTCGGCAGCAGGCCACCCCCAGAGGACCTCAAGGGACATTCTGGAGTCCATCATGTCCCGGCTGGTCACTCCGACTCCCTTCGTTCCCCTCAGGTGTCAGGGTACAGCCCTAGGACCCAGAGGGCCTAGACTGGCCCCGGGGGTGCTGCTGGCAGTGAAGTGATGGGGGAGTGGGTCTGAGGTCTCACAGCAGTGGGGCCCCTTTAAGAGGAAAGAGCAGCCTCCGGCCAGGACAAGGGGGCCGAAGTGCTGAGCGCTGAGTGCTGGTCAGCATTCTCGTGCTGGTCAGTGTCCAACCGCACGAGGAGGTGTCCCTCACGTAGCTGGAGGCCCCTCAAATGCCATCTATTTGTGGCCTGGGCCCTGATGGCTGGCAGGAGACATGTGACCCTGGGATGGGTATTTTTGGCTGTGGGGGTGGGGCCTGCATGGCGGGCGGCACCATGCCGCTCTTGGACCCGCCGCTTGGACCAGCAGCCCCTCATTCCCTCCCTCAGGGGCAATCCCTAAGGGGTCCGGGAGGTGGAGGCCCCCGCAGGGATCCTCCTCAGGGCTCGAGAGGAGGGTGAAGCTCAGTGAGCGAGGAAGCCACAGTGCCCTGGGGCCCAGGCACCCCCATCCCAGGACTGGACCAGCAGGAGCCGAAGGGCAGCCCCACCACAGGGGCTCGAGAGGTTAGAGGCTCCCCAGCTGGGGTTGCCTTGGGTCACCCAGACAAGGCCGACGGAGGGACCTTCGCCAGCTGGGCAGACCCGGGTCAGGAGCACAGACCCCGAGGATGACCTAGGGAGCTGCTGGGAGTCAGCAGGCTCGTGTCCCTTCTGCGACCTCCTGCCTGGGCTCTCCCGGATGACCCGAGTGCGCCCTGGCCAGCACCAGTGTGACTTTGGTGAGCTCAGAGGCAGCACAGTGGCCTGTGTCAGCCCAGGCTAGTGGGAGGTCATTACCAAGGCCGGTCACACGCTGGACACTGCGGCCCCTCCTCCGTGGCCAGCTGCCACCTGGGGCATGCTGGGACAGGCCAGGGCTCACCATCGCCAGGCCGGCCCGTGTGGAGGGAAGTTGGAGGTTGCGGCCGACCCGGCTGAACAGACAATGCTTGAGGATGTGAAGGGCAGCTGCTTCTGGGGTCGAGATCCAAACACAAGGACCCTACTTCTTCGCGCACCTCACTGACCGGGAGCCGTATTTGGTGGAAGCAAGGAGACATGTCATAAAGTTGCTGTCGGGGGTCGATTTGGAAACAGGAAGGACAGGGGGCTGCACACGGTCTGACTGGAGGAAGCAGCCTGCTCCCCGCGTCTGCTGGCTCCGTTCAGGGCGAAGATGCTGGCCCGGCTGTGAGCCAGGGCGGGGCAGGCACCTGCTGGGTGCACAGGGGGACGCATTGCATGAAGACCCGAGCTCTGCCGCTCACGTGCCGCCCGCCCCACATGGAGAACTTCCAGTACAGCGTCCAGCTGAGCGACCAGGACTGGGCTGAGTTCTCGGCCACTGCCGAGGAGTGTGGCCTCCTGCAGGCCGGCCTGGCCTCTGGGGACGAACCCCTGTCCAGTGACATTGACCAAGGGGACAGCAGTGGCAGCAGCCCCCCCGGGCCCCAGGCCCTTCTCGGGGGGAGTGGCTGGCGTGGCTTCGAGGAGGAGGACCAGGCAGCCGCGCAGCAGCTGGTCAGCAGGTCTTGGCAAGAGCCTGTCCTGGCCCAGGGGGCCAGTCAGCAGATGCCCAGCACGTCAGTGTGGTCAGAAGCCCGGCCACCCCTCAGCCCTGGCGCCACCTCTCCCGGCCAGAGCGCGCCCCTCCAAGGGCCAGTACCTTCCAGAGACGAGATGCAGAGGCTTCTGCAGGGGCCGGCCCCCCGGGACCCTGCCCCTCGCCCCCCTGGCGAGGCTCCCCCGAGCCCCGGGTCCCCAGGCCGCAGCCCTCTGCCCCAGAGGCCCCCCGGCAGCCCTGGGGCCCAGCAGCGAAGCCCCAGCCGAAAGAAGAGGCGAGCCGCAGGTGCCAAGGGAGGTGGGCGCTCCAGTGCGGCAGGCTCCTCTCCCACCCTGCGGGGCTCCCCCAGGCTCTCCGAGGCCCGGCCCAAAGAGGGCCTCCGCCCCGCTGGGTCCCGGGGGAAGGATCTCTCAGCTGGGGTGGGAGAGCAGACGGCAGGAGCCCAGCAGGACGAGCGGGGCCCAGAGTCTGCAGGAGCCCCTGAGCAGGTGGCCCAGCCAGGGCCAGGACTGGATCTGTCTACACCTGTCCCCACTACTGAGCAAGGTACGAACCTACTCAGAATGACTCCCGGAGCTGAGCTACACACTGTGTCCACACCTGCCCAGGGACCTTGTCCAGATTTCTCCACAGCAAAGTCAGACACTGCGCCGTCTACACCTGTCTCCGAGCTTCGTCCTGACCCTGCTCCGTCTACACCTGCCTCTAAGCTTCATCCTGACCCTGCTCCGTCTACACCTGCCTCCGAGCTTCGTCCTGACCCTGCTCCGTCCACACCTGTCTCTGAGCTTCGTCCTGACCCTGCTCCGTCTACACCTGCCTCCGAGCTTCGTCCTGACCCTGCTCCGTCCACACCTGTCTCCAAGTTTCGTCCTGACCCTGCTCCGTCCACACCTGCCTCTGAGCTTCGTCCTGACCCTGCTCTGTCCACACCTGTCTCCAAGTTTCGTCCTGACCCTGCTCCGTCTACACCTGTCTCTGAGCTTCGTCCTGACCGTGCTCCATCTATACCTGTCTCCAAGTTTCATCCTGACCCTGCTCCGTCCACACCTGCCTCCGAGCTTCGTCCTGACCCTGCTCCGTCCACACCTGTCTCCAAGTTTCGTCCTGACCCTGCTCAGTCTACACCTGCCTCCGAGGTTCATTCTGACCCTGCTCCGTCCACACCCGTCTGCAAGCTTCGTCCTGACCCTGCTCTGTCTACACCTGTCTCTGAGCTTTGTCCTGACCGTGCTCCGTCTACACCTGACTGCAAGTTTCGTCCTGACCCTGCTCCGTCCACACCTGCCTCTGAGCTTCGTCCTGACCCTGCTCAGTCTATACCTGCTTGTGAGCCTAGGCTGGATGAGGACCTGCCCCTGCTGGGCCCAGAGGTCAAGCCAGAGGTGGACTTCTCTATCCCGGTCTCGGAGGCACAGTCTGATGTGGGTGTGTCCACACCTGCTCCCACTCCCCAGGCTAGGCCTGACACGATGGAGGCCAAGGTCGCCCCGTTGGCCAAGTTGGATATGAGCTCTGTTGTGTCTTCAGGGGGGCACCAAGAAAAGCCCGGAGGGGAGCCTTCAGCAGGTGGCCCTGGATGCCCCTCTCAGGAGCCCCTCCCAGCTACCAGGAAGAAGAAAGTGCGGTTCTCTATGGCTGTGCCCAGCCCGGAGGAGCCAGGACCGGAGGCCTCACGCCCCCCCTCGCCAGCCGCAGCCTGGCCCTCAGCCCCCAGGACGGCAGCGGGGGGCCGTGGGGGGCCTGGAGCTTGGGACGCAGTGGCAGTTGGGCCCCGGCTCCCCCAGCCTCGGATCCTGAAGCACCTGCCCCCCCCCGCCTCTACCTCTGGGGCACTCGGGTACAGGAGTTGCTTTGCAGTGACGGTCCCAGAAGCCTACGAGTTCTTCTTCTGCGACACTATTGAGGAGGAGGATGAAGACGTTGAGGAGGAGGCAGAGGCCGGCGAGGCCACAGCCCAAGTCCAGTGGCCGGAAGTGTGTGAGTTCTTCTTCCGGGACAGTCGAGCCAAGAGAGCTGGGCACCGGGGGGGCCCTTCCCTGGCCTCACCCCCAGAAGCTGATCCTGTGCCAAGCCCTGTTCCTGGAGACCCCAAGCCCATCTCCATTCCCGAGGCCTACGAGCACTTCCTTGGGGAGGACACGTTGGAGGGCGTGCTGGGGCCGGCTGCCCTTCTCCAGCTTCAGGCCGAAGAGGCCCCCACGCCGGCCCCCCGGGGAGGAGAGCCTGGCCCTGCAGCGGAGCCCGGCCCGGCTGCAGCGGAACAGCTCGACCTGGTGCTCAGGCAAGCAGGTGGGTGTCGTGTGGGCCCCCCGCCTGCCCTGGTCTCGGGAACACTCTGTCCAGGGATGTCAGCCAGGAGGGCCGCTGGGGAGGGGCAGGCCGGACCCTGGCCGTGAGCCAGTGTGGAGGCCTCGGGATGATCTGGGAAGGAGGAACCAGTTCCTGGCCATCCCAGGACACGGTCCAGATGGGGCAGCCCAGGCCAGGTCATTCGAGGGTTTGGCTGTGCCCTGACTGCCACCCTGAGCTCAGACCCAGATGGCACCGGAGCCCCGCCCCCGGCCTGTGACAGGGCCGGCACCGGGGCTGCGGACACCCTGGGCTCCGTCTCACAGGCCTCCTGAAAGACGTCTTAGAAACCGGGGATCAGTGTCCCAGAGGCAGCTGGCCCCCGGCCTGACTCGGCTGTGCCGCACGGGGCCTGTGTCACGGGCAGGTGTGACTCGGGGAGTGTGTTCTCCACACAGACACACTCCCGATGTGTCCAGGGCACACGTCTGAGGGAGCAGCTGGAGCTGAAATACGCTTTTCTCTCCTAGGGGAGCTCCGAGGTCCCCTCACCCCCTTCACCTTCAGCCAGAATGACATGTGCCTGGTGTTTGTAGCCTTTGCCACCTGGGCTGTGAGGACATCGGATCTGCACGCCCCAGACGCCTGGAAGACAGGTTTGGGGGCCCTGGGGAAGTGGGGCTGGTTCCCAGAAGTCTCCCCGCTGGGCCAGCAGGGACGAGGGTGCTTGGGGAGGCACAGATTTCTCCCCTGACCGTGCTCTTCCTATTGCTGGCCCACCACCCTCCCGCTGGCCTCCTCCGAGGGCCAGGCCGGGCAGCCGGCACTCAGGCAGCCTCTTGCTTCCCTTGCAGTCTTGCTGGCGAACATCGGTACCATCTCCGCCATCCGCTACTTCCGACGGCAGGTGTGGCGGGAGCGCCGCAGCCCCAGCCCCAGCCCCAGCCCCAGCCCCGGCCCCAGCTCCTAGGACCCAGGGTTGCCCACGGAGATGCAGGGCGAGGCGCGGTCCCCTGGCCTTTCCCTTTGACCCTTGTGTTCCACACCAGCGTCCAGGAAGGAGCCATTGTCCTCAGCCGGGGCTTTCTTGGACTCTGCCCGAGGCTCAGGCCAGTGGCCGAAGTCGGGCTGTGCTCCACGCCTGAGGGGAGATTTGGAAGGTTGGACGGCTGGGGCTGAGCAGGGAGTTTCTTAGGAAGGCAGCCAGACTGGCAAATGAAAACGGTGGGCAGTAGAACGGATTTCAGACAGCAGGCGATATTTGAGATGTGCTTATACTAGGAGGTCATTTGTGCTTTATCTGAAATCAAATGTAACGGGATGTTTGCATTTTGCCTGGTTACCTAGTTAGAGGGTGAGCGGCAGTAGGAGCCCTGGACACTAGGGGGCGTCAGAGCAGCAGCATGGCCCCCCTGGAGGGCTGGGCAGGAGGCAGGGGCCAGGGGGCTGGGGTCCAGGTCACTGCCTGCTCTCCAGTGGGCTGGGGGCAGGTCTCGGAGCCTGAACCTGAGCCTCCTTGGCTCCTGCCTGAGACAGTGAGCAGGTGCTAGAGGGTCGTAGGAAGGTGACCACAGGCGTCCCTGCAGGGTAGGGGTCTGCAGGGCAGAGCCGGGGCCCTCCTTGGGGGAGCCCTGGACGAAGTGCACAGTGGCGTTCCATGGTGTCAGGTGGAGGGATGAGCACTTGGGACTGTCCCGGGGCTGAGGAGCCAGAGGGAGGGCAGGAAGGTGGCCCAGCTACGTGTTGGGAGAGCATCCAGCTGGAGGCCCCGCTCAGGCCCTGGGCAGCAGGGGCCTCCCGGCCGCCGAGGGAAGAATGTGTGGACACAGACAAATAAAATCTCCTTCTCTTCTTTCTTGTTTAGTCTCTTGTCCATTTCTCCCGAGCAACACCACTCCACTCGCATGCGCATGGGCAACCGCCCTACCTCTGGCCTCGCTGACCTCTGACCTCATGACCTCTGACCTCCCATACTCTGACCCTCGATAGTGGAACTTTCTCAGCCCTCTGACCTTCACCTTCATCCCTGCTCTGTTCTCACTCCCAGGTGAAGCCCCAGCAAGCCCCTCCCTCACTCCCCCGGGGGCAGGCCAACTCCTCCATCTGGGTGCCGCACCCTGATCTGTGGTCCAGGCGCTGGCTGGAGCGTCCTCAGGCCGAGGCCGTCCTCCTGGTCCCTCCAGAGCACAGAAAACGCAGGGTTCTGGAGACCCCCCTCCACTCCCTGACTGGGTATTGGGTGGGAGTGGCCAGCCAGTGGCCCCACATAGAAGGATCCAGGCCTTGCTGGAGAACCCCCAGGGTTGAGACCCCCCAGGGTTGACGCTGGCAGGTGGTCCTGAGAAGCAGCCTGCCCTGGCCCTCAGATCCACTGGGCGAGCCCCTCCTCAGCCTCGGCCGCTTCCCGGGGCCGCTGGCGCTGGCGGGAGGGAGCCGGAGCCTTGTCCCAGATGTTGTCATACCTCCTGGGGGCTTCGCCGTCTGGTGGGAGGGGCAGAGGTGCGTGTGTCTTCAGGAAGCACACCCACAGCGCCCCTCAGAAAGCGGGAGGGTCTCTCACTCACCTGGGGGATGCAGCCGGGGGTCGGGAGAAACTTCCCTGGAAGGGCAGACCTGCAGACCCCAAACAGGAGTGAGAGCCGAGCCTGGGGAGGGGCTTGGGCACCAGCACGAACTGCCCCGGCTCCCGTCCTTGGTGCCCCATTGCCCCATTTCTGTCTCTCCTGCTCCCTCAAGGTCCCCACGGAACCCTTCGCCCAGGGTGGGGCTGCTACTCACGCGCTGAGGAGAGTCTGGGGGCCGGGGCCCGCGGCCCTTGAGGGAGCCCCGGTGCCGCTGAGAGGCTCGGGCCTGCGGGGCTCCCTTCCTGGAGAGACAGTGGGGGCTGGACACTCCAGAGCTGGGGTTGGAGATGGGCACAGACACAGGCACGGAGGGGAACGGGCTCGAGGGCTCGGGTCCAGGTGAGCTCTTCATTGCCGTGAGGAACTGCCAAGGAGCGTCAGTGACTCGAGGCCCTGGGCTGGGGCCTCCTGCCCACAAACCCCCTGAGCCTCTCGTGGCCCAAGCAGACCTCAGGCTTCCTCAACCTCAGGCTGCGGCAACCCCAGACCCCGGGGGAGGAGCACAGTCTAGACCTGACTCCCGACAGCGGGCTGTGGGCACGTCCAGCCCTTCCTGTCCCCGGCACTCACCTCGTCCAGGCCCCGGACATCTCTGATTCTGTGGTGGGAGGTGGCAGGTGGTGTGTAGGGGTCAGCATACAGAGGGGAGTGAGGTGTCTCCAGTGAGTGGTCTGGGGCCTCTGGACCACCCTCCTGGCTCAGCTGGGTCAGCTGCAGGCAAGAGGTGAAGAGAGAAACTTCCTGGAGGGCACACCTGAGGCTTCCAGGGGGCTCCAGGACCTTCTGGGCCTGAGAGACAGAGTCCAGGGTGGTGGAGGGCAGGGAGAGCCGGGCTCGGAGCTGGGGTCAGTGTCTGGGCCCACCTTGGTCAAGTCCAGGTGCAGTGGGGTGGCTGGGCCGGGCCCCTCGGCCCGGGCCCTGCTCCCGGGTGACCGGCTGCTGCCGCCCCGTCTTAGCTCTGCCTTCTGCCCACTGATTCTGGTGGAGCCAGGGTTGGCGTGGTCCTGTGGGGAACAAGACCTTCCAAAGGTTTCCAGGGCCCTCTCCCACACAACCCTCGAGTGCCCTCCCCTGAGGAGCTAGCACCCCAGGAGGGATGGGGTGCCATGGGGACCTAGGCTCCCCAACAGAAATTCATCTCATGGCCCCTGCCTACACCCCCAGATACTCACAGATGCAGGCTGGGCAGGGCAGCCAGCTGAGCACTCAGGGAGGGAGTGGCTGGTGCGGGTAGAGGGGGGTGCCGGGTACCCCGAGTCCCAGCTGGTCTGTCCATCAGAGGAGAGTGAGCCTCGGCCACCACCCAGGACCTGGCAGCGGATGGGGGGTACTGAGCCACATGGCAGAACCCCTCTCTCCAGCAACCATGCCCAGCCCCCCCTCCTGTTTCCATCGGCGCCCACCCTGGGCCTGCTGACCCCTCACCTGGGCAGGCCCCCGCGGCCCCAGGAAGCTCTCGGGGCGGGGCAGCAGGGGTGCCCCCTCCCTGCGGGTGACCGTCTGCAGGCAGAGCAGCCAGTGGCTGTAGTCCTCGTAGCTGGCACACAGCACCCGGATGGTGTTGATGAGGCGGCCTGCACACAGACAGGAGGTGTCGCCCGGCCCACGGAGGGCTGGCACCCAGTGGGCTCGTGCCCCCCACCCAGGCCCAGCCACAGCCCACCTTCGATCAGGAAGGAGCGGATCTGCTTCTCCTTCTCCTCCAGGTTGATGTGGATGGCACTGAGCGGGAGCTCCCCCTGGGGGGCAGCAGAGGAAGGTGGGGCCTGCATCTTGGGGCCACCCTGGGGCTCTGCCTGGGCCCAGCTCTCCTCACCCGCCTGAGAGGGGGCCACCAGGCAGGGCGAGGCACACAGCCCTGAGGGAGCCAGGCACGCTCCATCTGCCCTGGGGCATCTCCACCACCAGCCTTGGGCTCTGGGTGGGACCGTCATGAACCAGGGGCAGACACAGACAGGTGCTGGCGGGGCTGGGTCCCCTCCACCGCGCGAAGACTGGGAAGGGATGCTGAGAGGACTGGACCCCATGTGTGTTTCTCCACAACGAAAAACCATGATCACCCCCAGGTGATGGTGGCTGAGGATCCTCCAGAAGGACGCAGGTGCCTGGGCAGGGCCCTTGTGCCCACATCAGAACCGAGACCAGACTGACCAGGGCAGCAGGCTGGGTGGGTGGGGCCAGTATGCTCTGTCCCAACTGGCCCCGAAATACAGGTTCCTCCTGAGCTGCCGCCCCCTCCCCCCACGCACAGGGCGCCTCCCTGGGGTGGGTCACAGTGTGAAGGACCCACCTTAAAGCAGAGCCCGTCGGCCTCCTCAGAGAAAATTGCCAGGGAAGTTGGGTATAGTACCAGGACCCGGTCCCAGCGCTCCTGTCAGGGGTCAAAGGGCAGAGTGTGGTCCCCAGTGGTGTGCACCCAGGGCTGGCCCCACCTGCTGCCTCTGCCCCTCCCTCGCCCCTCACCCACGTCCCTCACCCACCTGCGAGGGCAGATGCTGCAGCTTGACCCTCGAGGCGCAGATGGCATTGCCCACCATTTGGCGCCCCCATGTGGTCTGCAGGTGGGTCAGCCTAGGCTGCAGACTCCAGGAGAGCTCGTCCTCAGCGGGGCCCTGGAAAAGGGGGGTCAGGGCAGGCAGGCAGGGGGGCTTGGAAAGGGCTGTGGGGATCCCGGCACTGACCTGCGGGGGTGCGGAGTGGAGGCACGGCAGCCCTGCCACGAGGGCCATCTGCTTGTCCAGGTGGTAGAGCCAGCGGCTCAGCTCGGCTTGGCTGGGGCAGAGCACCAGAAGGGGGGCAGGCAGCGGGCCTGTGGGCCGAGGAGCAGGGTGGGTTGGGCAAGCAGCCCACAGGACAGGCCCCGGCCCCTGCCCCTTCCCAGGGCCACGCGCAGACCCAGGGCTACAGTTGGGAGGAGAATATAGCACTGTCCTGGACCCACTGTACACCCCCCGCCCCCGCCCACCAGGCACGTGGCTGTGTGCCTATTGGAGGAAAAGTCAGGACGCTTCAACCTGCTCAGGGTCCTGCCAGTATTCTTGGGCCCTGCCAGAGGCCAAGGTCACTGAGCAGCCCTAGCCCTCTCGGTCTCCTAGGACTGGGATGGCTCACGCCCCCGCACCTGTAATTTGGAAGGCATGTTCTTTGGACCCCTCCAGTGGACAGATGCTCAGCTCCATCAGCGGCAACAGACCCTGCCAGAGCACAGCGAAAGGGAGGGCTGGAGGACCCCCAGGGGCTGTCGTCACCGGCTCTCAAGGGGCTTTCTCCCTGTCCTCCTAGACTCCTCCCTCTGCCCACATCCCTCACCTGGAAAGTGAGTCCCTCAGAACCGTGGGCCTGGAAGTAGAGGTGGGAAGGGAACAGCTCCAGGTAGCAGTCGACGACATCCTGGGGGGAGCAGGGCGACCGTCTGAGCACCAGGGCGTGGGTGCAGACTGAGCCCCAAGCACCCACCAGGCCTGGCCCCCACCTGGCTGTGCTGGAATCTCAGCTGGACCTTGGCATAGTGCACAACCTTGCCCAGATTCCTCACGGGCACCCTGCGCCGCCCCTTCTTGAAAACACTCAGGAACGGCTGGTCCAGGTGTGCTCGCTGGCTCTCCAGGCCCGGTAGGTCCTGCGGGGAGTAGAGCTCAGGGGAGGGGGCCTGAGTTCCACCACCACACACAGTCACACACACTCACACACACACACACACACAGAGGCCTCACTGCGAGTCATGGCATCATGTGTCCAGCAGTGGAAACAGTGATGCTTGGACTCGGAGGAGACTCTTAGGCTGCGTACCCTTGTTCTGGTTGCTCAACCCCCTAAGTCTTGTTGATCACAGGGTTTTGGGTGTCTGAATGAGGCACTACTCAAAACCCTCCTGAATCTCCACTGTCAGCTGGGAAATGTTTTAATACCTGCTTCTTCAAAAGGGGGGTGTCTGGCCCTGGCCGGTTTGGCTCAGCGGTTAGAGCGTCGACCTGCGGTCCGGAGAGACCCGGGTTCGGTTCCTGCTAAGGGCATATACCTTGGTTGCAGTTTGTCCCCGGCCCTGGTTGGGTCGTGTGGGTGGCAACCACTCGATGTGTCGCTTTCACGTCGATGTTTCTCTCTCTCTCTCTCTCACTCTATCTGAACAAAATATCAAAAAATGTCCTCGGGTGAGGATAAAAAAAAAAAAAAAAAGGGTGTGTGTGTGTGTGTCTGATTTACAGCACTTGCCAGGCCCTCCATGGCCCGTTTTGAGCAGCCAATGTGGTGTCTGGGAACGTGTAGGTGGGAAGAAAGCTCACGCCCCTGATCCCCATGTCACTTAGTGGAGGCCAGGCACTGGCGGAGGGGTCCTCTGTGACCTGCCTCACCCCCCTCTTCCCTCACAGCACACACGCCCAGCCCAGGGCCTTTGAGCTTGCTGTTTCCTCCCCCTGGGTCAGTCTCCCCTCCTCTGTGATGCCCCGTCTGGTGCCCTCCAGCATCCCAACCTTCCTGACCCCTCGGCATACCTCGTTCTAACCACATCTTACTCATTGTATCTTCTGCTCATTTGTCTGGTCACCTGGCTCTGTGTCACAGGGATGGAAACACCATGAGCACAGACTTGTCTGTTCTGCCCACTGTGGCCCTGTGGGGGCCAGGATAGGTCTGGGAGTGCTGGGGTTCGATGCCTGCCTGCTGGTGCCCGCATACAGCCAGTTCTGGGACACAGAAAGGCCTCTACAAACGGGTACTTGGTCATTGGATTGGGTGTCGGACAGGGCTGGGAGCCGACCTGCAGCTGAAGGGGAGCTGTGGAGGGGCCGCGCTCCCTCTGGGACCTGGCAGGGGCTGCCTGCCGGCTGCTGAGCCCTGCGCGCTGAGCTGTCCCTGAGACAAGCCCAGGAATGTACACAGACAGACCTGCAGCTTCCCGGCCTCCCTGCCTCTGGGTGGGGCCTCCCGCACCCACACCCAGTTCGGGGAATGACGCTGGGATGGGACCATGAAAAATAGGCCACAGAGCAGGACGGGCTGCGAAACTGGCCCCGTGGCCTGGGCTCAGCCTTAGGGTCCAAGGAGGAGTCAGTTCAGTGCCGCCATGGGCAGGACCCAAAAAGAGCTGGCTTCTCCCAGGCCCGATTTCCCCAGGTACAACATGCCTGGTCCCCTCTCCAGCCACTGCCAGTCCTGGCCAGAGAGGACGGCTGCCCCAGGGACTCTTCCAGGTCCCCTGATGTGTCCTGGACCCGAACAGTGGGAGCTGAGGTCCGAAATGGCCACACAGAAGGACCCCCTTCCTCTGAGAGCACAGTTTCTGGAGCCAGTATTTGCCCACAGGGAGCCCCAGGACCTCAGAGGGGCCAGGCAGAGGCTTCCCAGCTTGAGGGGAACACCTGGAAAGGTGGGTGCTGGAAGCCCACACCAGCGTGAGGACTGAGGAGTGCAGGGCGAGCCTGGCCCCAGCCCCCGGCACAGTCACCCACACCTGTCCCTCCTGCACCCCTCCTAGATGCTCCTGGAATAAGAACTCGGGGGTAATTTCCCCCACATCCTGGGGCTGATGCCAGTGGTCTGGGAAGCTGAGTGTCTCTCCCCCTTCGCTAACTTTTACTTCTGTAGGAGCTGGGCAGGGGGAGGGAGTGGTTTTCAGCTCCACTTGGTGGTCAGTCCTTGCTGTGAGGGGGGGGGGGCCGGGATCTACGTATGGGAGGAGGCAGTGGTGGACGCTGGGACGCACCTTGGAGGAAACTGAGGCCTGGAACAGGTGCGAGGCTGGCTCGCTGTTCACAGAAGCCCCTTACTCCGCGTGAAGGGGGCCTGGGGTGGGACTGACATCCACCCTGGGAACACAACATCCAACCCCCCCACAACTCAGAGATCCGTGTGCCTGGTCCAGCCGCAGTGCGCCCGGACACGCCGTCCGCGCCGGGCCGGGCGGGCACACACCGGGGCCGGTCCTGCTGCCCTCGGAGGCCCCGCCCACCGCCGCCTGGCTGGTGCGCTCACCCACTGACTCAGAGTCCGTCCCAGTTTCGCTCTCGGCTCAGACTTTCGGCCAGAGGAGCCTCGAGGGCGGGGTTGTCCCACCTCCTCGCCCAGCTCTGGATCCGACGCCCCCCGGCTGACCCGGAGCCCCGGAGCCCGCGCAGCCCACCGCCACCGCACCCCTGGGCGCCGGCCGCGCCGGGACACGCCCACCGCCGCTCACCGTCCCCGGGATGTAGTAGAATATCTTGTCGGCCGTGGTGTCCCCGTCGGGGCTGGCCTCCGAGCCAAACAGGCCGGCCAGCTTCCTCCTGCCATCCTCTCTGGGGACAAAGGAAGAGCGGCTCGCAGCCTGACCCCAGGCAGGTGAGGGCGACCCTGGGACCCAGCGCGGCCGCGCCCCTCACCTAGTTCCCTTCAGCGAGGGCTTCCTGGAGAAGGAGGCCCGGAGCCTCCTGGAAGCCTGAGGGACGCAGTGGCTGTTCCCCATGGGCAGCGGCGACGGCGGCTGGCCCCAGCGAGCAGGTGGACGGCTCTGGGTCCCCAGGTTCCAACCCTCCTGCCCCCACCTCCCAGGGGCGGGGCTGTGCTACGTTGTGCCCAAGCGAGGTGCGAGGGTGGAGCCTCCCTGGGAGGGCCCAGCCCCTACTTGGGCCGAGCCTTTCATTCCAATTCCTGCCTGGGGTCCTCCGCACCAGCAGGCCAGCGGGGTGGGAGTGGGGTGTTGGGGGAGGCTCCCCTGGCCCAGCTAAGAGCCCCCATCTCAACCTCCAGTCTGCACAGGAGGGGCCTCGAAGGCCTGGCCCCTGAATGCGTAGCCTGCCTGAACTTGGGCTGGGGTGTGAGGGGCTAGAGTTCGGAGAGTCCAGGGACCCCCTCTGAGGCTCCCGTGAGCCCACATCCTGTTTCCACCTCAACGCCAACCTGAGTCACCAGTGACTGTGAGTGGGTGTGTTCCTTCTCAAAGCAGAAGTTTGAGGGGGAAGGGGAAGCCAGGACCGCCCCCCACCCCCATCCTCCTCTCGCCTGTGCCCACCCCTCGCTCTGGGCCAAGGTCAGGGTCCCACAGGCTTAACCAGAATCCAGGAAGGAGGCCACAACCCTCCCAGGAGGGTGCGGGACAGCATGGTGAGCCTGGGGAGGGGCCATGGGGTCTCTCAGGACCAGGCTGACAGGATGTCCCAGGACTGTCCCTGCAGGACCTGATGGTGCTGCCTCAAAGGCCCCAGATGCCAACGCTGTACCTCGGCCCAGCTGCATACTCACCCCCAGACCGGCCCCAAAAGGCAGAGATGCACGTTGGGACTCAGGTGCAGAGCCCAAGGACATGTTTATTGTTCGGGCTCCTATTGCTGTGAGGGGTGCGCACGTGTGTGCCCAGCTCAGGGCAGGGTCCAGAAAGCCCCTTCACGCCCTCCCTGGGAGTGTGCCTTGCCTCGGGAGGCAAGGGCCATGTGCAAAGTGAAGGCCGGGGGTCTGCACCTGCTCAGAAGGCCGGCCCCGCCCACCGTGGCCCGCTGCTCTGCACCTACACCTTGGTCCCTCCGGGTGTGCAGAGTCTGAGTTTCCCTGACCCACACTCCCATGAGTGTCCACCCCCATCACCGCCTGGTGCCCCAGCAGGGCGGGAGGACCCCGGGGATGGCAGCTGGGTCCCAAGGACACAGGACACTTTCAGAGCAAATGTAGACTGGTAGCTGCAGCACTGCTCATTGTCAATAAATACTGAATAAATAAACGGACGAGTAAATCAACGGCACACACGTAAACGAACACTGAGGAATGGACAGAACGTGGACAGACGGTGCAGGACGTCCCTGGTGGGCGCCGCGGAGCCCAACTCCGAAGCACGGTCGAGGGGAGGGAGGCGCTGGGGCCCCCGGTGGGACTTAAGGCATGTGGGCGGCTGCGGCCGAGCCTCTGTGCAGTCCCGCCGCGGGTCAGAGGCTGGTGGACGACACGGACAGTGTGGGCGAGGACGGCGGCGGGAAGTTGAGCAGCTCCAGCACCGCCACGCCCACACTGCTGCGCCGCGTGAACATGCAGGACGCAGCCACCCACTTGTTGGTCCTCGGGTTGTACTTCTCGATGGAGTTGAGGCTGGAGCTGCCATCGTTGCCCCCCACGGCATACAGCCATCCGTCCATGGCCACCAGGTCGTGGGTGCTCCTGGGGGCAGGACAGGCAGGTGTGAGAAAGTACGGAGGGGCCACAGGCCAGGGAGAATCCTGCGGGGGCGGGGCCCCAGGCCTTGGGAGAAGCCTCTGTGGGCGGGGCCAGAGGCCTTGGGAGGAACATAGGGGGTGGAGCCTCCGGGAGCGGAGGGGGTGGGAAAGAGTCCCCGAGGGGAGTCTGGAGGCAGGAGGGGCACTGGCATGCCACGCAGGGTGAAACCCATCAGTCAGGCTCTGAGGGGAACATGCTGTGGCGGTGACAAGGGGCACTGCCAGCCCGGGGACTGGAGCACAGCACACCTTCTGATGTTCATGGGCGCCACACTCTCCCAGGCACCGGCCTTGGGGCTGTATCTCTCCACAGAGTTGAGGCAGCTGGTGCCATCATTACCGCCAGCCACGTAGAGAGCCCCCTCCAGCACTGCCACGCCAGCCGAGCTGCGCCGGCTCAGCATGGAGGCCACTGGCGTCCACGTGTTCACCTGTGGTCGAGGGGACCCGCTGGGGGCAGACCCACCACCAGCCTCCCTCCACCTCCACAGCGGAGACCCCCCACTCCGGGGTGGGTGTCTGTAGGATGTGGGGGGAGGGGGAGATGGATCTAAAGGCCTGCCACTCCAGGGAATGTGGGTGGCCAGAGTGATGACCTCAGGCAGCCCTTGGGAAGGGGAACACCTGTGATTGGGGTGTTTCGCACCTGGGGCTCATACTTCTCCACAGTGGCCAGGTGTGATGAGCTGTCATAACCGCCCACCGCGTACAGGTTGCCATCTGCAGGGAGTCAACATGCCCGTGGTGTGCCTGCTGTGCGTGGGGTCTGCAGGGTGGGCACTACAGCAAGCAAGCTGTTACCCACCAAGCATAGCAACACGAACGTATCGCCTGCGGGTGCTCATGGCAGCGATGGACGTCCACGTTCCTGTCAGGGGGTCATAGCGCTCGGCACTGTGGACAACAGGACCACCAGTGACCTTGAGCAACGGCTGACCAGGACCTGCCCTCCCCCAGAGCCCCACTGGAGCAGGAAGTAGGCCTGCGGGGTGCGCACAGGCCTCTGGCTGCCTGGTGACCCTGTGCAGGTGTCCACCTGGCCCCAGCCCCTGGACCGGTGGGAAGGAGCCCAGAGAGGAACAGAAGGGGCAGGTGGACTGGCACAGATGAAGAGGCCTAAGGGACTTGAGTGAGGCAGGATCCCTCTTTGTTTCCCTCAAGGTATGACCTCTGCAGTCCTGATGCAGCCATACCAGCTGCCAAGCCAGTCTCCAAAGGCCACACTGCCCTGACCTCACCCCTACCTGTTGAGGCAGGAAGCCCCGTCATAGCCCCCGGCCGCGTACAGGAGTCCGTGCAGGGCAGCCACCCCCAGGCAGCTGCGCCTCGTGCCCATGGACACCTCAGGCTGCCAGGTGTTGGTCACAGGGTCGTACGATTCTACGGTGGCCAGATCTGAAGTCCCATCATAACTAGGAGAGGGGTCCACTGTCGGCCGGGCTGCCCAGTGGGCACGCCCTGAGCCCCACCCGAGAGCAGCCTCCAGACTTACCCACCCACTGCATACAACCGGTTCCCCACTGCTGCCACGCCCACGCGGGCTCGGCGTGTGGACATGGAGGCCACCACATGCCAGCGGTCAGTGCGTGTGTCATAGGCTTCACAGTCCCCATGGATCGCAAACAGGCTCCCGCCACCTAGGGAGGGGGAGGTGATGGGGCAGGACCAGGGGCCCAGGGAGGCAATGGGCTGGGGGCTCTGGCCCAGCTCAAGGTGGAGAGGATGGGGGCTCCAAGGGTGGGGATGGGGATCTGTGAGTGGGTCACACCACACAGGTGCTCCACAGGCAGGCGGAGGAGCAGGCATGGGGTGGGTGCAGGGTGTGACCAGCACAGATGGAGAGGACTGGGCTTACGGGTGGAAGACGCAAGACAGATGTGGAGAGAGAGGGAAGGGACGTGGGGGCCCAGAAGGTGTGGGCATACCCACAGCGAAGAGCACAGGGCCGGCACCCTCACAGCGTCGGGGCCGTGTGCGGCTCGTGCCCAGGACGCCTCTCTGCTCTGGCAGCAGGTGGAACTTGAGGGCCTCGATGAGCAGGTCCTTGCAGTCAGGATGGTGCCTCACCAGGCTCTCGGCGTCCACGTGGCCCAGCAGGAAGTCCCGGCTCAGCAGGGGCAGACGCACACACTTCATCAGCTGGGGTGCAGGGACGCCGTAATCAGGCAGCAGGTGGAACCCACAGACACTTCATCCCCGCAGTGAGACCCACCCCCAGACCCCTGTCCACCTGTGTGCCGGATGCTTCTTAAGACATGCCTGCATCACCCCTGCGGTACTCAGGGCACGGAGGAGCCCGGGTGCATATCCCCTCAGACATCGCACCCCCTCACAGACACGGGGGCCCCAGGGGCTGCCTCACCCGTGGGACGTGCTGCCTCCGAGCATCCACGTCATGCTTGACCCAGCTCAGGACGGCACGGTAGACGTCTTCCTCTGAAGGCACGTTCAGGCTGTCACTAGAGACCAGTTCCAGCACCTGGGGGTAGGGACCCTCAGACCTGAAATCTGGGGAGGGTCTTGGGAGCCCACGGAGCCCTGAAGGTGCCTGAGAGGGAGAGTCAAACGGGGGCCCAGTGTTCCTATGAGAAGGGGCCAAGCAGGGTCAGGAGCCGAAGATTTGGTTCCTGGGGGCCCAGGCCCAGAGCAATCCTGGGGACTGGAACCAGGGACTGGGGTTATAGGCAGAGATGTGCTCAGGAAGCTAAGAAAAGGTTTGGGTGGGGTCAGGAATGGGGGCAAGGAGGGGGCAGGGGACAGGTGGTGGGGCTGGAACATGGGTCAGAGACTCCAAATAAGGGCTGGGGGGACAGATGCCCAGGTCTTGAGAGCTGAAATGATGGGGGTCAAGGGGTCCAGGGACTGGGTCACGGTCCAGGCAGCGCCCTGGCTGGCACGTTACCTGCTTCAGCGGCAACAGCATGAACTCCTCCGTCTTGGCCACGTCCACGAAGTGCTGCAGCACGTACCTGTGCGCCGCCTTGAGCAAGTCACTGCACGAGTGTGTGTCGGCGAAGCCCCGGATGCCCAGGCAGTTGGAAGGGTCAAGCTGACTCAGCAGGAACTTGCAGCAGGCGTCACGGACACCGTTCAGCTGCAGCAGGCTGGCAGCTGGGAGCAGAGTCTGTGGGTGAGATGGGAGAGGGCCGGGGGAGCAGGCACAGAGAGACTGGTGAGAGGAGCGCCGAGGCAGGAGACAGGTGGGCACAGGAGGGGCGCTGAAGCAGCCTCACCTGCACGTTGCCTTCGCCCACCACGATCTCAGCCGTGTACGCAAACTGCACCAGCTGGTCCAAGGCCTGAGGGTCGATGTCATGCAACGTCACGTGGGTCTGGCGGCTCTCGCTCATCTCATCTGTGGGGACAGTGGGTCAGGCCAGTCCCACCTGGGGAGACCCGTGGAGACCCCCAGGGCCCACTGGGTGGGGTGGTACTTGCTTGTGAACATGGCGTGGAAGTAGGGGCTGCAGGAGGCCAGCACCACCTTGTGTGCTCGGATCTCCTTGGCGGCCACGTGCAAAACGATGTCACACAGGAGGCCACGCTGCCGCATGCGGCTCATGGCCACGAAGGCATCGTGGTAGTGCCGCTTGGAGTTGTGGGACACAGTATGGCCCTCACGGGTCAGCAGCTGCATGGCACCCTCCATGGGGGCTGTGGGCCGGGCCTGCCGTGTCCGTGCACGTTCGGCCTCGGGGCTGCAGACGGACAGTGCCAGGTCAGGGTGCCAGGGCACCCAGGAGGCCACTCCTCCCCCCAGGGTCCATAACTGGCATCCAGAGAGGACCTCCCCTGTGGCCTAGGCTCAACCCACTCTGCTCACTCACTTCCAGGAGCCTCCCACCTTCTCCCAGGAGGTCGGAGTGCTGAACCTGTACAGCTTCCTCTGCCCACCCCTCCTCAGGCACCATACTCCATGCTGCCCAGGTGCCCCGTCAGAACCAGGCTTTCCTCGGTCCATCGCTGGCCACCCTGGCAGGGCCCCCATCGGAGTGCAGCCCCAGCTGGCGCACAGGAAGTGCACAGAGTGAAACTGGTCAGTGGCGTCAGGAAGCTCTGAAGCGGACCCCAAGTCCACCAGCAGGGTGACCTCACTCGACTCTCCGGAGCGGCTCCGCCCGCCCCGCCGGCCCCCCGCCCCCATTCCGCAGACAAGGCGCCCAAGTCTGTGAGCGGCGCAGCTAGGATTCAAGGGCGGCGGGAGGGACGCCGCCTCCGGCAGCAGCCACCGCTGGCCGCCCTGTCCCGCGCCCGCTGTGTGCACGGATAGACCGAGGGGTGCAGGCTGGACCCATCCCCGGCGGCCCGAGCCGGCAGGGCGCCGAGGCCGCCCCCTCCGGGCAGCCGGCCGGGGTCGGCGCGCGCCCCTCCCTCCCTCCCGCCCTCCTTTCCGGACCCACTCAGCCCCCGGCCGACTCGCGGCCCCCAGCCCTCGGCACACTCACGCCGGCTGCGGCGGCGGCGGCGGCGGCGGCGGAGCCTCGGGGCCCGGCCCCGGGCTGCCGTGCTCCGGACTTTGCGTCCTGCCGGCCGGGCGCTCACTGCGCGGCTGCATGGGCTCGGCCACCGGACCTGCCGACTCGCGGAGGACGCCCCGACTAACGGGCGCACGGGCCGCTGGAGGGCTGCTCGGCGGCGGCGGACCGCTCGGCGTCCCTGGCTCCCGCCGCTTGCTGCAGCCGTTGTTTCTCGGCGCCGCCCGCCCCGCCTCCCGCAGTCCCCCGTGGCTCGGGCACGCAACGTAGGACGCGACTCCTCTCAAAGTCCCGGCGCCACGCCCTCCTCCTCCTCCTCCAGGAAGCCCGCGGGCCCCGCCTGCCCTTATCTCCAAGACGTTTCCTAGACCTGCCGCCCCCTCCCCAACTCATTCAAGAAGCCCCCCACCCTACCCCACCCCTGCAAGTACCAGCCCTGGAGCTGAGCGCTGGCTGCGGGATGAGGGTGGGTGGAGCGGGGCGCTGGCCCGAGGGGTCTGACCAGAGCCTCGCCCGCGCCCCAGGGGCTGTGGGGTCCGCTGTGGTGGGGTCTGGCCCTCCACCCCGCATACCCTCACCCCGAGGCGGTGGGGGCGGGAAGGGGGGCCCAGGCCTTTCTTCCCCAGGCGACCTTCCAGCCTCGGGCCTTTGCACCTGCACACGGACAGCACGGGGGAGTGGCCGAGCCCGGTGCGGTGAGCTTAGGCAGCTGTGTGCACAGGTGAATTCCCAGCAGAGGCCGGGCGCGGGGCCAGCAGGCATAGTGCTCTCGGGTAGCTTTGGCCACACCGGCTTCAATACCAGCGCCTCCCCTCACCCCTTCCCCACCACAGGGACCGGGGAGCTGTCCAGTGAAACGGAGATGCCCGCGTGGCTCTGGTCCTCCCCTGAGCAGGGCGAGGCCGGCCTGGCCAACAGCTGTCGTCTGTCTTGCGGCGAACTGCCCACGTACGCAGCAGCACCGTTTCTGTTTTCCTCTGTCCCCCCCGCCCCCAGCGTGTTGGCTTTTCATCACTGATCTGTGAGCGGTCTGCGGGAGCCCCGTGTGGATGCGCTCTGTGCGCTGGGGACGCACTGACACCCTCGCTGGCACGTGGTTGCGGAGCCCAGCGAGGCTGTGGGCCCCGGGCCCCGGACCCTCAGGTGCGAGCACACCGGCGACGAGCGGACGCGAGCGGGAGCCGTGACCCCGCCCGTGGCCTGGCCAGGAGCCCGGGCGCGCCCGCAGCGCGGAGGCGGTGAACGCACCCTCCCGCTCGCACGCCGCCGGCACCGCGGCCGGAGAACCGCAGAGCCGGCGCGGCGGGGCGGGGCGGGGCGGGGCCGGCCGGCGGAAGCGCGGCTGGCGCGCGGCATTCTGGGGCCGGAAGTGGGCTCGCGCTGCAGCGGGCGGTCATGGCGGCGGCGCGGAGCCGTAAGCGGTGAGTGGGGTCTGGGGGCGGCTCAGGCCTCCCCGCGGGCCTGTGTCCGAGGGCTCCCCTCGCGCCCCCGGGCTCCCGGGCAGCGGGGCCCCCGGGCTGGCGGGCCGTCCTGACTCCCCTGTCGGGACCCGCAGGCGCCTGGCGGAGCTGACGGTGGACGAGTTCCTGGCCTCGGGCTTTGATTCCGAGTCGGAGTCGGAGCCCGAAGGAGCCGCGGGAGCCGAGGCGCGGGCGGCGCGCGGAGCCTCCCGGATCCCGGAAGGGCCCGACGGCAGCCCCTCGGCCAGGTGAGCGCAGCGTGTCCGCGGCGTGGGAGCCAACCCCGTCCCCGTCTCCGGCCCGGCCGCTCTCCGCCGGGAGGCGGACCCCTCCGGGGCCTCGGGACCGCGGCCCAGGGACCGTCGAGCCCGGACCCCCGAGCTTGTTCGGTCTCTGGTCGTTGCTGAGGGGCCGAGCCGGCTTCGGGAGGCGCACGTGGGTGCGGGAGGCCCCGGTCCTGGGCGCGCCAGGAAGTGCGGGCGCCGTGGGAGGCAGTGCGCGGGCAGGAGGAGCCGGGAGCGGAGCCGCGACACGTGCTGTGCTGCGTGGGGAAGGTCGTTGGAAGAGGTGTCACTGAGCGGAGACCCGAGGCCGCGAGCTGTGTGGGCGGCAGGGGAGCTGCCGCTCCTTCGGGGTGCAGGACGGGCTGGAGTAGGAGGGGCTGGGCCTGGGGAGGTGATGGGGCCGTTGGTAAGGTGTCCCAGGAACGTGGGGAGCCATCTCAGGGTTGTGTGCAGTGTGTGGAGAAATGGCACGTGACAACAGCGAGGGTCACTTGGGGTGCGTGTTAAGAGTAGGCTGTAGGCGCAGGAACGGGGACCGGGAGGGACCATTCTGGTAACTGAGAGATGGTCCTGGTTTTGAGAGGAGGCAGGAGGGGTTTTGAAGATAGCTGGTGAGATCTCCTAACAGGTGACGCGGTGGATTAGGAGAGAGACAGGTTTGCTTAGTATTTGAGCACCTGAAAAAGTAGTGCTACTAACCAGTGAGGTAGAGGAGGGTGTTGGCAGAGCAAGTTTGGAGGAACCCCAAGTTCAGTGTTGTGCATGTTGGATTTGGGGTGCATGTGCTGAAACAGGTACGGTGAGGCTGTGGGATATGTAAGTCTGGGCATCTGCTGAAAACGTACCCACTGGAAACCCTGCCTTAGTTGTGGGTAGCTGTTGTGGGGCGAGCAGGTTAAGCCCCAGTCTTCCCAGAGAAGGCCACCAAGCTGGCAGTATGGAGGACAGGAAGCCTTATGCCCCCCCCCGCCCCCACTGTGGCTCTGCTTGTCCATCTGACTTGATGACTGACCCCCACCTTCCCAGCCGACGTAAAGGGCGTGCATCTGAGCACAAGGACCAGCTTTCTCGGCTGAAGGACAAAGACCCTGAGTTCTACAAGTTCCTGCAGGAGAACGACCAGAGCCTGCTGAACTTCAGCGACTCGGACAGCTCTGAGGATGAAGAGGAGCAGCTCCACTCCCTGCCAGACGTGCTGGAAGTGAGGCCTGGACAGAGCCGGGCAGGGACAGGGCCACACTCGGGCCACCCTGTCCTGCTCTAGCCTGGCCCTCTGTGTCTGGTGCAGGAAGCAAGTGAGGAGGAAGGCGAGGAGGACAAGGATGGGGCCTCTAGAGGACCGAAGGGGAAGAAGAGGGGTTGCACCCCTGTGACCCTCGCCATGGTTGAGAGATGGAAGCAGGCAGCACAGGTGAGAAGTAGCATGGAGGAGCTGCTGCCCACCCTGCCCCTTTAGGAGTCTGCCCTGCTCCTTCCAGCTACCTGGGCTAGGCAGATGGGAGGCCGCTTCTGTGAGCAGTGCCCTGCATGGGAACCCGGGACAGTTCTCCCTCATGCTAAGAGACTCCGGGACTGCGTCCTCTCCTTCAGTCAGAGGTCCTAGGGGCTCTGCCTGCTCCTTCGCTCTCAGTTTCTCTCTCCAGTTCCTCGTTCTCTGAATTTTCTTGTGGGCAGGATAAGGTCTCTGTCCCTTTGCTGGTTGGTCGAGCCAGGCATCTTCTTCCGAGGGTGTTGCCACGGTTTCTGTAGGGAAAGGAGGAGACAGAGGGGAGAGCTCCAGAAGCTACTCACTGTTGGCAGTCGTCCAGATCCGGGACCCTCAGCCCCTCCCCTGTGGTCCCTGAGCTGGGCTCCTTGCCCACCCAGGAGGATTCTGGACTCTGTCTTTTTATTTTTGGCGTGTGGCTCAGTGACACTGTTCCATTTCTGCCTTGTGTCTGAGAATGAGGGCGAGAGGTGCCTTTGTCTCCCAGGGCGGGGTCTGGGACCCCGGCTACCTCTCCCTCAGCCCAGCACAGCCGACGGCCCCCTCAGTGTTCTGGGTTCTGTCGCCCCTTCAGCAGCACCTCACTCCAAGGCTGTTCCACGAAGTCGTGCAGGCATTCCGAGCAGCTGTGACCATCACCCAAGGAGACCAGGAGGGTGCTGAGGCCAGCAAATTCCAGGTCACAGACAGTTCTGGTGAGCTGGGGCCAGGGAACCTGGGATATGGGCTCTGTTCTATCTGCTGTCCTGTGAGTGTCATCTGTGGTCCCCTCGTTGCAGTGTTCAACGCTCTGGTCACCTTTTGCATCAGAGACCTCTTTGGCTGTCTCCAGAAGCTGCTGTTTGGAAAAACCCCAAAGGACAGCAGCAGGTGAGAGGTGGGGGTGGGGTGGGCTGTTCAGGGCCCTGCAGTGGTAAAGGCAGAGGCCTTGTGACTTAGCAGTTCCCTCCAGACCTAGCTGGCACAGAGGGATGTTGGGGGCAGAGCCAGGCTCTTTCTGGGGCTCTTGGGAGTGGCTGGGTTCTCAAGGCCAGTTGGGGTGGCCCCATCCATTTTTTGTTTCCTCTGAGAAAGGAAATTCTCTGCCTAGCTTTCTTCAGTGACCGCAAACTCTGCGCTTTACTTTGTTTCCCTGTTTTTTTGGGTTAGGATTCTCATATTCTCTCTCTCTCTCTCTCTCTCTCTCTCTCTCTTTCTCTCCCCCCCCCCTCCCCGTTTTTCCTCTTTGTGATAAATTAGTGTCGTCTACTCTCCTTCCCTTTTACTTTGGTTGCTGGGTGTGTCTCCAGGCGGGGGCCTGGTCAGTGCTGGGTTTGAGAACTTGACCTTCCGTGTTAGAGGTAGATCGGGGAGAGAAGCTGTCTTCAGAGGAGGGAGGAGGGCAGCATATGTTGGTAGAACAGGGCTTACGCTACTCGACCACTTGGGTTGGAGGCAGAAAGAGCCTTGGAGGGTCAGACTCACCCCAGATGCCTCTTAAAGGAAGAAGGAAGTGTCCAGAGAGGGTCCTCTGTCATCACCTGGGCCTGGTGGTGTCGGTGAGGTTGGACCGAGGGATTGAAGGGTTTGGCCGTGTGGAGGTGGCTGACGGGCAGGGGTAGAAGGGCAGTGAGGACGTGGGCAGCCGACAGCGCTGGTTGCATTCTCCCGGAAGGAGGCCGCTGCACTGCGTCACTGAGGAAATGGAGATGCTGCCTCTTGGGTCAAGGTGAGCTCTCCACTGGTGCCGGCCTTTGCCCCTTTGTGCATGCCAGCAGGTTTTTTGTTTTGTTTTTTTTGTTTTGTTTTGTTTTTTAGTTTTCTATATTGGTTTTAGAGAAGAAGGGAGGGAGAGAGAGAGAGAAACATAGATGAATGAGAGAGAACATTTATTGGCCATCTCCTGCATGCTCCCCACTGGGGATCGGGCCCACAACCTGGGCATGTGCTCTGACTGGGAATCGAACTGGCGACCTCTTGGTGCAGGGTCGACGCTCAACCACTGGGCCACACCGGCCGGGCTCACCAGATTTTAATGAGCACCTACTGTGTGCTGAGTTCTGTGCATGCTGAGGGGCGATGCCTGTGAGAAACTGCCAGAGGTGGTAATTGGCATCGCCAGGCCTTTGCATTTTTCGAAAAAGGTCAGAGTCTGGGTTTTTGGTGAAGCTGAGTTGTAGACATGGGGACTTTGGTTTATTTTAAAGCTTGTTTGGGCCACAGAAAGCCTGGTGTAGTTGTGGTTGGTGATGCCTGGGTTAGACCTTAGGGCCCTGTATGCTTGCCGCAGGTATGGGTGCCTTCTGGAGACTGGGGGAGTGGTGGCTGTGGGCTCAGACATGGGGCACAGTGGCTGTCAGCCCTCTGGTCAGCTGGGGGCTGCCCCTCCTCAGGCATTGATCTGGGCCACTTTTGAGAGGGTCTCCCCACAGGGCCCACGAGCCTGTGTGTGGACAGAATGTGGCCCAGGGCTTACCCGTGTGTGAGCTGGGGTGTCTGAACTTCTGGTCTCACGTGGGTGGACGGGTGTGGTCTCTGCAGGTTGCTGCAGCCATCCAGCAGCCCGCTTTGGGGGAAGCTCCGGCTGGATGTCAAGACTCACCTGAGCTCAGTCATACAGGTGCGGTTTTGCTGGGAGAGGGCTGCTGGGTCATCAGGGCCTGGCCGCGCGCAGTGGTCCGGTTCTTCTCTGTTCCTCGACGTGAGTGGGCTTGGCACTGACCTCTCTTGCTCCCCAGCTGGTGGCCTGCGTGGCAGAGGCGACGGTGGCGGCGGCCCTCCTGCAGCACATCAGCAGCTCCATGCCCTACTTCCTGACTTTCCCCAAGCAGTGCCGCATGCTGCTCAAGGTGGGCAGGCTGGCCTGTGGGCGTGGCTGAGTGCCCTGGCTAGTGACAGACCCCTCCTCTGCCAGGGTCTGCCTCGGGCAGCACTGCCCAGGTGTTTGAGAACAGGCTACAGGCTGGGCTGTCTCTCAGCAGTGCCCACAGGGGCCTCCTGCTGCACCTGGGGAGGCCGAGGCAGTCGTGACGTCTCACTCTTTGCAGAGGATGGTGGTCCTGTGGAGCACAGGCGAGGAGACACTCCGCGTGCTGGCCTTCCTGGTCCTCGTCAGAGCCTGCCGGCACCAGAAAGACACCTTCCTGAGCCCCGTCCTGAAGGTAGGTTGGGCCCGTGGCTTCCACCTGTGGTGCCCCCAGTCAGTGTCCATTGGGATCAGGGTTGAAAGTCTCAGTCTAAGGGCTGCTGGGCTCAGTGGGACTGTGGCTCCAGGCAGACCCGGGTCCTTGTCACTGTTTCCTCTGAGAAGTGGTGGCCACTTCTCCTCAGTGGACAGGACCCTGGAGGTGGAGAGGGGTAGAGACACTGGTGCCCAGTCCCAGCCAGGGTGGCCTGGCGGCAGGGGGTCCTCCCTCCCAGGCCCTCCGAGGTTCCCCTGCTGGTTCCCAAACTGGTTTATGCTGGAGTTCCCCCTCCCCTGGCACCAGGTCCTCCTTGTGAGCACAGTCCCTTGGACTGCAGACTGCCCTGTGGAGGCCCAGCAGCAGGGGGACCGCGGGCGGAGGGTCTGCACTGACACCGGGCTGTGGTTCTGAGGCAGCGGTTCTGAGGGACAGGCCCTGGTGTCTGGCGGTGGGGCCTCGGGGCCCTGGGAGCTCAGGCGGCTGTGCCTGGTCTCCCGGCAGCAAATGTACATCGCGTACGTGAAGAACTGCAAGTTCACCTCTCCCGGCGCTCTGCCCCTCATCGGCTTCATGCAGCGGACGCTGACTGAGCTCCTGGCCCTGGACACCAGCGTGGCCTACCAGCACGCCTTCCTCTACATCCGCCAGCTCGCCGTCCACCTGCGCAATGCCATGACCACGCGCAAGAAGGTTGGTGGCTAGGCTGGGGCGCTGAGCCAGCCCAGGGCCTGGGGCCTCCGGGAAGAGAGAGCCCAGCATCTGGGTGGGGCCAGGGTCCTTGGGGTGGGTGTTGGGAGGGTCCAGTGCTGCTGCCTGCTGGGCCCCTGTGCGTGGTGGGGAGGGTGGGCCCTGGGACCGGCTGACCAGCGGCTCTGCAGGAGACGCACCAGTCCGTGTACAACTGGCAGTTCGTGCACTGCCTGCAGCTGTGGTGCCGCGTCCTCAGCACCATCTGCCCCAGCGACACCCTCCAGCCCTTGGTCTACCCCCTCGCCCAGGTCATCCTCGGCTGCATCAAGTGAGTCTGGGTGGGCGTCCTGAGAGCCAGGCTGGCGTGGGTCGTCTAGGGACGGGTGCAGGAGGCTGCTCTGGAGGTCAGAGGGGTCAGGATTACAGAGCTGTCCTGAGGGGCAGGGGGTCCTCTTCCAGGTGGCCAAGGCTTCCAGGGAGGTTCTGTGGTCTGTGACCTGGTAACATCTGTGGAAGGGCCCGGGTGGGGCTGTCTGTTCTGGTGCCCGTGTGAGAGAGCACCCAGGCCCGGGCAGCAGGCTTCTTTCTGGGTCACCTGTGACGTGACTCCTCAGCACCTTCCTCTGAGGACACAGCCCAAGCGTGTGTTCTGGGGACGCCGGGTAGAGGGGGCCGTGTGCAGTTTGAAGGGAATTTGGGTCTCTTCGCATGGGGTTTTTGAGCAGCAGATCCGGTCTGGTGTGTAGGATCCTGGGTGTGAACGTTTAGCGTGGGCTGGTGACTGTTGGCCAGGAGGGGGCAGCCCTGTCCTTCTGAGGGGAGCTGAGAGCTGGGAGGAAACGCTCCTCAAAAGGAAACAAGTCCAGCCTGGTGGGGGCCCGGCAGCCCTATAACCGAGCAAGGAGGCGAGTCCTGAAGGCCTTGCGTTCTGTCCTGTGCTGTCAGGAATCTGGTGGGGCAGGTGTGGCCTCTGACCCTGAGAAAGGTGATAGGGAGGGCCCCTGCTGAGGCTAGGGCTCTGTGGCAGCAGCCAGGAGGGTGAGGCGGGTTTATGGGGTCCCTAAGGCGGGGCCTCCTCTCACTCCCGTTCTCCCGCTCCCAGGCTGGTCCCCACGGCGCGCTTCTACCCACTGCGCATGCACTGCATACGTGCCCTGACGCTGCTCTCCGAGGGCACGGGCACCTTCATCCCTGTGCTGCCCTTCGTCCTTGAGGTGAGGCGGGTGGGGCCTCACCTGCAGAGCACAGGTGCTTCCAGGGCACCGCTGTCCTTGGTGCCTTCTGTCTGCCCAGGCCGGTGGCTTGTGTTGGTTGGCAAGAGCGGCACTGAGGACAGGCTGCCTCCTGGGGCGGGCCTAAGGGAGCTGGTTTTGGGGCACAGACCTGCTTTGATCTGGGCATTTGTCCAAGATCCAGCCTGGAAGCCCAGGTCTGATTCCAAGGCCGCGTCTGCACGTCCCCGTGTGCGTGTGTGTGCCCTGGGCATCTGTCTGTCCCCTCTGTTCACTGTCTCCCTGGGCCCGCTCTCTGTTTTCCTACACCTTTGCACTGGCCCGTCTTGGCCTCATCTGCGTCCCGCATGTCCCTCACCCACGGTGCAGGCCTTTCCTTCCCAGAGGAAACAGACCACAGAGCTGGAAGCCAAGCTCTGTCTCCCGGGAGCCCTGGCCCTCCTCCCTGGGTGGCGGGGAGCACCAGTGTGGGAGGTCAGACCTCCCGGGGCCGAGCCAGGCTGCAGCTGTGCCCTCCCAGGGGCCGCGTTGTGGTCGCCGTCACCATGGCTGTTTTCATCGGGAGCCGTCCTGAGCTCAGCTCTGGGCTCCTGATGGGGATGCTTTCCGTCACGCTCCCCCAGCCTCGGCCACACATCGCTCTCGGAAACTCATCCCGATCGCCCTCTTCGAGGGTCGTGGGAGAGGTGTATGGCTGAGGGGCCAGGCAGTCCACTGTTCCCTGGGCAGCTTCAGCCTCCCGCTTGGGAGGAGGACTTCTCCCAGAGGCCAGGGCTGACGGGAAGTGCACAGCCTGCCGCCTCTAGAGGACGCGGGAGCCGAGCCCCAGCTCCCGAGACTGTGTTCCTTGGTGTGTGACTGCTGGGGACGCAGCCCTTGGGAACGCGGTCGAGAGTGAGGTGGTGTGGTGGCAGTGGTCCTGTGCAGGAGGGCTCTCCTGTCTCCAGATGCGGCCTTCTGGCCCAGTTTTTAGAAGAGGGTCTAGCAGTGAGCATGCACGTGCTCCTGGGCCTGCCCAGTGGCCAGTGTCCCACTCTGGGTGAGGGGCTCCCTCGGGGGCCACCAGAGCTCTGGAAGGCAAGCAGTATCTTGGGGTGGGGGGGGTCTGTGGGCTGTAGGTCTGCTCCCACGATGGGTCTTCAAGGACCCAGGTGCAGTTGGGGTGGGGTGAGCGGGATCCAGCACTGCAGTCTGGGCTGATGTGGCCACGGGTCGGCGCAGGTTTTCCAGCAGGTTGACTTCAACAAGAAGCCGGGGCGCATGAGCTCCAAGCCCATCAACTTCGCTGTGATCCTGAAGCTGTCCAAAGTCAACCTGCAGGAGAAGGCTTACCGGGTGAGGCCAGCCTCTGGGCCTCCAGGGAGGTGCCTAGGGAGGGCCCTGGCTGAGGTTGCCGCAGGTGTCAGAGGACACTGGGGTCAGCACGCAGGGTGTGCACAGGAGGGGTGTGCTGCACTGCGAGTTGAAGCATGGATCCTTGTGGGCTCCCATGGTGGTTGGCCCAGCTCCAGGGAGCCTGAGTGTGGCTTCCAGGGAGGTTGTGGGGTCCCAGCCTTCCTCCTTGCCCTGGAGAGTAAGCGGCCGTGTCAGCCTGTGGTGGAAGTGGTCTGAGCTACCCCTCCCCCATGCCCTGATGCTCTCCTCTGCACTGCTGCCTCAGGACGGCCTGGTGGAGCAGCTGTATGACCTCACCCTCGAGTACCTGCACACTCAGGCCCACAGCATCGCGTTCCCCGAACTGGCGCTGCCCGCCATCCTGCAGGTGTGTGCCCGCTACCCGACCCCTGCCCAGGTCCCTCTGAGTCCTGTGGTAAGGCTGGCTAGACTGTGTTTTAATGGACTCAGCTCCCTGTTTACACAGGGGCTAGAGGAAGGTCGTCTGTCCCAACCACAGAGCAGGTGATGGAACCTGGCCCCGTGCTGGGGCTGTGGTGTGGGAATCTGCGCATGGGCAAACTCCACGAGGACTCTAGGCCTGCGCAGCCCGGGGACCAGATGTCATGAGTCTTTCCTGAGGGATTGGGACTGAGTGGGCTGGTCTACTGATTGCATGCTCCCCAGGGGTCCTCGGCAGCCTCATCTTCTCTCCAGGCAATACTGGGGGTAGGGTGGGTGTCTTTCCTCTCGGAAGTCCATTGGCTTCCAGCCTAGATATCCCCCATCTCAGGGAGGCCTGTGCTCGGGGGAGGGAGTGTTGCCTGTGTCTTCGCGGCTCTGGTGGTGGGGCTGCTCCCACCTAGCTGTGCCTGGCAGAGGCCCATCTAGACACAGGAGCGGGTGCAAGGCTCTGTTTCTGGGCTTGAAGCCCCAGGGATCCGCAAGTTTTTTTTTTTGGTAAAGAGCCAGGTGATGTTTTAGGCTTTGCGGTCCTGTGGTTTCCACAGCTGCTTAATTCTGTCGAAATAAAAAGCCCACAGAAACGTGGAAGCAACGGAGAGGCTGTGTGCACGAGCCTCGCATGGGAGCTCTGTGGCTGGGCCTGGGCCCCGGGCTCTGCCCCTCCTGGTGGGCAGTGGGTGGGCGGGCCACCCACACAGCAGCCTGTGGAGCTGGCTGAGCCTCTTCCTCTGCAGCTGAAGTCCTTCCTCCGAGAGTGCAAGGTGGCCAACTACTGCCGGCAGGTGCGCCAGCTGCTGGAGAAGCTGCAGGAGAATGCAGACCACATCTGCAGCCTCCGCCAGAGGGCCTCCTTCGGTGTGACAAACCTCCAGGCCGTGGTCCGTGGGGAGGGCACTGGTCAGTGTGGCTGGGGTTTGGGGTTTTGCCCAGGGTGGGACATGACCCTGAACCGCTACCCACAGGATGACTGGGAGAAACAGATCCGCAAGGAGGGGACTCCGCTCACTAAGTACTACAGCCAGTGGCGGAAACTGCGGGACCGTGAGATCCAGCTGGAAATCAGCGGCAAAGAGCGGGTGTGTGTGGGAGGCTGCCGGGGTCTGGGCATACCTGGCTGGACTGTTCTGAGACGAGGCCCTAGCACCCTGATATGACTAAGATGGGGCTGGGGCTGTTGGGGACACATCTGCCAGGGTGGTTGGGGTGGGGCTGTGGTTTGGATGGCACTTGAGGGCTAGAGGGGGCTGGGACCTCCTCACCTGCCTGGTGAGGTGGCCATCCAGGGGTCACTCCCAGGGATGCAGATGGGCAGTCGGTAGGAAACGTGGCCCAACAGGTCTCTGTGGGATCGAGGGATGTGACCGGGGGCAGGGAGAACGCAGGGTCCTGGGTTTAGGTGGAGCCTGTCTTTGGGACGAGGCTCCTGGCACACCTCACCTGTTGCCCTTGTTCTGGGGCTTCCCAGCTGGAAGATCTGCACTTCCCTGAGATAAAGCGGCGGAAGCTGGGGGACAGGAAGGATGAGGACAGGGTGGAATTCAAGGACCTCTTTGACCTGGATAGTGAGGAGGATGCTGTGGACTTCTCAGAGAGAGGTGGGCCTGCCCCGCTCAGCTTGAGCTCTTGGGGGATGGTCAGGCGGACCTGGAAGGTGTCCCTAGCACCTCCTGGAGCTGGAGGGAGGGCACCCACTCCCACCTCTGCTCCTGTTTGCGGGCTGCTCTGTCCCTTCTCTGACCCTTTTCTTTGAGACGCGGCCTCCTAAAATGGAAACGTCCGCGGGCCTTGTCCCTCCCCCTGCTGGCAGTTCTGAGTCCTCTCCACTTGCCGGAGGAGGCCCCAGGGGAGGGCAGTGCAGGGCTGTTGAGCCAGCTGTCCCCCTGTGCATTTGCTGGTGGGCCTCTCCCACGGGCTCTTCCCCTTGGTCCCCAGGTACACCTGCGTCCTCTGGAGCTCAGCAGAGGGTAGAGGAGGAAGACAAGGATGAGGATGATGAAGATGAGGATGATGGCAGCAGTAGTAGCCAAGATGTTAGCAACTCAGAGGGTGAGTGGTTCCTGGGGTGAGGGTGCTGTGCCCTTCGAGCCCCTGTGTCTGGGTGCCCAAAGCTCCTCCCTGGGAGGTCAGGCCAGCCGTTCCTTTCCTGTTGGCTCTGGCAGCCAGCAGCAGGGCACCAATAAATTAATTACTGCTGTGATGAATTAGCAAGAGTAACCCCCCAGGCTGGCTTCTTCCTGATAGAGCAGAATTTATGTGGCCTTGGTGTCTCCCTGCAGATGGAGGCCCAGATGCAGATGCAGAGCTGGCCCCCCGGGAGTTGTGGCGGCTGCTGGCCCAGGGGCCGGAGGATGAGCTGCAGGACCTACAGCTCTCCGAGGAGGACTGAGGACTCGGCCACCACCCGTGGCTGCGGGGCCTGTCAGCAGTGTCCCCATCTCACCAGGGGTCAGTGCCCAAATGGGGGAAGGACAGTAGGTGGCGGATGGGGCTTTATTTTCACAACACAAAAGACCATGAAGTACCAAGCGCTGTGTGCTGATGGCTGGAGCGGTGGCCTTGGGCCCGACCCCTGCACCGTGGAACCTGCTGCTGCCGCACCCCAGGGGCATGTCCCCGTGAGGGAAGCTGACCTCGCCTGAGGTCAGGGTGCTGAAGACCCAGAGCAGTCCCAGCTCCAGAGGGAGCCAGGGCCAGTGAGCTGCCTGTCTTTGGTTTGTCTGCAGCATCCAGGTTCAGATCCCCAGGCCTGCGCCAGGCTTTGCCGGTACCCCCAAAAGTCTTTGGGAAGGTGTTCCTTTCTCTTAAGTCACGTGTTTTCTTTTTAAAAGTTCTGTGTGTTTTCACTTCCAAAACTGAAGGACATGAGCTGTGAGGGAGGGGCCTCTGCACTGCAGCAACTGGCACTGAGGGACCGTGGGCCTGGCCGGCCCATCCCACAACTCAGCACAGAGGCTGGGAGGGGTCTGCTGGCCCTGGGAGCAGAGTCACAGTCCCATTCTCTTGCTTGGGTGAGGTTCGGCCAGCAGTGGGGTGACCCCCACCATAGGGCGAGGGGACCATTGTGGGGGATGGGGGCTGCTCCCCTGAGGTGAGCTCCCGCTCGGGGGCCCGCAGCGTTGGTGGCTGCAGCGGCAAAGCCACAGGGAAGCTGGCCATGTAGAAGACGCGGCCCAGGCGCTTGGCTACCTGCGGAGAGACACGCCCAGGTGGGAGTCTGCAGCCAGGAAGAGCCCTGATGCTGCCCTTCCACTGGATGGAGACCACTGCCCCAACGGGCACTCACCTGTGCCCGAATCTTGAGAGCAGGCCCTAGCTTCAGCCCCATGGTGGTCAGGAGGTGCTCCTCAGTCAGCAGGGGCAGGGTCTCCCCGTCTATCCCCTGTTCTCTGAAGATCTGGTGTGAGGTGGGAGCCTGTCAGGCCTGAGTGTGACCGGTGCCTGCCCACCCTGCAGTCCCTCGGCCCCACCAGGGCTGCTTCTGGGGCGGCTCGAGGCCTCCCAGAGCGGAGCATTTGTGCCGTTTGCAGGAAAAATACGCCAGTGAGAGAACACACTCCTCTGTTGGGCACGTGCCAGTGTTGCAGGCAGAGCACCGCGTGCAGGGAGCATGCGCCAGTGCCCCCCAGACCCTTTGAGGAGGGCGAGCGGGGTGAGGAGGCCCTGGGGGACAGGGAGCACAGAACCATCTTGGGCAGGTGCCCCCCTCACCGGTGCGTATTCTCCACAGCCAGACAGGCCCCCCACAAAGCTGCAGACATCGTCCACTGTCCACTTGCTGACATCCTCAGGGGCTGTGGCCTCCTCCCCATCCGTGAAGAGTCCCCCCATGGTGCCTGGGTTGGGAGGGGGTGTTACTAGGACTTTGACTGACTCTTTCCTAGGGTCCCAACCATCTGCTGACCTTTGCCCTTGTTCAGAGATGATGGATTCGTGACTAAAAGGGACTTTTCTCCCCTTGGATACCCTAAAGGGGGTTGGGGGGGAGGGGTCTCCTTCCACCCCATGGGGAGATCTAGAGCATCGGGGGTGCCCACCTGTGTGGAAGTAGGGGCTGATGTAGGGCACGCCCAGGGGCAGTGGAGGGGGCAGCATGGACCCTGAGAGAAGTCCCTTCCCCTCTGAGCTGGCCCCTCCAGTTGGGGCTTGACCCGGGGTGGGGCCCTGGCCCCCAACAGCCACCATCTCGGAGTCCTCTCCGTCTGAGTCCTTGGGGGGCTCATCTTCAGAGCCATCTTGTACCCAGAGCCCAGCCCCGGTGGTCTCCTTGGGCTCACTGGGACGAGCTGAGGCAGGGCTGGAGCTCCCCTTCCGAGGGGCTCGGCGGGCAGGCTCCCGCGGCGGGGTGGGAGGGCCCGGGCCCGGGGGCCCCTGCGGGGGCAGGGCCAGCACGGGCGCGGAGCTGTGTCTCAGCACCAGCATGGCCCCGCGGCGCTGCAGCTCGTCGGCACCATCCGGCGGGCGCAGCGCAGCCTCAGGCGCCAGGAGCTGCGGCCGGTGCGCGCTCTCGAGCTCCTTCTGCCGCAGCAGCTCTGCCGACATCTCCAGTCTGGACCAGGGAGAGCACAGGGCAGTGTCAGCCCGCGGGGCGGGGCCACCTCCCCCCCAGTTCCCCTGCCATCTACCGAGCCAGGTTCTGCTTCCGCAGGAGCTCCTGCTGCCGAGCCAGCATCTCCGCCTGGGCAGGGGGCAGGAATCCGAAACCTGGTGCGAAGGGGACAGAGCGCGAAGCCAGGTGGCCGGTGGTCCGGAGCCGCCCGGGCTCTTACCCCCAACCCCCCCCACCCCCGTTTGTCCGGGGAGGGGCGGGCCCTACAGAAACACTGGGTCACAGGCAAGCCCGATGGCGCCCGCACGCAGGTCCCCCCCCCCCCGGGGCACAAAGGGATCAGACACTCGCCTACTTCTCACCTGGGGTCTGGCACAGAGCCGAGGGCACCCCCAGAAAGGGAGGCCTGAGGTGGGGGCCCAGGGCGATGTGCGGGGCATTCTGGGGCGACAGCAAGGGGGCCGGCTGTGACAGCTCCCTGTGGACGGCAGGGAGGTGAGCGCCGCGCGCCCCCTCCATTCCCGGAACCGCCCCGCGCCCCCCTTCCGGCCGCCGCTGCTAATTGCCGGCCCCGCGGGCGGTCGAAGCGCCGCTCGTTTCGGCTTCGGGTCTCGCGCCGCCTCCGCCCCCGCCCGGCCCCGCTGGCGGCGCCAATTAATCTCGGCGGCGGCGCGGAGGCGCTGACCCGGCGGGCGGCGGCGACTGCAGCGGTAATTACCGCGGGCGCATCGGGGCCCCGCCTCCTCGCCCCTCGGACCCTGCGCGGCGGGGGCGGGGCGCAATTAGCCGCGATCCCGGCGGCGGCTGCAGACAGCGTCTGGGGCGGGGGTCGCCGTGTCCCGGGGCGGGGCGTGCTGTGGCCGCCGGGCAGCAGAGCCGGGAGCCCCGCAGCTCCTCCCGCCCCGCCTCGGCTCGGCTCGCCCCTCGGCCCCTTCGGGCTGTCAGCCCCCGCCCCCGCCTGGGGTCCTCGGGCCGCGACTAGCCGGGGGCCTCGTCACTGTCCCCGAAGGCTCGAGTCTGGACCGGTGCTGCTGGGGGCAGGCACCTCCGGCTTTCGGGTTTCCAGACCTGGCCGCTCCCCCTTCGGCCCTCTCCACCGCCCTCCGCGGGCTTCCCCGATCTGCGTCAAGCACCCTAACCCACCTGTTGGGGGAGTAAAGCCTTCAGCTGTCAGGGGCACCTGGGTTCAGCGGGTCTCACTGTGGCTCAGTGTGAAAGGGAATCGCCCTTAACAGTCCGACCAGAGGGCTGGTCACCCCCAGGAGCTCGACCCAAGAGTGCTTTTCGGGGCCTCTGCCCAGCTCACAGGGCACAGGAAGCCATGAGCCTCGGGCTAGCACACTGAGGACCACAGGCTGTGTGGCCGGGATGAGGGGGGTTGTGCAGTCAAGGTGGCTGACAAGTAGGGAGGTGCAGCCTGTAGACCTGACCTGCAGAAACCAGGTGATGTCTATCCTCCCCAGCTTTGTACCCCAGAAACAAGCACAATGAACAGGGGGGCCTCTCTGAGATGCAGGCACCCCAGTACCTCTCTGAGAAGGATGGGGCGCCAGCTGGAGCGGTGCCCTCTCGGTGCTGAGCCAGGCCCTGTTTCCGACGTTGACCTGCGGTGGATGAGGGCAGGTGGACTTCCAGGCCACTGGGGCTCCTCACCGCTGCTGCTGCCACCTCCTGCCGGACCCTCAGGAGGTCTGGGGGGGTGGGGGCAACAGCAGTGACCCAGAGGCCAGGTTCCCCCTGGGCTCTCACTCCCCCTACCCTGATGAGCATAGGGCACTGGCCAAGGACACCAAGGAGACCAGGACTGGCGAGAGCATGTCCTCACACTGACCCAGCTGGTTGGTCACTGGGACAGAAAGACAAGCAGAAAGCCATAGGGCAGGGGAGACAAATCATTAGCTGCAACAAGCTAAAGGATGCTGGGGTTGGGGGTGGGAGGCACCCCATGTCTTGGGAGGGGGCCATGTAAGCATTCCAAAGGGACATGGGGATGTTAGTAACCAAAAATGCAGTGGGAGGGAGGGAAGGGAAAACCCAGCGCGCAGGGGAAGCTGGCGGTGCATACACGTTGATAGTGACAATTCAGAAGGCATGGAAACCAAGGCTGCAGGGGTCTCGAGGGGAGGGGGGCGTGCAAAGGCCCAAGGTTGAGGGCGCAGGCTTGCTCCTGGAGGGCAGTGTGACCAGTGTCCGGGAGCTGAAGTCCAGGACTGAGGCTGCCTAGGCGACCCCTTCCTAGGTAACACGTGGTGCATACTCCATCTATGCGTCTGATGCACTCTGCTACCCAACTGAGTCCCTCCAGTCTGCTCAGGGCCGGGCCTCTGAGTCCCCCCGCAGCCCCCCATTTGTGCAGGCTCCCGCCGCCTGTTTATAAATTAATTACCCGAAAAGCGGAGGTGGGTCCTGCCCGGGCCGGGTGCCAGCCCGCAGAGCCCAGCCGGCGCGGCCGCCTGCGTCGATCCCAGTGGGGCCTCCGCGCCCCCGCGCGCGCCGGCGGCCTGGGTTATTTACAGTCGGCTCCGCAGCGGGGGCGGCGGCGCAGGGCCGTGATTGACAGCCCAGCTCCCGGCGCTGCTCCCCGGCGGCCAGCGCCCCCTCCCTCGCGCAGGCCAGCGGAGCCGGCCCCAGGCAGGGCAGGGAAAGCAATTAAAAAGGAAGATTTTTAAATTATTAACATTTGGTGAATAATTCAGGCTCTCGGTGCCTCACTGCCCTGGGGGACAGTGCCTTGTGTAAGGAGAGGAAATCCTGCCCCCTATCCCAGCACCCCCTCGTCCACCTCCAGCCAGAAAAGCCAAGCTCCCCCAGACTAGGGGCTGGGGGTCTGTGAGGTCAGGGTGCATCTGGGCAGGGGGCTGGAGTGTGATCCTGAGATGGTGGCTAGGACTTCCAATCGCCCCTAAGAGCTGGGATGGCCAGATGGCCGGAGCAGTGGGCAGGGTGGGGAGCAGGGTGGGGCAGGGACAGTGCCTCCAGCTGGGCTTCTCCTGAGCACCAGTGAGGTCCTGGTGGCCACATCCCAACTGCTGCCCACCCTGCCTCTGGACTCCGCCAGGGGAAGTTCCAAGCTGCCTGCTTCCCTCCTCTGGGGCCTCCCACCCCGAGACTCTCTGGAGGAGGCACCTGACACTGTCACACCCTCCAGCTGGAGTGAGCAGGCCCGCAGTGCCGACAGGGCGTAGGCAGCCTGCGTGGACTGCGCAGGGGCGTCAATCCCACACCCACTCAGGCTCACCCCGTGTGAAGTGACACGGCCTGCCTGTGGCAAGAGGTAGGGGTGGCCCTGCGGTGGGGGACAGTGGGTGGGGATCTGGTAGGGAATGAAGCCACAGGGGACCTGTTGGAGGGGCTCTGCTTCAGGTGGAGGGAGCAGGAGCGCATGCTCTGCCCAGCTACAGGGAGCTTGCTGATGGACCTGCTCCCAGTGCATCCTTGCTGTCAGCAGTCAAGACCCCAGGGTTTCTTTCCAGGGTGAGGGTCGGCCTCCAGGGGCAGAGAGCTCAGCACACGTGGTGGACGCGTGGTAGAGGGCACATACCGTGGCTGGGGAGCCCCAGGTGGTAGAGACGCTGAGGGTCCTCAAAGGTGCCGGCCTCGCTCAGTGCGGACACCAGCCGGCGGTAGTGGTCCTCGGGGGCCATGCTGGGCCCTAGCTCTGGCAGCAGCAGAGTCTCTGCTTGGGGGAAGCACATGGAGAGGGGTCTTCTTCAGATACTCCACCCTGCAGAGGGTCTGAGTTGTGCCCTCCCCCTCCAGGAACCTGTCCCACCACCCACCTTGGGGGGACTTGCTTCGAGCCTTCTTCTCCAAAGGGCAGTCAGTGCCGACGTGGGGGGAGCAGCCCAGTCTCTTGCCCAGCAGGTCACCTGGTGGAGGGCACAGTGAGCCTCACCCTGTGTCTCCGGGCTTGGAAGGGATGGAGACTGGGAGGGACAGGGAGGGCCCAGGCTCACCCCAACTGCAGCCTTTGTCCCTGCCCAGCCCCAGGTCAGCCCAGAACCACACCCATGGCTGCTCAAGGTGTCCAGGGGTCCTGGCCAGGTCAAGGCCTTGCCTAACCAGAGTCCCAAGGACAGCCGGAGGACAGTCCTGACCCTGGGCTCTGTGGTGTGTATGTGCAGATGGGATGGCAGATTTCTGGTAACAGCCTCAGGTGGAAGCTCAGGACCCCACAGGCATCCGGCTGCCCCTACCCAGCCAGACGGGTGTCCTGTGCAAATGCAGGCCTGCTCAGCACCCTACCAGAGAGCAGGAAAAGGCTCCTGATGTGACTCCCAGGACAGGGGTGAGGACTGGTGGTGCAGGAGCCCATGCCGGGGTGCCCCACATTCTTCCTGCTCAGGGAGGTCTCCAGGCTACAGGTTCTTAAGGCCACCTGGAGGCCCCTGAGGACGGGTGCACCTGCCACATCCAATACCCCTAGGTCCTCCACCCAGGCCACACCCTTCACTGCCCCTAGAAACCTGAGCCAGCACCCTGGCTTTGCCTGTCACAGGCCCGCCCAGCTGCCAAGCAGGCTCTGAGCTCCGGAGGACGCCCTGAGCAGCCTCACCCACTGCTCAGCCCCCCACCCCATACACACACGCCAGTCCCACCCCACTCCATCCCTCCCTGAAGTCCTCTCTCAGCTCCCACATCCAAACCACATCCATCCGTGACCCTGAGCCAGCTGTCTCCATCCCAGTCCCTGGCCCTGTACACCAGGCTCCCTCCTGAGCCCGGGCCTAGGGTTTCCGTGAAGAGTTCAGCAGTGGTCCTGCTCTCCAGGGCCCACCACAGTGTTGGCCGCCAGGCCCTGGCCCCCTCTCCATCTCCCGAGGCTGTCTGGGGGGTGGGGTGCAGGATCTGCCTCCTCTGTGACCCAGGGCCACTATGACACCTCCGCGAAGGGGCACGACCATCAGCTCCAGAGCCTAATTCCTTTTCCTTATTCCCTTAATCTGTCATTTTTATCAGCCTGGGAAGTGCGGCGCGATCAATCTCCACTTTACAGCTGACAGAATGGTGCTAATAACTTATTGATCTTGGCCACCTTGCTGCCACTGGCCTGGGCCCCGTGGCTCAGCCCAGGCCCTGCCCCATCCCTACCTCAGGGGCCTGGCAGGATGGGGGAACAGCCAGCGTGAGGCCCCTGAGGAAGCCCAAGTGGACAGCCCTGTGGCCTCAGGGTCTCAGGCAGGAGGACTGGATGTCTGGCTGTCCCTGGCCTGAGGTTGGGCCTGGGCTGGGTCAATACCCCAACCCGAACACACACTTTAAGGTTTAGCAAATAACCCAGGGCTCTCGCCTTCCTGCGACCTGTTCCCCATTTTCCACCGTGGAACCCTCCTAAACCTACCCTTTCCTATGGGGGTGCCAGGGTCCGCCAGTGAACCCATGTGGTGGCTGCAGCAGTTCCTGCCAGGGGGTCTGGGGCCACCTTCGTGCAGGGACTCAGCCGGGCCGGCAGAAGCAGACACACAATCACAAGAAGCCGCACCAACCCACCTGGGCCCCTCACAGGCCTCCCTGACCTTCCGGCTCAAGGGCCAGGGAGGGGCTGGGACTGCAGGGACCGGACTGACATGTGGCTTCTGGGGAGAAGCAGGTGAAGCCCACGCCAGGGCCACGGGAACGCAGGGAGACAGGGGACTACGCGCTGAGGAGAGGTCCAGACCTTGATGAAACCTGGACCCAGTGCACAGGTGGCACTTCCTGCAGAGCCAGTGTGACCTCAGCACCAAGTGAGTGAGGACACCCTGACACAGCCACGCTGGCCCGAGCCAGCCTGTGGCTGGGGGCAGGGCACACGGCCCAGCTCCAGACAGCGCGCAGGGAGGGGCTGCGGCAGGACATCTCAATCATTGCAGGACTCCCGAGGCTCCGCCCGATCGATGGGGCAATTAGATTGTATCAGCTGCCTGCTCAGCGGCCTCCAGAAACACCCCCTCCCCACAAGGGCCTTCCCAGGCAGGCAGTCCTGGGGCCCCAACAGGATGCGTGGGGGGCCCGGGACGCTGCCCATCCCCTGCCCAGCCTTCCTGAGGCCGGCATCCCCTGCCCGAAAGGTCCCTGCCCAGGGCGCCCAGGACACCCCACACCCCTCCAGCTTCAGCTGAAGCTCAGCTATTCCCCAACTCTGCAGCCAAGTCCTCAGAGGAGGGCCTGAGTCCTCAAGCAGCGCCCCCCCACCCCGATCAACTGCTCTCGAGGAGACACCCCTCCAAGGTGACCCCAGAGCTCCTGGGCGAGCACCTTCCTGCCACCCCTCTGGAGGCCTAGGCCCCAGTTCCCCTCTCCCAGGATGGACTCTTCCCTGTTGAGACCCTGTGCGCTGTGGGGTTGGTGGGTGCTCTGTGCACAGCATTCGCAGGTGCTCCTTTCTGAGCCTCAGTGAGGCCTGCACACCCCTGCCGCCCTGCCTCCCTCTGCCCCTGTGAGCAGGGGCCTCGGTCACTCCAAGCCCACCCCTGCATCAGCCACCATGGAGCCACTGCCTCCGCCCCCTGTCTGCCCTGCTGGTAGGGATTAACACAATTACCATCACATGGAGCCCCGGGGGACAGCCGGCCTCGCCACCTCCCGCCTCCTCGCTGGCCTCCCTGGCTGCCTGCCAAGGCCACTGGGGGTGGCAGCCTCCAGAGCCACTGAGCAGAGACGCCCTCAGGCGGAGCTGCTGTGGCCCTGGAGCTCCTTGCTGGCCCCAGTCCCCCCAGGCTCCTCACCTGCGCCTCCCAGGCCTAGCTCCACGCCGCTTCTCTGGAATTCACAGCGGCTCTGGTGCTCGGGCATAACGAGGCGGCTGCTGCGATGCAGGCTGGATATGAGGGTGGGCAGGTCACTGTCCTGGCTGCAGGAGGCAAGGCAGGGAAGGGGGCCCTGTGAGGCCTGCGCCCACCCTTGGCACGAGGAGTGCCCGTTCAAGCCTGAGGGTGCCTTGTGCACACCTCCAAGGGTGGCTGCTGAGACCATGTGTAAGTGTCCCCACAGCAGGTCCCACCCGGACAGCTGGCACCTGCCAAGTACCTGCTGGGCACGCAGACCCCACCGCAGCTCGGGGGCGGGTCTGTGCAGAGCTGGGTGGGTGCAGCCTTGCCATGCTCTCTGCAGGGTGACCAGGGCTGTGTCCTTGCCCCCTGCTTGGAGGGCAGCCAGCACCCACCAGGAGGTGTGCCTGCCCCTGGCAGCCCGGAGAGGCGCTGGCACAGGCACGAGCACCAACTGCCGCGCCACCCGCGCCATCCACTAAAACTCCTGCGCAGCCGTAGACCCCAACCTCTTCAATAGGGAAACCAAGGGTCAGACCAAAGGCCAGCAGCCATGGAGATGCGCATGCACACAGCCCTGCGGACGTGCTTACGCGGACAGACTGGAGCCTGCTCACCTCAAGGCTCCAAGGAGGACCTCAGCCGGGCCCAGGGCAGGGGGCTGGGGGTAAGCAAGTACTTTACTCTGTTGTCCCCTCATTTCTGTTCCTGCTAAATCAGTCCAGCCCTACATCATCAAAGAACCCCAGAGAGAAGAGGGAGTGAGGAAGCCCCAGTGTGACTGTGGGATGGTCCCCCACTCCATCAGTCGGCACCGAGAAGGGTCACCTGCCACCCGGCTGCCTAGGGGCAGACGCAGCCAGAAGCCGAAAGAAGTCAGGACAGGACAGAGGGGAGGGGGGGAGGGTCTGCCCCCAGAACCCTTGGTCCCTGGCCCACCTGTAACAGAGCCGCCTCCTGGCTGGGCCACTGCGGGGGGACCTCCACAAAGTGACCTGGGACCCGACCCTAAACCTCCTTAAATAGCCTCCGCCCCCTGGCCTGGGCGGCTGAGCAGCTAATCTGGGGCTGGCCCCTAAGCAGATCAGTTTCAGCACCAAAGATGAGAAGGCTGGGCTCCCTCGCCACCCCACCCTCCTCAGGAGAGGTGCCCCCCCATGCAGACAGGGGGGCAGGGAGGGTGGGAGCAGGTCCTTTAGGGGACTAAGTGGCAGCTAATCCACCCCCTGGTCGTCCTCAGCCACTCAAGGGGCGGGAGGCGGGTCAGAGGGGAGCTGCTGTCTCAGCACCAGGGAGGGGCTGGGCCTAGAGGCAGGGCCGACAAGGCCCCTTCTGGGTCCCCAGGGCTCCTGCAGGAGGTGGCTGAGCGGTGAGAACAGGCCCATGGGGTCTGTCCTGACCCAATACAGTCATTAGCTCTTTCACCCGCTGGCCGGTCATTCGGACACTCAGGGGTGCTGCGGCCCCTTGGAGGTGATGCCCAATGGGAACCAGGACACCTCGGTCTCTGCCTTGGGGGTTCGTCCCACAGGCCCCAAGACAGCCTGTCCCTGTCCTGGAAAACCTGCTCTGGTCACTCACTGAGCACATTAGGCCACAAAGAAACGGCACGGATAGCATGAACCCTGCACCTGGCATCCCAGCGTGAGGTTCTCGGAGCCATAAAAACACCCTCACCCGCTGTGCGCCAGGGAGGAGGGCTCTGAGGCTCTGTGGTGGGGCTGGCTGGAGGCAGGTGCACTGGGAGGCTGGGGGAAGCAGGACCCGTCAGACCCCAGCCCTGCCCGAGGGGCCCTGGGCTCCTCCAGGCTCCCTTGGTGACCATCACATCTCAGGGAATTCAACGGGCAGGGACCACATCTGCCTGCTGCCCCCTGCACAGACCTGTCCACTTCAGTGTCAGACGGACAGAGGGACGGGGATAAACAGACAGACGATGGACAGATGAAGATGGATGATGGAGTCAGACTGACAGATGGAGAATGACAGATGCAGAAGAACAGACAGACAGCAACGACGGCAGACAGACAGGCATGACAGAACAGCTCGACCGAGTCTGAAGGACAGGTGGGAGACGACAGACAGACAGAGGGACAGGGAAACCAAGCAGGGCGGGCAGCGTGAGGCAGCTGGGCGGTATGCCTTCCCCAGCCAGACTTGGGGCAGCGTGGGGGCGGGCAGATGGGCTGAGCAGGGCCCACCTCTCCTCTGATAAAAGCCCGGAGAGGATCCTAGCTGCTTCTGCCACCTGTGTCTGGACACCTGGGACCCTGCCCTACTTCCCGAGGCGGCGCAGGGGGAGGAGGGGCTGCAGGCAGAGCTGGCGTTGACAAATGTATCCTGTAGCTTCCCAAGTACCAGCCCCAGATGTCATCAACGTTCATGACGGTTGTAAAAACGACCAAGTAAGTTTGAAAATGTTTTCGTTATAATTTGGCTCCAGACCTTCTCAGACCAGGCTGGGAGTGGGGAGGCCCAGCTCCCACCTGGGCTCCGCCGAGGTCGCCAGGCCCGACCTGGATGCCAGTGCCCTCTGGCCCTTCCTGCAGCCTCCCCAGAAGCCTGGGATGAGACTTGACCCCACTGACTAGAAGCCACAGCCTGAGCTCTGCCCACAGATGACCACCTCCGGAAGTGGAAACTTGGGTTGTCCCCAATGCCCCCAACCTCCTCTCAGGTCCCCTCATCCTTATCACCCTCCATCCTGCTTCCGTAGCCTAAATCACATGGACTGGGCAACCCCCAGCCCGCTGGGCGGGTCTCAGGGCCCCTTCTCCTGCTCCACATTCCTGCAGGCTCCTGTGCCGGAGGACAGTGCCCAGAGGCCCAGCATCTAATGAGCCAGACTCCCCACCTCGTGCCCTCCCCCCCCCACCCCTCATTTCTCCATGTCTCTGCAGACACCCTTTCCCTGGGGAACTCCTATGCTTTCTTCAAGACCCCACTCACTCCACCCCGCTCACCTCCTGCTGGGTCTCTGGGAAGGGGGGAGGGGAAGCCATGGCCTCATCCCTGGGCAGATGGGCTCATGGGGGACAGGGACTCTGGCTCCAGGGCTGGGCTGCCCAGGGTCCACCCGTGCTGCTGCCAAGGCCCAGGCGCAGTGACAGACAGACAGACAGACAGACAAACCACAGACGGAGGAGGGCGGAAGCAGAACACTGTGGGACGAAGCCCGGCCCGGGCGCGGACCCCACCTGCAGGACGTCTCTCGGAAGGAGATGTTCACGTCCCAGTGGGTGTGGACCCTGCAAGGACAGAAGCAGACGGTCAGCATGGCCTCCAGGACGGTGCCCCTCACCTGCCCCAGGCGCCAGCCCCGAAGGAAGCGCGCTGGCTCAGGCCCGTCTCCAGCACCGTCTGGGACCAGGCCAGCACCGCAGCTGCTGCCAGGAAAGGCCTCGGGGCCGCGGCAGCTCCTGCCCTCACCACAGAGGACTGGGAAGCAGAGCTAAGGCCGCCATGTCTCCGCCGCGGGCCCAGAGGCGCCGTGTGGTGCCGGGGTGGGGGCTGCAGCTTCCTCTGCATGTCACTCGTGTGACCCACCCCAACTCCTAGTGGCTAGAGCTACTCCGGCTGCAACCAGGCCGTGGAGCGAGCCGCCAGTACTGCCGTTGGATGTCAGCCCGGCACAGGCTCCCTGGGGTCCCAGCTGTTGCCAACTGGCCCCCAAAAGTGACCACTGCACAGCAGAGGCAGGGGAGACGCCAGGCCCTCCACCTCAGCAGGGGTTCCGGAAAGACCCGCGGCTGAGGGGCAGCAGGGAAGCAGGAGTGGGGTGGGCTGGGCAGTGGAGTCCTGGGGGCCCGGGGTTACCAGGGTGGGAGACATTGGGAAGTGCGGGAGGCCGAGGTGGGAAGAGGCCGAGAAATTCCGGGGAAGCATCACAAGTGCTGGACGAACAGAAGATGGACAGACAGACAGAAGAAGTGAGTGGCCAGAGGGAGGCTTCTCTGCGGGGGGGGGGGGGGTCAGGAGGGTGCACCACACCCGAATGAGATGGGGAGGGCCCGGGGCTGCTGAGGGAGGGTCCACCCAGGCCTGGGGACGCTGCGAGGGACTAGGCACCCCACCCCCACCCCGGCTCCCTGACTGCCCTCCTTCCAGTTCCTCCCTCACACCCAGCAGCTCCGCCCCTCCCCAGGACCCTCCCTGGCCCACTCTGGCCATGGCAGGGACCACCGCTGGGGGTGCCCGCTCCCTGCTCCCGCAGTGCTGACCCAGTCCTGGCGTGGCCCTTCGTCTCCAAGCGGGGGCCAGGGGGGCTCTAACTGGTCCTGTGCAATGGAGAGGCGGTGTGTCCCTGGCCGTCCAGGTTCTGTTTCAGCTGGGGCTGAGCTACAAGCTAAGCTGGGGCCCTGTCCCCAGGGCAAGGACCCCCCCAGGCCTGGAGACCCATCTCGGGTCCCCGCCCGCACCTGAGCCGTGTACCCTCCACACCTGGAGCTCGGGAGAGTTACCTTCTCTTCATGATACGGACGTGTGTGTCGTCCTCCTGCTTCAGGCCCGGCCGCTGCCCACAGGCCGGTCCACTCCCATCGCTGTCGCCATCACTAGCTGAGAAGCTGGGGGTCAGTTCTTTCTTCAGGACCCGAGCAGGGGGCAGGGCAACTGTCCTCTTGTCGGCCAGCCGCCCCCGGTTCTGGGCAGAGTGGGAGGACAGGAAGGTGAGGCCCCTCGGCCCCTGGGTGGCTGGCAGGCCCAGGTGACGGAGCCTTGCTGAGATCAAGCAGGCGCAGTCACCAGCCCATGCCCCCAAAAGTAGAGGGGCGCCAGCCTCCAAGACAGGCTCCATGGTAGGCAAAGGCCGCAGCTGAGCCGAGGGCCAGAGCAGGGGGACAAGGCCTCGGCAAGAGCCCCTTCACGGGCGACCCTACATCCTGGACAGGGCTGGGCTCAGGTGTGGCCCTGGCAGGCTGCTCTGGGCACTGCCTTGTTGAGACTCCACACTCCAGGCAGCCTGAGTGTGGGCGGACCCAGCTCCTCAGAGCCCGGAGGGGTCACCCGCCTGTGTGTCCTGTCCCTCCTTGGACATGCAGTGCCCTCTGTGTGCATGTGTGTGCCTGGCAACCCTACTCCGATTCTGTGAACCCCCAGCTGAGACCAAGCCACGCAGAGCCCAGGTCTCAGGGGGTCTGAAGCCTGAAGCCTGGGGCCTGAGCCTGCTGCCCCCTTGCAAAGTGCAGGCCTGTGGTTCACAGGTCACCTGGCCAGGAACCGGGACCAGCTGGGTGCCTCGAGCCCTGGAGCCCTGAGCGAGCCAGGCTTCCCCGAGGCCCCCCACCCCCACCCCTGTGCTCAAAGCAGGGCTTCTAGGCACGGAACTGCCGGTCCTGCGCCAGGACCGCAGACCCGCAGGGCACTGCGCACAGACGGTGTGCTCAGAGATCACGCACACACAGGCAGGTTTCCTGCGCACGGCACCGTCCAGCGTGTCCGGGTCCCGCCACCCAGGGGCAGAGGAAGAGTTAGTGGGTAGGAAGCTTTTTCTTATTTAATAACAGGCCACTGGCTCAGGAAGGTGGTGGGGGCCTTGGGATTATCTAACTCTCCTCCTCAGTCCCAGGGGCCTCCTCTGCTCCCCTTCTCCCTGTTGCCAGGACCACGCATCCCCGTTACACCCCTGAGCTTGAGAAGCAGGGTGTCAAGGACCTTGGCCTCCCTGGACCAGTGTCACCCTGGACTACAGAGCAGCTACGCAGCCACTGTCCTCCAGAGTGAAGGTTCTCGTCAGACGCAGACCTCTGTCACCTCCAGACCGTGTCCCCACCCCTGGCTCCAGGAGCCCCCATTCCTTCTCCTCCATCCCTTCCTTCAGCAGTCTACCTGGGACACCCTCCAGTCTCCTCTCTGCAACACTTAAATGAGAGGACGGGGTAGCGGGGGCCGGCGTGGGCGTGGGGTGCAGCCTGCAGACGAGCCTGCTCTGCGGCCCCTCTAGGACCCCGGCCCAGAGCTCCACCCGCACCAGCAGAGCATGGGCGAGGCTGCGGGGTGACCAGTCTGGTCCCGGCCTCCACATGCCAGCCTGGGCTGGGAGTGTGTGCAGCAGCTCAGCGGGGGGTCCCCATCAACTCTGCCCTGAGGGAGCCTGCTGCAGGCCCCGCCAGGACCGCCTCTCCTGCCTTCCTGCCCAAAGCAAACCCTCTTAAGAGGGAAAGGAAATGCACCGCCCTCTGCTTCTCATCCGAGGGAGCTGGTGGTTAAGGCTGCTGCCTGGGATGAGGCCAGACCTGCTATGCTGGCCTGGGGTGCTCCTGGGGGAGGGGTCTCAGACGCGGAACCAGGATGGGCAGCCCTGACCCTGGCCAAGGACAGGGGACATCACGCCTCCCACGAACACCAGTGACCTCAGCCACTCACCCTTGCTCAGCAGCACAGATTTGAAAACGGGGCTGAGTCTGGCCAGTGTGACTCAGTGGACTGAGAGGTCCCAGCTCGATTCCCAGTCAGAGCACATGCCTGGGTTGTGGGCTCGATCCCAGTGGGGGGCGTGCAGGAGGCAGCTGATCGATGTTCTCTCTCATCGATATTTCTCTCTCTCTCTCCCTTCCTCCCTCTCTAAACAAATCAATTAAATATATTTTAAAAAAGAAAACTGCCCCCAGCCAAGTACCGGTGGCCCCCTCGTGGCTGCGTGATCCCTGCGCCATGTGCCCACCCACGTTCTGCCCTGGGCTGTCTGTGACTGCAGTGTACACACACCTGTGGACTTGGCTGTGGGGGTGGGGAAGACAGCTCTGCGTGGAAAAAGTGAAGGCTGGAAAGACAAGGAGCTCCTTCTTAAGAGAGGGTGTGGGGACCGGCCTGGGAGGGACCAGGCCCAGGTCTGAGCCATCGCTCACGAAAAGCAAGGATCTGGGAGCCCCAGACAGGCAGGCAGCCCTAGACTGTGTCCCCATCCCTGTCCGAACCACCATCCAAGCAGTGTCCACGGGAGACCGATGCCGGGCTCAGGCCCTGCTGCTCCATTCCTGTGGGAGAGGCAGGGCTCTTCCCACCTGCACAGAAACTCCAGACCAGCCTAGATGGTGCCCAGCTGCTGGAGAAGGTGCAGAAGTGGAGAGACAGCTCGGTCTCTCGCCCCAGGACGGCACGGTGGCCGTGGGCGGGAGGTGGGCTGCCTGGGCACACACACTGGGGAGCCCAGTGCGCAGGGTGAGGAGCTCCTGTCAGAGCATGTCTGCGGTGGGCATATGAGAGCCCCCTCCGCTGCTCCACTGGTGTCTGACCACGTGTCTGTCCTCACAGGTGTGTCCGTGGCTTCCCAGCTTGCCCAGATTACTTGCCACCAGGGCCCAAGAGGAACCCAGGACACCCCTCCCCCACCCTACTGCTCTAAGGAAGAGGAGCCTAAGGCCAAGGCCAGGGACCTCAGGCAAACAACCAGCCTCTGCCCCTCTCACCCTTTCCAGCCAGAGGGTTTTGCTGAGTGGTGCCAGCAGGGGGAGCACAACCCACCCACCAGCAGCCAGGGCTCTAATTGGCTCTCCCCCCAGGGGTTCAAAATTGGTCTTTCTCAAGATACAATTTCCTTTCCAGATCCATCCTCCACCCACTGCTGCCTGGGGGACAGGTGCCGGGGCAGGCACAGCACCCACTGCTCAGCTCTCCCAGGCCCTGAGGGGCTCCTTGGATGTCGCCCCTGGGCTGGGGGCCCCACACCAACCTCCAACCAGCCTCAGCTCTGGTTGCCCAAGGCCCACCGAGCACAGAGCTGCCCAGACAGTCCTGCACACCCAGGGTCTCCTCCGGCAGGCTCCATCCAAACCCCAGAACACTCATGAGGACCAGCCAACACTGGGTCAGACCCCGGAACAAGCATCACCCTAGGATCAGCACCTCTTCCAATCTGGGCCAGATGACATGGTGACCCCCAGACTGGTAATGGGCAGAGTCCCCAAGTCAGTGGGAAGACACTCTCCAGGGAGGAACCTTCACACCCTGGGTTGTTCCCAAAGAAAAGCTTCAGGAGAGGCAGGATCCAAACGGGTGGGGGGTTCTCGATGCCACAGGATTCCCACTCCAAGCAAAGTCGCCCCTATTTGCCCTTGGGGCTCCCTCCTGCACACTGGCAGAGTTGAGGATAGGATTCTGGATCTTACAAAATATGCCCATGTTCCATTGGGAAGAAAAAGACCCCGAAGCCCAACTTTCTCCCACATCTCACCACCGGGGAGGATATTCGACAGCCGGGACAGTCGCAGATCGGAGGGTGCACCTGCAGAATCCCCTTGGACATAAGCGTCTTCAGACTTTTCCCTGCGAGGAGAGCCAAGGCAGGACCAGTGAGGGAGTGGGCGGCACTCGGGCACTTTCGGGGCGCAGTCAGCAGCAATGCCCAGCCCCCTCCCAGCACGAGTGTGAACACCCACCGCAGTTCAACTTCAAACCTGCCGCCCAGCCCGGCCGCCCACACCACCCTCGGGATTTGCAGAGCTCAGAAACGGCAGATCAGGCGAGCACCGTCCCCTGACCAAGGGCAGCTTCTTCCTCCTCCCTCCTGCGCCCCTTCTCCCGAGCTCCACCCTCTCCAAGCTGGTCCGCGGGAACCCCGAGAAGGGCCGAGGAAGGTTGAGCCCGGGGACAGGTGAGCGGCGCAGTCAGGACCTGGGGCTGCACCCGACCCCGCAGCGGGAAGAAGGAAGCCACTGAGGAGCCGCGAACCCCAAAGTCGAACGCCACTGGGTCCCTAACTTTCTAACTCCCCCCACCCCCGCTCACCGCCCTTCTCCTGCTTGCCAGCTCAGGCGCCCACCCGTCTCACCCTTGGAGCTCGACTCCTGCAGGAGCCCAACAAGCTGCTCCCAGCTCCGCCGCCGCTCCTGCTCCGCGCGCGTCCCCGCCCCGGCGCGCGACCCGCGTCCCCCACCTGCCTGCGCCACCCCTACGCCTTGCCCTTCTCTCCAGCAGCGCGCACCCGCGCCCCGGCCACACGTGTTCCCCTCCACTCCCGCCAGAACCCGCGGCTCCGCGTCTGGGGGTCGGGGTGCGGGGGAGTGTCCTGCCCAGCCGACCTCCCGCCTGCTTTCCTGAGTTCCCGTAAACTTCCCCTGCGGCTCGAGGCTCAGGGATCCCGCAGACCTTCGGCGCGTAAGGAGCGGCTGGCTAGTGAGCAGCAGGAGCCCAGGGCACCGCAGCGGGAGCTGGCGAACGCGGAGGCCGAGGGCGCTCTGCCGGCGTCCACCGAGCAGACTTTGCTGCGGTTGGGGGGCGGGGGGTGGGGCGGGGGGAGTGCCCCTGCTGCAGCCCCGGAGTTACAGCGCCCTCTCTGGGCGGCGATGGAGTTTCCCAGATGGCAGCATGAGTGGGGTTCGGACCCAGGGGTCTTGGGGAGCCGAGGGGAGGGACAGAAGCGGCCCGCGGCCCCCCTGCGGGCGCACCTTTGTGGCGGATGCTGCGCTTCCAGTCCTTGGCGGTTTCTCGGCCGCTGACGAACTGGAACTCGTTGGGTGTGAGCCACTCGCCGCGGTGGCGGATGGATGGACCCTTGCTGCCCTGGCAGAGTTTGCGCACGTAGAGCAGCGCGCGGTTGGCGCCGCACTCCACCTCGATGCACGGCTCGCCGTTGTCCAGCAGCGGCTGGAAGTCCGGTGCCGCGGCCGCAGTGGCCGAGAAGCGCTCGAGGGCCAGAGGGTCCCGGGGCAGGTGGAGGTGTGGGGCGGCCTCGTGCACGCTCAGGTAGGCGCGCGGGGCGCGGAGCGGCGGAGCCAACAGCGCCTCGTAGCCGGCGGTCGCGGCAGGTAGCGGGGCGGCCGGGGGCAGGGCGGCCACGGCGGGCAGTGGCGCCAGGTAGCCGGGCAGCGGCGGCAGAGGCAGCGCCGCCAGGGTCGGATGGAAGGTGGCCAGAGCCAGGGCCAGGTCTTCGCGGCCCGGGAGCTCCTTCTTGACCGCTGGCATGGCGGGCCAGTGGTCCTGCAACCTGGCTCCCCGCCGCCGGCTCAACTTGTTCCCGAGCTGGAGTTGGGTCTCGTCGGCGGGAGGGGGCCCGGGAGGCGCCTGGCCGCGCGCCCGCCCTACCCGCTACTGCGTCCCGGCGCCGGCAGCTGCCGCCGCCGCCGCGCCGCCCGCCTGGCTGGCAGGGCCTCGGCTGCCCGAGACATGGTGCTGCTGGAGCTGCTATCGATCCCGGATCGACGAGCCGAGCGCCGCGGCTCCAGGGCCCTGGGACTCCACGGGGCGCCGGGCCACCTGCGCCCGCGCCCCCTGGGGCGGCCCCGCCCCCCAGCTAGCTGGTCCGCCCTCCAGGCAGAGCGCGGCTGCGAGGAGCCGAGAAATCTCCCGCCACGCGCCCCGCCCCTCCCGGGGGTCCCAGGCCCCCGCCCCGCCCCGCCGCCCGGGCCGCGCACCCGCGTACTCTGGCGCGCGCCCGCCCGGCGGGGACTTGGGAGACTCCTGCCGTCGTCGCCGCCGCCGCCACCACAACTTGGCCCATTTAAACGGCCCCGGCGCGGCGGGCGGGCGGGCGCGGGCTCCGACAGGGGGTGCGTGAAGGCCGACCGGGCTCACACCGAGGCGGCAGGGGTAGCGGGACGGGCCTGCGCCCCCTGCCCTATTCCTGAGTGGCGGACGATAGGAGGACGGGAGACCGAGGGTGAGCGCTGGCTAGCGAGACGCGGCGCGCACAGAAAGCACCATTGTTGAGGGAATTACTGTTCGGGGCCGCTGCTGGAGTCTGGGGCACCACGTGGGGTGGTGGCGGCCCTGGGTCTGCAGTGGGCTCCCGGCAGAGGAGGGGATCCGGGAATAGGCGCGCCCGCTTCCCTGGCAGGTGTGTGGGTGTGAGCCTGCAGCTCTGGGTAGAAGTGTTTGCACAGCGCCAGTGCGGGGGTGGGGTGGGAGAAGGTCGTGGGTGGGGGCTCCCCTGCACCTAAAGGGTGTGAGACAGTAGGTTCGCGGTGGTCTCGGCAAATGTGCCAGGAAGGGTTTGTGTTCTGTGACTAACAATAACAATTCTATTAATTATTGCTGCTTTACTATGAACGTCACAGGCCTTAGTTCACGTGTTCATTTCAGTATCATTTCCTTATTCCCCTGTTATAGATGAGAAAGGTAAGACATAAGCAACACTCCTAATGTCACACAGCTGCTTCAGATCCAGGCCCTGTGACTTTAGGACAAACAGTATCTGAACCATGGTGTGGGGCAAGAAAGTGGGCTGGAGCCAGTCTGGGGGAAGGATGGGGAAGTGGGGACTGTGCATTGAGCACATTTCTGTCTTCTATGAGGAGCAGGTCTGGAGAAGAAGGACCTGCTACATCCGTGTCCACCTCAGTGCCTTGGGAAAACAGGAATGAGGGTGATTTGTCCCCTGGAGACCAACCCACACCTCTGTGCACATCAGCATGACAGCCTGGCATCGGGAGAATTAGGAGGAGAAACTGAGAAACCCGGTGGCTTGGGTAATGGCTGGTGAGACAGGAAGTAACCTCAGATCCCAACCCAGTGGCCAGGCACCAACCCTGCCCCTCTGAGATGCAACCTGGCAGGATATCTCTGTGTACATCTCCCTGGCCAGCCTCTGCAGGGGAGCTGGATCACAGCTTGCGCCAGCACATTCTGCAGGGGAGGGGCTGGGAGTGAGGGACACATCACTGCCACCCACATCCTCCTGGGCATGTGACTGACCATTGGAGACCATCTCAGACACACCGCATCCTCAGCTGAGGCACCAAGACCAGCCTGGGAGTGGAGATCTGGGCTCGGACCAGGAATTGACTGCTCAGTGCACCTGAACCTCTGCACCATCCCTGCTTCCTCCACTTCTGGCACATCTGTCTGCTGAAGGGAAGGTGGGCATATGTGAGAGGCACCCCCTTGCTTCACCACCCACGGCCTCTTTGCCCCATCTGCAGCCTGAACCTCTGCAGGAGCCTGACCCAAGGTGTGAGTTGGGGAGCTCCCCACATGGCCAGCCTTGTGTCCTGTGTCTTGCTCTCAGGTGTGATGCCTTCGTGTCCAATGGATACAGGAGACTGTCCCTGCCCTACAGCCAAGGCCCAGGGAGGAGCCATCCTGTCAACGCAGAGGATGTCAGGGCTTTGCTGGAGGTCAAATGGGAGGCCAGTGTGCCCACTGTCTGGCCACAACCCTGACCCTCTGCCAAAAGACAGTCCCGTCCACCCAGCTCTTCTGTTTGCCTGCACCTGCCCTGAGCCTCAAGCCTCCTAACCCCTGAGCATCACACTGTGGTTTGGGGAGGGAAGGCTGTTGAGACACCTCCAGACCTGAGCAGGTGCCACAGTGTCCTTCCTACAACCTGAATCTGCAGAGGGGCCTTCCCTTCGCTTCTGCAGAGCCACCCCTAACACTCATCACAGACACAATGGCTAAGGAGGGCTCTGGGGTCCCCAACTCTGGCTTTCAGGGGTGAGGGTTCAGCTGGCAAGGTGTGGGGCCAACCTAACTCACCCAGCCTGACTTCCACCCCACCATCTGGCTCCAGGCATGTCTAGAGGACTCGGGCCCCTCTCCTCCAAGGGCCACTCCCTGGCTCCTGGGAGGTCCCTTTTCAGGGCCTTGGCTGATCAGGGCGGCTCACTCCACCTGTTTCTCCTCTTCTTGGGAAACAGACCCCTCTGCTTTCCGGTGGGAGCCACTTTCCAGCAGGGACCAGGCATTCTCAGCCCTGGTCATCACACCCCTCCTGAGGGGTCTGCTTTCCCCTACCTGGCCACCTGTGTCCTGGTCTGGCACCTGGGCCCGCAGGTCGCTCTGCTCTTCTCAGACTGCAGGCAGAGCCTAGAGGGACAGAATTTTGGCGCTAGAATCTTTCTGGGCTGGCAGCACCGTTGGGGGTGGGGGCGGGCGGGGTCTGCGGCCACAGTCCCACCTCCAGCCGGCGGAGGCCCCGCCCCCGGCCTTGGCAGCAGCGTCGCTGCTCGCGGTCCCCCCCATCGGGGCCCTCCGCCGCTGGGCCCCGGCCGGAGTCGCTGCCGCCGCCAGGGAGGGGGAGGGGGTCATAAATAACGCGCCGGGCGGCGCGGCCGGCGGGCGGCGCAGACGGTGACCCGAGACTTCCCCGGGGAGCGCGGGGGCGGCCCGCCGACCCCGCTGCCCCCAGCCCAGGCTCAGCCAGGCTTAACCGCCCCCTCTGGCGCTGCCCGACCCTGACCCCAACTGGTGCTTCTGCCAGAACACTCCCTCCCATCCCGAGTGCCTGCCAATGCCCCTTTCCAGACTGCACCCCTTAGAGTCTGCTTTCCATCCATCCTCCATCAATCAATCATTTATTGAGCACCAGATGTGGTATAATCCTAGGAAGAGAGATCCAGAGGGGAGGCCAGAGAAAAGCCGTGTGTCCCTGCGACCCCAGGTGCAGACCGGCCTGCCCCCTGGCCTGCGCTCACCCAGGGTGACTGAAGCGGTTGGAGAGCAGGCACTCGAAGGCGTGCAGGAACGGGTCACAGGGGCCCCACAGGTGTGGCTGTGGCTGACACTGAGCTGTGAGGAAGCACCCTCATTGCACACCCACTCTGCCCACACAGCCACCAGCAGACGGATGCCTTCCGGAAGCACCCACAGCAACTCACATGTATGCTCACGCCCACATGCATGCACAGGACAGGTGTGCGCAGGTGCTGTCATCCTGGCCAGGGGCCACAGTGTGTACTAACAACACCCATGCTCCTCCGCGAATGGGCTCAGGTGCAGGAGCTGGGGGCCTCTCAGGGTGGGGCCAAGCACAGGAAACAGAGTCCTCCAGGAACCTGAGGGAAGAAGAATCTCTCATGAGTGGGCATGAAGTTGGTCCCACCCTTCCCCTCCCTGCAGACGCTGCCAGCCTGCAGCCTGGACCTGGCCTGGGGTGAGGAGGGAGCATCTCTGGATGTGGCTGCAGCTCTGTGGGGTGGATGTGGGCACGAGGCCCTGTGCAGGCTTCACCCCTCAGGGCACAAGCCATGGCAGCACTACGATCGGCCTCTTCCAGATGCCAGGTCAGGGAGCTGACCAGAGCCGAGGGGCATTCCCCTGTCCCAGGGCTGTGCCAGCAGGGCCGAGCGCGAGGGAGGAGCAGATCCAGGCCTGAGGGTGGAGGGATGCCCGGTGCTCACACGTGTTCATGCTGTTCTTGTGCGTGGCCGTATTCCCCTGGCCCCTGTGACCACAGTCCCGCTGTGCACCTCAGCTCACACACAACACAGACCCCACATGAAGACCTTGGGGACCCATGCTCCTCATTGCAGGGGTCTGTGCCCTGGAGGGTCAATCCCGACTGTGCTGGTCACGCATCTACTCTTTGCATGTTCACCTGTCATGAGCTGGGCAGACCTGTGAGGCTTAGAACCCACCACAGTCCCAATAGAGACAAGGCTGTGCCATCCTCAGAGTCGCAGGGTGTTGGGGGAGGTGTGGGCTCAGGTGGTCTTTCTGCCAGGTGGAAGTTGAAGAAGAGGGAACATCTGGGTGGGACACTGGGAGCAGAAGCCCAGAGAGAAGCTGGCTGGAGCCAAGGGTTGATTGGGGCGGGGATGGGGCAGAAGTGCTGCTCCAAGGCTCGGGCTGTGCAGGGAGCCCAGCCTGGCCTGGACGTGACTGTTTCTGCGTTGGACTTCCTGGCAAACAGGCCCTGAGGGCAGGGCTTGGTTGCATTAGTTCACTGACAAGCCCACATGTCCGCATTTGAGGCTGCACACACGCCTTCCAGTGCGGTTCCGCTCAGCCCAGCTGAGCCTCCCAGCACCCATGGCCACAGACATGCTCTGCAGCAGAGAGGAAACTCATGAGCCTGGGAGGCTCTCCCTAGAGGGTGCAGGGTAGGCACCCTTGATTTTTGACAGGTGTGCCCAGACCGCAAGCTGAGGTCGGGGCCCAGAGACAGGTGTGGTGCTCTGTCCTGAGGTCCCGACAGCAATGCAGGGCGGCACAGAGGCCCACGATGGATTCCCAGGTGCACCCATTCCTGCATGAAGAAACAGGTTCACCCCCAGTATAGGGGGTGACTGCTGGAGGCCTCCTGATGACTGTCCCATGATCCTCCCACCAAAGGCCTTCTGTGCTCCAAAGAGGGTCACGGGGCATGTTGTTCTCCAGGGCCTGAGAGGGCACAGAAACAAGTGGAGCCTCAACACTGATCCCCAGTCAAGCACGTGCCCTGGTTGCAGGCTGGATCCCCAGCAGGGGGCATGCAGGAGGCAGCCGATGGGTGTTTCTCTCACATCAGTGTTTCTATCTCTCTAAAACAATCAATAAGACATATTTATTTATTTATTGTTTACATCCTCACCAGAGGACATTTTCCATTTATTTTCAGACAGAGTGTGAGGGAGGGAGAGAGAGGGAGAGAGAGAGAGAAACATCGATGTGAGAGTGACACACCCGCTGGTTGCCTCCCTCACAACCCAGACCAGGGCCAGGGATGAACTACAGCCGAGGTACGTGCCCTTGACCGGAATCGAACCCATGACTGTTTGGTCCCTTGGCCGATGCTCTAACCACTGACCAACTGGCCAGGGCAATAGAAAATAAATAAATAAAAGGGAGACTGGTTTATTTTTTTCTTTTCTTCTTCTTCTTTTTTTAATCCTCACCCGAGGATATTTTTCCATTTTTTGTACAGATAGAGTGGGAGGGAGAGTGAGAGAAACATTGACATGAAAGGGACACATCGAGTGGCTGCCACCCGCACGACCAACCAGGGCCGGGGACAAACTGCAACCGAAGTACGTGCCCTTAGCGGGAACCGAACCCGGGTCTCTCCGGACCGCAGGCCGACGCTCTAACCGCTGAGCCAAACCGGCCAGGGCGGGAGACTGGTTTAAAAGAGGACACAGCTGCCTGGCCAGTGTGGCTCCGTGGCCTGTGTTTTCCAGCGCTCCCGGAGGGCCCGGGTTTGATTCCAGGTTGGGGCACATGCAGGGCAGGCAGGAGGCAGCCAATCAATGTTTCTCTCTCCCTCTCTCTCTCTCAAATCAATAAAAAGAAAGAAAGAAACAGAGTTTCCTGGGTCACCAGCAGGGGTGCAGTGCTCAGGCCCGGTCCCAGCGCACACCCTGAGCCACGTGCCCTTCCCCAGCGTGACCTGGATGTATGTGGCGTGTGACACAGAACGGCGATGTCCACTCGACACACACCACAGTGGGACACCCCCCTCACACACACCACCCTTGCCTCTGGTTGTTCCCCAAGCTGCCTGTGGTCAGTGAGGGGGCCAGGGGTGTGGGGGAGCTCACATACACCCCGTCAGCTCTGGGTTCCCGCCCACTTTCCTTTATTTAAGGAAGTTTGCACCCCACATGCACAGGTTCTGCCCTGCAGTTGGTTGTGCACTGTAAGCTCTTGTCCCTGCGCCTCCCAAGGCTGCAGCCGCCCACCTGTCTGCACCGGAGGAGAGGTGGGGGTCTGTCAGGGTCACCCAGAGGACCAGCAGTCACTGTCACCACGGATCGTCACGTCAGGGATTTTCTTTTTTCTTCTTCTTTTTTTTTAATCATCCTCACCCGAGGACATTTTTCCATTCTTTGTTCAGATAGAGAGGGAGGGAGAGAGAGGAACAGAGAGAGAGAGAAACATTGATGTGAAAGGGACACATCGAGTGGTCACCATCCGCACAACCAACCAGGGCCGGGGACAAACTGCAACCAAGGCACATGCCCTTAGCGGGAACCGAACCCGGGTCTCTCCGGACCACAGGCTGATGCTCTAACCGCTGAGCCAAACCTGCCAGGGCACGTCAGGGATTTTCAGATGTCACAGGCTGAGGTGCACAGGAGTTTGCCCTGTCTCCCACCACAGTTCTGGCCCAGGCTGGCTTTCTGAGGCAATGGACTTAGACTGACCCCATCCAAGGCCAAGCCCCGGACTCCCAGTGCCAGTGGACCCCTTCTTCTAAGGGCAGATAGTCAGTGACGTCCCGAGGGTGCATCGACATCTTTGTGGGTGCTGCCTGTGTGTGGAGGTATCTTTATTGCTGTGGGCCACGTTCTCTCCATGTCTGTCTGCAGTGCCACAGGTGGTCCTGCATGTTGTGCCGTGACAGTGGGAACTCGGTGATGCACGACCCCCTGGAGTTATACACGGTGCCCGGTGCAGCCCCAGAGTTGGGTGGGCTAAAGGGCACAGCTGGTATTGGCTGGAGCCTGAGGGGAGCCCACGTGCACAGGCCAGACCTGAACCAATCATGGGCACCGGAAGGGTGCAATTTCAGGGCTGCATCCAAGGCCATAACCTGGCACTTTCCCTGGGCATTTAACACAGCCCCAGGTCGGCCCTGGGGGCTTCCCACCTCCTGGCTCGCGGACTGGGCAGGCTGCTTGGAGACCCCTGAGAAGTTGGGGGAGAAGAGGCAGCTAGTGAGTTGGGGCTGGTCTGAGAATGCTTTTACCTCTATAAGAGGGCTGTGGGGTCCCCAAATGTGGGGTCCTCATGCCCTGCCCACAGAGGAGCTCAGTTTTCATGGTCTATGTGCAGGCAGATGTCGGCGTGCTACAGACTCCGTCCAGGAGAACACACAGACCATCCTTCTGGACTGGGCGGTCTTGCCAAAATTCAAGAGTTTGCCCCAGGTCAGCAGCTGAGTAACTGTGTGTCTAAGGTCCAGCAGTGTGTGTGGGCTCCTGAGCCCTGGGGCCTCACAGGCAGGTGAGTTGGTTCGTCACTGGTCTGGGGGAAAGCCACACTTGGGCTGGCTCATCCCATCCTCCAGGCAGGCACGTGGCCCTCAGCAAACCTGTGGGCTCTGCTTCCTGGCCTCAGCACGTGGGAACTTTCCTGTGCTTCCGCTGGCGGCTCCCTGTGCATTCGATGAGCTTCACACGCCCCAGGCCCTCCTCTCAGAGCAGCCGGCATTCTCTCGCGCTCGCTCTTTCTTCCACAATGTCCTTCTGCCTCCCCAACTCTTCAGGCTGAGGGTGGGTGGGTCGTTCCACCCTAGGTTCCACTCTCCTCTCTCTCTCTCTCTTTTTTTTTTGGTTAATCCTCACCAAGAGTATTCTTCCACTAATTTTTAGAGAGAGTGGAAGGGAGGGAGGGGGAGAAAGAGAGAGAAACATCCGTGTGAGAGAGACACATCTATTGGTTCCCTCCCACACAACCTGGATCAGGGCCAGGAATCGAACCTGCACCCCAGGTATGTGCCCTTGAGTCACACCTGTGGACTAAGGCCCTAACCGCTGAGCACACCAGCCAGGGCCCACTCTCCTCTTTACAGGTCATGGTTCTGAATCTCTAGCTTCAGTCCAGACACTCAGAGTCGACAGCCTCCATGTGTGTCCACCTCACAGTCCCAGAACCCCTTTCCCACCGCCAGTTCTCATCACCAGCTGGCTCAGTCACCCGGAGAACTGGCCTCCCCTGGACTCTTCCCGCTCTGTGCCACCTGCTCTCTAGGGCCTCCTCTGGGAACGGTCCAGGCTCCCTGCCCTCCGGGCCTTGCCATGGCCCAGAGCTCCACTCCCCAACCTCATGATTCCGCACTCACCAGGGCCCCCTTTCAACTAGTACCTTTGTGGGCCCCCTTCTCCATTAACATGTTTAAAATTATATTTCACAACTGTGTTGGTGTGAAGATGAATACCATCCATGCTAGATTTAATATTTGATATTTGCCATTACTGTATTCTTTTTCTCCAAACACATCTGTGTTCCCTAAAAACACCAGGGTGTAGGCGCTACGCCTGCTGCACCTGGTGGCGTTGCCAGCCCTGCTCCCACCTACTCCCCCACCTCCTGGGAGCCTCCTGGGATTGCCCCGTCCTGTTAGGGCGTGCACGCTGGTCCCACGGGTGTCCTGAGGTGCTGGCGAGGCCCTGGGAGGCTAGGATGCTCAGAGACACTGCGATAGAACTGAACTCAGAGTGGGTGAGAAGCAGGGTGCAGACTGGGGGTACCGCAGGCTGGTACAGAAGCTGGACCAGTGTCAGCAACAGGGGACAGTGGTGTTGACAGAGATGAAGGTTTTTTGTTGTTGTTGCTGGTAAGGATATTTACTAGAGGATATTTTTCCCATTGATTTTAGAGAGTTGAGGGGAATTGGGGGGGCATTGATGTGAGAGAGACACATCAATTGTTTGCCTGCATGTACCCCACCCGGGGCCAGGGATTGAAACCTATAATCCAGGTATGTGCCCTGGACCAGAAATTGAACCCATGACACTTTGGTACATGGGCCGACACTCTAACCACGAAGCCACACCGGCCAGGGCAGAGACGAAGCTTTTGAAGGAAGACGTGACCTCCAGGGAGGGGCAGACAAGTCTGGCAGAGATCACCCCAGTCTGGGTGGGCGGCAGGAACCCAGGCTCAGGGCGGCCCAAGCTGCCAAGACCCCCTGTGCACCTCTGGAGACTCTGGGAGCAGTGTCTGTGCTGTAAGCAGAGCTGGAGCGGGGGCCTAACTCCATCTGGGCACCTCCTCCAGCCCTGTGGCCCCCAGGGCTCCTAGGTAGGTCCAGCTGCTCCTCAACCCCCAAACTCCATAGTCCCCCTAGACTCTGGCCTGGCTCCCAGGGGTCCCCTTCAGAGGGAGGGGCACGCGTGGACACACGCCTGGGTGCACGTGGGCCTCTGTCTATCCCTCGAGTGCCCAGCCTGGGGGTCCAGCAGCTGCTCACTCTGTCGTGGGGATGCGGGTCCAGGTCCAGGTTCTGGTGCCGGCCCATGACAGCAGGAGGCACTCAGACCCCAGGCATCCTCGGGCCCTCTGAACAGCACAGGAGGGTTGCCCAGCAGAACCCCCCCCACTGCCTGCATGGCGGAGGCCAAGACTAATAAAACACCCACCTCACAGGAGACAGCTTTATCTTGTTGATCGGAAGTCTGCCAGCCCAATTTATGATGGAACATAAGCTCTCCAAATCTGAATTTATGCGCTGTAGTATAACGAGAGGTCAATGAGATTAAAAGTGGACTCAGGAGGACGACAGACAGCTCGTTCCTCAGTGCTGCCCCCGAAAACCTCAGCCTGAGTCCCTGGACCCAAGGGAGACGACAGCCCAGCCGCACAGCAGGACAGGGACAGGAGGGCAAGGGACAGGCCAGCCTGTGAGGCACAGCGAGGGGAGGACGGGCTTTCCCTCGGCACAGGGGAGCCTCCTTCCACGCCCCGGCCTGGACTGGTCCCTGGCTCCAAGGACAGGTAGGAGGGGGCTCCAGGCAGGTGGACGGACGGAGTCCTGACCCTGGGCAAGGGGCCCATTCTGAAGGCCTCAGGCACACGTGAACTCCTGCCTCCAGCTCAGCCCCACCCCCTGACCCCTTCCCTGAGCTTCTCGCTGACCCCTCTGTCCGCGTCACCCCGGAGTCCAGGGTGAGGTGGGAGAGGACGGGGGCGTGGGGGAGGCAGCCCTGGGCACCCCGCCAGCATGACGGTGGCTTTCTGAACCCAGGCTAGACCCTGACTTCACAATTTATACAAATAAGTGAAATGAAAAGTGCTGGCAGCCTTGATCTGATTACGGAGTCGTTCATTCTCTGGTCGTTAATAATTTGTGCAATAAAGGGTTGCGGCTGCTGGAGTGAGGAGGCGGCTGCGGCCCAGCCCTCCCTCGGCGCCAGGGCCGCGGAGCTGGAAACATAAATTATTAGTTTCTTATCGCTCAGCCTGCCATCGCTCATGCTGCCAGGGGCCTCCTGCCTCGGCCGCGCTGTCAGCTGCTGCTTGCGGAGGGGACTCCAGGGGAGCCCTGGGGTCCCAGCCCCAGCCTCTCAGTGGCAGGACCCCCAGCCCTGGCCCTGGAGCTGGGGGCTTTGTGCTCGCAGACCCTCCCTCTGCCAGGGAAGCGGAACCAGGGAGCTGGTGAACCTCAGGAGCCTGAGGCACTTGGCCAATCAGGGAAGCTGTCATCGTTATCAAGCAACAGAGCCACATGTGGCCCCAGCCCAGCCCATCCCCTGACCGGGAAGGAAGAGGCAGTGTCTGGGTCTGGGCCTCCGGGGCGGGGCTGGGAGCAGGCATCTGCACCTGAGGGCACTCACTCCCCGGCTCCTATCTTCCTGTGTTCAGCAGCGGGCTCCTGGTCAGCGGCAGGCGGCAAGCAAGCATCCCAGTCAGCAGTGATGTCAACGGGGCACCTGTGGAGGGTGGGGCAGTGGTGTGGGGCTCTGGGGTGTGCGTCTGCCCCCCGCCCCCGGGGAGAGGAGCTGAGGTTTATGGAGGTGGAGGCTGAACACAGGCTGCAGACCCCAGAGTGGGGATGAAGGCAGTTACGGTAATTACAGAAATGAGCACCCTTGGGCGGGCCCTGCCCACGGCCCTTCCCTGCCACCATCCCCAAAGTGGGGAGGCCGAGGCAGAGGGAAGGTAGGGAAATCGGGGTGGGGGGCTCCAGACTGCAGACACCCTGAATGGAGGTGTGGCCTCTGCCTGCGAGTGTGGAATGTAAACTCGGTGGCACTTGCTGGGCCAGGTGCAGGGTCTGACCCGCCCTCCTGGTGCTCTGTCCACATCCAGCTTTCCACCCTCGCGGCAGCACCCACCTGCCTCCCAGATGTCCCCGCCGAGCACCTTCGCCCTCAACACCTGGATGCACTTTTGTTTTTTTTTAATTTTTTTTTTCCTTTATTGATTTTAGAGAGAGAAGGGAGAGGGAGAGAGAGAAACCTCAATGAAAGAGAACATCAATCGGCTGCCTCCTGCATGCCCGCCACTGGGGATCGGGCCCACAACCTGGCCATGTGCCTGACTGGGAATCGAACCGGTGATCTCTGGGTGCAGGGTCGATGCTTAACCACTGAGCCACAGCGGCCAGACCTGGGTGCAGTTTTTTTATTTTATTTTTTTCCATTTTTTGTTCAGATAGAGTGGGAGCGAGAGAGGAAGAGAGAGAAAGAGAGAAACATTGATGTTAAAAGGACACATCGAGTGGCTGCCACCCGCACAATCCAACTAGGGCTGGGGACAAACTGCAACCGAAGTACACGCCCTTAGCAGGAACAGAACCCGGGTGTCTCTGGACCGCAGGCCAACGCTCTAACCGCTGAGCCAAACTGGCCAGGGCATTAAAAAAATTTTAATTAATTAAATTCTAACCCGAGGACATTTTTTTGCATTTATCTTTAGATAGAGTGGGAGGGAGAGAGGGAGGTAGAGAGAGAGAGAGAGAGAAACATCGATGTGAGAGAGACACATCAATTGGCTGCCACCCACACCACTCCAACCAGGGCCGAGGACGAACTACAACAGAGGTACGTGCCCTTAGCGGGAACCGAACCCGGGTCTCTGGTCCGTGGGCTGACACTTTAACGCTAGGCCAAACCGGCCAGTGCCTGGGTGCAGTTTTAATTAACGATTTCATTCTGAGTCCTTTCTGGGTCAGCATCGATTGATTGCCTTTTCCACTATGGGTCATGCTTTCCTTCTCCCTGGGGTGCCTGCTGATTTCTGACCGAATGATCATGCTCATGAGTCTAGTTGGGTGCTGGGTATTTTCGTAAGTGTCCTTGCATTTGGCTCTGGACAGCGGGAAGTTCTTTGGAAGCAGTTTGGTCTTGCTTTTGCGCTTAAGTCGGAGGACCAGAGCAGCATGGAGTCTAGGGCTAATTTGTCCCCCTTGACTGTGGCCAGACTGGTCTGTCCTCTGCCCCAGTGAGGTGAGGTCTTCCACCTGGCTTTGGAAGAAGCACGTTCTGCAGCCCCATGTGAGCTCTGGACACCATCCCCTTTGGTCTGCCTGGTGGTTCTTTCCTCATGTGTGCACACACACGTGCATGCAACCCCCCCCACGTGCACGCACACCCACACACGTGTGCACATCCCACACACATGTGCACACAACCCCCACACGTGCACGCACACCCACACACGTGTGCACATCCCACACACATGTGCACACAACCCCAACACACGTGCATGCACACCCACACACGTGTGCACACCCACACACGTGCGTGCACACACCCCACGTGTGCACACACCCGCATGCACACATGTGTACACACAACCCACACATGTGCGCACACCCACCCACATGCATGCACTACCCACACACGTGCATGCACACTCACACACGTGCACACACAACATGCGTACATGCACACCCACACAATGTGCATGAACCCACACATGCACACCCACACACACGTGCACACACCCACACACACCAACATACTGTTCACACACATTTATGCACATCCACACACATGTGCACGGGCACGCACACACATATGTGCACACACGTACACGGATATCCCCACACACGTGTATGCACACACACACACACATGCTGATCACGCTCTGTATGTAGACTCTGAGGTGCTCTCCCCTCCAGCTCCATCCTGGGAACTAAACCCACCTTGGCTTCTGGGACCACGAGCTCCATCTCTCTCTGAGGGGACCCCTGAACCCACCTGGGTCCCCTCCCTCGGCCACAGCCGGAATGCTTGAGGCAGTGGGCCAGGCTGCTGGAGGCTCTCCAGGTGATTGCTCTGGTCATTCCTCACCTGATGTGTTTCCAGGGCTTCTGTGTTGTCTCAAGCAGGAGGGTAAGTCTGGCTGCTCTGTCTTGTCCAAGAATCTGTGCCATGAGCATGCTCACAGTGTGCCCCTCCCGAAGGAAGCTCTTCTGGAGTGTTCTCTGAGCAGGCCTGGGCCACCGGTGCAACCCAGACATTGGCAGGCACAACCTGCTGTACAGCAGACCCTCGGCTCTTCACTGGGACATCCTGACTTTAGCCCAGGTGCAGGGACCAGAGGAGGTCTCATGGCCAGGGGCCTTGGGGCCAAGCTCCCTGCAACTCCCAGCCTGGCCTCCACCGGCCTCTTCCACCTCCAGGACGTGCCACACAAGGACATGCATTTGGGAACATACTTGCCCATAGGAGACACGGGCAGAGCTGGCAGCTTCTGGTTTGGGCTTGGAGTGGACATTATCCAAACAGGTGGGTTTAGATCTTGGCCTGTCACTGCCCAGGGGCTCTAAGGACAGGCTGTTGCTGACATGGAGAGCTTTGGGGAAGCTCTTCAGGGCCGACCCTCTGGCCAGAGCAGCCTGGGGCCTAGCACCCGGAGGAGGCGGACCTCTGACCTGCAGGCAGACTTTAGCTCCGAGATGCGAGATGCAGCAGGCATGGACTGTCCAGGGAAGTGAGGGTGCCATCCACTGAGTCTTGGTCTTGAACTGGGCTCTGTTTCTTCTGTTGGGACAGGTGGGACCCAAAGGCTCCAATGGACCAGGAATTCTTTGAGTGGCAGGTAAAACTCTTTCCCGAGAGAAGCTGGGGATAGAGCCCAGTTGAAAATGCCACCCATTATCAGCACAGCCAGCAGCAAGGTAGATCCTCTGGGAACCCCAAGTTGGAGGCCCAAGTGGGGGTGCTGCTAGCCAACACCCTTGGAGGAGTTTGTAAGCCAGTGTCACTCCTTGGAGGTGGTCTCCCTCCCTACTGTCCACAAGTACAGTGATGCTGGGAAGCTCAGGACCCGAGTAACACAGACACCATAGACCCTCTGCCCAGGCGAGCCCTCCCAGCCTCCTGCTGTCTCCACTGGCCTCTCCTCGACTGCCAACCTGTCATTTCCCGACTCCTCAGCTCCACAGCCACGTTGCCCGCAGGGTGAGCACACATTAATGTTTCTCCCTGATTTGTCCAACTAGCACTGAGTCTGTGTTGCAGGGACAGGCAAGTGGCCCACACAGCCCTTCCTGCCTGCTGGGGGAGTCGGAGAAGGAACCTCCGACCCTCCAGGTGGGCAGGTGACACGTCTGTCAAAGCCTCCGCAGGGCTCAGCCAGGAGCCCTGGACCAAGAGACTCTGGAGCAGACTTTGACAGCAGCTCCTGTCTCACCTGGCGCATCCTTTGATGCCCATTTCAAATGCCACTTCTGCATGAAGCTTCTGGAACTCTCCAGTCAGGACACTCCGTTGTGTCTTGAGCGTCTGCTCACACAACACTGCATTCCCAGAACTCTGGCTCACGCAGGCACCGATGTTCCCGCCTGCACTGAGATCCCAAGGGGTCTCACCTCTGCTCCAGGAGCCAGCCTGCCCTCAGGAGGCCTTGGCAATGCGTCCAGCATTTCACTAGCATCATCCTACAGCAACCTGTGAGTCAGGTGCGCTTCTTCCTTCCTTCTACAGGTGACAACTGGCAGGTGGCAGAGTAAGTCTGGGGCCTGTCCTTTGCACCTCTCTGCTTCCATCAAAGGAGCGCACAGCGGATATGGGTCAAGGCTTCCTCCTCAGCTCATCGCTGTGATGACTAATTCACCCCTCAGTGGCCAGCTAAGGACTTCTCAGGGATTTCTGGGCTGACAGCAGAGGAGAGCGGAGGGTCAGAAGGGTCTGGAGGAGCCCCGGAATGGAGTCCTGCTGCCTGGGGCTGGTGCTGAGTTGCCAGACCTCTGGATACGTCCAGGTCTAGAAGCTCCAGGCTCGAGGGACAGGGGTTCTGCTGTGGTCACCTGCAGAAGTAGGGTTATCAGTCATCCTGCCTGCACATCCCTGCGTTGCCTGCTTCCCTCCCTCGGTGCCAGGCTGGGTTTCTAGACACCCAGTCCCTCCTCTGTGTACCCCAGTACCCTACTCCATGGCTCACCCCTCTTTTCTGAGTCCTCTCTGCGGCTTTGTCCAGCACTCCCCTGGCTACCATGCCCAGACTCCAAAGCCCAGCGGGCCCCCACCCCACCCCCATCACTTGCACACAGAATTCCACGCACATGTCTTCTCACCAACAAGAGTACACATTAGGACACACAAATCCAGTAACGGCCCTGGCCTGGCTGTGTGTTAACACACCCGGTCACCTTGCTTCCTGCACCCAGGCCCAGAAATCCTGAATGGGGTGCCCCCACCCCCACCCCGTGTGGTCCTCTCTAGACTGATCTCATTTATTACTGGCTAAGGATGAGTAATTTTATCGTGAAACACAGTTCAGGGTGATAGATGAGGGAGCAGGCAGGTGACCGCCTCACTGCGTCCCTCCCCCAGAGGGAGCCCGGAAGGAGGTTCCTGCCTTTTTATAAAGGGCCAGGGGCTCAGGAGCGGGCGGAGGAGGGAGGAGCCACTGGGAGGCTCGGGGGCCAGGCCAAGGTGGGAGTGTGGGGGAGGCGGAGGACACAGACCGGTCCAGGCCGTTCCAGAGGAACAACAGGCACCATCCAAGCAGGAAACGGGAGCCCTCCGCTCAAATCCTGCTTAGGGAAGTCGACAGGATCCCGCATGGGGAGGAGAAGGGGGGCAGGCGTTGGAAACTGCTCGGCTGTCTCCCCAGGAGCCTCGACCCCGCCTTTCTGTGCAATGGGCTTCCCCAAGAACTGAGATTTTCTTCAACAGGGCCCATCTCACCGGGATGAGGGACCTTGACTTTCCAAAACAACAGACTTGTCACACCCTGCCCTGCCCCTCTGCAGTGCACACTTTGGGAATGTCTAGGGCCTCTGCCAGGGCCTTCGTGAGGATTCTGGTCCGCACCGCTGCCCGCGGTGGAGTGGAGGTGCCGGCCTGCCCAGCCCCCACCAAGGTCCTTGGCCACAGTGGGGTAGCGGAGGCTGGCAGGCCCAGGGGCCCAGGGAGCCCCGGGGCCGGGCGCACCCACCCTAACTGCTACGGTGTGTCAGGTGCCTGGAGTCTGGGGCGTACCGAGCGCACCCCGACCCAGCCCTCCCCCAGGGAAGTCCGCTGAACCACCGATCAGCTGTGCCAGGGCGCAGCCCCACGGGACCGGCAGGCTGGCCCACGGCTGGACGTCCGGACAGACAGACTCCGTCCCACGGGAGACCGGCCCCGCCCCTGTCCGCGGCCAGGCAGAGGGGCGGCGGGGGGCCGTCGCCAGCAGGCGCGTGGGAGGCGCTGGCGGCCGCACTCGCGCGGGGGACGAGCACACTCGGTCCCCGCCGCAGCCGGGGCGGGAGGCCAGGGTGGGGGCTGGCGCAGGAGCGGAGCTGTCCCCAGGCAGCCGGGCAGCGCGTCCCCGGAGGCCGCCGGCGGCACAGCCCAGGCGCCAGGCGCGTCCGGGAAGTCTGGGCGGCCGTCCGCCCGCAGCTGCCCCCGGGTCCCGCGCGCCGGCCAATCGCGGCGACTCGCCGGCGGCAGCGGCTCCCCCACCCAACCCAGCCGGCAGCCGCGGCGGCTTAACCCTTCCCTCCCCGCCCCTGTCCCGCAACCGGCCGCCAGCCCCGCCGCGCAGGTCCCCGGGGATCCGCCTGATGCTGGCGCCGCCCCAGGGAACCCGGGCCTGAGTCTGGCCCCAAAGCTTGGGGTGTCCCCGGGGCCCGGTCACACCGCCAGACAGACCCTGGAGGGCAGCCCCAGGTAGCATGAGGCGCAGGACCTCCGGCCAGGTGCCCTGGCCTGACTTCTGGTCGCGCCCTCCCCTGGCCCCGGAGGAAACCGCCCCTCCCACCGCATCGACCACACCCACCAATCTCTGCAGCCAATCTGTGCCCCCCCCCCCATCTCTTTGGCTCTACACCTGTGGCCAGGTAGCTTGAACAGGTCCATACGCTGTGACCAGTTTTACTGGGCTCCTCCTATGTGCTCCCATGTGCTGGTTCTGCCCGGCCCCCGTCCTTCTCCCAACATCACAGGTAAGACGACACACCAGTAACAATAATTATTTTTATTGGGATTATTAATGTGCGAGGCATTGTGCTACTCGGGCAAATCATGACGGTAACTCCCTGCACTGCCCCAGGTTACAGATGAGGAAACTGAGGCTAGGAAGGCCAAGGACCCGACCACAATCACAGCGATGGAAGCAGCAGGACCCTGCCTCCCGCTTCAGACTAATGCCCTTCCCCCACCCTGCACTTTCCTCCCCTCCCCCTCGTCTCCTTTCAACCGCACCTGGTCTCTTCCCTGCTTGTGCAAGACTCCTAGGTAATTGTCTGCAGAGAAGTTACCGCCTGCCTTGATCTTCACCCTCATTCCAGCTCCGCCCTCGCCAGCCAGGAAACTGCCGGGACCACTGCCCCCTCCAGGCCACAGGCTCACCGTCCGGGTGGTCCCTGCTCTCTTGCAGGCCCATCTGCACCTCTTTGGCTCTACACCTGTGGCCAGGTAGCTTGAACAGGTCCATACGCTGTGACCAGTTTTACTGGGCTCCTCCTATGGGCTCCCATGTGCTGGTTCTGCCAGGGGCTGGGAGGTCCCTGCTGCCTGGAGCTTGTATCCTACTTGGCCGTGCAGTAGACACAGAACAAAAAGAATACTCAATAAATGAAAAAAATACTAGATAGTCATGTGGAGAATTAAGATGGGGTGGTTGGCTTGCCGGTGTGGCTCAGTAGATGGAGCCTCCTCCCATGGACTGAGAGGTCCTGGTTCGATTCCAGGTCAGGGCACATGCCTGGGTTGCAGGCTGGATCCCCAGTGGGGGTCCTGCAGGAGACAGCGGATCTGTCTCTCGCATCGATGTTTCTATCTCTCTCCCTTCCTCTCTCTAAAACAAAACAAAAAAGTCAATAAAATATATTTAAAAAAAAAAAGATAGGATGGTTATAGCAGGTAAGTGCTTCTGTGGCTGTTTTTGACTGGGCATCTGTCTAGAGTGTAAGCAGAGGCTAGGCTAGAGGGAGGCCCCTTCAGGTAGAAGGAGGGGCCCTGGGAAGTCCTAGGGCAAGACAGAGCTGGGTAGGGGTGCAGGGCCTCTGATGGGGAGGGGCTGCACCCCCACTGCTGGTCAGGAGAGAGCAGAGGCGGTGATCTTGCCACCCACCGGGGGAAGAGAGCTGGCTGGGGGTTTTGGGGGACGGGGCACCAGAGGGTCTGTATACCCACATGTGGTGGTGGAGGTGGTGCTGGGGTCCTGGGAGGAACACTGGCTAAGCCCAGAGAATATGGGTTCTAGCAGCTGTTCTCAGGGGAGACCCTGGCCCTACCCCGCCCCCTTGGCCCTGCGATGGCCAAAGAAATGTGCCGTGAACCATGTCCCTCCACACATTGCAAGAGGCCAATGAAGCTCCCACAAGCCTGAAGAGGCTTCAAGGCATGACCCAGGGCCCAGCTGGTGTGGCTGCACTGAGCACCGTGCCATGTGTCCGCGGTCTCAGGTTTCTCTCACCTCTCTCTCCCTCTCCCTTCCTCTCTCTCTCAAGAAAATCAATACAAGCATATTTAAAAAAAAAGTAACAGAAGACTTCAGTTACTGGTGAAGGACAGAAAAGTCGTGGGACCTACCATCTTAGGTTTAACCTAGGACAGGACAAACCAGACGCCACAAGGTGGGGCTCCCCAGAGTTGCTCCTGTGGGCCTGTTTCTTCAGTGGAGGCCCATGTAACCTGTCTCCCCAGGATTCAGGCTGGGAGTCGGCACAGGAAGCTGTAGAATGAATGAGTGTGTCCCGTGGGGGAGGGGAGCTGTCAATTCTGAGAAAGGCCACAGAGAGGCTGAAAACATACACTGGAACCTGCTCCTCAGAGTTGCTGGTGAGAAGACATGGGTGAGGTAGGAGGCACAGAGTGAGTAGAGATATGGAGCTATGAGCTTCTCTCCGAGAGATCTGACAGGAGTGTCCCACTGAGGACCGGACTGGAGAGGAGCATTTGAGTCCTGGTAAGCTGATTCCTCCTCCCGAAGTCGGGAGACACTGAGTGTGATGAAGGGCCAAGGGCCTGAGGAGGTTCCCAACGGAACAAGGTCAGCCTTCAGTGGGAGGAGGGTCCCCCAGTATCAGGCTGAGGGCAGGAGGGCACACCGAGATGTTGGTCCTCAGTGACTGAAATTGGGGTATGGATTTTGGAAATGGGGTGTGTGTGGGTCTCATAAGGAAGTGGATGATGTGCAGGAGGCAGAGGAAATGAAGGTGAGGCCTGGGTGAGTGCAGGTGAGGTGGAGAGAAAGGTGATGTCAGGGACATGGAGGGGGACCTGTGGGTAGGGGACCAGAGAAACAATAGGCCAGACCCCAGAGCAGCACCTGCGGGCTGGGGGGCGGGGGGGCTGGCTTCATGAGTCCAGGCACAGCTGCAGCACGGAGCTTGTTGAGCACAGCTCACTTTATTTGTTTATCGTACTGAGAGGAAACAGTTAGGTTGCGTTTCGTGCATTCACAATGTTGTGCAACCAATGTTCTCGTTCAGTTCCTAAACGTCTTCATCACCCCAGAAGGAAATCTTTTACCCATTAAGCAGTTATTCCCTGGTACCCTCTCCCCGACCCCCTTCTGTCTGTGTATGTGCCCTTTCTGGACATTGCACAAATGGACTCATCTGATACGAAACTTTTTGTGTCTGGCTTCTTCCACTTAGTGAAATGTTTTTGAGCTGTAGGGTGCTGGTGTCTTATTCCTTTCACAGCGACATGAGGTTCCAGTGTGTGGACCTGCCGCATTTTCCCACTTGCTGACAGCTGTGAACATTCGCATCAGAGAGGATGCACGGACTGATGGTCAGTTCCTTGGTGTGTATGCCCAGGCCTGAGGTTGCTGGATGATAGGGTGACTCTACGTTCAGCTTTTTGAGGGAGGCCAGACCGTCTTCCTCCATGGCTGCACTGTTGCACATCCCACCAGCAGGGAAGAGATTCCAACCTCTGCAGTTCTCGCCAACACGCGCTGTTCCTGTTTTTGATGACAGCCATTCTAGTGGATGCGGAGTGGTGCCTGGCTTGTTTGTTGTATGCATTTGTCTTCTCAGTTGAACGGTGGTTTCAGAAGACAGCAATTTACCAGCGGGGAGAGGGGGTGCCAGGGCTGGGTGCCAGGTCATGGTGGGAACCGTGAACTCTGCCTCTGAGGCTCCAACAGCACTCTGGGAGCCGCTGCCTCTAGGACAAAACAGCCTCAGAGAGGCTGAGCGGCCGGCTCAGGTCAGGCACACGAGCTTCTCATTGGGGACATAACCAACTGATTCCAAAGCCGCTTCTCCCCTGTTTATTCCCTGGTGTCCTTACAAGGCTGGGTCTTGGGAACTAGGCAGGACCCCAGAGGCGCTGCAATGGCCAAACCTATGGGAACCCGATTTCCACATGCAGATGCTTCTTAGAATAGGAGCCTCTTCACGTGGATTCAGGAGCCTGGCATTGCTGTCTGTTCTGCAAGAGCTTCCCGTGTGCGTCTGCTCACCGGTGTTTCCCAGCGGCTCTTCATCGGGCCTTCCCGGCTGTGCGACGGTCCACGGGGCAGCAGCGCCCCCTGGTGGAGCCTCCGCGCTGTGCGGAGGCCCGGCCGCCGCTGCCGCGAGGAACTGGGGACACAGGGCCTTGGGGACTGGCAGGCGTGCTGCTTGCTGTGTGGGCACGGACCGGACCCGCGCGCCCTCAGTGGCAGTGTGCGAGAGCCCACAGCACTTCGGGACAGGACGAGGGTGTGAGGAAGTGGGAGGGGCAGTTCCTCCGTCACCAGGTCCTGGAAGCAGACACATGGGCCCAGCGCCCAGCCCCAGAGCCCCTCTATTTGGCTCTCTTAAGGGGGTGAGCAGAAGCAAGGGGTCATTCTGGGGACATTTCCTTGACACAAAGAAGGTGATGCAAGGGGGTCTCCGGTGGCCCTAGACCCTCACCCAGACTCGGAGAGCAGGGCCTCTTCGGATGGCACAGAGGTGGGAAGGGACCTCTGCCTCCTGTCCTCAAGGTCCTGGCCCTGGAGCAGGGATGTCTGGGCTCAGAGAGGTGGGGAGCAGCCTCGGATGCTCCTCCCAGCACTCCATCGCGACCTGACACAGCAGGTGAGCGTCCGAGAGGTCAAAGGCCTTGCTCACACCGCCCTGGTGGCTGCCACAGCCCTCGTCCACAAGCCCCGGTGGCTTTGCCCAGTCCAGTTACTGTCACTGCTGGGAGACATCGCAGTGACAGAGGGAGCTCAGGCTGCAGCCATCCAGCCAGAGCCTCACCTGTCTGAGGGCTGGGGCAGAACTCCAGGACCCCACGCAGACCCAAACTCTGCAGAAAGTTTGCTGGTGTGCGGAGTTTCCCTGGTAGCCATTCCTCTCTCCCCAAGAAAGGTGCTGCCGCAGCCTTCACTGGCCTATGGCTTCCCGAGTTTGAAACAGCACGTGGAAGGGGACCTGTCAAGGAGTTTGAGGTGCCATCTGGTGGTCCTTGTCCATGGTGTAGCGGATGAGGGATCTCTGGGGACCGCAGGGACCCAGGCCCACTCAGATATGTGGGATGGTTCTGGTTGAATCCATTTATTCAACACTGATTACAAGCAGGGACTTTGGGAAACAGTATAACTCAGGAGCAGACACAGCCCTGGGCCTCAGTTCCGGTCAGCGGGCCAGAGAGACACACTAGACATTGCGCGCAGGTCCTGGGCACCATGTCAGGTCCAATGCCCTCATGGCCTCCTCTGTGGTGGCACCTTCCCCTGTGCTGGCCAGGATGAGCGACCACAGGAAATCCTGCCAACGTGAGCGGCTTCGGGTCCTGAAGGAGGGCCCATGTGTTTACAGGACAGGGTGGGAGCTATGGGCACAGAGGACTTGGCAGAACCCAGCATTTTTACACATGTTCTTTAATTTTTTTTTCTTCATTGATTTTAGAGAGAGAGGAAGGGAGAGGGAGAGAGGGATAGAAACATCGATGACAGAGAAGATCAATTAGCCACCTCCTACATGCCCCTCACTGGGGATGGGGACCACAACCTGGGCACGTGTCCTGACTGGGAATCGAGCTGGTGACCCTTTGGTGCAGGGGTTGACGCTCAACCACTGAGCCACATCGGCTGGACTTCACACATCCTCTGATTCCCACGGGAAGGCTGAGGCCTGGCAGCTGTCCCTCCAGGAGGACAGGCGTCAAAGACAACTGTGGATGGGGTCCCAGGCCGCTGGAACCAGAGGAGGCTGGGCTGGGTTGTGCCCCAGAGTCTCATCCCCACCACAGCTCCAGCTCTCGCTGCCTGACCAGCAGCAGGCCCAGAACAGGAGGGGTGTGAGCGCCTGCTCCAAAGTCTGCCTCAGTCCTCAGTGTAGAAGCCCAGGTGCAGGGAGGACGGGGGTGGGCTGTATCCGGGACCTCTGGGAGAGATGTCATCGGGAAGAAGAGAGTCACACAGACTCTCTGTTAAACCTGCTGGATGAGCAGGACAGCACAGGGGGTCGGGGTGGGATGTGCCCTGGCATCGGGGCCTCGTGTCCAGCAAGGTGCCACGGGAGGGCAGTGTGGATGGAACTGCCAGGGCTCTGACTGCTGCCCACTGGCTTCCCTCAGGGCCGTTTCTCTCTGGCGGGAACCCGGCCGGGTCAGGTGCAAGATGTGGCCCAGCCCCTGCACTTCCCTGTTTCATGCTGAAGCTGGCCCACAGGCAGGTCAAATTCCCGGGCTCAGACCTGGGGGGCTCGTCCCATTTCTGGGTCCAGCTGCAGCATCTAGCGTCCACCTGGGCAGAGCTGGGAGGCGAGGGACGGAGGCTGGGCAGACTATCTGGGGTGAGGACCACAGCTGGACTTCCCACAAAGGCAGTGGCGTCTTTCCTGTCTTCGGAAAGGCACAGGGACAGTCAGGTACGTGCATGAACCTGCTCTTTATCCTGCTCCAGACCATATCCAGAGCTCCAGCCAGCTCCAGGGCCAGAGCCTGGGGTAGCCCTAGCGTCACCCGGGTGCTAGCGCTGGAGCAGCCGCCCTCCCCTCCCCCCTGAGCTGGAGCCCTGGGCTCTGACCACCAAGGATCTGCTGAGGGAGGAAAAGCCTAACCTCCTGGAGCTCCCTGCAAGGCTGGGGGCAAAAGAACAGGCTACTCACAGACCTCCTGTTTGGGGCTCTCGGGGGGTGGGGGGGGTGGGGTGGGACAGGACTTCCCTCTGCCACCAGCTGCCCCGAAGACTCCTTGGATCTGGGTCCCAGTCCCACTTACAAGCCATGAGATCTGGGCAGCTCTCCTAAGCCTCAGGCCTGTGCTGTCCGACGCGGAGAGTGGCGGTCACACTTACAGACCTGCTGCACGGAGCAGTCGTGCACACTCGATGAGGATGAGGCAGAACAGGCAGAGGCTGGGCAGCTCCTGGCCCCCAGTGGGGGAGGGGAGCTCGCTACCTGCAGCCCGATAAGTCACCAACCCGTCAGCTCAGGAGGCTCGGTAGCACCGATCAGGCATCCCACGTGCGCTTACCCACAAGGAGACGAGAAGCGAAGCCCATGGTTGTAGCTGCCTCTGAGTAAGAGTTGGACCAGAGGGGTGAGCAGGATGCTGAAGGTGCCCCACAGGGATGAGCTGCACCCTGACGCTTGGAGCTGGTGAAGACTGGCCGGGTGTAAACACCCCTCTCCCTTCCCTGCCAGTGTTGGGTTCTGGGTCGCCCAGTGCTGGGCACCCCCAGTAGACAGAGGACTAAACCCAGGGACTCCCACAAGGTTCAGGACACATCCGCGGCTTGCTGAGCTCCAGCTCTGACCCATGACCCCTGCCTGGACATCTGGACACTGAGCTGGGGTGTAGCAGGTCTGGGTGCCACTCTCCTTTCTCCCAGGAGCTGGTCATGAAGGTGGTGTCTCACCACCGGCTGGAGTCCAGATGGTCCCAAAAGAAAATGCTTGAAAATAAACACCTGGCACCCACTGTCCGTGCCACCATCACTCAGTTCAACAGTGTGGCCAACTGCACCCTTACCATTTGCCTCAATGAGCCGAGTGTGGTGGCCCGGGGCCGGGCTGGGAGAGTGGAGAACTTCATCATGGTGGCAGGTTCGCTGTGGGAAGCCCAGTGGGGTCCTTATCCAGAGACGGGACAAATGCCTCTGCTCCTTTCTCAGCCGTCAGGATCGAATCCTGCAGCCTGAGCCCCGCAGCCTGGGTCCCTCCTGCCAGGGGCTCGCTGACCTTGACTCTCAGGCCTCAGCGGTGAGACGCTCACTTCCTGCCTGGCTCCTTCCTTGGGGTGAGCTGAAATCCTCCTCTGTGAGTATTACTCTCTGTGTCTGAAATGTGGCCTTTGGGTCCCTGAGCATGTCCCACCCAGGAGGGGGGCTGAAGCGAGAGCAAGCACGGCTCCTACTCCCCAGTTCTGAGCTCCCCTCTTCCCTTCCTCATAACTTCTCGCAGCCAGAGTGCCTCCATTCACTGTCTGAGAAGATGTAGGGAGAGTTTCCAGGTGGGCAGTTCTGTCCCCACAGAGGACCAGGGTGGTGAGGGAGCTTCATCTGTCTCCCAATCGCTCTTCAGCATCTGGGGCCTCCTCAGAGGCAGCCAACCTTGGGGACAGGGACGGGGCTGGTAGGCAGGGTCTCTAAGCTCCCTTGAGACCTCAGGTTGTCCACTGTGCTTTGGGAATCGGTTTCCTTAAATGTCCGATCCTGGGAGAAGTCAAATTGGAGATTTCCCAGTGTTTATAGCAACAGAACCCCATGCCCAGCAAAACTGGTGAAAACAACGTTGATCCACAGAAACGGGAGTGGAAGCCCCCGTGACCAACACGGCATCCCTGCTCAGAGGAACCGGTGAAAACTCCCAACGAGGCCTGCAACGTTCAGATTCTCAAACAAAAGGGATTTGCACGCAATTCCTCCCCTCATATTAGTTCTTAATGTGTCCTGCCCTCTCTCCCCTCCTCTTGGGAACAGCTCGGGGACATTGGGGCAGCTGCGTGGAAGGGCAGTGCGGTGGTGTCAGCCAGGAGGAGCTGGCAGCCCCGTGCAGCGAGAGAGAGAGAGAGACTGCACCTGTGGACGGGCCCTGCGGGCACCGAGCAGGCGGAGGGCTGGAGCGGGATTAGGTCCCACCTGGAGAGTGTGAGAACCTGGAGCAGCCAGGTCCAAACCTGCTCTTAACTGGCCTCTGGCAACTATGATTTCTGCCATGAAAATTGTTAATTTATTTCGCTTCTGTCGGTTTGTCCAGACCCTTGCAGTCCAGTGGTTTTAGCTGACACGTCAGCATCAATAGTCCCTGAGGCTCCCTCTGCAGGGAGTCCTCACTGGGAGGGCACAGCTGGGGGGATGGAGACACTGGGTGGGGCCGGATCCCAGGGGCCCTGCTGAGCAGCTCTGTCCCTGTGCCTTCCCTGTCCCAGGGGAGGGGAACCCCAGAACGATTCAAGGAGAACCAGCAGGGAAGGGGGCAAGAGGGGCTGGCTGGATCACTTATCTTTGTATTGTCCCTACTCCAGGGTCCACTTTATTAAAGTACTTTTACTGGGAAATCACCCCTTTCCCCGAGGTTCCAGTCGGATGCAATAGGTTCCTCTTATTTGACTCTTCGTTTCTTCGCTCTTTCTATTATCTTTTACACAATTGTTACAATTAATAAACACATAGTACTGATATATTACTATTAAGTAAAGTCTATATTTTATTCAAGGCTCAGTCTCAGTGCTGGTACTGCTGTTTGCTGAAGGCCTCGCCGGAGCTTCCGGCCAGAGGGGCCAGTGCTGCAGCGGGGTCCCCCGGGTGGGCAGCGTGGCAGGAAGGCCCCGGGTGGGCTGCGTGGCAGGAAGGCCCGGGTGGGCTGCGTGGCAGGAAGGCCCCGGGTGGGCTGCGTGGCAGGAAGGCCCCGGGTGGGCTGCGTGGCAGGAAGGCCCCGGGGTGGGCTGCGTGGCAGGAAGGCCCCGGGGTGGGCTGCGTGGCAGGAAGGCCCCGGGTGGGCTGCGTGGCAGGAAGGCCCGGGTGGGCTGCGTGGCAGGAAGGCCCGGGTGGGCTGCGTGGCAGGAAGTGAGAACAGGAGAGGCCCCGACAGACACAAGGTGCTGCTGACGGAAAGGATGCTCCAGGCTGCGGGAAGCTGCCAGCAGTTTTTGTTGTTTTGTGGGTTTTTGTTTGTTTTGTTAATCCTCACCTGAGGATTCTTTTTTTTTTTTTTTTTATCCTCACTCGAGGACATTTTTCCATTTTTTGTTCAGGTAGAATGAGGGGGAGAGAGAGGAACAGAGAGAGAAAGAGAGAAACATCGACGTGAAAGGGACACATCGAGTGGCTGCCACCCGTACGACCAACCAGGGCCGGGGACAAACTGCAACCGAGGTACATGCCCTTAGTGGGAACCGAACCCGGGACTCTCTGGACCGCAGGTCAACGCTCTAACCGCTGAGCCAAACCGGCCAGGGCCACCTGAGGATTCTTTTCCATTGATTTTCAGTTTTTATTTAAAAAATTTTTAAAAATAAAATTTTATTTTCATCGATTTTAGAAAGAGAGGGAGAGAGATAGAAACAATGATGAGAGAGAATATTGATCCACCGCCTCCTGCATGCCCCACACTGGGGATCGGGCCCACAATCTGGTCATGTGCCCTGACTAGGAATTGAACCAGTGCATGGGTCTATGCTCAGCCACTGAGCCACACCAGCTGGGCTCCACTGATTTTGAGAGAGAGAGAGAGAGAGAGAGAGAGAGAGAGAGAGAGAGAGAGAAAGAGAAAGAGAAAGAGAGGGAGACATTGACTGGTTACCTCCTACACAACCCAGGTCAGGGGTTGAAACTGCAACCCAGGTACGTTGCACCCTTGACCAGAAATCAAACCCACGACCCTTTTGTCCACAAGCTGATGCTGTAACTGCTGAACCAAACCAGCCAGGGAAGTTGGTAGTTTTATTTATTTATCTATTTATTTATTTTTTAAACTCATTTTTATTGTTGAAAGATGTTCCCCCCTTTTTTCCCCATTGACCCCCCTCCTCCCAAATCCTACCCCTCTCCAGCCTTCCCCACACTGTCCATGTCCATTGGTTATGCACATATGCATAGAAGTTCTCTGGTTTATCTCATCCCGCCCTTCCTCCCCCCTTCCCTTTGATGTTCATCAGTCTAACAACCAATTTGTACTTCTTAATTCCTTCATCTTTTTCACCTATCACCCCATCCCCCCACCCTCTGCTCATCTGGCAACCAACACAATGTTCTCAGTATCTATGAGTCTGTTTCTGTTCTGCTTGCTCATTTTGTTTATAGATTCAATTGTTGATAGATACGTATTAATTGCCATTTTATTGTTCGTATTTTTGTTCTCCTTCAAGAAGACCCTTCAACATTTCCTATAATACCGGTTTGGAGGTGATGAACTCCTTTGGTGGAAAACTTGATATGCCTATAGATTCTAAATGATAGCTTTGCAGGATAGAGTAATCTTGGTTGTAGGTTGTTGCTTTTCATCACCTTGAATATCTCTTGCCACTCCCTTCTGGTCTGCAAAGTTTCTTTTGAGAAATCAGCTGACAGTCTTATGGGAGCTCCTTTGTAGATAATAAACTGCTTTTCTCTTGCTGCTTTTAAGATTCTCTCTTTGTATTTAACCTTTGGCATTTTGATGATGATGTGTCTTGGTGTGGGCCTCTTGAGGTTCATCTTGTTTGGGACTCTCTGTGCTTCCTGGACTTGTATGTCTGTTTCCTTCACCAAGTTAGGGAAATTTTCTCCATTATTGTTTCAAATAGGTTTTCGATTTCTTGTTCTCTCTCTTCTCCTTCTGGCACCCCTGTGATGCGAATGTTGGCACGCTTGAAGTTGTCCCAGAGGCTCCTTACACTATCCTCATTCTTTTTTCTTTCTGCTGTTCTGATTGGTTGGTTTTTGCTTCCTTATATTCCAAATCGATGGTTTGCTTCTTGGCTTTATCTACTCTACTATTGATTCCTTGTAAATTATTCTTTGTTTCAGTTAGTGCCTCCTTAATTTCTGACTGGTCGTTTTTTATGTTGTTGATGTTCTAAGTTCCTTGAAGGTCTCACCAAGTTCCCTGAGCAACCTTATAACCTGTGTTCTGAACTCTGCATCTGATTGATTGCTTATCTCCATTTTGTTCAATTCTTTTTCTGATGTTTTGTTCTTTTCTCTCACTTGGGACATGTTTCTTTGTCTCCTCATTTTGGCTGCCTCCTTATGATTTTTTCTCTGTATTAGGTAGGATTGCTATGTCTCCTAGGTTTTATAGAATGGCCCATTATTGTAGGTGTCCTGTAGGGTCCAGTGGCACAGCCTCCCTGATCACCCCAGCTGGGCCTTTGAGATGAACCCCTAGGGTGGACTGTACACCCTTCTGTTGTAATTGAGTCTTGATTGCTGTTGGCACATCAATGGGAGGGTTTTACTCAGGCTGATCAGCTGCAAGGACTGGATGTGCCCACTGGCCACTGGCCTCTGACTACCTTGGAGGATCAGCTGTGCAGGGGCCCACCACACAGAGCCAGACTTACTTCAGCAGGGCTCTGGTACCCACTGAGTCCGCTCATTGATTGTGTCACTTGTGGAGGTGGTTGGGTGGTGGTGTTTGGATGTGGTCTGACATTGTCCCCTGGGTGTGCTGGCTCTGGGGCAGGGTCAGCCACTGCCTGTGCTCTACCCGGGGCCACCAGGCATAAGCTACAAAGTGATCTGCTGGTGACTGCTTCCTGTGCTGGACTTGGAAGTGCCAGGAAAAGCCACACTGTGAACCAAGGCTGGCTGCTGCTAGTGCCAGGTCTGGGGCCACTTAACAGGAGGTATGGGGCTCGCTGAGACGAGATGCTGCTTGTTTGAGAGATTTTAGGAAACTCTGAAGCAGGATCCAAGACAGGCCAATCCTATGGTAAAGCCACTGAAACAACTTGGGTGGGCCTGAAGGTTGGGTGGGGCAGGACCTTAGGGAATCACCAGGGCAGGACAACCAGTGTGAGCCAGGTTGCTGGAGTCCCAGATATGGGGGCCATCTGCCACCCCGGGGAAGGGCTCACCAAAGGAACAGCGGCCTCCACCAGCACGTCTGTCTAGGAGAAAGCTGCCTCTCCAACCCTCCCTGGTTGCCAAACAACTCAGTTCTTCCCTGTATGTCTCTGGAGCACCTCAAACTGCCTCCTCGCAGAACTCAGAGGGAGCGGGTCTGAGTAAGTCTGTGTGTGGGCACTTTAAGAGGAGCTGCCTGGGGCTCCAGCAGCCTCAGACTCCCTCAGCCTCAGTTCCCACTGGTTTTACAGCCAGAGGTTATGGGGATTCTCTTCCTGGCACTGGAACCCTGAGCTGGGCCCCTGGTGTGGGACAGAGACCCCTCAATCCTCAGGGAGGACCCTCCCCACCTAGGTGTCCCCTGATTTTTATCCACCACAGGTGGGTGGGACCAGCCTGTCCACCTCCGCCCTCCTACCCGTCTCCATGTGGCTGCTGCTTTAATTCCGTAGTTATAGGACTTCCACTCAACTCCATGCCAGGTGGTTCTGAAGGATGGCTGTTCTGTAGTTTAGCTGTGATTTTGATGTGGTTGTGGGAGGAGGCGATACCGCGTTTACCTACCCCATCCTGACTGGAAGTGACCGAAGTTGGTCGTTTGAATGCCTGGCAAAGGACAGGTTTCGATCCCTAATTTAGAAAGGTCACAGTGTGGAAGTTAGACTGGATGAGGGGGGACAGGAGCAGGGAGGCCAGAGAGGAGCGTGCTGAGTGGTGGTGCTGGCTTGAGCTGGCAGGGACCATGGGTTCGCAGCGGGGCAGGGGTGTGAAGCCCAGAGAGAGGTTGGGTCACTACACTCGGAGTATAAAGTCTGCGCAGGTGCACGGAGCAGGTAGGGGACTTGGCTCTTTGGAGACCAATAGGAGAGCTCATTCTTCCGAAAGGAAACTATTTGCTAAGCTCTTGATGTATCCAGGCCACAGAAGGTAGGAAAGGACTGAGAAAGGAGGAGGGAGAGTGGGTGCTGATCACAGGTGGGGCGGGAGCTGACACGCATCACTTCAGGGGCCCTCACAGCCACCCCGAGAGCGAGGGCTTTCGCCCTCTGACAGGGGGAGGCCGAGTCTACATTTCTTGGCCTGAAATCACATAGCTGGTAGGTGGTGGAGCTGGAAGTCAGCTCGGTGCCCGTCTGGGGCTCAGGCACTCCCCCAAAGGAAACTCACCCTCGACTCCTTTCTGGGCAGGTACAACTCTCTTGTCAGTTAAGACCTCAGAGGAAGGGAATTTGGGCCTAAGCAGACCGGTGCTCTTTGCTGCCATCTCCTGGGCATCATGGGAACAACACCTTATGGACGTGACGGAAGAATTGTTTTCTGCTGCCCTTTGGTGGGCCCTTTGGGAATAACACCTGAGTGCATGTGACCCACACATGCCGTTCTCTGCTGCCATCTGGTGTGCAACTAGCGAATAACAACTGAGAGTGCATCACAGGAACATTTTATTCTCTGCTGCCATCTAGTGTGCCTCTTGGGAATGTACCCAAGTGTAAGCAGTAGTAGGGACCAGTAGGCCATATGTATTCCTGCCCTGTAAGTGTATGCATACCAGGTCCTATGGGCAATAACTTTTTGTTACATTTAGAATGAGAAAAAATAACTTTTAAAGTAATAAAGAGATATACAAATGACTTCTAGTCTCTCCTCCTGGGTGGACATTAAACTATCTCTCCCAAATAGGTTTTATCTTTTCGTTATAGTCTTGTAAAATATTCAGAGGAGCACCATGTCAAAGCTTTCTTAATTTGGTCAGCTTCTGGCACTGATGGTGTTTTGGCTATAAAAAGGCATTTTCAAAAAATTTCACCTGCCAATCTATTAAAATGAAAGAGTAGTTTATTTATTTTTAAATTTTATTATTATTATTTATTTTATCTTCACCCGAGAACATTTTTCCATTTTTTGTTCAGATAGAGTGGGAGGGAGGGAGGGAGAGAAACATCGACCTGAAAGGGACACATCGAGTGGTTGCCACCCGCATGACCAACCAGGGCTGGGGACAATCTGCAATCCAGGTACTCGCCCTTAGCGGGAACTGAACCTGGGTCTCTCGGGACTGCAGGCTGACACTCTAACCACTGAGCTAAACTGGCAGTAATTTTATTTATTTATTTATTTTTAATCCTCACCCGAGGACATTTTTCCATTTTTTGTTCAGGTAGAGTGGGAGGGAGGGAGGAAGGGAGGGAGGGAGGGAGAGAGAGAGAGAGAGAAACATCAACGTGAAAGGGACACATCGAGTGGCTGCCACCCGCACGACCAACCAGGGCCAGGGACAAACTGCAACCGAGGTACATGCCCTTAGCGGGAACCAAACCTGGGTTTCTTGGGACCACAGGCCAATGCTCTAACTGCTAAGCCAAACCGGCCAGGGCTAATTTTAACATAACTTTATGCATCCTCTATTTTTCAAATACAAACAAAAGGTTTATTTAGAAAGTCACAGAGGTAGAAACGGAGTTAGAGAAAAAGCACCTGCCCTGGCCGGTGTGGCTCAGTGTGACCCAGAGGCTGTGGATGTGATTCTGGTAAAGGGCACATCCCTGGGTTCAGTTCCCAGTAGGGGGGCGTTTATGAGGCAGCTGCTTGGTATTTCTCTTTCTCATCAATGTTTTTTTTCTCTCTTTCTCTCCCCTTTTCTCTCTCTCTAAAATCAATAAGAACATTTTTTTTTTTTTAAAGAAAATGCAGACTTCCGGTCAAGATGGCGGCAGAGGTAAGTGCGGAATCGCGTCCTCTCACAATCACATGAAAGTTACAACTAAAGTACAGAACAACCATCATTCAGAACCTCCTGAAATTGAACTGAACGGCAGTCCTACGTCTACAGAATTAAAGCAGCAGCCACATCGAGACTGGTAGGAGAGGCGGAGGCAAACAGGCTGGTCCCACACCCACGTGTGGTGGATAAAAATCAGGAGTCCACCTCGGCTGGGAAGGTCCTTCCTGAGGACTGAGGGGTCCCCATCCCACACCAGGCACCCCACTCAGAGTTCCAGTTTCAGAAAGAGAATACCCATAACTTCTGGCTGGAAAAACCAGCGGGAACTGAGGCTCAGGGAGGTTGAGGCGGCTGGAGCCCCAGGCAGCTCCTCTTAAAGGGCCCACACACGGACTTATCAGACTCACTCCCTCTAAGTTTGGAGGGGAGGCAGCTCGAGGGGCACCAGAGACATACAGGGAAGAACTGAGCTGTTTGGTACTGGAGCAAGGGCTGGAGAGGGGCTTTCTCCAGGACAAACGTGCTGTCAGAGGCCTTGTTCCTTTAGTGAGCCCTTCCCTGGGGCGGCAGACAGCCACCATATCTGGGACTCCAGCAACCTGGCTCACACTGGTAGCCCCGCCCTGCTGACTCCCTGAGGTCCCGCCCCACCCCACCCAACTTTCAGGCCCACCCAAGTTGTTGCCAGTTGCTTTACCATAGGACTGGCCTGTCTTGGATCCTCCTTCACATTTTCCTAAATTCTTTCAAACAAGCAGCATCTGGTCTCAGCTAGCCCCATACTTCTTGTTAAGTAATATATAGAAACAAACACAGGGAGGCAGCCAAAATGAGGAGACAAAGAAACAGGTCTCAAATGAAAGAACAGAACAAAACCCCAGAAAAAGAACTAAGCAGCCCTGGCCGGTTTGGCTCAGCGGTTAGAGCGTCGGCCTGCGGTCCTGAGAGACCCGGGTTCAGTTCCCACTAAGGGCGCGTACCTCGGTTGCAGTTTGTCCCCGGCCCTGGTTGGGTCATGCGGGTGGCAGCCACTCGATGTGTCCCTTTCACATCGATGTTTCTCTCTCTCTCTCTCTCTGTTCCTCTCTCTCCCTCCCACTCTACCTGAACAAAGAATGGAAAAATGTCCTTGGGTGAGGATAAAAAAAAAAAAAAAAAGAACTAAGCAAAATGGAGATAAGCAACCTAACAGATGCTGAGTTCAAAATACTGCTTATAAGGATCCTCAACGAACACAGTGAGAACCTCAGCAAACTTAGTGAGGGCCTCAAGAGCATAAAAAAGGACCAGTCAGAAATGAAGGATGCACAGTCAGAAATGAAGGAGGCATTAACTGAAATAAAGAATAATTTACACAGATTCAATGGTAGAGTGGGTAAAGCCAAGAAGCAAACCATCGATTTGGAATACAAGGAAGCAAAAAATACCTAATCAGAACAGCAAAAAGAAACAAGAATCCAAAAAAATAAGGAGAGTGTAAGGAGCCTCTGGGACAACTTCAAGCATGCCAACATTTGTATCTTGGGGGTGCCAGAAGGAGAAGAGAGAGAACAAGAAATCGAAAACCAATGTGAAACAATAATGCCAGAAAACTTCCCTAACTTGGTGAAGGAAACAGACATACAAGTCCAGGAAGCACAGAGAGTCCCAAACAAGATGAACCCCAAGAGGCCCACACCAAGACACATCATCATCAAAATGCCAAAGGTTAAATACAAAGAGAGAATCTTAAAAGCAGCAAGAGAAAAGCATTTGGTTACCTACAAGGGAGCTCCCATAGACTGTCAGCTGATTTCTCAAAAGAGAGTTTCCCACACAAGGAAAAGCTAAAGGAGTTCATCACCACCAAACCATTATTATATGAAATGTTGAAGGGTCTTTTTGAAGAAAAAGATACAAATTATGAACAAACAAAATGGGAATGGATACATATCTATTGACAATTGAATCTACAAACACAATGAACAAGCAGAACAGAAACATTTTCATAGATACAGAGAACATTTTGTTGGTTGCCAGGTGGGAGGGGGGTTGGGGGAATGGGTGAAAAACCACTCCATGTGTCCCTTTCACATCGATGTTTCTCTCTCTCTCTTCCGCTCTCTCCCTCCCACTCTTCCTGAACAAAAAATGAAAAAATGTCCTCGGGTGAGGATGATAACAAACAAACAAAAAAAGAAGTACAAATTGGTTGCTAGACTGACAAACCTCAAAGGGAAGGGGGTTGGGGGTGGGAAGAAATTAAACAAAGAACTTATATGCACACAGACAACAGTGTGGGAAAAGGCAGGAGTGGGGCAGGAGGGGGCAGGAGTGGGGAGGAGGGGGTCAATGGGGGAAAAATGAGGAACATCTGTAATATATTCAACAATAAAGATTGAAAAAGAAAAGAAAATGCACCCTGGCCGGTTTGGCTCAGCGGTTAGAGTGTTGGCCTGCGGTCCAGAGAGACCTGGGTTCGGTTCCTGCTAAGGGCATGTACCTCGGTTGCAGTTTGTCCCCGGCCCTGGTTGGGTTGTGCAGGTGGCAGCCACTCGATGTGTCCCTTTCATGTCGATGTCTCTCTCTCTCTCCCTCCCACACTATCTGAACAAAATATCGGAAAAAAAAAAGAAAAGAAAATGCACGTGGGTGAAAGAAGGAGGGGAAGGTGCAGGCTCCATAGACTGAGCTGCCATCATGGAGAAATCTTAGATCTGTCTTGCTGGATGAACAAAGTTGGTCTGAAAAGACTGTGTTCCAACCTTGTGACATTCTGGAAATGACTACACTGTGGACACAGTAAAAGAAGCAGTGGCTGTTTGGGGTCAGGAGGGTGGGAGAGATGAATAGGTGGAGTACAGAAGCTTTTTAAAAATATTAAGATCCTCACCCCAGGATGTTTCTTTCTTTTATCTTCAGATAGAGTGGGAGGGGGAGAGAGAGAAAAACATCGATGTGAGAGAGACACATCAACTGGCTGCCTTCTGCACCACCCTGAGGGCTGGGGACCAGACTGAAACCGAGAATTGAACCTGCGACTCTGGTCTGCAGGCTGATGCTCTAACTACTGAGCCAAACTGGCCAGGCCTACTGAGGCTTTTTAAGGTAGTGAAAGTATTCTGCATGTTACTATAATGGCGGGTAGATGCCAATATACATTTGTAGAAACCCAAAGAATGTATGTACAACACCAAGAGTGAACCCTAATGTACTGTATCGACTCTGGGTCATTATGATGTGCCAGTGAAGTTCATCTGTTATAACAAATGTGTCACTCTAGCAGGGAATGTTGATAATGGGGGAGACTGTGCATGCAGAGGGCATATGGGAAATCTCTGCATTTCCCACTCAATTCTGTTGTTAACCTAAAGTTCCTCTAAAAACAAAATGGAAGATAAAAACCATATGATCATAGCTGAATAAATGCTGATAAAGCATTTGACAAAATCCAGCACCCATTTCTGATTAAAATGCTCAGCAATGTGGGAGGGATCATATTTCAACATAATAAAGGCCATATATGAAAAACCTACAGCCAACATCATACTCAATAGGCAACAACTAAAAGCATCCCCCTTCCACCACTCTTATTTAACATAGTACAGGAAGTCTTAGCCACAGCAATTAGACATGAAGAAAAAAGAAAAGGGATCCAAGTTGGAAAGGAAGAAGTGAAACTGTCATTATTTGCAGATGACATGATATTGTACATAGAAAACCTTAGAGACTCCATCAAAAATCTACTAGAGTTAATAAATGAATTTGGCAAAGTAGCAGGATACAAAATTAACATAAAAAAATCAGTGACATTCTTATACACCAATGATGAACTCACAGAAAAAGAAATGCAAATAAAAACTAAAAAAGCAATCCCATTTACTACCGCAGCAAAAAAAAATTAAGATACCTAAGAATAAACTTAACCAAAGAAGTAAAGGACTTCTTCATAGAAAACTACAGGTCATTGAACAACAACAACAAAAGAAAAAAAATAGAGGATGATATAAAAAAGTGGAAGCATATACCATGTTCATGGATTGGAAGAATTAACATCATTAAAATGTCCATACCCCCACCAAAATATCAATGACATATTTCACAAAACTAGAACAAACACTCCAAAAGTTCATATGGAACCAAAAAAGGCCCTGAATAGCCACAGAAATCTTGAAAAAGAAGAACAAAGTAAGAAGGATCACATTACCAAATATCAGGTTATACTACAAAGCCACTGTAATAAAAACAGGCTGGTATTGGCACAACAAACCCAGAAATTGACCCAAGACAATATGCTCAATTAATATTTGACAGAGGTGGTAAGAGTATACAATGAAGTAAAGACAGTCTCTTTAATAAATGGTGTTGAAAAAATTGGACAGCTACATTAAAAAAAAAGTGAAACTAGACCATCAACTTACACCATATACAAGAATAAACTCAAAATAAAATACTTAAATGTGACTCATAAATGCATAAAAATTCTAGAAGAAAATGTAGGCAACAAAATTTCAGACACCATACGCAGCAGAATTTTCACGGACACATCACCTAAGGCAACAAAAACAAAGGAAAAAAAAAAGAATACAAGGGACTACATCAAACTAAAAAGCTTCTGCACAGCAAAAGAAACAACCATCTAAATGGAAAGGGAACCCACTGTATGGGAGAACATCATTGCCAATGATACATCAGATAAGGGGTTAATTTCCGAAATATATAGAGTGCTCATACAACTCAACAAAAGGAAGACAAAGAACCTAATTAAAAAATGGGCAGAAGCCCTGGCCGGTTTGGCTCAGCAGTTAGAGCGTTGGCCTGCGGTTCAGAGAGACCCAGGTTTGGTTCTTGCTAAGGGCACATACCTCAGTTGCAGTTTGTCCCCGGCCCTGGTTGGGTTGTGCGGGAGGCAGCCACTCGATGTGTCCCTTTCACATCGATGTTTCTCTCTCTCTCTGTTCCTCTCTCTCCCTCCCACTCTATCTGAACAAAAAATGGAAAAATGTCCTTGGGTGAGGATAAAAAACAAAACAAAAAAACAAACAAAAAAATGGGCACAGGACCTAAATAGACACCTCTCCAAAAAGAACATACAAATGGCCAGGAGACATATGAAGAAATGCTCAACATCACTAATCATCAGAGAGATGCAAATTAAAACAACAATGAGGTATCACCTCACTCCTGCTAGAATGGCTGCCATCAACAAATCATCAAACAACAAGTGCTGGCGGAGAAGAAGGGACTCTAGTACACTGCTGGTGGGAATGCAGACTGGTGCAGCCACTATGGAAAACAGTATGGTGTTTCCTCAAAAAATTAAAAATTGAATTGCCATTTGACCTAGTGATTTCACTTCTAGGAATATATCCTAAGACGCCTGAAACACCAATCAGAAAGAATATATGTACCCCCATGTTCATAGCAGCACTATTTACAATCCCTAAGATGTGAAAACAACCCAAGTGTCCATCAATAGATGAGTGGATAAAAAAGGTGTGGTACATCAATGAAATACTATGCAGCTGTAAGAAAGAAAGATCTCTTATCCTTTGAGACAACATGGAGGGACCTCGAGAGTGTTATGCTAAGTACAATAAGCCAATCAGAGAAAGGCAAATATCACATGATCTAACTTATTTGTGGAATATAATGAACAGGGTGGGCTGATGAAAGAAATAGACCCAGAGACATAAAAAGGAGTATGGTTCAGGCTGACAAACCTCAGAATATGGGGCCGGGGGTGATGGATGAGATGAACCTAAGAACTTATATGCATGTATGCATAACCAATGGACATGGACAATAATGCTAGGGTTGTGGGGGGCAGGATGGGGAGGAGGGTGTCTAGGGGGGAAAAGGGAGAAACATCTGTAACAAAAATAAATTAATAAAAATAATTAAAAAGAAAGAAAACGGAGAGGATCAGGAGAGAGCGAAGAGAACTCAGAAAACGGAGAGAATCGGGCGAGACTGAAGAGAACTCAGACAATGGGAAAAACCGCCCTAGAAGCCTTACGAAGCCGGTACTACCTGATTGCTCGACTTCCATCCCTCTGTGCCTCAGTCTCCCAACGCTGTCTCCTCTGTGCTCAAAACAACGCCAGACAAGTCCCCACCGGGATGCCGGGATCCAGCGCTGCGGCCAAGCACCCTTTGAAGCTCTAGAGGTAGACTTCCCGGAAACAGGACCCAGGAGAGGAAATAAATATCTCCTGGTTTCCATCTGTACTTTCTCCGGCTGGGTTGAAGCTTACCCCACACGTACTGAAAAGGCAAGAGAAGTAACCAAAGTTCTACTGAGAGACATCATCCTGAGATACGAAATGCCATTGACTATAGGATCAGACAATGGCCCAGCCTTCACAGCAGAAATAGTACAGCAGGTAGCTAAAACTCGAGGCGTCCAGTGGAATTTGCACACGGCCTACAGGCCCCAGAGCTCAGGGAAAGTAGAACACATTAATTGGACCCTTAAGCAGACCGTGGCAAAACTATGTCAAGAAACCAACCCGCCCTAGACTGACTTACTACCCCTAGTTCTCCTGTGAGTACATTGTACCCCTTGGGCAAAGATAGGCTTCTCCCCTTTTGAAATCTTATACGGGAGACCTCCCCCACTGATTAAATTCAAAGGGGATATAAAAAACTGGAGAATTTGGAAATCCAAAAACAACTACAAGGACTAGAAGAAAACCATTCTTTTTTTTTTTTTTTTTTTTTATCCTCACCCAAGGATGCTTTTGCATTTATCTTCAGATAGAATGGGAGGGAGAGAGGGAGGAAGAGAGAGAGAGAAACCTCAATGTGAAAGAGACACATCGAGTGGTCCCCACCCACACGTCCCCAGCTGAGGTCAGGGACAAACTGCAACCAAGGTATGCACACTTAGCAGGAACTGAACCTGGGACTCTCCGGTTCATGGGCTGATGCTCTAACCACTGAGAAAAATCGGTCAGGGCTGGAAAAACAATTATTGAGGTACATGAGTGGGTAACTGATAAAATACCCATTTCCCTGGGAATAACTGTACACCCCACAGACCAGGGGACCAAGTCTGGATAAAAGACTGGAAAGGGCCTATTTAGTTGTACTGCCCACTCCCACAGCTCTCAGGGTTGCAGGTCTGACACCTGGATCCACCGCTCAGGGGTGAAGGCAGCTCACCTGCCACATGACAACCAACCAGCCTGGAGCGTGACCACCAGCCAGGACAATCCTCTGCAGGTCTCCCTTAAGAGGACAGCAAAACCTGCTGATCACTCTATGCCAAGTACCTGAGGACTCCGCCAGTAGACTTGATGGCCATCACCTGCTGGACCGATCCCAGCACTGGACTCTGTATCCTTAGTAGCCTTACAGGATCAAGTAGACTCCTTAGCAGCAGTAGTATTACAAAATAGAAGGGGTTAGACCTGCTGATTGCTGAAAAGGGAGGAATATGCCTCTACTTAAATGAGGAATTTTTCTTTTATGTTAATTAGTCAGAAATAGTTAGAGACATGGCCCAGCAGTTAAAGGAACAAATACTGGGTATCTTGGGGCCCCCATTAGCTGGTCCTCTCTTGATGCTTTTCATACTGTTCCAGTTTGGCTTTTGTATTTTCAACACGCTGACCTGTTTCATTTCCTCTCGCTTAGAAACAATAAAGCTCCAAATGATGCTTCAGACAAGGACCCCCAACTACTTACCTCTAAACTGTGAAGAACTCTAGTTGCTGCATCCCTCCCCTTCAATGTCCCTATTTCAGCAGGGAGCAGTCAGAGAGATGTCACCCCTCTTTCTCACGGGGCACTAAGGGAACTCCCTGTCCAAGATATTCTCTGTGGCTGGGAGCAGTTTGAGAATCAAGAGTGGGGGAGGGGGGATGAGAAGGCAAGCCAGGTGCAGCCCCTTGGGCAGTGCAGAGACCCCTCCCCCCTGGCTTTTATAATCCCCTTACATCTGCCATCCGCCTAAACTACAGAGGAACTAGAAAACCCCCAAACACCAGGAGGCTCATCATGTATAAAAGGGGGCTGAAACCCGGGCTGGGGCTCAGCCTGTGGAGGTGACTCAGCCGAGACAGCACCAGTGCGCATTCCACAGTCCTTTCTAATCCTCCCAGTGCGCGCAGGCTGTCTCTTCTGCCACGACCTGGGAAGACGTGAAGGCCATCAACAAGCGGACTGTGAGACCTGGGGAGCTGGCCGGCTCCTCAGTGATGAACACAGCAGTTTGGATTGCACACAGCTTGTGGGGAAACACCTCCCCCTCCCTTCATGCCGTGTTCTTCTCTGCTGTCTGTGCTCTGTAAAAGCTTGTGCTGGGAAGCCGGCCACCCCCAGTGTGCGCGTCTGCAGCTGAGTGGGATTCAGCGGTTACGCTTCACCGCGGCAGCCCGTGGGCGCAGCAGGAAAGGGCTGCCACCTGGGCTCACGGAGACTGATAAACCCACGTCCTTCACGGCTGTCCTCCCGGTTATTTCTTCAGAATCCAAAACACTGCCCCGAGGTTTTCTGAGACCTCAGCACCTGGCGTAACAATACATAATCCTAATGTGTGCACTCAGTTGTTCCTTACTTGGCCAAGAATTAGCCTCTGAGGGACTTGCAAACTTCTTTTCCCCACAATTAAGGCGTAGAATGACTCTACTAATTAAAAAGCTTGTCTCCGTGGGGCTCCGTGGGGTGAGGGGGAGGACTGGAGGGTGGCATCAGCTCTGGCAGGGGTGCTGGAAGCCAGCAGACAGCAGAGGGACTTGAACCCCAACAATTTGCTCACAAGATCTTACCCCACTTTATAATTACTGAAACTTTATAATACAACGTATTTTTCTTCTGGCCAGATTTTCTTCTGTTAATTATTTTGCTTTTCAGAATTTTCTAGTCTTCCTTATTTTAACAGGTGAAGTAAATATAGCAATTTCAATTTTTTAAAATATTGCTGAAATTTAAATCCATATCACAAGGAATGTACAAACAACTTTGGGAAATTGAGATCATTGTATATATTTTTTTATTCAAGAACATGATGTTACTTTGTTTATGTATTTATTATTTTATGTGGGAAGCATTTTATAATTCCATGCAGGTTCTGCATATTCCTGTGAAGGTTATTTCTAGGCATTCTGTCGGGTTTGTTGCTATGGTGTGTTCTCATTGATTATACACTTAAGTTACTGTTTGTATCCATAGAGATTATTTATTCATGTGTCTTATGCTTGACAACGTATCCTTGAAGGTCCTGTTGCGGAGATGACTCTGGGTCAGCAGAAACCCGTGTGTAAGAAGTGGGCAGGTCCTGTGAACTGGACAAAAGTCTGAATGTTTCTGATGCTCAGATGTTAAGTTCCTGTCGGGGAAGGATCAGTATAACTTTAAGGTTTATTTTGGTGGTAATTTAGAATGTCAACTATGTTTTTCAAACTTTCAAATTTGAAAACAACATGGCTTATGTTAAATATACAGTTTTCCGTAGAAAATCAAATTTCTAAAATGCCTGGGCAGTCTTTACTTTTGGATGATGTGTGATTAGTTGAACCGAATCTTATGATTATTTTGGAATGCATTATTTTAACGTAAGAAGTGTTCTGGGTTCCATCTTTGTATTCGGGTCTGCTGCAGGATCAGACATTTAGGGTCTGTGTCCAGGGTACTGGTCTGGCTCTGGCATCTGTCACCTAGGTCACTGGCTCCCATTCAACGCCAACAGGAGACCCCAAGTTGAATTGCAGTGAGGCAGCCCAGGTGAATTCCCTCTTATCCAGACAGCTCAGCTCTGCTGCCCTTCATGGTTTCTGGTCTGGTCCTGTCATTTCTACTGTTCTCTGCTCCTTGCAGACATCTTCATAGGTCTGTTTAATGCCGGAGGAAGGCAGGTCAGCACCAATTTATCCTTGAAGTGTGGACGGCATGAGAAGCCCCTGTGTAGAAATGGCTGCCAGGCTCTTGACCCCCTTTATCCACCAAAAGCCCTCCTTAGTAAGTATTTTCCTTTTCAGGATCCGCATGTTTGATGTCTGGCATGTGAGTGGCACAGGGTTTACTGTTGTAAGAGAGGAGAGACCTGGAGGTGAATTTTTAATGTATTGATTTTATTTATTTGCTTTTACTTTATTGATTTTAGAGAGAGAGAAAGGGAGGGAAAGAGAGAAACATCGATAAGAAAGAACATCAGTTAGCTGCCTCCTGCATTCCTCCCATCGGGGATCGGGCCCACAACCTGGGCATGTGCCCTGACCGGGAATCGAACCAGTGACCTCTTGGTGCCAGGTTGATGCTCAACCACTGAGCCACAGCAGCTGGGCTTACGGATTGATTTTAGAGACAGAGCAGTGGGGAGGGTGGAGAGAGAGACAGAGAAACATGAATTTGTTGTTTCACTTATTAATGCCCTCACTGGTTGATTCCTGTGTGTGTCCTGACTGGGGATCAAACCTGAAACCTTGGTGAATCAGGACGACACTCTAAGCAACTGAGTCACCCAGCTCGGGCTGAAGGCAAATTTTTAAATCTAAGCTCTGGCCCGTTTTTTAGGAGCAGAAAGAATGTCTGGGAAAGGAGGTGCTGGAGACCTGAAAGCAAAATTTCCATTCTGACTCAGGTCCATTGCATGAGGGGTGATGGATGTTTCAGTAAGGGGTGAGGAGAGAAGTCATTGTTGTAATTGGTGCTCTGTCACTTTAGGAGTCTGCTGGGGGCATTTCAAAGGTATGTTCTTGTGGCTGCCCAGAAACAATGCACAGAGCTTGGTTAAGGCAAAGATAAGCCTTCACTAAGGAATTTTTATGCATTGGGTTTGACTAACCTCCATGTCCTGTTTAATTCAGAATTTATTAAAAGATCAGCAAGTGGTTAATTTCCAGAGGACCACCTTTTTTAATCCTCATTGTACATTTTCCTTGGTCAGGAGTCTATTCAGATCTTTACCCATGTTTGGTTGTTTGTTTTAAGGTTCTTTGTGGATTTTGAGCAGAAATATTTGATCATATATATGTTTTGCAATGATTTTTTTTTTTTTTTTACCAGTTTGTGGCTTGTTTTTTGTTTTTGTTTTCTCTGAACAACTTCTATTACAGAGTAGTTTTTTTAAAAATTCTATTTATTTATTTATTTATTTATTTATTTTTGTTACAGATGTTTCTTCTTTTCACCCCATTGACACCCTCCTCCCCATCCCCCCCACCCCATCCCCGGCTTTGTTGTCCATGTCCATTGGTTATGCATACATGCATATACGTTCTGTGGTTTATCTCTTCCCACCCCCCAGTACCCCCTCTTCTGAGGGTTGTCAGTCTGTACCCTACTTCCATGTTTCTGGGTCTACCCTATTCCTCAGACTGTTATATTCATTATATTCCATATATAAGTGAGATCATGTGGTATTTGTCTTTTTCTGCTTGGCTTGTTTCACTTAGGATAATACTTTCTAGGTTCTTCCATGTCATCTCAAAGGATAAGAGATCCTTCTTTCTTCCATTGTGTATATGCACCACAGCTTTTTTATCCATTCGTTGGCTGATGGACACTTGGGCTGTTTCCAGATCTTAGCTATTGTAAATAGTGCTGCTATGAACATGGGGGTACATATATTCTTTCTGATTGGTGTTTCAGGATTCTTAGGGTATATTCCTAGAAGCAGGATCACTGGGTCAAATGGAAGTTCAATTTCTAATTTTTTGAGGTAACACCATATTGTTTTCCACAGTGGCTGCACCAGTCTGCATTCCCACCAGCAGTGTACTAGTGTCCCCTTTTCTCCACACCCTAGCGAACACTTGTTTGATGATTTGTTGATGGCGGCCATTCTGACAGGTGTGAGGTGATATCTCATTGTTGTTTTAATTTGCATCTCTCTGATGATTAGTGATGTTGAGCATTTCTTCATGTCTCTTGGCTATTTGTATGTCCTGTTTGGAGAGGTGTCTATTTAGTTCCTTTGCTCATTTTTTAATTGGGTTCTTTGTCTTCCTTTTGTTGAGTTGTATGAGTACTCTATATATTTTGGAAATTAACCCTTTATCTGATGTATCATTGACAATGATGGTCTCCCATACAGTAGGTTGCCTTTCCATTTTGATGGTTGTTTCTTTTGCTGTGCAGAAGCTTTTTAGTTTGATGTAGTCCCATGTGTTCATTTTTTTCTTTGTTTCTGTTGCTTTAGGTGATGTATCAGTGAAAATTCTGCTGGATATGATGTCTGAAATTTTGTTGCCTACAGTTTCTTCTAGAATTTTTATGGATTCATGGGTCACATTTAAGTCTTTTATCCATTTTGAGTTTATTTTTGTGTATGGTGTAAGTTGATGGTCTAGTTTCATTTTTTTTGCATGTAGCTGTCCAATTTTCCCAATGTCATTTATTAAAGAGGCTGTCTTTACTCCACTGTATGCTCTTGCCACTTTTGTCAAATATTAATTGAGCATATTGCCATGGGTCCATTTCTGGGTTCTCTATTCTGTTCCACTGGTCTATATGCCTGTTCTTGTGCCACTACCAGGCTGTTTTGATTACAGTCACTTTGTAGTATAACCTGAAATCTGGTATTGTGATCCCACCTACTTTGTCCTTCTTTTTCAAAATTGCTGTGGCTATTCAGGGTCTTTTTTCGTTCCATATGAACTTTTGAAGTATTTGTTCTAGTTCTGTGAAATATGTTGTTGGTATTCTGATGGGGATTGAATTGAATCTATAGATTGCTTTGGGTAATATGGACATTTTAATGATGTTAATTCTTCCAATCTATGAACAAGGTATGTGCTTCCACTTTTTTATATCTTCCTCTATTTCTTTTTTCAGTGTCCTGTAGTTTTCTGCAAATAGGTCTTTTGCTTCTTTGGTATATCTTAATTTTTTTGCCGTGATGGTAAATGGGATTGTTTTTTCAGTTTCTCTTTCTGTGAGTTCATTATTGGTGGATAAGAATGCCGTCGATTTCCTGATGTTAATTTTGTATCCTGCTACTTTGCCAAATTTATTTATTACGTCTAGTAGATTTTTGATGGAGTCTTTAGGGTTTTCTATGTATAATATCATGTCATCTGCAAATAATGACAGTTTCACTTCCTCCTTTCCAATTTGGATCCCTTTTATGCTTTCTTCCTGTCTGATTGCTGTGGCTAAGACTTCCAGTACTATGTTAAATAAGAGTGGCAAAAGTGGACATCACTGTCTTGTTCCTGTTATTAAGGGAAATGTTTTTAGTTTCTGCCCATTGAGTATGATATTGGCTGTAGGTCTTTCATATATGGCCTTTATTATGTTGAGATATGATCCCTCTATTCCCACATTGCTGAGCGTTTTTATCAGAAATGTATGCTGGATTTTGTTGAATGCTTTTTCAGCGTCTACTGATATGATCGTGTGGTTTTTATTTTTCATTTTGTTTATGTGGTGTGTCACATTTATTGATTTGTGAATATTGTACCAGCCTTGCATCCCTGGGATGAATCCCACTTGGTCATGGTGAATAATTTTTTTTGAGGTATGTGCTGGATCTGATTTGCTAGTATTTTGTTCAGGATTTTGGCATCTATGTTTATCAGGGATATTGGCCTGTAGTTTTCTTTTTTTGTAGTGTCTTTTGCTGGTTTTGGAATTAGAATTATGCTGGCCTTATGAAACAAGTTTGGAAGTCTTCCTTCTTCTTGCATGTTTTGAAATAGTTTGAGGAGAATGGGTGTTAGTTCTTTTTTGAATATTCAGTAAAACTCTCCCGTGAAGCCATCTGGGCCTGGGCTCTTGTTTGCTGGGAGAGTCTTGATTACCTCTTCAATTTCCTTAGTTGTTATTGGTCTGTTCAAGTTTTCTATCTCTTCCCTGTCCAGTTTTAGGAGACTGTATGTTTCTAGAAATTTGTCCATTTTGATTAGATTGTCGAATTTGTTGCCATATAATTGTTCATAGTAGCTGTTAATGATCTTTTGTGTTTCTGTGGTGCTGGTTGTTACTTCTCCTTTCATTTCTGATTTTGTGTATTTGGGTTCTCTCTCTTTGTTTCTTGGTGAGTCTAGCTAAGGGTCCATTAATCTTGTTTATCTTTTCAAGGAACCGGCTCTTTGTTTCATTGATCCTTTGAATTGTTTTTTTGGTCTCTATGTCATTTATTTCTGCTCTGATCTTTACTATTTCCTTCCTTCTACTTGCTCTGGGGTTTTCTTTTTGTTTGCTTCTAATTCTTTAAGTTGTGAGGTTAGACAGTCAATTAGAAATTTTTCTTGTTTCTTGAGGTAGGCCTGTAGTGCTATGAACTTGCCTCTCAGAACTGCTTTTGTTGCATCCCATAGATTTTGTGTTGTTGTGTGTTCATTTTCCTTGGTTTCCAGAAAGTTTTAAATTTCTTCCTTGATCTCCTCGGTAACCCATTCATTGTTTAATAACATGCTATTTAGCCTCCATGTGTTCAAATGACTTTGCATGTTTTTGTTGCAATTGATTTCTAGTTTCATGCCATTGTGATCTTCTTGAACTTGTAGAGTTTTAGTTTGTGTCCTATCATGTGGTCTATCTTTGAGAATGTCCCATGTGCACTTGAGAAGAATGTAAATTTTGCAGTTTTGGGGTGTAATTCTCTGTAGATATCTATTAAATCCATTTGATCTAGCGCTTTTGTTTAGAGTCTGTGTTTCCTTGCTAATTTTTTGTCTAGAGCCTCTATCCAGTGGTGTCAATGGGTTGTTGAAGAGCCCTGCTATGATTGTATTGCTATCGATTTCTCCTTTGAAGTCCTCCAGAAGATTTTAAATATATTTTGGTGCTCCTATATTGGGTGCATATATGTTTATCAAGGTTATATATTCCTGTTGGATAGATCCTTTCAATATTATGTAGTGGCCTTCTTTGTCTCTAGTTATGGTCTTTATTTTGAAATCTATTTTATCAGATATGAGTATTGCTACCCCAGCTGTTTTTTGCTTTCCATTTGCTTGGAAATTTTTTTCCATCCCTTCATTTTCAACCTACGTGAGTCTTTTGTTGTGAGGTGGGTCTCTTGTAAACAATATATATATGAATCATGCTTTTTTTTTTTTTTTTTATCCTCACCTGAGGACATTTTTCCATTTTTGTTCAGATAGAGTGGGAGAGGAGGGGAGAGAGAGAGAGAGAGAGAGAGAGAGAGAGAGAGAGAGAGAAACATCGACGTGAAAGGGACACATCGAGTGGTCGCCACCCACACGCCCTGTCGGGGACAAACTGCAACCGAGGCACGTGCCCCCAGCAGGAACCGAACCCAGGTCTCTCCAGACCGCAGGCCAACGCTCTAACCGCTGAGCCAAACTGGCCAGGGCCATGCTTTCTTGTTCAATCAGCTACTCTGTGTCTTTTTATCAGAGCATTCAGTCCATTTACATTTAAGGTGATTATTGATATGTACTTATTTATTGCCATTTTCTCTTCTACTAATTATAGCAGTCCTTTTAACATTTCTTGCAGTGCTGGTTTGGTGCTAATGTTTTCCCTTAACCTTTCTTTTTGTCTGTAAAGCTCTTTATTTGACCTTCTATTTTGAATGACATCCTTGCTGGGTAGAGTAGTCTTGGATTCAGATCCTTGTTTTTCATGGCCTTGATTACTTCATGCCATTCCCTTCTGGCCTGCAGTGTTTCCTGCGAGAAGTTAGCTGAGAGCCATATGGGGTTTTCTTTGTAGGTAACCTGTTGCTTATCTCTTGCTGATTTTAGGATTCTCTCTTTGTCTTGAATTTTTGGCATTTTAATTACTTTGTGTCTTGGTGTGGGCCTATTTGGGTTCTTCTTACTTGGGTCTCTCTGTGTTTCTTAAACTTGAATGCCTTCTTCCTTCACCAAATTAGGGAAGTTTTCTGTCACTATTTCTTTGAATATATTTTCTAACCCTTGCTCATTTTCTTCTTCTTTGGGGACTCCTATGATGCGAATATTATTATGTTTCCAGTTGTCCCACAGTTCTCTTAAGCTGTCTTCCTGTTTTTAAATATTTTTTTCCTTTTGGTTTTCTGATTGGTTGATTTTTTCTACCCTGTCTTCTAATTCACTGATCCGCTCATCAGCTTCCTCTACTCTCCTGTTTAGGCTATCCAATGTGTTCTTTGTTTCTGATATGTCATTCTTGATCTCTTCTTGGTGGTTTTTAATATCCAATTGGTTGATTTTCAGCATCTCTATGTCCTTACTCATGCTGTTGAGCTTTCTCAAGATCATGGCTCTAAATTCTAGCTCTGTTAACTTGCCTAACTTCTCCACATTGATCTCACCTTTGGTGGAGGTCTCTTGTTCTTTCATTCAGCTTTTGTTTCTGTGTTTCACCATTTTGGCTCTCACAGTGGGCTTTAGAGCCTGCCAAGTTTTCCCTGTGGGTGTTGGTGTTCTGCTGTTTGTGGCTCCTTCTCCTGGGTTTAGATGAGAAATGGTGAAAGAGGGAGGAACCACATTAAACACCACTGTCAAGTCTTACTTTCCTGGTTAGAGTTGCTAGCCCAGGAATGGTACTGTTATCCTTTAGCTTTTTGCCTGAAGGCTAGCAGTCCAGGTTACTTGAAGAGTTTTGGGTTGTCAGTTGATTGAAAAACTCCCTCAGATGCTCAGCATAGGATTTCCTGAGGGTGGGGCAGATGCTGATTGTTAGTTATCCTCAATTTGCATTTCAATGGCCCATAGGGTGGGGTTGAATCTCCAAGGGAGGGGCCATTGCCTCATCCCAGAGCCCTGGGAAGAAGCAAAATGGCCACCATCCTGCGTGGCTGCAACTCAGCAAAAGCTCTCTGAGCGCCCTCCAAATCCCGAGTGTCCCCACACAGTTCCAGTCCAGTCTGCCCTCCCTCTGCTGGAGCCAAGGTGAGTGACTGTGGCTATTTTAGCCTCTGTCCCGGCTCTGCGCTGTGGAGCCACTTGAGAGTTTAACCCGAGGGTGCTGCTCACAGCTAAGGCTCCCGGCCCCCATCTCGCACCTTCGCAATCCTACCAGGATCCAATCAGTGTCCCTGGTTATATGGTCCTTGCAAGCTGCTTTTCTGTTGCTTTTTCCTGTCAATTTGTCTGTATTTTAGTTGTAATTCCAGTTTGGTCCTGGGAGACGGTGAATTCTGTGTAGCTTCCATTCACTTCGTCACCATTTTGGAATCTCGTTTTTAATTTTATAAAGTCTACAATGTTAAAAAATTTTTACAATATGTTTTTATTGATTTTGTTAGAGAGAGAGAGGAAGGAAGAAAGAGATAGAAACATTGATGTGAGAGAGAAATATTGATCAGCTGCCTCCTGCACCCCCCCACTGGGGATTGAACCCATAACCTGGGCATGTGCCCTGACTGGGAATCGAACCCAGACTTCTCAGTCCATGGGATAACCTTCAGTCTACTGAGCCACACCCACTAGGCTGTCTTGTGCTTGATTTCATCTCCTGATGTTTTGTACAATAAGGTTTTATGGTTACGTATGTTTGAAGTTTAGAGGTTCAGGGCTTCACAGGTTAGGGCTGTGGGTTTTAGGGGTTAGGTGTAGTTTTGGGGTTAGGGTCTTGGGTCCCTTTCTGGAGTCCTATGAACAGTGTGAGGGTCAGGGGCCTGTGGTTCAGCTCCTGTGTCTGAACAGGTGTCCGGTGTCCAGCACCCACTTAGGGATCTTTGATCCTAATGACACATGAGAGTTCCAACTCCAGTGTCCGTGGCTCTGGTGGAACTGTATTTGGCTCTTTGTCTGCTGTCCGGATTCTGGTCAGGTGGCTGGTTTCCTGGATTCGTGTGGGGTCCATGTGCAGGTACGTCACCAGGGTCTGATGTGCAGTGTCTGTGTCAGTCAGTCTCTGGCACCTGGTGTGTGGTGTTCATGGTCCAGAGTCTGGCTGTGGGTCTGAGGTTTAGCTTTTGATTTGGGTCTTCTGTGTGGACCGGGGTCTTTGTGGACTGGGGTCTGTGTCTGGGGAATCAAGTCTGCCTTTGGTATCTGGTGTCTGTTAACTGATGGTCATTCTCTTCAACTGAACACCAACTGGAGTCCTTAAGCTGGGGTGTGGTAAGGAAGGCAAGGAGCTAATAGTGATATAGCACGGCTGTGATACAGCGAGGCTGCGAGAAGCTCAGTGTTGTTTCAGGGGAACCATGAAGCTGCACCTGTGAGAACAGCTCAGTGTTGCTTCTTCCTCATTCTGAGGCATCACGGCTTTGAAGGGGCCCTGGGGTGAGGCTGTCCTGGGAGAATTCCCTTTCGGGCTACACAGCTCAGGTCTGCTCTGCTCTAGTCCATGTGGTCTGCTCTGGTCCTGTCATTTCTTTTTTTTCCAGTCTAGATGTTTTTATCGGTTGGTTCATTTTGGGGGACGTTTGCAGGTCACTCCCTGAATTGCGGGATGAGAAGCCCCTGTGTGGAAATGGATATGAGTCCCAGTGTTTTAAAATTAGAGTCCAGTTATCCACCAGGAGCCCTTCCTGGTAGGTATGTCTTTTCTTAGCATCCACATATCTGTTGTCCACCATGTGAGTTGCACAGGGAGCCCTGGGGTGAGGAACGAGGAGAGAGCTGGAGGTGGACTTTCTATCCTGGCTCCAACCCGCTATTGAGGAGAAGAGGGGTGTCTGGGGAAGAATGTAGGAGATGTGGGGGCAAATTTTCATTCTGGCTTGAGTTCTGCACTTGAGGGGTAGAGCGGGTGTTTGGCTAAGGGGCAAGGAGAGAAGCGGAGGTGAATTTGCAGTTCAGCTTCATGCAGAGTGTGAGAGGCAGAGGGGTTGTTTGGATAAGGGGTTCAGAGAGACCTGGAGATGAATTATTTATTTCTTCTCCACACAGCTTTTGAGGGAGTCGTGGGTAAACGGGCAAGGAGAGACCTCCTTGCTTCAGCCAGGGTATGAAGAGCACAGTGGCTCTGGGAATAACTGGGCAGGAAAGACCTTGAGCAGAGCTCTGCACCCTGAGTGTAGCCAGCTTGTGTGGTTAGAGCAGTTGCCTGGCAAAGGGAGAAAAGCCCAGAGCTGAATTTCCATCCTGCGTAGGCAGGAGGTGATGGGCAGGAGGGTGTGTGGATTGAGGAAAAGGCCCAAGGACATGAGGGGCCAGTGGACACACTGAGGGGAACTGTAAATCCTGACTCCAGCCCAGCATGTAGTGGGCAGCTGGGGAACAGGTGAGGGGTGACCTGGAGCCATTTTCTTCCTGGCTCCACCAAGTAGGTGATGGGCAGACGGTGTCCTGAGGTACAGGGTGAGGAGGGACCTGGGTGTGATTTTTACCTCCTGGTCTAGACTCTGTGTGTGAGGTAGAGGGGTTCCCTGGGGTACGGGGCGAGTTCCAGCAGGGGTTTGAGAATCAGAGGGGTGCCTGGGGTACGGGGTGCACTCAGCCAGCTGGAGTTCAGTGGCACTTTCTCTAGGTCATGTTCAAGTCAACGTTTCTTCAGGACCAGTTTCCTGGGAGAGCCCCTGGGGTCTGGTGGGACCACTTTTTGTGATCACCTCCTCGGGATAAGATCCAGCACTGCACTGCTTCCAAGTAGGCAAAGTAATGGAACAGAATAGACGGTGTAGTAATAGACCCAGGTCCATAGGTGAGTTCCGTATGATAAAGATGTCTCCTCAGGTCATTAGAGAAAATGCGCTTTATATAATAAATGTGGTTGGGATGTGAGACAAGCAGCAGGTCACAGATAACAGTCCAGTGGCCGCCCTTTCCTGAGTGCAGAGGCTGGGCCAGTGGGAGCGGAGGGGTGGGGTCAGGATGGAGGGTGGAGCTGGGCTGGAAGGCAGGGGCGTGGCCTGAGTGCAGAGGCGGGGCCAGTGGGAGCAGAGGGGCGGGGTCAGGATGGAGGGTGGAGCTGGGCTGGAAGGCAGGGGCGTGGCCTGAGTGCAGAGGCGGGGCCAGTGGGAGCAGAGGGGTGGGGTCAGGATGGAGGGTGGAGCTCGGCTGGAAAGCAGGGGCGTGGCCTGAGCGCAGAGGCGGGGCCAGTGGGAGCAGAGGGGCGGGGTCAGGATGGAGGGTGGAGCTGGGCCGGAAGGCAGGGGCGTGGCCTCGCTGTGCACCCGGAGCAGAAAGCCCGGCCTGATGTGCGGGCAGAGTGGGAACTGCAGTGAGAGGCGGGTTTAACTTGAGGGGAGCGGAGGTGTGGACATGAGGGGAGGAAGGGGGACCCCTTGAACCTAGACGTGTGTTTTGGTTATGAGGCAGGTGGTTGGCGGACATGAGGTGAGCAGTGGCCTGGCAGTGGCGTGGCCGGGGCCTGAGGTGTGAGGTGAGCAGTGGAAGGACCTGAGGTGAGAGTCAGGTCACGTGTGCGCTGTGGTCAGTGGGCAGGATGAGCGACTGGGCCGCAGGTGAGGTCAGCACCTCCCTGCTCCCTTCTGTCGCTGTGACTTTTCTGTGCCCGTGAGCCAGAGCCGCCGTCCAGGTCTCGTACGTCGCGTCTTCTAGGCTGAGTCATGTGTGTGTCACTGCCCCGGCTTTAATGACTGTCCTGTCAAAATAAGAATATTTGCCTGAGCTGCAAAAATACAAGACGCTGGTCACGTGGCTGGCTGGCTGGCGCCTCAGTGGCCCACTGCAAGGCTGTGGGTTTGGTCCCGAGTCCAGGTGCTTTTGGGGAGGGAACCCTGGGTGTTCCCAGGCAGACAGATGTGTCTGTCCCCCTTCCCTGTCACTAAATCAGTGAAGGTTAAAGGGAAAAATAGAGAGACAGGCTGAGCTGGGAAAGAACATGAAGAAATGCAGTGTGAGCTGCTAGAGAATTATCTTTCTTATTCGTAATTGTATTAATGGTTAGATAAAAGAGTAACAAAATTCTTAGCATTTGAAGTGAAATCAGGGTCTGGATGCTTGGTGTTCTAGGAATCAGAAGTGTGACGTAAATGCGTCCTCTGTAGGTGACCCGAGAAACTCACAACATGGCAAAGGTTACAATTTCAAAGACAGAGACTTTAGATGGTAAATTTTGGCAACTGAAAGACCAAGATGATTGAGTCTTAGCTACAGTATGAAACAGCTTTTAAAGAGAGGTTTATGAGCCGTGAACAGAAAAGGAATAATTTTCAGATGCCTGCAGTGGTCCGCCACGTGATTCAGTGTCCTGGGGTGTCAGATACTCTTTGCAGGGGCCCCCGAGAGTCCTCTCTGACCCACAGGGCGCTTGTGCCTTCAGCCTGGGGTGCGGGCGTCCAGTGAATGCCCAGGACCGTTAGCCTGGTCAGGACCCAGCCAGAGAGAGTTCTCGGTGTTTCAGGCGGCAGCATTTAGCTCAGTTCACCTCAGCAGACACCCAGCAGGTGTGGCCATGAGCCCAGAGGAGTCCGCACAAACCTCAAGGAAAAGATGAGGCAGAAAGAGTGTCAGTCTGCAGACGACCAGCAGAGGGCGGGCTTGATGTGGGAAATATACATATGTTTAACTATTTCTATATTAGTTTATTGTGTTCTGTAATATGGCGAGGGTTTGGGTGAGGATAAGGGTTATTGAACATAGGTTTTTTTTAAATGTTTTGCTTAACATTATAGAGGAGTTACAGATATTTGGGGTTATTAGTGAACACGTCTATTTGGGGAAAGAAATTTGTTAATACATTTGCCAATCTTAAGAATACTGGTGTCACGGATAATTCACAATTCACAGATCAAAAATCTGCCCCCCTGCTGATGGTTTCAAGAATGTTGATTTTAAGCTGTTTATGAAGGACCAAGACTCAGAGAGAACCTTGGGCCCCCACCCCATCCTGCAGATCCCCTGAATGAATGCTCTTCTGTGTCCAGTGCACATTTTAGGAAAGAGCACTTATGTACTAAGCATCAGCTCATCACGCTTTGCAAGGATTCATTGCAGGCCTCAAGGCACCTCCTATTATGCCTAGTGCAGTGTGTCTTGTACACCCATGTTTTCTTTCTATCTGTGAACCTGTCCTGCATATGGGGTCTGTGAGTTTCATGTATGTGAGGTTCCCATACACATGTGTGTATAAAATTTGTTTATTTCTGTTGCTAATCTGTGTCAAATAAGTATTTGATTAGTAAATAAGGAAAGAACTTTTAGTTCAGAGGGAAGTTTCTCTCCCATATAAGTTAGTAATCAGATATTTAATAGAGTGTAAATTTTGGAAGTACATGTATTTCACTCTTAGAAATTTAACAATGTATCTACAGTAACAGTTTTGGGATTGAAAGATTTTATTAGTGAAATTTGGAACAGTCTGCTAATTTAGCTTCTGGATGTAAAGCATATTTTACAGATCAAGGACTACGAGCAGGATTTTTACCTGAATCAGGAGGTGTGGCGGACATTCATTAGGTGAGCATTTCCTGGGGGACCACTTTCCATTCATCCCTCCAGGCTGAATACCAGAATTCCAGGTCCACTACTTCCCTTGTGAGCTCACCTGAGACCACTTTCCATTCATCCCTCCAGGCTGAATACCAGAATTCCAGGTCCACTACTTCCCTTGTGAGCTCACCTGAGCACTGAGAGGTCCAACCTCAGTCTCTGCAGGCTGAGTCCAGGCCTAGCCTGGGCCCTTCAGCAATGACTGTCCTAAGCCATAAAATACGAAATTTTACAAGTGACACAATGAAGACCCTCAGAGCTTAGTTTTGTGTTGTAAAGAACATACCTTGTACATGTTAGAACAGGGTCAGAGACATTTCAGAGACCCAAAGCCTATAGGTTCCCTTTATCCAAACTTCTGTAATGTCACATGAAAAAGGGCCGTGAAATAGGCAGCCGATTGGATCCCTGTTTCTCTCTCATCAATGTTTCTATCCCTCTCCCTCTCCCTCTCTCTCTCTGAAGTCAATAAAAATATTGCAAAAAAGTGCAAAGTAGAAAAGCAGCCACTTTGAGGTAAACAATTAGAAAGGGTTTATTTTATTTTATTTAATTAATTAATTTATTTTTGTCACAGATGTTTCTCCTTTTCCCTTTACTGATTACCCCTCACCCTCCCTCCCCGCCCTGTCCTCAGCTTTGTTGTCTATGTCCATTGTTCATGCATATGTGCATGTAAGTTCTGTGGTTTATCTCTCCCCCACCACCCCCTCTCCTGGGGATTGTCAGTCTGTACCCCACTATCACGTCTCTGGGACTACCCCATTCCTCAGACTGTTATGTTCATTATATTCCACAAATAAGTGAGATCATATGATACTTGTCTTTCTCTTTTTGGCTTGTTTTGCTTAGGATAATACAGTGATACCTCGGTTCTCGAACGCCTCGGTTTTCGACCAAATGGAGATTCGAGAAACTTTTGTCTCGGAATCCGAACAAATATTTGGAACTCGAACTTCCGAGATGAGCCGAGTTGAGCCGAATGGCGTTCATTCGGCCCAGCGCGCCTTGCTTGCGTCATCAGTGTGAGTGCAGAGAGAGAGTCACGCTTTGTGGAGTCACGCTTTCCTATTGGGTTTCATTGCTTCGGTTCTCGAACAATTCGGTTCTCGACCGTCCTCCTGGAACGAATTATGTTCGAGAACTGAGGTATCACTGTACTTTCCATGTTCCTCCATGTCGTCTCAAAGGATAAGAGATCTTTCTTTGTTACATCTGCATAGTACTCCATTGTGTATATGTACCACCACTTTTTTATCCATTTGTCTACTGATGAACACTTGGGCTGTTTCCAGACCTTAGCTATTGTAAATAGTGCTGCTACAAACATAGGGGTACATATATTCTTTCTGATTGGTGTTTCATGCTTCTTAGGGTATAGTCCTAGAAGTGGGATCACTGGGTCAAATGGCAGTTCAATTTTTAATTTTTTGAGGTAACACCATATTGTTTTCCACAGTGGCTGCACCAGTCTGCATTCCTACCAGCAGTGTACTTGAGAACCCACTGTATGGGAGAACATAATTGCCAATGATATATCAGATAAGGGGTTAATTTCCAATATATATAGAGTGCTGATACAACTCAACAAAAGGAAGACAAAGAACCCAATTAAAAAATGGGCAGAGGAACTAAATAGACACCTCTCCAAACAGGACATACAAACAGCCAAGAGACATATGAAGAAATGCTCAACATCACTAATCATCAGAAAGATACAAATTAAAACAACAATGAGCCCTGGCCGGTTTGGCTCAGCGGTTAGAGCGTCGGCCTGTGGTCCGGAGAGACCTGGGTTCGGTTCCCGCTAAGGGCATGTACTTCGGTTGCAGTTTGTCCCCGGCCCTGGTTGGTCGTGCGGGTGGCAGCCACTCGATGTGTCCCTTCATGTCGATGTTTCTCACTCTCTCTCCCTTCCTTTTTCTCCCTCCCATTCTATCTCTACAAAAAATGGAAAAATATCCTTGGGTGAGGATAAAAAAACAACAACAAACAAACAAACAAAAAATAAAACAACAATGAGGTATCACCTCACACCTGTCAGAATGGCCACCATCAACAAATCATCAAACAAGAAGTGTTGGCCAGGGTGTGGAGAAAAGGGGACTCTAGGAAAAGTTTTTATTCTCATTAGATTGACAAGAGACCAGGCTGGGAGAGAAAAGAGAAGTTTCTGGTGTTGTCACGGCAACAGTGCAGCTTATTATTTTAAAATTATGTCATGTGTTTCTGTAGTACTTTCCCCCTAAAATATAAATGGCTTTATTTTTTGCAGTAGACTTAATATAGAAAAAGAAAATTTATTCAAAACCTTACCTCAAGAACTAGAAAAACTGCTTTGATTTTAAAAATATGCCTTTCCAGATATCTCTACATGCATATTTTCTTTCTTCTACTTGTTTTATTTATTTATTTAATCCTCACCCGAGGACATTTTTTCATTTTTTGTTCAGATAGAGAGGGAGGAAGAGAGAGAGAAACATCGACGTGAAAGGGACACATCAAGTGGCTGCCACCTGCACGACCCAACCAGGGCCGGGGACAAACTGCAACTGAGGTACATGCCCTTAGCGGGAACTGAACCCGAGTCTCTCTGGACGGCAGACCAATGCTCTAACCGCTGAGCCAAACCGGCCAGGGCTCTTCTACTTGTTTTAGATTCCATGTACTATTTTAGGTTGTTACTATTAATGCAAATTTTAAAAATTTTCTCCTTTTCTAATAGATGCATTTAAGGGTGCACATATTTTTATAAGTTTTGGAATGTAGTATAATCTTATTGATATAGTGAGAGAAGAAGGAAGAGGAAGCGAGAGATAGAAACATCCATTGGCTGCCTTCTGCACACCCCTAAAGAGGTTCGAGCCTGAAACCCGGGCATGTGCATTGCCTGTTGACCTCTTGGTGCATGGGTCAATGCTCAACCACTGATCCACACCAGCTGGGTAATATGTAGCACTGTTAATTATCATTAAGTTAAAATCATTTTCTAGCTCTAATGGTGGTTTATTTTTTGTTGTTATTTAGTAGTGTTTTTCATAACTTTTAAATATAAGAAGTTTCACCCTGATTGGTTTGGATCAGCAGTTGGAGTGTCGGCCTGCAGACCAAGGAGTCCTGGGTTCAATTTCGGCCAAGAACTAGTACCTTGGTTGCAGTTCATTCCCAGCCCTGGTTGGGGTTGTGCGGGTGACAATAAGTTGATGTGTCTCTCACGTCAATGTTTCTCTCTCTCTCTCTCTCTCTCACTCTCTCTCTCTCTCTTCCTCCCTCTCTCCCTTCTGCTCTATCTGAAGACAAATGGAAAAATATCCTCAGGTGAGGATTAAAAATAATAATAATAAAAATAACTATGAGGAGTTTCTAGTTACTTTAAAATTTTTTTTTAAAAATTAATTTATTTTTGTTATAGATGTTTCTCCTTTTCCCCCCATTGACACCCTCCTCCTGATCCCCCCCACCCCTGCCCTGTCCCCAACATTGTTGTCTATGTCCATGGTTACACATACGTGCATATAAGTTTTGTGGTTTATCTTTTTCCTCCCCCCCGACCCCCTCTTCTTTGGTTTGTCAGTCTGTACCCTACTTCTATGTCTCTGGGTCTATTTTGTTCATCAGCTTATTCTATTATATTCCACAAATAAGTGAGATCATGTGATATTTGTCATTCTATGTTTGGCTTGTTTTGCTTAGGATAATACTCTCCAGGTCCCTCCAAGTGGTCAGGATAATACTCTCCACGTCCCTCCATGTTGTTGCAAAGGGTAAGAGATCTATCTTTCTTACAGCTGCATAGTATTCCATCTAGGTACTTAAAAATTTTTTTTTCTTTTTAAATTTTCACCTGAGGATATTTTTTCATTCATCTTGAGAAGAGTGGGAGGTAGAGAGAGAGCAAGTGTGTGTGTGTGTGTGTGTGTGTGTGTGTGTGTGTGAAAGAGAGAGAGAGAGAGAGAGAGAGAGAGAGAGAGAGAGAGAAAGAAAGAAACATTGATGTGAAAGAGACACATCGATTTGCTTCCTCCTGCATGACTCTGACCAGGGCCAGGGACCAAACTGCAATCCAGGTACGTGCCCCTGACTGGAATTGATCCTAAAACTCTTCTGCCTGTGGGCTGATGCTCTAACCGCCCAGCCAAACCAACAAGAGGGCATCTAATTACTTTTTATTCATGGTTTATAGGTTAATTGCAATGACAAAAGAACAATACTTGATATAATTATAATCCTTTGTATTTTATCAAAACTTGCTTTTTATTTATTTATTTAAAAAATATCTTTATTGTTGAATGTATTACAGATGTCCCTCTTTTTCCCCCCTTGACCTCCTCCTCCCCATTCCCACCTCCCTCCTGTTTTTCCCACACTATTGTCTGTGTCTCCTGGTTATGCATATATGCATATCAGTTCTTTGATTTCTCTCTTTCTGCCCCACCTCCCCCCTTCCCTTTGAGGTTCATCAGCCTAACAACTAATTTGTATTTCTTAATCCCTTCGTCTTTTTTCACTCCCCTCCCATCTGGCAACCAACAGAAAGTTCTCTGTATCTATGAGTCTGTTTCTGTTCTGTTTGGGTTCATCTTGTTTGGGACTCTCTGTGGTTTCAGGGCTTGTATGTCTGTTTCCTTCACCAAGTTAGGGAAGTTTTCTGTCATTATTTTTTCAAATAGGTTTTCAATTTCTTGCCCTCTCTCTTCTCCTTCTGGCACTCCCATGATGCAAATGTTGTTACGCTTGTAATTGTCACACAGGCTCCTTATACTATTCTCATTTTTTGGATTCTTTTTTTTCTCTTGCTGTTCTGATTGGGTGTTTTTGCTTCCTTATATTCCAAATTGATGGTTTGCTTCTTGGCTTCACTTACTCTGCAATCGATCCCATGTAAATTATTCTTTATTTCAGTTAGTGCATCCTTCATTTCTGACTGGTCCTTTATTGTGCTCTTGAGGTCCTCACTAAGTTCCTTGACATTCTCATGAAGTTTCTTGAAATTCTCACTAAGTTCATTGAGCATCCTTATAAGCAGTGTTTTGAACTTTGCCTCTGGTTCTCATGAAGTTTCTTGAAATTCTCACGAAGTTCATTGAGCATCCTTATAAGCAGTGTTTTGAACTTTGCCTCTGGTTGATTGCTTATCTCCATTTTGTTCAGTTCTTCTCCTGGATTTTTGTTCTGTTCTTTCCTTTGGAACAGGTTTCCTTGTCTCCTCATTTTGGCTGCCTCCCCGTGTTTCTATGTATTAGGTAGAGTTGCTATGTTCCCTAGGCTTCCTAGGGTGGCCTATTATATTAGGTGTCCTGTAGGGTCCAGTGGCACAGCCTCCCTGTTTACCCAGCTGGGCCCTCGAGGTGCACCCCTACTGTGGACTGTATACGCTTCTGTTGTAATTGAGTCTTGATGACTGTTGACACATCAATGGGAGGGTTTTACTCAGGCTGATCAGCTGCAAGGTCTGGCTGTGTCCACTGATAATTGGCCTCTGACTACCTTGGAGGACCAGCTGTGCAGGGGCCCACCATACGGAGCAAGACTTACTTCAGCAGGGCTCTGGTATTCCCTGAGTCCACTCCTTGAGTATGTTGCTTGTGGAGGTGGTTGGGTGGTGGTGCTTCAGTGTGGTTTGAAGCTGTCCGCTGGGTGTGCTGGCTCTGGGACAAGGTCAGCCACTGCCTGTTCTACCTGGGGTCACCAGACATAAGCTACAGAGTGGCCAATGGTGGCCAGATGCCGCTTATTTGAGAGAATTTAGGAAAATCTGAAACAGGAGCCAAAACAGGCCAATTCTTTGATAAAGCCACTGGAAACAGCTTGGGTGGGCCTGAAGGTTGGGTGGGGCAAGGCCTCAGGGAATCACCAGGGCGGGGCAAACAGTGTGAGCCAGGTTCCTGAAGTCCTGGATATGGCAGCTGTCTGCCTGCCCTGTGGGGGAAGGGCTCACCAAAGGAACAGAGGCCTCCACCAGCACATCTCCACCTTTTTTTTTTTTTTTTATATCCTCACCTGAGGATATATTTCCATTTTTTGTACAGATAGAGTGGGAGGGAGAGAGAGGAAGGGAGAGAGAGAGAGAAACATCGACGTGAAGGGACACATCGAGTGGCTGCCACCCGCACGACCAACCAGGGCCGGGGACAAACTGCAACCGAAGTACGTGCCCTTAGCGGGAACCGAACCCGGGTCTCTCCGGACCGCAGGCTGACGCTCTAACCGCTGAGCCAAACTGGCCAGGGCCACCAGCACATCTGACTAGGAGAAAGCTCCCTCTCTAGTCCTTGCCCCGACGTCAAACAACTCAGTTCTTTCTGGTATGTCTCTGTTGCCTTTCAAGCTGCCTCCCAAATCTGGAGCCTAAAAGGTGTGAGTCCAAGTGAGTCCATGTGCAGGCCCTTTAAGAGGAGCTGCCTGGGGCTCCAGCAGCCTCAGCCTCCCTCAGCCTCAGTTCCCACTGGTTTTTACAGCCAGAAGTTATGGGGAGTCTCTTCCTGGCACTGGATCCTGAGCTGGGAGCCTGGTGTGGGCCGGGACCTCTTACTCCTCAGGGTGGACCTTCATAGGGGAGGTGTCCTTTATATTTTTATCAGCCAGATGTGGGTGCGGGCTCAGCCGGTCCACCTCCCCCCCCCTCCCCCCCTCCTACCCGTCTTTATGTGGCTGCTTTAATTTCATAGTGGTAGGACTTCCATTCAGCTTGATTTTAGGCTGTTCTAAAGGATGCTTGTTCTGTAGTTTAGTTGTAATTTTGATGTGGTTGTGAAAGGAGGCGATACTGCGTTTACCTACACCACCATCTTGACTGGAAGTCTCTGAAATTCGCTTTTTTTTTTTTTTTTTTATGATTTTTTTTTTATCCTCACCCGAGGACATTTTTCCATTTTTTTGTACAGATAGAGTGGGAGGGAGAGAGAGGAAGAGATAGAGAGAGAGAAACATCGATGTGAAAGGGACACACCGAGTGGCTGCCACCGCACGACCAACCAGGGCCGGGGACAAACTGCAACCAAAGTATGTGCCCTTAGCGGGAACCGAACCCGGGTCTCTCCGGACCGCAGGCCGACGCTCTAACCGCTGAGCCAAACCGGCCAGGGCTGAAATTCGCTTTTTAATACAAGGCAGTCACTTAAAAATGTCTTAAGTGTGTTCTCTGCTGCCATCTCGTGTGCATCTTGGGAATGACAACTTAGTGCATGTCTTAGTGCACAGGGATCCATATTTAGGAATATTGGCTGCAATTTGCTGCTCATGCTCAGTTTTTATATCATTACAGATTTTTTTCAGACTCTATTGTTTATAAAAAAGTGTGGTCTGTCCCTGAATGGCAGATGTGTCCAATCTATTATGATTATAAATTTCTTCATTTATCTTGTAGCTCTGTTGTGTATAATTTAGTTGATTTTATAAATTGCATAGAAATATAGAACTTTCTGGTAAATTCAACTTATTCCTATGACGTATTCTTTATTTTTAGTAATGGTTTTTGTCTTCAAGTGTATTGTATGTTATCCCGTAATTTTAGTTAGGTTTATGTTTGCATATGAAAGGGTGAGTCAGCTGTGGGGTGACCAGCTCTTATGCTTGGTTGTCAGTCAAAGTTTCTCATTTGCTTAGTGTGGGTTACTCAGTCAACAGCTGGCCAAAGGGAACAGGTGAGAGAAGGATTGGTTGCCTCCTGCATGATTTACCATGGCAGGGGATTGAATCTGCACCCCAGGTGTGGGTCCTTGACCAGGATATAAACTTGCAACCCTTAGGTATTCAGGAGTATGCTCTAACTGCTGAACCAAACTGGCCAGGGCTCACTGCTGTTTTAATTTGTAATTCTATAATAATATATTAAACTATTTTTGCAAATTTACTTACTATTTTTTGTTGACATAACAAATATCCAAATCTGTAGATAATTTTCATCAATGAATTTGAGCAAAACTGACCACAAATGCTTGGGAATGAAGGTCTAAAATGCTCCAGAGAATGTCAGTGTTGCAGTTTCTTTTACTCATCTGTAATGAAGGAGAAAAGCTAAGAAATATGACAGAAGTTGGGGGACAGCAAGGCTGGGATTGGGTTACATTCTAGTGAAAAATGTGTGCAGTCACAGTTTAGAAGGAAGGAACTGCCAGGGGTATTTTTAAGGTGTGTTCCTGTAAATGCACAGAAACAATGGACAGTTTCCTGAAGGCAAAGATGAAGTTATGTGCTTGGGGTACGACCTTGCACTTTGAGCTGGTCAATGGAATTTTTTTTAATCCTCACCTGAGGACATTTTTGCATTTATCTTCAGATAGAGCAGGAGAAAGAGAGAAAGAAAGAGAGAAACATCAGTGTGAGAGAGACAGAAAAAGTGGTTGCCACCCACAGAACCCCAACTGGGGCCAGGAACAAACTGCAACTGAGTTATGTGTTTCTAGCGAGAACTGAACCCAGGACTCTGGTCCACAAGCCGACGCTCTAACCACCGAACAAAACCAGTCAGGGCAATGGAAAATTTTTGATCAGATTGCCAAGTGGTTATTTTCTTAAAAAATTTTTTTTTCCTTAATTGATTTTAGAAAGGAAGGGAGAAGGAGGGAGAGTTAGAAACACCGATGAGAGAGAACAGTGAGTGGCCGCCTCCTGCATGCCCCACACTGGGGATCAGGCCCACAACCTGGGCATGTGCCCTGACCAGGAATTGAACCAGCAACCTCTTGTTACATGTGTCAATGCTCAAGCACTGAGCCACACCAGATAGGCAAAAGTTTATTTTCTATGAGACCACTTTTTGTCCACATTGTATATGTTCATTGGCAAGGTGTTTGAGATCTTTCCCCATTTTTATGGATGTTTTTTGTTTTATAGTTCTTTGTATTTAGAGGGAAATCTTGTATTGGAATGAATTTTGCAAAAATTTTCTCCCAGGGCATAATTTGTGTTTAATTCATTAAAAAAATTTTTTTTTATCCTCACCCGAGGACGTTTTTTTGATATTCTGTTCAGATAGAGTGGGAAAGAGAGAGAGAGAGAAACATCGATGTGAAAGGGACACATCGAATGGTTACCACCCACATGACCCAACCAGGGCCAGGGACAAACCGAGGTACATGCCCTTAGCGGGAACTGAACCCTGGCCTCTCTGGTGTGCAGGCCAACACTCTAACCACTGAGCAAAACTGGCCAGGGCTGTGCTTAATTCTTTGAACAAGTTATTTTACAGGTCATTTTTTTAAAGTTGATAAAGTCTACATGATTTTTTTATTTCTTCATGAAACTTTATGTACAAAAATAGAACTGCTTTCTGCCCTGGCTGGTTTGGCTCATTGATTAGAGCCTTGGCCCATGGACCAGTAATCCATGGGTTCATTTCCGGTCAAGGGCACGTACCTGGGTTGTGGTTTGTCCCCGGCCCTGGTTGGGTCATGCAGGAGGCAACTAGTGAATGCGTCTCTCTCACATCAATGTTTCTCTCTCCCTCTCTCTCCCTCCCACTCTGTCTGAAGAAAAATGGAAAGATATTCTAGGGTGAGGATGAAAAACAACAACAACCAAAAAACAAAAATAGAACTGCTGTCTGGCTCTTTTCATGTAAATGGACAACTGAAAGGTAAAGCAATGCACGAGATGTGGCTGGAGGTGAGGACAGGGCCAGGACCAAGATTTGAGCTGGGCCTGGACTTGAGGCGAAAGGCAGCCCAAAACCGAGGTGAGAAGCTGGATCAGAAGAACCTCTGGGTCCACACACCAGAGAAGCAATGAGGCTGAAGGAAGTAAGTTGAAGTCTGTTTTTGCAAGTAATAGGGCGTGGTTGTGAGACCTGGGGCGAGGTAAGAGATGGGGCCCAGAGTAAATTAGAGAGCAGTGGGTGTCCTTGAAGTGAGCAGGGTCCGGGAGCAGGTACAGCCAGGCTGTGATGTGAGGACCAGTAAAGGGTCTCCAGACAGTGCGTGGGGTGCAAGTCCAGGTGCCTGTTTAGCTGAGCAGTTCCTCTAGGACTGCCTTTCCTCTGCACATCCTCTAGACTGGATAAAGATTTAGGGGTGTACAACTTCTTGTCCAAGTTGACTTGAGCATTGCACAGTCCAGCCTTACAGGTTCTCAGACGCAGTCGAATCTTTCAGTCAGTAATGAATGTAGTAAGCTATAAAAATGAGAATTTTATTAGTAATGAAACAAAGACCCTGAGAGGTTTGTTCCGTTTGTTCCATCTTTAAAAGAGCATTGCTTGTGCCCTGGCTGGTTTGGCTCAGCGGTTACAGCGTCGGCCTGCGGTCCAGAGAGACCTGGGTTTAGTTCCCGCTAAGGGCACGTACCTCGGTTGCAGTTTGTCCCCGGCCCTGGTTGGGTCGTATGGGTGGCAACCACTCGATGTGTCCCTTTCACATTGATGTTTCTCTCTCTCTCTTCCTCTCTCTCCCTCCTACTCTATCTGAACAACAGCAACAAAAAAGAGCTTTGCTTGTAAATGGTCAGATCCAGGCTGAGATCCATTTTAGAAACTGAAAATTCAGGAGTTTGCTCTATCAGAAGTGGTGCAATTGCACAGGAAAAAGTATGCAATAGAAAAGGTGCAAATTTGGGGTCCATATTTTGCAATACCCCCCCCCCCCCGACCGTGAAAAGACCAGAGTGTTTGAGCAAAAAAAAAAGTTTCTGGTTGTTGTCACCGTTATCATCTAGGTTATTATAATTTTTTTTTTTAATCCTCACCAGAGGACATTTTTCTATTTTTTGTTCAGATAGAGCGGGAGGGAGAGAGAGGAAGAGAGAGAGAGAGAAACATCGATGTGAAAGGACACATCGAGTGGCTGCCACCCGCACGACCGACCAGGGCCGGGGACAAACTGCAACCGAGGTACATGCCCTTAGCAGGAACCGAACCCGGGTCTCTCTGTACCGCAGGCCGACGCTCCAACCGCTGAGCCAAACCGGCCAGGGCTAGGTTATTATAATTTTTAAATAGCCCATGTTTTCCTCTTGTAGGTTATTTCCTGAAATGAAAATAGCTTTGTTTGTTGTAGCTTATTTAAAGAATATGGGAAAATAAAGATAAATCACAATCCTACCCCAAGAGTTCAACATTGTTTTCATTTTAAATACATAGGACATTTATTATTACTTTTTGTGGACTCATTGTACCATTGCAGTTGAAAAAGGAGTGAGTTTGGACTCAATATTTTCTGATAATTTCCCCCCACACACTGTCAGAATACCAATATAGCTCACTACATTCATTACTGAAAGATTCTGGACTTTTCTGTTTTTTTTTTTTTTTTTTTGTAATCCTCACCCGAGGACATTTTTCCATTTTTTGTTCAGAGAGAGTGGGAGGGAGAGAGAAGAAGAGAGAGAGAGAGAGAAAGAGAGAGAGAGAGAGAGAGAGAGAGAGAAACATCAACGTGAAAGGGACACATCGAGTGGCTGCCACCCGCACTACCCAACCAGGGCCGGAGACAAGCTGCAACTGAGGTACATGCCCTTAGTGGGAACTAAACCTGGGTCTCTCTGGACCGCAGGCCCATGCTCTAATCACTGAGCAAAACCGGCCAGGGCTCTTTTCTGTTTTTTAATTATTATTTTTATTAATTTATTTTTTTTTACAGATGATTCTCTTATTTCACCCATTGACACACTCCTCCCCACCCCCTGCCCCAGCACCAGCTGTGTTGTCTATGTCCATTGGTTACGCATACACCCATATAAGTTCTGTGGTTTAGCTCTTTTCTCCCCGGCCACTCCCTCTTCTGAGGTTTGTCAGTCTGACCCTACTTCTCTGTCTCCGGGTCTATATTGTTCATCAGTTTATTTTGTTCATTATAGTCCACAAACAAGTGAGAACATGTGGTATTTGTCTTTGCTTGGCTTGTTTTATACTCTCCAGGTCTCTCCATGTCATCTCAAAAGATAGATCTTTTTTTCTTACCGCTGCACAGTACTTCACTGTGTATATGGACCATAGCTTTTTTATCCACTCATCTACTGATGGACACTTGGTCTGTTTCCAGATCTCAGTGGTTGTAAATAGTGCTGCTATGAACATAGGGGTGCATATATTCTTTCTGATTGGTGTTTCAGGCTTCTTAGGGTATCTTCCTAGATGTGAGATCAGTGGGTCAAATGGCAGTTCAATTTTTAATTAAAAAAATTAATTTATTTTTTAATTTATTTTTGTTACATATGTTTCTTCTTTTTTACTCCATTGATACCCTCCTCCCCATCCCCGCCACCCCATCCCTGGCTTTGTTGTCCATATCCATTGGTTATGCGTACATGCATATAAGTTCTGTGGTTTATCTCTTCTCACTCCTCACCACCCCCTCTTTTGAGGGTTGCCAGTCTGTACCCTACTTCCACATCTCTGGGTCTACCCTACCTCAGACTATTATGTTCATTATATTCCACAACTAAGTGAGGTGATGTGGTATTTGTCTTTTTCTGCTTGGCTTGCTTTGCTTAGGATAATACTTTCCAGGTCCCTCAATGTCGTCTCAAAAAATAAGAGATCTTCCTTTCTTACAGCTGCATAGTACTCCATTGTGTATATGTACCATAGCTTTTTTTTTTTTTTTTTTTAATCCTCACCCGAGGGCATTTTTCCATTTTTTGCTCAGGTAGAGTGGGAGGGAGAGAGAGGAACAGAGAGAGAGAGAGAGAAACATCGACGTGAAAGGGACACATCGAGTGGCTGCCACCCGCACAACCGACCAGGGCCGGGGACAAACTGCAACCGAGGTACGCACCCTTAGCGGGAACCGAACCCGGGTCTCTCAGGACCGCAGGCCGACGCTCTAACCGCTGAGCCAAACCGGGGCTGTACCATAGCTTTTTTATCCATTTGTCTAATGATGGGCACTTGGACTGTTTCCAGATCTAAGGTATTGTAAATAGTGCTGCTATGAACATGGGGATACATATATTCTTTCTGATTGGTGTATTCAGGCTTCTTAGGGTATATTCCTAGAAGTGGTATCACTGGGTCAAATGGAAGTTCAATTTTTAATTTTTTGAGGTAACACTATATTGTTTTCCACAGTGGCTGTACCAGTCTGCATTCCCACCAGCAGTGTACTAGAGTCCCCTTTTCTCCACACCCTCACCAACACTTGTTTGATGATTTGTTGATGGCGGCCATTCCGACAGGTGTGAGGTGATACCTCATTGTTGTTTTAATTTGCATCTCTCTGATGATTAGTGATGTTGAGAATTTCTTCATATGTATCTTATCCATTTATATGTCCTCTTCTTTTTGTTGAGTTGTATGAGTGCTCATACAACTCAACAAAACACTCTTTCTATATATATGGGAAATTAACCCCTTATTCAATATATCATTGGCAATTATGCTCTCCCATACAGTGGGTTGCCTTTCCGTTTTGATGATTGTATCTTTTGCTCCTTTGTTTCTGTTGCCTTAGGTGATGTATCAGTGAAAATTCTGCTGCGTATGATGTCTGAAATTTGATGCCTAGTTTCTTCTAGGATTTTTATGGATTCATGAGTCATATTTTAGTCTTTTATCCATTTTGAGTTTATTCTTGTGTATGGTGTAAGTTGATGGTCTAGTTTCATTTTTCTGCATGTAGCTGTCCAGTTTTTCCAACACCATTTATTAGAGAGGCTGTTTTTACACCACTGTATGCTCTTGCCACCTTTGTCAAATATTAATTGAGCATATTGTTTTGGGTCAATTTCTGGGTTCTCTTATTTGTTCCATTGATCTATCTGCTTGTTCTTGTGCCAGTACCAGGCTGTTTTGATTACAGTGGTTTTGTAGTATAGCCTGTTATTTGGTAATGTGATCCCTCCTACTTTGTTCTTCTTTTTCAAGATTGCTGTGGCTATTCAGGGATTTTTTTTTTGGTTCCATATGAACTTTTGGAGTATTTGTTCTAGCTCTGTGAAATATACCATTGGTATTTTGATGGGGATTGCATTGAATTATAGATTGCTTTGAGTAGTATGGACAATGTAATGATGTTACTTCTTCCAATCCATGAACATGGTATATGTTTCTACTTTTTATATCTTCCTCTTTTTTTTTTTCAATGACCTGTAGTTTTCTGTGAAGAGGTCATTTACTTCTTTGGTTAAGTTTATTCCTAGGTATCTTAATTTTTTTGCTGCGATGATAAATGGGATTGTTTTATTAAGTATCTCTTTCTGTGAATTCATCATTGGATGCCATCAATTTGTTTCTTAATTTTTTTTATTTTATCCTCATCGGAGGACATTTTTTCAGATAGAATGGGAGGGACAGAGAGGGAGAGGGAGAGGGAGAGGGAGAGAGAGAGAGAGAGAGAGAGAGAGAGATCGACGTGGAGAGAGAGAGAGAGAGAGAGAGAGAGAGAGAGATCGACGTGAAAGGGACACATCAAGTGGCTGCCTCTCGCATGACCCAACCAGGATTGGGGGCAAACTGCAACCAAGATATGTGCTCTTAGCAGGAACTGAACACAGGCCTCTCTGAACTGCAGGCCAATGTTCCAGCCACTGAGCCAAACCGTCCAGGGTGCTGTCAATTTCTTGACATTATCCTGCTACTTTGCCAAATTCATTTATTAAGTCTAGTAAATTTTTGATGGAGTCTTTAGGTCTTTCTATGTACATGTCATCTGCAAATAATGAAAGTTTCACTTCTCCTTTCTAATTTGGATCCCTTTTATTTTTTCTTTATGTCTAATTGTTGTGGCTAAGATTATTAGTACTATGTTAAATAAGAGTGGTGAAAGTGGGGATTCCTATCATGTTTTTGTTTTTAATAGAAATGCTTTTGGTTTTACCCACTGAGTATGATGTTGACTGTAGGTTTTTCATAAATGGCCTTTAGTATGTCAAGATATGATCCCTCTGTTCCCACATTGCTGAGCATTTTTATCAGAAGTGGGTGCTGGATTTTGTCGAATGCTTTTTTCAGCATCTATTGATAAGATTGTATGATTTTTATATTTCATTTTGTTTATGTGGTGTGTCACATTTATTGATTTTCAAATATTGTACCAGCCTTGCATCCCTGGGATGAATCTCACTTGGTCATGATGAATAATTTTTTTGCTGTATTGCTGGATCCGGTTTGCTAATATTTTGGTAAGGATTTTGGCATCTGTGTTCATCAGGGATATTGGCCTGTAGTTTTCTTTCTTCATAGTGTCTTTATTCAGTTTTGGAAATAGGATTATGCTGGCCTCATAAAATGAGTTTGGAAGTCTTCTGTCTTCTTGGATTTTTTTGTAGTAGTTTGAGGAGAATGGGTATTAGATCTTCTTTCAATGTTCAGTAAAAGTCCCCCATGAAGCCATCTGGGCCTGCTTTTGTTTTCTGGGAGTTTGTTTCCCAGTTCAGGTTTGAATTGTATTTTTAGTCTCTATGTTGTTTATTTCTGCTGTGACCTTTACTATTTCTTTCCTTCCACTTGCTCTGGGGTTTTCTTTTTGTTTGCCTTCTAGTTCTTTAAGTTGTGAGGTTAGATAGTCAATTAGAAATTTTTCTTGTTTCTTGAGGTAGGCCTGTAGTGCTATGAACTTCCCTCTCAGAACTGCTTTTGCTGCATCTTATAGATTTTGTGTTGTTATGTGTTCATTTTTATTGGTGTTCAGGAAGTTTTTAATTTCTTCCTTGATCTCCTTGGTTACCATTCATTGTTTGATAACATGCTATTTAACCTCCATGTGTTCAAATGTCCTTGCATATTCTTGTTGCAATTGATTTTTAGTTTCATGCCATTTTGATTTGAGAAGATCTTGATATGATTTCAATCTTCTTGAACTTGTAGAGACTTAGTTTGTGCCCTAACATGTGGTCTATCTTTGAGAATGATCCATGTGCACTTGAGAAGAATGTGAATTCTGCAGTTTTGAGAGGTAAATCCCTGTAGATACTTATGAAATCCCTTTGATCTAGTGCTTCATTTAGAGTCTCATTTTTTGTTAGTTTTTTTGTCTAGAGGATCTACCCACTGATATCAGCAGGGTGTTGAAGTCCTTGATATGATTGTATTGCTGTTGATTTCTTTTTTGAAGTCTTCCAAAAGATTTTTAATATATGTTGGTGCTCCTATATTGGGCTCATATATGTTTACCAAGGTTATATCCTCCTGTTGGATATATTCTTTCAATATTATGTAGTGGCCTTTTTTGTTTCTAGTTATGGCCTTCATTTTGAAATCTATTTGATCAGATATGAGTATTGTTACCCCAGCTTCTTTTCCTTTTTGTTTGCTTGGAAGATTTTTTTCCATCCCTTTACTTTCAACCTAGGTGAGTCTTTTGTTGTGAGGTGGGTCTCTTGTAAACAATATATGTGTGAGTTATGCTTTCTTATCCAATATATGTGTGAGTTATGCTTTCTTATCCAATCAGCTACTCTGTCTTTTTTTACTGGAGCATTCAATCCATTTACATTTAAGGTGATAATTGGTATGTACTTATTTATTTTTGTTTTAGTGTGGTTGTATTTTCCTTTGTCTTCTACCAATTACAGCAGTCCTATTAACATTTCTTGCAGTGCTGATTTGGTGCTAATATATTCCCTTAGTCTTTTTTTTTTTTTTGTCTGGGAAGCTCTTTATTTGACCTTCTATTTTGAATGATAGCCTTGCTGGGTAGAGTAGTCTTCGATTCAGATACTTGTTTTTCATGACCTTGATTACTTTATGTCATTTCCTACTGGCCTGTAGTGTTTCTGTTGAGAAGTCAGTTGATAGACTTATGGGTTTTTTTTTGGAAGGTAACCTGTTGCTTATCTCTTGCTGGATTTAGGATTCTCTCCTTGTCTTTAGTTTTTGGCATTTTAATTACTATGTGTCTTGGTGTGGGACTGTTTGGGTTCTTCTTACTTGGGCTCTCTGTGCTTCTTGAACTTGAATGCCTTCTTCCTTCAAATTAGGAAAGTTTTTCTGTCACTATTTCTTCAAATATATTCTGTAACCCTTGCTCATTTTCTTCTTCATTATGATGTGAATATTATTACATTTCCAGTTGTCCCAGAGTTCTCTTAAGTTGTCTTCCTGTTTTTAAATTGTTTTTTCCTTTTGGTTTTCTGATTGGTTGATTTTTTTTTTTTTTACTCTGTCACTGATTCGGTCCTCAGCTTCCTCTACTTTGCTGGTTAGTCCTTCCAATGTGTTCTTTATTTCTGTTATGTCATTCTTCATTTCCACTTGGTTGGTTTTCAATGTTTCTATATGTTTACTCATGGTGCTGATGTCCTTACTCATGCTATTGAGCTTCTTCAAGATCATGGCTCTGAACTCTACCTCTGATAATTTGCTTAACTGCATTCCATTGATTTCATCTTCAGTAGACGTCTTATGTTTTTTCATTTGGGATTTATTTCTTTGTTTTCCTATTTTGGCTATCTCAGTGTGTTTTGGAGGCTGCCAAATTTTCCCTGTGGGTATTGGTGTTCTGCTGTTTGTGGCTCCCTCTACTGGGTTTGGATGAGCCTGGGAGGAGCCACGATAAATACCACTGTCAAGTCTTACTTTCCTGGGCAGAGTTGCAAGCTCAGGAAATGTTCAGTTATCCTCTACCTTTTTGAGTGGAGGCTATTAGTCTCAATTACTTGAAGAGCCTTGGGTTCTCAGTTGAATAAAAAACTTCCTCAGGCGTTCAGTGTAAGAGGATTTCCTGAGGGTGGGGCAGATGCTGGTTGTTTTTGAGGCTCAACTTGCATTTCTTTGGCCCAGGCAGGCGGTGAGTGGCTGTAGCTAATTTAGTGCTCCTGTCCCAGTGCTTTGCACTGCATAACCGGCTTGAGAGTTTAACCCTGAGGGCACTGCTCACAGTTAAGACCACTGTTGTCCGTGGGTTTCAAGCCCCTGTCTTGCGCCTCCGCAGACCTACCAGGCTCGATTCAATGTCCCTGGTTATATGGTCCTTTCAAGCTGCTTTTCTGTTGCCTTTTTTTTTTTTTATCCTACCTCAAGGACATTTTTCCATATTTTGTTCAGACAGAGTGAGAGGGAGAGAGAGGGAGAGAGAGGAAGAGAGAGAGAGAGAGAAACATCGACGTGAAAGGGACACATCGAGTGGCTGCCTCCTGCATGACCCAACCAGGGTTGGGGACAAACTGCAACTGAGGTACGTGCCCTTAGCGGAACCAAATCCAGGCCTCTGTGGACCACAGGCCGATGCTCTAACTGCTGAGCCAAGCTGGCCAGGGCTTCTGTTGCTTTTTCCCAATAATTTGTCTTTATTTTTGTTGTAATTTCAATTTGGTCCTGGGAGATCGTCTGTGTAGCTTCCATTCACTCTGCCAACATTTTGGAATCCTCCAATAGATATTTGTTGCCATTTTTATTTTATACCTGTGTTCCTCCCACTTTCTTTTTTTTTTTTTTGTTTTTTTTTTTATCCTCACCCGAGGACATTTTTCCTTTTTTTGTTCAGGTAGAGTGGGAGGGAGAGAGAGGAACAGAGAGAGAGAGAGAAACATCGATGTGAAAGGGACACATCGAGTGGCTGCCACCTTCACGACCGACCAGGGCCGGGGACAAACTGCAACCGAGGTACATGCCCTTAGCGAGAACCGAACCCGGGTCTCTCAGGACCGCAGGCCGACGCTCTAACCGCTGAGCCAAACTGGCCAGGGCCTCCCACTTTCTTTTTGTTTCTTCTTCTTACAATGGTCCCTTCAGCATCTCTTGCAGTGCTGTTTGGTGGTGGTAAATTCCTTTAGCCTATTTATTTATTTATTTATTTATTTATTTATTTATTTATTTATTTATGAAGTGTTTTTATTGAGAAATCAGCTGTCAGTCTAATGGGAGCTCCATTGTAGAAAACTTTCTTTTTCTATCTCACTTTTTCTAAAATTCTTTCTTTGTCTTTAATATTTGTCATTTTTATTATGACGTGTCTAGCTGTGGGTCTTTTGGGGTTCATCTTGCTTGGGACTCTCTGTGTTTCCTGAACTTGTGTGACTTTTTTCTTCACCAGTTTAGGGAAGTTTTCTGTCATGATTTATTCAAACAGTTTCTCTATTAGTTTCACTGATTCTTCTCCTTCTGGTACTTCTATAATGCAAATGTTGTTAGTTTTGTATTGTCCCACAGCTCCCTTAAACTCTTCTCCTGCTTTTAAAATTTTTTCCCCATTTGCTGCTCTATTTGGGTGTTTTTTTCTACCTTGTCTTCTAAATTGCTGATTTGATCTTCACCTTCTTCTTATCTAGTATTGAACCCCTCTAAGGTATTTGTCATAGCAGCTATGTCATTCTTTATTTGCTCTTGCTTTTTGTACATAGCTTCTACCTCTTTTTTTAGGCTGAAGTAATTCCCAGTGAGCTCTTCATAATTCTTATTAAGTTACTTGTAGTTCTCACCAACTTGTTTGAGCACCCTTAAAGTCATTGCTTTGAATTCTTTATATTACAAGTTGCTGTCTTCCATTTCCTGTGGTTTTATTTCCTGTAGTTTCTTTTCTGGTGATTCCTCTTTTCCTTTCCTTTGGGTGTTATTTCTTTGTCTCACCATTTTAGCAATCTTGTAGTCCTAGGCCCGGTGAGGGATGTTGGAGTGTGTAGACAAGTTGGTGTGTCCGGTGAGGGATGTTGGAGTGTGTAGACAAGTTGGTGTGTATCAACTAAGGCTGCTGTGCCTCCCAGACTGTTTTGGTGTGTGGCACTTTCTGCCTGTTGTGGTCCTGGAGGATTGACAACTGGCAGCTGATATTGGTCTGTTGTGCAGGTCCCGGTTTCCTGAGTCTTGCTGCTGCTTGGGCTGGGGCACCGCTCTGCTGATGCCACTGGGGATGGGTCTCAGCTGCTGATCTACCTGGGTTGTGTGGGTCCAGCTGGTGCACTGCTGGGGTTTGTGGGTCCTGCTTGTATTCTTCTGAGGTGCATGGGTCCCGCTGGTGTGTTGTTTGGGTACGCTACTGCCAGGTGGGGCTCAGCTCCTGATCAATCACTACTGGGGGTGAGTGTTAGCTCCTGGTTCACAATGCTGCTGCTGCTGCTGTTTCCAGGGGATGCTCTCAGGTCCCAATACTCTTCTGGTGTTTGGGGCTGAGGATGCTCCACTTCTGGGATTTTGCTGCTGCCAGGGTGAGGTGTTCCACTCCAAATCCACTGCTGAAGTTGTCAGGGGCAGGTTTTGGCTGCCCAAGCCCTGCTTCTTGGGCTGGGGCCCTGCTCTTGATCAGCTTCTGCTGATGCCACTGGGGATGGGTCTCAGCTGTCTATCTGAGCTGCTACTGCCTGTTTGTGGTCTGGCTCCACTCCAGCCACATCACTGTTGCTGTGAGGGGAGGTGCCAGGCTCCCAAGCTGGCACTAGTGCTCCTGGGGTTGTGCCACCCCTCCTGAACCTCTCTGAGCATCCACTGCTGGTGGGGTGGGGCTTTACTCCCACCCAGTCACTGCTGGTGTAGGGGAAGGTGCTGGGTTCCATCAGGCTCCTGCTGTGGGTGATGGTGCCGGCTCTCCAAAAAGATGGGGCCTCTCAGCCACACAGAAAGAAGCCCCCTGATGTGTTGCATACCACAGTAGCTGCTAAAGGTTGGTCGTCCACTCAATTCACTCAAACTTTCTTTCACACTCACTCATTCTTTCACACACTAACCCTCACACCTGTGTGGCCCGCCACCCTCTTCCTGATTCTCTTCTTTTCTGAGTTGTCTTCACTCTCTCCTGGGATTCTTCGTTTTCTGAATTCTCTTCACTCTCTCCTGATTCTCTCCATTTTCTATTTTTGCTTCAGTTACTCCAAATTCTCACCATTTTCTGCGATCTCTTTCTCCTGAGTGTCTCTGTTTTCTGCATTCTCCTCTCCTGATTCTCTCCATTTTCTGCTCTCTCTCCTAAATTTTTACATTTTCTGCGTTATCTTTTCTCTCTCTTGATTCTCTCTGTTTTCTTCTCTCTCTCGATGCTCTACATTTTCTGCATTCTCTGCACTTTCTCCTGATTATCTTCGTTTTCTTTTTTAAAAAATCTTTATTGTTGAATGTATTACAGATGTTCCTCATTTTTCTCCCATTGACCCCCTCGTCCCCACTCTCGCCCCCCTCCTGCCTTTTCCCACACTGTTGTCTGTGTCCATTGGTTATGCATATAAGTTCTTTGGTTTATTTCTTCCCACCCCCCAGATCCTTCTTCCCTTTGAGGTTTGTCAGTCTAGCAACCAATTTGTTCTTCTTAATCCCTTCACCTTTTTCACCCATTCCTCCAACCCCCCTTCCATCTTTCTGTTCTTTCATTTGGGACCTGTTTCTTTGTCTCCTCATTTTTGCTGCCTCTTTGTGTTAGTTTCTGTGTATTACTTAACAGGAGGTATAGGGCTAGCTGAGACCAGATGCTGCTCGTTTGAACGAATTTAGGAAAACCTGAAGCAGGATCCAAGACAGGCCAGTCCTATGGTTAAGTAACTGGCAACAGCTTGGGTGGGCCTAAAAGTTGGGTGAGGTGGGGTCTCAGGGAATTACCAGGGCGGGGCAACCGGTGTGAGCCAGGTTGCTGGAGTCCCAGATATGGCCACTGTCTGCTGCCCCAGGGAAGGGCTCACCAAAGGAACAAAGGCCTCTGACAGCATGTTTGTCACTGAGAAAGCCCCCTCTCCAGCCTTCTCTCTAATGCCTAACAGCTCAGTTCTTCCCTGTATGTCTTTGGCGCCCCTCGAGCTGCCTCCCCTCCAAACTGAGAGGGAGTGAGTCCGATAAGTCCATGTGTGGGCCCTTTAAGAGGAGCTGCCTGGGACTCCAGTCATCCTCAGGGAGGACGTTCCCAGCTGAGGTGTCCTCCTGATTTTTATTCGCCACACGTGGGTGTGAGTCCAGCCTGTCCACCTCTGCACCTCCTACCAGTCTCGATGTGGCTGCTTTTTTAATTCTGTAGTTGTAGGACTTCTGTTCAGCGTGATCTCAGGCAGTTTTGAATGATGGTCATTCTGTAGTTTAGTTGTAACTTTGATGTGGTTGTGGAAGGACGGATACCACTTTTACCTACGCCGCCATCTTGACCGGAAGTCCCCTCATTGGTAATTTTTGAAAAGCATCTTGAGCTCTGGGTCACGGGTCCCCTCCAGCCCCATGTGGTGCCTGCACTCCTTCCTGCACCTCAGGTGAGGTTAGCACTGCGTCACTGTCTGGGTGGCATGTGCACCGAGTGAAGTCCTGAACACATGCTGACTAAGCTTTCTTAGTAACTGCAGAGACAAGTGGCAGAGAATTGAGTCATCAGCAGGCAGCCGGTGAAATTTTGGGTCCATTTCAGAAGAACCTGAGTCAGGCCATAGGTTCAGGTTCCACTTTTTGCATTCTCTTCCCTCTCTCCTGATTTTCTTTGTTTTCTATGTTTTTTTTTTTTTTTTTTTTTAATCTTCACCTGAGGACGTTTTTCCATATTTTGTTTAGGTAGAGTGGGAGGGAGAGAGAGGAAGAGAGAGAGAGAGAAACATCGATGTGAAAGGAACACATCGAGTGGCTGCCACCCGCACAACTGACCAGGGCCGGGGACAAACTGCAACCGAGGTACGTGCCCTTAGCGGGAATCGAACCCGGGTCTCTCAGGACCGCAGGCCGACGCTCTAACCGCTGATCAAAACCGGCCAGGGCTGTTTTCTATGTTCTTTACACTCTCCCCTAATTGTCTCCGTTTTCTGCATTCTCTTCACTTTCTCCTGATTCTCTCCGTTTTTTTTTTTGCATTCTCTTCCTTCTCTACTGATTCCTCTGTTTCCTGCATTCTCTTCTCTTTCCTGATTCTCTGCTTTTTCTGCATTTTCTTCCCTGTAGCCTGATTCTTTCCATTTTCTGTGTTCTCTCTCTCTTGATTCTCTCCATATTCTGCTTTTTCTCCCCTGTCTCCTGATTCTCCTTGTTTTCTGTGTTCTCTCTTTTCTCTCCTGAATCTTTCTGTTTCTGCGTTCTCTACTCTCTTTCCTGATTCTTTCCATTTTCTGCTTTTTCTCTTCTATCTCTTGATTTTGTCCATTTTCTGCATTCTCTCCCACCCTTTAGATTCTTTCTGCATTCTCTCATCTTTCTCCTGATTCTCTGTTTTCTGCATTCTCTTTTTTCTCCTGATTTTCTTTGTTTTCTGCTCCCTTTTCTGATTCTACCTTTTCTTCTCTATCTCCCAATTCTCTCCATTTTCTGCATTCTCTCCTCCATCTCCTGATTCTGTGTTTTCTGCTGTCTCTTCTAATTCTTTTGTTTTCTACATTCTCTCCTCTCCTTTGAATCTTTGTTTCTGCATTCTCTGCACTATTTATTGATTCTCTCCTTTTCTGCTTTCTTTTCTATCACCTGAATCTCTGCGTTGTGTCCTCTCTCTTTTGATTTTCTGCACTCTCTCCTCTTTTTTCTGATTCTCTCTATTTTCTCCGTTCTCTTTCCTCTTTGTTGATTATCTCTGTTTTCTGCTTTCTCTCCTCTATCTCCTGATTTTCTCTGTTTTCGGTGTTCTCTTTTCTCTCTCCTGAATCTCTGTCACCTGCGTTTTCTCTTCTCTCTCCCAATTTTCTGCACTGTTTTCCCCTCTCCTAAATCTCACAGTTTCTGCATTCTCTTCTTTTTCTCTTTATTCTTTCTGACTTCTATGTTCTCTCCCCACCCTCCTGATTCTCTTTGTTTCTGTATTCTCTCTGTTTTCTGTGTTCTTTCCTGTATCTCCTGAATCTCTCCGTTTTCTGCGTTCTCTTCTTTTTTCCCGATTCTCCATTTTCTGCGTTCTCTCTTCTCTGTCGTGAATCTGTTTCCTGCGTTCTCGCCTCTCTCTCCTGATTTTCTCTGTTCTCTTCTCTTGCTCCTGACTTTTTTTTTGCCTTCTCTCTTCTGATTCTTTCCGTTTTCTACGTTCTCTTTTCTATTTCCTGATTATCTGCATACTCTCCTCTCTCTCCAGAATCTCTCCATTTTCTGTGATGTCTCCTCTATCTCTATATTCTCTCCATTTTCTGCGTCCTCTTCTCTCCTGAATCTCTCCGTTTGCTGCGTTCTCTCCATTAGCTCTTGAATCTCTGTGTTTTGTGTTCTCTCTTCTCTCCTGAATTTCTCCATTTTCTGCTCTCCTGATTCTTTGCATTTTCTGCTCTTTCTCCAGATACTCTGTTTTCTATGTTCTCCTCATTCTCGCCTGATTTTCTGTTTTATTTTTGCCTTTTCTCCTCTCCCGATTCTTTCCATTTTCTGCATTCTCTCCCACTCTTTAGATTCTTTCTGCATTCTCTCTTCTTTCTTTTGATTCTCTGTGTTTATTGCGTGCTTGATCTTTCTCCTGATTCTCTCTCCTCTCTCCTGATTCTCTCATTTTTCTGCATCCCCTGCTCTCTCTCCCCATTCTCTCCATTTGTAGTGCTCTTTTCTCTTTCTCCTGAATTTGTACGTTATCGTTGTTTTCTTCTCTCTCTCTCGATTCTTTCCATTGTCTGCGTTCTTTATCTCTTCATTCTCTCCATTTTCAGCGTTCTTTCCTGTATCTCCTGAATCTCTTCGTTCGCTGCGTTTTCTCCATTGTCTCCTTTCTCTCCTGATTTTCTGCTCTCTCCTCATTCTCTCTGTTTTCTACGTTGTCTTCTTTTTTCCTGAAACTCTCCATTTTCTGCTCTCTCACCTGATTCTCTCAGTTTTCTGCTTTGTTGTTTTTCTCCTGATTTTCTGTGTTGTCTCCTCTCTCTTGTAATTTTCTGTGTTCTGTGCTCTCCTTGATTCTTGCATTCTCTCCTCCTTGTCCTGATTTTTTCTGTTTTCTCTGTTCTCTCCCCTCTCTCATGATTCTCTCCATTTACTGCGTTTCTTCTCTCTCTACTAATTTTCTTCATTTTCTGTTTCCTCTCCTCTCTCTTTTGATTGTCTTTGTATTCTTTGTTCTCTCCTGTGAGACCTCCACTGCAGTGTGTTAGCCAGTTGACTCCAGATGTCCTGGAACAGTGCCACTGGGAATAACATTGGAACACTTCAGTGTGTGTTTTTCCAGAGTGACAATAAGCCCTGATCTCCTTGAAAGTAGCTGCTATTGTGTCATAGTAGCTTTTGTTTGCTGTTGTTTATAGGTTCCCACCTGCCATTAGGGTGTCTGACCAGCCAGGATGCATTCTGGTGGCTGTGTCCTGTGATTCATCACTTGAAAGTGCTTTCTGCTGTCCCCCACAGGGCAGAGTGTCTTGTTGGACCTATGCTCCTCATCTGAGTGTTTCCTCTCATTTTCCTCCAATGTCTGCCTCTGTCATAGACATCTCCTGTAAACAGAAGTAAAGTTTAGAAGCTTGAATATATTCAGTTTAAACATATTCACATAATAGTTCATTCCACTCATCTTAGAGGCCTGTACTGTCAGGCTATTTCATGATTCCTGTCTCAGTGTGTTTGTAGATTATATGAAGGAACAATTACGTTTACATTTAACTTACCAGTAGCCAAATCTTCTGAATCTTCTCATCTTGTCCTGGGGATAGTTGACTACGATAACCCGCACGGGCCCTTCCACTTGGGAAACCAGGAAGATCCTGGCCGTGTCCTTCGCGCCTCTGGTCCAGCCGCGGCGCTCAGAGTCGGGGAAGTCGAGGCTCGTCCAGTTGCGTGAGGACGGGAACCCTGACTCACTGCTCAGGTCTTTCAGTGTCTTCAAAAGCATTTTCAACCTACTGTAGCCATAAACTTTTCCAAGTGATGTTTAGGCAATTTAAAGATTAGAATCTGCCCAGCTGGTGTGGCTCAGTGGATGGAGCGATGTTCCACAGACTGGGAGGTCAGGGCGCCTGCCCAGGTTGCGGGCTTGATCCCCAGTAGGGGGCGTCAGGAGGCAGCTGATGGATGATTATCTCTCACATTGAAATTTTTTTTTAATCTCATCTTTCTCTCTTCTTTCCTTTTTCTCTAAAAAAATCAATAAAATTATTAAAAAAATTAAAATCCATTTCCAGCACATTGCAGGTTATTTTAACCTTGTTTTAAAATCTTCAGAGAGCTGCACTGGTGATGCCCTGGGAGGCAGAAGAGCCACATAGAAGGTAGTCAATCTGCCTTGTGGAGAGTATGTCCTGGGCACCTCTGGCCATGATGCTCCTGCAGATCCCAGATCCCCCTGCTCTGGGGCAGCTGGTGTCCACTGGGCAGCTGATGTCCACTCCACTTGCCTGTGGGGGTGGGGTGGGCAGGTCTGCAGTGGGGCCTCCTCGGCCAGGCCTGTGCCTTTCACTCAGTCAGGGTGTAGACCCAGCAGAGAGCTAAGCATTCTTGCAAATGTAGTTTCATAATTTCAATAAAAATATATACAGCAAGGAAAATTGTAAAATTTGGAAAATTAAAAAAATACCAAAAAAAGTCGCTGTAGCCCTGGCCGGTTTGGCTCAGCGGTTAGAGCGTCCGCCTGCGGTCCGGAGAGGCCCGGGTTTGGTTCCCACTAAGGGCATGTACCTCGGTTGCAGTTTGTCCCCGGCCCTGGTTGGTCGTGTGGGTGGCAGCCACTCGATGTGTCCCTTCACATCGATGTTTCTCACTCTCTCTCTTCCTTTCTCTCCCTCCCACTCTGTCTGTACAAAAAATGGAAAAATGTCCTCGGATGAGGATTTAAAAAAAAAAATAAAAAAAAAAGTCGCTGTAATCTCACCACCAAAAGAAAATATGTTAGTGAATTTCTTCCAGATTGTATTTTAATGTACGAGAGGGATCATTTATGAAACAGTGACAGCATTCTCGGTCTCTGCTAAGTGCAGGTTGCATGAGGCTGACATGGTCATTGAAATGTGATGAACTGTGATCATGAGCATCTGTGGAAAATAGAAAGGGGCTGCGAGGCATCGGGTTTGTAGAGAGTGAGATGTTTGAGAGGAATTCCCTGAGGAGAGGAGAGAGGGAGGGAGGATCTGAGCTGGGACTGTGATGTGTGGACTTCCAGGTGCTCAGAGGCAGCGTGTGGGAGACCCTCACAGTCCACAGGGTAGGCTGGAGTTTACTGCACGGGCCACAGAAAGCTGCCCAGTGTTTCTGATGTGAGGTGGTGCGTTTGCACTCAGGATCACCCTCTGCCCAGGTGGAGGTGTGCACTGAATGTGCTCCCCGAGAATCCCACAGAACTGAGCAGACGCTGACTGCGGTCAGGGAAGGTACCACCTTCCAGAGCCTCAGGACAGTGTCAGAGGTGAGGGGACTGTCAGATGTCTGGGAGGTTGATCGTGCCTGGATGGGAGTCATGGCCCCTGGAGGGCACCCTGGGATGTGGTGTTCGAGGCCATGGCTTCTCAGTGTGTTGGATAATGCTGTTTAGGGCCCATGAAGTGACCAGCAGTAGATGAGTGATGTCACATTGGTGCAGACAGTGAGGTTGAGCGGGTGTAGACGGGGTCGGCTGACAGTGGGCATCCCAGGGATAGTGCAGCAGGAACCAGTTAGGAGGCAAATTGAATCTTCCAGGCTGGAGATGAAGATGGGAAGGCAGACCCTGGCCTGTTTGGGGAAGGACTCCTGGAGGCACCTGGGGCCTGTCTGAGGAAGGATGTTGTAGATGTGGGCTTGTGGGAGGCTCTGGACCCTGGTCAGGGCTGGGTTAGAGCCCTGGGTGCCATTGGCCAGTTTCATCAAAGCCACAGAACAGGTGTCAGACCCAGGAATAGACAGGAGAGGAGAGAGGGTGGAATCACAGCCTTAGGAAATGCCACTGGGGCTGGGCAGGGAGCAGCCAGCGTGGGACTCAGGCTGCCGGGAGCAGGCTCCTCCCCACGTGGCCCCTGTGCAGGGGGAGGTCTGGTGGCCTGTGCAGGACTCCTTCTAGCTGCCTCAGGAGCAGCAGCGTGCGGAGTGGCAGGATGAGCCCTGGAGCCCTTCCTGGAGGAGGAGGACAGTGAGCAGACAGAAGAGTTGGTGCTGACAATGTAGAGAAGGTATGAAGAGCTTGGGATCACTGGAGTTTCCAGGGCTCCCCTGGACCAGTGGGCATTTGCTGAGATTCTGCACAGGCCTCTCCAATTTGTGAAATAAATGTTCCAGTGTGAGAGCGCCCTACTGTGGGTTGTGGTTTTTGGAGTACTTAGGTACTGGAGGGGAAAAGAGATGCTGATGCTGACTTTAATGTATCGACCCCCTAGTTCCTTGCAGGGCCTGCATTAAACGGAGTTGTAGTCGCCAGGTTTTACTTCTCTTGGGTGTGCTGTGCAGTTTTGTTCTTTATGATGCTGTGACCCACTTTACTTTCACAGAAAGGAAACATCCATCCTGTAAAGCATGTTGGAAACAGTGAAGTGGCCAGGGGAGTGCTGGGTGCGCTGGACAGAAGGGCTGTGCGTGGACACAGGGACCAGAGTGAGGAGCCAGGTGACGACGGGAGAAGAGGAGCCAGGCTGTTGCTGCTGAGTCACCAGCAGCAGGGAGCTTCCCTTCCCTGTCAGAGTTCAGGGTGATGTGCTTAGAGAGCCTTCTGCAATGAGCTCCATCCTGGGCTGTGTTGTCAAGACGCAGTTTTCGGTTGCTTAGGCCTGTGCTGTTGCAGACACTGATTCTGTCCTTCACCCCGCAGCCCCCTGGCCGTCCGCAGCCTCCAGGACTTGGCTGCATCGCCATCCGGGGCCCCATGAAGAAGGTCATTCACCAGGAAGCAGTGAGCAGAAATGGGACGGACTGAAGACCACTCCCGGGTTCAAGCGAAGGAGAGCTCACTGCCGTCGAATGGAAACCATCGTCTGGTTGGACAAAGAGGTCTTTGCCAGTCGGATTTCCAACCCGTCAGAGGACAACAGCTGTGAAGGTTTAGAAGAGGAGCAGCAGGAAGAGGAGGGGTAGAGCCCGGCTGAGATGAGGCCAGAGCCCCCCGTGAACTTCCTGAGGGAGAAGGTCCTTCGTCTGCCCCTGCCTGACCCCTGAAGTACCACCTGCTCTGCTACAGGGACATGTGAGGGCGGGCGGCACAGCCTGTGGCCAGCAGAGGGCGCCCGTCCGCATGGTTCTTCTTCCAGTTTGATCTGGATTATCTGGTAGAATCTTCATTAAATGGTAGATTTCTTTAAATATAATCTGACAAACGTAAGTGCATGGGAGAATGTTTTCTTGAAAGAGAGAGTGTCCCAGAGAAGGGTTTACTGCCAGTTCCTGTGACACAGGTAGAGACGTCTGCGTAGCAGTGAAACTGTGGCCCAGGTGACCCGGCCGGGCGTGGTCAGGCTGCGGATGGGACGTGAGAGGGAAGCACAAGTTCATGAACCTGCGAGTTTTTTCTGGGTGTGACACACCCATGTCCAAGTTTGAACGTTATGTTATTAATTTCTAACCCTGACTTTCACTTAAGCTTGTAGTTTTTGCTGTTTTTGTTTTTAATCTTCAACCGAGGACATTTTTCCATTTTTTGTTCAGATAGAGTGGGAGGGAGGGAGAGAAGGAGGGAGAGAGAGAGAGAGAGAGAGAGAGAGAGAAACATCAACGTGAAAGGAACACAGGGCAAAACTTGTAGTTTTAAAAAGGAGACTTTTCTTGAAAAGCCTCCCTTATTATAAGTAATAGAAGTCACTCTTATGGGACTTGTCAGTGTAGGTTTTTTTTATTTTAAAAAATCATGTTGGGGAAGGAGTAACAAAAGTGACAAACTGCGAGATATCTTTTAGAAGTTCCAAAAGAATTCCAGGGGATTTTCCCCCTGGTACCTTTGATTATATTTGAGAGAACTAATGTCACCCTGTATGGGTAGCACTGTTGGTAGAATGTCAGCCCAAGACTCCAAGGTTTGGGGTTCAATCTCTGGTCAGGGCACATACGAGAATCAACCAATAAATGCATAAATAAGTGGAACAACAAATCATTGTCTCTCTCTCTCCCTTCCTCTCTCCAAAATCAGTCAATCAATAAAAAATAGAAGCAATGTCTAGTAATCCTCGGAAGAATATCCTGAAGAAGAAAATGAGTGTTGTGTGCAGATAATAAACCACGTAAGTTCTACCCAATGATGGGGATCACTGTGGTCATTCAGTGGGACTGTGGGTGTCCGAGGACTGACCTGTTGGTAGGTACTGTGGGGAGGGACTCAGGCTGGGTGTGGACTCAGGACTCTTGGAGGTGGCCTGTGCTTTTCCTCTTTTCTGTAATCACATTGGAGCACTGATTCATAGATTTTATCTTTTGTAATTCTGCAGAGGATTCGCTAGTTTTGTACATTTTCTCAAGAACAAATGCATGTGTTTTGCTGGCTGCACTGTGACAGCAGTTTTAGCCTCGGGGAGCCATCTGGGCTCCTGTGGCAGGAGCTTCCTGTCCCATCGGGGTCTGGTCCAGAAGGAAAGGGGGTTGGTGGCGGCAGAAATGTTTTGAAGTTACATCTGTTATTTTAAAACATTGGTTCTCTTCTAAATTTATTTTTTACCCAAAGAAAAGACTAGTATTAAATGTTAACAGTAAGCCCAAGCTCAGAGTGCTGGTGTTGGATTACTCACTCGGATGTTAGGATTAGTTTTATCCTTTAGCCTCTTGGGTTTTGCTGAGGTTCAGTATCTCTGTGGTTTCAAGCAGTTAACTGATGACAGCCCAGTTATTTTGTTACCTTGTTGCTGTTTGTAGTCACTGAATCATCTTTGTTACCGGATGCTGTGTGCATGTGTAGCGGGGAAACGTATCTTGTCCTCGATTTGTAACTTCAAGCTGTTGTAAAGAGGGTCGTCCTGGTAGTGTGTACTTCCTCTGATGAGGCAGGCGGCATCCTGCAGAGAGAGGAGCGTGGTGTGTGCTACACCGCATGGTGGGCGTTATTCTAATCGATCTGTACCGGCCTCTGCGATCTGTGGACATCTCCGCACATACTATTGAACAAAAGACATCTGTCAAATCTGTGCCTGACTAAAGTTTCCCCCCTATGATTATAAGTGGATTTAATTTATTTTAAACCGTGTTTGACTTATAACAAGGCAATGCGTAAGACATGATTTTCCCATATATGTGTTAAACCTTGCCAAATAGTTTAAATTTACATGTTCTCAGTTGTCATTTTAAAACCAGAATTTGGTTAAAAATAGGAAGATATAACACATGTGAACTAGCTCGGTGTCTGTCAGCGGGACGGAGCACTGTGAGGTGTCCTGGCCCCGTGTCACAGGGTCAGTGTGACTGCGCTGTTCCCAAACAGGTGCGTCTAGCATGGTCTGTGTTGGAGCCACAGTCTGGACGGCCGTGCCTTCTGTGTTCAGAGTCATCTGTATTTTTATATGAGACTTTTGTCCTGAAAGTAGTAAAGCCATAGAGATGTACAGAACAGAGATCAAATGTATATTAAGTGAGTAATGTAAAAATCAACTGTGTGTGTGAAAATGCTTTTGTCGGTCTGGAACTTCCAGGGGATTCATGAAAGAAATTTGAAAAAGATTTAAAGGAGCTGATATGCCCGAATAACTACAAGATATCAATAAAGGTAGTTAAGACATTTTAGCCTTCTTAGCATTGCTTCTGTTTCATCTGCAGGATAGAAAGTCTTAACTACACCCTTCCCACCCACACCCACACACAAAACAAACCTTAAACAATAAACATTCTATTCTTTCTTAGAATGTGTTTTCATTCACACTTTGTTTTATTGCTTAAATTTGGTATATGAGAGTGTCTGTGGTTAGATTTTTGGCACAATGTTTCCATGCTGTGAAATGTTGAAAGATAATTGGGTACTGGCGACACATCTTACTGGCAGCAAAGGGGGCGAGAGTTGAGGGTTGGGGTTGGTTTGGGGTCAGGGCCAGGGTTTAGGATTGGGGTTTAGGGTCAGGGTCATGGTCAGAGCAGGGTCAGGTGTTAGGGTCTTTGGTCATCTGGGTCTGAGGGTCAGGATCAGGACTTCAAATTTTGAGGCCCTGACTCTACCTTCATGACCTGAGGCCCCACCTCCTTTAAGATCCCAATGTGAGAGTTTTGGGGGAACAGAGAAGTGCAGAAAGCAGTTAGCCTGTGGTGGATTCCAGCCTCCCCCCCCCCCCCCAAGACATGACTGCAGCCGCCTGCAAACCTGGGGGCTCATCCACAGGAATTTCCATCACAGGCTCAGGCTGCAAGGCCAAGACCACGGCACCAGCAGAGTCCGTGTCTGAGTCTGTTCCCAGCTCGACCTTTTCCCTCTAACCTCACAAGACAGAAAGGCAACCAAGTTTTCTTTTTTTAACAAAAATCTGTAATTTTATACTGGGAGGGATGGACAGTCCTCCTCAGGGGCAGCTTGGAAAAAATAAAAGTTTGGAAAAATCCAGGTGTGGTTGCTGTGTGTGTGGTGAAGGTAGAAGGGATGAGGGGTGAGGGCCCCTCACACCCTCCCTGTGGCCTCAGTCTCAGTCCTGGGGTGGAGCAGGTGCCACTTTCTTTCCTGCCCCTCGGGACTGTTGAGGGCCACACAGTGACGGAACGACAGGCATGTTGGTGGAGAAGTGATCATCCCGACCCATCTACTGGGCTCCCGTGCCTTCTGCTCCAGGTAGGTGCCCTCCAGAGGGAGGATTCCTGGTATCTCTGGGCACTGATTTTGTTCCTTCACGAGGCCTCCACCTTCGCGGATGAACGTCCTCCCAGCAGCCCTGCTTCCTAACGCACCACATGGGCACAGGTTCCAGCCTGTGAACTTGCAGGGACAGAGCTGCTCCACACACAGCAGGAGGGTCTGCTCCCAGGCTCGTTACTGTGTCTGGTGTTCAGGGGGTGTTCATTTGAGGACCTCAGTTTCTCTGTGGCTGTTGGCTGGAGGCCTCCCACGTTCACTCTCCATAGGGCAGCTCACAGCAGGAGCAGCGCCTGTCAGGAGAGGGCTGGTGAGGGACCTGGTCCCGCTGTGAGTGTCAGGACTGCATCCGCCTCGTCCAAGCCCCCTCTTAGACTGCATGTGTCCATTTATTTCTGCAACTGAAAAATTATTAACGTACTTTGTTTTAGTAAGTGTGTCCAGCTTCTTGCAATCCAATGGTCTTAGGTGACACATTAGACTCAGTCGTCGTCTGAGACTCCCTTCCCACAGTGTCCTCACTAGGCGGGCACACGGGTGGGGTGGTGGGGGGATGCGGGCATTTACTGGGGACAGATCTTAGGGGAGCTGCTGAACAGCTCTGTCCCTATTTCCTTCCTCTCCCAGGAGAGGGAAACCCCAGAACAATGAGGACAGTCAGCAGGGGGAGGAGCTGCCTGGAGGGATAGTTTATCTGTAGTTTCCTCATTTCAGGGTTCATTTTATGAATGTGAAGTTTTACTAGGGAATCACCCATTTTCTCTAGTTATCCTATTTGATGCAACAGGTTTGTTTTATTTGACTCTTAGTTTCTCCTCTCCTATTTCTTTTACAGAATTATTACAATTAATAAATATGGATACATTGTAAGTGACAGAAGTCTGTATTTTATTACATTTCCCTCATTCAGAGCTCAGTCTCATTAGAAGCCCCGAACAATCTTCCAACCAGAGAGGTTAATGCTGACATCTGGGCTCCTGGGCTGACGGGGTGGTGTGATGTGAGATGCAACCAGGAGAAGAAACAGGCCTGATAAGTAGAGTGTCCACACTGTGCTCTCCAGTCTCGGGGGAGCTGTTGGTAGATTTTATACATGATGTTAATTTTGAAACATCAAGTGGTCACAGGGAGTAAGTCAGACAGGACGAGAGGGGGCAGGAAGCAGAGAGCAGGGAGCACACGGTGGAGGTGGTGCTGGCCTGAGCTGGCAGGTCCGTGAGCTGGCAGAGGAGCAGGGGTGTGAGGACCAGAGAGAGGCTGTGGTTAGTGCTGCCCCGAGGATGGAGCCGACACAGGTGCAAGAGTGAGTTCCCTAAACTCTCCATGTATCCAGTTAGGAAAGAACTAAGAAGAGAAGAGGAAGGGAGAGTGTGTTGCTCACATGCTGGGCAGGAGCTACAGGTACCACCTCACAGAATCCTCGCAGCCACCCTGAGAGGGAGCCGTCACCACCCTCTGACAGAGCAGGAGACTGAGTTTCTGTTTCTTTGCCTGAAGTCACACAACTAGTAGGTCAGCTCTGCACCTGTGTGTGGCTCCAGCACTGCCCTGTAGGGAAACTGCCTCCCTGGACTCCATTCCGAGGGGAAGCAGACCTGTGCTCTGAAGAGAAGAACATTTTAAATGGCTGGAGGAGAAAAGGGTGTAGAAGTGGAGAAATCACTGTTATAAGGGTCCGGTGTTGGCCGTGCTCTTGTGAAGGGTCAGTCCACCTCCTCCCTCCCCACCTGTTCCCTTCCAAAGCTTCCTGCTCAAGTCCAACCCCAAAGCCCAGGTGGAGCGAGTGCAGGGCAAGCTGGACCCTTAGGTGAGGTGCAGATTTTTTTCAAATAGAATGAGCAAGAGGCCTCTGGTAGGTGAGAATATAAGATTTTAGAGGGAGCAATGATTCTCAATACAGTACTCTCTAAATCAAAACCGCATATCTTCAGAGTGAACATAACACAGCATTTCATAGCCAGTGGCACAGTATCCGACTTGGGGCAACTTGTACCCCTACAATAGCATATTGTAACATAACCTTGAATTAATGATCAAGATGTGATTATTTTGTGCCAGAGAACAACTCAAGAATCACACAGTACAAGTTGCACACTAGATACAACGGCCCCGCCCAAGGTTCTCATTTCTGCTCCCCTCCCCCCATTTGCTTGTTCACCTACTGCAGATTCTCAGGGCTCGGAGAAGACCTATCACCCAGGCACTGGGGAGTGAAGTGTGATGCTGAATGTTACCTTAACTTAACTTTGAGAATACCTGTATTAACTAACCCACAGAAGTGAACACTGTACCAAGAGCCATTTCTATTTGTTTAAATGGAGATTTTATTTATTTATTTATGCATTTTTTATTCTCAACTGAGGACATTTTTCCATTTTTTGTTCAGATATGAATGGGATGGACGGGGAGAGAGAGAGAGAGAAAAACATCGACGTGAAAGGGACACACCGCGTGGTTGCCACCTGCATGACCCAACCAGGGCCTGGGACAAACTGCTTGCATGGTCCTCAGAAAATCACCAGGGTGAGGCCCTCAGTGTGAGCCAGGTGCTGGAGTCCTAGATAAGAGGACCTTCTGCCACCCGGGAAAGGGCTCACCAAGGGAGCGTCAGCCCAGGAGAAAGCCACCTCCCCAGCCTTCGCCCTGAGGTCAAACAGCTCAGTTCTTCCCTGTGTGTCTCTGGCAGCCCTCAAACTGCCTCCACTTTTAGCTCAGAGGGAGCAAGTCCTAGTAAGTGTGCTCGCCGGCCTTTTAAGAGCAGCTGCCTGGGGCTCCAGCAGCCTCAGCCTCCCCCATGCTCAGTTCCCACTGGTTTTACAGGCAGAAGTGATGGGGATTCTCTGCTGGTACTGGAACCCTGAGCTGGGTGCCTGGTGTGGGATGGGGACCCCTCAGTCCTCAGGGAGGACCTTCCCAGCCAGATGTCCCTCTTTTTTTTTTTTTATCCTCACCCGAGGCCGTTTTCCCATTTTTTGTTCAGATAGAGCGGGAGGGAGAGAGAGGAAGAGAGAGAGAGAGAAACATCGACGTGAAGGGACACATCGAGTGGCTGCCACCCGCACGACCAACCAGGGCCAGGGACAAACTGCAACTGAGGTACGTGCCCTTAGCGGGAACCGAACCCGGGTCTCTCTGTACCGCAGGCCCAACCGCTGAGCCAAACCGGCAGGGCCAGATGTCCCTCTTGATGTTTATCCACTACAGGTGGGTGTGGGACCAGCCCGTCTGCCTCTGCTCCTCCTCTGCCCCTCCTACGCCCCTCCTACCAGTCTCCACGTGGCTGCTTCTTTAACCTGGTTGTGGTAGGACTTCCATTCCGCTCGATTTCAGGTGGTTCTGAGTGATGACTGTGTGGTAGTTCAGTTGTGATTTTGATGTTGTGGGAGGAGAGGATACTGCGATTACCTACCCGCCATCCTGACTGGAAGTCTACGGTATGTTTAAATAAGCTGTTCACACATAAGGCTAGAAACTGTCTCTATTTGGGGTCAGCTTCTGCACAGCTGAAACTCAGGGTTCTCCTTCCAAGGAAGAAGGAGGTAAAGATACAGCTCCAGTGTTTACAAGCCTCACAACTCCAGACCTGTGTCGGGGGTTCACAGGTGTGTTCTTGTAGATGCACAGACACAGTGGACAGAGCCTGCTGAAGGCAAAGATAAGTCTTTTACTAGAGAAGTTATGCCCGGCCGGTGTGGCTCAGTGGTTGAGCCTTGACCCATGCAGCGGGAGGTCGCTGGTTCAATTCCCAGTCAGGGCACGTTCCCAGGTTGTGGGCCCGGTCCCTGGTGGGGGGTGTTGATGTTCTCTCTCTCATTGATGTTTCTCTCTCCCTCTGTCTTCCTCTCTCTCTGAGAATCAAGAAAAAAAAAAAAGTTATGTGCCTGGGGTGCCACTATCTACTTTGACCTATCAGGAATTTATGATCTGATGACCTAGAGGTTATTTTCCATAGAACCCAATTTTTGTCTACACTGTATGTCTTTGGCCAGAGTTTGAGATCTTTACCCAGTTTTATTGGAGCTGTTTGTAGTATAATTCTTTTTGTATTTTGAGCAGAAATTTCTTATCAGATATTTGTTTTGCAAAAATTTTTCCCAGAGTGTGGCTTTTTTTTATTTTTTTATTATTATTAAACAAGTGGTTTTTAAAGTTTATAAAGTCGTGATACTGGGGTGAAGCCAAATATGAGGTGAGCAAAGCGGCCCAGAGAAAATGAGATGAGCCAGGGTGGGGGCTGAGCTGAGCAGGGACGGGAGCAGGTGCAACCAGTCTGTGCGGAGCAGCACGTCCTCAGGACTGGACACTGGACTTAGGGGTGCGCAACCTCTGTTGTCAGTTTACTTGAGCATTACAGGCTCCCAGGAGCAGGGCCGATTCTTGCACCTGGGTCTTCCAGCAACGAATGTAGTCAGCCACAAAAATGAGAAATTTCTTAGTAATAAAACAAAGACCCTAAGAGGTTTGTTCCCTGTCCAAAAGGTCACTGGTTGTGAAGGACAGACCCAGGCTCAGATCCATTTTGGAGACTAGAAGCACAGGAGTTTCCTCTATCAGAACTGCTGCCGTCGTCCATGAAGGAGTGAAAATTAGAAAAGGAGCAATTGTAGGCTAAACAATTCATAATATCCATGCCCAACCCCCACTGTTAAGAGACCAAAGTGGGTGAGCAAAAAAAAAAAGATGTCTAGTTGTTGTCACCACAATAATCTAGGTGTTTGTTTTTTATTTATTTATTTTTATTTTTTTAATCCTCACCCGAGGACATTTTTCCATTTTTTGCTCAGGTAGAGTGGGAGGGAGAGAGAGGAACAGAGAGAGAGAAACATCGATGTGAAGGGACACATCGAGTGGCTGCCACCCGCACAACCGACCAGGGCCGGGGACAAACTGCAACCGAGGTCCGTGCCCTTAGCGGGAACCGAACCCGGGTCTCTCAGGACCGCAGGCCGACGCTCTAACCGCTGAGCCAAACCGGCCAGGGCAAGGTGTTTGTTTTTTAACTAGCCCATGTTTTCCTCTAGTAGTTTTTTTCAAAATAAAAATGGCTGCATGTTACAACTTACTTAAACAATACAAAAAAATACAATTTGCTAAAACATCTTACCCCAAGAGAAAAAAACTTTAATATTAAGTACACACCCTTCTGGACAGCTCTGTACACATGCACATTTACTTTCTTCTCCTTTCTGTGGATTTAATGTTCTCCTCTAGGTTCTTACAATGGGTATAAAACTTGCAAAATTTCAGCTCTTCTCTTTTCTTAGTATGTACACTAAGAACGCACACTTTTCTATAAGTTTTGGTCTGTAGCCTTTTTATTGTTATTAGGTTCAAATTATTTTCTAAGTCTAATTGATTTATTTTGGGTGTTATTAGTGTCCATAATTTCTAAATGTAAGGACTTTCCAGTTAAGCTTTGTTACTGATTTCTAGACTAAATACAACAGGAGCAAGAAACATGCTTTATGTAATTTTATAATTTTAATTTTTTGAGGTTTGTTGAAAAGTGGTTTTCCTAGTGCAGTATGGTCACTTAAAAAAAAGTTTCAAGTGTGATCCTCTGCTGTCATCTAGTGTGCATGCTGGGAGTAACACCACAGTGCGGGACAGCATAAAAAATGGGTGAATACAGTGAATGTAATGAAAGTTGAATTTGATTTGCTGCTCAAGTTAAGTTTCTGAGATGATTACTGATTTTTGGTTGGTACCTGTTGGTTCTAAAAGTGGTATGCTCTGTCCTTGAATGAGAGCTGTGTTAAATGTGTTATGATACATTAAATGTATTATGATGATAGATTTGCCTATATTTTTCTTGCAGTTTTGATTTTTATACTATGAGTATTTGTTATAAAGTGCTTATTAATTTGGAACTTCCTGTGAAATTAAAGTTATTGACCTGAGGTGCTCTTCCTTATTTCTAGTAATGCTTCTTGCCCTCAAGTCTGCGTATGTTATTATACAATGTTTATTTAGTTTATGTTTTCATCACATATCTTTTTACATGCTTTCACTTCCAATCTCTTTGGACCCTCATGTGTTTAGATAGCCCCCAGTGTTCTGTGTTAACGATGAGTGCCCATTAAAATCCATAAGGAAGTGCTTCTGATGGAGGGTATGACCTAGGGGTCCAATGTTTTTTCCATTCCGTTGTCCCTCACCATTTATCATATAATTCATATGTTTCCAATGGTCTCAGGAGACATCTTTATCATAAAAAATTGACACGTGGATTTGAGTCTGTTACTGGAACTTCCTGCTCCATCCATTTGCTTACAGGGCTTCATGCGGCTGCTGAGATGACCGGCTTCACACTGTGATACATTGTTGCACCCGGTGGGGCTGCACGTATTTGTTACTGTGCGTGCTCAGAATGTCCTTTCAGTGCCTCCTTATTTTTCAGGTGAACTTACATTGAGCTTGTTTTCCTTTTAAAAATCTTTCTGATATTTTAATGTAGATAATATTAAATATATACACGAATTTGGAAAATTGACATCATTTTCTATCTAACAGCACGATGTTACTTTCTATTTACTCAAGTTTTTTATGTGGGTAGCGTTTTAAAATTTTGATAGAGATTGCACACATTCTTGTGAAGTTTATTCCCAAGGCATTTTGTTGGTATTGTGGTATTGGTTCTTTGATTATATTGTAAATTACCTTTTACAAATGTAAAGACTATTTCTGCATGTTATTGATTCCCCACTGTAATAAATTCTAAATATTTTTAAATGGATTCTCATTAGTTATTAAGGGAAAGAAACTCTGATGCAACAATAATAATTACATTATTTTAGTTATATTAAATGTAAAACAGTTAAAGCTTGTAAGAAGACAAAGAAATGAGGTAATGTGAAGAGTTAGAAAGATTCTGTTTTATTAGTGATGTTATTAATGTTTAAATATAATAGCAACAGGATGCTTAGCATTTTAAAAAATCATGCTTTTATTTATTTATTTTTAAAATTAATTTTTATTAATCTATTTTTGTTACAGATGTTTTTTCTTTCCCCCCCATTGACACCCTCCTGTTGATCCTCCTCCCGCCCCATCCCCAGCATTGTTGTCCATGTCCATTGGTTACACATACATGCGTATAAGTTCTGTGGTGTATCTCTTCCCTTCCCCCCATACCCTCTGCTGAGGTTTGCCGGTCTGTACCCTACCTCTATGTCTCTGGGTCTTTTTTGTTCATCAGGTTGTTTTGTTCATTATATTCCACAAATAAGTGAGATCATGTGATATTTGTCTTTCTCCGATTGGCTTGTTTCACTTAGGAGAATACTCTCCCGGTCTCTCCATGCTGTCTCAAAGGATAAAAGATCTTTCTTTCTTACAGCTGCGTAGTACTCCATTGTGTACATGTACCACAGCTTTCTTATCCACTAATCTATTGATGGACACTTGGGCTGTTTCCAGACCTTAGCTATTGTAAATAGCTGCTGCTATGAAGAACATAGGGGTGCACATATTCTTTCTGATTGGTTTTACAAGCTCTTAGAATATATTCCTAAGTGGAATCACTGGCTTAAATGGCAGTTCAATTTTTAATTTTTTGAGGTAACACCATAGTGTTTTCCATAGTGGCTGCACCGGTCTGCATTCCCACCAGCAGTGTACTAGAGACCCCGTTTCTCCACACCCTCACCAGCACTTGTTGTTTGATGACTTGTTGATGGCAGCCATTCTGACAGGTGTGAGGTGATACCTCATTGTTGTTTTAATTTGCATCTCTCTGATGATTAGTGATGTTGAGCATTTCTCCATATGTCTCTTAGCCATTTGTATGTCCTGTTTGGAGAGGTGTCTCTTTAGGTCTTTTTCCAATTTTTAATTGGGTTCTTTGTCTTTTTTTGTTGAGTTATATGAGCACTCTATATATTTTGGAAATTAACCCCTTATCTGAAGTATCATTGGCATTTATGCTCTTCCATATAGTGGTTCTCTTTCCATTTTGATGATTGTATCTTTTGCTGTGCAGACGCTTTTTAGTTTGGTGTTGTCCTATGTGTTCATTTTTTCCTTTGTATTTATTGCCTTAGCCATTATATCAGTGAAAATTCTGCTGTGTGTGATGTTTGAAATTTTTTTTTTGAAGTTGATTATTTATTATTTTTAAAAAATTTTTTTATCCTCACCCGAGGATATTTTTCCATTTTTTGTTCAGATAGAGTAGGAGGGAGGGGGAGAGAGAGAGAGAGAGAGAGAAAGAGAAAGAGAAACATCAATGTGAAAGGGACACATCAAGTGGTTGCCACTCGCACGACCCAACCATGGCTGGGGACAAACCACAACCGAGGTACGTGCCCTTAGCGGGAACCGAACCTGGGTCTCTCCGGACTGCAGGCCGACGCTCTAACCGCTGAGCCAAACTGGCCAGGGCTGATGTTTGAAATTTTGTTGCCTACATTTTTTTCTAGGATTTTTATGGATTCACTGGTCACATTTAAGTCTTTTATTCATTTTGAGTTTATTTTTGTGTATGGTGTAAGTTGATGGTCTAGTTTCATTTTTTTTGCATGTAGCTATCCAATTTTCCCAACACCATTTATTAAAGCAGCTGTCTTTACTCCATTGTATGCTCTTGCCTCCTTTATCAAATATTAATTGAGTGTAATGTCTTGGGTCCATTTCTGGGTTCTCTGTTCTGTTTCCCTGGTCTATATGTCTGTTCTTGTGCCAGTACCAGGCTGCTTTGATTACAGTAGCTTTGTAGTATAACCTGATATCTGGTATTGTGATACCACCTCCTTTGTCCTTCTTTTTCAAGATTGCTGAGGCTATTTGGGGTCTTTTTTGGTGCCAATAAGCTTTTGAAGTGTTTGTTCTAGTTTTGTGAAATACATTGTTGGTATTTTGATGGGGATTGCATTGAATCTATAGATTGCTTTGGGTAGTATGGATATTTTAATGATGTTGATTCTTCCAATCCATGAACAAAGTATGTGCTTCCACTTTTTCATGTCTTCCTCTATTTCTTTTTTCAGTGTCCTGTAGTTTTCTGCAAATAGATCCTTTACTTCTTTGGTTACGTTTATTCCTAGGTATCTTAATTTTTTTTTTTTTCCTGCAATAGTAAATTGGATTGTTTGTTTAGTTTCTCTTTTTGTGATTTTATCATTGGTGTATAAGAATGGTGTCGATTTCTTGACATTAATTTTGTATCCTGTTACTTTGCCAAATTCATTTAAGTCTAGTATATTTTTGATGGAGTCTTTAGGGTTTTCTATGTATAATATCATGTCATCTGCAAATAATGACTTTTTCACTTCCTCCTTTCCAGTTTGGATCACTTTTATTTTTTCTTCCTGTCTGATTGCTGTGGCTAAGACTTTCAGTACCATGTTAAATAAGAGTGGCAAAAGTGGGCATCCCTGTCTTGTCCCTGCTCTTAAGGGAAATGCTTTTAGTTTCTGCCCATTAAGTATGATGTTGGCTGCAGGTCTGTCATATATGGCCTTTATAATGTCGAGATATGATCCCTTTATTCCCACATTGCTGAGTGCTTCTATCAGAAATGAATGCTGGATTTTGTCGAATGCTTTTTCAGCGTCTATTCATATGATCATGTGGTTTTTTTTCTTCATTTTATTTATGTGGTGTATCACATTTATTGATTAGCAAATGTTGTACCAGCCTTGCATCCCTAGGATGAATCCCACTTGGTCATGGGGAATAATTTTTGTAATGTATTGCTGGATTGGATTTGCTGGTAAAACTCCCCCATGAAGCCATCTGGGCTTGGGCTTTTGTTTGCTCGGAGAGTCTTGATTACCTCTTCAATTTTCTTAGTTGTTTTGGTCTGTTCAAGTTTTCTATCTCTTCCCGGTCCAGTTATGGGAGACTGTGTGTTTTTAGCAATTTGTCCATTTTGCTTAGATTGTCGAATTTGTTGCTATATAATTGTTCATAGTAGTTGTTAACAATCTTTTGTATTTTTGTGGTGTCAGTTGTTACTTCTCCCCTTTCATTTCTGATTTTGCGTATTTGGGTTCTCTCTCATTGTTTCTTGGTGAGTCTAGCTAAGGGTCCATCAATCTTCTTTATCTTTTCAAAGAACCAGCTCTTTGTTTCATTGATCCTTTGAATTGTTTATTTGGTTTCCATGTCATTTATTTCTGCTCTGATCTTTACTATTTCCTTCCTTCTACTTGCTCTGGGGTTTTCTTTTTGTTTGCTTTCTAGTTCTTTAAGTTGTGAGGTTAGCCAGCCAATTAGAAATTTTTCTTGTTTCTTGAGGTAGGCTTGTAGTGCTATGAACTTACCTCTCAGAACTGCTTTTGCTACATCCCATAGATTTTATGTTGTGTGTTTATTTTCATTGGTTTCCAGGAAGTTTTTAATTTCTTCCTTGATCCTCTGGGTAAACCATTCATTATTTAATAACATGCTATTTAACCTCCATGTGTTCAAATGTCTTTGCATGTTCTTGTTGCAATTGATTTCTAGTTTCATGCCATTGTGATCTGAGAAGATGCTTGATATGATTTCAATCTTCTTGAACTTGTAGAGACTTCATTTGTGTCCTAACATGTGGTCTATCTTTGAGAATGTCCCATGTGCACTTGAGAAGCATGTGAATTTTTTAGTTTTCGGGTGTAATTCTCTGTAGATATCTATTAAATCCATTTGGGGAGTGCTGGTTTGGTACTAATGTATTCCCTTAGCCTTTTTTTTTTTTTTTGGTCTGGAAAGCTCTTTATTTGACCTTTTATTTTAAATGATAGCCTTGCTGGGTAGAGTAGTCTTGGGTTCAGATCCTTGTTTTCAATGGTACTAATGTATTCCCTTAGCCTTTTTTTTTTGTTTTGTCTGGAAAGCTCTTTATTTGACCTTTTATTTTAAATGATAGCCTTGCTGGGTAGAGTAGTCTTGGGTTCAGATCCTTGTTTTCATGACCTTGATTACTTCATGCCATTCTCTCCTGGGCTGTAGTGTTTCTGTTGAGAAGTCATCTGAGAGCCTTATGAGGATTCCTTTGTAGGTAACCTGTTGCTTCTCTTTTGTTGCTTTTAGGATTCTCTCTTTGTCTTTAATTTTTGGCATTTTAATGACTATGTGTCTTTGTGTGGGCTTGTTCGGGTTCTTCTTAGTTGGGGCTCTCTTTGCTTCTTGAACTAGAATGCCTTCCTCCTTCACCAAATTAGGAAAGTTTTCTGTCACTATTTCTTGAAATATATTCTCTAACCTTTTCTCATTTTCTTCTTCTTTGGGGACTCCTATGATGCAAATATTATTCCACAGTTCTCTTAAGCTGTCTTCCTTTTTTAAAATTGTTCGGTTAATTTTCTACATTTCTACGTCTTTACTTATGGTGTTGATGTCCTTATTCATGCTGTTGTGCTTCCTCAAGATCTAGGCTCTGAATTCTAGCTCTGTTAACTTGCTTAAATGCACCTCATTAGAAGCCTCCTCTTCTTTCATTTGGCATTTATTTCTTTGTTTCACCATTTTGGCTATCTCAGTGGGTTTTGGAGCCTGCCAAATTTTCCCTGTGGGTGTTGGTGGTCTGCTGTTTGTGGCTCCCTCTGTTGGGTTTGGATGAGCGTGGGAGGACCCACGTTAAACACCACTGTCAAGTGTTACTTTCCTGCCAAATTTTCCCTGTGGGTGTTGGTGGTCTGCTGTTTGTGGCTCCCTCTGTTGGGTTTGGATGAGCGTGGGAGGACCCACGTTAAACACCACTGCCAAGTGTTACTTTCCTGGGCAGAGTTGCAAGCCCAGGAATTCAGTTATTCTCTAGCTTTTTGCCTTGAGGCTGTTAGTCACAGTTACTTGAAGAACCTTGGGTTCTCAGTTGAATGAAAAACTCCCTCAGGTGTTCAGTGTAAGGGGATTTTCTGAGGGTGGGGCAGATGTGCATTGTTCATGAACCTCAATTTGCATTTCAATGGCCCACTGGGAGGGGCCATTGAATCCCTGAGGGAGGGGCCACTGCCTCTCCCCACAGCCCCAGGAAGGAGAAAGTTGGCCACCAGTCCAGTGCGGCCGCAACTCAGCAAAAGCTCTGAGCGCCCTCCAAATCCCGAGTGTCCCCACACAGTTCCAGTCCAGTCTGCCCTCTCTCTGCTGGAGCCCAAGGTGAGTGGCTGTGGCTATTTTTGTGCCCTGAGCCACCTGGGAGTGTAACCCGAGGGTGCTGCTCACAGCTAAGACCGCTGCTGTCCATGGGCTCCCAGCCCCCCTCTCAAACCTCAGCAATCCTACCAGGATAGAGTCAGTGTCCCTGGTTATATGGTCCTCACAAGCTGCTTTTCTGTTGCTTTTACCCTGATGATTTTCCTTTATTTTAGTTGTAATTCCAGTTTGGTCCTGGGAGATGGTCTGTGTAGCTTCCATTCACTTTGCCGCCATTTTGGAATTTTAGTATAGACATTTTAATGATGTTAATTCTTCCAATCCATGAACATAGTATATGCTTCCACTTTTTTAATATCTTCTGCTATTTTTTCCCCCAATGACCTGTATTTTTCTGTGAAGAGGTCCTTTACTTCTTTGGTTAAGTTTATTCTTAGGTATCTTAAATTTTTTTTTTTGTCTCAATGGTAAACGGGATTGTTTATTTAGTTTCTCTTTCTGTGAGTTCATCATTGGTATATAAAAATGCCATTGATTTCTTGACATTAATTTTGTATCTTGCTACTTTGCCAAATTCATTTTTTAAGTCTAGTAGATTTTTGATTGAGTCTTTAGGGTTTTCTATGTACAATATCATGACACCTGCAAATAATGACAGTTTCACTTTCTCTTTTTCACTTTGGATCCCTTTTCTTTTTTCTTCATGTTTAATTGCTGTGGCTACAATTTCCAGTACTATGTTATTTATTTATTTATTTTTTTGTTACAGATATTTTACTTTTTTACCCCATTGGCACCCCCCACCCCACCCCCCCTCCACCCTGTCCCCGGCTTAGTTGTCCATGTCCATTGGTCATGCATACATGCATATAAGTTCTGTGGTTTATCTCTTCCCACCCCCCCACCCCCCATCCCCTCTTCTGAGGGATGTTAGTCTGTGCCCTACTTCCATGTGTCTGGGTCTACTGTATTCCTCAGACTGTTATGTTCATTATATTCCGTATATAAGTGAGATCATGTGGTATTTGTCTTTTTCTGCTTGGCTTCTTTCACTTAGGATAATACTTTCCAGGTTCCTCCATGTCGTCTCAAAGGATAAGAGATCTTTCTTTCTTACCGCTGCATAGTATTCCATTGTGTATATGTACCACAGCTTTTTGATCCATTCGTCTACTGGTGGACACTTGGGCTGTTTCCAGATCTTAGCTATTGTAAATAGTGCTGCTATGAACATGGGGGTGCATATATTCTTCCTGATTGGTGTTTCAGGCTTCTTAGGGTATATTCCCAGCAGTGGGATCACTGGGTCAAATGGAAGTTCAATTTTTAATTTTCTGAGGTAACACCATACTTGTTTTCCATAGTGGCTGCACCAGTCAGCATTCCCATCAGCAGTATAGTAGAGTCTTCTTTTCTCCACACCTTCGCCAACACTTGTTGTTTGATGATTTGTTGATGGCGGCCATTCTGACAGGTGTGAGGTGATACCTCATTGTTGTTTTAATTTGCATCTCTCTGATGATTAGTGATGTTGAGCATTTCTTCATATGTCTCTTGGCCATTTGTATGTCCTGTTTGGAGAGGTGTCTATTCAGCTCCTCTGCCCATTTTTTAATTGGGTTCTTTGTCTTCCTTTTGTGGAGTTGTATGAGCACTCTGTATATATTGGAAATTAACCCCTTATCTGATACATCATTGGCAATGATGTTCTCCCATACAGTGGGTTGCCTTTCCATTTTGATGATTGTTTCTTTTGCTGTGCAGAAGCTTTTTAGTTTGATGTAGTCCCATGTGTTCATTTTCTCCTTTATTTCTGTTGCCTTAGGTGATGTATCAGTGAAAATTCTGCTCCGTATGATGTCCGAAATTTTGTTGCCTACATTTTCTTCTAGAATTTTTATGGATTCACGGGTCACATTTAAGTCTTTTATCCATTTTGAGTTTATTTTTGTGTATGGTGTAAGTTGATGGTCTAGTTTCATTTTTTTGCATGTAGCTGTCCAATTTCCAGTACTATGTTAAATAAGAGTGGTAAAAGTGGGGATCCCTGTCTTGTTCCTGTTCTTAAGGGAATTGTTTTTAGTTTTTGCCCATTGGATATGATGTTCGCTGGAGGTTTCTCATATATGGCCTTTTTATGTTGAGACATGATTCCTATATTTCCACATTGCTGAATGTTTTAATAGAACTGGGTGCTGTATTTTGTCGAATGCTTTTCCAGCATGTATTGATAAGATCATATGGTTTTTATCTTTCATTTTGTTTATGTGGTGTATCACATTTATTGATTTGTGAATGTTTATGTGATGTATCACATTTATTGATTTGTAAATATCATGCCATCCTTGCATCCCTGGGATGAATCCCACTTGATCAATGTGAATAACTTATTTGATGTATTGCTGGATCCGATTTGCTAATATTTTGTGAAGTATTTTGTCATCTGTGTTCATCAGGGACATTGGTCTGTAGTTATAATTCTTTGTAGTGTCTTTATCAGGTTTTGGAATTAGAATTATGCTGGCCTCATAAAATCAGTTTGGAAGTCTTTGGTGTTCTTGGATTTTTTGGAATAGTTTGAGGACAATGGGTATTAGAACTTCTTTGAATGTTCAGTAAAACTCTCCCATGAAGTTGTCCAGGCCTGGGCCTTTGTTTTCTGGGAGCTTCTTAATTTTCTATCTCTTTTAGGTTCAGTTTTGGGAGACTGTGTGTTTCTAGAAAATTTTCTATTTCTCCTCGATTGTTCAGTTTGTTGGCGTATAATTTTCATAGTATGTGTTTTTTTTTTTTTTTTTTTAAAAAAACCCATCTTTAGCCCTGGCCAGTTTGGCTCAGCGGTTAGAGCGTCTGCCTGTGGTCCGGAGAGACCCGGGTTCGGTTCCCGCTAAGGGCATGTACCTCGGTTGCAGTTTGTCCCCGGCCCTGGTTGGTCGTGCGGGTGGCAGCCACTCGATGTGTCCCTTTCACATCGATGTTTCCCTCTCTCTCTCTTCCTCCCACTCTGTCTGTACAAAAAATGGAAAAATGTCCTCGGATGAGGATTAAAACAAACAAACAAAAAAACCCCCATCTTTATTATTGAATGTATTACAGATGTTTCTCCTTTTTTTCCCCATTGACCCCCTCCTCCCTATTCCCGCACCCTCCTGCCTTCCCCACACTATTGGTGGTGTCCATTGGTTGTGCATATATGCATAGAAGTTCTTTGGTTTATCTCATCCCATCCTTCCTCCTCCTTTCCTTTTGAGGTTCATCAGTCTAACAACAAACTCATACTTCTTAATTCCTTCATCAGTCTAACAACAAATTCGTACTTCTTAATTCCTTCATCTTTTTCACCCACCCTCCCAGCCCCCATCCATCTGGCAAGCAAGAAAAAGTTGTATCTATAACTCTGTTTCTGTTCTGCTTGCTCATTTTGTTTGTGGATTCAATTGTTGATAGATATGTATTAATTGCCATTTTATTATTCATATCTTTGTTCTTCTTCGCCTTCGAGAAGCCCCTTCATCATTTCATGTAATACTGGTTTGGTGATGATGAATTCCTTTAGCTTTTCCTTGTCTGGGAAATTATTGATATGGCCATTTATTCTAAATGATAGCTTTGCAGGGTAGAGTAATTTTGGTTGTAGGTCATTGCTTTTCATCACCTTGAATATCTCTTGCCACTCCTTTCTGGCCTGCAATGTTTCTTTTGAGAAGTCAGCTGACAGTCTTACGGCAGCTCCTTTGTAGGTAACGGACTGCTTTTGTCTTGCTTCCTTTAAGATTATATCTTTGTATTTAACCTTTGGCATTTTGATAATAATGTGTCTTCATGTCAACCTCTTTGGGTTCAACTTGTTTGAGACTTTCTATGCTTTCTGAACTTGTATGTCTGTTTTCTTCACCAAGTTAGGAAAGTTTTCTGTTATTGTTATTTCAAATAGGTTTTCAATTTCTTGTTCTCTCTCTTCTCCTTCTGGCACCCCTGTGATGTGAATGTTGGCATGCTTGAAATTGTCCCAGAGGCTCCTTACACTATCCTCATTTTTTTTTAGATTCTTTTTCTTTTTGCTCTTCTGATTGGGTGTTTTTCTGCTTCCTTACCATCAATTTGGAATATTCCAAATTGATGGTAAGGAAGCAGAAAAACACCCAATCAGAAGAGATTGAATCTGTGTAAATTATTCTTTATTTCAGTTAGTGCCTCCTTCATTTCCGACTGGTCCTTTTTTATGCTCTTGAGGCCCTCACTAAGTTTGTTGAGGTTCTCACTAAGTTCATTGAGCATCCTTATAAGCAGTATTTCGAACTCAGCATCTGTTAGGTTGCTTATCTCCATTTTGCTTAGTTATTTTCCTGGGGTTTTGTTCTGTTCTTTCATTTGGGACCTGTTTCTTTGTCTCCTGATTTTGGCTGCCTCCCTGTGTTTGTTTCTATGTATTACTTAACAAGAGGTATGGGGCTAGCTGAGACCAGATGCTGCTCGTTTGAAAGAATTTAGGAAAACCAGAAGCAGGATTCAAGACAGGCCAGTCCTATGGTAAAGCAAGTGGCAACAGCTTGGGTGGGCCTGAAAGTTGGGTGGGGCGGGGCCTCAGGGAATCACCAGGGTGGGGCAACCAGTGTGAACCAGGTTGCTGAAGTCCCAGATATGGGGGCTGTCTGCTGCCCCCAGGGAAGGGCTCACCAAAGGAACAAAGGCCTCTGACAGCATGTTAGTCCAGGAGAAAGCCCCCTCTCCATCCCTCACTCCAATGTCAAACAGCTCAGTTCTTCCCTGTATGTCTCTGGTGCCCCTCGAGCTGCCTCCCCTCCAAGCTTAGAGGGAGTGAGTCTGATAAGTCCATGTGCAGGCCCTTTAAGAGGAGCTGCCTGGGGCTCCAGCCGCGTCAGCCTCCCTGAGCCTCAGTTCCTGCTGGTTTTTCCAGCCAGAAGTGATGGGGATTCTCTTCCTGGCACTGGAACCCTGAGCGGGGCACCTGGTGTGGGATGGGGACCCCTCAGTCCTCAGGGAGGACCTTCCCAGCAAAGGTATCCTCCTGATTTTTATCCGCCACACATGGGTGTGGGACCAGCCCGTCTGCCTCTGCCCTCCTAGCAGTCTTGATGTGGCTGCTTCTTTAATTCCGTAGTTGTAGGACTTCCTTGATTTCAGTGCTGGATATGATTTCAATCTTCTTGAATTTGTAGAGACTTACTTTTGCTCCTAACATGTGGTCTATTTTTGAGAATGTCCCGTGTGTACTTGAGAAGCATGTATATTCTGCAGCTTTGGGGTGAAATGTTGTGTAAATATCAATTCAACTGATCTAGTTAGTCATTTAAGGACTCTGTGTCCTTGTAAATTTTTTGTCTAGAAGATCTAGCCAGTGGTGTCAGTGGGGTGTTAAGGGCGCTGGCGGCACCGGCTATGTCATTCTTTATTTCCTCTTGCTTTTTATGCATACCTTCTACCTCTCTTTTTAAGTTGAAGTAATTCCCAGTGAGCCCTTCATAATTCTTATTAAGTTGCTTGTAGTTCTCACCAAATTGTTTGAGCATCCTTAAAGTCATTGCTTTGAATTCTTTATCTGACAGGTTGCTTTCTTTCATTTTCTGTAGTTCCTTTTGTGGTGATTCCTCTTTTTCTTTCATTTGGGTGTTGTTTGTTTGTCTCACCATTTTAGCGATCTGGTAGTTCTAGGTCCAGTGAGGAATGCTGGAGTGTGTAGGCAGGTTGGTGTGTATCAACCAAGGCTGCTGTACCTCCCAGACTGTTTTGGTGTATGGCACCTTTTGCCTGCTGTGTGTTTTGGAGGATTGACATCTGGTGGCTGCTATTGTTCTATCCTGCAGGTCTTGGCTCCCCGATTCTTGCTGCTGCTTGGGCTGGGGCACTGCGCCTGATCAGCCTCTGCTGATGCCACTGGGGATGGGTCTTAGCTGCCGATCTGAACTGCTACTGCCTGTTGGGTGTGAGGCTCCACTGCCGCTTAGTCACTGTTGCTGTGAGGCGAGGTGCCGGGCCCCCAAGCAGGCACTGGTGGTACTGAGTGTGTGTCTCAGCTCCCGAGAGTCCTCAAGCTTCCACTGCTGTTGGGTGTGGGCTCCACTTCCGCCCTGTCACTGCTACTGGAGGGGAAGGTGCTGGGTTCTGATCAGGCTTCTGACGTGAAGGATGGTGCTGGCTCCCTGCCAGTTTCGGCTGCTGCGTCAGGCACCTGAATAGCACTGCAACTGTGCAACGATCCGCGTTAAACAGCACGATCCACTAAACTGATGGTGCAAGTTGTTCTGGTAGACTCAGGTCATTAGGCCCTAGCTGCTCACTGCTTCCTCCACCCAGGGGAGACCAGTGAACATTCAAACTGGAGGTGTCCCCCACTGCACCGGAAGAAGCTCGCTGACCAAACACATGTCACATTGCTACCTGCTTTCCCTCCACAGGAGAGAAACCTGTCTGGCATCTCTGCACTGCTCCAGGTTGGTCGTCCACAATGGCATTCACTCACATTCTCTGAGTCTCTCACTATCTCACATACACAACCATGCTCCAGCCCTGCCCACCGCATATTTTTCTCTCTCCATTTTCTGAGTTACCTTCACTCTTTCCAGATTTTTCTCCTTTTTTGGGTTCTCTTTCCTCTCTTCTGATTCCCTCCCTTTTCTGTGTTCTCTTCCCTCTCTCCTGATTATCCCAATTTTTGGCATTTTCTCCCCTGTCTTCTGATGCCCTCCTTTTTCTGAGACATCTTTCCTTTCTCCAGATTCTCTCCATTATCTGCGTTTTCTCTTCTCTCTTCTGATTCACTTCATTTTCCAAATGTTCCTGATTCTCTCTGCTTTTTTGCATTCTCTTTTCTATGTCTTAATTTTTTCTTTCTTTCTTTTTTTTTATTTTTTATCCTCACCTGAGGACACTTTTGCATTTTTTGTTCAGACAGAGCGGGAGGGAGAAAGAGGAAGAGAGAGAGAGAAACATCGAGCGGGAGAGAGAGAGAGGAAGAGAGAGAGAGAGAGAGAAACATCGATGTGAAAGGGACACATCGAGTGGTTGCCACCTGCACGACTCAACCAGGGCCGGGGACAAACTGCAACCGAGGTACGTGCCCCCAGCGGGAACCGAACCCGGGTCTCTCTGTACCGCAGGCCGACGCTCTAACCGCTGAGCCAAACCGGCCAGGGCTTAATTTTTTCTATTTGTGCATTCTCTTCTCTGTCCTTTGATTCTATTTGTTTACTGTATTCTATACTCTAACTCTTGAATTGCTCCATTTTTTGCGTTACCTTCTCTATCTCTTGATTTTTTCCATTTTCTGAGTCCTCTCCTTTATCTCCTGATTTTCTGCATTTTCTGCTTTCTCTTCTTTATCTACTGATTTTCTCTGTTTTCTGCGTTCTGTCCTCTATGTCTTGAATTTCTCTGTTTACTGCATTCCCTCCTCTATCTCTTTGTTATTCAATTTAATTTATTATTTAATTTTTCAATTTATTTATTTTTATTAATCAATTTATTTTTGTTACAGATGTTTCTCCTTTCCCCTCACTGATTTCCCCCTCCCCACACCCTGTACCCAGCTTTGTTGTTCATTGTTCATGCATCCATGCATATAAGTTCTGTGGTTTATCTCTCCCACACCACCCCCTCTTCTGGAGATTGTCAGTCTGTACCCCACTTCCACGTCTCTGGGACTACCCCATTCTTCAGACTGTTATGTTCATTATATTCCACAAATAAGTGAGATCATATACTTGTCTTTCTCTGTTTAACTTGTTTCACTTAGGATAATATTTTCTGGGTCCCTCCATGTCATGTCAAAGGATAAGAGATCTTTTTTTTCTTACAGCTGCATAGTACTCCATTGCGTATATGTACCACAGCTTTTTTATCCATTCGTCTACTGATGGGCATTTGAGCTGTTTCCAGATCTTAGCTATTGTAAATAGTGCTGCTACAAACATGGGGATACATATATTCTTTCTGATTGGTGTTTCAGGCTTCTTAGGGTATATTCCTAGAAGTGGAATCACTGGGTCAAATGGCAGTTCAATTTTTAATTTTTTGAGGTAACACCATATTGTTTTCCATAGTGGCTGCACCAGTCTGCATTCCCACCATCAGTGTACTAGAGTCCCCTTTCTTCCACAGCCTCTCCAACACTTGTTGTTTGATGATTGTTGATGGCGGCCATTCTGACAGGTGTGAGGTGATACCTCATTGTTGTTTTAATTTGCATCTCTCTGATGATTAGTGATGTTGAGCATTTCTTCATATGTCTCTTAGCCATTTGTATGTCCTGTTTGGAGAGGTGTCTATTTAGTTCCTCTGCCCGTTTTTAAATTGGGTTCTTTGTCTTCCTTTTGTTGAGTCGTATGAGCACTCTATATATATTGGAAATTAACCCCTTATCTGATATATCATTGGCAATTATGCTCTCCCATACAGTGAGTAGCCTGTCCATTTTTATGATTGTATCTTTTGCTGTACAGAAGCTTTTGAGTTTGCTGTAGTCCCATGCATTCATTTTCTCCTTTGTTTCTGTTGCCTTAGATGATGTGTCAGTGAAAATTTTGCTGCGTATGATATCTGATATTTTGTTGCCTATAGTTTCTTCTAGGATTTTTATTGACTCATGAGACACATTTAAGTCTTTTATCCATTTTGAGTTTATTCTTGTGTATGGTGTAAGTTGATGGTCTAGTTTCATTTTTTTTGCATGTAGCTGTCCAATTTTCACAACACCATTTATTAAAGAGGCTGTCTTTACTGCACTGTATACTCTTGCCACCTTTGTCAAATATTAATTGAGCATATTGCCTTGGATCCATTTCTGGGTTCTCTGTTCTCCTCCACTGGTCTATATGCCTGTTCTTGTGCCAGTACCAGGCTGTTTTGATTACAGTGGTTTTGTAGTATAACCTGAAATTTGGTAATGTGATCCCTCCTACTTTGTTCTTCTTTTTCAAGATTGCTGTGGCTATTCAAGGTCCTTTTTGTTTTCATAAGAACTTTAAAATTGAAGTATTTGTTCTAGTTCTGTGAAATATGTCGTTGGTATTTTGATGGGGATTCCATTGAATCTATAGATTGCTTTAGGTAATATGGACATTTTAATGATGTGAATTCTTCCAATCTATGAATAAGGTATGTGCTTCCACTTTTTTATATCTTTCTCTATTTCTTTTCTCAATCTCCTGTACTTTTCCACAAATAGGTCCTTTGCTTCTTTGGTTAAGTTTATTCCTAAGTATCTAAATTTTTTTGCTGCGATGGTAAATGGAATTGTTTTTTCAGTTTCTCTTTCTGTGAATTTATCATTGGTGTATAAGAATGCCATCGACTTTTTGATGTTAATTTTTTATCCTGCTACTTTGCCAAATTTATTTATTAAGTCTAGTAAATTTTTATGGAGTCTTTGGGGTTTTCTACGTATAGTATCATGTCATCTGTGAATAATGACAGTTTTACTTCCCTTTTTCCAATTTGGATCCCTAAGACTTCTAGTACTCTGTTAAATAAGAGTGGCGAAAGTGGGCATCCTTGTCTTGTTCCTGTCCTTAAGGGAAATGCTTTTAATTTTTGCCCATTGAGTATGATGTTGACTGTAGATCTTTCATATATGGCCTTTATTATGTCGAGATATGATCTCTCTATTCTCAGATTGCTGAGTGTTTTTATCAGAAATGGGTGCTGGATTTTGTCAAATACTTTTTCAGCGTCTACTGATATGACCATATGATTTTGTCTTTCATTTTGTTTATGTGGTGTATCACATTTATTGATTTGTGAATATTGTACCAGCCTTGCATCCCTGGGATGAGTCCCACTTGGTCATGGTGAATAATTTTTTTGATGTATTGCTGGATTCAGTTTGCTAGTATTTTGTTCAGGATTTTGGCATCTATGTTCATCAGAGATATTGGTCTGTAGTTTTCTTTGTAGTGTCTGTTTCTGGTTTTGGAATTAGAATTATGCTGGCCTCATATGTTCAGGATTTTGGCATCTATGTTTATCAGAGATATTGGTCTATAGTTTTCTTTGTAGTGTCTGTTTCTGGTTTTGAAATTAGATGCTGGCCTCATAAAATGAGTTTGGAAGTTTTCCTTCTTATTGAATTTTTTGAAATA